>NC_140587.1:77401800-78793347 GCF_964204655.1 Triturus cristatus | reverse complement strand
AGAAAACACAGGAGCAGGAGAAATACAACAATGGCATATAGTAACACTGAAAATCATTGGCGGTACCTGACAGGAACATTAATTGTTCTGGTACTCCTTCTGACAGCGGCGTGGCTGGGAGAAGAACTCTGGACATCAAGTTTACCTTGAGAGATCCTATGAGAGACCTCACTTTTCAACATGGGACATTTGACGTCATTGAGCACATTTTTAACTTTCACCACCTTGTTACTATTCCACCAGTCTTTGCCATTGACTCGAACTGCATTTCCACACACTTTGTCCACTGCCACAATTTCCCCATACTTAGCTTCTCCTTTTCTTACAAAACCTGGTTTCTTAATTCTGATCCTGTCTCCCACCGCAAATTCTCTGATCTTAACACGCTTCCTTTCGTCAAAGTACTCTTTTTGTTTGGCCTGGACCTCAGCAGACTTGGACCTCACTTTCTCATCCATTTCTTGGGGAGTCGAATTGGATTTATTCCATTTGGACATCCAAGCCGGTCTAAACTCGGTACATGGTTTCCTACCTCTCAGTAGTTCAAAGGGGGACACACCAGTGGAAGAATGAGGAGTGGTTCTATAAAACCACAACATAGTCCTGACACTTTGGGGAACTGCTTTGTGGTGGGCAAGAGCCCACTTGACACAATCACCTATGACTCTGTTTAGTCTCTCTACCAAGCCGTTAGTTTGAGGATGATAGAGAGAACTACGGTGATGAGTAATGGCAGATTCTCTAAGAAACTCTTGTACTTCGGATGATACAAATTGTACTCCGTTATCTGATATTAACGTTTGGGGAAACCCTTCTCTCATGAAAGTTTCCCTTAAGAAATCAATGATTTCTTGGGAATCGACCTTAGAGACAAACTTGGCCTCGGGCCATTTTGTGTAATAGTCCACCATGACAATAGCAAATCTGCATTGTTGGGGTAAACTGTGAAAAGGTCCAAGAACATCTATGCCAAGTTTTTCCCAGGGTCCACCCGGGAGGGGAATGGGTGTAAGAGGGGGATTACTAGTGTGAAGACTTTTGTCACTAGACGAACAAACAATGCACTCTTGCACCATTTCCTCAATGTCTCTATCCATTTTAGGCCACCAAAAGTATTCCCTTACTCTACGCTTGGTTAATGTGGCACCTAGGTGCCCCTCATGTGCTTTGGTAAGAAGAGTGGATCTGATGTCCACCGGTGGAACAAGTTTTTCTAACCTGAAAATCAGACCATCCTCAATTGAAAGTTCGTCACACACCTTGACATAAGGTTGCAAATTAATATTCACATTCCTTTCCCTGGGCCACCCTTGGGAAATATACTTCATCAGTTCTTTAGAAACGTCATCACCAGCCAACGCCTCCCTCCATTTTTGCTGATCAATGGTACAAACGTTATTAAGTTCAACACTTGCAATAATATAATCCTCCTTATCATCAGAACAACATTCATCTAAACCTTGTACGTCCTGACTGGAGTTAGCAGGTAAACGTGACAGTGCATCCGCTCTTACATTTTTTCCCCCAGCAATATGTACAATATCAAAGTTGAATTGTAAGAGTTTTGAAGCTAGGCGTGCGATGTGGGGAGTGGCCCCGCGGCTGTTGGTACACCCTAAAATCGCAACCAATGGTTTATGGTCTGTTTGAAGAATAAATTTTTGTCCCCACAAATAATTTTTACATTTTTCAATGCCCCACCAACACGCTAGAAGCTCCTTCTCAATGACTGAATAGTGAGTCTCTGCTTCTCTTAGTACTCTGGATGCAAACCCTACAGTGTGTTCCTTTTGGTCAACAATCTGTGTCAACACAGCGCCCAGTCCATAACTGCTAGCATCAACAGTCAAGGTACACTGGACCCCTTGTACGAATGGCTTCAAGGCCTTGACAGTGCTAAGTTGTTCCTTGATCCAATCAAAGGCAGTTTTGCATTCTTCATCCCACACAAATTCACTTCTATTTTGGAGCAGCTTGGAAATGGGACGAATCTTTGTAGCATAGTCTTGAATGAAGCGGGCATAAACTTCTGTGAGACCTAGCAGTGATTTGACTCCAGCTTTGTCTTTGTGACAGGTTGCATTTCTCGCAGGACACGGTCTGCCACTTTTCACATGGGAGGGATATCCACATCTGTAGCAGATATCAGTCCTTTTGAAAAAATTACTTGGCTGATAATCTTTTTTTCTCTCATACTTTTTAAAACGGACAGGGGTAACAACTTCAGCACCTTTACTTTCCAGTTCCTTTATGGAAGATTGTGACGTTTCAATGCTTTTCGCTATGCGAATAGATTCATCCAGAGAGGGATTTTCCAACGATAAGAGCTTTTGTCTTATGGTTTTGTCCAGACATTTTCCTATAAACTGGTCACGAATCAATTGTTCACTGAAATTTTCAAAATCACATTCTGCCACCAACTTCCTCAAAGCAGTAATGTATGTGTCTACATCTTCCTCGGTTTTCTGCATTCTTTTAAAGAATTTATGCCTAGACACCACCACACTGGGTTGCTTATCAAATCTGACTTTTAATTTCTTCACTGTGTCTTTGTACTCATCCGCATCTTCTTCTTCTTCACCCACTACGTCAGGTAAATGTTTAAGGGTTTCCCTCCCTTCAAACCCCAGAGAATGCAGTAGTAAAAACTTTTTCCTTTCTGCCCTGAACCTATGTGCTCCTATTGCACCCAGGTAATTTTCAAACGCATCGAACCACTTTTTCCAAGGCACAGGAGGTTCGCCTGGTGTGTCCAGGAAAGGAGGTGGAGGAAGAATAGACTGCATCATGTGAAGTTTTCTTCAAGCGAATGAGGAAATGTAGATATTAAATGTTCCAACTTATATGTAGTTAACAGTGGCAATCCCAAGAGTGTACAAAATTACATCAAAGCCAATATTTTTGATGAGCCACAACGTTTGAAACAGCCTATACAACCACAAGAGAGACTGCAAGAAGAATATATGTTATCTTTTCTTTTTTTTCCTCAAGGTCGTGCCCACGTCATGTCCTTATTGCCAAAAGCAGGGTGAGAAACCCCTATTTGCCTTAATGCGTGTATGCCACTTGCCAAGAACACACCAGTTCAAATGACCGAAACCCCAGCACTTATTCGATGATAAGCCTCACGCAGCAAACCATATGTACTGTAAGAGACATAAACGAGGCTGTCACTTTAAGAGCAGGGCGGGGAAGATCGTGTGTCATAAAGCAGAGAGGGAGGGACAAACAGCGGAGTCTGCGCGCCTAACGCCTTTCGTCATGGGTTTCCTCACCTCAGGCGAATCGATCACAAGGAGACGTAAGGAAGCAGACGCTTGTCTTTCCGTGTGCGGCTGTGGCAGAGATTCGTTACCGACCAACAGGTGAGGAATGCGCAGGGAGTCCGATGACCGTGGTCTTTCGTGGGTTCTGTGGGAGTCGTACTCGTCGCCAATTTCTTGATGTAATGACTACACCGAGTCAGAAGTCAGGAACGGCAAGACTTTATTCACGAACTCCCACGGGCACGACAATTTCGCCTGTGGCTCACTACTACACCGTTATCTAACCGTTATCTCCAACTGTCAAACGCCCACGTCACCGCAGGCAGCACGAGACGCAGAATGTACGCCTCGCGCACAGGCTGCACGAGGCAGGGCAGGCCACTACAGAATCCTGACATAGCAAGACGGCTTCCTGTCCCTGGAGAACCCCAAATCTAAGGAGAGCGGTGCTGCTCCCAAGCACAGGAGCAGAGATGTGGCGTATCCCCAGAGCTTTAAATGGACGAGGAACATGTGCAGGTACTCACCAAATTGAGCTGTAGGATTGAGGGCGGGGCTATGAGGCAAATATTTAATGGGATCAATCATTTCTTGGTGTGCAGGCTGATGGAAGCATTTCTACAGTAGGGGAAGAGTTGTTGCCCTTGCCCATATATAACATGATACATAGACTCTTCTCTTTTAGAAATATGCAGATTGGCTCTGCACAGATGGTACATGAAAGACAGAGTACGGTGAGGGGGGGCCCGGCGTACTAAACACGTCACTAGTGATGCAATCATGTGAAGCCACAGGTCATGTCAGGCCCGCCATCACCTTACAGTGTGTCTGGCCAGATAATCCAAGGCAAAGAGGGACCCAGTCAACAACCAAATACACACACTCCCGTCAAGTATCATAGCCACTGTTACTTAAACTACAACCTACCCACGCACACTACTGCTCACAAAAAAACACCAATCATCCCAGCATTGGTCACAAAACGGGACCCGCGTGGAGACATCCTTGGAGACAAACTAGGACTGGGGACAGGAAGCCCACAGAGAAGGACTGTGGCATGACACAGCCCCTTAAAATAATGCGAGAAAACACTTTCAGGATTAATTGTGGCGGAAGGAACACACACATTTTCTTTCACTTCGCATCACAAATCCCTGTTTTGCAGCAGAACAAAAATGGAGTGAATGGAATGAGGAATCTTTGCTAAATATATATAACACGTTGATTATTACTGACTTTATGCATGTGATATAGATACATGAAGTGTAGCACACTCATTTAACTCATCCTTAGCAGTGTGCCTTAAGCCTAGCCACAGCTATAATGATTACAGAATGGAGAAGGGTGTTTTCGCTGGATTGAGAGTCACACATGTGGTGGGATTGATTTCCTATTCGGGGTTCAGACTGGGAGTAGGATGCTGTGTGATGCCTCGTGTGGGACTAGAGGGCCATTATAGCGATGGGGGTTAGACGAAGGAGGAGGCGTGGCCTAGTACAGGAGGCAGAGTGTAGGGTTCAGAGACGACCGAGGTGGGCTCAAGAGGTAGGATAGTTACGGTGATGAGTAAGGCCCTGGTACTAGTGAGCTCTCTGATATGAGGTGAGGGGTATAAGCATATGCAGGAGCTGATGGGGAGGGATGAAGAGGGGGATAAGGCACCTGTTACTGCTGGAGACCCAGGGCTAGCTAAGGAAGGAACCGAGCAAGCTGGGAGGAGAACAATGGTCTCACAATGATTGCAAGTTTCCCATCTAGGTATTCACTCCTTCAATTATATACGTTGTTTATTTAGGGATGAGTGTAAAAAGTAAATGAACATTTATCCATGTCAGTCTTCATAGCAACGTGATAATTAAGTCTGCTTGAATATATTAATAGTTTCTGCATGGACTGAATTCTCTCTTGCAGTGATTTAAAAAAAATATGAACAAGCTTTCAGAGAAGCTGATTACTTCACTTGTTTATTGTTTTTAAACAGTAGGCAGGGTTTCACAGAATGCACGTGAATGGGTGCCAGGCCTTTCTGCTAATTGTTTATTCTGAAAATGTTCAACAGTGTTCAGATACATTATATATGATGCTTTGCTGAACAGTGGTTCTGTTGTTCAGAATAGGTATGTGGGTCTCTGAAATCCGAAGTAGACCACTTTAGGTGCTAAGTTTAGCTTAGTTACATGAAAGTAAGGTGAACTGGGAAATATCAGTGTAAATAAGCCTTATGATAAAACCATGTTACAATATTTTTTTTATTGTTCACTTCACTGATTGGTACCATTGCCACAATTTTTCTTGTTTTTATAATAGTTACGATCCACATTGCATGCATTAGGATAGTGTTTTGATTTTAAATAACTATAGAAGATATCCTGATGTCCTAGAGTTCTTGCATTGTGACTTTCCATGAAGAAAGGGTTTGAGTTCCACTAATTATCCCTGTGATATCTATCACGATCATTACCTAAAACACATCTCATTCAAGTAATGCGCCGTGAATTTAGGGTGGGGGTCGCAGCTCTTCTGGCTCTCTATGTCAAGTTGGCTCATTGACAAAGTCCTTGGTGCCAGGAGGTCTAGACAGCGTATTAGCTGGCTATGTTCTAGACAGAAATCCAGAAAGGGGCCGTTCATGTAAGAAACAGTGTGACATGTGGAAAGGATGTCTAAATGAGGCACTCAGACCTTAGGAGAGAAACAGTCAGTTGGATGAAGCAGTGGGAGTCAGTGATTCGGGTTGAGAGACAGGAAGACATGGGATGAGGTGCACAGGACATGAGTGAGTGAAACCTCTGTCATGGTAAGCTCCAGTGTATTTTCAGGACACTACACTGCCCTGGTTCCACAATCTACCTTCCCCTCTATACATGAATGCACACGAAATATGTCTTCTTGCCCTTTAAACGTGTGTTCTTGAGCTCCTGGCATTTGTACTGTCAGAGACTCCAGGGTCTATGCTTTAACCTCTCAACAATAGACCTTTGCCCAGTAGCCCCTCATCTCAACAAACTAACTTCCTTGCTGCAGCTTGACACCAACTCTCATCTCTCAGCTGCATCGAGAACTGGACTCTGACCTTTTGCCGCAGGGAACCCTGAACTCTAGTATTGCCCTGGCTTCTCATGTCCAGCACAGCAACCTCCCTCCCTGCCATAATCTGGCCTGCTCTTTAACCTCACAGGGACCCGATCCGCACTCACAATGTCAGTGCTCAAATTGATAATCAAAAATAGGTTCTGCTCCCCCTACAAAAAAAAGGGTGAGGACGCTGATCACTTGAAAGCACTGACATGGTAAGCACCGAAAAGTATTGGTCCACATTAAGCACGGGTCGCTCTAACCACCCTGCAACTCCTCATTTACTGATCTCACTGAAGCAGCCAGCTCTGTGCTTCAATAATAATATTTCCACCTTCTTGGACTTTGCCAGAGGATCGAGAAGCAGGTGTCTTATCAAGATTTAGTACCTTCTTGAAAAGGCTTTTGCAAACCCCCTTAAGAAAGTGATCTTATCCCGAGTAAGCTCAGATCAATCTGGTTTTGTGCCGAAACCCGCTACCCAACACAATACATGACTTCTACACAATGATTTGGCACTGGCAGAGAGACTGGATGGACTGGCAGCAGTCCTCCTCACCGATACTGAGATCACTTCCAATTCAATAAGGCAGAGCTATCCGTTCCCCCTACTGCGAAGGCTAAATGTTGGATTTAAATTTGTTCAGCATGTAAAACTATTACACATTAGTTTAACCACCTGAGAGTGGCAGGGGAAACATTAGACTACTTCCTGATAGAAAAGTACACCAGACAGGGTTGTCCTTTGTCTTCTCTGGTGTTGGACTCGGCCCTTTTTGCAGGGTCCTCCCTAAACTTTTTGCCTTCCTCCTGTATTTTTTCTGACCTGGTGTTGGCTGTTTTATAACTCTGGGCACCTTACCACTGCTGACCAGTGCGAAGGTGCATATGCTCTCCCTATGGTAAAATGTATTATGTGAATTGACTTCCATGTTTGGCTTATTTGGTTTACTATCAGTCCCTAGTAGAGTGCACCAGGGGTGCCAAGGGCTTGTATATCCAAATGCTGCTAGTGGGCTTGCAGCACTGGTTGTGCCACCCACAGAAGCAGCCTGGTAAAATGTATCTAAGGTCTGCCATTGCAGAACCTGCATGCAGTCTGGTACTGTCATGCTGACTGGGCAAGTGTCCCCACTTGCCAGTCCCTAAACCTTCCCTTACCTTCATATTAGTCACCCCTATGGTAGGCCCTAGGGCAGGGTGCATTGTAAGGATATGGTAGGACATGCCCTGAGGTGTGTGGCATGTCCTAATAGTGAATTACAGCCATTTTCGTTTTTCACTATTGTAAGGCTACCTGCTCTCCATAGGCCAGAATGGGCTGCTAGATTATAACACTCTATAATCCTAGCCGGCTCAGGAAGCATGGTAGAAAATCATGTTTAGTATGCCTGAACTCAGAATAATAAAATACGTCTTTTAGCAAAGGTTATTTTAATATCCTGGGTTTACAAATGCTACTTTTAGAAAGTTAGCCTTTGTGTGCCTAACCATTTCAGTCCGCCTCTGGAGGGGAGGGCTATCTTCTTTGTGTGTAGCTTGAGTGACAGGGCTGGGAAGTTCCAGGAGACATGCTGGGGCTACCAGGTGGTGAATAGAGAGATTACACCAGGATGGGTGGGAGGAGTGCACCTTGACTCTGAATAGGGCAGTGCTCTGCCACCACAATGCTGGCTCCACCCCCTGGGGAGCGTCTGATGTCTCTGCCCTGCCTGCTGAAAGAAGAAACCAGAGTCCCAACAACAAAGTGCTCCTCACTGAAAACAACTGGACTGGGATTATGCAAAGGCCCCCCTGGCCTGTAAAGACAAAAGAAACTTGGTATAAATGTAGGAGCCCTGCTCCTAAGAAATCAGATCCTGATTGAACCACAAAGAAACTCTGCCTGACCAGAAGGACCTGGAAGAAGCTGAAGGAGGAGTAACTTTCCCTGACCTGGGGGATTGGCCTGCAGTTGGTGCCTTGCTGAGAATGGAGAGGGAAAAGACTGAAAGAGACTTTGCACTTTGTTTTTCAACTATCTCCAAGGGCTTGGAAGAAGAGCTTGCCCCCTGAACTGAGTCCCAGGACCATTGGACTCATCTGCCTTCCAAAATTGAGTTGCCTGGACGATTTGTGCTTGTTTCCCACTGGATTTGGCCCCAGTACGCCTCGTACCCCATCCGCCGCGAAGCCGTGTCTTTTCCGCCCAGCACCGTGCGTCTACGCTGATCCAAAAGCGTTAGTACGCGCCGTATCCCTCCCGGCCGCATTGCACCTAACCTTCCCCGCCGATTCGAGACGTACAACACTGGCTGCCGAACCCTGTACGCCGGACCCAAGCTCCATCGTCCCGCAGGTACAGTCCGTACGCTGCTAACGTACTGCACCGTGCCGTACTCAGAGCCAAGAAGCCGGTGTACGCTGATCCTCCCCGTACGCTGTATGTCGCCGAGAAGTGTCGCCGCCTATCCACACCGAAGGTACGGCTCGAACGCCGAACGCCACGGACTCTGCAAGCTGATCCGGGCCATCCGCACGTATCCCTGAAGGTCCCGTACCAACGCCGCGTCCCGACGCCGCGACCCGACCAGCATCTGAATATGCTGCCGAACTACGACCCGGATCCATCAACTTGTCCCGCACTGTCCGTCGCGGACCCCACGAACTTAAGGTACTTTGTTCTGTTCGCACCGCAGCGTGCGCGTCACGGACCCCGGAGTCCGCACCGATTGTTTGACTCGTACTTTCCTTGTTTTTAATGCGGACGAGTCGCACACACAGGTACGAACCGTACAAAGCCTGAAAAGAAGCAGAATTGAGTAAAAGAAGCCTATTTTTGCATTTTAAGCCTTTTTGCAAGAACATTGAACTTTAAAATAATACTGTGGTCATTTTAATCGTTATTCTGGTCTTGTGCTAAGCCTTACATAAAGAAACCTATTTTTGATATACCCTTGACTGGTGTCCATTTGTGGTGTGTCATTGTATTACTGTATGTGTTAACAAATGCTTAACCTAGGACGCCCTGAGAATAGTCTTGACTGCTTGCGCCACACTACCTAAAGGGTGAGCAGTGGTTATTTGAAAGGGTGATCCCCTTATCCTGACTTAGAATTGAGAGTCCCTGCTTGTCGCAAGTGCATACCTGTGCCAACTAGAGACCCCCATTTCTAACATCTGGTCATTCCGATTGGCCACTACCGGAATAGATCAGAGTATATGCTCAGGTTGCTGGGTTGAAATGGATGCAGGGGGTGTCGCACAGTATAGCGCTATACGCCTACGTTTTGGTGTTCCAACCCGGAATGGTTTATCCAGGGCTCGAAAAATCTAAAATATTGTACTAGTCCTGCAGGACTAGTACCTTGAAAAATCACCTCGACCTAACTGCAACCTACTTGACCTCCGTCTCTGAAAGCAGAGTAAATGTGACAAGATAACAAGATTTAAAGGCATCTTTATTGCTCATTAACTTTGTGAACAATAAAAATGCCTTTAAATCTTGTTATCTTGTCACATTTACTCCGTTTTCACAGAAAGAGGACAAAAGGTAGTTTGTCTTCCTACTCGCCAGAAAGGGCGAGTAGGACCTAAAAACAGCTCGCCCTAGTTAAATTTAGCTCGCATATGCGAGCGGTCGAGTGGATTTTTCGAGCCCTGGTTTATCACATGGATTTTACAGTTTTTTAGAATAAACACCTTGGACTTGAGGTTAAACTAGACCAAGACAGTGATTTACCCACTGGGGTTATGCCCCAAAACCTAGAGTTGGCTAGCTAACCAATAATTAGTAGGGAATGGCTTAGATATCTAGGTGTCCACATCACACAAAACACCAAAACAGCAGGGGATAAAAAAGCCCAATCAACCATGGATCACATAGAGGGAGCCAGGAAGTTCTGGGAAGGCCTTCGGCTATTGTTATTGGGCAGATCTGTCATATTTAAGGAGTTTGTTTTGCAGCATTCGCTGTAAAAGTTTCCTTTCGAGGCTGCACGTCCCTTTTTCGACAGGGTCGATACTTTTCCTCAGTTTTCTATGGAATCAGAGAATTCCCAAGATGGTGCTCAAAACATGCTTGAATCCACCTATGATGGGGGATCCCAGGCGCTAAAATTAAATCCTATTACACAGGGGCCCATTTATTAATTGTCAGTGAATGATGGTATGACACACAAGGAGATCATGCATTTGCCACTGAAAAGTGGGTGATGCGGGGGGGTGTCACCCTTGCATATCCTATATGGTGGGTCCTATGGTGGGCCCTGCACTTCCCTTGGCTAATAAGAAGGTTTCTTAGGTTTGGAAAAGTTCACTAATGGAAATGTTTTAGGGGCAGAAGCTCACTAGAGAGACATTGCTGTGGGTCGGGGCGAGATTGGCACAGGTGAAAAACATTGTGGGGATTCAAACAGTGGGATACCATTGGCATCTCCCACCTAGGGTATGAAATATCAGGCACTGTACTGAAATCCTTTCAAGAGTCGCACCAGGACTGCGAGCTACATCATACCCAATTCATTCAATATTGACAACTGAGACACGTGCTCACTGCATGAACTGCGGGGTTGAAGGACCTGCCTGAATGTAATCCTTTGCAAGCTACTGCTAGAAGACGAGATAATCACAAAATGATATAGATTTGTAGGTCCTTAGTAATTATTGTAGGAGAGTAGGGTCTGCTATCCTATGGTCACCCCAAATTTTTGCTTTTCGCTTCACTGGTTTTTGACATATTGAGGCTGTGGGCCTGCCAATCAGACCCCCAGCCTGCTGCTCTCTCTACTAAATTTACACTATGCACCCTAGGTGCATAACCAATTGGAAGTGGATCACCCTGTGAGCCCCTGTACCAGTGTACACTAGGTACCCAGGGCATTGGTGTATCTAAGGCCTGCCAGGGGCTGAAGCATGTATTGTGCCACCCCTGGCCTGGCCTAACAAATTTGACACAACTGGCTGATCACTCAGCTGGGGTAAGTTGGTGTAACCACCTCTTACTTAGGTGTAGTATACCTATACCTAACCTTAAATGGGACACATGTTAACCTATAAGTCACTCCTATGGCAGGCCTTAACAATCCTGAAGGCAGAGTGCTTGGTTCCATGTGAGATGGTGCTCTGGCATGAGCTGAGCCTGTCTGCAGTGGTCGGAACAACTTCCTTCTACTGTTTCCAGATATCGTCATACCATATACTCTTAAGTGCATTATGAACCTCGCGGTTAAATGCTAACTTTGGTTTGGCTTTATCAAAACATGTCAAGTAAGGTGTCATACGAATTGGAATACTAACCCCTCGCCAATTCTGGCGACGGGGTTAGCATTCCACCCTTCTAGAGGGACACGACATGTACAGTACCTGAAACCCGGGTAAAATCAGACATAGCCTCAGCTCCACAAAACGGACGCTGCCACCACAGACACAAGTCTGCCCTCCTGCTGCTGGGAGTCCTTCCAGCTTGGGAGGTGTGGACAAAGGGTTTCGTGCCAGGGGAGGTGCGTGCATCACCCCAGACAGGATTTTGTGTATTGGTCAGGTAGGGCTTGAAAGAAACCAGACATGCCTGAGGCTCACAAGGAGCCTCGGTGCATATGCCAGTTCAATCCGGTCCTGGGGCACACCAGTCCCGGGCCTGGGGCGAGCTGGACAAAGGATTGGGGGTGTAACCACCCCCCTTCCTGGTCCCACCCTTAGGGAGGGACCTAGCAGGTAGTCCGGCCCCTAGAATCCGCTTAAAGGTAGGAGCTGTGTCCTAAGACTTCAGACATCCTGGAATCAACTTGAAACTAAGAAGAAGACGGGAACTTCGACGCTCTGCCGCACAGAGGACTGAAGCCAATCTCCCCTGTGGTCAGGGAGTGACCACCTTGCTAACGCAAGCACCATCCAGCGAATCAGCGTCTGCTTTGCCGCCGCCTCCTGCCGGAGCCCGAGCCCAGAGACTGACAAGACCTTGACCTCCAGACCTCTCACCGCCCGATCCACAGTCCCTGAAAAGAAGAGACCCGTGGAGGCACCGAGACACGTGGGGCCAGCCATCTTGAAAAGACCACGACAAGCTGCAAGCGCAACAACCGAGGCTCCCTCCAAGTTGTGCTTTGGGATCTGAGAAGCCCAACACCCGAGCAGCATCTGCACCAAAGGTGAGCCCTCCAGCATCTCCACGATCTGCGTGGGGCCCGCTGGCTAGTGGCCATCTTGGCGACGAACTTCAAGAAATACACCGCTGGTCTGGTTGCTCCAGACTGGCCCTTGCTCCCCTCCAAAGGAGCAGTCCCTCTGACCTTGCTGGTCAGAACCAACAGCTTATTTCGTTTTCCACAACAATTGCTTTTGCCAAGGCTTGTTTGCTTCGATCAAGTCGCCAACACCGCCGACAGCGAGAGGCTGCGTGGGACAGCTCGTGAACCGACTCCTGGAGGTCGTCGACCTTCAGGGACCACGTGGCTGCAGAGACAAGCTACACCTTTCTTCCTGTTTGCACCCGAAATCGCCTGGTACCCACCTGGTGCCACGCTGGTCACTGGCTAGTGACTGTGAACACTGTCCCCTCTGCTTACAGGTCTTCTACAACTCCGATCCACCCTTGGATCCACCGCATCCCTTCCGGACCGACCGCCTGCAGCATCTTTGTCCACAGGCTCCATTGAACAGATAGAAGAAACCCGACGCACTTCGACACCTACGCACCCGCTTCCTGTGGGTGAGGTAAAGCTGGCACTCCGGTGCCCAAGTGTAGAGTATCATCTCTAGTGTCTGTGTTTCCAATCTTGAGCTCATAGTCCATCCGGAAGATCCTTTTTGCAGTAACTTTGTACTTTTTACGCACCCATTGAAAACCTATGGGAGCCCGCGTGTGACTACTTGCTCTGCACACGCAACCCGTGGACCTCCTGGTCACTAACTGAAGTTAGCTCCTTGTAGACCCAGCGATTCTAGAGGCCCTAGGCCTTTTCCCTTTTCTGTTCGTGGTACTTATACCACTATTTTAGTATATGGTTTGAGCGGCCACCAGGGCCTATCCATATAAAGTGCAACTTCTGTGTATTCTACTGTAATCTTGTTTGACGATTTGTGCTCCTGTGCTCATAAAGAGACTAGGGGTTACTTTGAGAAATAAATACATATATATTTTGAATATATATCTGTGTAGTGTCCTTTCATTTGTATAAAAGGGGGTTACATTTGGTAAAACAGCTTGCTTAACACGTTTCACGAGTTTAGCCTCAAAGACTGCTTAGCCTACGCTACCACTAGGGCAGCTAGTCCGAAAAGGTTGACTTACAACCACACCATAAGGGTTGCTTGGCATGGTACAAGGTGGTCACTTTAACTAGTGAACATCATATACCAGGCCAACTTCTCACATTGGTGAGCAGCGGTTGGATTTGAGCTTGCTGTGTTTTACCATTGTAATCTCTTGGTTACCAATTGAAAGATCACATAGGTACCTGTAGGTACATATAAAACAAGATTAGATATACTTAAGTTCTACTGAACTTAGTTGTAGAGCAAAGGGAGTAGCACACCCTGACTACAACTACTAGATAGGTTTAGTAGGTAAACCCAAGTGTAGGTAGATTGCAACACATCCACCCACACTTAAGAGCAATGGCTGGGGCAGAGGGGTCCACTGTACCCATCTCTGTTGAGAGTGACCCCCAGAGGGCACCATCCATCTTTGCTACCCTTAATCAAAATGAGCTCAGGCAGTTGGCAAATATCAGGGGCCTTAAACAGCCCAAGAATCCTACTTCTGCTGAACTCAGGGAGCTTTTACAGGCTGATGAAGATCAGAACGCTCTCAGGAAAGCCTCCCAGTTAGCCCCCTTAGGGACAGGGACAGGAGGCCCCCCTTCTGAAGATGCTACTGAAGTACCCCTTTCCAATAGTCATCCCTTAGATGAGAATCATACAACAGAGGAGGAAAGTGGTGGGGATACAGAAAGTAGTGAGGATGAAGGGAGAACTAGCCCAGTGCCAAGTGTTATACGTGGCCCAGCTAACTTAAGGCTATTGGGGACTGACAATGGGATCACCCCATTGGATCTCCCCAGTGGACTTAACCAGGGGTCTGGGAGGCAAAGGAATCACTCAGGTGAATCTAATGCTTCTCATACCTCTAGAGGCTCTCAAGGTCACTCCAGGAGAAGGATGACCACCCCTCAAAGGAGGGAGCATGAGGCCAGAATGCAAGAAGCCCAGCTGAGGATCAGGAAGCAGGAGCTAGAAGTAGCCCTGATGGAAGAGAAACTGAGCAAGGCTAGGCAGCATAAAGAGAGTGGGTCTATACCCACTGGTGGCAGCATTGTCCCTAGGGACAAAGATAGGGTCTTTGACAATAGGAACCTGTCTAAGGTTGTGCCCCCCTACAAAAGTGGGGATGACATCCACAAATGGATGACTGCTCTTGAGAGAGCCTGCAAAGTGCAGCAGGTTCCTGAAGACCAGTGGGCAGGAATCCTCTGGCTCTCCTTTGAAGGAAGAGGCAGAGACAGACTCCTCACTACTAGAGAAGAGGATGTCAGAAATTACAGAGTCCTGAAGAGTGTCCTAGTTGATGGGTTAGGCTTAACCACTGAACAGTACAGGTTAATGTTCAGAGACACCCAAAAGACACAGACTCAGGACTGGTCTGAATACATTGAATGTGCCACTAAGGCTTTGGAGGGTTGGTTGCTGGGAAGTAAGGTATCTGATTATACAGGATTGTACAATTTGATGATGAGAGAACAGATTTTAAATAACTGTCAAAACCAGCAACTGCATCAACACTTGGTTGACTCTGATCTGACCTCTCCCCAAGAATTGTGAAAGAAGGCAGACAAATTGGTCAGAACCAGGGTTAAGCACAAGAACCAGAACCAGGGCCAAGGGGGTGATCAGAAGAAAACAGACCAAAAGGGTGGAGATCAGAAATCTAAAGACCAGAAGTCTTCAACAGGGCCCCAAACTACTGCTAAGGAGGGTGGGTCCCAACAACAATCCAAGGGAAAGAAGAAAGAAGGTCAAAAGAAACCCTGGTGCAATCATTGCAAGAATACAACTCACTGGACTAGTGATTGTAAGAAGGGTGGAGCCCCCAACACTGTTGCCCCTAAGGCACCTGCTCCCAGTACTACTGTTAGCAGTGTTGGTCCCCAGACAAAGGGTGTAGTGGGAATCACTATGGGAACTGAAGGAGATTCTGACTTAGACAGAACCCTGACACAGGCAGTCCTGATCTGTGATGGGGACATAGATTTGTCCCTGACTGTGAGCCCCAGTAACCTGGGCAAGTACATACAGACTCCTTTGATTAATGAAAAAGTGGCTCAAGCCTATAGGGACACATGTGCCAGTGTCACTATGGTGACACCAGGCTTTGTGGACCCTGGACAGTACATACCAGGTGAGAATTACCTGGTGACCAATGCCAGCAATGCCACTACTTCACATAGTGTGGCAGTTGTTAACTTCTCATGGGGAGGGGTAACTGGCCTCAAAAGGGTTGTGGTTAGTGCAGACCTCCCAGTAGAATGTTTGTTGGGCAATGACCTAGAGAGTTCTCTATGGTCTGAAGTGGAGTACATGACACATGCAGAGATGTTAGGTATATCACCACATGTCCTTGCTGTGACCAGGTCACAGGCCAAAAAGTGCCTTACTGAACCTCAAGTCTTGGATCCTGGAACAATGGACCAAGCACCTACCAAGAAGAAGAACAGGAGGGTTAAGGCTGTGCCTTCCCCCCTGCCTCAGAGTGATGATCAACCTTCCCAGGAAGCTGATCTAGAGGACCCTGAAGGAACTGTCCCTGAAGAGCTTGAACCTGATCAGGTTGAGTTTCTGGGGACAGGGGGACCTTCAAGGGCTGACTTGAGGCAGGCTCAGTTATCCTGTCCCTCTCTTGAACCCCTCAGACAGCTGGCTGCTGCTGAGGCTGCTGGGAATGCTCAAGGTACCCATAAAGTGTATTGGGATGAAGGGCTCCTTTATTCAGAGGCTAGAGACCCCAAGCCTGGTGCCACCAGGAGGTTGGTTATACCTCTGCAATTTAGGGGCTTCCTTCTTACCTTGGCCCATGATATTCCTCTAGCAGGACACCTAGGCCAGAACAAGACTTGGAACAGACTTGTCCCTCACTTTCACTGGCCTCACATGAATGAAGATACCAAGGAGTTTTGTCGCTCCTGTGTGACCTGCCAAGCCAGTGGCAAATCAGGTGGCACAACAAAGGCCCCCCTAATACCACTGCCTGTGGTGGGGGTCCCCTTTGAAAGAGTGGGAATAGATATAGTGGGTCCCATGGATCCTCCCACTGCATCTGGGCACAGATTTATACTGGTGGTAGTGGATCATGCCACCAGGTATCCAGAGGCAATTCCCCTTAGGACCACTACAGCTCCTGTTGTAGCCAGGGCCCTGCTGGGAGTATTCTCCAGAGTGGGGTTTCCTAAGGAGGTAGTTTCTGACAGAGGTACCAACTTCATGTCAGGATACTTGACAGCTATGTGGAAGGAATGTGGTGTCAACTACAAGTTCACCACCCCTTATCACCCACAATGCAATGGGCTTGTTGAGAGATTCAACAAGACCCTAAAGGGTATGATCAAAGGATTACCTGAAAAGCTCAGGCGAAGATGGGACATCCTTCTACCCTGCCTTCTGTGTGCTTACAGAGAGGTCCCACAAAAGGGGGTTGGCTACAGCCCCTTTGAATTGTTGTTTGGGCACCCTGTAAGAGGCCCACTGTGTTTAGTGAAGGAAGGATGGGCGTAACCTCTCAAAAAGCCTAAACAAGACATAGTGGACTATGTACTTGGTCTCCGCTCCAGGATGGCTGAGTATATGGAGAAGGCATCCAAAAACCTTGAGGCAAGCCAGGCCTTACAGAAAGCTTGGCATGACCAAAAGGCTGTCTTGGTTGAGTTTCAGCCAGGACAGAAGGTATGGGTGTTGAAGCCAGTGGCCCCAGCAGCACTCCAAGACAAATGGTCTGGACCCCATACAATCCTGGAAAAGAAGGGAGAGGTCACCTACTTGGTGGACCTAGGAACTCCCAGGAGTCCCCACAGGGTACTCCATGTTAACAGGTTAAAAGCATATGTTGACAGGGCAGACATGGGCTTGCTCATGGCTACAGATGAGGGACAGGAGGAAGAGAGTGACCTTCTCCCAGACCTGTTGTCTCAGAACCCTGAAGATGGCTCAGTTGAAGGAGTGACCCTTGGAGGCAACCTCACTGCCCATCAGCAGACTGAATGTAGACAAGTTCTACAATCATTTCAACATCTGTTTTCCCAAATACCTAGCCAAACTGACTGGTGTAGCCATGTGGTGGACACTGGTGACAGTCTGCCTGTAAATAACAAGCTTCACAGACAACCTGACCACGTCAGGGACTGTATAAAGGCTGAGGTACACAAAATGCTGGAATTAGGTGTCATTGAACCCTCAGAGAGCCCCTGGGCTAGCCCAGTGGTTCTGGTCCCCAAACCTCACACCAAAGATGGCAAGAGAGAGATGAGGTTCTGTGTGGACTACAGGGGTCTCAATGCTGTCACCAGGACAGATGCACACCCTATTCCAAGGGCAGATGAGCTCATAGACAAACTAGCTTCTGCTAAGTTTTTGAGCACATTTGACTTGACAGCTGGCTATTGGCAAATCAGATTAGCTGAGGAGTCTAAGGCCAAAACAGCATTCTCAACCCCAGGTGGGCATTATCAATTTGTGGTGATGCCCTTTGGTCTGAAGAATGCACCTGCCACCTTCCAAAGGCTGGTGAACCAAGTCCTTACTGGGTTGGATGACTTTTGTGCAGCATATCTTGATGACATTGCTGTCTTTAGCTCCACCTGGGAGGATCACCTGATCCACCTGAAGAAGGCTCTTGAGGCTCTGCAAAGGGCAGGTCTCACTATCAAGGCTACTAAGTGCCAGATAGGGCAGAGTAAGGTTGTGTATTTGGGCCACCTTGTAGAAGGAGGCCAAGTTCAACCACTGGAGAGTAAGATACAATCCATCAAGGACTGGTCCCCTCCAACCACCCAGACTCAAGTTCGAGCTTTCTTGGGCTTGACTGGGTACTACAGGAAGTTTGTTAAGAACTATGGGTCCATTGTGACTCCTCTTAATGATCTGACATCCAAGAAGATGCCCAAAAAGGTTCAGTGGACAGTAAGCTGTCAAAAGGCATTTGATGACCTGAAGGAGGCCATGTGCTCTGCACCTATCCTGAAAAGTCCTGACTACTCCAAAGAATTTATTGTCCAAACAGATGCTTCTGAGTTGGGTGTGGGAGCTGTGCTGTCACAACTTAATGTAGATGGTCAAGACCAACCCATTGCTTTTATTAGCAGAAGGTTGACCCCCAGAGAGAAGAATTGGTCAGCTATTGAGAGGGAGGCCTTTGCTGTGGTGTGGGCCCTGAAGAAGCTGAGGCCATACTTGTTTGGCACTCACTTCAAGATTCAGACCGACCATAAGCCCCTCTTGTGGCTAAATCAGATGAAGGGTGAAAACCCCAAACTGCTTAGGTGGTCCATTTCCCTACAGGGGATGGACTTTACAGTGGAGCACCGGCCAGGTACTGACCATGGGAATGCAGATGGTCTCTCCAGGTACTTCTACTTAGGACATGAAGACGAGACTGGTCAAGGCTAGTTTAATGTCCCTGCGGTTGGGGGGGGGGGGTGTGTAGGAGAGTAGGGTCTGCTATCCTATGGTCACCCCAAATTTTTGCTTTTCGCTTGACTGGTTTTTGACATATTGAGGCTGTGGGCCTGCCAATCAGACCCCCAGCCTGCTGCTCTCTCTACTAAATTTACACTATGCACCCTAGGTGCATAACCAATTGGAAGTGGATCACCCTGTGAGCCCCTGTACCAGTGTACACTAGGTACCCAGGGCATTGGTGTATCTAAGGCCTGCCAGGGGCTGAAGCATGTATTGTGCCACCCCTGGCCTGGCCTAACAAATTTGACACAACTGGCTGATCACTCAGCTGGGGTAAGTTGGTGTAACCACCTCTTACTTAGGTGTAGTATACCTATACCTAACCTTAAATGGGACACATGTTAACCTATAAGTCACTCCTATGGCAGGCCTTAACAATCCTGAAGGCAGAGTGCTTGGTTCCATGTGAGATGGTGCTCTGGCATGAGCTGAGCCTGTCTGCAGTGGTCGGAACAACTTCCTTCTACTGTTTCCAGATATCGTCATACCATATACTCTTAAGTGCATTATGAACCTCGCGGTTAAATGCTAACTTTGGTTTGGCTTTATCAAAACATGTCGAGTAAGGTGTCATACGAATTGGAATACTAACCCCTCGCAAATTCTGGCGACGGGGTTAGCATTCCACCCTTCTAGAGGGACACGACATGTACAGTACCTGAAACCCGGGTAAAATCAGACATAGCCTCAGCTCCACAAAATGGATGCTGCCACCACAGACACAAGTCTGCCCTCCTGCTGCTGGGAGTCCTTCCAGCTTGGGAGGTGTGGACAAAGGGTTTCCTGCCAGGGGAGGTGCGTGCACCACCCCAGACAGGATTTTGTGTATTGGTCAGGTAGGGCTTGAAAGAAACCAGACATGCCTGAGGCTCACAAGGAGCCTCGGTGCATATGCCAGTTCAATCCGGTCCTGGGGCACACCAGTCCCGGGCCTGGGGCGAGCTGGACAAAGGATTGGGGGTGTAACCACCCCCCTTCCAGGTCCCACCCTTAGGGAGGGACCTAGCAGGTAGTCCGGCCCCTAGAATCCGCTTAAAGGTAGGAGCTGTGTCCTAAGACTTCAGACATCCTGGAATCAACTTGAAACTAAGAAGAAGACGGGAACTTCGACGCTCTGCCGCACAGAGGACTGAAGCCAATCTCCCCTGTGGTCAGGGAGTGACCACCTTGCTAACGCAAGCACCATCCAGCGAATCAACGTCTGCTTTGCCGCCGCCTCCCGCCGGAGCCCGAGCCCAGAGACTGTCAAGACCTGGACCTCCAGACTTCTCACCGCCCGATCCACAGTCCCTGAAAAGAAGAGACCCGTGGAGGCACCGAGACACGTGGAGCCAGCCATCTTGAAAAGACCACGACAAGCTGCAAGCGCAACAACCGAGGCTCCCTCCAAGTTGTGCTTTGGGATCTGAGAAGCCCAACACCCGAGCAGCATCTGCACCAAAGGTGAGCCCTCCAGCATCTCCACGATCTGCGTGGGGCCCTTCTGCATTTTGCCGCTCGACGCGCCTAACCGGTTGCTGGCCCGCTGGCTAGTGGCCATCTTGGCGACGAACTTCAAGAAATACACTGCTGGTCTGGTTGCTCCAGACTGGCCCTTGCTCCCCTCCAAAGGAGCAGTCCCTCTGACCTTGCTGGTCAGAACCAACAGCTTATTTCGTTTTCCACAACAATTGCTTTTGCCAAGGCTTGTTTGCTTCGATCAAGTCGCCGACACCGCCGACAGCGAGAGCCTGCATGGGACAGCTCGTGAACCAACTCCTGGACGTCGTCAACCTTCAGGGACAACGTGGCTGCAGAGACAAACTACACCTTTCTTCCTGTTTGCACCCGACATCGCCTGGTACCCACCTGGTGCCACGCTGGTCACTGGCTAGTGACTGTGAACACTGTCCCCTCTGCTTACAGGTCTTCTACAACTCCGATCCACCCTTGGATCCACCGCATCCCTTCCGGACCGACCGCCTGCAGCATCTTTGTCCACAGGCTCCATTGAACAGATAGAAGAAACCCGACGCACTTCGACACCTACGCACCCGCTTCCTGTGGGTGAGGTAAAGCTGGCACTCCAGTACCCAAGTGTAGAGTATCATCTCTAGTGTCTGTGTTTCCAATCTTGAGCTCATAGTCCATCCGGAAGATCCTTTTTGCAGTAACTTTGTACTTTTTACGCACCCATTGAAAACCTATGGGAGCCCGCGTGTGACTACTTGCTCTGCACACGCAACCCGTGGACCTCCTGGTCACTAACTGAAGTTAGCTCCTTGTAGGCCCAGCGATTCTAGAGGCCCTAGGCCTTTTCCCTTTTCTGTTTGTGGTACTTATACCACTATTTTAGTATATGGTTTGAGCGGCCACCAGGGCCTATCCATATAAAGTGCAACTTCTGTGTATTCTACTGTAATCTTGTTTGACGATTTGTGCTCCTGTGCTCATAAAGAGACTAGGGGTTACTTTGAGAAATAAATACATATATATTTTGAATATATATCTGTGTGGTGTCCTTTCATTGGTATAAAAGGGGGTTACATTTGGTAAAACAGCTTGCTTAACACGTTTCACGAGTTTAGCCTCAAAGACTGCTTAGCCTACGCTACCACTAGGGCAGCTAGTCCGAAAAGGTTGACTTACAACCACACCATAAGGGTTGCTTGGCATGGTACAAGGTGGTCACTTTAACTAGTGAACATCATATACCAGGCCAACTTCTCACAATTATTATTTCAGACTTCTTTGGGGCAGGCATTGAGACATATAACGGAGCAGGACCTAGGTTCACTCTCTGATGAAGAGTGGGGAGAGGCCTTCCATTCCCTGGGGAGTCTTCCATGACACCCAGATACCACCTCATACAGCCGAAAATCCTACTTTGGGCTTATTTTACAAGCAGCAAATTATGAAAATGGATGCAGTTGTTTTACCGACCTGTCTTAGATGTAACTTCCAAGTCAAAATTTAGCGCACACTATATGTCTTATTGAGGGTGTACTGTGATAGGTGGTTCCTGGAAGAGTCCTCTCTATGTTAGGCTCAATACTGGGCTGGAGAATCCCGGAAGACCCTAAATTGATTATCCTATACATTAATGTAGGCTTAGAGACATAGACAATTATAGGTACAAACTGTCGCTCTTGCGGCTAGGTTTACCAGTTACTCAAAGGAACATAGCCCGAAAATGGCGGGAGAGAGATACCTCCTCAATAGAGGAAAGGAAAAGTGGGCAGGTTGGTATCAGTAGCTGGGGATTGCTATTGACCCTACTAGGCTGTTGCCATGAGGCTGGCCAAAACAATTCGCAGAAATGAGACACCCATGTACTGAGGATGGGCATAGACTATTTTCTATATAATTTGATGATCTTGATGCGTTGTGGTACTTTTTGATCAAGTATAATGTCGACGGAATTGGGAGGGGATGGGCAGTACTGTTTTTCTTTTGCTTTATTTGTTCGAATGGGTTGGTAAGATTTCTTCTGTACCGTACAAATAAAACCAATAAAAATGTGTTATTAAAAAAAAAAAAATCCTAACTTCTGCAACTCTCTGGGTCCTGGCTGGCACTGGGTGACAGCCAGGTATGCATGTGTGGATGAATGTAGGAACAGTGATTTCCCTTGCGTCAATGAAGCTCATCCTGTGGGTTGCCAGTCAGAGGGTGCTACATTGCATTTTGTGTACCGGGTCCCGTGGACACTACAACAGGGACACAAGCATCACTCACTTCCTTGTCCGGACATGAATTAAACCATGGCGAGAGCCCATGAGTCACTGTTGCAAGCCCTGCGCTGGTATGACGTATGACAGGCCACACCACTCCGCTTACGCTCCGAGGGGGGGCCCTCATTGCTCCCCGTCGCAGGCGAACTCGCTGGTAGTGTGCAGGTCACTGGCCTAGTTGTCAGCATGTTACAGCCACTCCCTGAGGTCAGGTTTGCACGCACACAACACCCATCCGGCACAGGCGTTGCAGGCCATGTGACTCCGCCAACTTAAGGGGCCGACGACGTCACATTCCCCTCTGCCGGTGGTGACTGGCTGACGGACGCCGCGGTTCTCAAGCATAAAGGGCACAAGAGTTGTTGTGCACAGGGTTTTTGGCAACCTAGGCCTGCGTACGGCATGGGGCAATCACCGTGTGGCGCAGACTGGGGTTGCACAGGGTTAGTGCCAACACAGGCCTGCGTACGACACAGCCGACCACCACGTGGTGCTTACTGGTGTTGCACAGGGTTAGTGGCAACCCAGGCCTGCATACGGCACGGGCCAACCACCACCTGGCGCTGACTGGGGTTGCACAGGGTTAGTCGCACCCGGCGCATTGTGGCCGGCACAGGCACCCCGCCAGGGGACGGTGACATTGGGTGCACTGAGTCAGTGGCACCTTAAGCTGCTGAGTGGGTGGGCAGCCTGTGATGATGCCCTGTCCCGGCGGTCCGGACAACTCAGGTTTCGTGTGCCATGCTGGACCACAGTGTAGGACAGATCCAGTGGCCAGCGCGGGCCTACCGCCATGTGGCGTCACTTTCGGGTTCGCAGAGTTAGTGGCACCCATTGGGCTGATTGGGTGTGCAAAAGACACACAATTGATGTACGTAATGCTGAAAAAAATCAAAACTGAGCAGGTGTGCAGCCTGCGATGTTGCCGGGTGCACTGGTATGTCCTATGCCATGGAGAATTCAAGACCCAGCACCAAACGTGAGACCTGGTGGCCTGTGGAGCATGGCTGCATGGTGTGGAAGGTGCCATGTCCGCGGGCCCTGGGCTTGTGGCTTGCAGCAGCATGTGGTGGAACATCCTGTCTACACGCTGGTGGCGGAAGGTGAGCAGTGAGGCCTGGGTGTGCATGGGCGGGCATGCTCTGATGGGTGGCGGGAGCCTTTGTGGTGCCTCTGCCTGGGTGTGCATGGGCGGGCAGGCGATATTATCTTGTGCAAGTGTGTGTACTGTGCCAGTCATGTATCTGGATTCTGTTTCAGATGACAGTTCTGACTCAGATGGGTGACCTGGTGTACTGCTATACATACTGGCCCGTGGTTGGAGACACACCAGCAGGTGAGCAGTGTGGCCTGGGTGCGCAGGGGCGGCTCTCTCTCTCTATCTCTCTATCTCTCTCTCTTCTTCTCTCTATCTCTCTCTCTCTCTCTTCTCTCTCTTCACTCTCTTCTCTCTCTCTCTCTCCCTCTCTCTCTTCTTTCTCTCTCTCTCTCTCTCTCTCCCTCTCTCTCTCGCTCTTTCTCTCTGTCTCTCTTGCTCTCTTTCTTCCTCTCTCTCTCTCTCCCTCTCTCTCTCTCCCTCTCTCTCACTTTCTCTCTGTCTCTCTTTCTCTCTTTCTTCCTCTCTCGCTCTCCTTGGCTCTCTCTCTGTCCTTTGATGTGCACAGTACACACCTTCTCATCATGTTTTTTGTCTTGCAGGTTGTGACCTACTGAGTGTCCCGAGGTGAGCCGCCATGTGTCTTCAATTAATTTCAGTGTTCATTTTAATAAAGTTTTATTTGTTGCTTCGTGTTAGAACTGGGAATCTCTGGTTGACACAGGTAGGGACTTGTGTCAAGCAGGGATCCTCTCTTCCAGTCAGGGTAAGGGGTTACACTCCAACAATAACCCCTGCTCACCCTCTAGGTAGCTTGGCGCGAGCAGACAAGGCTTATCACAGGGCGCAATGGTTAAGCATTTGTGACCACACACAGTAATTCAATGATACCCCCACAAATGGACTTCACACTGGGTTTATAAAACAAAATACTTCTTTTATATAATCAGACTTATCACAAGACCCAATAACGTTAAACGGGCCCACAATGCTTATTGGCATAAAGTAGTTCTTGTTTCACACGTATTTCAACAGTTCTGTGCGCTTCGCTCTCTTCGTACAGTTCGTACGGGCTGGAAAGAAGCTTGCGAGCGGGGCTCACAAGCATTTGCAGACGCTCCGGACAAAAGCGTACACCTTACGAGGCGTACGAACGGGGCTCACACTGCTGCAGGCGCTCCGGGCGATGCGTACACCTTACGAGGCATACGAACAGGACTTACACACGCTACAGGGACTCCGGGCGATGCGTACACCATACGGTGCGAAGCGAACACAGTACCTTTATCTTTAGAAGTTCGTCATGGACGATGCGTTGAATCCCAGCGCGTTGTATGGTGCGATGTCCTTCAATCGCGGTGCGAGCTACAGCTCGAAGGTGGCCTCAGTCGCGATGCTCAAGGGGACGGTGCGGAGGTACGGTGCGCTGGCTCTTCGTTGCAGCGTTCGAGCCGTACCTTAAGATCGGCGCCTTCTCTTCTCAGCGCGGTGCGAAGCATGCAGTACGCTCCGGTGGGGAGCCACGTACCAACCACTCTACGCGCTGCAACCTGCCCACAACAGGGGTAGGGGGGCACGCTGAGTAGTGCGATGCAGAGAGGAGGCAAATAACAAGCGTCACAAAGTCCTTCCTTCACGTTGCGAGCTACCGCTCGTGAGGGGCCTTAGTCGCGTTGTTTGGGCCGGACAGAGGGGCACAGGCTGCCAGTGTACGGGGCGATTTGGGAGGCACACACTTCTCTCGGCGTCAGCTTCACGGTGAGAACGGCGGTTCTCAAGGGGGGTGAAGTCCACTGGTCCTGGGACTTCGTTCAGGGGGCAAGATCAGCACAAGCCCTTGGAGACCTTAAACAGCACAAGTGGAAATAAAGTTTGTCAGCAATCTTTCTCCTCTCCTTCAGCAGCAAGGCAACCACTGCAGGCCAATCTCCCAGGTCAGGGACAGTACTCCTACAGCTTTCCCAGGTCCTTTCCCTCAGGCAGAGGTTCGTCTTGCAGCAGGATCTGATTTCTTCGGAGCTGGGCTCCTATACTTATACTACATTTCTTTTGTTCTCGCAGGCCAGGGGGGCCCTTGCCTAGTTCGGTCCGGTTTCTGAGCACTTTGTTGACATGATGCAGGCTTCTGCTTTCAGTGTGCAGGGCAGAGTCATCAGACGCTCCACAGGGGGTGGAGCCAGCATTGTGGTGGCAGAGCACAGCCCTATTCAGAGTCCAGGTGTACTCCTCCCACCCATCTATATGTCAATCTCTCTATTCACCACCAGGCTACCTAGCCCTGCCCCTCTGGGATTCCCCAGCCCTGTCACTCACACAAACCAGACAGCAGATACACATCAGCGCAGAGGCAGGCTGAAATGGTTAGGCAAGCAAATGCCAACTTTCTAAAAGTGGCATTTGCAAACACAGAACATTAAAATAAACTTTGCTAAAAGATGTGTTTTATTATTCTGAGTTCAGGCATACTACACTCGAATTTCTACCATGTTCCCTGGGTCTGTTAGGATTATAGAATGTAACAATTCTAACAGCCCATTCTGGCCTATGAGAACAGGTAGCCTTTCAATAGTGAAAAACGAAAATGGCTGTAATTCACTATTAGGACATGCCACACACATCAGGGCTTGTCCTACCTTATGCTTACAATGCACCCTGCCCTTGGGCCTACCATAGGGGTGACTAACATGAAGTTAAGGGAAGGTTTAGGGACTGGCAAGTGTGTGCACTTGCCCAGTCAGCATGTCAGTACCAGACTGCACGCAGGTTCTGCAATGGCAGACCTAGACACATTTTACCAGGCCGCTTCTGTGGGTGGCACAACCAGTGCTGCAAGCCCACCAGCAGCATTTGTATTTACAAGCCCTGGGCACTCCTGGTGCACTTTACTGGGGTCTGACAGTAAACCAAATAAGCCAATCATGGAATCCAACCAACATATACATTTTAAATAGGGAGCACTTGCACTGTTGGCAGTGGCACAGTGCTCTGAGCAGCTAACACCAGCAAAACACATGAGGCACAGCAACAAAAAGTGGAAGGGAGACTCACGCCTAGGTGAGGATTGTCTGCAGCTGCTCTATGGAGTTCATTTTCCAGCTGCTGTGATGAGGACTATCTGCAGCTGCTGTGATGAGGACTATCTGTAGCTGCTGTAGGGAGTTCCTTCTGCAGCTGCTGTGATGAGGACTCTAGCTGCTGTGATAAGGACCGTCTGCAGCTGCTGTGATGAGGGCTATCTGCAGCTGCTGTGTGATGAGGACTATCTGCAGCTGCTGTGGTGAGGCAGCTGCTGTGGTGAGGACTGTCTGCAGCTGCTACGGTGAGGACTGTCTGCTGTAGGGAGTACCTTCTCCAGCTGCTGTGATGAGGACTATCTGCATCTGCTTTGATGAGGACTATCTGTAGCTGCTGTAGGGAGTTCCTTCTGCAGCTGCTATGATGAGGACTCTCGCTGTTTTAATGAGGACTATCTGCAGCTGCTGTGACGAGGACCATCTGCAGAGATCACTTTAGTTTTGTTTCCGTTTAATGTAAGGACGTTTTTCCTCATCAATTTGGTAACTTCTTCTGGACTGCGGAGAATGGCTAAGGATCTCCATTCAGCATTAATATGAATTGTGTGTTGTCTGCAGGAGCAAAAAGAGTTTGACCAAAGGAATCAATCAGTCTAGCCGGGGGCTGGTGGCACACTCGGGAGCCGATTCACAGAACTAACTTAAGACAAAATCCTAAACTTACTACTTTTGGTATTCACAGAAGTTAGGATTTTGTCTTAAGTTTGTCTTAAGTTTGTCTTAAGACAGACTTAAGACAAACTTAAGACAGACTTAAGACAGACTTAAGACAGACTTAAGACAAAATCCTAACTTAAGTCTGTCTTAAGTCTGTCTTAAGTCTGTCTTAAGTCTGTCTTTAGACAAACTTAAGACAAAATCCTAACTTCTGTGAATACCAAAAGTAGTACGTTTAGGATTTTGTGTTAAGTTAGTTCTGTGAATCGGGCCCGCTGTGTATTAACAACAACGACTGGTGTAACTGTTTGGAAATGTACAAGAGTTGCAATGTTATGTATTCACACGTTTTTTGACGTTTTGTTATATTTAGTACAAGTTTGCCTTATATGTTAAAAAAAAAATTCCGAAAAATGAAGAATGTATCTTTTAAATGCATCTATTGAAAACCAAAATGTTGCTTTAAGGTTATTCGAAATGATTACAAGTGATGAAGTAAGGTACAACAACAGAATGTGTTGCAACTAAAATCTGCTGAAATAAATAAGCAGTGTTGTAAATTGGTGGCCAGGTACCCTTTTGTCTATAAACTTTATTACGTCCTACCAGGCCCCCGTAATGGACGTGACCCCTTTTCTCTGAAACTTCTGGAAAGTGAGCATTTTCTTGTTTTACCATCCTATGTACCTCTACCTGTTTGTGTAATCACCATCTGGCTTTGGAGCGACGGGAGCTGGGATGTAAATTCACTGAAGACAGTCACAAGGGTGGGTTGAGGTGTGTCCTGACTTTCCTGGGTGACTCATAGCCAGGGTGAAAAGCACTTTCTGCAGGGTGAAGACGACCTTTGACCCTGCTCCAGGCAGGTCGCTCCCCACGCCGCAACAGCAACACCTGTTGTGCCTTTGTTTCCTTGCTCGCTGTTGCTGCCACTGCCGTGAGTTCGAGGCCCTCCTCCACCCGCAGGCTACCACCTGCACCTCATCCCTGGTGGCCAGTGGCTGGCCGTAGATTTGCTTGTACTGGATTGCTCCTGTTTTATTGTTTAACTGTTTCGTTTCTCTCCTCCTCTGTTCTTACTGTTATTTTGTTCATTTTGCCTCCTTTCTCCCTTTGTATCCTGTGCCCTGTGCCCCCTTTTGCCTTCTGTTCCCTTGCCGTTCCTGCCCCCGTTTTTCCCGCTGATGCGTTCCCTGCGTCCCCGCCCCCCTGCTCTGTACTGTCTCTGTTTTTCACTGTTCACTGTTTAATTGCCTCGTTTTTCCTCCCTCCCTGTTGTATTCTGTGCCCTGTGCCCTCTTTTTGCCTTCTGTTCCCTCACCCCCGGTTTTCCCGCCGCTGCGTCCCCTGCGGCCTACCCCCCGCTCGCCCATTCGTCCACTCCCTCCTCCCAGCGGCTCCTCCCTCCCTTTCTTATGGCGGCCGCTGCGCGGCTTACGCGCCGCTGGCCAGAACCCCTGTCCCCCGCGAACGCCACGACACCCGACACCGCTATGATGCCAGCACCCTCCATGCACTCAACACCGGACGATCACACACCTGCTTCCTAGCCGCCCCGAAGCGCACCCAAGGACCCTTCTGCCGGAACTGCAGATTCACCAGCATCCGACTCGCCAACCAATGACCAGGAAAGAACCCAACTACTTCAGATACATTCTTCTCAACACCCGCTCCGCACGCAAACACGCCGTTGAACTCTGGGACCTACTCGACTCAACCTCCCCAGACGTCGCCTTCCTGACGGAGACCTGGCTGAATCCCTCCTCGGCACCCGACATCGACATAGCCATCCCGGACGGCTACAAGATCACCCGCAGGGACCGCACCAACGGAGTAGGAGGAGGAATCGCCATCGTCCACAGGAACACTCTCAGAGTCTCGACCAACACCGACAACACCCTCAGCACCGCCGAACACCTGTACTTCCAGATCCACACCGACCCCAGCACCACCCTCAGAGAAACCCTCGTCTACAGACCCCCCAAAGCCCGACCACAGTTCAGCGACTCCATCGCCAACTTCGTCAGCACACATGCCCTCGCTTCCATGGACTACATCCTCAGGGACTGAACTTCCACCTAGAGAGCAACAACGACACCAACTCCACCACCCTGATCGACAACCTCGGACTCAGACAACACGTCACAACACCCACCCTCTCCGCAGGCCACATGCTTGACCCCATCTTCTCCGCAAGCTCCCACGGCTCCTTCAACCACACCACCAAACTCCACTGGACCGACCATTGCTGCATCCACTTCACCTTCCGGAGACCCACCACAAACCTCCGCACCCAACAGATCCCTCGCTGCTGCTGGAGCAAAGTCACGAAGACCAGCTAACCACCACTCTCACCCGGAGCCCACCCGCTGACCCCACCGACCCCGACATTGCTGCCCGTAACTTAAGACAGTGGATCGACGACTGCGCCAACACCCTCGCCCCGATCAAGAGACCCTCCAACAGCCACACCAGCAAGAAAGCCAGCTGGTTCACTGAAGACCTCCAGGCTTCCAAGCAAACCTGCCGAAAGCTAGAGAAGAAATTGCACCGTGAACGAAAACCGGACAGCTACGCAGCCCACAAGAATGCCACCTGCAGACAGCATCACCTCATCAGATACGCCAAAAGGGCCTCCTTCAAAGACCACCTAGACAACAATGCACACAACAGCAAAGAGCTCTTCTACATCATGAAGGATCTCTCAAACCCCAGCTCCAACGACATCCCACCTTCGCAAGACCTGTGCGACTCCCTTGCCACCTTCTTCCATCGCAAGATCGCAGACATCCACAACAGCTTCAACGCCACAACCGCCCCAACAACCACTGAGACCTCCGCCCCCACGACCACCATCCGCACCGACCGCCTGCTTTCCTGGATCAACATAAACGACGACGACACCATCAAAATCATGAACACCATCCACTCCGGATCTCCGTCAGACCCATGCCCACACCACATCATTAACAAAGCCAGCACCACCATCGCACCCCATCTCCGGAAAGCCATCAACATCTTCTTCAAGACAGCAACCTTCTCGGAGAACTAGAAGCACTCCGAGATCAACGCCTTACTCAAGAAACCCAAGGCAGACCTCAAGTACCTCATGAACTTCCGGCCCATCTCCCAGCTCCCGTTCCCGGCGAAGGTCATCAAGAAGACCATCAACAAACAACTGACCCGCTACCTCAAGGAGAACAGCATCCTGGACCCGTCCCAGTCCGGGTTCCGCAGCAACCACAGAACCGAAACTGCCCTCATCGCCGCCACCGATGACATCAGGGCCCTGCTCGACAACGGAGAAACCGCGGCCCTCATCCTCCTGGACCTGTCAGCCGCCTTCGACATGGTCTGCCACCGCACACTAACCACACGCCTCCACGATGCTGGGATCCAAGAGAAGGCCCTGGACTGGACCACCTCCTTCCTCTCCGGCAGAACACAGAGCGTCCGCCTCCCCCTTTTCCGCTCCGAAGCCACCAAGATCATCCCTCAGCCCAACGCTGTTTAACATCTACATAGCACGGCTCGCCCACGTCACCCAACTGCACGACCTCAACATCACCTCCTACGCCGATGACACCCAGCTGATCCTCTCCCTGACCAAAGACCCCCACACCGCCAAAACCAACCTCCACGAAGGAATGAAAGCCGTCGCCGAGTGGATGAAGAACAGCTGACTGAAGCTGAACTCGGACAAGATGGAAGTCCTCATCCTCAGCTCCACCCCCTCGGCCTGGGACGACTCCTGGTGGCCGACCGTACTGGGAACAGCTCCAACTCCCACCGACCACGCACGCAACCTAGGGTTCATCCTCAACTCTACTCTCTCCGTGACAAAGCTGGTCAACGCCATCTCGTCCTCCTGTTTCAACACCCTCTGCATGCTCCGCAAGATCTACAAGTGGATCCCCACCAAAACGAGAAGAAAGTTCACCCAGGCCCTCGTCAGCAGCAGGTTGGACTACGGAAACACCCTCTACGCAGGAGCCTCGGCCAAACTCCTGAAACGACTTCAACGCATTCAGAACCCCTCTGCACGCCTGATCCTCGACATCCCTCGCCGCTGCCACATCACACCCCACCTGAGAGACCTGCACTGGTTCCCCGTCAACAAGAGGATAACCTTTAAGCTCCTCACCCATGCACACAAGGCACTCCACAACACCGGACCAGCGTACCTCAACAGACGACTCAGCTTATACACCCCCACCCGCCAGCTTCGCTCCGCCAACCTCGCCCTCGCCACAGTCCCCCGCATCCGAAGAGCGACCTCAGGCAGCAGATTGTTCTCCCAGCTCGCCGCCAAGACCTGGAACACCCTGCCCACCCACCTACGGCAGACCCAAGACCTGCTGACCTTCAGAAGACTCCTCAAGACCTGGCTTTTCGAGCAGTAGCAGCATTCCCCCCCTCCCACCCCCCAGCGCCTTGAGACCCTCACGGGTAAGTAGTGCACTTTACAAATGCTCTGATTGATTGCATTTAGAGTGGGGGTAGGAGTTTTGACTTGCACCTGAATAGGCTGTGTCTCCTTTGCACAATGCTTTCTTCACCTCCTGTAGTGAAGCTGGACTAGAGAGGACAGAACTGGTTTCTACAGAGAAAGAAGGACTTGCTGCCTAAAACTTAAAAGGGAAAAGTAGTACAAATGTTGGGGCCCTGACTCCAGAACTTTAGAACTCGTTTGGACTAAGGAACCTGCCAAGAAGAAGGGCTGAAGATGCTATGACAAGAACCAAAAAGCATCACTTTACAAATAACAGGCTGATCAGGTATGAGCAGGCGTTGCTCGCCTCAGAAAATGTGACACTGAAGAGGGGTTCGGTGTTTAATCTAGCTACCTTGTTGCCTGTTCCAAGTGCTGACGAAGAAGAATGTGAAGACCATGACTGTCTAGATGACACTGAACTCTGTACAAAACTGAGACATGGCATTGTCGATGAGCCATTGCCTGATCCTGACCAAGTCCTTTTTGTTGATGGTTAATGCCTAAGAGACAATTAAGGTAATCTGAGACCAGTGTTTGCTGTCTGTACCATCTCTGGAGTGGTGAAAGCAGCTTGGTTACAAGGAGTACACTCCGCACAAGTGGCTCAAATCATAGGGCCCGATTCACAGAGCTAACTTAAGACAAAATCCTAAACTTACACCTTTTGGTATTCACAGAAGTTACGATTTTGTCTTAAGTTTGTCTTAACACAAACTTAAGACAGACTTAAGACAGACTTAAGACAGACTTAAGTTAGGATTTTGTCTTAAGTTTGTCTTAAGTCTGTCTTAAGTCTGTCTTAACCTCTTGAGTGCCCATGACGAGCTGGTCTCGTCATGGGCCGCGGTTGCTCTGTGCCCATGACGAGACCAGCTCGTCATAAACCCCGCCCGCTAATGCAACGGCCGGCACAGGGCGGGGAAAGGGGCGGGCACTCAAGGGGTTAAGTCTGTCTTAAGTTTGTCTTAAGTTTGTCTTAAGTATGTCTGAAGTCTGTCTTAAGTTTGTCTTAAGACAAACTTAAGACAAAATCCTAACTTCTGTGAATGCCAAAAGTAGTAAATTTAGGATTTTGTCTTAAGTTAGTTCTGTGAATCGGCACCACAGTTATTAAATACTGTTGGCTCAACGCTGAGCCCTGTGGCCCTGGTACAAGAACATATATGGTGAAGTTACTTCCACTCAATGAAAAAAATGCACCCCATTTTTAGACTATCACTATAATCCCTACGCCTGCCAACCTCTGCACCAATGTGGAGTGGGAGATGTCTAACATGGCCGGCAGGTCAAGCACTACCTGGGACTCTGGTCCTCTCCCCCCAGGTGTGGTACGGATACCATTCGTCCCTTTTACAAGCACTGTCTCCCTGCTGAGACTGACAGTTACTTTTGTAGATGGTGGACTAGGCATGCATCCCTTGGTGGAGATGATTTGGTATTGGCCCAGTCTTCTTGAATGGTATCATGTTAATTCCATGGTTTTTCTTGTAGAGGGTTCGACCATGTCTTCTTTCTATTCCAGATTTGGTAGTAATTTCACTATTTTTTCCTGAAAACAGTTTGAGAAATCAATCCATAGCAATTGTGGTGGTGTTGCGTCACTTATTGCCGCTTGTGGGTGAGCTACATTACAGTAAATCTCAAAGAATTCTTTGATGGTTTTGATTGTGGTAGGAGTCCGGTCTGCTTTTCTTAAGCATTTTTTTTTTATTGAAGTATTTTGATGCAATATGCCTGACTGCTTTCTTGAGTCTCTGTATTTCTCCAATCACTTTCTAGTCTCTTATGTGCCCATTTGGCTGAAATGAAATCACCCTCACCATACCCTGTACTCGGTCCTGGGATCTGACACAAGGGCTGTGTTTACTAGAATGGCATTCCATTCTTCTGTTTTGTGTGTGTCGGTCCCTAGTTTGCCTCTGTATTCTACGTTACACCTCCTGAACAGACGGAGAATATCTGTTTAGTTTAGAGTCAGGGTTTGGTTTTTGTGCGGTTTGACAGGTGGGAGTGACCAAGGGTCAGGTCAAGAGTGTGTCCTGCTTTATGTGTTTGTCCGGTATTCAGGAGAGGGGCACTGTGCAAGGACTGTGCACATTTAACATGCATATTTCAATCCCCATGATCACTGGTCGCTCAGGATTATGGAGGCGCCCAGTTAGTGCCTCTAATAGTGAGTTAATAGCGTTGTTTGTTGGGCCTGGCGGCCTGTGTATCAGAAGGCATGGCGCTGCTATGGAGACTATGGCATGATTGTAATGTCACATATTCCGCATTCCTCACGAATGGAGTGCTGCACTTTTACGTGAGGAAGATGCATGTTGGACAATATTCAGTCCTGTGTTACTCATAGACAATCAATCAATCAATCAATCAAGTGGCTTGTAAAGTGTGACTACTCACCCGCAAGGGTCTCAAGGCGCTGGGGGCGCGGGGGTGTTGTGAATGGCTGCGGATCTGTTGCAAGGCACTGTGGTTCAGTCGAAGACCCAGGTCTCAAAGTCTTTTCTGAATTGAGGCAGTGATGGTGAATTGGGGCAAGGACGGTGAATTGAGGCAGTGACAGTGAATTGGGGCAAGGGCGGTGAATTGGGTCAAGGACGGTGAATTGGGTCAAGGACGGTGAATTGGGGCAAGGACGGTGAATTGGGGCAAGGACGGTGAATTGAGGCAGTGACAGTGAATTGGGGCAAGGACGGTGAATTGGGGCAATGACGGTGAATTGGGGCAAGGACGGTGAATTGGGGCAAGGACGGTGAATTGAGGCAGTGACAGTGAATTGGGGCAAGGACGGTGAATTGGGGCAAGGACGGTGAATTGGGGAAAGGACTGTGAATTGGGGCAAGGACGGTGAATTGGGGCAATGGCGGTGAATTGGGGCAAGGACGGTGAATTGGGGCAAGGACGGTGAATTGGGGCAAGGACGGTGAATTGAGGCAGTGACAGTGAATTGGGGCAAGGACGGTGAATTGGGGCAAGGACGGTGAATTGGGGCAAGGACTGTGAATTGGGGCAATGGCGGTGAATTGGGGCAATGGCGGTGAATTGGGGCAAGGACGGTGAATTGGGGCAAGGACGGTGAATTGGGGCAAGGACTGTGAATTGAGGCAGTGACAGTGAATTGGGGCAAGGACGGTGAATTGGGGCAAGGACGGTGAATTGGGGCAAGGATGGTGAATTGGGGCAATGGCGGTGGATTGGGGCAATGACGGCAGACTACAAACTTCCTTTTCACCATGAATAAACACGCTCAAGAACACACACTACAAATATGCTTTTATTATTTTACTGAAATCAAAAACCTATCCTAGTGCCCACAAATGTAGTGGTTCTTATCAAAATAAACAAGATAGTGGCTGCAAAAGTTTATAGGAAGAAAAATAATATAAAATATTGAAACATAAGAATGGTGTCTGAATACTTCTTCTTAATACTCCTCCAAACTCTCCTTCCCCTCTCTATGTAGGCGAACCTTAGCACTAGAAATAGCCTGAAGGTTTCTTGGGTGGCCTTGCCCACATCTGCATCCCTTAATGGAATTACTGCTCTGTATGAATCCAGCTGTTCTCTTCATTTCTGCGTTCAACAGTTGTGTGCCCCAGGCAGGCTGATCAGCCCATCTGGAGTGTCACTCTACCGGCCCGATTCACAGAACTAACTTAAGATAAAATCCTAAACTTACTACTTTTGGTATTCACAGAAGTTAGGATTTTGTCTTAAGTTTGTCTTAAGACAAACTTAAGACAAACTTAAGACAGACTTAAGACAGACTTAAGACAGACTTAAGACGAACTTAAGACAGACTTAAGACAGACTTAAGTTAGGATTTTGTCTTTAATTTGTCTTAAGTCTGTCTTAAGTCTGTCTTAAGTTTGTCTTAAGTTTGTCTTAAGTCTTTCTTAAGTCTTTCTTAAGTCTGTCTTAAATCTGTCTTAAGTCTGTCTTAAGTTTGTCTTAAGTTTGTCTTAAGTCTTTCTTAAGTCTGTCTTAAGTCTGCCTTAAGTCTGTCTTAAGTTTGTCTTAAGACAAACTTAAGATAAAATCCTAACTTCTGTGAATATCAAAAGTAGTAAGTTTAGGATTTTGTCTTAAGTTAGTTCTGTGAATCGGCCCCAATGTGCGGGCCCTTGGCCTTCTGCGTGATCTCTGAGCCCTCTCTGGAACGAGGACACTGCTCTATCAAATCATGTCCCTAGGAACCGTAGATACCTTTTGGTTGCATGCCTCTTATTGACGCTTCTAAAATGAACGATAGGCCCCACTGTGACTTTTCGTCTACTTAATTTACAGGAAAACCTTGTTGATTGTTTAAACAATAAATTGAAAAATTAGATAATAAGCCATATTAACTTTAAACATAAAGCAACACATTCAAGCAGCGGAATTATTTTTTTATTACATTTGCAAAGAGATCATTATTTAAACAACTGTAACAGCTGTGCATCCATAATTGAAAGAGTATGCATTTAAATCAACATTTTAATTCGAAGTCCGTACTTGGTAAAAAACAACGTATGCAAGACAGCAGAAAAATCACATTTTGCTACGAAAGCGTCGTACTCCAAGATCTTTGTAGAACTCAATTAAAATTTCACAAGAAAAAATGACATAATTTCTCGCAGCTTTATGACTGATACCGCAACAAGGCTGCTTGGAATGAGCAGTGACAACATTTGGGTCAGGAGTCGTCTGTGCTCAAGGAGAGGATTATTTGCAATTGAGCAGGGCGTGTGTTGGAGTCAGGAGGGCATGTGCTTGGAGTCAGCAATCCCAATGTTTTGAATCAGCAGTGCCTGTGTTTTGAATCAGCAGTGCCTGTGTTTTGAATCAGCAGTGCCTGTGTTTTGAATCAGCAGTGCCGGTGTTTTGAATCAGCAGTGCCTGTGTTTTAATCAGCAGTGCCTGTGTTTTGAATCAGAAGTGCCTGTGTTTTGAATCAGCAGTGCCTGTGTTTTGAATCAGCAGTGCCTGTGTTTTGAATCAGCAGTGCCTGTGTTTTGAATCAGCAGTGCCGGTGTTTTGAATCGGCAGTGCCGGTGTTTTGAATCAGCAGTGCCTGTGTTTTGAATCAGCAGTGCCGGTGTTTTGAATCAGCAGTGCCTGTGTTTTGAATCGGCAGTGCCTGTGTTTTGAATCATCTGTTCCTTGGCTTGTACTCAGCAGCGCTGTCATGTAGTTCCTACTAGTCCGTAGGATTTGACGTTAGTTGGCCAACATAAACTACGGGCTTGGTGCCTAGACTGATTCTGGACACTCCCACAGGATTTGTCGGTCAATAGACCAGCTAGCTCACAGTGCCACCGTATGCCCCCCTAACCTTACCAGGGAGCGAATGGTTTCTGGATAACACTGAACATGACACCGATGATCCCTCAGGAACCGTGTAAACAGTACAGAACTTTTCACTCAGTCACTTGTGCTTACTTTTTCTTAGAGAAATATACAGAGAATACACAGTGGGATGTTTTTAATATATTTATTGAACCATATGATTCTTGTATAAAATACATGTGCTGCAATGATTAATAGACGGAAGCAGACAAAAGTGATTAGAAGCACCAAAAGCGTAAATAGTTGATATAGTTCTACCATGGTGCTAAAACAGTGTATATTTGCAGGCACTATAAGTGTACCTAGATTGTGTGTAGTTGTGAAGCCAAGAATCCCCCCAAGGGACTATCCAACCCCATTACCTGATGGGAGAGAATGAAGGACCCCGTCTTGGTCACGAACTGGACACCTCTCGCGAAGATGTCAGACCGCTGAGTGGTTGACGTCTCAGCATGCAGGGACCCTCTGTGTCAGCTGAAGTGCCTCCTCTGCTAATCTATTGAGATGCTCCTTATTTATAACTGAAAGCCGCCTTGCGATGTGCATATAGATAAGTGATTTTATGAATAAGTGGATAACCCTGTCGCCCCATGGATGAAGATACAGACGACATTTGTACATCGTGGATAAAGAGACCTTGTACATAATGTTCAGGGCATGGTGATAATGTTGTGCAAAGCTAGATGTGTAAAAAGTTTAGTTTCAGAGAAACTAATCCAATATTGTCGCTCACTCAATATGTGCAAAAGGTCACAGCTAAAATGGTTTTGTGAAAAATAGGACAATGTAAGAAATGAGCTGCTTTGCTACATGGACCTAACCCAGGAAAAACGCAGCGCCTGGATTTTTTTATCAGAACTTTCTGTGTTTGTTTGTGTCTGTTTTGAATCAGAAGTGTCTATACTTGAAGTAAACAGTCCCTGTTTTTAACCAGCAGTGCCTGTGCTTGAGGATTAGCTGAACTGGAGCCAGGGGCACCTGTGCTTGGAAGGAGGAGTCTCTATGCTATGGTGAGGACTGCCTGTGCTGTGGTGAGGAGTGCCTGTGCTCTGGTGAGGACTGCCTGTGCTGTGGTGAGGAGTGACCGTGCTCCGGTGAGGACTGCCTGTGCTGTGGTGAGGAGTGCCTGTGCTCTGGTGAGGACTGCCTGTGCTGTGGTGAGGAGTGACCGTGCTCCGGTGAGGACTGCCTGTGCTGTGGTGAGGAGTGCCTGTGCTCTGGTGAGGACTGCCTGTGCTGTGGTGAGGAGTGCCTGTGCTCTGGTGAGGAGTTCCTGTGCTCTGGTGAGGAGTGCATGTGCTGTGGTGAGGAATGTCTGTGCTCTGGTGAGGAATACTTGTATTCCGGCGAGGAGTGCCTGTGCTGTGGTGAGGACTGCCTGTGCTGTGGTGAAGAGTGCCTGTGCTGTGGTGAGGAATGCCTGTGCTCTGGTGAGGAATACCTGTATTCCGGCGAGGAGTGACTGTGCTGTGGTGAGGAGTGCGTGTGCTGTGGTGAGGAGTGCCTGTGCTCTGGTGAGAAGTACTTGTTCTCTGGTGAGAAGTGCCTGTGCTGTGGTGAGGATTGCTTGTGCTCCTGTGAGGAGCGCTTGTGCTCCTGTGAGGAGTGCCTGTGCTCTGGTGAGGAGTGCCTGTGCTCTGGTGAGGAGTGCCTGTGCTCGGGTGTGGAATACCTGTGTTCAGGTGAGGTGCCTGTGCTCTGGTGAGAAGTGCCTGTGCTCCATTGAGGTGCCTGTGCAATGGTGAGGAGTGCCTGTGCTCCGGCGAGGAATGCCTGTGCTCCAGTGAGGTGCCTGTGCTCTGGTGAGGAGTGCTAGTACTCTAGAAAGGAGTGCTTCTGCTCTGGTTAGGAATGCCTGTGCTGTGGTGAGGGGTACCTATGATACGAGGAGGAGTGCTTGTGCTCTGGTGAAGAGTGCCTGCGGTCCTTTGAGGAGTGCCTGTTCTCTGGGAGGAGTGCCTGGGCTCCGGTGAGGAGTGCCCGTGCTTTGGTAAAGAGTGCCTGTGGTCTGGAGAGGAGTGCCTATACTCTGGTGAGGAGTGCCTGTGCTCTGGTGAGGAATGCCTGTGCTCCGGTGTGCCTGTACTCTGGTTAGGAGTACCTGTGCTCTTGTGAGGAGTGCCTGCACTCTAGTGAGGAGTGCCTGGACTCCAGTGAGGAATGCCTGTGCTGTGGTGAGGGGTACCTATGATCCGAGGAGGAGTGCGTGTGCTCTGGTTAGGAGTGCCTGCGGTCCTGTTAGGTGCCTGTTCTCTGGGAAGGAGTACCTGGGCTCCAGTGAGGAGTGCCTGATCTCTGGTGAGGAGTGCCCGTGCTGTGGTAAAGAGTGCCTGTGGTCTGGAGAGGAGTGCCTGTACTCTGGTGAGGAGTGCCTGTGCTCTGGTGAGGAGTGCCTGTGCTCTGGTGAGGAGTACCTGTGCTCCTGGTAGTAGTGCCTGTGGTCCGGTGGGGAGTGCCTGTGCTCTGGTGAGGAGTGCCTGTTCTCTGGGGAGGAGTGCCTGCACTCCAGTGAGGAGTGCCTGGGCTCTGGTGAGGAGTGCCTGTACTCCAGTGGGGAGTGCCTTTACTCTGGTAAGGAGTGCCTGTGCTCCGGTGAGGAGTGCCTGTGCTCTGGTGAGGAGTGCCTGTGCTGTGGTGATCAGTGCCTGTGCTCTGGTGAGGAGTGCCTGTGCTCTGGTGAGGAGTGCCTGTGCTCTGGTGAGGAGTGATTGTGCTCTGGTGAGGAGTGCCTGTTCTCTGGGGAGGAGTGCCTGCACTCCAGTGAGGAGTGCCTGGGCTCCGGTGAGGAGTGCCTGTGCTCTGGTGAGGAGTGCCTGTGCTGTGGTGAGGAGCGATTGTGCTCTGGTGAGGAGTGCCTGTTCTCTGGGGAGGAGTGCCTGCACTCCAGTGAGGAGTGCCTGGGCTCTGGTGAGGAGTGCCTGTACTCCAGTGGGGAGTGCCTGTTCTCTGGTGAGGAGTGCCTGTGCTCCGGTGAGGAGTGTCTGTGCTCCGGTGAGGAGTGCCTGTGCTCTGGTGAGGAGTGCCTGTGCTGTGGTGATCAGTGCCTGTGCTCTGGTGAGGAGTGCCTGTGCTGTGGTGATCAGTGCCTGTGCTTGCTGTGTGACATGACCTGGATTGGAATCAGGATTAGCCATGAGTGATAGACTTCGAGTCAGGGTTCGCTGCACTGAACTCAGGAGTGTTGATGCTCGGGTCAACAGTGACATTGTTTTGAGGCAGTAGTGCCTGTGCTTGGACCAGGAATGCTAATATTTGGAGGCGGGATTAGCTTGTGCAGGAGTCAGGCACACTTTGCTTGGAGTCAGGAATCTTTGTATTCGAGTGATAAATGCGTGCGCTTTGAGTCATGAGTTCCTGAGCTTGAGACTGAATTTTGTGCAGTTGAGTTAGGAATGATTTAGCTTTAAGGTCACAGTTGATGTGTTTGAATCAACATCTCCTGTCCTTCAAAACGGGAGGGCCTGTTCTTGAGGGTCAGCAGTTCCTTTATGTGAAGTCAACAGTGCCTGCGATGTTAATCAACACTGTCGATCAACATCTATCGACAATTGAGTTCGAAGTGCCTTTCTTTTAATATAGCAATGCCTATATCTGAATCAAAAATGCACTTGGTAGGAGTGGCTGTGCATGCAATCCGCAGTGCCTGCTTTTTTTAATCAGACTGCAGGTGTAGGAGTGAGGTGTGTCTGTGCTTATGAAAGCAGTACCTATGCTACGAATCAGACGGGCTTATGTTTTGAATCAAAAGTCCCTGCTCGAGAATTAAGGTTTCAGCAGTGCCTGTGTTTTGAATTAGATATGCCCGGGTTTTAATTAGACAGTCTCTGTGCTTGGAATCTGGAGTGCCTGTATCTTGAGCCAGTAGTAGCATGTGTCTGTTCATTACAGATATCCTGACTCAGAGAGCAGGCACTGCGTGATCAATAAATGAGTCAGAAGTGTCTGTGTTTAGAGTCAGAATTAGAAGAACTGGGGTCAGGAGTGCCTGTGCTTGGAGTTAGGATTATCTGTCAATGATGAGTGACAGTGCCTGGAGAGAGTATTATCTGTCAATGATGAGTGACAGCGCCTGGAGAGAGTATTATCTGTCAATGATGAGTGACAGCGCCTGGAGAGAGTATTATCTGTCAATGATGAGTGACAGCGCCTGGAGAGAGTATTATCTGTCAATGATGAGTGACAGTGCCTGGAGAGAGTATTATCTGTAACTGAGGCATAAGTGATTCTGCTTGAAGTCAGCTGGCCTTGGGTTTTAAAGCAGCGGTCCGTGTGTTTGGAATCAGCAGTGCCTGTGCTTGGAGTCAGAAGCGCCCCAGCTAGGAGTCAACAGTGCCGGTGTTTTGCATCAGAGGTGTCTGTGCATGGAATCATAAGTGTCTGTGCTTGACATCACAAGTGCCTATGTTTCGCACCACCAATAACTGGGAACCAGAAGTCATCAGTGTCTGTGTTTAGAGTCGGAAGTGCGTGTGATTGGAGAAAGAAGTGCCTGTTTGGGCAAAGGAATGTCTGTGTTTTCAATGAGATCACAGGTTACTGTGCTTACAATCAGCAGTGCCCGTGTTTTGAATCAGCAGTGCCTGTGCTTGAAGTCAATAGTGACTGCTTGGAGTCACAGTTATCTGTAATTGAGTCAGGAGTGGTCAGCAGTGCCTGGTTCTGAATCGGATGTGGCTGTGTTTTGAATCAGAAATGCTGCTGCTTGGAACAGCTGTGCCTTTGTGTTGAGTGAGGGGCGCCTACGCTCGGAGCCAGGGTTATCTGTTAATGGGTCAGCAGTGCCTCTGTGTTGAGTGAGGGGCGCCTAAGCTCGGAGCCAGGGTTGTCTGTTAATGGGTCAGCAGTGCCTTTGTGTTGAGTGAGGGGCGCCTAAGCTCGGAGTCAGGGTTATCTGTTAATGGGTCAGCAGTGCCTTTGTGTTGAGTGAGGGGCGCCTAAGCTCGGAGCCAGGGTTATCTGTTAATGGGTCAGCAGTGCCTTTGTGTTGAGTGAGGGGCGCCTAAGCTCGGAGCCAGGGTTATCTGTTAATGGGTCAGCAGTGCCTTTGTGTTGAGTGAGGGGCGCCTAAGCTCGGAGCCAGGGTTATCTGTTAATGGGTCAGCAGTGCCTTTGTGTTGAGTGAGGGGCGCCTAAGCTCGGAGCCAGGGTTATCTGTTAATGGGTCAGCAGTGCCTTTGTGTTGAGTGAAGGGTGTTAATGGGTCAGCAGTGCGTCTCCTTGATGTGAGCAGTTTTTGTGCTTGGAGTCAGGAGTGCTGGTGCTTGAGTCAGAATTAGCGGTGATTGAGTCAGGAATGTTTGTGTTTGGAGTGAGAAATACCTGTTTTGTTTACTTACAAGTCCGTGTCCTGAGAAACATGACAGTCTGAGCTTGGAGTCAGCAGCACCTGCGGTTTGAGTCAGGAGTGCCTGTATTTCCAGTCAGCGGTGCCTATGTTTTCAATCATTGGTGCCTTTGCTTGGTGTCACCAGTGTGTGAACTCGGCAGTGCCTGGTTTGAATTAGTAGCACTTGAAGACAGCAGTCCGTGTGGCTGGGATCAGCAGTGCCTATTTTGACTCAGCAGTGCCTGTCTTTAATAGAATTGCTTTTGCCTAGGGTAAGCAGTGCCTGTCTTTTGAAACAAAAGTACTTGTGTTTTATCTCAGCAGTGCCTGTGCTTCAAAGCAAAAACAACAATTGATGGACAGAATGCAGAACAATGTCATACATTCACCCCAGTACAGAGATCTGGGCCTAAATCCATCGTTTTTTTGCTCTCCTTCAAAGCAGCAGTGTCTGTACTCGGGCCAGGCTTATCTGTAACTGAGTGAGAAGTGCATGTGCTTGGAGTCGCCAGTGCCTTATACCGGGATCAAGGCTATCTACATTTGTGTCAGTAATGCCTACATTTGGAGCCATCAGTGCCTCTGCTAGGATCCAGCTGTGTCTATTCAGAGTTAGCAGTGTCTCTGCTTAGGGTCAGAGTTATTTGAAATTGAGTCAGCAGTGCCTGTGATTGGACCAGTAATGCCTGTTTTTTCATCAGCTGTGTCTGTGCTTGTATTCAGACCTGTTTGTGCCTGGAGGCTACAGTTCCTGTGATTTGAGGCTGAAGTGCCTGTAGTTTGAGTCAGGCGTGTCTGTGCCTGTAGCCAGCAAAGCCTGTATTTGGAATCAGAAGTGACTGTGTGGGATGCTGTTGTGTCTGTGTCTGGAGTCAGCTTTGGCTGTTATCACTTACACCAATCACAGGCACTGCTGACTCCAAGCACTGGGTTATCAATAATTAAGTCAGAAGTGCTTAGCCTGTGCTTGCAGTCTGCATTAGTTAAGTGTCCAGTGCCTATGTTTTGAATAAGCAGTGCCAGTGCACGGAGTCAGCATTGGCAGTATGTAGTCAGCAGGGCCTGTTTCTGTCGTCACTGTCGTCAGGTGCCCCTGGGCTTGAAGTCGGCATTATCTGTAATTGTCATTGGAGTCAAGATTATCTTTAAATTAGACAGCAGTGCCTGTACTGGAGCAAGCGCTGCCTATGTTTGAAATCAGGATTGCCAATATATCAGTTAGCAGTGCCTGTGCCTGTGCCTGGAGTGAGTATTTAGTGTACCTGATTCATCAGTGCCTGTGCTTTGAGAAATATTTTTTAGAATTGAGCGAGCAGTGAATGTGTGAGTCCCCAATCCCTGTGTTTGGAGTCAGCAGTGCTTTGCTTTGCTTGCAGTCCGCGTGCCTGGAAGCCAGAGTTGCTGTCACAGCCCCTGATCAGCTCCCTCCGAGACAAAAATGTCTCCGCATTTAACTATGCGGACGACATCCAACTAGTTTTTAACATCAATTCCTCGGATCAATCTGTTGCCGACTTTCAAACCAACCTCTGTCACATCAGCAATTGGATGGGGGCTAACCATTTGAAACTGAACCCCGACAAGACCGAGCTGGTTCTTGTCGGAGGCCCTCCCAACCCTTGGAACTCCAACTTCTGGCCCGTCAGTCTGGGTCCGCCTCCCTGCCCTTCTACCTCGGCAAAAAGTCTGGGAGTTATCATTAGCAAAGATCTTTCAATGAAACCACAGATTAACGCCACTGTCTCTGCCTGCTTCTTTCAGTTACGAAAAATCCGGAAAATTGCCCGATTCCTTACCACTGAAGCCCTTACTTTGGCCCTCTTAGCCCTAGTCATCTCCAGAATTGATTACGCTAACTCTCTATATGTAGGCATCCCCGACTACCAGCTAAAACGTCTGCAACTTGTCCAGAATCAGGCATACCGCCTTATTTTCCATCAACCTAGGCAGCGTCACACCCGCCCTTTGTTAAAATCTTTGCATTGGCTCCCTGTTTCTGAACGTTGCAAATTGAAGCTGGGGTGCCTCATCTTCAAATCCCTAGCCGGTCTTAATCCCGTGTTTGTTTCTTCTCTCATCCATCCTTGTGTTCCCGCCCGTAACCTGCGCTCGGCCCATCTGGCTCTTCTTCGAGTTCCCAAGGTCAAGCGCAAGAAATGGGGCGGCCTCAGATTTTCGTTTCTCGCCCCTTCTTTCTGGAACACTCTCCCCCTGGACATAAGACTGGCCTCACCCTACACTCACTTCAGATCCCTTCTTAAGACTCATCTTTTTCATTCTACTTATAACTAATCTCCTTTTTCTTTTTCTTTCCCCCCTCTTCTTTTCTCTTCTCCTTTCTCCCTTTTCCTCCTCCCCTTTCCTCCTCAGGTAGTTGCTTATCCCAGCGCCAAGAAACCGTACGGTGAACGTTGCGCTTTACAAATTTCTTTTACATTATTTTACATTACATTACACAGGAGGCAGTTGTTCTTGTGTTTTGAATCAGCAGTATTTGTGTTTTGAATCAGCAGTGCCTGTTTCTTGGACAGAGTCCGTGGCTGGAATCAGGAGTGTGTGCGCTGGAATCAGAGGTGCTTGCAGTGAGGGATGGCTGCTTGAAGTCAGCAGTGCCTCTGCGTAGATTGAGGACGGCTTCTGATTGGGGTATGCGTTATCTGTGATTGAGTGAGCAGTGCCTGTTCGTGGAGTATGAAGACACGCTCAGTGCTCAGTAGAGCGTGCACTTGGAGTCAGCGTTAGCTGCAATGGAATCTACAGTGCCTGTGCATTGAATCAGGCGTATTTGTGTTTTTCATAAGCAGTGCCTGTGACTGGAATCAACAGATCCTGTATTAAATCACCAGTAATTGTGTTTGGAGCCAGGGTTGTCTCTGAGTGAGTACGCAGTGCCTGTTTATGGAGGAAACAGTTAGTGTTTTACATCAGTACTGCCTATGCTTGAAGTCAGGAGCCTCTGGGCTTGGAGTCAGCATTATCTATCATGAGCCATGAGGGATTATGATAGGAGTCAGCAGTGTCTGTTCTTCGAGTCAGCAGTGTCTGTGTCTAGAGTCAGGAGTGCCTGTGATAGGAGTCTGTAGTACCTGTGCCTGGAGCCAAGGTCAGCTGTAGCTGAGTGAGCAGTGCCTGTTCATGGATTAATCCGGGACTGTGCTTTGCATCAATAGTGATCGTGCCCCTGGGCTTGGAGTCAACATTATCTGTAATGAGCCAGGAGTGGTTGTGTTTGGAGTCAGGAAGGAATGGCCTGGCGTGAAAAGAAAATGATGGATTTAACCTAGATCTGTGACTCGGGCTGGGTGGTTGATTGGTTGCTCAGCATTCCCTCCAACATCTGTTCGTTTTGCATTTGTCTCTGTAAGTGGGAAGGGCATGTACAGACGTGGGTCCTGTGCTCGCTACGTTACGCCACCAGATTCAAGCCAGCCTGGCTGATGAGGGGTGAAATCCCTCAATCAGTCCCAGGATGCTTGTTTCTGGTCCAGTGAGGACCTAGCCTTGCAGTTCGGGCTGGACAGTTCCCATGGGGAGCAGGTTCAAGACTGATTTGGACATGGCTGAATCTAAACTGGAATGGTGTGGTGTTCGGAAAACAATGCATTTAAACCAGATCATGCTGGGAGATTGGAGTGCCTGGGACTGGACTTATTAGTACCAGAGTTTGGAAAGAGATTGTCTGTAATTGAGTGAGCAGTGCCTGTTTGTGGATTAAGCAGTGACAGTATTTCACATCAGTTGTGCTCATGTTAAGCAGTGCCTGTATTTGCAGTCAGCATTATTTGTAATGAGTCTTGGGTGACTGTGCTTGGAGTGAGCAGTGCCTGCGATTTGAAAGAGAAGTGGCTGGGCTTGGAGTCAAGTGCCATTGAGTGGAGTCAGTAGTGCCTGTGTTTTTGAGTTAGCAGTGCCTGTGTTTGGAATTTGGGTTATCCGTAACTGAGGCAGCAGTGCCTGTGCATCAGTATTAGATGCACCGTAGACAGAATCCCAGTGCTTGAAGTGAGCATTAAGTGTATCGGAGTCAGTCAGGAGTGTCTGTGCTTTGAGTAAGGAATATTTACAAATTAGAGAATAGTGCTTGTGCTTGGATTCAGCTTTGCCTGTTTTGAATGAGCAGTGCCCATGATTTGAGGCAGCCATTTCTGTGTTCGAATCAGCAGTGGAAATGCCTTGAGTCAGCAGTGCCTGTCATGAATCAACAGTGTCAATGCTTGGAGTCAGCAGTGCCTGTCATGAGTCAGCAGTTTCTGTACTTTGACTAAAACGGCTTGGAGTTGGCAGTGCCTGTGTTTAGAGTCAGGAGTGCCTGCAATAGGAGTCTGTAGTACCTGTGCCTGGAGCAAAGGTCAGCTGTAACTGAGTGAGCAGTGCCTGTTCATGGAGTAATCCGGGACTGTGTTTTCATCAATAGTGATCGTACCCCTGGGCTTGGAGTCAACATTATCTGTAATGGGTCAGACAAGTGGCTGGCCGTGCAGTCAAGTGCCACTGAATGGAGTCAGTAGTGCCTGTGTTTTGAGTTAGCAGTGCCTGTATTTGGAATCAAGGTTATCTGGAACTGATTCAGCAGTGCCTGTGCTTGGGAGTCAGTATTAGATGCACTGGAGACAGTAGTATTCTGTGCTTGGTGTAAGAATGATCTATAACTGAGTGAGCTGTGCCTATTCTTGGAATGTGGACAAACTATGACTTGAGGGTTGTCTGAAATTGAGTCACCAGTGCCTGTATTTGGAGTCAACAGTACTTGTAATTTTATTCAGCAGTGCCTGTGGTTGAGGTCAGTAGCAACTGTATCAGCAGTATTTGTTTTTTTGCATCAGCAGTGCCTGGTTGGAGCCAGTGTTAGCAGTACTGTAGTCAGCAGTGCCTGTGCCTGTGAAGTAACTGTGATTGGAGTCAGCAGTGCCATGTGCTTGAAGTCTGGGTAACCTGTAATTCAGTGAACAGTATCTGATTGCGGAGTAAGCTGTGACAGTATTTGACATCAGTAAAGCATGTGCTTGCAGTCAGTAGTGCCTAATCATGGAATAGGCAGTGCATGTGACAGTAGGCAGCAGTGCCTGTATTTGCATTCAGAAGTGTCTGTGATTGCAGTTAGAGTTATGTGCTTGTAGTGCTTATTCGTGGAGTAAGCTGTGACAGTATTTTACATCCGTAGTCAATGTGTTTGGAGTCAGCAGTGCCTGTTCTTGAAGCCCTCGATAGCTGTAATGGAGCCAGCAGTGCCTGTGTATTGAATAAGCAGTATTTGGAGTAAGCAGTGCCAGTGACTGGAATCAGCAGTGCCCACTTTGAATCAGAAGTAATTGAGTTTTGAATCAGTAGTGCCTGTGCTTGGAGCTAGCAGTGCATGTGCCTGGAGTCAGATGTATCTGTGTTTGTGTTCAGAAGTGCTTGGAGTAAGTGGTGCATATGGCTGGAGTTGTGAGTGCCTGTGATACCTGTGCCCCAGAGTTAGGGTTATCTGTATTTGAGTGAGCAGTGCCTGTTTGTAGAGTATGTAGTGAGAGTAGTGTCCTTGTTTAGGTAGCAGTGCCTGGATTTGAAGTTAGGGTTATCTGCAACTGAGCCAGCAGTGTCTGTGCCTGGAGTCAGGAGTGCCTGTGGCTGGAACAATCATCATCGTTAATGAGACAGGAGTGCCTGTGACTAGACTGAGGAGTGCCTGTGATTAGACTGAGGAGCGCCTGGAACTGGAACTGGTAGTGCCTGTGACTGGAATCTGTAGTGCCTGTGACTGGAGTTGGTAGTGCCTGTGACTGGAGTCCGTACTGCCTGTATTTGGGTTCAGTGTTATTTGAAATGGAGCCGCCTGTGTCAGGAACTGCCAGTGCCTGTGACTGGAGTCACAGTGCCTGTATTTGGAGTCGGGTGTGGTTGTGGAGTCAGTGCTGAATGTTACTTAAATGACAAATCAGGTGCAGAAGGGGTTACATCTGAGCTGGGAGATAAAACGTCATTGCCCCTCCTCACATGAGCTGGTGCCCCTCCCCCAGACAGGAGTCACAGCCCCTCCCCCACATGAGCTGGCACCCCTCCCCCACACAGGAGTCACAGCCCCTCCCCTACTGGAGTCACAACCCCTCCCCCACACAGGAACACTGGCCCTCCCCCATAGAGGAGGCATTGACCCTCCCACACACAGGAGTCACAGCCACTTCCCCCACGAGACTCATAGACACAGACCCTCTCATACAAATCACTAGGAGGGTCACCCCTCCTCCCTACTGAAGTCACTGACCCTCCCCCACAATGGAGTTAAAACCTCTCCCCCACACACGAGTCACAGCTCCTCCCATATGCACTACTGGCATGGTCATCCCTCCCCCACACTGGAGTCATTATCCTTCCCCCAGCTGGCACCCCTCCCCCACACAGGAATCAGAGTCAGTCCCCTACACGAGACTCATAGACACAGCCCCTAACATATGAACCACTAGTAGTAATACCCTTCCCTCACACTAGAGTCACAGCCCCTCCCCCCACAGAACTCCAGCAAAGGGTGCCCCTCCCCTAGGGACCGCTAAAGGTGGGGGAGGGGAGCATTAAAGCAATGGTCGGTGCTGCAGCTCCTACAGCAGCCTCTGCTCTGCTCCGGGGAGTGGGGGTTGCAGCTCCTACACCAGTCTCAGCTCCGCTCCTGGGGGGCTACAGCTCCTACACCAGCTGCAGCTCTGCTTGGGGGGGGGGGGGGCTGCAGCTCTTACAACAGCCTCAGCTCTGCTCCTGGGAGGGGGAGGGTAGCCCCCACACCAGCCTCAACTCTGCTCCTGGGGGGGCTGCGGCTCCCATATCAGCCTCAGCTCTGCTCCTTGGAGGGTGGGGGGAGCAGCTCCTACACCAGCCTCAGCTTTGCACCTGGGGAAGGGGGGCTCTGCAGCTTCTACATCAGCCTCTCCTCTGCTCCTGGGGGGGGGATGGGAGGTTGCAGCTCCTACACCAGCCTCAGCTCTGCTCCTGGATGGAGGGAGGGGGGTGGCTGCAGCTCCTACACCAGCTTCAGCTCTGGTCTTCAGGGAGCTGTAGTTTCTACACCAGCCTAGGCTCTGTTCCTAGTGGGGTGTGGTGGGTGTGTGAGCTGCAGCTCCTACACCAGCCTCAGTTCTGCTCCTATATATAGAAAGAAAACCGGGAAGAGCCGGTGTGTGAAGGGGGCCCAGGGGAAAGTGTAGAGAAGCTCCATGGAGTCTGCATTGTACGGGGACACCCGCCTCCCCTCGTAGTCCAAATACACCCCCAGCTTCAGGGGCCTCTGACGAGGAGAAAGAGGGACCAGAGGGGAGGTGAGAGCCCAGTACTGACCATTCCACCTCCTCTCCACAGCCCAGACTCCCCCCTCAGGTGACCATGTGATTTGTCCCTTCCTCTCCACAGACTCTGCTGCGACCCCCACAGCCCATCCTCCCCCTCCTGCAGCAGCTGCACCTCCCAATAATGTCTGCCCGAGGTGAACCCCTCGCTCCCCAGCACACAGGGCCAGGAGGTGAATCTCTTGGGAGTGTCCGGCAGGTGCTGCCATGGGTCTGTCTCTCTCACACGTCTCCCCCCCTCAGACAGGAGGAGCTGAGGATGTGCTGTGTCTGGATCCAGAGTCACCGTCACTGCAGAGAAGAGATTCAGAATTAGAGATTTAAGCTGCAGTACAGAGGACCAGTCACAAAGAACCACACTGTAATTTACACTGCACTAGACTTCATCTACGCGGAAGGATCGCACTGTACTGTACAATATACCGCACTATACAACAGCACCTACCTGGAAGGAGCACTAGAGAGCACCTATCTGGACAGTGCCTGCTTTTCTAATTACACTGCACTAGAAAGTTCCCGTCTGGAAGGAGCACACTATACTGTACTATACAGCACCTATCTGGAAGGAGCACACTATACTGTCAATGTACCACACTATACAGCACGTACTTGGAAGAAGCACATTGCACTATGCAATACAGTGTACTATACCGCATCTACCTCAAAGGAGCACATTGTTAGGTGCTGCGCCAGACAGCACCTATCTGGACAGAGCATACTTTTGTACTGTACTCTGCACTAGACAGTTCCTACCTGAAAGGAGCACACTGTACTGTACTATGCACTGCACCACACCTACTTGGAAGGAGTGCACTGTACTGCACTAGACAGAACCTATCCTACAGGGGCCCACTGTACTGCACTGTACAATAGACTGCACAATATATTATAGGCACACTGCAGAGAGTGCATGGTTCTAAAGCACCTACTGTCCTAGATGAAGGGCTGCACCAGGCAGCACAATATTCTACTAAGCACACTGCAGAGAGTACAAGGTTCTAAATCACCCGTTGTCCTATATGGTAGACAGCACAATATACTACAGAGCACACTGCAGAGAGTACAAGGTTCTAAAACACCCACTGTCCTAGATGGGAGACTGCACTAGACTGCTCACTGTACTACAGAGCACACTGCAGACAGTACACTATGCTGGATGTATGTCAGTCCTAGGCAGAATACTGTGCTTGACAGCACACTGTATTAAACACTGTGATGGCTACTCACAGCACTAAACTGCACACTGCCCTAAGCCACTCTTGCACAAGCTGGTACTCAGTAATACATGCTACACCATAGTATACAGCTCATTGCACACTATTTTAGATGGTGCACAGCTCTAGACAGCACATCACAAAAGACCACTGTACTAGATGTTAGGCTGCACATTATATGATAAAGATTAAAAAAGCAAACAGTACGAAATGACACACAGCAAATCATTGTTTAATTTAGTAGAGGGAACACTGTGCAAAGCTGCTCTCTGGTCTAGACAACACATAATGATAGTTAGCACACTGCACTAGATAGTATTCTGCACTTGACATACCAGTGCAGTAGAGAGCACCCAGTCCTAGATGCGCGCTGGACTATTAAGCATACTATACTAGACCACACGCTCCATTCAACTGAACCCTAAAATAGTGCAATGTACCAGACAATACACTTCTGAGTAAGAAAGGCTCCCCCTGAAAAAAACGACTGAGCAGGTCTGGGAGTAAGGTGAAAAAACACAATTACATAATAAGCAACCTCCCACTTGACCTATATTACTTTGCTACACGCCACCATTTGGCATTACCATGGGTTCTACACTGTTACACAATGTGTCTCAAAACATTTTTTGTATTTCAAAAAATATTTATCTTTTTTTATCATTATTTACTTTAAAAATAGAAAAAACATTTCTTCATTGCAATACATGGTTTACAACAACATTTCTCGTGGTGACTAAACAATATATACATATGACTGGTTCAATTTTGACAGACATCTCTTGTATATTTAGTACAAGTCATTTTTACGAACTAAAATCCACTTTTATCTGTAAACATACAAATCACACCATCCCCATATTCACACTTCATTCCTATCCTCCTCAATCGTATCACTGACACATACTACACACACTCCTATTCATCCCAGTACAACGCTATGTGCACAGATGGAATCAAGGGGTGACACATCAGCCCTCAGTAGCGGTGCTGAATCCACTCTCCGGTCGCCGTATGTTTCAATGGAAGTAACTGGTCAACTCCATCTTCATCAGGACCAAAAATGACTTCATTATTTTGAGTGGATGAATGGGGATCTGCTAGTTCTAGTCTTGATCGGCTGCAAAACTGCACTCCAGCCGGAGTGCGTAGAAGTAAGGGCGATCCTCGATATCTCTGGTACAGTCTTGTGTTTCCTGTGACTTTCACCATGTTTGTTCCTCCTAATGGTGGACCTCTGATCTTGCAAAAGGGAGCGCTTCCCCCTGATTGGGTCTAACATTCGGAGAACATGTACGAAGAGAGAACTTCCCTCTTCTGGCTTGTCAGTAAGGGACTCCGGCTCAACAAGTTCCACACAATTATTTGGTTCAAATCTGGTTCTCCTATATAGTATCTGTCTCTCTCCTATATGCGGTGTTTCCTCCTGCTCTGGTTAGGTCGTGTGCCATCTGCCCCTACGTCGAGACAGTACACATCACAAATCAACACAATGCATGGGATTGCTCACTGCAATAGGCAGCACAAAGTGCTACACAGTACACTGCACCAGAACCATCACTATATTAGGCAGCACACTGTCCTAGAAAATACACTGTACTAGACAGCACATAGTTCTAGGCAGCATACAGCACTAGAGAGCACAACACAATAGACAATACTCTATTTCACAAAACGCTGCACCAGACAGCACACTGTACTACCTATCACACTGTGCTAGATGACTTTCTGCACAAGACAGCTTTCTGCATTACAGAGTACACTATACTAAAGTATCAACAGTGCTGCACTACATAGTACACTGCAGTAAATGGTAGATTTTCCGCACCATCTCCATTCTCAACCAAATCTTTTTAGCTTTAGAAACTAGCTCCAGACTTTTCTATATATGCACAACTTTAATTTTGGCTAGTCTCCACTTTTGTTTTCCTTCCCATTTTCTTGATTCCAGACTTAGAGACGGAGATTGGATCTTCGTTGGTTACTTTAAGAGCGCGGGCAATGCTTTCTGAAGTAGCTGATTGCAATTTTCAATCAATGTAGCAGGCGTCACATTGCACTAGACAGTACCCAGTGCTAGGGAGCTCGCTGCACCAGATGACACACTGTAGTAGACAGTACACTATATTAGAAGGCACACTGCATTATACAGCACACTGCATCAGTGGTACATTGTATTAAACAGAAATCTGCACTTTGCAGTGAAGTCTACAAGGTGTCTCACTCTGTTCAAAGATACGGTGCAGTAGACAGAATATTGCCCTAGAGGGCACACTGTACAAGATAGTACAACTAGCAAGAGTACTGTGCTGTGTGGAACACTGTACAAGACAGTACAGTGCAGAAGATAACATTAACAAGAACCTTGCACTGTATGGCGCACTGCCCCGGAAGGAACACTGTACATGACAGTACAGGGAGCATGAGAGCGCTAGAAAAACACTGCACTGTATGGAACAGTGCACGAGAGAGTGCGCCATACAAGAAAGTGCAGTATTACCTACTGGCGGTCACCAGGAGGTAGTTATAGTTAGGACCTAGTTTCCATAGGAAAAGCGTTTTTCCTTTTGCCAATATCTATGGTGTGGTTTGAGAAATCTTTGCGGAATTGTCAAAACTAATGGCCCACTCACTTCAGCTGCTGTGTTGAAAGTTTCGGGGTGATTTTTCAAGCGAGGGCTGAGAAAAAAGGGGGGTTCCGAAAGGCGTTTTCTCCATGTTAATTTCCATAGGAAACTTTAGACACGGCTACAGCCCGAACTGCTAAACAGAATTACACCAAATTTGGCAAAAAGTAAGCTCTTGGTCCAGAAAATGGTGTAAATCCGTTCAGTGGTTCCTGAGAAATGTAAATATTTCTCAGATATACAACTAGGGATGCAGAGGATCGGCGAACCCTCCTGATCTTGTGCCTGCAATCTGATTGGCTGCCAACAGTTCAAACCAGGAAGTGTTGGCAGCAACCTTGTGACTCGGTTGAATCGAGTCACAAGGAAAAAGGTCAAAAAAGTAAAAAAACAAGAAAAGGGGGCAGGGTAGAAACACCTTGACCCCCTAGGCCTGCTCAGGAAGTCCCAAAAAAGCATTTTTTCATTTTTTATTTTTGGTGGGATCCGCACTTTGTTTTCTTTAAGCCCCTGGGTAGGCCAGGTCCCAGGGGCAATGAAAAAATGAGATGCGGGGACTGTTACCTCCCCTGGGCTTCTAGAATGTATGCGTGTGGCTACGTGGCACTCCCTCAGCCCCTGGGACCGCCACCTCCCAGGGGTTCTGTTTGTGAAATATGGGGGGCACGTGGCCCCTGCCGGCTGGTGTAGGAGCTGCAGCCCCCCCCAGGGACCGACACCTCCCTAGTGCTATTTACATTATAAGGTGTGGGGGGCACCTGCCCCTTCAAGGCAGCCCCGGCAATCGCCACTTCCCCGGGGCAATTTCAGAAAAAATATGTGGGAATCACCATCTCCCCGGGGCTACTTTGCAAATTGTAGGGGGGCTGCTGGGCCCTCCTCCTGGAGCCGTAAATGGCTCTGGGGACCGCCACCCCCAGGGCCACTCCAGCAATGTCCCGGGGTGCCCACCCCCAGGACAGTGCCGTCTGCTATGGCTTGGCTGGAGCACTGCTCCTGCGAAGCTATAGCAAACTCTGCTTTGCTTCATGGAAACAAGAGCAGGAAACATGCTCTACCTTCCATGAAGTGAAGCAGAATTGCTTTTGGGCAGAGGGAGCTGCTGAGGGTTAGCAACTCACTCTGCCCAAAAGAAATACCGGCTCCTGCAGGAGTTTGAGAGCCGCTCCCCCTGCAGTCCCCAAGGATGTCGCCATGCCCCAGTGGATAGGGTCTCCGGGGTTGCAAATGGCCTGGGTAGGGCCCCCTACCAATTTTTATTTTGTTTAAAGAAGAAAGGAGGCAAGGGGTGTCATCCCCCAACCAAGAGCATGCCAGGAGGTGCGTTTGCAGAGTGGTGGAGAAAGGGGGCATGACCTGTGACCACCTCTCAGCAAGCCCACTGTGAGGGGCTTACTGGAGGTAACAGGCAGGATAGTTAGCCCCTAAGGACCCCCAGCAGTGAAGGGGCTTCATCCCCAACCAAAAGCGTGCCAGGAGGTACATTTTGCAGACTGGTGGAGAAAGGTGGTGTGGTCTGCTATTAGAACTCAGCTATCCTGCTGTATGGGACTCACTGGAGGTAGCAGGAGGTGTAGTTGGCCCACAAGGACGTCCTTTGGGCCAACTACCCCTCTTGTTACCTCCAGTAAGTCCCACACAGCGGGATTTCTAAGAGGTCTTCGAAGGCCACACCCCCCTTTCTCCACCACTCTGCAAACAGGCCTCCTGGTGCACTACTGGTTGGGGGATGAAGTCCACTTTACCTCTGAGGGACCTTGGGGGCCAAGAAGCCCTCCTGGTATCTCTTGTAAGTCCTACGCAACAGAATTCCTGAGAGCTGGTTGGAGGCCCTTTCTCCAAATTCACAGAAAAAAAACAAAGGTTACAGGGACGTTATAGTTAGGAAATAGGATTTAAAAAACCTTAGAAATTCACTGAAAAAACACACACGTTTCACGGATGTAATAGTTAGGAATCAGCATTCAAAAAACCTTAGAAATGCAAAGAAAAAAACACAGGGTACAGGAACGTTATAGTTAGGCTGACATTTCACTCATACAAAACCACCGACATTCAACCGTTACAGTTAGCTGAGCTAACTATAACTCGTGGTCTTGCAATGCACTGCTGATGAAGTCACATATTACATCACTCATGGCGTGGTCAGTGAGATCACTGATGACATGTCAAGTGACATCACTGATGACATCATCCACATAATCTCTGTTGCACCTACTCACATCCCTAATATAATCTTTCATACACCCACTCCTAATTTCAGACTTTCATTCTCGAAACCATAGACACACCAATACCAGTACATACATACCCACTCACTGATTCATAGGTCTACACACACATCCACTCACTCACTCACCCAAACAGCCACTGATATATGTACTCATAGACCCATACAGACACTCCCACACCATCACTCACCCAAAGAGTCAATCACATGGCCATTTACTCAGCTATACACTTATACACACACCAACTCACTTATTCATACAAATAACACATTCTTACTCTCTTATACAATGACTGACACAAGCACACACTCATCCATATAGACACTCTCACAATCCCTTGCTCTCACATACAGTCACTTATATACTCCAACAATCACATATGCTGCCTTTCACATATGCAGTTACTCATCCATATACCACTGAGACATCCATCCACTCACTGACACAGCCATACGCACACTCACTCACCCATACAGCCCCTTGCAGGTGCACTGATGAACCCATACACCCAGTGAATCACCCACTCACACATCCATGCAGGGAGTCACACACACCCCCATCCACCCACTCAGGCACCCATACAAGTACGCAGACAGCCAATCAATAACTCAATAGACATCCATGTAGCTACTCACCAACCCATGCAGACACTTACAAAACAATTGACAGACTGTTACAGACCTTCACACAGATTAGTCACTCAGCCATACATTCACTGAGACACGTTTAATCACTCACTTATAGTTAGTCACTCACCCACTGAGTCATCCATACAGACACTCATACAACCAATCGTTCTTCAATACACATTGGCAATTGTGGTTCGCCGATGAGAACTGCAGTGAGGTTCGACCAATCAATATGGCTCAGATGGACTGCGGCAATTAACACAGGAGCAATTTGCATATATAAAGAAGGAGGTTGGCACGACATTTCATTGAAATATGCCATTTGATAAAGGCATTGAGCCGAAACGCGTCATGCCATTGTTTAAAATAAAGGCACCTTTCCTGTATTCCTGTTGAGTCCCCTCCAGTTGCTTCATCAGAAGACACTGTTCCTGTCGAATTTTGCCCCCTGCCCTTGGCAGATTGGGGGACCCACTCAACAAGAGTCTGGAACATTATGGGCAAACTTTGATGCTTCTTCCAAGGGATTGGATTGTTTTCCAGACCGCCGCATCCAACGAAATTACGGTGCAGCCGCAGCTCATGACTTCATGGGGAGATTAGAGGATTGCATCGATGTCTCAGTGCAGAATGGACATTGGGTAAGGCGGCTGTGCTTGTCAACCGGGATTCCTCTTTCAAAAAGCTCCGTACCATTACTTCCAGTGCTCACTATGAGATTAAGCCATGGCGGGATACTTACCCAACTAGCCAGGTGCCAGCTGGGAATTGGGGTTCGCCGATGCGAACTGCAGTGAGGTTCCACCAATCAATATGGCTCAGCTGGACTGCGGCAATCAACGTGGGAGCAATTTGCATATATAAAGGAGTTTGGCGGGACATTTCATTGAAATATGGCATTTGTTAAAGGCATTGCGCCGGAACGCATCATGCCATTATTTTAAATAAAGGCACCTTTCCTGTATTCTCCGTTGAGTCCCCTCCAGTTGCTTCATCAGAAGAGACTGTTCCCATCGAATTTTGCGCCCAGCCCTTGGCGCATTGGGGACCCGCTCAACAAAAGTCTGGAACATTATGGGCAAACTTTGTGGCTTCTTCCAAGGGTTTGGATAATTTTCTAAACCGCCGCATCCAACGAAATTACGGCGCAGCTGCAGCCGCAGCTCATGACTTCATGGGGAGATTAGAGCATTGCATCGACGTCTCAGCGCAGAATTAACATTGGGTAGTGCGACTGAGCGTTGGGGACACAGGACGAGACTTTGTTTTAACTACAGTGTTATGTGCTTGTCAACCGGGATTCCTCTTTCAAAAAGCTCCGTACCATTACTTCCAGTGCTCACTATGAGATTAAGCCATGGCGGGATACTTACCCAACTAGCCAGGTGCCTGCTGGGAATTGTGGTTCGCCGATGCGAACTGTAGTGAGGTTCAACCAATCAATATGGCTCAGCTGGACTGTGGCAATTAATGCAGGAGCAATTTGCATATATAAAGAAGGAGGTTGGCGGGACATTTCATTGAAATATGGCATTTTATAAAGGCATTGCATCGAAACGCGTAATGCCATTGTTTTAAATGAAGGCACCTTTCCTGTATTCCCCGTTGAGTCCCCTCCAGTTGCTTCATCAGAAGACACTGTTCCTGTCGAATTTTGCCCCCTGCCCTTGGCAGATTGGGGGACCCACTCAACAAGAGTCTGGAACATTATGGGCAAACTTTGATGCTTCTTCCAAGGGATTGGATTGTTTTCCAGACCGCCGCATCCAACGAAATTACGGTGCAGCCGCAGCTCATGACTTCATGGGGAGATTAGAGGATTGCATCGATGTCTCAGTGCAGAATGGACATTGGGTAAGGCGGCTGTGCTTGTCAACCGGGATTCCTCTTTCAAAAAGCTCCGTACCATTACTTCCAGTGCTCACTATGAGATTAAGCCATGGCGGGATACTTACCCAACTAGCCAGGTGCCAGCTGGGAATTGGGGTTCGCCGATGCGAACTGCAGTGAGGTTCCACCAATCAATATGGCTCAGCTGGACTGCGGCAATCAACGTGGGAGCAATTTGCATATATAAAGGAGTTTGGCAGGACATTTCATTGAAATATGGCATTTGATAAAGGCATTGCGCCGAAACGCATCATGCCATTATTTTAAATAAAGGCACCTTTCCTGTATTCCCCGTTGAGTCCCCTCCAGTTGCTTCATCAGAAGAAACTGTTCCCATCATATAAATATATATGTAAATATTACCTACTGGCGGTCGCCAGTAGGTAGTTATAGTTAGGACCTATTATCCATAGGAAATCCGCAACATTCCATTTGGAATAACTTTGGCGCCGGTTGACAAATCTCCGCAAAATTTTCAAAACTTGTGGGGCGCTCCGGTCTGCTCCTGTCCTGAAAGTCTCGGGGTGATTCGTCAAGCGGGGGCCGAGAAAAAAGGGGGGTCTCAAAACGTGTTTTCCCCATTCAATTTTCCATAGGAACCTTTAATTGCAGCTACTACCCGAACTGCTGAACGGAATTTCACCAAATTTGGCAAAGAGGTAGCCCTTGGTTCACACTCGTGCCTTTTGGTTAAATGGTGTAAATCCGTTCAGTAGTTGCTGGGAAAATCAAAAGTAAAATCACATATATATCTGGGCGGAGCCTAACCACACATCTCATTGGCTGTCAGCACTTCATCCAAGAAGTGTTGTTAGCCATCTTGGGACCAATATACATAATAGCACCTCATTAAAAAGCATTGCAGTTAATAGAAGGTTTTAAGACTTTAGTTACATAATAAATCATTTGTTGATGGTACCATACTCATTTTAGGAATTGTGGTGTGTTCTAAGGTGATTTTACCATGTGAAAAAGCCTTCTGCTGGGATATCAGGAATCATGTTTGAGAGAAAACTATTTTCTCATGCTTTTCTCACAGAGGTTTGGAAGGTGATCTATAAGCTAAACTGAGAGCATATTTTCTGTAAATTCACATTATCTTTCTCAGTCATGTGAGAATGAAGTCTGACATTCTCAGTAAAACATGTACATCCAACAAGGGCAGAGACTGTCAGTTGATTCCTTTGTGTTCTACGGCAGCTTCCCAGAGTGTTATAAAGAACAACTAGAGCGCTTACTGTCTTACTTATGACAAAAGTATGGCACACCTGAAGCCATCTTGATTGGAATAAACTGGTAACACTTAAAACATTTAATTTAAAAAGGAACACAATAAGGGGGTTCATTTTGCCATAGAAATTATGATTAGTGCTGAAGAAAGAAAAAGTAGGGCACATTTTGAGTGACTTCTCAAATCCTATTCTATTTCATTAAAAAAATTCTGGCATGCAGACTGAAATATGCACTTTTAATAGCAGCAGCAGACTTCCATGGTGAGCAGTAGCTTTACTACAGTGATCTAATGAGCAACTAGAGTGCTAACATTCAGAATTTATGGCAAATGTGTGACATATCTGAATACCTTCTTGATGGAATCAAAGTAAAAAACTGAAAGCATTTCCTACTGAGGAGACTGCAGTAAATGAGAAAATTAGGAAACTTCATAACAAATAAATCTCCCAAGATGGCCACCAGAGACAAAAGAGCCCAAATGCAGCACAAATATCACCCATATGTAGCCCAAATGTAGCCCAATGACAGAAGTGTGCAAAACACTTTTTATTTTTTGTGTTTTTGCAGTTTTATATAGTGCAGACTTGTTAGGTATTGGAGTGCTTTACATGAGCATTGGTTAAATCACACAAGAACAAATTCATTTTGGTTGTAGACATGGGAAGATTAAGTGATTTGACCAGAATCACAGAATGTCGAGCTGAAGCAGAAACTCCAACCTGGTTCCCCAGTTGCAACGTCTGCAGCTCTGGAAGTAACACCATATCCTCTCCCCTAAGTGCAACATTTAATCAAGTGGTCAACTGGATTAAAAAACATAAAGATAACAAATAATTTAAAAGTGCTTTGTCTCTATTTGAAAACTCAGAAAATATGTCCTCATTTTAATTTTTTAGAGCACTAACTATAATTTTGATGTAAATAAGACCCTCTCATATATGTAATTTCTAAAGGAAATGCTCTAGGTATTATAGTTTTGATTACGTCAAGATGACGTCAGGCGTTCCACACTTTTGTAATAAATATAGAATGTTAGCAATCTAGTTGTTCATTAGGATACTGTTGAGAGGTAGAGGCCAGGGGCACGGACTCTGAAAATTGAAGGCAGGTAGGAGGGTGCAGAGGCAACAATTTGACCACACTGGGCAGGCAGGAAGGGCAGTGGCAGCAAAACAGACTATTAAGGGCAGTGGAAAGGGGGGCAGGGGCAACAAGCCAACACTACAGGACTGGCAAGAGAGGCTGTGGCAATATAATAGACCATTGTGGGCAGAAGGAAGAGGCAGTGGTAGTACAACCATACATGCCAACAGACCCAGGAAATGTCCAATGTTTTTAAGCTCAAATGGGCTTTATTTGATCTGTCTCCTGTTTACAATCTCCTCTTTTTCAATGTAACTCAAAGGGGAAAATCAATACCCCAGTACGCGGATCCTGCACAACGTTTCTAAAATGTTGGCTAAAATCCGCGCACCCACCATGATGTGTACGCTTTGGGTGCGCGACTCTGAAAAAAAATTGGGAAAAAAAATTAAAAAAGAAAATAATATAAATATATTAAAATAAAAAAATAAAACAAAAAAAATAAACAATACTTCAGTTTTAATTTTTGTGTAATTTTTTTGCAATTTTCAGAAAAATATATAATGTTATTTAATGAATAAAATATTTATAAATAAACAGTTAACCTGTAGAAAATCAGTACAAAAAAATAGGTATAACTACTATTACACTTAAAAATTAGCATTTAAAAAAACCTTCGAAATTCACTGAAAAAACCATAGGTTTCAGAGACGTTATAGTTAGAAATTAGCATTTAAAAAAGCTTTGAAATTCACTGAAAAAAACATAGGTTTCAGAGACGTTATAGTTGGAAATTAGCATTTAAGAAAGCTTTGAAATTCACTGAAAAAACCATAGGTTTCAGGGGTGTTATAGTTAGCTGGTCATTTCACTCGTACAAAACCATAGAAATTCCTCCATTATAGTTAGTTCTGCTAACTATAACTTGCGCGTGTTGTACGTTATGCCAATGCTAATTTGTTGTTGTAGGTGTATTATATACAAAATGACAAATAAAGTTGAAAAAAAAACTATAACTCGCGCGCCCGCAATGCACTGCTGATGATGTCACTGATGACATCACTGATGACATCTCAAATGACATCACTGATGACATCATCCACGTGACAATCTGATACACCTCATCATACACTAGTATAACCTTTCATCACTCACTGTAAAATACAGAGTACCATATTTGAAACCATTGACACACCAATACCAGCTACTACGTACCCACTCACTGATTCCTAAGTCTACACACACAACTACCCATTCAACAACAGAATCACTTATACATGCAGTCACTAATTAATAGAACACTATCAAATGCACTTATACACATATTTAGACATTGACACATGAGCAGTCATCTTAGTCGGTTATGCAGTCATCCTACTCACTCATGAAAAAAATTAATCACACTTACATTTACTCACTTACACACTTATACACATAACACCTTATCTATTCAAACACATAGTAACTCATAGTTAATATGTTAAACAAGCATTTACAATGCAATGGTCTCGGCATTGGTAAAGTTAGAGCTATTGGCATTGCTCATGACATTATTTTTGTTTATGTTTTTGTTTTTAAAACATTTAAAGAAACTGCATTGTCATGAGCAATGCCAATAGCTCTAACTTTAACAATGCCGAGACCGTTGCATTGTAAATGCTTGTTATCAATAAGCCTGGGTTACCATGCAGAAACTCTTGTAACATGTTAAGCGTATCATCATTTTTGAGCAGCCTTTTTACTGCTTTTCTCATTTTGCAAACATAGTTGCTCTGACTTGTACCCAAATCTAACAGACACTGCCTAGCTATACGTACATTCCCCTCTTTAGTTAGCAAAAATTAAAAAAAGTTTAAGCCAACTTCCATTTAAAGTGCTGGGGCCTCTGAATGTTGTTTTGAGACTGACGCACTGGGCAGGCCTAAGACTTGGCAAAGTACCCTTTATCCATACCATATATTTTAAAATCGGAGGCTTTACCCAGCATTATTCCTGCATTACCGTAATTCAAAATGGGATTTATTTTAGAAGAATAGTCTTAAAAATGGAACAACCATTTGCCTGCATAGTGTTGGTTAAATCGGAAAAGACCATAACGGGATATTTTTTCTTGATTCAAAGCATACTGCATATGTTTGTCAAAATGTAACTTATTGTTAAATAGAACTCCCACATACTTATAAGGGTCCACAGTGTTGAGCTTTCTGTGCATTATTTAGTGTCCGGCTAAACGAACTATTCCTATTAATGTGCTTGACCTCGGGTTTTTAATATTAATACGTTTATTTGCCTTGCAAGACATTTCAGGGGAAATTAGCCGGCTTACTTGTACATCTGCATTTCTATCAAGTTATGTAGGGTTGTCCAAATAAAATAGTGCATTCACTGGCCTGCGTTTAATGTAGGGGGGGCTGGCTTGTGATTTCTTAGAAATTTCCGGAAGATCCCTTTAAGATGGGGCCAAAAAACACAGAAAAGAGAAGCAGGTACACATTAGATCCAAAGCAGAATAACAGGAGCCAAGCAAATAAAACGGTGGTCAACAAAATAAGAAACCGACTGCCCTGCTGTACGTGATGGGTGGCCACTACTTAAGCACTGGCTGGCATGTATGGCAATAGTAGGTACACCTCTGACAAAGAGAATGGCTCATTGGTGCGTCTTAGAGTTGGCAGAAAAGTGTTGGTTGGGCTGTGTGTCTATGGCCCAGCAGCTCCCCCTGCAATAACCTTTTAGAAGAATTCATGATACAACAAAACACGCATTGACAAAGTCAAAAGTTGGGCAGCCAAAGACAGTTTTATTGGCTTTATCCGTGCTTGTTTTATAGCATGGCATCACATTTTTTAAATAACTCACTTATTTGCTAAATCTCACCTGCTTTCCATGAGCAGAAAACAAGCAGGTGTTGCACACCGCACCTTTTGTTTTTATTAAAGTAATAATCTGTTATTTGTATAGCGCTTTTACAAAAGTGCTTTGGGTCGAAGATGGAAAGGAACATGAGTGGCTCAAATTATGGCTGCCATGCGATGGGGTGTCATTACCCCCCCCCCCCTCCACTTTATCAGCTTGATCTGGGGGTGGGCATCCCAGGGTTATTTTGTGTAACAGGAAAAATGTACTTTTTAATGGCTTCTTTGATTGTTCAGAGACTCTGGCCTCCAGGAAGTTCGTGAATACAATCTCTTGCGGTGCAAGGGGGGGAGAAGGATGAAGAGACAGAAGGATGGAAGGAAGGATGGAGAGAAGGAAGGATGGAGAGAAGGAAGGATGGAGAGAAGGAAGGATGGAGAGAAGGAAGGATGGAGAGAAGGATGACGTGACGGATGGAGAAAAGGGTGGCTGGGCAGAAGGATGGCTGAAGGTGAGAAGGGTGAATGGAGAGAAGGATGAATGGGTGGATGGAGAGAAAAGATAGACTGATGTGTGGATGGAAAGAATGGGTGATAGAAGGATGGAAGAGGAAGGGGAGGGAGGAGAAGGATGAACAGGGGGAAGGGTGGATGGAAAGAAAGATGGAGATAAGGAAGGGTAGATGGAAAAGACAGTAAGGTGGATGAATGGCAAAAAGACCAGAAAGGATGGAAGAAAGCATGATGGAATAAGACAGACGAAGGACGGAAAGAAAGAAGGACCAAAAGACTGAAAAAAGGATGCAGAGAAGGAAGGAAATGAAAGAATTTCAGAATCCCCTAATGGGGGCAATCTCCCGAGCGACTGGAAACAGAGCATCCGGTAACACTGAGTCGCCTGGTAACCCTAGCTTCAATGCCTAAAGTGGCTTCATGAAGTTCTGAAAATAAGAGAAACCGACCTTTTGTGCTGGGTATTTTGTCTGAGGTTCAGGGGAGACGTGGACTCGGAAAAACAACAGGGGATAGTCCCGGAGAAGGTGCGATCACAGCTCAGGACCTGGAAATTGCATCCATTTTAGCACCCACTTGTCCCGCCCCCTTGCCCTCCTGTGACTCTGAGGGGAAACAAAGGCTTTGTGTGTTCTAAACAAACACACAGGACAGCTCTTTAGATAGAGTGTGAGATCCCTCGGAAACACATGGGGGTGGGGGGAAGGGGGGAGGTTGTAAGGAGTGGGGCAGGGAACGGACGGCGCCCGGAAGAAAGGTAGAATTGCATCGACGACGATGCTCAGCACGCGCTGTACGCGGACCTACCTCTCTATGCCTGGCGTCTGGCGGCTCAGTGAAATGTTTGAAGAGGCTAAACAAATCACAACGCCTGTGCCTCTACAGAAAAAGATAGGAATTCTAATGAGGTGTACTCATCCCTCAGTAAACGTGCTCGTCGCGTTAATTTCTAAACTGCGTCAGTTGTGTTTGCAAAAATAATTAATGATATTTTAAACACGTTGTTATGTAACTTGCTTGCTGTCTCTATCTTCTATAGATGTTCACAAATAATTTAAAGATTTATAATTTTTAGGTAAACAGCACTTGACAGCAGATAGTGATACCTCAATCACAAGGAAGTAAATGATTTTGTTCTTTCCAAGATGGCTGCTATTTCGCAGCTTATTCGTTCCGGTCACGTTCAGTTTCAGTCTCTCGAATCTTTCAAGTCCACGCTCTGTTCAAGTCCTATCGAGCCTGTTTCTTTCACTGCCCGGGCCCGAGTGTAAGGGCGCGTGACAACAACACAGCGCGAGGGGCCCAGACAAACACCGAAAACGGACCGGAGCCGTAGCCATGGTGAGGAGTGGGGCGGGGTGATGCTGTATGGTTTGGAAGCGCAATCGTAGGTCTGGCATATGGCACAAATATCACTGAACTTTATTTGTGATATGGTGTAGAGCGAACATGGCACAAGAGTTTTGCCAAACCGCCTCCTTTCTCCGAGGCGAAGCAGAAATGCCTCGGAGAAACGCAGCGGCGGATTCGGATTCGGGGGCGTGTTTATCTCTTCTCTCCTCTTGCCATTGGCTGGAGGAGATAATTAGACTTCTTGAAAAAAACACGCCCCCGAATCTGAAAAGGACTGACAATTGCTAACAATGCTTCTGACCTTCATTGGAGATCTTGTACTGGGGAATACGTGGCAATCTGACATTGGCTTTTAAAGTGACCACGTATGGCGGTATTTCCAAAAGACTCACATCATTGGGACCAGTAGCCCAAAGGACATCCGGAAGGGATGACAATTCAGGTTTTTATCTTTTTTTACATTGTTTGGCTCAGGAATCGCGCCTATTAGTGTAATTCAATTTCTGCCCTATTCTGTTGTATGTGTTATATTCTCATTGTTTTGTTAGACGGAATGTTCAATGTCATACTGATTTTTATCAAGAAACTGACATGCAAGCCATATTGCACCAATTCTTCATCTCACGTCAGAGTAGTCCACGGAATTTCCTCGTTGAGGCCTTGTGTTGCACTTGATAAGTGGTAAATCCACCTCTGCTCGAGTTTCAGGAGCTGTTTTTCCGTACAACTGTTAGGTAGACGTTCAATCACTGTCCACATAAAGTCATTCTCTGTGTGGTTTTTTTGTCTGAAAATGACGCATCATTTTGGTGACTGTCTTTCCACATCTAACCGTGCTCCGATGTTCGTTTATTCTGATTTTCACTTTTCGGGTGGTCATTCCTATGTACCTCAGGTTACAAATGCACGTCATAGAGTATACCACATTCTGGCTATTGCAAATGCTAAAACTTCGCTGTTCCCAGGGAGTTTTTAGGCCCACGTCGATCTCTTTGCTGGTTTTTGTTAAGCAGCATACATTACATGAGCCGCACGGAAAGTGTCCAACCACTTCAGGTAAGTTCCATAAAGTGTTCGTCTGTTGTCTTGTATTCATTATTTTCTTCTTGGGACGAGTGTGTACTAATGAATCCCTTATTGATTTCCCTCTTTTAAAGGCAAACATGGGTTTTTCCATTTTTAAACCACCTGAGTTTAGTGTTTTCCAGTGTCGCAGGACGATTCCTTTTATTTTGTTGGATTCCGTACCATTGGTGGTAACACACACTATTCTTTTATTTTCAGGTTTTTCATAGGATTCCAGTAATCCATCTCGGGTGTTGTTCTTAGCCCTTTTGTATGCCTGTTTTATCAATCTTTTGGGATACGATTTTGTTGTCAATTTTTGTGTAAGCTTCTTTGCATGGGTTTCATAGGTTTCTTTGTCTGTACAGTTTCTTCGTAATCTTAAGAAATGTCCCACCGGCAGATTGTCTTTTAAGGTCTTCGGATGGAAACTATTGTACCTTAATAAGTTGTTCACATCGGTTGGTTTATAAAATACTTCTGTTTTTAGTGTACCCTTACTTGGCCAAATTTTCAAATCCAAGAAGGTGATGGAATCTTTTTCCAAAGTCATTGTAAACTTGAGGTATTCATCCCTAGAGTTCAGCCATGCAAGGAAATCTTTTGCTCTGTTTTCACCCCCTTTCCAAATGAGGAAAATATCATCTATAAATCGTTTCCAAAACACCATGTTATTATGGTAAGGATTGGTATCTGTATAGATGAATTTCATCTCAAAATCGTGGACATATAGACAGGCTATACTAGGTGCGCATGTCATACCCATAGAAGTTCCGTGGGTTTGCAAAAAATATTCACCTTCGAATTCAAAATAGTTTTTGGTTAGGGCCCATGTTGCGCATTCCATGATGACGTGAGATGAAGAATTGGTGCAATATGGCTTGCATGTCAGTTTCTTGATAAAAATCAGTATGACATTGAACATTCCGTCTAACAAAACAATGAGAATATAACATATACAACAGAATAGGGAAAAAATTAAATTACACTAATAGGCGCGATTCCTGAGCCAAACAATGTAAAAAAAGATAAAAACAGATAAAATCACAAAGGTCACCAGGTGTTTTGTAACATTAGAGATGCGAGGGTATAGAGCGTTTCAAAAGCAAAAATAATATTCCATCAAGTGATCGAATAAATAACCAACACTCAATTGAGTAAAAACATACGCCCCGATACACGATAAGTAAAAAAATTAGCAACCTGAACACCTCGTATCACTTAGTCTGGGTGTTCACACAGACGTTGCACTATAGTAGTGAAAATAATATGACAGGGATACCACATTATAAAGAAACATATAACTGTGTGCATATGTTTGCATCCCTCCTTTTATCTTGTAGAAAATCTACTGGCTATCGAGTTCAAGAATTTATGTGAGTGCAATAGGCCTCATGATTGGTATGCATGCAATACATGCTTCAAACACAAGGCAGGGACCTTAAAGTAAGGAACAGAACAAAAAAGCCCTGACGAAGGCCCCAGACCCGATAGGGCTAGCACCGTGGGCCGAAACATTTTGGCACTATAACGAGGGTATATTTGAAAAAATTTCTTTCAAAAGGACCCCAACACATGATTTTAATGATATCACAAGTACCCTAATAATAAAATATTTGAGTGGGGTATACCTGTAGGTATTTTTAATATATCACATATCTGGTTCCCTGCTTAACCAGTTATTATCTTATATAAGAACTCCCAAAACACCTTTGGTTGAGTCCGCCCAGATAGTACCACCTTATCTGGGTGTGGAGAAGACGCCTATGATGAAGCATGTCACTATTAGTGAGTGAGGCGTCTTCTCCAAAATCTTGGATATTCCACCCTACTAAGTGAAAATAACAACATATGAGATATCCAGAGGTCACGTGATAGGATATCCGGCTTCCTGGTATAACTGTATACCCACAGGGGATAACAGTTAATCAACAGCTGCCTTTAGTGATAAAAAAAGTTTCTTGGGAGAGTGCAACTGGATTGCCTTTTCTCTCACTCTCTGTTTGTGAAAAAAAGGTCAGCCCGCATTCCCTCTCTTTACTCCTTTCGTTTATTTGCTCCCCTGTGAAATGGATCCAAAAAAGAAAAACATTTTTGCTGGAAACGTTGTCTTTTTCTGACACAAGTGCAGCCTCGGGGTGGAGAGAAATAAAACATTCCAAATGTGAAAAATAAATAACTAATTAAAGCAAGACGGAGTGGTTGCAAGGTGGCCAGATTGATTCATTTACACCTAAACACATTTAGCGCCACTTTACAGTGTTTGCCAGTGAAGTGATACTTTTGTTTTCTCCTCTCTTTTTGAGCAATATTGTTTTCCCTGTGTGGGAAAGTGCACCTAGCCTGGAGGTACTGAAATATCTGCTTGATGGATGAATTGGAAAACAAAACATGTACAGCGACTGTGTGTTTACGAATGTGGTCTTTTTAACCAAACTGCCTATATTTCTGAAAGGATATAAGTGATGGGCACTGAAACAGGTCCCTTCCGGGCCCAGTAGACATGGCCTTACCTTTTCGTGCAAAAGCACTCACTAATTTCAAAATAATGAGTGTAAAAGGAAAAAGGTAACCACTTTGTTCCGGCTTACATTTCACATGCTTTACTTAATATTGCATTCCCTATGAGTGTTTGCTTTTTCTAGGATGTTGTTAATTTTTTTTAGGCAGCATATTGCTCTTGTCTAGTGCGTAATTAGAATTGAGTCACATCCAGGTGTTTATAGCGGGTCAGTGCAGTGCAAGTTTCTCTAAGTGGGACAGTATGGTGTTCAGTGGGGGAGAGCATGTGGCGCTATGGTCAGAGCTGCTCAAGTGGAACTGGTGGTCAGCCTTAACGACCAGGCCCCCAAACCACTCTCCTGAGGGAGCACATTCCTGTGCTACACCTTAGAAGGCGCCGCAAGATCTTAAGAGCCCTGGTGTCTTAGCACGAGCAGGTGGACCCTAGCGGTGGCAAGTGTGGATTAACCTTGAAGGCCTGTCCACCACTATCCATGAAGTTCACCTCCAGTCTTGGAGACAGACCTATGAAGCAGCACACCATAGAGTGGCAGTGACTCTGTCACTGAGGTCACAGGACCCTTGAGCATGGTGGCTCTAGGGCAGTGCAACCGCACCGGGCGCTAACTTCAGGTGGGGGCGTCGTGTTTGTAAGTATAATATGGTTTTAAAAGCACTTGCTGCCTCCTTCCTGGCCTCCAACATTTTTGGGCAACAATAAAAATGTCTTGATAACTCCAGTGATTAATGCTCTTAGTAGAGAGAGATGGTGTTTTGTCTAGTGGAAGGTTTGACTCATGAAAAGGAATGGCATAGGTGTAATGTGCATGCTGCTAAGAACATGTGCCATGCAGATCACAAAGTACACATAATGTGAATAGGTCAGTGGGTTACTGCTTTTGTCAGAGAGACCCTATTGTTACTTGCAGTTAATAAGTTAAAATCCTAACATAACAGTGAGCTATTAACTGTCATTTAAGAGCTACATGCAAACTCCAAGGTATAAATTAGAGCGTTATGTTTTTTCCCCAGTCTTCGATTATCCTAATGTTGCAAAAAAGGGTTCATTTGGGTAGAAATCAATTCTGATTATTAAAGAGAACCCCTAACCATGGTGTTATGTTTTTAATTCTGAGTTTGTGTTTCTGCAGACCAATCACTATTAAACTATGCTGCCTACTAGTATGGTTGTCATGTGACTCCTACACCTTGTAGTCCTTTGTGTTATGTAACATTTCCTACACAGTGATTTACACACATATGAATGATTGTCTCTGTGTAATATGTGTGATGTAAAGTGCTCTGACACCCTACACTGGTATTAGTGGTGCTGTACATTTTCTGATACTTTATTATTTTGAAATTTGTACACATGCTAACAGTCTCTGCAAATATTTTTCCCTATTAGTATAGTGGAATATACAACTGCAGCAATGAGAAAGGTGACTAGTCAACCTTTGCAAAGGGCCCTCCACTTCATAGCAGCACAAGTCCCATTTTTTAGTAACTTTTGATGTGTTTGAGCTATAAACAATTTATTAGTTAAAATCATCAGATTCCCATTCCCGGCCAAGGTCATCGAGAAGATCGTCAACAGACAGCTAACCCGATACCTCGAAGAAAACAGGACCCTTCCCAGTCAGGGTTCTGCAGCAACCACAGCACCGAGACCGCCCTCATCGCCGCCACCGACGACATCAGGACCCTGCTTGACAGCGGTGAGACCGCAGCCCTCATCCTACTGGACCTCTCCTCCGCCTTCGACAGCGTCTGCCACCGCACACTACGCGCACGCCTCCACGCCGTTGGGATCTGAGAAAAAAGCCCTGGAATGGACTACCTCCTTCCTCTCCCGCAGAACCCAGAGCGTCTGCATCCCCCATTCCGATCCGAAGCCTCCGAGATCATCTGCGGCGTAGCCCAGGGATCCTTCCTCAGCCCGACACTGTTTAACATTTACATGGCCCCGCTCGCACATGTCGCCCGACAGCACGACCTCAACATAATCTCCTACGCCAACAACACTCAACTGATCCTCTCCCTCACCAAGGACCCCATCACCGCCAAAGCCAACCTCCATGAAGGAATGAGGCTGTCGCCGACTGGATGAAGATCAGCCAACTGAAGCTGAACATGGACAAAACGGAGGTCCTCATCCTCGGCTCCAACCCTTCAGCCTGGGACGACTCCTGGTGGCCGACAGCACTGGGGACAGCCCCGACACCCACTGACCATGCACGCAACCTGGGAATCGTCCTCGACTCAACGCTCTCCATGACCAAGCAAGTCAACGCTGTCTCCTCCTCCTGCTTCAACACCCTCCGCATGCTCCGCAAGATCTACAGGTGGATCCCGACAGATACAAGAAGAACAGTCACCCAGGCCCTCGTCAGCAGCAGACTCGACTACGGAAATACCCTCTATGCGGGGGCCCCGACCAAGCTCATCAAACAACTGCAAAGAATCCAAAACGCCTCAGCACGACTGATCCTCGACGTACCACGCCACGGCCACATCACCCCCACCTGAGAAACCTACACTGGCTGCCTGTCAACAAGAGGATGTCCTTCAAACTCCTCATCCACGCACACAAGGCACTCCACAAGACCAGCCCAGCCTACCTCAACAGACGACTTTCCTTCTACATCCCCAACCGCCAGCTCCGCTCCACCGACCTCGCACTCGCCACCGTCCCGCGCATCCAAAGAACAACCACCAACGGGAGATCCTTCTCCCACCTCGCCGCCAAGACCTGGAACACCTTCCCACTGAGCCTACGACAGACCCAAGACCTGCTGACCTTCAGGAGGCTACTCAAGCCCTGGTTGTTCGATTAGTAGCGCCCCCCTCCCCAGCGCCTTGAGACCCTCACGGGTATGTAGTGCGCTCTACAAATGTTTGATTGATGATGTATTATTTGGCAAATATGGCAAAGCCATAGTTATGTGGAAAACATTTGCAAACTAGGATATTTTGCTATTCATGTTTGAACAGCTCTTGTGGAAAAAGGGAGGAGAAGTGCTGATGACAGAAACTCCATGGCTGGGAGACAAACGGCTTGGGATTAAGGATATTTGGGACATTCTGTGATTGGAAACGTATCCCACTTTGTGAATGTATTTTAATGTAAATAACACATATTGAACCTTAAATAAACATGTGTATCTATTGGTTAAATTAAATAATGTAATAAGCTGTAACCGAAATGGGAAACGAATACTAAAAATTGGGATATTTTGCTCTTTCTGCCACACCTCTCACTCCGTCCACTGACCCAATCCATTGGTTATTCCTGCCCTCTGATTCTCCTCCCACAGTTCCCCTACTTTTTCCCCCCACTTCGACCACTGCCTGGCACTAACATGCATTAGAGACAACTGTGGGCTTTTACCACTGGGTCTCTTAGAGAATGACACCGCGGGTCCATACTCAGGGGGTAAACACAGCACGTTTCTGGGTTCTCCGCACAACGTGTTTGCTATTTGACGGCAGACTTCTGCAGCTTGTGTTGAGGAAATTAAACATCCTCTTGTGCTTGTATAAAACATAGCTGCCAAGTGGCATTGGCACCATGTCATGTCCATTCGTAGCTTTTATCCAACAACACTTTGCATACTGGAATGTTTAACCCCTTACTTAGATGGTCACAGCACAACTCCCAGAATGCAAGGCGCTGTTGCCTTAAAATCCAGGCCTGGCTGGCGGTGTCACACGTGACGATTAGGCCTGGGCGAAAATTTTGTTCCGTTCGCGGAAATTGCGATAATTTGACATTTTCGCGTTCCGCGGAGAGCGCGAAAATGTCAAAATTTCCGGTTTCCGCAGCTTGGCGATAATTTGTTTCTTGCTCGCGCTGTAAAATAATACATTCTTGCGCGCGCGCGATCAACTTACCTGAATCCCTGCGTTCGCCGACAAGTTTTCTTGATCCGGTCGCGTTCTCCATGAGATGTTGTATTGTTTTTAGCCATTTGCGCTGTCTCGCGACAGTTCGCGCCCGCAGTGATGTCATGCGTCGCGCGATCACGTCTTTCTTCTCGTGATCATGCACCGGGAGGCAACTCAAAACAAGATGGCCGCACCCGCAAGCAACCACATGGGTAAGTTGGCGAACCGCAACCATGCAGAAAATCTCGCGAACATGCGGGAAAAATACTTCCGCATCTTCGCGATATTTCCGCTTGTTTACGATAATTTTAAACATTTTCGCGATAATTTGCGAAAGTTAATTTCGCAAATTCCGCCCACCCCTAGTGACGATAGAGCCATTTGGAGGCAATGGTGAATCTGTAATTTAGCAGACGTGTCTATACTCTTAGTAAGTTGTAAATACCGCCAGTGATGACACACTGAGGTCTGAGGCCTCTGTTTGTTATGAAGTAAGGCCCAGTCTGGTGGTTCAGGTCAGTCCTTGTGAGGGAAGCTGCTGGACTTGTTTTTACCATGCACTTTGAAAGTATTTTCACCTTGATGCAAGAAGAAAGTTGGATTGTTTTACAAAACATTATTGATTTTTGTATATTGCTGGACTGGTGATTTCTTTATTTTGCACTTTGAAAGTATTTTCACTTTTTTTTTTGCTTTAGCAACTACAGTTTGTAAAGATTGTCATTAGGTACTTGCTGATATGGTTTGTTTTTATTCTACATGCAGTGTTATTTATGGTGTTGCTTGCACTTGTCTGTAATACATGTACCTTAAACCTTGTATTTAGCATTGTTTACACTACAGAAATTATAAATTAAAACAGACAAACATCTGCATCAATGTTCTGAAGCATCCAAACAGTTTTCTTCCTCAGCCTTGTTTGCCTGCCTGTTTTTCAGTGCTTACTAATAAAGACATTATGATTGAAATTGCTTCCTCAGTTCACGTTATTATCATGCATAACCCTTGACAGTCGCTAGTGTGTGGCATGCAGATAATTCACCAGTCTATTTCTCTTGACTTTCGCAGGATACTAAGTTATATAGTTTGTGTACTTCTCATGTATATTGTCAGTCGAGTTTTTATGGAATTGCAGGTTTGGGTTGGTCTTTTAAAGTTTCAAGGTATTGTTAATTCTATTTCAGACCCTTCATAGTTGTTCTTTGTTCTTCAGCCATAGGCAGTTCCTGAGACAATAGGATCACTCCTTGGCATTGTTCTGATTGCTGCCTCAGTTAAATAATCCGTTTTTGACAGTATTGATACAAATGGCATAGCTTGTATATTAAGAGTGTTTCCCACTTTCTCATTACAACTTAGAGAAAGACAATATAGAGGCATTTCATTTAAATGTTGGAGGATTCAAATCAAAATATGCTAGATTTCTGGGTGGTAGGGCAAGGTGGTAGATGGTGGGCCGTGCCGCCGGGAGAGGGGGGCCCCCTCCATGTGCTTTGCAGGGGGGCCCCCTCAAGTTTCGTTACGCCACTGCTTACGAACGTTTCTCTTTGTGGTATGCGACGCGGTTAATGAGGAAGAAAGTTATTTTCCACTAACACTCGGGCTGTTAGGCGTTTCCCTGGGACTCTGCGAGCTTTAGACTCTCGGTAAGCTTGAAGTCATACCTATTCACAAATTGAGCTTCAGTAAATTATTAGGTGACAGACAGGGTGCTTACGAGTGTTTCTCTTCTTGGCATTTTCTTTGTAGCATGTAGCGGACAACCACGAGGAAAGTTATAATTTTTTACTAGCACTTGGGCTCACAAGCACTTTCCTGAATTCTTCATGCAAATGATTAATTGGTAAGCTTTCTGCAACATCAATTCTTTTTTTGAGCTTAAGTAATTTACTGGGTGATAGCTAGGGTGCTTACAAACGTCTTACGTTTTGGTGTTATGCAGGATTCCTTGGTTTTGTCAGTCGCTCTGAGTAACTGGGCAGTGAATATATGCCATGGGGCAGTGAATATATGCCATTGGGCATGGGCAGCGGACCCGACATTAGTGTTTTCGAGCATCACAGTGGAGGTACTGTGTTCAGTTTTGAAGTTTTTTTCTCTAGGTATTCTCTATTTGCACTTTATTGATTATCTTCACGGGTGTTAGGCATGTCACCTTTAGGGGTTGTTTGGAATGTACAGATGGGCTTGAGATTCATGGACCTTCTCTGCTCTATCAGTCACATCGTGATTCGCTCTCTTTTTCTAGTCACGCTACATTTCTGACATATGCTCATGATATGGTCGTTTTAGATGAATCATAATTTTTTTCAGGACCAGTCACTTTTTCTAGGAGTCGTAATCACTAAAACCTGATGTCAAAGGCCAGTTTATGTTCTATTGTTCACACAACAATCAACAAGGTTGCCTTATTGTATATATGTTTATTCGTAGATTTTCCCTGACAAAGGGTGATTGTACAACCAAAATGCATTGGGAGTGATGAAATCCACGTTAGAATACATTTTTTGATTTATGAACCAACAGGAGTGTCTGTGGAAGCTTTCATCTTTGAATAAAGCAAGTTGAAGACACGCAGCTGAATGAAGCCACTATTTCATTGCTGAATTTTTTTTTTTTTTTGTGTATTTGATAACCTTGCTAATCTTTTCATCACTTGTTGTTGAAAGTCATTGATTAACATTGTGTTGAAACACTCACTTTGAGTGCATTAGGTAGTGCGCACTTACGTCCTAGATTTGTTTTTTCAATGTTGAATTGGTGGTAGGGTGGAACCACCACAGAGGGCGCACACCATTCAATGGTATATTGGTTTTACTATCAGGATACCAAATGCATCACCACTGTTACAGGATTAACTCAAAGTATGAGTCATTTTTACCATAGTTACCTCAACGGAATGGCACATGGTAATCAGCACGGCGGGAATCTTGGCAGGACTCTCTCTGGCAGCTGCTTTTGCCTCTGACACCATCGACAAGGGAGCAAGATTCTGGTGGAGGGGGCAGGACTCTGACGGTCTTCCCTCCAGAGACCTGCCAACATCTAAATACAGCAGGTGGGCCGCCAAGTTGGTGGGTGAGAAGACAGTCGAAAAAGTGACGGCAGTGTGAGAAGTTGGCCTGATATGTAGTGCTCACTATTCTAGTGATCACTGTGTATCATTCCAAACGACCCTTATTGATGATTGGTTGTAAGTCAACCTTATAGACCAGCTATCCTAGTAGCGTGGATACAAGCAGTCTTAGGCTAAACTCTAGAGGGCGTGTTAAGCCAGCTGTTTACCATCACATATACCCCTTGAACACCAAGTGAAAGGACACCACACAAGTTGTTATGAAAATAAAGGATATTTATTTATAACAAGACTACCCTGGCTCTTTATGAGTCAGGGAGCTAAGCACAATACGAAACTCTTAGGAAAATACTTCTGGTTGCACAATTTACACAAATGCCCGAGGGCACGAAACCATTACACTGCAAGTGGAAGGGGAGAGGTTAGAAAGTCTAAAGTTACTGATTCCGGAGTGATCCGATCAGGGGGACTTAAACGAAAAAGGAACTGGACACTTGTAAAGCGAACCTGCGATGGAGCACCGAAATGCTCGTGTTACCTAGCCCAGAGGCTGCGGCTGTAGAAGGTTCGGCAAGATGTCGGAAGTCCTCGTTGTAGTCTCAGGAGCCTGAAAGAAGAGTTGCTGGCAGGCGACCAGTGTCGATATTCAGCGAGATCCAAGCCTGGATCGGTGATAAAGAAAACCTGAAAGCAGAGGGGACTCAGTTCTCAACCGCTAGCCAGCGATCGTGTGGGTACCGGGAGGGTACCGGCTGAAGTCACCTCGACCAGGTGAGTGGATGACGTCGGACTCGGCTGTTCCTCGGACCAGGAGGCGCGGCGGCGACCAGGATGGAGGGCGAGCTGTCCCACGAAGGTGTCTGCTGTCGATGATGCTGGGCCCAGGAATGGGGCAGCGGATCTTGGCAGGGGCAAGCCCACGTGGTGGAGTCAAGATGGCGTCTGGAGTGGACTAGGAGAGTCCGTGGTACTCCTCTGTTGGAGCGGAGCAAGAGCCAGTCTGGAGCAACCAGACTAGTGATGAAACAATCGTGGTGCGTCGTGAAGAGGGCCACAAGCCGGTCAGCCAGTGGTCGAACAACGCGGTGAACAGCAAGGAGCGGAAGGGCCCCCACGCAGATCTCGGGGATGCTGGGGAGGCAGACTTCGATGCTGGAGCTGCTCAGGGTTAGGGCTTCTCAAACCCTAGGTGCACTCACTCGAGGGTCCCTCGGTGGGCGTGCTAGATAAGCGTCGTGCAGGTTCTGAAGATGGCCGGTCCCGCAGGTCTCGTCACACCTACGACTCTCAGCTGGGCTGATGAGGCAGGTAAAAGGTCAGAGATGGCAGGGACTCGGGTCTCGTCGAGCTGGGCAGTCTTGATCCGTAGGAGAGACTTACAGCAAACCGCAAGCGCTTAGGTGGTGCCTGCTGGTGCAGGGTGGCTACTCCTTAGCCACAAGGGAGAGTCTTCAGAAATAGTCAAGAGTTCCTTTCGTGGAAAGTGGTTCGTGATTCGGAGTTATCCGATTATCTGATTATCCAATTTGGGAAGGGGACTCGCTCCTACCTTTATTCTAAGAAAAAGGGGTTGGCCCGTGACTAGGTTCTACCTATGGGTGGAGCCAGGAGGGGGTGGTTACACCCCTATCCTTTGTCCGGCTTCGCGCCAGCTCAGGGGCTGGTGTGCCCCCGAAACTGGTCTGAGCCGGGCTATGCACAGTGAGCACCGGGGTGCCACTTGCAATCACCTTCCTTTCAGCCCTGCCTACCTGGAATACACAAACCCTGTCTGGGATGGTGCTAACACCGCCCTCGACAGGAAACCCTTTGTCCAAACTCCCTTCGCTGGAAGGTCTCCCAGCATCAGGAGGTCAGACTTGTGTCTGGTGGCAGCATCCATTTTGTGATGCTGAGGCTTGAGTCAACTTTAACCGGGGTTCAGGGTTACTTCCATGTCGTGCCCCTCTAGAAGGGGGGAATGCTAACCCCGTCGCCAGGACTAGCGAGGGGTTCGTATTCCAATTCGTATGACACCTTACTCGACATGTGTAGGTGATGCGATGCCAAAGTTAGCAAATAACCACAAGGATTATAATGCATTTAATATAGTTGGCCCGCGTCACCATGGAACGGCTATTAGGACTTGGTTCCGCAAGCCGTCGACGGGCTCAGCTCGCGCCAGAGCACCATCCCACATGACTCCCCGCACTCTGCCTTCAGGATTGATAAGGCCTGCCATAGGAGTGACTGATAGGAATCCATGTGTCCATTTTAGGGTTAGGTGTAGGAATACTACACCTACAGCAACGGGTGATTACACCACGTGGCCCCAGCTGTCGTGCAGCCAGTTGTGTCAGATTTGGGCGGCCATTCCAGGGGTTCCAATTAGTGGATGCACCTAATGTACATGTGTGTTAATTTCGAGAGAGAACAGCTAGGCTGTGGGTCTGATTGGCAGGCCCACAGCCGGGGAAAGTCGTAAACCAATGAAGCAAAAGCAAAAAATCTGGGTGATCATAGGATTGCAGACCCTACTCTCCTACATGACCCCCCCCCAAACTTTGGGACAATAAGCTAACCTTGACCAGGTGAGTCTTCTTGCTCTAAGTGGAAATACCTGGAGAGCCCATCTGCATTGCCATGATCAGTGCCAGGTCTATGCTCCACTGTGAAGTCCATCCCCTGTAGGGAAATGGACCACCTAAGTAGTTTGGGGTTTTCACCCTTCATTTGATTTAGCCACAAGAGGGGCTTATGGTCGGTCTGAATCTTGAAGTGAGTGCCAAACAAGTATGGCCTCAACTTCTTCAGGGCCCAAACCACAGCAAAGGCCTCCCTCTCAATAGCTGACCAATTCTTCTCTCTGGGGGTCAGCCTCCTGCTAATAAAAGCTATGGGCTGGTCATGACCATCAAAATTCAGTTGCGATAGAACAGCTCCCACACCCAGCTCCGAAGCGTCTGTTTGGACAATGAATGGTCTGGAGTAGTCTGGACTCTTTAGGATAGGTGCTGTGCACATGGCCTGCTTTAGGTCATCGAATGCCTTCTGACAGCTCGCTGTCCACTGAACTTTTTTTGGCATCTTTTTACTTGTCAGGTCGTTTAGCGGGGTCACGATGGATCCATAATTTCTGACAAATTTCCGGTAATAACCAGTCAGGCCCAAGAAAGCTCGAACCTGAGTCTGGGTGGTTGGAGGAGCCCAGTCCTGTATGGCCTGTATTTTGCTCTCCAACGGTTGAACCTGACCCCCTCCTACAAGGTGGCCCAGGTATACAACCTGTGTCTGCCCTATCTGGCACTTGGTGGCCTTGATAGTGAGGCCTGCCTTCTGCAGGGCCTCTAACACTTTCCTTAGGTGGACCAGGTGATCCTCCCAGGTGGAGCTAAAGACAGCGATATCGTCCAGATACGCCGCACAGAAGTCGTCCAACCCAGTGAGAACTCGATTCACCAGCCTTTGGAAGGTGGCAGGTGCATTTTTCAAACCAAAGGGTATTACCACGAACTGATAATGCCCACCCGGGGTAGAAAATGCGGTTTTGGGCTTGGCCTCCTCAGCTAACCTGATTTGCCAATACCCAGCTGTCAGGTCAAACGTACTTAAGTAGTTGGCCGAGGCCAACCGGTCGATAAGTTCGTCTGCTCTTGGTATCGGGTGGGCGTCAGTCTTAGTGACTGCATTGAGACCTCTGTAGTCCGCGCAAAACCTCATCTCTTTCTTACCGCCCTGGGTGTGAGGTTTCGGCACGAGCACTACGGGACTAGCCCAGGGGCTGTCCGAGGGTTCAATGACTCCCAGCTCCAACATTTTCTGCACCTCCGTCTTGATGCAGTCTCTGACGTGATCAGGTTGCCGATAGATTTTACTCTTTACGGGTAGACTGTCCCCAGTGTCGACCTCATGGGTACACCAATTGGTCTGACTGGGTGTCAGAGAGAACATATGTCGAAAGGATTGAAGAACCTGTTTACAATCCTTTTGTTGATGTCCAGAGAGGCTGCCACAAAAGACAACACCATCTACTGATCCATCGTCAGGGTTCTGAGAGAGCAGGTCCGGGAGAGGGTCACTCTCCTTCTCCTGTCCCTCATCTGTGGCCATGAGCAAGCCCATGCCCTCCCTGTCGACATATGCCTTGAGCCTGTTTACATGGAGCACCCTGTGGGGGCTCCGGGGAGTTCCCAGGTCTACCAGGTAGGTGACCTCTCCCTTTTGCTCAATGATCGTGTGGGGCCCAGACCATTTGTCTTTGAGTGCTGCCGGGGCCACTGGCTCCAGCACCCACACCTTCTGTCCAGGCTGGTACACAGTCAGGACAGCCTTTTGGTCGTGCCAAGCTTTCTGTAATTCTTGGCTCGCCTCAAGGTTTTTAGACGCCTTTTCCATGTATTCCGCCATCCGCGAGCGGAGACCGAGTACATAGTCCACAATGTTCGATGCCGGCTTTCTGAGAGGTCTCTCCCATCCTTCCTTTACCAAACAAAGGGGTCCCCTTACAGGATGTCCGAACAGAAGCTCAAAAGGGCTGTAGCCAACCCCCTTCTGCGGGACCTCTCTTTAGGCGAACAAGAGGCAGGGTATCAGGACATCCCATGTCCGCCGAAGCTTTTCAGGTAGTCCGTGAATCATCCCTTTTAGGGTCCTGTTGAATCTCTCAACAAGCCCATTGCATTGTGGGTGATAGGGTGTGGTGAATTTGTAGTTGACACCACATTCCTTCCACATAGCAGTCAGATATCCCGACATGAAGTTTGCACCTCTGTCTGAGACGACCTCCTTAGGGAAGCCCACTCTGGAGAACACTCCAAGTAGGGCCCGTGCCACCACAGGTGCTGTAGTGGTCCTAAGGGGAATAGCTTCAGGATACCTGGTGGCGTGGTCCACCACCACCAGTATAAACTTGTGCCCTGATGCTGTCTGGGGTTCCAGTGGTCCGACAATGTCGATCCCCACTCGTTCAAAGGGTACCCCCACCACCGGTAGTGGTATGAGGGGGGCCTTTGTCGTGCCACCTGACTTACCACTGGCTTGGCAAGTGACACAGGAGCGGCAAAACTCCTTCGTATCTTCGGACATGTGGGGCCAGTGAAAGTGTGGAACAATTCTGTCCCAAGTCTTATTCTGGCCTAAGTGACCTGCAAGGGGAATCTCGTGGGCCAAGGTGAGGAGGAAACCTCTCAGAGACAAGGGGATGACCAGCCTCCTGGTCGCACCAGGTTTGGGGTCTCTTGCCTCAGAGTACAGGAGTCCATCGTCCCAGTACACTTTGTGGGTACCTGTGGCGTTCCCTGCAGCCTCAGCAGCAGCCTGCTGTCTGAGGGGTTCAAGTGAGGGGCAGTCTAACTGTGCCTTCCCCAGGTCTTCCCTGGAGGGTCCCCCTGAGCCCAGAAACTCAACCTGACCAGGTTCAAGCTCTTGCGGCTCAGTTTCCCTCAGTTCTTTAAGGTCAGCCTCCTCGGAGACTTGATCCACGACCTGGGGCAAGGGGGAAGGCGAAGCCTTACCCTTACTGCTCCTTTTCTTGGAAGGTGTCTGGTCCGTTCTTCCAGGATCCAGCACCTGTTCAGTGGGGCATCTTTTGGCCTGTGACCTGGTCACAGCAAGGACATGTGCTGGCAAGCCTAACATCTCCATGTGAGTCCTCTGCTCCACTTCTGACCATTGAGACGTTTCCAAATCATTGCCCAACAGACATTCTACGGGGAGGTCTGAACTAACCACAACCTTTTTCGGGCCACTTACCCCTCCCCAGGAGAAATCAACAACTGCCATACTGTGATTGGTAGTGACGTTGCTGGCATTGGTCACTAGGTAACTGGTACCTAGCATGATCTGTCCAGGGTCCACAAAGTTAGGCGTCACCATGGTGACACTGGCACAAGTGTCCCTGTAGGCCTGAGCCACTTTTCCATTGATCAAAGGTGTCTGTCTGTATTTGCCCAAAGTATTGGGACTGGCGTCAGGGGACATATCCATATCCCCTGTACAGACAAGGACGGCCTGAGTGAGCGTGCCGACTAAGTCGTCACTCCCCTCGGTTCCCAAGGTTAACCCAACTAATGCCTTGGGAGGCGCACTACCACTGCTGACTGTACTAGGGGGTGCAGGTGCCTTGGGGGATGCAGTGGTAGGAGTTTGCCCTCCTTTCTTGGTGCACTCACTAAACCAGTGAGTCTTACTTTTACAGTATTGGCACCACCTTTTTGACTGGCCTTCTTGAGTCTTCTTCTTCTGTGAAGCCTGACCCCCACCCTCTTTGGTTTGTTGGGGACCTGTCGAAGACTTCTGGTCATTTTGTTCGTTCTTGTTACTACCCTTCTGGTCTGCTTTCTTCTGACCACCCTGGTTATGATTCTGGTTCTGCTTGACCCTTGTTCTGACCCATCTGTCTGCCTTCTTTCCCAATTCTTGGGGAGAGGTCAGATCCGAGTCGACAAGGTGCTGATGCAGCAATTGGTTCTGACAGTTGTTTAAAATCTGTTCTCGCATGATAAGATTGTACAATCCTGTGTAATCAGTAGCCTTGCTACCCAGTAACCAGCCTTCCAAAGCCTTAGTGGCACAATCAACAAAGTCAGTCCAATCCTGAGACTGAGTTTTCTGGGTGTCCCGGAACAGCACCCGGTACTGTTCCGTGGTTAGGCCGAACCCGTCAATCAGTGTGTTCTTCAGGACTTGGTAGTTGTTAGCATCCTCAGCTCTAGTAGTGAGGAGCTTGTCCCTTCCTTTACCTTCAAAGGAAAGCCACAGTATAGCTGCCCACTGACTTGGGGGGACGCACTGGACAGTGCAGGCCCTCTTCAAGGCAGTTATCCACTTGTGGATGTCGTCCCCTTGTTTAAAGGGGGGCACTATTTTACTCAGGTGTCTAGTGTCTATACCCCTGTCTTTCTCTCTATGGAGAATGCTGCCACCAGTGGGATCTAACCCACTTAATTTCTGCTCTCGGGCCAGGGCAAGTCTTTCTTTGGCGAGGGCAAGTTCTTCCCGCTCGATCCTCAGATTGACTTCCCTCATCTTCGCTTCATGCTCCCTTCTCTGGGGGGACGTCATCCCTCTCTGAGAAGATGCCTGAGAGACATGTGTATGAACCGATCTGCCGGAGCCTCTGGAGAGAGACCTAGCTCGTCCGTTCCCAAGGTTAAGCCTGCTTGAGCGTGGGCCCGGGGCTCCCCCAGTTCCATTCTCATGCCTGCTTAAGTTGGTCCTTGTAAGCCTGCTGACTACCACTGGACCTTTGTCTGCCTCGTCTCCCGATAACTCGTCCTCGTCCTCCTCCTCTGTGTGGAGGTCGAGGTCGGGGTCACCGAGGGTTCCCTCTAAGGGAGGCATGTTCCCATCTGCACTGGGGGGACCTGTGTTAGAGGACCTCCTAGCATCGTACGCCTCTAAGAGACCTATCAGAATTGCGATGGTAGGGTTAGAACCCTGGTTTAGCTTCCTGGAGGCACACAGTTGTCTCATCTCCTTGAAGCTAAGAGTTGCATATCGTGACACGACCTGTGGAGGGTCACTGACCACCAAGGGAGTCTGCGAGGACTCTCCGTGGACCGACATGCTTGTCTAGTGAGGTGTAAGTGATGCACCTACCTACACTATGTGTTTACCTACTGGTCCCTTGCTAAGAGTTGTAGTCAGGGTGTGCTAAGCCCTGTTACTCTACAACAGCCGGTTCAGTAGAACTCGGAGTATTCTAAGTTAAGTTATATGTACCTGGGTACTTATGTGATCTTTCACTGCGATATTCTTAGGATACGTGTGTGGTAAAACAACAGCAAGCTCAAATCCCAACCGCTGCTCACCAATGTGAGAAGTTGGCCTGATATGTAGTGCTCACTATTCTAGTGATCACTGTGTATCATTCCAAACGACCCTTATTGATGATTGGTTGTAAGTCAACCTTATAGACCAGCTATCCTAGTAGCGTGGATACGAGCAGTCTTAGGCTAAACTCTAGAGGGCGTGTTAAGCCAGCTGTTTACCATCACATATACCCCTTGAACACCAAGTGAAAGGACACCACACAAGTTGTTATGAAAATAAAGGATATTTATTTATAACAAGACTACCCTGGCTCTTTATGAGTCAGGGAGCTAAGCACAATACGAAACTCTTAGGAAAATACTTCTGGTTGCACAATTTACACAAATGCCCGAGGGCACGAAACCATTACACTGCAAGTGGAAGGGGAGAGGTTAGAAAGTCTAAAGTTACTGATTCCGGAGTGATCCGATCAGGGGGACTTAAACGAAAAAGGAACTGGACACTTGTAAAGCGAACCTGCGATGGAGCACCGAAATGCTCGTGTTACCTAGCCCAGAGGCTGCGGCTGTAGAAGGTTCGGCAAGATGTCGGAAGTCCTCGTTGTAGTCTCAGGAGCCTGAAAGAAGAGTTGCTGGCAGGCGACCAGTGTCGATATTCAGCGAGATCCAAGCCTGGATCGGTGATAAAGAAAACCTGAAAGCAGAGGGGACTCAGTTCTCAACCGCTAGCCAGCGATCGTGTGGGTACCGGGAGGGTACCGGCTGAAGTCACCTCGACCAGGTGAGTGGATGACGTCGGACTCGGATGTTCCTCGGACCAGGAGGCGCGGCGGCGACCAGGATGGAGGGCGAGCTGTCCCACGAAGGTGTCTGCTGTCGATGATGCTGGGCCCAGGAATGGGGCAGCGGATCTTGGCAGGGGCAAGCCCACGTGGTGGAGTCAAGATGGCGTCTGGAGTGGACTAGGAGAGTCCGTGGTACTCCTCTGTTGGAGGGGAGCAAGAGCCAGTCTGGAGCAACCAGACTAGTGATGAAACAATCGTGGTGCGTCGTAAAGAGGGCCACAAGCCGGTCAGCCAGTGGTCGAACAACGCGGTGAACAGCAAGGAGCGGAAGGGCCCCCACGCAGATCTCGGGGATGCTGGGGAGGCAGACTTCGATGCTGGAGCTGCTCAGGGTTAGGGCTTCTCAAACCCTAGGTGCACTCACTCGAGGGTCCCTCGGTGGGCGTGCTAGATAAGCGTCGTGCAGGTTCTGAAGATGGCCGGTCCCGCAGGTCTCGTCACACCTACGACTCTCAGCTGGGCTGATGAGGCAGGTAAAAGGTCAGAGATGGCAGGGACTCGGGTCTCGTCGAGCTGGGCAGTCTTGATCCGTAGGAGAGACTTACAGCAAACCGCAAGCGCTTAGGTGGTGCCTGCTGGTGCAGGGTGGCTACTCCTTAGCCACAAGGGAGAGTCTTCAGAAATAGTCAAGAGTTCCTTTCGTGGAAAGTGGTTCGTGATTCGGAGTTATCCGATTATCTGATTATCCAATTTGGGAAGGGGACTCGCTCCTACCTTTATTCTAAGAAAAAGGGGTTGGCCCGTGACTAGGTTCTACCTATGGGTGGAGCCAGGAGGGGGGTGGTTACACCCCTATTCTTTGTCCGGCTTCGCGCCAGCTCAGGGGCTGGTGTGCCCCCGAAACTGGTCTGAGCCGGGCTATGCACAGTGAGCACCGGGGTGCCACTTGCAATCACCTTCCTTTCAGCCCTGCCTACCTGGAATACACAAACCCTGTCTGGGATGGTGCTAACACCGCCCTCGACAGGAAACCCTTTGTCCAAACTCCCTTCGCTGGAAGGTCTCCCAGCAGCAGGAGGTCAGACTTGTGTCTGGTGGCAGCATCCATTTTGTGATGCTGAGGCTTGAGTCAACTTTAACCGGGGTTCAGGGTTACTTCCATGTCGTGCCCCTCTAGAAGGGGGGAATGCTAACCCCGTCGCCAGGACTAGCGAGGGGTTCGTATTCCAATTCGTATGACACCTTACTCGACATGTGTAGGTGATGCGATGCCAAAGTTAGCAAATAACCACAAGGATTATAATGCATTTAATATAGTTGGCCCGCGTCACCATGGAACGGCTATTAGGACTTGGTTCCGCAAGCCGTCGACGGGCTCAGCTCGCGCCAGAGCACCATCCCACATGACTCCCCGCACTCTGCCTTCAGGATTGATAAGGCCTGCCATAGGAGTGACTGATAGGAATCCATGTGTCCATTTTAGGGTTAGGTGTAGGAATACTACACCTACAGCAACGGGTGATTACACCACGTGGCCCCAGCTGTCGTGCAGCCAGTTGTGTCAGATTTGGGCGGCCATTCCAGGGGTGGCATAATACATGCTGCAGCCCCTGGTAGGCCCTGGGTACACCGATGCCCTGGATACCTGTGGTATGCTGAGACAGGGACTGACAAGGCGGCCCAGTTCCAATTAGTGGATGCACCTAATGTACATGTGTGTTAATTTCGAGAGAGAACAGCTAGGCTGTGGGTCTGATTGGCAGGCCCACAGCCGGGGAAAGTCGTAAACCAATGAAGCAAAAGCAAAAAATCTGGGTGATCATAGGATTGCAGACCCTACTCTCCTACAGGCAGGAACTGATCTGCCAACATCTAAATCAGGCCTATAGACTGGTCCGAGTGCTAAGCGATTCACTCCCCAACCATCCTGGTACAGAGGCTGATAGAATCTTGCAACTATGAGCGGTCGCTCTGGGTGCCACCTCAATACCCAGCACACATTAATTGTAGCACCTAGAAGGACAGTGGAATAAGATATCATTGTCATACAACCTAGCTGGCATGACTAATACATTTGATGATTTCTTCCAAATGGAGAAAGGACCGTCGCACTCCGGGAATGTTGTATATGTCACTCAGGTGAGCCTGAATTTGATATATTCGTTTGGTGCTAGTTGGTAAATCCTCCTGAGTATGAGGATGAGGTAAATGAGTTAACTAGCGCTGTCCCTAAATAGGGGAGCGTCTCCAAGTTGCACTCTCAATGGAATTCAATAAAGTTTGACTCATGAAATTCTTAAAATACTTTTATTCTTCTTCGCACTGACACGTTTTTTACTTGTTCATGAAATACTAATTCCTTCAGCAATATCTATTTGTTTATACACAATTCTTATGTTCTGCCCAGTGCATTTCGGGCTTTGCCCTTCGTCAGGGGTATTTTTCGGAAAACACAGAGTTAAAGTTCAGCATAATACAACAAGTACATGAATGATCACAGAATTAATATGAGTGATTTGAAAGTATATTGGAAAAAATAACCATGCTTCATACAATGCCGAGACCGGGCAACCATTATCAACATCCAGGCGGAAAGGGTTAAAAGAAAGTGAATGATTTGTAGGTGGTTAATGGTCAACAACAGAAGTCACTATCATGCGTGGTTATCATGCAGTCAACGACGCCGTGTGGATAAACTGTAGCAGTGTGACCCGCAAGAATGCGGAAAGTGTGAAATGTTGAAAACGTGTGAGGCTCGTGCAAGAAATGGTGCGCTGCACTTTTACATGCGTTCTTAAAAAAGTTCATAATTGTGACATTGAAATAGTGCAAACTTTTGAGAACACGTGATGGCTTTCGTGCATGCTTAGGAAAAATGCGTAATTGTCTTACAAATTGATTCATTTATAATAGCAGGGTGAATGGATGCTCCCCGTCCCAGGTTTGTGGGAACGGCTGGTGAAAACGAAGAGTGTCAACGGGAAGTGAATATCACGGTACATTTAAATGTCAAACGAACTTATGGAATTTTAGAAATGATGGATGCACATTTCTAAATGGTGCCTCCCGAGTGGTGCACAGCCAATGGGAACAAAGACTGAGTCAGTTTACCAGAGTATTCCTTGGTGCGCGGAGTGTGTTTATTGGTTGAAAGAGTAATTTACCTATGTGTAGTTTGTAAAGAGACTCACGCTCGAGTTTTTCTTCCTGGTCTGGTAAAGCCTGCCTGTTCCGGTTTTACTGAGTACGATATATGAACCGAAAGTTCGAAATCACGTGATTGCGTCGCGGGTGTAAAAAGAGTAAACAGACTGTCCGAGTGTGAATCTCGAGAAAGTTGCAGAAAAAGAAAAAAGTGGTGAAAGATGAGGATATAAGAACAATATGTGTCATTATTACAATATGATATCTGATTCTATAAGTCTCAGAAACTATAAGTAGTAAGAAATATCTCCTGTGTAAAAACATCATGTGATCATAATGGTCGGGTGGGACTAAGTGTGGATTGTGTGAACTTGGTGTTGATAAATAGTGCATGACTGATGATCATGATCAGAATAAGAAAAAGAAACAGTTATGGATGATTATACAGTGTGTAGTTGCAAATCAAGGGTGAACGAAGATTATAAATAACAACTTAAATCTACTCGTGGACTCCTTCCTCTTAAATGGTCCTCGCATTGGTCCCAATATTCTTTCTTTTTAATTTTTTTATTAGAATTACCTTGTTGCATTTTTATCAGGAATACGCATGGAATTAATGATCATTTGTTGAAATAGATTCCTCCCTTGTATGTATCTATTATTGATAGAACAGTACTTGTTTCTACTGTTTTTTCATTCCTCTTGAGGTTCTCTGGCAAAAATCAATAAAGAAATTTACATAGGTCATATCTTCCTGTGCAACCATAACTAAGATGGGCAGAGGACTGGACTATAACTGTCGTAGATAGTGTGGCGAAGTGTTCACATTTTACCACATAATATGGGATTGCCCAGTAATGACGAACTTCTGGGAAGTAATTATACACAGACAGTGCGAGGTATTGGGAGTTGAGATGAAGCCAGTGCCTCAAAGGTGTCGTCTATTAAATGTGTGGGAACCCACCGACCTCACTTCGGGCCCGATTCACAGAACTAACTTAAGACAAAATCCTGAACTTACTACAATTTTGGTATTCACAGAAGGCACTCACTCATTTTGGTATTCACAGAAGGGACTTACTCATTTCAGTATTCACAGAAGTTAGGAGTCTTAACTTTAGGACTCCTAAATGCCTTCTGTGAATACCGAAAGTCTTAAAGTTAGGATTTTTCTCAGTTTAGGAGTAGTAAAGTTAGGACTCCTAGTGACACTAGAAAATATTCTGGCGGCCATTGTGGATACTAAATCCACGCTCGAAGCAAAGGTGAAAGGGTGGCTATAGATCTGGGCTTTGTTAGGGAGGATCAGTGCAAATTATCCAAAAGAGTGCAAAACACGGAAACAACACTGCAAGAACTACAGCCTCAGACTGAATTCTCAGAAACAGTTACAATAACTCACCTCTCCTGTCCTTTTCTGGAAGGACGACTAGAAGACATTGAGGAGAGAGCCCAATGAGATAATTTTCATATTATTGGTCCACCTGAGGGTTTGGTAGGTGATCACCCCACTCATTATATAGAAACTAACTAGCCAAGACGATAGCTTGATGTGAGCTCTTGGCCTGCTTCACCATAGAGAGGGGCCACCACATCGATGCGTGACTGCTCCTGCTGAGAGCCACACACCGATCGATTGTGGCAAAGTCACTTAACTACAGAGATAGGGATGCCCACCATGAGAAGCACTTTGAAGTAGACTCTGGAAAAGTACTGATATTCCCAGATTATACACACTCACGGCGCAACACCACAGGGTAAGCTTGATGGAGGTTAAACGAAAGTTGCGAGACTTTTGCCTGCGGTATGCATTTCTCCTTCCTTTTAGGCTGAGGGTCATGGTTAATCAGCAATCCATTTTCTTAACTGAACCTAAGGAGTCCTGAGACTGGGCTAAACAATTCCACACGACAGCTGTGACTACCAGTCGGAACTGCAGTACAGGAACCGCCACAGGAAAACTCACAGATCTGGACATCCCTCATCATTGCAGTTCCTACACAATAAGCAGGATGCCATTGCCAGCGTGACGAATTTCAGACAAACACTGATGGCCTCCTCGACTGATAGCTCTGATGCTCACCATTCCTGCAATAAAACGGTCTCTGACTCTAACAGCGAGACGTTCCCAGTCCCACCAATGTGACGCCACAAACAGCTGATGAAATACTGTGAACATAGAGGGACTTGCATCATGACAATGTATTAGTCAGGAGTTAACTAGCGCTGTCCCTAAATAGGGGAGCGTTTCCATGTCGCACTCTCAATGGAATTCAATAAAGTTTGACTCATGAAATTCTTCAAATATTTTTATTCTTCTTTGTGCTGATACATTTTTTACTTGTTACTACTTCCTGCAGTAATATCCATGTGTTTGTACACAATTCTTATGTTCTGCCCAATGCATTTCGGGCTTTGCCCTTCGTCAGGGGAATTTTTCTGAAAACATAAAGTTAACATTCAGCCTAATATAACAAGTACATGAATGATCACAGAACTGATATGAGTGAATTGAAAGTAGATTGTAAAAAACAACCATGCTTCATACAATGCCCAGAACGGGCAACCATTACCGACATCCAGGCGGAAAGGGTTAAAAGAAAGTGAATGGTTTTTGGCTGGTTAATGGTCAACAACAGAAGTCACTATCATGCGTGGTGATCATGCAGTCAACGATGGAAGCCAACACAGCAGAGAGGCTGGCTTCCCAAAAGAGGGTGCACAACGCACACTAGGGGGGTGGGTGGAATAACTCATCCACCACAATTGTGACCATGCCAGAGATGTGTGTTTCAGGGTTTTGGGTAATGGCCTATGTACTGTGGAAGTGACTGTGGTGTTTACAGTCATATGTATTGCAGTATAATATAATGCGTGTCAATCAGTTTCAGGGTCATGACCATCAAGTGGGAATAATTGTTAGTAGGAACGCAGTGGTTGCCATATGTTCTTAGGCCTGGAGGCGGGTGGCTGAAGGGTTGTGTAGGTATCACACATACTGTCACATCACAGTTCACTAGATTCCGGATCCATCCCTTGACAGTGGGGATAGATGTAGCTCCCCAGTGTAATGACACCTGGCGTTTAGCCAGCATCGGTGCAGTGGCAGTATAGCGTCGGACTCAAGCTGGTAATGATCAAATAAACTCTATTAGAGGTGTCAGGGAAGTGGGTTAAGCTCGGCCTTGATCATTTGCGATAGGGTATTGAACCCTTTTTCCCCAGTAATTTTTTTTTTTTTTTTTTTTTTTTTTTTAGTTTTTCAAAACCTTTATTCAGCATAAACATGTAATACACAGCCCTATGCCTACAACCAACCTGTGGCCGGCAGCGTAGTACAAGAAGGAGAATGAATGTTAAACACAGCTGCCTGCCTACAACCCACCAAGGGCCGGCCGCGGCATAGGAAACAAGATAATTAGCATGCCAGTATAAGGGACCATCACCCCCAAGACATCTGCATTGAAACAGTCGACCCGCAATAACATGTAGCAGTGGTATAAAGGCATCTATCTGTAGCGCCCAGGGGGTCGTCCCAACTCTCATCTCAGTTCGCTGCCTGGCAAAGGGGCAAAAGGCGGGTCACTACCACGGGAGCGGTGTCTAGGAAGGTTAAGGGGAGAGCGGGAAGAAAGCCCGCTACGTCTGTGGATGTGACAGCAGGTATACCTGTAAGGGACCCCAGATGTCAGTCGGCCGTGAAGCAGAAGGCAGGAGTTCAGCATATCTAAGTAAAGTATCCTGACAGTGTACCATATCATCGATCCAATCCTTAAACCTGGGAGTTCTGCCCCGTCCCCATCTACAGGCTAACAGACGTTTCGCCATAAGAAAGGCGATAGTGGCAAATCTGCGGACTGGTTTTCGTATAGTTTTTGTATATCCCAGGAGTGCCTGTGCTGGAGAGGGTGTCAATGGGACATCTATCATTTCGGAAAGGCCTGAAAAAACCCGCTGCCAATAGTCCGCAATTTCCCGGCATCCCCAAGCCATGTGGAGAAAGTCCGCCCCTGGAGCGTGGCAGCGCCAGCATAGATCGTCCTCTCGAAGGCCCACCCTATGCATATGTGCTGGAGTACAATAGAGCCTATGTAAAAACCGATAATGAATCACTCTAAATCTGCTACTGGAGGAGATCTGTTCTGTTTGTAAGCAGCAGTAACTCCAGAAGTCGTCATCTACGGGGAGCCCTAGGTCCTCCGCCCATTTTATACGTGCCCTGCAAGGCGAGAGGTCTAGGTTAGCGCGGAGCGAGTGGTATAGAGTAGAGACTGCATGAGCCGGAGTGGTAGCCTTAAGTAGGCGATGCAAGGGTTCTAGCGTGGGCGGCTCACCAGGGAAGTCCCCTGTCAATGCACGAATACCACTCCGAAGCCTGGTATAAAGGAAGGTGTCCATGAAAGTGGGTGTAGAGTGAGTGAGCATGTGAGATTGGGAACGGAATTGTCCATTATGATAGAGGTCCCCCCATGTTGTAATGTGGAATTTGGCCATAAAGTTTTTAAACAGCTGTTCCTGTAAAAGGGGCAGCCGGGGATGGTATGCTAGGGGAAGCAGTGGAGAATAGATAAGCGGTGTGCATGCCACCTTCGCAATGTATCGCCACGCTAGAATGGAGCTCGAGATTGTGGTGTGGTATGTCGTATTCGTCTCTGGTGTACTGAGTATCGTTCCTTCTAGCGGAATAGGCGCAGCTAGCCAATGTTCCACAGCCGTCTGCGGCAGGAAGGGCGTGGGGCGAATCCAGTGATAAACGTAGTGGGCCTGCGCGCTGTGATAATACAGTTCAAAATCAGGAAGGTCGAGCCCTCCTTGCGCGAACGGACGAGTCAACACCTCCCAACGAAGACGCGGCCTCTTCCCTCCCCAGACCAGACGAATGAGCTCAGACCTCAAAAGACGAAAAAAGGATCTCCCCGGGTAATATGGGATGTTCATGAACAGGTACAGGAGTTTGGGAAGAACCACCATCTTGATTAAGGAAGCGCGGCCCGCCAAGGAAAGGGGCAGCGTGATCCATCTAGACACGCATGCCTGGAGATAATCAAACGTGCGGCCATAGTTCATCCGCATCAGCTCCTCTCGGTCACGGGAGAGGACTATGCCCAGGTATCGGACCTCCTCCATTTCCCACCGTAGAGGGTAGTCCAGAGGGAAAGGCTTGGCGGTCGCAGTCAGTGGAAATATAGTGGATTTTCCCCAATTGATATGGACACCAGACAGACCCGCAAAGCGGATAAACTCACGGAGGATAGGATTGAGATTGGTAGCGGGATCACGTATGTAGAGTGTGATGTCATCCGCGTAGAGGGAGATGAGAACCTCTCGCTGAAGACAGCGCAGCGCCTTGTCTCGGTGGTGTTGGCGGAGACGGGCCGCCAGAGGCTCCATCGCTATCGCGAACAGCAGCGGGGATAGTGGGCAGCCTTGCCGGGTGCCTCTCGACACCACAAAGGCGTCCGATATGCGCCCATTCAACCCCACCCTAGCGACCGGTCGGTCATACAGGAGATCAATCCAGCGCGTGAAGCCCAGCGGCAGTCCCATGTTGCGCAAAATACAATGGAGATAGTCCCATTCCAGTGAGTCGAAGGCCTTGGTGGCGTCCAAAAAAACAGCCACCAATGGCAAGTCCGGAGCTACATTATGCAGGATGGAGAATAGCGTACGGAGATTATTGGAGGTGGCCCTGCCAGGGACGAACCCCGCTTGATCAGATAGCACCAGGCCTCCCAGTAGCAACTGCAGCCGGTTAGCCAGTATTTTTGTCAGGATTTTTGCGTCACAATTAATGAGCGAGAGCGGGCGGTACGAGTCGCAGCAGTGAGGCGGCTTCCCAGGCTTCAACAAGGAGGTAATCAGCGCCTCCTGCATGGATGGAGGAAGTGCGCCCGATTCATGAGCCTCCATGAAAACCTCACGGAGCACCGGAGCAAGGATGTCGATATACGCCTTATAGAAGTCCATAGGCAACCCGTCCAGGCCAGGGGCCTTTCCTGGAGCCATCTGTTTGATCGCGTCTTTAACCTCCTCCAGGCCTACCGGCTCCGCCAGGAACTCTCTGTGACGGTCAGAGAGCCATCCCAGTGTAAGCTCCCTAAGGTAGTCGTCAATGTCGAGTGCACCCACCCTGGTAGTGGAGTATAGCTTCGAATAGTGTGTGGTGAAGGCCGCCAGAATCGAGCGCGTGTCTCGTAACGGAGTCCCATCCTCCCCCTCCAGCTCCAGCACAAAATTAGAACCTCGCGGAGGTCGGATCGCTCCCGCCAAGGATTTACCGGGTCGTTCCCCTTCCCCGTACGTACGGGCCTTGAAGTATTTGCCCCGGAAATTCACCTCTCTTGCAGCAGTGGACATATAGTCCGATAGTGTTTCGCGGTACTTTGCCTGCGCATCTGCATTGGTGTTGTAGTCAGGGCTGCGTTCCAGAGTGTGGAGTGTAGTTTCCAGTTTGCGCAATGTATCCCTTAAAGACCGTAGGACCCCAGAGCCCTTGGAAATGCAGAAGCCCCGTATAGTTACCTTTAGCGCCTCCCAGAGAGTGGCCACCCGGTCCACCGTTCCCCTATTGCGGGGTAGGAAATCGTCTAGTTCTTGACCCAATTCCGTTCTAAATAGTTCGTCAAGTAAGATGGTGGGTTGGAGTCTCCAAGTCGGAGGTCTGCCCATGATGTCGGGTAGCCGGAACTCGGCTAATACCGGAGAGTGATCGGAGTATGTGCGGCTCAAATGTCGCACCCCTACCAAGGAGGGGGCCAAGGCCCTATCCACCATTATGTAATCTAGTCTGGCCCAAGTTGCATGTGCATGATTCCAGTGTGTGCCTTCCATAGAAGTCGGGTGTAAGTGCCGCCAGGTATCCACTATCTCATGGGTGACGCATATGTCCCGCAGGTATCTGTGTGTGTTAGTGTAGTGGTGCGGCGAGGGGTTCGACCTATCCAGCGCGGGGTCCAGGACAGCATTGAAATCCCCCCCCCAGAGGAGGTGTGTGGACCCCACCTCCCTGACCTTGTTCCAGAGAGCAATGAAACTGCTCGGATTATCACAGTTGGGGCCATAAGAGCAGGCTAGGGTGATGGTCTCGGCCCCTATCCTACCCCATGTTATGCAATAACGACCCTCGCGATCAGTGGCGGTGCCCATGGGAACGTAGGGAACTCCCCTTTTAACTAGGATAGTGACGCCTCTTGCATAGGACGAGTAAGGTGCATGAAGAGAGTGGGCAGCCCAACGGGCGGCAAAGGTGGCATTATGAAGAGGGTCCATGTGAGTCTCCTGAAGAAACACAACCTGAGCATGCAACCTGTCCAGGGTGCCCAAGATCTGCCTGCGCTTCCTGGGATCCCCCAGGCCCCGAACATTCCAGGTGATGGCAGTGAGCAGGGCTTCCCCCCCTATCTCAGGGCACGCGGTGCGGGCCATATGAGCCGAGGTATAACTGATGGGTGATGAGGTGTAACTGGCAGCAGGGCCATAAGTGTAACGGTCGAAAAAAGGCGGCACATTGCTATTCCAACAGACATATGCGCACCGTTCATGCTGAATATCAACAACAACCCCAACAAAGTCCCTAGGACTCCCACCCCCGCGCTTATTTCAACATCCCAATCATGTCGAACAGACCAAACCCCCATCCCACCCCCTCCCACCACTGCAGCCCAATCCTGCCGGAATGCAGAACCCCTCCCAATCTTAATAACAAACATAGGTGCAAAGGTGGGGGTACACCCTACAGGGGACTCGCCGGTGCGCCGGACCCGCCCTTCCCAATCCCTTTTTTTCACCCACCATGCCATCACCCCATAGGGGGAGGAGTACGGGTGGGACAGGGGGGGGAGTGCCAGGGCGAAGTTTAATTGTCAATGTTCAGACCAGTACCTTGTTAACAATATACGATGGCACATTCAGGGCCCCAAACCGCAAGGACCGTGCCTCCCGCACAGCCGGGCGAGAGGGTCAATGTAGCCCCATAGTGACCGAAGGAGGCAGTCCCTCCCAAAAAAAGATCCGAGCCGTCCAAGTTCCATAGGTAAAGTATAGGGCACTCAAAGAGTGGGCTCAAGAGTAAGGGGGGAGTAGGGAATGCCAAGGCACCAGGAAAAACACAAGAAGGGAAAAGAGACCAAACAGGAACCATAACAGCGATACTCATCAGTCAGGAGCAGTCGTCGGAGAGCTGGAGCCTGATCTTGTTCCAGGACCTCGTCGCCGAGGGGCCGCAGAAGACTGTTCCTTCAGAAAGTCCTCAACCTGTTGCGGAGTGCCAAAGAAGATGGACTTGCCATGATGTGTGACCTTGAGCTTGGCCGGATATTGCATGGAGTAGGGGATTTCTCGTTGCTGTAGCTTCTTCTTTACTCCTGTAAATTTCCGGCGGGCATCCTGCACTGCTTGTGTAAAATCCGGGTAGAATGAGATGGTGACATTTTCGTGGAGGATCGGTTGTTTCTCCCTAGCTAAGCGCAATACGGTGTCACGGTCCCTGTAGTTCAGAAATTTTATGATAACAGGACGTGGTGGGGCCCCAGGAACTGGACGAGGCCCCAGGGAGCGGTGGGCACGCTCCACCACCAGTTGCGGCGAGAAAGAGTCCCTTCCAAATTTGTCGATCAGCAGCTTCTCCATAAAATCCTCCATACGACCCCCACCGCTGGACTCCGCAAGGCCAATCAGGCGGACGTTGTTTCGGCGGGAGCGTGCCTCTAAATCTTCATTTTTGTCGGCAATGACCTTGAGCAGCCGGTCCATCTGAGTCAGCTTAGTTGCTCCGGCCACTGCGCCATCTTCTAGCTCCGATATTCGTCCCTCCGCCTCTTTCAGGCGCTCTCCGTGTTGGTCCAGCCGATGTACCACTACCTCCAATCGTGTGTTCATGTTGTCGATTTTGGTGTCAATGGACGTTAGGCTCGCCTGAAGTCCGAGGAGGATAGCCTTCCAGTCCACTTCCTCCTCCTCGCCGGGCCCTGCCTCGCCACTCTCCGTAGGCGGGGTTCGCGTCTTCTTCTTGGGGGGGTTGAATTGTAGAGTCGCCTGTTTGGCGTCCGTTTTACCCATGACGACGCCGGGTGGGGTCGAGGAGAGTCGGTCCGCCAAAAAGTATAATATTGTAGGCGCGTGTGGGAGCCTCAAGTCTATGCCAGCCCTCCGGAGAGGCAGTCCCTTCCAGGCCGCAGGGCGCCCCGAATTACCACAGCACCCCCTCCACCTCAGCAGGTATGGGAGCACGCACCTCCGCAACGAGGGCAGACCAGGAGAGATGTCCGGAGGGCACTGGTCGCCGCCAGTCCCAAACGCCAGTCGAGGTGCTCCGCAGGCGGTCCCCCTTCGATGCGACTCTCGGCGTCCACAGCCACGGCATCTCCGTAGTGCACTGGTCTAGGAGCGCGCGCCTCCGCTTCAGTGTGGTCCGGCTGGGCGGGCAGGGCCTCTACATGTACGACATCCGCAGCCCGGAGGCAGCAGGGTCCATCTCACGCTGCGAGCCCGCCCGGCACTGCAACGGAGGGGATGTCAGGCCCGCCGTGGTCGTCAGGAAAGTGGCGATCGCGTCAGCCACCGTCCGCAATTCCCTCGCGGCCTGCAGGGCCGAAGAATCCCCGGTCTCGCGTTGTGTGGAGCCCTCGAGCCGCAGGTCCGCCCCTCTCGCTGCCTCGTCCAAGATGGGTAATATCCGCGCCGTTAGGGCACCTACGGACTTGAAACTTGCGTCGAGTGGACTCGAGACCCTCAGCTGTCCGTCGGCATCGGTTTAGTATAGGTAGCTGGCCTGTAGGATGTATTTGCAGGGTGTATTAACGCCCGGCTGGCGAGAGCCTCACTAAAGCGCGGCCATGACGGTCCAGCGCCACCTAGCGCCCCCTTTTTCCCAGTAATTAAGTGTAGGTGTGCAGTTCCAGGCCAGGTGAATAAAGTCAGCATGTTCTTCTGTGCATTTAGGACAAAAATGGGATTTAGTGGAGTCAAATTTAGCCATTAAGTGAGGGGTGGTGTATGATCAGTGCAGATACTTGAAATGCAAATGTTTATGCCTGTGATTATTAGAAACCAGTCTGGTCTGTTCACAGCAGTAATACCATGATGTATCTGGTAGTGTGGTCCCTAAATCTCTTTCCCATGCTCCCCTATCAACAACTGGCCTTAGGTTTGAGGCCATATGATAGAGCCTGGATGTCAAGTGTGCTCCGTCTGGGGTTGTGATGACCAGTGATAGGAGGAGAAAGTCAGGAGGCTCAAGAGGGGCGGTCAGAATCGTGGCATGTAGTGCGCTGCGTAGTCCTGTGAAATAAATCTATCCATATGTGTGACACTATGCCCTTCTGTGAGAGACGTGACCGAGCGCAGTCCAGTCTCGGTGAAGGTATTGCCTAATTTATGAAGTTGACAAGTAGATAGGGTTCTCTTGGTAAGCGATTTGGTAGTGGGAGGTAGCCACAGATTATCTGCAATGGGAATGTGTGGAGAGTATAAATGGTGAAACTCGAGATACTGTTGAAGTCTGGCACATGTAGATGAGTGTCTGTGTCTCTGTGGTATTTCTAGGTAGTCCTCATGGTAGGAGCGTAGAGAGCAGCTGTGGGTGGATTTGCGAGCTTTCGAGTTTCAGAAACGGTAGTCGTGCATCGTAATGAAACCAGTGGTAGTCAAAATGTGCATGTGCCACTAGATATTACAGGTATAGATCAGGAGCGCCAAAACCTCCACGTTCAAAAGGAAGGGTGAGGGTGTTCTAGCCAATCCTGGGATTTTTACCGGCCCATATTAATCTAGTAAGCATGCTACATAGATTATCAAACAATGTGTCAGTTAATACTATTGCAATATTTAAAAATAAGTATAAAAACAGGGGAGTACCACCACCTTTATTATCTCTATTCTACTGGCCATAGAGAGGGGAACTTTAATCCAGTGGTCGATTAGGGTAGATAGTTTATTGATGGAAGAGCCATGATTCAACTGTATGACTTCAGGACTTCGGCGGTGCAGGTAGATGCCGAGGTATTTGGGGGGAGGGGAGGAGGTTCTGAGCACCATAGTAGTGGGTAGACTACAGGAGTAGAGACTGTGGTATCTGTTAAGAGGAAAATCTTGGACTTGTTCACATTCATCGCTAGGCCTAATAGTGTTCCAAAGCGAACAATCTCATGTAAAATTGGAGAGACATTGGATTCAGGGTTCCTGATGAAAAGCCTTCTATCATCCGTGTATATTGATGCCAAGAGGGGGCCACGTTGGAAGCGGAGGACCCTCGCCAGATGGTGCTCTTGCAAGGGTCGTACAAGGGGGTCCATGGCTATAATGCATAAAAGAGGGCACAGAGGGCACCCCTGCCTCGTACCCCAAATAAGTGTAAATTGTTCCATGATGGTGCCATTTACTTTGATGCGCGCTAATGGAGTTGAGTACAAGAAACGGACAAGGTCGCAGAAGCCCCTCAGAATGCCAAGTTTACTTAGCGTGGCCATTAAAAAAGGCCCCCTGTAGCGTGTCAAACGCTTTCTCAGCATCAAGTAAGACCGCTGCTGCGGGAAGGTTAGGGTTAAGTTGATTGAGGACCGTGATTTTTAGATTTACAGATGTGGAGCGATTGGTGATGAAGCCCGACTGTAAAGGAGAGATAATTGTGTCCATAAGCAGGGACAACCGGGTAGCCAAGACTTTGGATAACATTTTGTTGTCGTAGTTTAATAACGACAATGGCTGGTATGACGTGTATCACTCTGGGCGTTTGTTAGGTTTTAGCAGAAGGGTCATCACTGCCTCTCGCATTGTATGTGGGCAAATTCCCTGAGAAAGAGATTCTGCATATTCCTCTAGTAAGTGAGGAAGTAGTTCCATTTTATATGCCTAATACAATGCCCCGGTGAAACATCCAGTCCTGGGGCGCGTGATCCATTCAAGCCATCAATTGCTTCAGAGATTTCTTTGCAAGAGATAAGAGGGGAGATAAATTGTTGCCGTCCTGTTTCCAGCCAGACCATATCAATTTCATCCAGGTATTCCGCGATTTTATATATGGAGGTATTACAATGAGACATGAGACATGTCAGTCAGTCAAAAAGCTTTATTCGACAGTTTTGTCATAAAAGCCAATCACAGATAAAACAACAATGAGTTTTCAAACATTAAAATACGATAAAATGCAATAATTCATGTGAGAAGTTGGCCTGGCATATGCTGGTCACTAGTTATAGTGGCCACCTTGCACCAGTCCAATTCGACTCTTATGCTAGATAGGTTTAAGACAACCTTTTAAAGAAAGCTATCCTAGTGGTAGCTGTGGAGAGCAGCCTTCAGGCTAAGTCTCAGAGGAATGTAAAGCAGCTTGTTTTACCTTATAATCTCTTGAATTTCCAAATGAAAGGACACCACACAGGTATATATATCAAATATATATGTATTTATTACTAGACACACTCTACTAATCTCTTTATGAGATTAGAAGCCAGGTACACATTCAAATGTCAACGTTTCACAATAAATGAAGCACAAATATGGCTGGAGCCCTAGAGGCGTACCAGACCATATACTAAAAACAATGTCGACTTGCAAAATGACAAGGGCTAGGGCCTGGGGAATCACTGGGGCTTCACTACTGCAGTGTTAGCAGGTAAGTAACAGGCCCACGGGAGACGCGTGCAGTGTGTGAAAACAGCAGCGGGTTCCCTATTGATTACAATGGAGCAAGTCGCGGTTTGATTTTTAAAGTTCTAGGGTACTTCGAGGAAGTCTACAAGCAAGCCACTTACAAGGTAAGTACTTCGAGGGCCAACACACACTAGGGCACCGGAGTGCACGAGTTACCTCACCCAGGGAAGCCGGGTGCATAGGTGTCTTTTGGTGTCGGGTCGAGTCGCTGTTTTCTATAGAGACCAAAGAAGACTTGCTGCTTGTGTCGACTGAAGTAGTGTCCGGTGGAATCCGAAGGTGGATTCAAGATGCAGAAGACCTGAAAATTGAAGGGACAGTGTTCAAAGTCACTTGCCAGTGACTGGTGGCCAGGAAGATGGATGACCACAGATGTCGCGTGATTTCAGGTCGTCGATGGTGTTTTGACTCTTCGCTCACGAGGTCCAGGAAGGATCGACGATGACCAGCAGCTGGATTCGGAGTGTCCCACGACTTCTGCAGCTGATGGCGGTATCGGCAACCGGATTGGAGCCAACAAGCCATGGCAACTGCAAGTCTTGTGTAGACTGAAGAAAGCCGATGGTGCAGACCAGCAAGGTCTGAGGGACTCACACAGCAAGGGTGAGTGAGGGCAGGCCTGGAGCAACCAGGGGAGCCCTTTTAGTTGATGAGAAAGTCTTCGGGGGACCCACTAGCCAACGGGCAAGTGATCGCGAAGACGCCTCCTCAGGAAATGCTTCACAGGAGCCCACGGTCACTCGGGACGGGTTAGGCCACTGATTTTTGCTGCAAGACCTGCTGGAGGCTTGGGCCACAAATGGTCCAATGCACAAGTTCGTAGAATGCTGTTAAGGGATTGCACTCGACAATAGTGCACGGTCCCTGGGTATTGCAGTTCCTCGTCACTCGTGGGGTCCACTCGCCACAGCTTTGCTGGGGACTCACAATGGCTGTCGAGATGTCAGGAACTCCACTTCCGGGGCAGCAGGGACTTCGAACTCCGGCGGGAGCAGGAAAGTTTGCAACCGTTGATTAAGGTTTTTGGTGCCTGCCAAGCAGGGGACTCACTCCTTGACTCCAAGGGAGATTCTTCTGTCTTCAAAAGGTAGTGGAACATCGAAGGGCCAGGATTCTTCTTTGTAGAGCGTCGTCCAGGGTTATCTGCTTTGCAATGGCAATGCTTGGTATCTTATAGTGAAGATAGGGGAGGGACTAGCTCTATGACCACTCCTCTAGGAGGGTCAGGGTAGGGGCTGGTTACACCCACTTCCCTTTGTCCAGTTTCGCGCCAGAGGAGGGACAGGAAGCCCCTGAACCGGTTTGAGCTGGCATATGCACAGAGGAGCCTACTGCTCCCCCAGTGCAGGACTTCAAAGCGCTCTAGGAGTGCACCCACCCAGCGCCAATACACTAAATCCTGTCTGGAAGGTGGTGACACCTCCCTGTGACAGGATGCCTTTTGTTGGGCCTCCTCCACTGCGAGTTTCAGTCAGCAGCAGGAGGGCAGCCCAGTGTCTGTGCTGGTGGCATCCATTTTGTGATGCCAGGGCTCTTTCAGATTTCTGTTGTTTAAGTACAGTGGGTACATGTCGTCCCCTCTAGAAGGGTGGGATCATACTCCCACACCAGTTACTGGTGTGGGGGTATGATTCCAAGTTGTTTGACACCAAACACGACATGTTTTGATGCAGTCATTCCAAAGTTAGCATTTACCGCTAGGTTATAATGCACTTAAGAGTATATTGTTTAACCGCATCCGCAAACAGCCACAGAAAATAGACTCTGCCAGCTGCAGAGGGGTCCTGCTGATGCAGAAGCACCCCCTCACATAGTAAACCAAGCACCCTGCCCTCAGGATTGATAGGGCCTGCTATAGGGGTGGCTGATAGGTTTATATGTGTGTGTATGGTGAGATATAGGATCCTATACCTCAGTGATGAGTGCTAACACTACCTCACACAGGCTGCAGTAGCAGACCTGTGGTGTCAGATTGAGAATGCTTCCCAGGGGTGGCATAATACATGCTGCAGCCCCTGGTAGGCCTGTGAAGTACCAATGCCCTAGGTACCTAAGGTACCATATACTAGGGGCTCATAAGGTACCACAGTATCCAATCACTAGTGCATCTAATATGCACACCAAGTTGTTTAGAGAGAACAGAGAGACTGGGGCCCTGATTAGCAGGGACCCAGCCAGACTATAGCCAGAAACCAGTGTATACATCAGAAAAAAAGTGGGGGCAACATAAGTGCAGATCCTACTCTCCTACAATTCATAATATTAAACCTTAAAATTACATACAAAACAAATGATCCAGTTATGAGCGTTACCAAGTTTTCTTTTGGAGGGATCATATCATATCAATTAATTAAAAGCCATGATAAATGGATAGCTAAGAAAACCTAACTTCAAGCAACACATAGTGATATTTCAGTAATACTCAGATAAATAAGACCTGGCAAGTTCTCATGTAACATCTACAGTACGTGATCTAATTATCTACATCCAATTAAGGAACTTGACTACTGCTATTGTAATACATAGCAACGTATCGGCACACAATATTCTTAGAGCAATACTACATGTTCTAGTGCCCAGGTTTCTACAGATTGGTGTTAGCCACGCCTTACTGGGACCTGATTAGGCAGGGCAGACAAACAAAATGTGGCATAGGACTCATCCAAGACGTTGCAGAAGGGACACTTGCTATCTCCTGATTTGGTTCATTTAGCTGTGTGTGCTCTTAATGGCAGGGCTCCCACTCTAAATTGGAAGTACAACTTCCGATCAAATGGTTTGGAAATACCATCCCAGTACTGTTCCAGTCTAGGCTAAGATTTCATTGTTTGGAAAGCCCCGGTTAGTGATGAGCTGTCACTATCTCTGTGGCTGATGTAGTATACCACTTCCCAATATCTTTCTTTTATAGTCTCTTGGAGGGGGGTTAATCTGCCACAAGATGGGTTTTCCTACAATGCTCAAATGCCAATACTCGCCAAGGAGGTTCTATCCGCTCTTAGCCAGCTGATCTTATTAAACCAATCTGATTCGATTACATCCCTGAGCCCTGCGGCTTATGCTGACAGTTCTACAGTACACCATATTCTGTGCCAATACAGGATGGGGCGCAGCCTTGCTAGATCCGCTAGTGCTTTCCTGCCCAGATCATGTAACATTGGGAGAACCAGGGTGCTTTGGGGGAGGTTGGTGATATGTCTCAAGAACCTATTTTCCGCAAACGTTAACTTAGATAGGTTTTCGAACCCCCAGAGTTCCTCCCCATATAGCACTGAGCTAACCACTTTCATATTATAAATTTGTAGCACCGGACTAATAGGCTTGGTCAGGGAAGCAGTAAACTCTCTGTGTATGACCCCTGATCATTTCTGGTGTTTTAGCGAGGCGGTGTCTATCTGGCGCCCCCATTTCATATCTTTTTGTAGGATAACCCCTAGATAGGTGAATGCATTGACTTGTTCTAAAGGCTTCTTGTCTAAAAATATGCTTCCTTTGAAGGATCTATGCTGATTAAAAGTCATAAATTTCGTCTTCGCCACATTGATCTCTAATCCCTGTAGTCATTATAAATGGGTATAGTATTCTGTAAATGTGTCCGTTATTTCCTCAGTTGTTGTGACAGTGTTTCCATCGTCTTAACTGAAAAGACCTGATGATTGCCGCCTAAGATGGTGGGCGGATAATACCAGCCAGTTTGCGGCCCGGTCTCTCGCCTTTGCCATATGCCCGAGCTCTAGCATATTTGCACAAATATTTAACCTCTCTTGAGGCTAGTTCATGAAATTCTTCCATTAGCGTAGCTCTTCTGTGTTGCAGCGAGGGGGAATCTTCAGTCAGCATTTCTATATCCAGTTCTTTTAGCACACTGCGTATGGAGCGCAGGCTTAGCCATATATACTCCCCTGATGTATGTCTTGAAGGCATCCCATAGTGTGAAATAGTGCTGCACTGTACCCTTGTTGAGGTGAAAATATTTGGTTATTGCTTCACGCACTTCAGTACAGAAGACCTCGTCAAACAGAGCATTTGTAGGAAAACACCAAGGAGCCCATGGTAGAGTCTCCTCTGCGAGCCGTGGTGTGAGTAGTACCGGTTAGAGGTCAGGGAGGGTTCTGGGAAGGCGCGCCACATCTGTGTTTGTAAATGCTAAATCTGGGGTTACGTACCAATGGCCGATTCGGGACCAGGACTCGTGAATGTGTAACTCTTGGTATTCGTGTGTTTGAAGCGCCAGGCATCAGTCACTATATGTGATTGTGTGAGCGTTATGAGTTCTCGCAGCAAGTTAGGTTTAGTAATATGACTGACACCTGTTGAGTCAACTGAGGGGTCTGGTGAAAGATTGAAGTCACCCCCCATGAGAATTGTGGAGGACTATAATCGGCAAGGCATGTTGGTATAGATTTCAGGGGAATTTACGTTGGGGCATAGACATTAACCCCCACCAATGGGATGGTGGCAAGCGTGCCCGAAACCCGAAGGTAGCGGCTGTCAGGTTCTGCTATTACTTCCCCTACTCAGAACAGGACTGTTCTGTGTACTATAACGCATACCCCTCTAAAGTACGTGTTAAAGCTGGCAAAGAATAGATTAGCGCCCCAGTTAAATGCAAAACTGGGGGGTGACATTGGGTGCGCAGTGGGTTTCTTGCAAAAAAGCTACCTATATACCATGTCTGGATAAATAGGACATTTCTTGTCGTCCCTTACGTGGGTTGGAAAGTCCCCATACATACCATGCCACGCATCTCAACGGGCGTCTTTTAATCTCAGCAGTGGGGGTGCCCATTTGGAGTGGCATGGGGTAAATACGAAAGTATAATTTTGTATGGCGCATGTAGCCTAATCAGGGCATCATTGGCTAGATGCATTTTCCAATGCACAATATGAGTAATAGAAAAAACAAAACAGTAATCGTACCAGTTCCCAATACCCCCTCCCACATCTGGTAGCCAGGAAAGCGCTTCCAGAGAGTCCCATTAATCTAACCTCTAACAAGAAATACAAACAGATTAAAGAAGTCCTCATTTGGGAGAGGTAACACTCAATGGAGTGCACCTATTGTCCTTGATTATGCAGATGTGGGTAGTGGCCTAGTGAAAAGAGTCAGACATGTCCATTAATCCGTAGGTGAGGTTGCTGCTCCACATGGTCTTTGACTATTTGAGTTTATTCCAATCCATATGAGATGTATGTCCCCGCAGCAGCTGGGCAAGTTTTATAAGGCGAAGGAGCAAGCAGTACATGATGGGTGACAAGTGAGCGTGCTTTCAAATTGCCAAAGAGCTTGAAGGTGTATGAAAGTGGGTTTCTGTTGCAGTAACCCCCCACCACTTTTTTGCCAGAATTCTGATGCACTTTGACTCGATGTGCCCTGGGTCCCTACCAATCAGGTTCTCAGGGCCTGTGTTATTTCCCCACACTGTACCTTTGTACCCCCAATTGGCACCTCTCTGGCCACATTTGAGTCCCTCGTAAAGGCACCATGGGTACCAAGGGCACTGTGACCATGGAAGGCCTCTAAGGACTGCAGCACATATTGTGCCACCCTTAGAGGTCCTGTAACTTTACACACACTGCCTTTGCAGGCTGTGTGTGTTTTGGTGCAGAACAAAGTGAAGAGTTGACATGGCACACATACCTGTGTGCCATGCCTGCAACCCACTAGGGTAAGACACCCTTCAAGCTGAATGCACTATACCACTGATGGTATAGTGGGCACTGGAGGGGTACAGTGCCTGAACACTGTACCGCTCCAGTATCTAAGTCCATTCTTAGGTATAAACAACAGGAGTAAACCCATAGGCCAGGTTGAGATCTGGGCGAGGAACTATGAGTCTCCCTACCTTCCTTTATTGCAATGTTTTGTGCATGCTTGATAACTAGTCTTCTGAATAATACCGGTTGAGATATTGTCGTTTGTTTATATAAGTCGATTCTTAAACATTGTAAGTTCAGTAAAGCCATAAAGAGTATGTGGTCTGGGAGTTTGTCATCACGAACTCCAGAGCACCATAATGGCTTTACTAAATTCTGGGAAGTTTGGTGTCAAACACCTAATCAGAATAAACCCACACTGATACCAGTGTGGGAGTTACTATACCATGCACTCAGAGGGCATCTTAGAGACGCTCCCTGAAAAACAACCAGCCTCTGGTGGGTTCCCTGACTGGTAAACGACAGCCTGCCACCACGAGACAAGTTTCTGGACTCCTGATGTGGGAGCCTTCCCTCCCGGAGCCCAGAAACAAAGACTTTCCTGGGCGGAGGACTTTCCCCAGGCCAGGAAGAGTCATCTTTGGCAGGGCAGCTTCAAATGCCTTGCCGCCTTTGTAACAGGACCCCCAGCCTCTCCTACTATCAGGAGCAGGCTCCCTTCCTGTCTCCACTCCTTTTTGGCGGGAAGACAGGCGGTAAAAATTAGAACAGCCCCACTCCAAGTGGGGGAGGCGAGGTGAAACCCACTCTTTGGTGCCCACTTCTTGCAGATGGCAGGCACTCTACAATCAGGGTTAGGGATTGTGCCCACTCCCCAACATGGGGTGAGCAAACCAAGGGTCTAGTCACCCTAAGGTCAGTAGCCCATTGGCTACTGACCTTGAGACCCCTAAACTGTCCCCTAAATACAGTATTTAGGGGACAGCCTTGAACCAAGAAGACAGACCAGAGCCAACAAGAAGCAGCCTGAAGAAGAATGACCAAACAGCCGCGCTGAAAGAAGAAGAGGAGGACACTCATTGACTTGGCCTCAGCCCTACCAGTCTGTCCCGACCTGAGACTCCTCCAGAAGAACCTCGGTGTGTCCTGAAGCAAGCAGCCCTCAAAAACCCAGGGAGCCTGCACTGCCTTTGCAACCCAAAAGACTGTCTCCCGTGAGCATCGGACTCGCTCAAAACCAACCGACTCTGACTCCGGCAGACACCGTGTGTCTTCACCACTCCGCTCTCGGTGCCCCGAGCTCGAGTGACCCAATATCATAAGGAGGTCCCCCCCCATTAATCCGAGTCTGGATCCCAGTGATACCTGAACCTCTACAGCCCTCATCTGGAAGGTCTCGACCGTGACCAACCCGGACCGACACTCTAACAGAAGCGGTCCAAGAAGACCAACCGGGACTGCCGACTGAGTCCGCCAGCAATGCTTGCGGTACCAAGAATTCAACTCCCAAAGACTCCAATTGCCTTCAGCCGTTGACCACCTCCCAGGACCCCAACTGAATCTGCAGCCGAGAACAAGACGATGGTCTCCACTGAGAAACATTGGGAACCCCGACGACCGCATCCTACACCCAGCTGCCTCTGTGCCGCTGGAGGTGTAGTTCTTGTGCTGGCCATTGGGCCCTACAGTGCTGACCACGACCAAAGGAGCTTTTGTTTTACCAACTTGGTGGCCTGTTCGTCCGCAGTCCCCAAACCAACGACCGTGATTAGCCCGTTGGCTAACGTGTGGTCCCTGCACTCTGCACCCTGCTGCCTCTATGCCGCTGGCTGTGTTACTCGAGTGTCCATCTGACCAAATCCTACTCACCGACCCATAACCACAGTTTCGTTCTCCCAGGACTAAGTGTGTATCGTCAGTAATATTGCAAAACTGTACTTATATTGCAAAACACATTATCTTCTTTTCCTTTCTCCTAGGAAATGTCCTAGCGTGGTATCTAGAGATACCTTGCTGTGTAAGAAAAGTAACTGAAAAGTAATTCCAACTATTTTCTGAAAAAAATATCTTATCTGTAACCAACCTAATTGCATACAACAGCATACAAACTGTATTTGACTGCATTATTCTTGCAAAGTATTCTTATACTTAACTGTACCAGGCCTGGCCTGGTTCTAGAAAATAAAATACAATGAAATAATATTTTTATACAAACAAATTGGTCTGAGTTCAGTCTTAGAGTGTGTGACATCATTCTTGCCTGAGTGTGTACAATAAATGCTTTGCACTACCCTCTGATAAAGCCTTACTGCTCGCACACACTACCACAAATGGAGAGTAAGGTGTTATCTACTTTATCTCGCCTACCTTTGGGGATCCACTGGACTTTGTGCACACTATACATTACTTTGGTATAGTATAAACAGAGCCAGCTTCCTACAGGAGGGACCATTCATTTCTCTTCTCGACGCAGGGAGTTCAGTTCGATTCCGTTTGCAAATTCGGACAGCTTCAGCAATCGACTCAAAGATATGGGTTTTGCCTCCAAACTGTACACGTAATCTCGCTGGGTATAGCATGGAGTACTTTACATTTGCTTTACAAAGAATTTGTTTGACGTCTGCCTCCTGTATGATCGGAGTGAAGTAAGGGAAGAAAGCTTGTGCCATACCTTGGTATTACAGTGAAATATTTTCTCGGGTGAGGGGCATAATTGTGTGTCAATTTTGATAGTTAATGAGCTTGGCAATGATCAGTCTGAGGGTTGCGCCCGGTACTGAGATTTCTGTGTGCCTGTTCGATTGCAAACGTTGATAGGGCATCCCTACCGAAGATATCAATAAGTAGTTGTTCCACGTAGGTGCTCATTCGACCCTTGTTAGTGGATTCTGTAATACCAGCTATTCTTATGTCGTTCCTTCAGGATCTCGCTTCTAAATCTTCAGCCTTTGCAGCAGTTTGCCTGAGCTGTTTTCCAATTTGTCAATACTCTTGACGATTGACATGTTTGAGTCCTCAATGTCCTAAATATGCTGTTCAGTGGCACTGATGCAAGTCACATGTTGGTCGAGGTGTTCATTCTTGCCCTCAAGTCTAGCTACTATTGTATCCAGACAGGCGTCCACTGATCCAAATCCCGCTTTCAGTTCCGTTTAGTAGGGCAGCCGCACCCTCAGGAGCCTGGACGTCTGATTCAGTTGCGCACTAGTTGGCCCCACCCTGGGTCTCATCATCTCCACGATGGGGGGTTCTTGGCTACGTCAAAGGAGAGAGGGCGTTGATGTAGGTCAGTGCACCCCATTTTATCGAATGTTCATTGATGGGGCAGTAGAGGACGTATTCAATAATTGTGATGTTGATATATGAAGGTGCTCACAGGTTCGCCACCATTGAAAAAAGGAACACGCGTATTCTAGCCATTGTTGTGGAATGGGGAATGTGGCCCTGGGATGTATCAGTGCAGCATTGGTCCACTGTTTATGCAGCAGTGCTTGCATTGAGTGTGGGGTGCCTCTCAGAGGGACGTGTGGTATCGACAGCTGTGTGAGAAAAATAAGGCTCCTATTTGTTCCTCAACCACGTGCTAAGAACATGCTGCCAGTGTCAGTAGACGGATGCTCGTATGGTCGGAGCTGCAGGGAGGGTCGCACATTCCGCATGTTATGTTCAGAGGTGCGTATTGACCGGGCCCCCAGGCAATCAGTGCAGCATTATTTATTGCTCTCTTTCATGTAGATAGAGGGGAGAGGAGTTGGCCTAACGGCTAATGCGGTGGACCTTGAATCTGGGGAGCTGGGTTTGAGTCTCGGCAATGATGCTGAACATCCTGTGATTCTGGGCAAATCACTTTATCTCCCCGTGCCTAACAAAAAAATCAATGTGTTCTCATGTAATGCAACGGGTGCTATGTAAAGCGCTCTGATACCTGATTTGGGTCAAGTTCACGCTATATAAAACTCTGTAAAATAAAAAAAATAAAAAAATGGAGTGTTGTGCTTGTCCAGTGATTGCACGGCAGGGGAACGTATGGCAGCATAATGCTGCAGGGCATCTTACCAGGTACTGCAACTAGGCGGCACTAAAGTGAGTCGCGGCCGCCAGTTGTGACCGCAGACCTGCCCTCAGGCTCACCCACGACTCCTGTCATCGCAGGGCATCCGAGGGCAGAATCAGGCCACGGCCGCTGCCAGCCACGTCCCCGCTCATCTTGATGTACAGGAGGCTTCAGGGCATCCAGGCGGTCCCCAGGGCACCCCGCGATCACTCCCACGGCACCCCGACCACAGAAAGGCTCGGTGAGTGGCAAGAGGCCACTCAATGGCGGTGCATACTCTGGAGCTTCAGGCACGAGAGGCCATCTTGGTCCTTGGCCAGGCCATGCCCCCCAAGATGTGCTGTATGTAATATCCTGAGTTGTAGCAAAGGAAATCTCTCCGCTATGGCCACCTCTCTAAGGGCAGCCAGTGCCTCCAGCCTGTATTTATCCTCCCAGTTCCCCCAGGTCCCTCACCTACTGCCCTCGAAGACCCAGGAGAGGGTCCAGATAGTTCGTAATCAACTTTTAGTAGGCCAGGGGGATAGCACTCCATTCCAGGTAGTCTGTCTTCTAGTGGGGAAGTCTCCGTGAGATCCTCACCTTTTGGAATAGCTTTCAGGAGAGCATGTCTGATCTGTAAATATCGAAAGGTTTTAGTATTCGGAAGATCGTAGTCCTGCTGTAATGTGGTGAAGGGAATTATTCTCCCCTCCGACCACAGGTCAGCTACTAGGGAGATCCCTATAAGGTCCCACCTATCAAATCCGGAGACCCTGCAAAGAGTGCCCGGCCTCCCTGCATCCCACAGTGGCGTGGCTTGGGTGACTTTGTTGTGCCACCCCATCTTTCTATTGACCATGTGCCAGAGCTGTATTGTGTGTTGTGTTGGGCCCTTGAGATGGAGATGTCTGGGGTTAGTGTACAGTGCCCTTGTATATCCTTCCACCTTTAGGACATATCTGTCCATTCGATATACCGGTTCGTCTGGTGGACGGTGTACCCATTGATTAATAACCAGTGGGGCTGTCCAGTAATATTTTTGTACATCTTGCAGCACAATCCCTCCATCATACCATCCCCGCACCAATTTCTTTGTGGCTATCCGTGGCGGCTTCCCATCCCACAGTAGTAGTCTTTGTTCATTCTCAAATGCTTCAAAGATTTGGGGACCATGAACAGTATGTTTTGTAATATGTAAAGAAACCGGGGGAGCGCCATCATTTTAAATAGAGCGCCTCGCCCTAGTAGAGAGAGTGGTAGTGATCTCCAGTGTCGAACATCTCCCTTCAGTCGCATCAATGGTGGCTGGATGTTGCATGCGCATGTGTAAAACTGATCTGGGTCTGTGGTTACAAATATGCCAAGGTACAGGAAGCTCTCAGTCACCACCCTCGCCTCACATTCCCTGGGTACGGTTGGGGGTGTGCCATGTTGTACATAAATTATGGATTTGGACCAAATGATAGTGTAATCAGAGTATTTCCCAAAGTTCTTGACTATATTCAGCACTCTACTTAACCCCTTCAGTGCCCATGACGAGATAGTCTCGTCATGGAGCGCGGTTGCGCTGTGCCCTTGACGAGACTATCTCGTCATGAACCCCGCCCGCTAATGAAACGCCCGGCACAGGGCGTGCAAAGGGCGGGCCAGGTTAATGAGGGACATGGGGCTGCTATGTAGAGGAGTGTATCATCCACATATAAGGATATTCTATCCTCCCAGTCTTCCACCCAATGCAGTCCCCCTATCAGTGGGTCTACCCGAATACAGGTAGCCAAGGGCTCCAGTACCAAGTATAAGTGGCGATAATGGACATCCCTATCTCAATTCTCTTTGACGAGGAAATGACCTGGATGTCCTGCCATTAAATACTACCTGCTCCCGGAGCTTCTCATACAGGAGCCGCAGCCAAGCTGGGAATTTAGGTCCGAAGTTCATCTTCTCTAACAATGCTAATAAGTATGACCTTTCAACTGTTTTGAATGCCATACGGGCATCTAGTGACACGACCGCTGCGTCTTCCTGCAGTGTGTCGACGCTCCCCAACACTCCTTGTAGTCTGTGTTAATTGAGTGCCTTATTGCACCCTGGCATGAAGCCAGATTGATCTGGGTATACTAATAATGGGATGATCTGCACAAGTTGAGATGCGGGTAGCTTGGCTAGTAGTTTGCCCTCCGCCTTAAGGAGGGAAATGGGGTGATAGGAGACGCATTTATGTCTCGTCTTGCCCTCCTTATGAATTACCACGATTGATGACAGCCGTTGGTCCTCTGGGAGCAACCCCTCTCCCGGCTTTCAACATACATATTTTTCAGGTATGGAGCTACCTTATTGGCTGCCTATTTATATAAATCTACTGGGAGGCCGTTCTGTTCTATCGCTTTTCCTGATTGGATACTGCGAATCGCCTGGGCCATTTCTTCATCTGTGATGTCGCCCTCCATCAACGTTAGATATTTGGGGTAAGAGTGGTAAGGGGCATATCTGTTAGCAATTCCTTTGCTTCCGTTTCTGTAGTTGCCGTGGCTGGAGTGTAAAGGTGACAATAACGGGTGGCAAAGGCTTTTGCAACTTCTTGCTGATCCCTGAGTACTTCTTCGGCGTCTGTGCTAATGGCTGTGACAATCTTCTCGCCGATCGCTCCTGTCCTGCCAGGCCAATAATTTCACTGCTTTGTCCCCCACTTCATAGATCCTATGTTGTGTGGCCTTGTGCCTACTCTTTGCTGCCTCCTCGGCTAAGTCTTTCTACTCCTTTTTCTAGGGTATGTTTGGTGGTTTCGATATCTTCCCCAGCCAGCTCACTTATTAGGTCTAGGATCTTCGTCTCCAGCTTTTCCATAGCCGCCCCCTTGTCCCTAATATACCCTGTAATAAGGGAAAGTGCCAGCCCCTCAATTACTGCCTTAAAGGCCTCCCATAGGATCTGAGCGGATTTCACCGGCATGAGAGCACAACTGTCCTCATGTCACACTGTGCACATATAACTTAAGGAATACTGAGTATAATCCCTTCTCCTCCCTCCCCCTCCCTCCTTGAGATTCGGTGGATTGACCCTTAGAACTGTAAACGATAACACCCCCTCCTTGCCTCCCTGCATTCTGGGACTAAAACCACCTGCTTCCCCAACTCTGCAGAGTGCCTGTCGCCCTACCCCTAACTGAATTATGGTGGACTGTGACCCACCCCTTACCTCCCCCCATTCGCCCACCTCCTTTAGGAACAAGAGCATTTAACCAATGCAGTAAAACGATTATTTCCAGTTGCATCAGAGCAGTTCTCATTGACAGTCTCTCTAATAGGGTTCAGTGGCGCTGGTGGCCTACCACAAGTTCAGTGTCTTCCAGGTCAGATCTGCCAATAGATTTCACATTATTTCGGCAAAGAGGTCTGGTGTTCTGACTCGTCAGGACGTCCCACCTCCTGGTGTCTCTGTTCCGAGTTCTTGGCAGGTCTATTCAACTGTCTGTTCCTTTGTGCCTGGGGGCCTTTGCCCCCCACAGCTCTCCAACCATCTAGCCATTACCAGGTTTCTTCTGGAGTCCCAAAAAAACACTCCCTGCCATCTGCCTCAATTCACAGTTTCGCTGGGTAAAGCATAGAGTACTTCATCCCCTTGTCCCAGTCCTTTTCCACCCGTCATCGAGGTAATTTGATGTGTATGATGTAGGTCCAGTAGGGGTTCCGGGCCCACAGGGGTAGTAACCGTCACCTGTCTGTAGATTGATATGACGTACCACGTGGCCTGTCAGGTTTCTCCCTTCATGGCTAAAGCTTAGCTTACCTCCGATGTGGCCCCAGCTTAGCAGAGCACTTCCACTTTCAGCGAGACTGACTTATTCTCCGTGAGTGCGGTGGATTGTTACCCCCTGATTCAGTAACTCTCCCGGTGCGTTCACAGTTGAGATTACTGACTGAGGTGTCTGCTAGGTCTTTCACCTTTGTCTGTGGATTTAAGTCAGCGTGTGTTGCTGTTGTTCAGGCCAGTACCTCTTTCCGTGAGGATTCTCCGCTCCTCCCACTCTACAAGGGCTGCCAGCTGGGGCCTCCTCGATATGTCATAGACATGTTGGGAATATTTAGGACATCTCGTTTACCGGCTGGCCGAGGACACCCTGCTGCCCGCTTCAATCTTCTGGTTGGGGCTTGTTAGAGTTGGGAGTCTTTAGTTGGCAGAGGTAGGTATCTTTGACCAAGTAGGGGCCCTTGCTTCTAGTCAGGAAAAGGGGGTACTCTCCTGGATAATCCCTGCTCACCCCCTTGGTAGCTTGGCACGAGTAGACAGGCTTGTCTCAGAGGCAGTGTGTTAAGCATTTGTGAACACATACAGTAATACAGTGAAAACACTACAAATGGACACCACACCAGTTTTGAAAAATAAGTAATCTTTACTAGACTTTACACAAGACCAAACGACAAAAATCCACAATACTGTAATCAAAAATAAGACTTTAAAATGGTAGAAAATAGCTTAATTCAATGTAGATGGTAAATGCAACACTTTACTCTCAAAGTACTTGGGATGCGTCACGCAATACAAAAAAAGGGTCGCAGGGAAGTTGATGCGCCGTTACTTACACTCAGGGGAGTGGATGGATCGGTTCCTTACTGCAGCACAGGGGAGGTGATGCCTCGCTTTCTTACTGTGTGGAGAGTTGATGCGTTGTCTCTTACTGTGGCTCGGTGACGATGCGACAAGATGACGCCTCGATGCGATGTGACGATCCGGTGCGATGTGACAAAATGGCGTCTTGGATGCGATGCGACAACGTTGGATGCGATGCGTGCATGCCCGACGGCCTTGTGGCGAACTCGGTAACTTCTGAGCCACGACAGGCCCTGTGACACGCTTCTCCGGTGACGCGACGGTGACCTCTGCGGTGGTGACACGCTTCTTCTATGATGCGACACGCTTCGTCGATGATGTGACGCGAACAGCTGCGACGGCGGCACGCTTCTTTGCCGATGCGATGGCAACTGCTGCGGCGGTGACATGCTTCCCCTCGTTGCTTCGCGCTTCCAGCTCCCAGCGAACGCAGTCTTCTCAGAGGGCCCAAACAACAGTAGACACCTCTCTGCAGGTAGAGCTCCCAGCAAGGGAATTCAGGGGATCTGGTGGTTAGGTCTTGTATCCCTGAGACTTCAGGCAAGAGGCAAGCACACTTCAAGCCCTTGGAGATTCTTCTTCAAGATGATGAAAGGTTCACAAAAGTCCTCTTCCCCTTTCCTTGGAAAATAAAGTAACCACTGCAGGCCAACCCCAGAAATAGCACAGCACAGGGTCAGTCTCCTCCTTCAGCTTTCTTGGTTCTTCTCCTTGGCAAAGGTTCGCCTTGATTCCCAGAAGTGATCTAACGTTCTGGGGTCTGGGCCCCAATATTTATACCAGTAAATTCTTTGTCCTCTGAAGGCAGAGAGTGTCTGTGCCCAGCCAAAACCAGTTCTGTGCAGCTTCCTGGCAGGAGGGGGAACCAGCATTGTTTGAGAGCAGACCTGGACCAGGTAGCTGAAAGGAAAACTCCTCCACCTAGTCTCTATTCAATGAGTGCTCAGGTCAGTGAAAGGAAATCTCCTCCACCTACTCTCTATTCAATGCAGGTCCTATTCAGCCCAGCCCTGACCCATCAGACTGCTGGAGCCAAGCCCTCTCCAGCCTCCTGTCACTGACAAACCAGACATGGAATACACAAACCTAGCAGAGGCATGCTGGATAGTTAGGCAAGAAAATATCTACTTTCTAAAAGTGGTATTTTCAAACACAAAATGTAAAAAATCACCCACACTAAAAGATGTATTTTAACATTCTGAGTTCAGGCATACTAAACTTTATTTTCCTATCTTGCTCTTTGGGTCGGTTATGATTATAAGATGTGATAATCAAACCGCCCATTCTGGCCTATGGGAAAAGATAGCCTTGCAATAGTGAAAACGAAATTGGCTGTAATTCACTATCAGGACCTGCCACACACATCAGTGCATGTCCTACCTTTTACATACAATGCACCCTGCCCTTGGGCCTACCTTAGGGGTGGCTAATATGTAGAAAAGGGAAGGTTTAGGGACTGGCAAGTGGGTGCACTTGCCAAGTCGACATAGCAGTCCCAGACTGCACACAGGCTCTGCAATGGCAGGCCTGAGCCATATTTTACAAGCTGCTTCTGTGGCTGGCACAACCAGTGCTACAAGCCCACCAGCAGAATTTGATTTACAGGCCCTGGGCACACATGGTGCACTGTACTAGGGTCCGACAAGTAAATCAAATAAGCCAATCATGAAGTCACTAATCCAATACAACAATTTACATTAGGGAGCACTTGCACTTTGGCACTGTATAGCAGTGGCGAAGTGCCCAAAGCATCTAGACCAGCAAAAACATAGTAAAAACACAGGAGGCAATAGCAAAAAATGGAAGGGAGACCCACGCCAATGGTGCCAGGTCGAACACTTCTCCCCTCCAGCTGAAATGTGAGGAGAACTACCCACCCCTTGGGAATTCTCTTCACTAACCCGCTAAAATCTGGACACACCATCAGCATTGGCGTGTTCTGTACCAGGGCAGTGTTCCACCGTGAAGTCCATCCGCTGTAGGGAAATGGACCATCTCAACAGCTTTGGATTCTCACCCCTCATCTACCATCAACCGTCTGAAGGGCCTGTGGTCTGTCTGAACCCGGAAGTGAGTCCCAAACAAGTATGGTCTCAACTTCTTCAGTGCCCAGACCACAGCAAATGCCTCACGTTCAATTGCACTCCACCTTTGTTCCTGTGGAAGTAACCTCCTACTGATGAAGGCTACAGGTTGGTCTAGGCCCTCCTCAATCTGTGAAAGAACAGCCCCACACCATGCTCTGCAGCGTCTGTCTGTACAATGAACTCTTTAGAGAAGTTGGGCGCCAGAAGCACGGATGCCGTGCACATGGCAGTCTTCAGGGCATCAAAAGCTTTGTGACAGGTGTCAGTCCAGTTCATGTTCTTGGGCTGTTTCCTGGAAGTCAGCTCAGTCAAGGGTGCACCAATGCTGCCATACCCCTTGACAAACCTCCTGTAGTACCCAGTGAGTCCTAAAAAGGCTCTCACCTCTGTCTGGGTCTTGGGGGGGGGGGGGTTCCCAAACCAGGATGGTATCAATCTTGGACTCTAGGGGCGCCACCTGGCCTCTCCCAACCTGGTGTCCCAAGTGCACCACAGACCCCTTCCCGATCTGGCACTTAATAAATATTATTATTATACTCAGTTCCTTGGGGAATAGTGGGTTGCCCTATTTATGTTCTGTTCCGATCTGGCACTTACTCGCCTTGATCGTGAGGCCTGCTCTCCGCAGCGCCATCAACACTTCCCAGAGGTGGCGCAGATGTTCCTCCCAACTGGCGCTGAACACTGCAATGTTATCCAGGTAGGCAGCACTGAAATCTTCCAGTCCAGCCAACACCTGGTTGACCAACCTCTGAAAGGTGGCAGGGGCATTCTTCATCACAAAGGGCATAACCCAGAATTGGTAGTGCCCATCTGGTGTCGAGAATGCTGACCTCTCTTTTGCGCCATCAGTTAAGGTGATCTGCCAGTACCCAGACGTTAGTTCAAACATGCTGCGGTACCGGGCAGCCACTAACCGATCAATGAGCTCATCAGCTCTGGGGATGGGGTGTGCGTCAGTCCTGGTGACTGAATTGAGCCCTCGGTAGTCCACACAGAACTGGAGTTCTGGCGTGGCACCCGGTGCGGCAGCCTTTGGGACCAAGACGACTGGGCTGGCCCAAGGACTGTTAGAGGACTCAATCACCCCTAACACAAGCATCTTGGAGACCTCCACCTTGATGCAAGCTCTCAGCCCGTCAGTCACTCTGTAAGTTTTGTGCTTAACAGGAGGACTTTCCCCAGTGTCTACATCATGGACACACCAATCAGTGACACTGGGAGTCAGGGAGAACAGATGAGAAAACTGTCCCAACAACTGGCGACAGTCATTCTTCTTCTCAGGGGTCAGGGTGGAAGAGAGGTTTACACCATCCACTGACCCATCCTGCTCTGTTGCAGACAGGAGGTCAGGAAGAGGCTCAGATGCTTCCTCCATTCCATCATCTGTTGCTAGGAGCATGCCTACTTGGGACCTCTCTAAGTGGGGCTTTAGGCGGTTGACATGCAGGACCTACAAAGGGTTCCTGTGAGACCGCAAGTCCACTAAATAGGTGACATCACTCTTGCGCTCCACCACCTCCAATTGACTGGTCCACTTATGCTTGAGTGCACAGGGCTCCACTGGGGCCATGATCCAAACTTTCTAACCGGGCTAAAGCTCAATCAGATTGGCATTCTGATCGTACCACCGCTTCATTTCCTTCTGGATGGCTTCCAGATTCACCTGAGCGAATTGCCTGAAACGCCGGGTTTGGTTTCTGAAGGCCAGCATGTAGCTAGATACATCCTGGGGAGGTTTCCTGGGAGCTTTCTACCAGCCTTCCTTTACCAAACTCAAAGGTCCTCTTACAGGGCAACCTTACAGCAGTTCAAAGGGGCTGAACCCTTCTGTGGCACCTCTCTGTAAGCAAAATGAAGGCATGGCAAGAGGACGTCCCACGTACGCCTCATTGGTTCCTCAAGACCCAAAATCATGCCTTTGATGGTCCAGTTGATTCTCTCAACCAGCCCATTACCTTGGCGGTGGTAGGGAGTGGTGAACTTATAGGTTACGCCAAAACAGTAAGTAGCGAGATGCACACCAGTTTAATCTTGAAAATTCGTCTGCAATTTAAACAACTGTATTCAGTGTAGGCGTGCAATGCCAGATAAGCGCTCCGTCCAAATGCGCTGCATATGAACAAAAACTGTGAAACCTGTTGCAGTTCCAATACCGGCAGCACAGCCATTGAATCCATGAGTCCAATCAATCAAATACTCATAGTCTTATTTTCTTAACTTTCCCATTAATCTTTTGCTTTAAACTCCCATTTTTGTAATCTTCGATTCATTTTACTCATTTCAATCGGCGGTCGTTTTACTCAAACACAGGAGGCCAGGTGGTTTCAGAATGTCACGTTTTAATAAATAACCCAATGCATTTCGGGAATCAATCCCTTCTTCGGGGGTGTCTACAATACAAACAATTCATGAAATTAACATCATTATTATACTTCTACTTCATTTTCAGTAATACTCTTCTTTAATTGACAATGTAAATATGTATCTCAAATGATGCGTGCTTGTTTAATCACCCCATCTATTAGAGCCACGTCAGTTACCAAAAAAGCGCGGAATCCCATCAGTTGTTTACTCCAGAAAGACAACTCATATTTGAACCCGCCTTGCATAGTACCCAGGGTCTACCACCATTCGCTCTATCCAGCTGCTTAAACAAAAAATATGCAAAGTGCCCCATACAGTTCTAACTCGCTCCGCTTACCGTGACAAGCGAAAAAATTCTTCAAGGTCAGTGAACTATCTTCTCTAGTTCCCAGCTACATTTAACGAAAAGCATGTTCCACATCATGGAGTTACGGCAAGTGCAGAAACGCAGTCACGTGAGGATCAAATGAAGCAATGGAGAAGAGTTATGGTATCAGAAGGTTTATATCCAGTGTTAATGGCTGAAGAGCAGTCTGGAAGCAAGTGTAAGGAGAAAGCGAAGCACATGAATGTGTCAAGATATGGAGATTCAGACGATGAATTGTTGGAGGATATTTTAATTTTAAAAAAAAAACCATCGTATCAAGAGGTGCCTAGTAGAGTTACACCGAGCGTCCCAGTGTTGGGAACACCATTAGTCCCACAGATTCTTCATGATACATTAAGTACTAGAGTTTTACAAGATAGCGAGAGAGAAGCTTTGAATAAAACTAGAGAAGAGTTAGTACAGAAAATAAGCCAGTTAAATTTGAATACTGAAGCATTAACAGTATCAGTGACAATTGGTCCTGTGATTCCCTTGTATGGAGATAAAAAGAATAGTCCAAAACCACAAACTAACAGTCCCTTTAGGTAATTTTAGAAAAGAACTAGGGATGTCTGATGATCAGGTCAGTGAGTGTGATTCGGATATTTCATTAATGGATCTTCCAATTATGGAACCCTTAACAGAGACCCCAAAGAGAGTTACACCAGAAAAGGCACAAGAAAAGGTGACTGCAAACACTAGTGGAGCGGGAGGTTCAACAATGGTTACTCCTGAGGATTTAGAGACATGGGCACAGGGTGTAGAAAAACAAAATACACAACCAAAGGTTTTAGATATTGCCAGATTGAAAGTGGATTTGGAAGAAATGATAGCTGGTACTGTAAGCACAGAAAGGGTGAACATTTACAGTGAAGAATAATTGTTGTTTTTGTGTAAAAGCATAATGAGAAGAGCGAAGATATTTTATGGGAAGTTGACAGAGGTTGCTTCAGAGATTGGAATTGATACAGAAAGATCGAAATTGTTACAGAAACCATATCGAGTGGAATTTACTGAAAAGGATTTGGAAAGTATAAATACTTCTGGGAAGAAACTGCAAATAAAAGAATTGATGAGCATTTTGAGAAAATGGGGAGACTTTGATAAATGGAGAACTAGATGGCCAAAGAAGAAAGAGGAAGCACAAGCTAAAGAAGCATTGTCTGCATTTCCAATGAGAGAGTCAGAAAAGGTTGAAAGGGTATGTCAAATGAGGGAAGTACCTGGTGGTGGATATGTTCATGTTCCTTGGAGTAGACAGGATATTTTGTCATTTACGACTGATTTCCCTATGTTGGGAGAGAGACCAGTTGAATGGTACAAACTGGTGGAAAGGTTTGTTAAAGTTTCAAAGGTTTGGTTGAAGGATTTAGATGGTTTATTCGATAGTGGTACCAGCTGATTTATGGACGGAATGTAAGATTACAGTTGATTGGCCAAATGAGGAATATGCAAGAGATTCCAAAACAGGAATCCCGTCAGAAGAAGTGATGAAAAAGTATCAACAAGTAATCACTTTCTTGAAAGGGAAAATTCCTCCAAAAGAAACTGATTGGGTTAAGATAGATAGAACAACTCAGGAGCAGAAAGAGTCTGTACATGCATATAATGACAGGTTGTTACAGGTTTTCAAGCAGTATAGTGGATTTGGGAACATTGGTGATAAGGATATGGGACTTTTGTATATCGGTTTGTGTATGGCTTGAAACCGGAGATTAGTCAGATGATTCAGCAGCACATGTTGTGTTGGCAGAGCAAAACGATAGATGAAATATTGAAATATGCGAAATACTGCGACGATGACATTGAGGCAAAAGAGGAAATGATGTGGGCACAAGTGAAATTGACAGAGCAGCAGGATTGCAAAATTAATTTCCCAGACTGATAATGAGGTGATAGATCAGAACCAGGGTGAACAAGTGTCGAATGGTGGTAAAGGACGTGGACAAATGAATGGAGAGGAAGCAAAGAAGAAATTTCCATGTCATGCGTGCGGAAAGCTTGGACATTGGAAGAACGAGTGTAAGGTTTTCCAGAATAATAATGGGCCAAATCATAATTTAAATGCGCAGATGCAGAATGAAGTAGCTGTGAAACAGCAACAATAGCAGCAGGTAGTCACTCCTCAGTTTCAGTTGCCACAGCCTCCTATGCCAAATCATGTGAACATTCAAAACTACAGTGTGATTGTCGGATTTCAAGGCGAAATTGGTAAGAATAACCCTGTGGTTTCACAATTTTTTTTGCAGAATGATGATGAATCGGACTATGTACAATGATGGTGCCTCTGGGGGGAGTGCATACTTGGCGCATCCTTGCCGGTAGATCAGACAGGTCCATTTATTGATGGGAAAGTTAAAGTGACCGCTTAGCCCTCCACAGGGCTTGGTCACCCCACTCACTGCTGCCGCTCCTGCCTGCCTTAGCTGCCTCCTGCCTGCAGATTCCTTCGCTCGCTGCCCGCTGCTCCTGGGAATTTCCGGCTGCTCCTGGGAATTTCCCGCTGCCCGCTGCTTCTTGGAATTTCCCGCCGCTGCCTCCCAGCGGCCCCGCCCCCCTGTGATTCCATTCGCCACCCCGCTCCCGCCACCCAGCTGCTCCTCCCTCCCGGCTCCTTACTTAAGGGGACCGTAGGGGACCACAGAGTGTGACCGCTCAGCCCTCCACAGGGCTTGGTCGCCCCACTCACTGCTGCCGCTCCTGCCCTCCTTTGCTGCTTCCTGCCTGCAGATTCCTTTGCTCGCTGCCCGCTTCCTGCTGCCCGCTGCTTCTTGGAATTTCCCGCCGCTGCCTCCCTGCGGCCCCGCCCCCCTGTGATTCCATTCGCCACCCCGCTCCCGCCACCCAGCTGCTCCTCCCTCCCGGCTCCTTACTTATGACGCCCCCAGAGCGACCGTGCAGCGGTTGCGCGCAGCGGGAGCGCCGATTGAGCGCCGAAGGTGCGCCAAAGGTAAGCCCGTCTGCGCCCGTCCGCGCCTCGACCGCGCCCAGCGCCAGACCCCCTGGTCCTCGCCCTCGCCAGCACACCCTGCACATCTACGACGCCAAAACCCTCCATGCACTCAACGCCGGCCGAAACACCGCCTGCTACCGAGCCACCCCGACACGCACCCACGGACCCTTCACCTGCCTGACCTGCCGCTTCACCGGCCTCCGACCCAACACCGCACCTGCTAAACCGAGCCCCAGCAACAAACACCTGATGTGCATCCTGCTCAACACCCGCTCCGTTCACAGGCATGCCGTCGAACTCTGGAACCTCCTCGACTCGACAGCACCAGACATCGCCTTCCTGACGGAAACCTGGATGAACGCCTCCTCAGCGCCCGACGTCGCCATCGCCGTCCCAGAAGGCTACAAAATCACCAGGAAGGACCGCGTCAACCAGACAGGAGGAGGCATCGCCATCATCCACAAGAACACCATCCGCATCACGACCAACTCCGATGACACCTTCACCTCCGCCGAACACCTCCACTTCCAGATACACACCGACCCCAAGACCACGCTCAGAGGCACCCTCGTCTACAGACCACCGGGACCACGCACACAGTTCAGCAAAGACATCACAGACTTCGTCAGCCCACACGCCATCAATTCCACCGACTACATCCTCCTGGGGGACCTCAACTTCCACCTGGAGGACAACAAGGACTGCAACACCACTGCTCTGCTGGACAACCTGGCCAACCTCGGACTCAAGCAACTGGTAACCACCCCCACCCACTACGCCGGCCACACGCTTGACCCAGTCTTCTCATCCAGCAAATACGTCACCTTCAGCCACTCCACCAATCTCCAGTGGACTGACCACAGCTGCGTCCACTTCAGCTTCAGTAAAACGACGACCCACCACCACCCTCAACAAGCCCCCCGCAGGAGCTGGAACAAGATCACTGGCGACCAGCTCACCACCTTCCTCAGCCAGAACCCCCCCACCAGCTCAACGGACCCCAACGAAGCCGCCAACAACCTCACACAGTGGATCACCAACTGCGCAGACACCCTCGCACCACTGAAGAAGAACCCCCCCAGCAGACGCAGCAGCAAGAAAGCCTCCTGGTTCACCGACGAGCTCATCACCTCCAAGAAGAACTGCCGCTCCCTGGAGAACACCTGGCGCACCAACCAGACCACAGACAACATGACGGCCCTCAAACACGCCACCCGCAAACACCACCAACTGATCCGCGCCACAAAGAAGACAGCCTTCAAGGAACGACTGGACAACAACACCCACAACAGCAAGGAACTCTTCAGCATCGTCAAAGAGCTCTCCAACCCCGACGCCGGAAACAATGACATCACTCCCTCGCAAGACCTCTGCGACTCCCTCGCAGCCTTCTTCCACGACAAGATCGCCAACATTCACAACAGCTTCGGCCCACCAATCACGAACCCCACCACCGAACTGATACCCCCCACCGCCACCCTCCGCACCTGGACCCCAGTAAGCACCGAAGACACAACACACACAATGAACACCATCCACTCCGGATCCCCTACGGACCCCTGCCCACACCACATCTTCAACACGGCCGACCACATCATCGCACCCCACCTCCGCGACATCATCAACGCCTCCTTCAACACCGCCACCTTCCCGGAGTGCTGGAAACACGCCGAGATCAGTGCCCTGCTGAAGAAACCAACTGCAGACCCCTCCGACCTCAAGAACTACCGCCCCATCTCGCTCCTCCCGTTTCCTGCCAAAGCCATCGAGAAGATCGTCAACAGACAGCTAGCCGCCTTCCTCGAGACCAACGGATCCCTCAACCACTCGCAATCCGGCTTCCGAGCCAACCACAGCACGGAGACCGCCCTCATCGCAGCCACAGACGACATCAGATCCCTAATGGACAACGGGGAAACTGCGGCCCTCATCCTCCTGGACCTCTTCTCAGCGTTCGACACTGTCTGCCACCGCACCCTGGTACAGCGCCTGAACAACACCGGCATCCAGGAGAAGGCCCTGGAGTGGATCACCTCATTCCTCGCCGGAAGAACCCAGAGAGTCCGCCTCCCCCCGTTCCGGTCAGCGGCCACCGAAGTCATCTGCGGCGTTCCACAAGGGTCATCGCTCAGCCCCACCCTCTTCAATGTCTACATGAGCCCCCTTGCAACCATCGCACGTCAACACAACCTCAAGATCATCACCTACGCCGACGACACCCAGCTGATCCTCTCCCTCACCAGCGACCCGGACGCCGCCAGAGCCAGCCTACACGAAGGGATGAAAGACGTCGCCGAATGGATGAAGAACAGCCGCCTGAAACTGAACTCAGACAAGACGGAGGTCCTCATCCTGGGATCATCACCCTCCGCCTGGGACGACTCCTGGTGGCCCCCCGCCCTGGGAGCCACCCCCAAGCCAACGGACCACGCACGTAACCGAGGCTTCATCCTGGACTCCTCCCTCTCGATGACCAGACAAGTCAACGCCGTCTCGTCTTCATGCTTCAACACCCTGCGCATGCTTCGAAAGATCTTCCGGTGGATCCCCACCGAGACCAGGAAGACGGTCACCCAGGCCCTCGTCACCAGTCGGCTGGACTACGGGAACGCCCTCTACGCCGGCACCGCCGCCAAACTCCAGAAGAAACTCCAACGGATCCAGAACGCCTCAGCACGACTCCTCCTGGACATCCCCCGACACAGCCACATATCCGGACACCTCAGAGACCTGCACTGGCTCCCCGTCAACAAAAGAATCACGTTCCGACTCCTCACCCACACACACAAGGCCCTCCACGACCTGGGCCCCAAGTTCCTCAACAGCCGCCTGACTTTCCACAAGCCCACCCGCCAGCTCCGCTCCGCCAGCCTTGCTCTCGCCACCGTCCCCCACATCCGCAGAGCCACCGCCGGAGGAAGATCCTTCTCCTCCCTGGCAGCCAAGACATGGAACTCCCTCCCCATCCACCTCCGGACAACGCAAGACCATCTCGCCTTCAGGAAGCAACTCAAGACCTGGCTGTTCGAGCAGTAGCGTTCCCCCCCCCCCCCCCCCCGCGCCTTGAGACCCTCCGGGTGAGCAGTGCGCTATACAAATGCCTATGATTGATTGATTGATTGAAAGGTAGTGACATCACTTTTCTATTGGACACTGGTGATAGCAGGTCTACTGTGAGACCAGCAGAGATCCCAAACCTACCCCTCTCGGGAGAAACCATCCAAGTTGTACGAGTGTCAAATTGACAGATTAGAACCCCAGTTACAAGACCAATAGAGGTGCATATTGGAAATGTTAAAGATATGCATCAGTTTGTGGTGTGTGATTCAAGTCCAGTGAATTTGTTTGGTAGAGACCTACTGTGCAAAATCAATTGCACAATTTATTCTACACCTGATGGTGTTGCTTTTCAAACACCTGATGAGGACGTTGTGTACAAGATGATGCTAGCTAAGCAAGGTACAGAAGTGGATGAAATGTTTTCATTAGTAACTGAAAGCGAGTTACTAGAAGAATTGAGAGGCACCGTAAATCCAGAGGTGTGGGATTTTACATGAAAAGATGTAGGTCTAATGGTGAATGTAAACCCTGTGAAAGTAGTGATAAAAGAAGGTGCAGTTTATCCAAATATAAAGCCGTACAAAATGACTCAAGAAGTGAAAGCAGGAGTCACTCCAGTGATTGAACCAAAGATTGAGCAAGGAATTTTGAAAGAAATAATGGGTAGTCCTTGTAATTTGCCAATCATGGGACTTAAAAAGCCTAATGGTAAGTACAGAATAGTGCAGGATTTGAGAAAGATTAATAAGATTGTAGTGCCTTGTTGTCCAGTGGTGCCAAATCCAGCAGTGATTCTTTATCAAATACCTTGGAATGCAGGTTGGTTGACAGTGATTGATTTGTGTCAAGCATTCTTTTCCATCCTTTTATACCCAGAAAGCCAATATCTTTTTGCCTTCAGGTTTGGAGACCGTGTTTTGGCATGATGCCGAGTTCCTCAAGGGTACACAGAAAGTCCCTCAATTTTTCAATCAAATCCTGAAAAAGTGTCTAGAGTCATTAATAATGCCCGGGAAATCAGTTATGGTTCAGTACCTTGATGACCTATTGGTGGCATCAAAGACACGAGAGGATTGTATCACTGACACAATTGCATTACTGAACCATTTGGCCGAAGGTGGACACAAAGTGTCTCCAGAGAAATCGCAATTTTGTCAACAAGAAGTTAGATATTTAGGGCATAAAATAAAAAGAGGAGTTAGAATAGTGACACCAGAAAGAATACAAATAATCAAACAGATGCAGCTAACTCAGACCCAAAGGGAAATGGGATTGTTTTTGGGCGTGGTTGGGTATTGTAGGCAGTGGATTAATAGCTTTTCCCTGCAAGCGAAACCATTGAAACAAATGACTCGGAAAAGAGCGAAAGACCCAATTGAATGGAATGATGAATGTCTGGAAGCATTTGTGAAATTGCGAAATTGTCCGTGCAAGGCGCCTGCCTTAGGCATGCCTGACTTCTCAAAAGAATTAGCGTTGTTTTGATGTGAAAGAGAAAATGGTGTCCTTTCAGTTTTAACACAGAGACATGGATTAAGCCGACGTCCAGTGGCGTATTTTTCTGCCACCTTGGATCCAGTGGCTTCAGCCTTACCTGTCTGCTTAAAGACAGTGGTTGCTACTTGTATGAGTCTGGTGCAAAGTGAATCAATTTTGATGGGGCATCCCGTAATAGTCTTTGTTCCACATTTAGTTGAGATTCTTTTGACAAGAACGTGAATACAGCACTTCACTCCTAGTCGGTTGACTAAGTATGAAAGAGTGATTTTGGGAGCAGAAAATGTGACAGTGATAAGATGTACAATAATGAATCCTGCCACATTATTGCCAGATCCATGTTGTGAGGAAGTGAAGGATGAGACTGATCATGATTGTCTGGATGTGACTGAATTATGTACTAAGCCCCGCCCTGATATAAAAGAAACTCCTTTGAAGGAATCTGATCATGAAATGTTCGTAGGTGGGTCTTGCCTGCGAAAGGAAGATGGAGGGTTAAGTGCTGCATATGCACTATGCAAAATTGCAGGAGTCATTGAAGCATCTGGTTTACCGGGAGTCAAGTCTGCACAAGTAGCCGAATTGGTGGCCTTAACAAAGGCATGCAAAATTGAGAAAAATTGGAGAATAACCATATTTACGGATAGTCAATATGGTTTCAGGGTTGTGCATGACTTCCGCCAGCTCTGGATGCAGAGGGGATTTCTGACTTCTATCAGAAACAGTAAAACTGTGAAAGAATTGTTGGAAGCATTGCAATTGCCAAAAGAAATAGCAGTTTTCAAATGTGCTGAACACCAGTCAGTAAATGACTATGTGACGGCGGGCAATAGATATGCTGACCAAATTGCTCAATATTGTGTAAAAAAAAACTAGCAATTAACAGTAAAGTGGAAACAGGTGAAACCAGCTGCCAACTTATGTTTTTCTCAGTTCCAGAAACATGGGATGAGGTCAGACAGTTGCAGGAAGAAGTTGAGGGAAAGGAAAACTGGATAAAGACCGGTTGTTCAAAAAGACAGAAGATGAAGCATGGGTGTACTTAGATGGCAGACCAGTCATGCCAGATTGCTTGCTCTCTCAAATGTTACAGCAAACAAATGATGGATAGAATACTGACAATGCAAACATTCTCCCCCAGTCAAAAGATCTGGGTTAAAACCATCGTTCTATTGCACACTATGCCACCTCAGTTTGGACCCAGCCATATGCAAATCAATCTTGACCCTGTGCCTCATGGGAATGGTCAAGACCGAACTGCCAAGCCAGGTCCTCCCTGGACCAAAATCAAGCATCCTGGGACCGGTTTCAGGGTATGTCACCCTTCAAAAGCCAGGCTAGCTTGAATTCAGTGGCACAGTGAGCAAGGGACCCACGTCTGGGCATACCCATCCCACTTAGGGCGAAAAGTGTTACAGCAAACTGGGGTGGCATGGTGAGCAAAAGAATTATGGATTTAACCCAGGTCTCTTGACTGGGGGTGAATGTTTTGATTTGTTCTGCATTCCGTCCATCAATTGTGTGTCTTTTGCTTTCTCGCCCTAAGTGTGCCAGGTATGCCCAGACGTGAGTCCTGGGCTCACTGTGCCACTGGAATCAAGCTATCCTGGCTGAAGAGGGGTGAAACCCCGAAACCGGTCCTAGGATGCTTGTTTCCGGTTCAGGGAGGACCTGGCTTAGCAGTTCGGGCTGGACTGTTCCCATGAGGCACAGGGTCAAGACTGATTTGCATATGGCCAGGTCTAAAGGTGGGTGGCACGGTGAGCAAAAGAATGATGGATTTAACCCAGATCTCTTGACTGGGGGTGAATGTTTTGATTTGTTCTGCATTCCGCCTATCAATTGTGTGTCTTTTGCTTTCTCGCCCTAAGTGCGCCAGGTATGCCCAGAAATGGGTCTTGGGCTCACTGTGCCACTGGAATCAAGCTATCCTGGCTGAAGGGGGGTGAAACCCGAAACCGATCCTAGGATGCTTGTTTCTGGTCCAGGGAGGACCTGGCTTAGCAGTTTGGGCTGGACTGTTCCCATGAGGCACAGGGTCAAGACTGATTTGCATATGGCCAGGTCTAAACTGGGGTGACATGGTCAGTGAAAGAATGATGGATTTAACCCAGATCTCTTGACTGGGGGTGAATGTTTTGATTTGTTCTGCATTCCGTCCATCCATTATGTATCTTTTGCTCTCTCAAATGGCTAGAGTATACCATGAGACAACACATATTGGCAGGGACTCAATGATCAGATTATTCAGACAGAGTTGGTACAATCCGAACCTTAGGGTAGTTGCAGAGAGCCTTTGCCAAAGATGTTTGATCTGTCAGCAGCAAAACCCAGGCAGAAAGACAGTGGTTAGCTGGGGAAAAATTAGAAAGGCGGAAGGACCATTCACCAGGCTGCAATTAGACTTCATTGAGTTGCCTCGTGCAATGGATTGAAGTATGTACTTGTCATAGTGTGCCTGTTCTCAAGATGTGTAGAGGTATACCCCCACAAGAAGAAATTACAGTCTAACAGTTGCAAAATTATTGTTGAGGAAGTTGATACCTCGTTTTTGTTTTCCAGTTACTTTGGAATCAGATAGAGGACCTCATTTTAATAATAAAATAATTCAATTAATCTGTGCTGCATTTAACATTGAACAATAACTGCACTGTGCTTATGGTCCAGAGGCTTTTGGAATAGTTGAACAGCTTAATGGCACAATCAAGTCAAGACTATAGAAGCCAGTTGCATAACTTCTTGTATTGATGGGTCTCAAAAGCATTCATGGCAGGAAAACAGGCTTGAGCCCTCATGAAGTGCTCATGGGAATGACAATGAGATAAGCATATATTCCTGGAAATAAATTGATGAATATAACTGATGATCTGGTATTGGACTTTTGCAAAGGATTGGCTAAAATGGTGCGTTCTGTCTCTCATCAGGTTGGAGAAGATGCAGTTGCATGGCAGCCAGACCAAGCGCATGATTTGAATCCTGGAAACTGGGTGTTAGTGAAGAAACACGCAAGAAAATCGTCTCTAGCACCTAGGTGGGATGAACCAGGTCAAGTCATACTTGTCACTACCACAGCACAACTGGATTCACGCTAGCCATACCAAAAGAGTTCCGAGACCAACTACAGAAATACCTGAACAGGACCAGTTAGATGTAGGGGAACAAGTACAAGAACAAACGGAAGAAGAACAAAATACAGAAAAAAACGAGCAAAGACAGGAACAGATTGTGTCTAGACATATTGAAAATAAGAGATTTTGAAAGCAACAAAAGCGGTGAAAGTGCAGTTCTGGTTGAAAGAGTAAGAAAAGGAGATAATTGGCCAGGTGGAGTTAAAAGATTAACAGCCTCATGCATCAAGCCAAAATCCAGTCGGTAAAATACCGATTCGCTAATAGCTCCCGGTATTGAGTTAAAAATACCCAATCCCAATGCATCAACCCAAAAGCAAAAATCGCTATTTAAGGAATCCTTAAATAGCGATTCCTTAAATAGCGATAGCATTTAAGGAATCCCAAATTGAGATTATTAATTTAAGGAATCTCAATTTGGGATTCCTTAAATGCAATGCATGAAAGTTAAAAAATTAGCGAATTCGCTAATAGGGGGAGCAAATTACCATGAAGATGAACTGCATGGTAATTTGCTAAAAGTTTGAAAAATGCACTTTTGTGCATTTTTCAAAGTTTTATGTTGCGCACACACATGCCCTTAGAGCATGTGTGTGTGCAACATATGTGCACATATCAATTTCAGGGGTGCAATAGGGTGTCATTTTGACACCCTTGCACCCTTGAAATTGCATGAGCAATTTGCGAGAACCTACTGGTACTCGCTATTTGCTCATGCAATCTCCAATTCATTCCTATGGGCCTGGAGGCCCATAGGAATGATTGGGATGGCATTCCTTAATTGCTACTCGCAATTTGCTAGTAGCAATTAAGGAAAGTTAAGGAATCGCTATTTGAATAGCGATTCCTACATGCATAGCCTTTTGCTATTCCTTATTAGCGATTCCTTATTTTTCGCTAATAAGGAATCGCAAATGGCATTGTTGATGCATGTGCCCCTAAGATACTACCTTAGAAAATCAGGGGAGCACGCAGAGCAAATAAATGAAGTTTCAAGTCAAACTAGGTCCAAACAGCCAGCAGTAAAACTCACACGAAGAAGTCCAAGATTGAGAAGTCTGAAACAAAAATACAAGGCCCCTGAGTGGACCTATGTAATTCTAGAATAATTTGAACATTTAGATTTAAGTGAGGAATCAGAGGACGTTCATGTTGCACAGATTGATGACAACAGATTAAGACCACCTTAGAAACAAAAGAGAGTGAATTTTGAATAAGGAAAGAAAAGTGCATTTTCTCAGAGTAAAATGGCAGAAATTGAGGTGGCTGCCCGACCAAAACGAAGTATTAAACAAAAATGTTTTAGGTTTTGTTTATGTAGTATTCTATTAGTAGTATTAGGTATAGCACAGGCTCATAAGGATAACCTAGCGTATTTTACGTAAAGAAGAAAAAGAGTTTTTGAATTTAGTAGAAGAAAGAAAACAGGGTTTAACAAAGAAAGCTGCTGAACAGAAATCTCATGTACCTTCATGGGCTGAGAAAGAGGTAATGTATGCAAAGGGTGAGGCTCATGCTGCAATGTCCCTAGACTTTGTGAAAAGAGGAACATTCTGCCTTCGTAGGTTAAAGACAGATTATAATACAATTTTCATTGGTTCCAGTGAGTGTGAACACAACTTCCTAATCATAGGGGGTTGGGGACTAAAAGGGGGAATTGATCCTGTATTTCCAGGAGTTTATTATGTATGCGGAAATAATGTTTATTATAGGTTACCTGCAAGATGGTACGGTAGCTGTTATTTTGGAATAGTTGTACCATGTGGACAGAATCAATGAAATAAATGAAATATCTAATGGACTAACACGAATAAGAAGAGCTAGTTTTTCTGAAATTGTAGTTGATATATTTAGTGCATTGATACCCTCAGTTGGAGTCATTCTAAATTCATGCAAAATGTGTAAATTGTCAGCAATAGTCGATCGTCTTTCTACAGACACGGCTGGAAGTTTCTTAATGATCAATACAGAAAGGGTTGCGATAAGGTCTATGGTTTTACAAAATCGACTTGCTCTTGATATCTTATTGGCAAAAGAGGGTGGAGTCTGTGTTATGTTGAAAGTTCAACATTGCTGCACTTATATTCCTGATAAAAGTCAGGAAATTAAAGGGTATATTGAAAATATTACAAGAAGTCATAAAGATTTGACCCAACTGGAGGTTGATAGTGTATGGGGAAGACTGACAGAGTATAACATCAATAGGGAAATGGTTTACTGATTTTGGTAAGAGTTTCTTAGGACAAATAATATTACCAGTAGTTGTAATAATGACAATAGCATTGATAATGATGATCACATGCAAGTGTTGTAGAAGCAAGGGAAAAGGAAGAAAACATTTAGAAAGAGAAGGGAAAGAAGGAAACATAAGAGTGAATATAAAGAAATTTAGATTGGGGAAATAAAAGGAAAGCTATACAAAAAGATGAAAGATTTGAAAGAAGAGGGAGAAACTGACAAAGATCAAAGAGAAAGAAATGAAGCTAAGATGTGCTAAAGTTGGCAGCTGGTTGGGATAGGTAATTTTTTGTGATGGCTCAAAAATGCCATCAGAGAGGGGATTGATGTAGCAAGGTTTCGTGAAAAGAAACTTGCTCGGATGCGATACATTCGTTAACTTACTAACAAGTTATTAAAACGTGTTTTGTGAATAATATGCACCACATTGAACACGCGGGTTAGTGAAGCTTGCTTATGTGTATACTAATGCGGATAACAATGGAGACGGAATAACAATGCTTTAAACGGGGAAACTGTTGTGCGCATGCGTCTACTGCATCTACGTATTATGATGTATTAATGCTTGGAGGGAAATTCTGGCGCATGAGCAGAAGATACTACAACGGAGTATTGAAGACTCGGGTGCATGGCATCTGCTTGTTTGAACTAAATTGAGAGGTTTTTACTAATGCTAATGCGGGAAAAGACATAAATAAATGAATTGGATTAGAGTAGAGGTGGGTGGTATACAGTGCGACCATCTTATTTGTGAAAGTAACATCTGTCACCTGACTCTTATCACTTGTGCGTATTTGGGCCTCTCTCGTATAACTGGATTGAATGAAATGACGTGATGCCTGCGCATGCTCACTGAGGGGAGCCATGAAGGTCAAGACTGAGCACTTGAGAGAAAGCCAAATTCGAGTGTAACAGGTGTGAGAACGGATGGTGAAGAATTCAACGAAAAAGACTTGTATTCATAATATTAATAAAAATGTTGCAAAGTAAAGTGAAGATGTGTGAGAAATAAAATGTATGAATAAAAATTAAGGGGACGGGTTTGTGAACAATAGCTGGACTGATTTTAACGACATGTAAGCGCGGTGTGATGGAGCTTCCCCCATGCCTGACCAATCAGATTTCGTATTTTTACAATATTGAAATATTAATGGGTGGAACATAAGGAACGAAAAGTATAATTAAGATAGCCTTAGTTAGTTAATTAGCGCGACTTGGGATGCTGTTGCTGCAGGAGATGCTGCTACTGGGAGAGACGCTGTGAGATGCTGATGAAGAACCGAATGCAGAGCTTGAGCAGAACTTTCTATCCTAATTAATTGGGTTAGATCGGAAGATCGCGGAAGAATCTTGAGGAGGAAGAGAGTGTCAGAGAGGGGTGCGACGCAGCCGTCGGTATTGTAGAGAGGTCAATTATCCTGTCCTGAAGTCTTTGTCTCCTGCCCTATCCCGGGGGACCTTCACTAGCCCTTTGGCCAGGGGATGGTCTTTCACACCATCCTTGGTAATTCTATTTTTCGTTTATTTGTTGATGTCTTTTTCTCTCGGTCCTCTCCCTTTCTGAGCATTGATTATTGTATGAGTCTGAAGTATATGCTTGGTGTTTTATGAATTGAATTTTCTCTCCTATGAGTGACGGTGACTGCACTGTATTTTGGAATGGTTCACATGCATTAACTTTAAATAAAGATTTAAAATTTTCCTGAGTCTGTGGTTATTTACATTGAATAAAAGGCAGTTAGTTCTTATGTTAATTTTCACCATCAACTAGTTCAACCAATGGTCCATTGACCAGTGGAAAAAACTTTTTAATCAGTGAAAGGTTAGTTAGGAGTATTAAATTACTAATCTTGAGCACTGTGGAAATCATATAAAACTGAAACCCGACCTCCCCCTCCAGCGGCTTATACCACTTGTGAAAGTTTATGAGCCCAGGTGAGTATATGGTAGTGGAGTATCTGTTGTTGGTGAACCGCTGGATCACTGGCGTAGCTCAGGAAAATAATTACTAGACAAGTGCTCCCATGCAAACAAATCATAGAGCTCCTGATAATCATTCACTTTGCTACCCTTCACCCAACCATCCAATGCTGTGCAAAAAAGTCACATATTCTACCCAAGTGCTAGACTCCAGTTTCTTACAATTCCTAAACTTTTGTCTTTAAAGCTCAGGGGTCAACCCATACCTGGTCATTAAGGCTTCCTTCGTGTGCACATAAGAATTCTGATCCTCATAAGGCAAATCGTATAAGATATCCCGTCCATCACGAACCGCCCCACAACCCCGCTCCCCAATCCTTCTCAGGGACCCAGTGGGAGGTCATAGCTACCTCATAGGCCTTAAACCATTGCCCAATATCTTCATTCTTATGAAACTCCTTAATGACATCCTTGGGAATAAACACTGTTGTTACTACAGGCACGGATGGTGCGCTGCTACCAGAGGGAGACATTTCTAAACTTTTTGCTTTCAATTCCAATTCCCTCAACATCCTCTCATGCTCCAAATTCATTATTTTTTCCTCCAAGGCCAACTTCTTATCCTCCAACTCCATCTGACCACCTAGTTGGAGCTTGGCCAACTCCATCTTATGCACTCTATCTCTCTCACTGTCCTCCAACTCTCTTGGGGACAGGTCCTTTGAAGAAACACTGCTGCCTGCTCTGGAAGGCCCTTTCCTCCCATCCAGGCCCACTGGACCCTCTAGCTGCCCATCAAAATTCTCTGCCTCCTCCCTAGGCTCTGTAGGATTCTCACTGGCATTCCCAGATCCTACCCAGGCCTTCAGCGCCTTTTGGTATTCCTCTTTCCTGGTGAGGCCATTTATAGAGATTTTAAATTTCCTGCAAGCAGCTTTGAGGTAAGACACAGTGTAGGTGTCAATCCTATCTTCTTCAAAATCAATGCCAATAGATTCAATGGATGCTGCCTTGCTCATTTTGAAAATAGTTGGCAGTTCTCAAAAAGTAAAAAGAAGTTCCAAGGAAAATTCTACAAAAAAAAGGATGTGGTCACTTTATGGTCTACACTCACTACTAGTGTACACCAATCACTGTATATGAGTCACAAATGCAAGTCCAAATCCTCACTGCTGAGCACCCATGTTAGAACTGGGGGTCTCTAGTTGGCAGAGGTAGGTACCTTTGATCAAGTAGGGTCCCTTGCTTCTAGTCAGGGAAAGGGGGGTACACTCCTGAATAACCCCTGCTCACCCCCTTGGTAGCTTGGCATGAGCAGACAGGCTTATCTCAGAGGCAGTGTGTAAAGCATTTGTGAAAACATACAGTAATACAGTGAAAACACTACAAATGGACACCACACCAGTTTCGAAAAATAAGTAATCTTTACTAGACTTAACACAAGACCAAATGACAAAAATACACAATACTGTAATCAAAAATAATACTTTAAAATGGTAGAAAATAGCTTAGTTCAATGTAGATGGTAAAAGCAACACTTACCTCTCAAAGTACCTGGGATGTGTCATGCACTACAAACAAAAGGGTCGCAGGGAAGTTGATGCGCCGTTCCTTACACTCAGGGGAGTGGATGCGTCGGTTCCTTACTGCAGCCCAGGGGAGGTGATGCGTTGCTTCCTTACTGTGTGGGGAGTTGATGCATTGTTTCTTACTGCGGCCCGGTGACGATGCGACAAGATGGTGCCTCGATGCGATGTGACGATCCGGTGCGATTAGACAAAATGGCGTCTTGGATGCGATGCGACAAAGTTGGATGTGATGCGTGCACGCCCGACGGCCTTGTGGCGAACTCGGTAATTTCTGAGCTGCGACAGGCCCTGTGACATGCTTCTCCGGTGATGAGACGGCAACCTCTGCAGTGGCGACACGCTTCTCCGGTGATGCGACCCGCTTGGTCGATGAAGTGATGGCGAACAGCTGTGGCACGCTTCTTTGGCAATGCAACAGCAACTCCTTGTTGCGTCACGCTTCCAGCTCCCAGTGACACGCAGTCTTCCCAGAGGGCCCAAACAACAGTAGGCACCGCTCTGCAGGTAGAACTCCCAGCAAGGGAATTCAGGGGAGCTGGTGGTGAAGTCTTTTATCCCTGAGACTTCAGGCAGGAGGTAAGCACACTTCAAGCCCTTGGAGATTCTCCTTCAAGATGATGAAAAGTTCACAAAATTCCTCTTCCCCATTCCTTGGCAAATAAAGTAACCACTGCAGGCCAACCCCATAAATTGCACAGCACAGGGGCAGTCTCCTCCTTCAGCTTTCTTGGTTCTTCTCCTTGGCAAAGGTTCGTCTTGATTCCCAGAAGTGATCTAAAGTTCTGGGGTCGGGCCCCAATATGTATACCAGTAAATCCTTTGTCCTCTGAAGGCAGAGAGTGTCTGTGCCCAGCCAAAACCAGTTCTGTGCAGCTTCCTGGAGGGGGAGCCAGCATTGTTTGAGAGCAGACATGGCCAAGGTAGCTGAAAGGAAAACTCCTCCCCCTACTCTCTATTCTATGAGTGTTCAGGTCAGTGAAAGGAAATCTCCTCACCCTACTCTCTATTAAATGCAGGCCCTATTCAGCCCAGCCGTGACCCATCAGACTGCTGGAGCCACAGCCCTCTCCAGCCCCCTGTCACTTACAAACCAGACATGGAATACACAAACCTAGCAAAGGCATGCTGGTTGGTTAGGCATGAAAATACCTACTTTCTAAAAGTGATATTTTCAAACACAGAATGTAAAAATCACCCACACTAAAAGATGTATTTTAAAATTCTGAGTTCAGGCATACTAAACTTTATTTTCCTATCTTGTTCCCTGGGTCAGTTATGATTATAAGATGTTATAACCAAACTGCCCATTCTGGCCTATTGGAAGAGATAGCCTTGCAATAGTGAAAAGCGAAATTGGCTGTAATTCACTATCAGGACATGCTACACACATCAAGGCATGTCCTACCTTTTACATACAATGTACCTTGCCCTTGGGACTACCTTAGGGGGTGGCTCATATGTAGAAAAGGGACGGTTTAGGGACTGGCAAGTGGGTGCACTTGCCAAGTCGACATGGCAGTCCCAGACTGCACACAGGCTCTGCAGTGGCAGGCCTGAGACATATTTTACAAGCTGCTTCTGTGCGTGGCACAACCAGTGCTGCAAGACCACCAGCAGCATTTGATTTACAGGCCCTGGACACACATGGTGCACTGTACTAGGGTCTGACAAGTAAATCAGATAAGCCAATCATGGAGTCACTAATCCAATACAACAATTTAAAATAGGGAGCACGTGCACTTTGGCACTGAATAGCAGTGGCGAAGTGCCCAAAGCATCAAGACCAACAAAATCATAGTAAAAACACAGGAAGCAACAGCAAAAAATGGAAGGGAGACCCACACCAATGGTGTCAGGTCTAACAGGGCTAGTTTGCATTCACCCCTCCTACGGTAGGTAGTCGATGTTCCTCTTCTATTCATCTAGCCCTATCTTTGTGGGGCCGACCTGCTCACCACTGCATGTGGGCTATTCCTCAGTGATTATTTCTGCTGGTCCACTGGTCCGACGCCTCCTGTTCCTCCCCAGCACCACGTTGCCTTAGTCAACCGGACGGCGTCTCTGCTTGCTGTCCTTCACTCCTCTGGCCCCTCACATCAGACTCTGTTTGCCGCCAAGCCACTGTTGCACTCACCAAATGCCCAGCCCGGAATTCTCTGATCACACCGAAGTCGGCCTCCACTGCATGCTTTTTGTTCGGTTTAGGCCACAGCTGCACTATATTGTTAGGGCGCGACCATTTTCTCCCCCCAGTGGCAGTCCGGTGGGGTTCTCTCCTTACCATATGTAAAAACTTCAATTCAGGGGCTCGGCCAGACTCCGTCCTCCTTACTTATGGTTCTTCACATCCCTGTCCCCTTGTGCCAGCTCCCGCAGTGGACCCTGGATGGGGGAGTGCAAGTCCACAGTCAGGACTCTTCTACCTCTACTGAGGGTCCCGCTTTTGTGAGGCCAACCAGATTGCACCATCAAAGTATGTGAGCGGGGCAATTTGGGTCTTCCCACTGTGATAAACTCTCTTTGTCAGTTGGTCTCCCGCCTCCTAATTCCTTTCAGAGCTGCTTCACTTTTGCTGCCCAGCCAGCTTTGTGTCTTACAGTCTGCCACATCCCAGCCCCAGCCCCTTGCACCAACCTCCGTGGGGGACAGAGAGAGACGTGAATCTGTCGCCAGACCTGTTTCCCCCACCGAAGATCCAACCTGGGCTCTGCAGGTCACACTTATGCTGGCTTCCACTGCTGGCGGTCTGGCGTTGGCTTTCACCTTAGGCCCTGGTTGCTCTGTTCCACCAGGCTGCGCCCTCTTTTCTAGCACTATGCCGCTCTGGGGGATTTCTCTTCTTACCGTACATGACCGCACCACTTCAGGGGTTTAGTACGATGTCTCTGGTTCCCCGTTTGGCGGATGGTATAATGGATTATGAGGGATGCATGTGGTGGGTCACGGGAGCTCTGCTAACTAGCGGTCATCTTCCACGGCATTCGGACATGCCCAGCTATGTTATTCAGATTTGATCATCCTGGATGGTAGCCTGGTGCAGAACAGGTGTGAGTCTCTACAAACCGAGACCCTAGTGGGACTACTTAAAAAGCCAGGTCTTCCACTTATTGCGCAATTCAAGAAGTGAGGAGAAGGCTCTTGTGCGAAGGTACGACACTTCCGAAGGGTCTGGTCCAGCTGCAGAGCATGTCTGACTGGATAGAGCTGTTGGAGCTGGAAGGAACACTTAATCTCACAGGAACTTGCAAGTGCCCAATCAGGTGCCAGCCTACCTCACCCAGTCAATGATAAAGAAGGTTGTCTGAGCAGTGTTAGACAGGGGGCATGAGCAGCTGGAATCCAACCCTAAAACCACAAAGGCAAGGTGGTCTTCCAATGAAGGGTGGAGGGTTGTTTAAAAATGTTCCGAGAGGCAGGGGCTATGAGCAGGGACAGCCGGCCGGCTCCTATCTCTTTTAGAGCTTTAGGACCAGGCTTGTCACATAAATGTGGGCACACATCTGATGTCCCAAGCACGCCCAGGGAGCCTAGTGTTCCCAGGGGCCACTCACTTGATTCCTAGACTCCTGGCAGCATCACTGCTCCTCTAGCTGTCTCTCCACTCAAGTAATGCAGTGCAACAGGGGCTCCCCATTTCCACCAGGCTCCTGCACCCTTCCCTGGAATAAGCCTCTTTACCACCACCTACCCTCTACTCAACCCCTGGCTGCCACTTTCTGAGCAGGGCCTGGGCGTGCAGCAGTCTTCAGTCCAGGTTAAGCCTCCCTCTATGGACGGGGACCCCAAGAGCTTGCAAGTGATCCCAAGGCTGATGTCTATTAGCAACAGCATAGAGGTGTCTGCAACAAACTTTAAAAAGTGAATGGGAGGCGTGGTCTGGCCACGAAGGAAGATGGCCGCCTGAAATGCAAGCTCCGCCGCGAGACGGGCCCCTGAAGAAAGAGGCTCTCTTCCCTGCATCTATAGGGCTTCTTTTTTACCACCAAACACTATTTAAAGGCACACAGGCAAGTTTGGCCAGCGCTCCAGCAAAAACCAACAACATTTTTTACCGTAATTCAGCATCTGCCGGGAGCACCCGAAGGCCTCAGTCTTCCTCACGCTCCTCGCGTTCTGCGTCTGCCGAGGCAACGCCTCCTGTTTCTGCCGAGGCCCTGCCTCCTGTCCCTGCCAAGGCCGCGCCTCCTCTTCCTGCCGAGGACGTGGCTCTTATCGATGTGAAGCAACATTTCCTGAGAATTGGAGTCCCAAATTACCGCTTTCGCCACAGTGTCATTAAAAAAAAAGCGGGAAATTCGAAAAATGTGCTCTCTTTCAACTTGCCTCACTCCTTTGTGAAAGTCCCGCGCTTTTCTTCACATGGTACACATGATTTAACATAGCGCTTGGGACTATAGGAGGAGGTAAGCAACGATGTAATTACTAACTTACCTTTCTCATTTTCACGCTTCCTGTGGGAATTGCAGTTTTGTATTATCGATATCTCCGCAACGCTATCCCAACAGCGGTAACTTTACCTCACGACAGGAATATCCTTGGCCTGTCCTCCAGTTCTTTTATTTTAAACTTACCTCATTCCTCTTCAAATGTCCGCACTCTTACTTAATTGATACCCATGCTTCAATACAGCCCTTGGGACTCTAGGAAGAGGTAAGCAACGCTTTGATTAATAATTTTTTTACTTACTCCTCAGTATATATACAATCCTCCCGACATTATTTATCTATCAGGTGAAAATTTTAAAATACTGGCGATCTCCCTCATGAAACTTCTTCATTGTTTGTATACTTGATTGGCAGGATGAATTGAGACCAGATTATCAATGACAGTGTCATACAACTAATCCTCGCAAACAATGTTTGTGTAGCTATTTACTGTATTATCATTATCAGAGCCTTCTCTACCTGTCCAGTTATCTTTTATTAACAGGATTTACTGATTCTCATTTACATTTGTTTACTAATAACAATATCTGCGGTGGTTTGCCCCAACATTTCTAAATGAATGAAATATAACTTCAACTTAATTTAACTGAAGAACCAATAGCAAATCGCTCCAATAAAGCCTTTCTCGTTTTGCGCATTTATTTTATCGCATCAAGGCCATCATTAAATCTACAAAATTTGTCACAGAGGTATAAAAACGACTGTCTACAACCACATTAAGGCGTGAAAGATCACATTTACATTACTTCAGAGTGCTGATCAGAAGTACAAGTCAAATGTCTACCAATAAACATGGGAATACGCCTCCTAACAACTTCTCTTCAAAGAAGTTCTCAAACAATCCAACACCATACCTGTGAAAGGAAGCACCTCCTCTGCAACTAGCTCGCCCCAGGTTTCACCCTCTGCCGCTGAACACACACGCATACTACATGAAATTTCAGGGGTCAGCCGTCGATTGGAAGGTATGGATGTCACTATCACATCTTTGGCTGCAGAGACCAAGTTAATTATGGCAGACATTGCAGGTTTTCATACTAGAGTGGGAGGACTTGACTCTCGAATAATGGTGATGGAGAATCGCCTTGATTCATACAAAATAGAGACCAAGAACTCCTGTTTGTTCGTAAAAAATAGTTGACTTTGAAGAACGCAGCAGAAGAGACAACATCTGTGCATGTCGAAGGCCAAAATACCAGAGCTTTCCTTTGTGACATTCTCCCAAAATTGACTGGCACTTCTTTTAATCCACCTTTAGAAATCCAGTGAGCTCACCAAATCGGTCCTCCACATAAAGATCCCACAGCACGCCCGAGACCACTTAGTGCCTGTTTCCTTAGACATGAGCAACCACAACTACTGGCTGCAGCTCGTTCACAAGGTTCCTTTTCGTATGATGGTCACCTCATCCACATGGCAGCTGAATTTTCTAAGGAAACAAATGGACGGCGAAAAGTGTTTCTTTCCATGCGACCTCCACTTCGACAACTAATTATCAAATATGGACTATTTGAACCTGCACGATTTCGTATCACCAGGAATGGAGACTCTAAAGCTTTTTGGGACCCAGAAGACTTACAGAAATTTCTAGACTGTATATAACTACAAGACATGGAGGTACAACTTCCGCAACAAGACAAAATCCAATCAACCTCTCACTTCTCTCAACAGCTATCGGATAACAGAAGACAAAAACCCTAGCAACTCAAGACACCGTGGTAGAGACTTGGAAAGGCCTAACGGTTCTCAAGAAGACAAAAATTCAGCTCTGCAAACTGTTTCTACTTTTACGCAAGAACCACATAGAGACAAATCTAGGTCCCCTCTTAAATCCACCTCAGATGAGGACTGAAAATAGTGTTACCCAATCTGCTGTCAATACCTACAACTATGGTTACAATAAAGACTCATACTACTTTTTGATCTTTCTCAGTAGTATGAGCTCTATGACCAAATTGCATGCTCTTACACGAAATGATGTTCAGGTCTTGCTTAGTATGCTGTAGTAGATTGTATTGCTCTATTTTATATTTATAATGTTTTACCTTTTCTTGACCTTCGTTTGCTACTCTCAATATTTGCTTAGTTGAGTATTTTCCTTATGTTATGTCATTATGTATTATTTCAGACTACAGTGTGCTATTGTATTATATTATCTTATTTAGTTTTTATAATGTTTCACATATATGTTTCCATGATTTTTATCTGCTACTCTTAATATGCTATGCTCTAGCATTCTAGGCTACAGTATAATACACTTACTTCTATTATCCTATTTAATATACATAATGGTTCATTATTAATGACTTATATTTATTGTTCTCAATATATTCCATATATATATGCATACTTATTTATGAACACAATATATATGTTGCTTAAGGTCGTTTCACTATGTATTCATTTTTTTATTATTATTTCCTATCATACATATTTCATGCTATCTTATATTCCTAAGAATGAATAAGATATTTTTATAGGTTATCATTTTAAGTTGTTATACGCCATATTATGTTTCTATTTATTATCAACATACACCACCAATATAATCTTGTGAGACAAACATATTTAATATTATACTTTTGTACATCCTACTTTGTTATTTCTGATGGGGCTCGTCCTTGCGGCGGTGCTCCTATGAGCCCAGACCCGCCGTCAACAGTTTAGGATCTATAGTATTGTTACATAACTAATTTGCAAGTTTCATCTCAATTCTCTCTTGGATTCCTATCTTTTCCCGCTTTTCTTCAGAATTTTTCTGTTCAAATAATTATACCACTACTTCCAATATATTATTAATCTAGCTTGTCTACTATAAATTTTTCGATTTTGATTATCTAACAAATCTTTGATGCTTTTGTGGTGAGCCAGGGTTCTTCTCATTTCTCTTTCTTTTATCCCTTTCAACCTCTATTTCTTCAATTTGAAATAAGTCATTGTGTATTGTTTATTTTCTCACTGACACTTTTTCATCATGAGGAGTTCCCACCCACTATGCACATTAACACGGAATGCCCACGGTCTCACCCATTACATTAAGAGGAAAAAAGTACTTCCCTACCTACAATCAAAACACATAGACATGGCATTGCTACAGGAAACTCATTTAAATACATTGGAATCTGATAAACTATGTAGAGAATGGGTGGGGAAGGTGGTTCATACAAGTATTCGCAAGACTGAACTAACAGAAACAGGTGCTACTCGCAAATGTGGAGTTGCAATTCTTATTCGAAAATCGCTCCCAGTGACAGTATCCAAGACTTGGGTGGATTCAGATGGATGCTATGCGTTTGTTAAACTACGTGTAGGGTATACTTACATTTGTGTGGGATCAGTCTACACTCCGACAGGAACAAAAAAATCATTCTTTCTTCAATTGAATCATTTACTAACAGAGATAGATGCATCACAGTATCTCATTGGAGGAGATTGGAACCTAGCACAAGATCCAATTTTGGATAGAACAGGCCCATTAAATAAAGGAAATGCCGCAGATAGAGCCTTGTTGGAGGATGTAATGCTGGATAGCGGGTTAGTTGGTCACTGGCGTCTTAGCCATCCAACAGACACAGAATACAATTTTTTTTCTTCCACTCACGGTACATTTTCTCGCTTAGACTATTTTTTGGCATCACAGAAGGTGGTTCAATTAGTTAAAGAATCACGCATCTTGGAATCAGATTTATCTGATCATTCCCCAGTCCTTTTATATCTGGAATTAGGACCTCTCTAGGCCAGGACATAAACCTTGGCGCATGAACATCCAACAACATAAGATTCCCAAAGGTAAATCCCAGTTACAATAACACCTTCAAGATTATTTTTCCGCTAATCAGGGATCTGTGTCATCAAGCAGAATTATTTGGGCTGCAGCTAAAGCCACTATCAGGGGTCAGTTAATGCGAGATGCAACACTTGTTAATAAACAGAATGTTACACGACAAAAAGACTTCGAGCTGGATATTCAGTCTTATACCCGCCTTTATACACTAAAACTGACTTTGCAATACCGTAAGTCCCTAGACCAAGCTCGCATGGCACTAAATGGTCTTTTTACATATAAAGCTGAATATGCTCTACAGAGAATGAAGGGAAGACACTACGAACAAGGGGTAAAGGCAGAGAGAATATTGGCTGCGCAATTGCACCAAAGAGAAGCAGCAATAGCCATTCCAGCTATTCGAACAGCACAAGACAATATACTTACCTGGCCCCAAGATATTGTAAATGAATTTGCCTCTTTCTATCAATCTCTATACACTCCAGGTGATCAGATAGATTTGGATAAGATGTCTGCTTTTCTTACAAAGGTGGAATACCCCGTCTCTCTGATGATAGAAGAACTTTTCTTGAAGGTGAAATTAGTGAAGATGAGATCTGCCGTGCAATTGCTAACTTACCTTACCACAAGGCTCCTGGGAAAGAAGGATTCCCTGCTGAATTCTATCGATGGGCGGGACACAATATTATTGACACATTACATGCCGCATTTCAAGAAGTGGATAATGTATCCTCATTGGGACCCCTTTCTAACAAAGCACTAATCGCTGTGCTACCTAAACAGGGTAAAGATCCCTTGTTATATAGTAGCTATCATCCCATATCATTATTAAATTGTGATATTAAAATACTAGTCAGTATTTTAGCATCACGTCTTTGTAAAGTATTACCTTCCCTGATACAGCAAACCCAAGTAGGATTTGTTCCAGGACGATCTTCTCGAAATCATCTTCGTACATTGGCTCATACATTGTAGTCTGCTAAACACCTTCCCGATGATGCATTAGCTCTCTCACTTGATGCAGAAAAGGCGTTTGATCGCATCGAGTGGGAATACCTTTTTAAAGTGATGGAACGATTTGGTTTGGGAGATCAATTTATAACTAAAGTGCGCCTGTTATACGATAACCCATCTGCTCAGGTAAACTGTGGTGGTTTTCTGTATGAAGCATTCCCAATCCGAAGAGGAACATGTCAGGGATGCCCTCTATCCCCACTTCTTTTCCTATTAGCTATGGAACCCTTAGCTGCCACAATTCGTCAATCAGATGAAATTTCAGGTATGCAACTTCCAATAGGAACTTCTAAAATGTGCCTATATGCAGATGATATCCTACTCACCCTTACAAATCTCCCCTATTCCATACCATCTCTTCTTCAAATTATAAATGACTTTTCTTCCTTTTCAGGTTATAAAATTAATTGGGACAAAAGCGAAGCATTGCCTATTTCTGATAGAACTACAAAAGCAGCTATACACGGTTAGTCTTTCCATTGGCAATCTTCACATCTTAAATACTTGGGAATCTTAGGCAACAAAAGTTTGGAAGGCATGGTTATAGATAATTTAAATCCGCTGCTTTCTCAATTGCAGCAAGATTTTGAATGGAAGACTTTAGGGCTCTCTCTCTGGGGTAAGGTCCAAGCTATCAAAATGGTTACTCTCCCGCGTTTCATATACATCTTGGGCATGCTTCCTCTTCAGATTCCTTTATCCACACTTAGATCAATAGATTCCAAGAGAAAAACCTTTGTATGGGGCTTGGCCAAACCTCGCCTTACTGTAGCAAAGCTAAAAGCTCACCAATTATATGGCGGAATGGGACTTCCATCGATTGAACACTATGCCCTAGCGTTGCAATTATCTCAAATATCTTACTTGTTACCAGGGATTAAAGATGTTCCACAATGGGTTCATATAGAAAGACATCTTCTATCCACAGATCCAGATCTCTCGCTTCTGTACGGAAGTGGAACTAGTCGTCTTGATCCCAAAAATCCGGTTTTATTAGCTTTGCACAAATCTTGGTAGAGGGCAAGATTCAAACCCACAAATCCACAATAAAGTTTATTTAAAATTCTTCATTGGTCACCAGTCAAATTACATAAAGCCGGTCGACTTTCACATACTAATTGTTGGAGATGCTCCAATTCTGGTTGTGATATAACTCATATTATCTGTGAATGTCCAAAAATACAATCTTTCTGGAATTATGTAGGTGAGACCTTACATTCCACAATGCCATTATGCCTCCCACTCACATCTGCCAACATTCTTTTACATGATTTACTAAACTCCCCAAAACTCTCTTAACCCCAACACCGCCTTTTCCACACCGCATTAGCCACAGCCAAAATATGCATACTACGTCATTGGAAATTATCATCTCCACCTTCACATGAAGAATGGTAAGTAGCCATGATACAAACTGCATCAGATGAGCGAGTGATCTATAAAATTCAGGATCAAAACGGCATATTTCTTCAGATTTGGACACCCTTCCTCCAAACAAGTAATGATGATGCTACTAAGGCACCCGGCATTACCACTACATCCACATAGAACGTTTGATTATTTGTTTTAACATCTCTTATTTATTATAGCTTTCTCTTATCTTTATTCCTCCCATATTCATACCCTGGCTCTACCTTTTCACATTATTCTTTATATTTCCCTCTTTTCCTCTTACCACTCTCACATTCCTGTATATTGCTTTTCATATCTATTTTATCTAGCAAATTCTACAACGTAATTAGTTTCTTAGGATAAAATATTATAATGCTATTTATTCATAAGTATATTTAAATAATGTTACATAATATATACGTTTCTTATTATACCATTTACATATGTATTAATTCTCAATTTTCTTATATTTCCCTCTCACTCTTCCCACCTCTATTTCGCACCTATTTTTTCATGTTTTTTTAAAACTATTTACATGTTTTGCTTTATGATTAGCTATGCAATGTTATTTATATTTAAAATGTGCTTATTTATATCCTACATATTTATGTGCTTTTATTCATTGGCAAACATCATATATTTAATGCTTTTATTTATCTTACAGTATTATTCATCTATTTATTAATGGCCCACAAATACCTTTTTACCACTGTTCTGCTATTGTATTTTTATTGCAAAAGTTAATAAAATATTTCAAAACAAAAAATTGCATGCAGGCAGTAGCCTCCTGGATGGTAAATAACTACCTTAGACTCAATGGTGGTAAAACAGAGGTCTTGGTCTTTGGGAGGCAACAATCTATATGGTCTCATGCCTAGTGGCCTGAAATCCTCGATTCATGTCCCTTCCCAGGCGCCATAGCAAAAAACCTTGGTTGGCATAGTTGACAGCTCCCTTTCTTTCGGTCCTCGGATCAATAGAACAGTTTCCACCTGATTTGGGATCATTAGGGTCCTCCGGAAGACCTCTCAATTTCTTTCCTCTTTCCCCCGACTGCAGGCAGTTGTTGCCCTGGTGTTGTCCAGATTGGAAAACTGTAATGCCCAATATTTGGACATCAATAAGGGTCCATCTACAAACAGCAGCTTGTGCAGAATGCAGCGGCCAGGCTGGTGATGGGTCTTCCTAAATACCACCCAGTCTCGGCGACTATTTGCAAGCTGCACTTGCTTCCTCTAGGCCAGAAAATCTTATTTAAAGCCCTTTGCCTCGCCCATAAGGTGTTTTATAACCTAGGCTCCGAAGACATAACAAGGCTTTTTCAATGCTATGTTCCCATCAAGCAGTTAAGATCTGCCTGTAAAAATTGGCCGGTAGTTCCTAGGTATAGGAGAGCCATATGGGTGGGAAGAGCTTTTTCCGTTGCTGCCGCCAAGCTCTGGAATACCCTCCCTCTGTCAATCTCCTGACAAGTCTCACTCTCTCTTCTGTAAGGCCTAGGAGCATCTATGTACCTCGACTTCTGGCCATATCTGAAGCGCCTTGACGTCTTTGTGCAAAGTTCGCACTTTATAAGATTACTATTCATTCATTCAAGGCACCAAGGGATCACTCACAAGCTGATATTACTCACAGTGATATCCCTGGTCCTCTTATCATGCCACTGATACGCCACCACCCCAGGGAGCAGGTCACGTTGGGTGCCCTGCTAGCCTCCATGCTCTGGTAACACAGGGCCTATGGGGATCACAGACACGCAGGCACCCCTACTATTTCAGGATCAGGCACCGATGAGTCAGAGGGGCAGGCAGGGGGAGCTTCTCCACAATCGGTGACCTCCTGTTCAGCGCCCGTCCACAATTTTGTGAGTGCAGCCGGTGTGCGTAGCAGACACCAGCCCCTTCCGGGAGGCAAGATATCTGCAGAATTAGAGCTATCCCCTCTTTAGCGGGTGCTTAAATGTCTTGTGGAGGGTAGTTTGGTATTTTGGCGACCCGCGGGGCTAATACGTTGTGTAAAGCTAGCAGAGACCGGGACGGCTTGGGAGCTCAGTGGATTGCATCCGCCATGCCCCATGGCCACAATCCCAGGTGTAGAAAATCTTGACAAACCTTTTTCAACATGACTGGGATTTTTACTCCTTACCCAGCCTCTTGCCTCATCAGATACTTCATCATTCAATGTTTTTATAGCTTGGTTACTCCACCCCTGCTGTCCCCCAGTTGATTTCCATACACTCGCAAAAGGCCAGTTTTTTCCACATTTGAAACATGCTGCATTGATGGCCTCTTATTATGCTTCAAACGCATCACGCCATTGCTCCCAATTTAATGGCGGGGTTCCTGGGAGTGGTTTAAAGGGAGGTGGTGCCAAAACTCTTTCCATTGTATAATAACTTTACTTTTCTTTAGTTGTTTCTTGGTAAAACAAATAGTGAAATGTCTGTGCATGATTTGCTGCTGAAAGCTTGACCTGGTAGTAAAAATGTACATTATATTGTAAATGCACTCATAGCGTTTGGGATTAAATTGAGACGAAGAGGTGTGCCTATAATGATGCAGGCATCATTACTCATAACACAATCAACGTTCCATGGAGACAGTAAAAGTGAATGCAACCAGTCCCAAAAGTTGCAAAATGCCAGCCACATGCGTGGTACTGCGTTGCGATGCATCTTTTTCTGACAATTGCAGACACACAATTGCCTATGCTGTGCATGACGAGCAAGCATCTCAACTGAAGTAGGCCTGAAGTACGATCAGGAGATGAGGGCACAAGTTCGGGCACCTAGAATGACCGGAAAACAAGCTAAACAAACCAATAAGTTGTCATAGAGTTTATTCACATAATCATCATCATTTGATCGTTATTTCGACATTTTTTCAGTCATAAAAGATTTCAGTTAAAACAGTTAAAACATATATAAAACCACAGGAGATAAAATATACATTTCATAAAATCAGATTATCAAGCAGGGTATGCAGTCATGATATACAATCACCCCCGGGTGCCGCTGTAATGAGAGAACATCTCCTAGACCACATAGCTAGCAGGAAGTTTGAGAGTGCGAAAACTATGTGCGGTGAAGTGTCAGTTTTGAGGACTCTCATTGCAACAAAACATTTATCAAAGCCCATGTTCTTGCACAAGGGTACCAACCAGTACATTCTGGCTTTTCTGTAAGCAGGGCAGAAAAAAAGCATGTGTAGTTCATCCTCCTTAATCGCACCGCATCCAGGGCAAGAGTTGCTCATTGGTGTAGACCACTTACTTGTGAATGCCCTTAATGGTAGTGTTGCGAATCTCCATTGGATGTATAACTTCCTAGCTCCAACTGGGTAGATAAAATTCAAAAACTCCTCAAAAACATAGGAGTGTTTAAGTGTTAAAAAGGTTGTTGTCAGAGAGCCATCTTTGGAGTCATGCAACCATATGTTTTGTTTGTAGTCCATAAAGCGTTTTGCATGAAACCCCCCTGCGCGCCTGTTCTGGCTCATACCAAAGGTCCGATAGTCCCATTTTCCCCAGTTCCCTTTTCACAAAAGCCAGCCAGGGGATTTTCGCTGCGCTACCATGGTTCAACACATCCTTTAATTCAAGCCTATAATTGGACAGTTCTGGAGTTATCCATAGCCTGCGCCAAAACCTAAGAGGTTTCAGAGCTAGCTCATGCTGGATAAAACTCAGTCCTAGGTCCAATCTCAGCGGAAGGAGGGGTGTGCTTTGTGGGAGTGCAAGTAGCTGCCTCATAAACTTGTTCTCCACGGTAAGAATTTCGGGCCTACAGGTGTGCCCCCAGAGTTCCCCGCCATAAAGAGCCGATGCCCTCGCCTTCACTTTATAAATCTCCAGTGCGGGGCTCACTGGCCTGATTGTAGATGTATTAGACATTTTGAGGATGCCGCCCACTAATTGGGAGAGTTTGAGTTGTGATTTCACCTGTTGGGGGCCCCAGGAAAGATTTTCATTGATCGTTACCCCTAAATATTGAAAAGTCTGTACCCTCTCCAGTCTGGCCAAACCCAGGATCGGTGCTGGGCGGGTCGATGCCGGGGGGCTGAAAATCATTAATTTAGTCTTGTCAGCATTGATTTCCAGTCCGCGGCATCGACGAAAGTCTGTGAAGCCGTCCAACACTCGTTGAATCCCCATAGAGGACTTGGAGAGCAGGAGGGTGTCATCGGCAAACATTATCGCAGGCACCCTCCTGCCTGCCAATCTGGGTGCATCGTTATTGGGAACCGTCCAGATGCGATATAACGCCATTCACATAGAGGCAGAACAGGGTTGATGCCAGAACGCACCCCTGCCTGACCCCTCTGCAAACTGGAAACCGGGATGACATCACCCCCTCCCTCCCACATCTGACCTGTGCGTAGTTTTGTGCATGCAGCCTAGTCAGCACCGTCAGTATTGCGTTGGGAACTCCCAGTTCCAGGAGCACCGCCCACAGTCTTGTGGAGGGTAGTTTAGTATTTTGAGGACCCGCGGGGCTAATACGTTGTGTAAAGCTAGCAGAGACCGGGACGGCTTGGGAGCTCAGTGGATTGCATCCGCCATGCCCCATGGCCACAATCCCAGGTGTAGAAAATCTTGACAAACCTTTTTCAACATGACTGGGATTTTTACTCCTTACCCAGCCTCTTGCCTCATCAGATACTTCATCATTCAATGTTTTTATAGCTTGGTTACTCCACCCCTGCTGTCCCCCAGTTGATTTCCATACACTCGCAAAAGGCCCGTTTTTTCCACATTTGAAACATGCTGCATTGATGGCCTCTTATTATGCTTCAAACGCATCACGCCATTGCTCCCAATTTAATGGCGGGGTTCCTGGGAGTGGTTTAAAGGGAGGTGGTGCCAAAACTCTTTCCATTGCATAATAACTTTACTTTTCTTTAGTTGTTTCTTTGTAAAACAAATAGTGAAATGTCTGTGCATGATTTGCTGCTGAAAGCTTGACCTGGTAGTAAAAATGTACATTATATTGTAAATGCACTCATAGCGTTTGGGATTAAATTGAGACGAAGAGGTGTGCCTATAATGATGCAGGCATCATTACTCATAACACAATCAACGTTCCATGGAGACAGTAAAAGTGAATGCAACCAGTCCCAAAAGTTGCAAAATGCCAGCCACATGCGTGGTACTGTGTTGCGATGCATCTTTTTCTGACAATTGCAGACACACAATTGCCTATGCTGTGCATGACGAGCAAGCATCTCAACTGAAGTAGGCCTGAAGTACGATCAGGAGATGAGGGCACAAGTTCGGGCGGCTAGAATGACCGGAAAACAAGCTAAACAAACCAATAAGTTGTCATAGAGTTTATTCACATAATCAAATGCACTGGAGTCCTGGCAGCAACTGCCAGCCGTGGAAGTCTCCCCCACATATATCTCAACATTCCATACCCAATGATCCGACCACCCAAGAGAGCAACCCACCAAACCTTTACATAAGCAAAGGGCGTACTGGGTAATCCTCAGACCTATAAACTCATACTATAAATACGCTTTTATGATTTTATTAAAATCAAAAGCCTATTCTTGTGCACACAATGTTATTATAAAAATAAACAAGATAGTGGCGGCAATATCGAAAATGAGGCACAGTGATAGAAAATATTGTAACATAATAACGGTGTCTCAATACTTTTTCTCAATTCTCCTCCAATCCCTCCTTCCTGTGCTCTGTCTAGGCTAGAAGTGCCCTGCACATTTTTAGATGGACTTGCACACATCTGCATGCCTTCCTGGAACAATGGAACTACGCTTCCATGTGAAGCCAGATGTTGTCTTTATTTCTGCATTCACCAGCTATCGTTTGGCCGGCTGATAAGGCCATCAGGAGGTTCAACTCCATGTGCGTGATCTCTTAGCTCTCTCTGGACCGAAGACACCTCTATGTCTAATCATTTTAGTAGGCGCCTTGTATACGTCTTGGTTGCTTATCCTCTGTGGAGCACTTGCCTTTTTACCTACTTAAACTCTATTGGAATATTTATAAACTGACAAAACTGGGGGTGATGTAAAGCAAACAGCCGCACCTGTCCAAACAAATTCCGGAAAGGTAATAGTGGTGCAGGAAGACCAGAGTACCGCCCTCTATACTCCCTATTTGGAAACCCAAAACCGCATGAACAACAAAGGAATTCGGCACAGAAAGAGGATATATTCATTCTAAGCCGGTTTGGGCAAAAGGCACTATTGAGGATCTGAAGAAATTCTCAAACGTAGTAGTTCTGTTTTCTTTCAAACATTGTCCTTTATTGAGAAAAGATGAAACACTAAGTTGATAAAATCCAAAATCAAGAAGCCAATAGCCGATGCGTTCCTAGAAGGAAAGGAAGTAAAATGGAATTTTTTTGTAACACAATAAAATGTAGATACCTCTCCATAGCCGCCACGCTTTGAGATTGTTGATGTGTGACAGTTCCATGGTTTCAATGTGGATATGAGCGACATTCTTATAAAAAATGTGTGACCCTTCCAGTGACACTTTATTAAGAGTAAATTAAAGCAATATCCATGATTTCAGTGGCTTGGAATTATCTGCTCCTGTATCCAGACATCACCCAGCAATGAATATACGCCTAAAACTAGCAATTCTTATTGGCTTTGCTAATGCTTGTTGGCAGTATCAGATTATAAAGTAGTACCATTGACAGTTTTGTGTAGAAAAATAAATACAAATATTACAGTTCTGAGGACATTAGACTTTGAATTCTGTATCAGGACCGGAGTCTTCGGATGATGCTTTCTCTTACTTTATTGCAAAGCACAGCAGCCAATAAAAACAACCATCTTACAGTGAAAAAACGTAATTTCCCATTAACACTTCTTATGACGTCACAATACCATGTACCAATCAGGCCCCAGAGAGCTCCATAAGATGTCTTGACCCCATAGTCCTTCCTCTTTCTTTGCGAGTCCAACATTAACGATTTAGAACTTTTTCCTCAAACATTTGATTATCAATGCTATGTATAAGCAATGTTGTGCCGATTTTCTGTTTATTTATCGCATTTTTGCAGCGCCTTTTGCTATAATCCCTTATAGACAAGCGGCGTGCGTCTGCTCCTTCATTATAGGTGTCAGCCTGCGGCTGGCTTGGGAGTTTTCTCTGGCCTGCCCGCATATCGCCTTCACTCTATTACCTGATTTGTCTGTACAGTGCTTCTGCGCTAGTTGCCGACTGGAGCAGGAGCCGGGTGTGTGACAGCGGTGAATACAGGTGCACGCAGTTCCCCTATTATTTCTGGTAAGGGTGCCTGATCACGCATGCGTGAGGCGCTCCGGAGCTTTAGCTCACTCTCTGGATAAAAACTTTACAGAATGCGACGCGGCTTGAGGGAGCCGGCTGCTCCATCCAGATTTTGTTATATTTGACTGCAGTTCTTTTTAGTGCCTTGTGTATGGCCTGCCTGGGGTTGACCCTCCCTCGCCACCTGTGTGGGTTTTGGGTGCTTGTAAGGCACTTACATCAGTTATTGCCTTGGCAATGTTTTTCCAAGATGAGTGTGAGGGTTTCTATGACTACGTTGATCCCTCAAGACTACCAGCTGGAGGAGCAACTTGCAGAAGCCACTGATGACTCTGTCCAGGAGTCTGTTCATAAAGCGTTGGCTGTGGTTCTGCGTCCCTTCCGGCGCTCCTTATAGCTCTATGCGCTACGTGAAAGGGGTCAGGGAGCATCAGGCACCTCACCTCCTTCGTCAATTGCCATTACTTCTGACCCTTCTTGGCCAGATGAGGCTTCCTCCAATTCTTCTCAATCAGACGTTTCACAGGATGAGGCTTCTCCGGCCAATTGAAAGCGTAAAATCCATTGGGCGTTGGGCCTCATAAACAAAACACTGGCGTAGGGCAGCACCGCAAATCCTTTTGCTCCGCTGCTCTACACCAATATGAAAAGGGCAGGAGTAGTATATAGTGATACCTTCCATCACCATTCAATTTTGCCCGGTGCCCCCGCCCCCCAGAAGTGACGCAGGAGCCCGCCCCAGGAAGTCCTGCCACGGAAGTCATGCCTCCAAAAGTCCCGCCCCCAGAAGCCCTGCCCCCAGAAGGCTCTCCCCCAGGATTGGGAAAGGGGGCAGGTGCCACGCCCCATGCCCTCTCCGTGATTAGGGCAGGTGCAGGGAGTGTGTGTGCCTCCCACCCTGAAAATGACGCCGGTGTAGGAGGGTCATAGGTGTAGCGTGGGGGGGTCAGGGGCACCTAGGGTTAGGTGCAAGCCACCCCAGTAGGGCCTATTAGGGGTGCTTAGGGTTATGGGATGCGTGAGCAGAGACTTACCTGGGTGAGCCACGCTGGCTGGGCAAGCAGGGACATGTCTGGGCATGTTCAGCGGATAGTTGCAGCTGTAGGCTGGTGTTGCTTCAGCAGTAGAGAGTTGCGACTGTGGAATGGGAGCAAAAGAGTGATGCTGTGGTCTTTTTGGAGGTAGACCAGGACCTCTAGGAGGTGTGTCTACTGCATATAGAGCTCCTAAGTGGGAGACCATGGTACAGGGCCTAGCCACAGCCAACCAAGTGCGGGAAGCCCAATGCCCCCAGAAGAGGCTGCAAGCTAGACTGTGAGTTTGCTGTTGCAACAATTTTACCGTCTAATTCTAAAAGTCTTTGATATAAAGCTGCCTGACACTGGTTATGAAAAAATAAAAATAAATAAGATCAGTGTTATGAAACTCTGCTTTCCTTCTGTGTGGGAGTGAGGTGTCAGGGCTGATAAACATGGCAATCTTGTAAAGCATGCGCAGAGGGCAGGGTAACATGCCCATGCCTAGTTATGTAACAGGGTAAAATGTGCTGCCACCCACAAGAGGCGGCGAGCTAGACTGTAAGTTTGGTGGTGCAGCAATTTTGCCACCTAATTTTAAAAGTCTTTGATATAAAACTGCCTGACACTAGTTATGAAAAAATAAATAAATAAACAAGACCAGTGTTATGAAACTGTGGCTAAAGCGTGTCCCGAGGATATGGTAACATGCCCATGCATCGTTCTGTAAGGGTAAAATGTGCTGCTTCATCCCAAAAAGGGCTGGATAGAGCAAGTTCCACATAAGAGGCAGCAAACCAACCAGTCATAGTTATGTAACAGGGTAAAAAAGTGCTGCTGCAGCCCCGAAAGAGCGGGATGAACCAGGGTTCCATAAGAGGCGGCAAACTAAAATGTATGTTTGCTGATGTAACATTTTCAGCGCCTAATTTTAAAAACCGCCTTAATAGAATGCTAAGACACGAAGAGGCTTCTACGCAGGGAACCAGGTGCCAGGGACTGATAAGCATGACTGTCTTGTAAAAAGTGGCGCCGAGGGTCTGGTAAAATGCACAGTCATGGGGCTCTTACACGGGCAGTGCGCGAGAGGCCGGCGAAAGTATGACATTTTTTAGGGTGCGCTTTTTTACACCTTGGGAGTGAGCAGAGAAAAAAAAAAGGAAGTGCAGCACGTAAACTCTTTTTTCTTTCCATGGGTTTCCCGCCTGTCTAGAGGGAGCCCCCCCACGGCCTATTTATCAGATTGTAACCGGTATAAAAAACAGGGACGTAACTTAAACACACATTCGCACTCTAAAAAGTGTCTGAAGCACCTAATTGCATCGCGGCTGGTGAACAGGCTTTGGCAGAAGACTACAGAGTTAACATGGCGCTGAGGGGTAACAGCCAAGCTGATGAAACAAACTCTATACTTAATGTAAGTAGCTATAGAATTTGTTTTTAATTTACAAGGCAGTTCTGGTATTTGTTAAAAACTTTAGACATGGAATAACTGTAAAAATAAGCATATACATAGGGATTATTGTAGTACTATGTCATGGAGGCCTAACAGTTTTAAGAGGGTAAAAATAACTAAATAAAACAATGCCTTTTATACACATACCTTAAATGTTGGTGGTCTTCAGGATATGTCAGAGATGGTTGGTGCTCCCCAAAATCCGACGTCTGTGGAGGTTGTACCTGATGCTGGGCCGGTAAAAGGGGGGGCTCTTAAGACCCCAATGTTAGTAGGGTCGTTGGAGGCTGGCACTGGGGTCTCCACAGTACTGGTGTTTTTTTATTTTTTTTTAAATAATGCCCTTTAGGGGCACGGGGCGTGGGGAGCGGCGGAGGCTGCCTTGATGGCCCCGCAATGGCTTTTGTGCTGCTTGGGGGGAGGCGGTGGCAGACCCCAGGGGCCGCCGCCTCCCCTGAGAGGTCTTAAAAATATTTAGGGTCCGGTGGAGACTGGCCCTGGGGTCTCCACCACCCACAAGCTATTTTTTTTAAATGCCCACATGGGGCTGTGGTGCCAGTGGTCGACAGAGGCTGTCCCTAACACCTCCACCGTCCCCGCAAAGGTTTTTGTGCTGCTGGGAGTAGGCGGCAGCAGACCCGAGTGGCCGCCGTCTTCTTTTAAAAAAATTATTGCCTTTTTGGGCATGAGACGTGGGGAGCGGCGGAGGCTGTCCCTTAAGCCTCCGCCTCCGCCGCCGGCCCTACCTGTTTTGTGGTGGGGGTGGCGGCAGCTGACCCCCAGGGCCGTCGCCAGCCCAGCTGTTAGCGAGATATGTGGAGGCTGTCCCTGCACTGCCTTCACAGCCCTAACAGGCCCCCTCCCCCTCCAGGGGCTGCTGGCGGCGTGCTGCTGCACCCATTGGGTCTGAGGCTCGTGTGAGGAGGGCGAGGCTCAGACCGGTTTAAAACCATTCTGAGCCCCACCCCTCAACCCGATAGCCATGATGGGGGTGGAAGCGCTTAAACAGTGCTTCTGCCCCCATCATGGCTACTCTGTACACCCTTCACGGCGGAAGGTCTATTAAGGCCCGGGCAGTGTAATTAAAGCAGGGGGGCACGGTGCGCCATATACACGCCGTGCCCCTTGCTTTAATTATGCTGTTTGGGCTTTAAAAATGCGATGCTACATGCCTCACGAGGAGAGGCTGTAGCGGAATGACCAGCGCTGGTGCCTGGGAGCAAGTAGGGTCACGGCGCTGGCTCAATCACCCTGTGATTCTTGGCATAACACTTAACCTATACTGGCAAATAAATAAATAAATATATATATTTTTTAAACTGTAACCTTCTGGAATAAGGCGCGCCGTGTCCCCCATGCCTTTCCTTACACTGTTTGTGTTAAAAAATGCGCAGCTACATGCCTCGTGTGGAGAGGTTGTAGATGTGTGATCAGAGCTGGCTCCTGGGACCCCTTGGGAAACAAATGGAGTCACGGCGTTGGCAAATCACTTAATCTACAGTGGGTAAAAATAAAATTAAAAAACTGTAACCGTGTGGACTGTAACTGGGGCTCATGTAATCCACTCTGAAACCTATGGGACAAGTTTGTGCTAGATAAAAAAAAAAAGAAAAACATCCTCTGATTCTGGACAAATTACTTAAGCTCAGGGTAGCTAAAAATGCTAGTCTGTGACGCAATGGCTTTCTTGTAATATTATATATATTAATTCTTTGTACGCAGGAGCTCCTAGAGCTAACATTGTCTGATGAGGAAACTGCTGCATTTTGAACAAGGTACATGTATAAGAGCCTCCGCTTTAGAAACTTATAGTAAAAAGTTATGTGTCAAAGTACAGGCATGTATATATATATTTTTTTATTCCTTGATGGTGTTTTTATGTATGGATTTTACAGACTATGACATGGAGATGCAACTAGCTGTCAACTCAATACAACAGCAACTGGATACTGAAGAGGCAGGGATCCTGCACTCTCATAATATGCCTATTACAGGTAAACAAAACAACAAAAAAGTGTGTGTGTGTGTTGAGAGAGAGAGGTAGTAAGCCTGATTATATTGTAAAATAGGATATATATATATATATATATATATATATATATATATATATCGATGTGTACAAAGGTACTACAGATAGGTGTGTTAAAAGGAGACCCCAGAAAAGGACAGCATCAGCGGTTAAAAAGGGGCCGCCTCCTGAGAAATGCGCTCAACAAATGACGCCCTCGCTTAAAAATGGCCCATCCACCAAGAAAAGGGCTCTACAAGCAGCGCCAGCGCTTAAAACCAGCCCGCCTACTAAGAAAGGGGCTCTACAAAAGCAACAAAGAGGTGAGCTTTTAACAGATGGGGACTAAGTTTTTTTAAAAAATTTTTTTTTTAAAGTAGTAGCTGCCTTACCCCCCATGGTGGTTAGTAGTTGCCCCCCATGGTGTATCGAGATGCAGTGTAAAAGTAGAAATGCCAATTATTCACCATAGCTGTTTGTAAGAAACCTTACTGCTGTTTATTGTTACTAGTTTATGCTTTTCTAGTTTTTAATATAGATAGATATATATATTTTTTTGTTTTGTTTACATTTGTAGAACAAGTACACAAGTTTGTAGGAAAAGAAGCGTCACTCAAGGTGGGGCGAATGTCAATACATCTAAAGGACATCACTAAGGCAGTGCAAAATGAACCAGAGTCAGCAGCTGTTGAGAGCGGGGGTGCCCAGCGAGACAACATTTACGAAGGTGTTAAAGACAAGGGGTTCATACATTTAACCGCACAAACACAGCAACAGATTTTTTTGTAAACCTGTTGAAGAGACTGTTGGAGGTTGTAAAGCACCTAAAGTAATACCGTTATTCATGAAAAAGTTAGACGGATCTAGCAGCTGCCCCCGATATTCAAAATGACCCCCTAGATGATTTATCTCTGAAAAAAACTGCTACAAAGATGTCCAGGCCCCCCTTTTTTCACAGATGCCTAAAGGTCTAGCTGCAGGACAGTTCCCGGTAGACACGCCCTTCCACGACTCCTCCACGCAGCTTGTGACAGGTAATAAACAGAGGGTTAGAGATGTGAACGCTAAATGAGGCAAGAAGTCCATAACAAACAAGGACCGGGGCCATCTACCAGCAGGTCTTCAAGGGGATAGGAGCCCCCTAACAAATAATGACCCTAGGTTCAATGGAGAGATTGGTGAAAGCAATGCGGCCGAGCTCGCGTTGTATGCAAATTGTATACAGCTTCTACAGGGGATGACAAGGTTAACAGAGAGTTCTGAAATAACACCAACAGAGGCGGCCCACAGTCTCTGTAATGTAATCTATAAGGAATATACAGTCCCGCCCCCAGTCCAATCGCATCTCACGCCCTGGATTATTATGATCACATTTAAATTTCATTCCGCAAGTGTCACCCTCTACACGCGATGGGGCCTATGACCCTACTAGCCCCTTCTCAAGTGTAATAATATTATCACCAGCCCCTGCAGACCTTGAAAATCTGTATTATGAATTATCACCTAACCCCACCGCAACTGATCCCGGTTGTTCATATTGGGAGCCTATTTCTTTGGACCCGCTTGACAATAATATTGAAAACCCCAGAACGGCTCCAACATCAGCAATTACGGCTAATTCACAAGTGTGTTCACAGGGGACCCATCTTCTTAAGCAGCTAGCTGCACAGACAACCATAATAGATCTTTTAATAGTGATCCAGGAACAATCCTAATTAACCCCAGCGGGAATATAATCCCTACACTATTAGGCCAACCTAACAGCAGTGACGATTCTGAAATAGCTCATAAAACAGCTTTACTGGCAGATTCAAAGAAATGCAACAGGCTATTAAGCAAGTAAAAGCCAAGGTGAGCTCTATAATCTTAAAGCAGGGGAAAGTGAAAAACAGGAACAGGCATTTAAATGACGTGTTGGCGGAAATAAATCAGGAGGTGAAAAGCTATAGAAGCTATGTGGTACCCGCCTGTGATTCAACAGCCACCAACCTAGGGCTTATACCGTTGAGACTAGGCCTACAGACCCCCCTAAAATTTCTAATTCCAGGCTTATGACTAAAGCTACATATGTATCAAAATATTAAAAAACAATTCATAAGATACTTAATAAAGCCTTACGATTCCTGCGGACCCTTAAGAACACAAAACATTAGAACAGACCGGCACTGGTTTAACATAACCTGAGGTACAGACAACATGGTGTAAACGAGACCCTGATGAACCCAAAACCATATATTTAACAGAAGGTCCTCTGAACTCTACAGTCTGTAGACACATGACATATGAAGTTGAGAAAAGCGGACAACCTCATCACCCAAAAGGTACCCTCAGGGTGTCTGTAGTGAGGGGCGGTGCACGGACAACCTTCACAGATACAGATGTTCCTGTACAATCAGGATGTGGGAGGCTGCCTCAAGACACACGGGCTGATAACAGAAATGGTTTAATAGCGCAAGGCTTCGACGGCGTTTGATAAGTAGCTTAAAGAAAGCCCAAATCAACGCCACAAGACAGTTTTAAAAAAAAGTGGCTGCTCAGGACCAAAGACAGGCACCCCAGGAGGCTGCCCCTTTGAGATCTACATCCCAGCACCAGCCATCATTCTGAAGACCTAGATACCGTGGGGCATATTAACAAGGAACAGGGAAAATTAATGCTAAGGGTGCTTAGCGTTAATTTTTTCAACGCCCGCTATCACTGGATAATATCGCCTGGTTATCGTGTTATTAACAACGCTAACCGCCTAGTTGATAAAATATCCAGCGATAGCGGCATTTTGGGAGGTTATCGCTGGTAATGCAGCGATAAAACTACAAGGATAGGGATATCCTTGTTGATAGCCCATGGTGGACTTAGCCATGTAATCCACCTCCCATTGGATTACATGGCTAAGTCTGAAAATTAGCAGATGGAAAAAAGCAGCGTTAACCGTGGTTAGCGCTGCTTTTTTTTGTCTCTAACAGGGTTAGCGTGAAGCTTGATAATAGGAGAAATGTCGCTTAACGACATTTCTCCTATTATTTTGCTCTGGAACGCCCATTTTGCATCTCATTAGAGATGCAAAGGGAAGCGTAGTGAAAAAGGGTGCTAACATGCGATTTTGCATGTTAGCACCCTGTTGTTGATAGGGCGATATTTTTATCTCCGCTTCTTTGGCTTTTAAAGCCAAAAAAGTGGAGATAAAGCCCTTGTTAATATGCCCCTGTGTTTTTAGAGAGTGTTAGAAAGTACAAGCGCCCTGTAGAGAGATTTAACGCTACAGTACATTACGAGGAATTTAGATTTGTTAACCTCGAATGCATAAGCTCAGCAGATCAAGGCGTTTTAGCTATCCATCAAGCTATACAAACACACATAGAGTGCTTGTTACAAGAGGCGGGCCTAATGATTTCTTTCAACTGTGGTTCCAAGGACAAGGCCTCAATAGTCCTTTATTCACAAGAAGAACACCTCGGATGTTTTTGATGCTGTAGATTTTTTAGAAAACCTCTCTAGTCTTTTGCAGAGTAAAAACGAGATAATGGTTTACGGTACCTTTAGAATCATAGCTCTAGTTGTTCGAGGTGGTGCCGGGGGTGGCTCCAGACCTTTAAAGACTGTTTTGTACAGTAAAATCATAGGGAAGAAACAACAATGGCAGCTTGATTTTAACAACCCTAGATCTAATACATGCCTGGCAGCTAGTATAGCTGGGCTATTGACGGACCGTAACACTACAGATGCTGTCATTTTGTCTAGAGCTAATGAAGCCCATATAGCGCTTAAAATACCTACAGATCACCTGGTTGGTTTTGGGGACCTGGGTCTTTTTGAGAACTATTTTGACGTTACGGTGAAAATTCTGTACTTCAATCGTTCTTAGCGGTACTTCACAACGGGGGAGCTGCTGAAAAACAAGACCGTTTATGTTCTCCACCATGAAAAGCATTTTTATGGTATCCTGAACTTAAAAGGGTATTTAGGAGCTAAGTATGTGTGTCCATACTGCGATCATATGTACAGCAATCAGATAACTCATGACTGTGAAATGCATTGTAAAATGTGTCAGACGGCTGGATGGTAAGTCATTGCAGAGCAGAAGGTGCGCTGCGGCACTTGTAATCTATTCTGTCGCTCGCGAAAATGCCTGAGCATACATATCAGGGTTGTCCGTGCGTCTTTCAAACAGACTGCGGTCGGTGTGGGCATTACGTCGCAGCGGATCACAAATGCCCGGGCATGAAATGACCCCGTCCTAAGGCGTCTTTTCAGGAGGGTACAGAACACATGTGCTACATGTTTAAGGGATGGCAGCCTCCTAAAACAGATATCATCTTTGATATAGAGTGCACCCAAGAAACATCTGTGCTCGAGGCCATTTATATCTACGCTCATCATCTAACATCAGATGAGCACTTTGAGTTTGAAGGCCGGTCATGTGTGAATGATTTCCTGACCACCTCATGCAGCCCAAATATAAGGGGTATACCATGATGGCTCATAACTCAAAGTTTTTTTTTAACATTACAGAAGATGATTAGTGAAAAGGTGCCTGTAAAACTTATCACCAAGGGCTCAAAGCTGATGTTGGTAACGGCTGTACCCTTACAAAAACGTTTTATAGACACCTTACATTTTTTTACCCATGAAGTTAAGTAAGCTACCAAAAGCTTTTGGGTTTCCCGGGTGTAAAGGTTATTTCCCACATTTATTTAACACCTGGGCTAATCAGAATTATAAGGGCTCCATGCCGCCGCCGCAGAGCTATGGCGCGGAGTATATGATGCCTGATGAGAAAATGAACTTATTACAGTGGTATGTTGAAAACCATGACAAAACGTTTAATTTTCAAACCGAGTTAAAAGCCTTCTGTCGGGCGGATGTTATGATATTGTGCAAAGCTTGTAATCTTTTCAGAGATGCAGTTGTAGACATGACTAAACAAGTGGAAGTAACCAATCCCAACACACCGCGGGTGACCGAATCTATAGAGTACATCGACCCTTTTCAAAACATTACGCAAGCTTCCATGTGTAGGTCTATCTATAAACACATGTTTATACAGCTTCAAAGCATAGCTTTAATACCACCAGACCTCTATAACGGTAAACAAAAATGTTACTCCACGCCCTCGATACAATGGCTCATGTACATTTCTACCAAAGAAAGCATCCACATTCAACAAGCCTTACAGGGTGGTGAATGCCTTGTGGGTCCTTATTACCTAGACGGGTACGCCGTAATCAAATGTTTGCCAACAGCTTTTGAATACAACGGTTGTTTTTACCATGGGTGTCCCCGATGCTACAAACCACACGAGTTTAATAAACCGTTGGGCACTAAGTTTGAGCACCTTCACTGACGCACACTGATGAAAGCTCAATATATTGAAAACAGTGGTTTCGTTATGAGAACTCTCTGGGAACATGAGTGGATTTACATGCTAGCATCAGACGCCGAGCTAGGTCCCTTCCTTAAGAGTCAGCAGCTACCTGAACAATTGGAACCCCGCAACGCCTTGTTTGGGGGCCATACAAATGCGATACATCTGTACAGAGCTGCGGGTCTTGGGGAGAAAATACACTGCTATGATTTCACAAGCTTGTATCCGTTTGTCAATAAACTGAAGTTATACCCTGAAGGCCACCCAACTATTATATAACAGGACTTTAAATCTTTAGACACATACATTGGGTTGGTTAAATGTGAAATCTATCCGCCCCGGGAACTTTACTTTCCAGTGTTACCCTACAGAGTCGATAGTAAGCTCATGTTTCCCCTCTGTCGAACCTGCGCTGAAAATAAAGAGGCCGCCTTATGCCTACACAATGAAGCACAAAGGATGCTATGGGGTACCTGGTGTAGTATAGAGGTTCAAGAGGCCCTAAAGAAAGAATACCGGTTGGTAAAATACAGGAAATTTGGCACTTTGATTAGACAACACACCTTTTTTCTGAGTATATTAATTTATTTCTCAGAGACAAACAGGAGGCATCGGGGTTTTCAGAATCGATGACTACTATGCTCATGAGGGTATAAACCTGGGACCCGATTTTATCGAGGTCAACCCCACCAAACGGCAGTAGGCCAAGTTATGTCTCAACTCCTTATGGGGAAAATTTGCACAGCGCACAAACTTGTCAAACACAACCATCGTCACAGATCCTGAGGATCTGTTTAATTACCTTTTTGCACCCTGTTATGACGTGTCCACCTTGGAGTTTATTAATGACGATACTGCCATGCTGTGTTGGAAACATGCTAAACAGTACCCCACAACGTGTAACAATATAAACATCTTTATAGCCTGTTTTACAACTGCACACACTCGTTTAGAGCTTTATAGGTTGTTAGATAAACTACAGGAGAGATGCTTGTATCACGACACAGACACTGTTATTTTTGTAAGCAAAGTAGGGGACGAGGACCCGCCTCTAGGAGATATCTGGGGAATTTAACTAGTGAACTAAAAAAAGGATGAACATATAGTCGAGTTCGCTTCAACCGGGCCTAAGACCTACAGCTACAAAACTTCTAACAATAAAGTGTATGAAGGTCAAAGGCATAACATTAAATGTTAAGAATACCTTAAAAATAAATTTTGATAGTCTAAAGAATCTAGTGAGTGAGTATGCCACAAAGACCGATCGTTCCTGTGACAAAGCAATCGTTGTAAATCAACCTTCTATAGTGAGGACAAAAAAAATATGGGAAATCACAACCCAGCCATTGCATAAAACATTGCGAGTGGTGTTCGATAAAAGGGTCTTAATGTCAGACTACAAAACAATCCCTTACGGTTATTAAAGATACATTACTGCTGAGAACCTCTACCAGCATGGATACTAGGTTGCAACACCCGTTTTCCTGCATTATAGTGGGTCCATTTTCTAAAACAAACTATTAGAAAATGCCCCAGGCATTTTATCCCAAACTCCTACCAATATTGTATGACTTTATTTTGGCTTGCAAGATATTTATACGGACCTCACCCTCCAGTTCCCACACATTAGATTTATAGAAGGAATACCTTGTAGTCTTAACAACGATGACTTGTTACCCACGGACAGTGTAAATATGGTAATTGTAGATGATCTTATGCGGGAAGGAGGGGACCATCCTGAGATAGAGAGAGCTTTTACTCAGAATTCACACCATCGTAATCTGAGCATATGTTACATCGTGCAGAACTTGTTTTACAGGGGTAAGAGCAGTAGCTCTATTGCTCTCAACGCCTCCTACCTAGTTTTATTTAAAAAAACCTTGGGATAAACAGCAAATAGCCATTATAGCTAAACAAATGTATCCCGGGAACACTCAGTTTTTTATGGAAGCCTTTAATGATGCGACCATTAAACCCCACGGCTACTTACTGATAGACTTAAAACCCCGTACTCTAGAAGACTACAGACTGTGGGCTGATATTTTCCCCACCCGAGCTACCTGTCGCCTACACCCCTAAACCGAGACCCAAAGATTATAAAAAGAATCGCTAAAATGCCTGGGACCAATTTACCCACAAAACTTCATGCCATACAGTATTAAACATGTCTACCCGTTTATGCCGTAATATGGCTCTCCTAAAAATGTTGGTTACAGCTAGTCCCCCGCAAAGAAAGGCCATATTATGTGCTGCTTTGGACAACTTAGTTGGTGCCATTTCAGAAATTGCTCTAAATACTCTAAATGGTAATGTTCTTATATCAACAAGCCAGTACAGGGAAGCGTCAACTCATCAAGAAGATTAGTAATAAAAGAGTTTCCCTTACTTCTAAGAAGAAACTGGTAAAGCAGTAGGCGGGCTTTATAGGTTCACTGCTGGGAATAGCTATACCTCTAATTACAAGCCTCCAATCGAGTAATTGATGGATTACGCCCAGAAAATGTATCTAGTACCACAATAGCAGCTGACACCTACTACAAGTGATGCATGGGACATAAGGAGAGCTGAAACGCTCCGCCTGGATGCTGAAATTAAGATATTTTGCCCCGCACAGACTTAAGCCTGAAGCTAAAGCGGGGCTTTACTCCTGCGCTCTTCAAAATGACTTGCAATATTACAAACAGATGCAGGCTGAGAAAAACAAACTGACTTTATATACTGCAGATGATGAGCAACCTCCAATAACCTACGCAACACCTCAAGAACCGTCAGCACTAGCTCAGCAACTGGCACCCTTTGACCCTTTTGTTGAAAGCTTGTTACATAACTTAAGTCAGCGGTATAGAGGGGCAGCGCAGATGCTATTAAGTAAAATGGCTGATTCTAAAGACCTAACATCGTGGAATGACCGCGGTGAATTCATTTGCAAAGGTAAACCAATTGTTGAGTCACACATGTACAATTTGATCAAAAGTCTTACGCATCCCAAAACACTCTCACGACAGACAGCACCTAGAGGTTGGGAGCAGTTTCTAAGTGCCGCTGTGGAACTCAACATTCCATCGTCACTTGTAGGTAGCACGGCCCACCGCCACCAAATTGAGCTTCTGAAACACCCCAGGAACGCCAGTGCTACATCTATGCCGCTACCATCTGCCTTTCACACCCCTTCAAAACTACCTACAATGCCTTTCTTTTCACAGTTAATCCTCTCAAGTAACCCCGGAGATGTGCCTCTTGAGGATAAAAAGTCTCTATTTAAAATGAAGGGATGGCTACCATATTAAAATATGTTGCCTGTGTAATGTTACTGCTTGATTGTATATTCTGTATATATATATATTTTTTAAAAAAGGGCGTACAGAGCTATGTTCACCCTTACAGTCTTTACGATATGCTGCAGTTTTATTATCTCTGTAGTAACTTTTATGTATGTGATTCATTGAATATTTCAAAATGTCTGTAATAAACACTTATAACTTTTGTAACATGCTTCTGGCTTTTTTTCATGCCACAGAATAAAAGACGTGGAGTCGATGTAAGTGCATAAATATAGGCTTTTATTTATTTAATTTTTTTTGTTTTGAACATGAACGTTACACAACCAAGCATTACAAAGCTTTACACTTTTGACAAATATATATTCTGTTGTAACTATGCTAGGAATAGTCTTCAAGCCTTCTTTCCTATAGCGGGTAACAAGCCTATCATTGTTTACTTGATCACTTGAATATACATTTTTAAAAAATCTAAAAGTTAGACCCTCTGACATTTTACAGATGAAATATATACAATGTTCCCCACACATAGTAGATAGAGAATCTTGTACCTGCAACTTGTTATATTCTACCTTAGAAGCCACTTTGTTTAAATACTTGAATGTCAGCTTTGTATAGATGCTATGCTCCGGAAACTCCACAAGGCTGTCAAACACAGTTACCCGGTCAATGTCCAAAAACATAGCAGCCCAGTGGGTTCCTGCTTTATGATGCTGATTGGTGTTAAAGACCAAAGACCGCGGTCTTTCATAACTTATTTCAGCCGGTAGACCGTCGCTTGGAAAAACACCTATAAAGTATTTCTTAGCGTATTTATGACGGTTTAAGAAGTCACGTATGTGAATAGTGTCCGTTTTATATTCTTTTTAAAGATAATCAAACAGAATCTTTCGGGCATGATTAACTTGTATAACACTATCAAATAAGGCAAATACCACCATTTAGCTAGGGCAGCACTAAAGCGGATTTCAGCTTTTAGATTTGCCTTTTTGACCAGGCTATAGTGGCCACCATCTTCCATGTCAGGGGTTAGATCAAAGGCAAATAGCGTGTAGCCTGCGCCATATCCTTAGCGTGATACGACGACCCCCGAATCACGCAGGTGTTTCCCAGTTATAGACACTAAACCAAGATATTCTCTAATAAAATTTGCAGATCCAAAACTGGGTGTATATGGCTTTGCATGTATGACAGGTGACACATTCACTCTCTTTACATACAGGCTAGCGGACTGTATGAGCAGTTTATACTGTTCAGCATCCCCAGCAAAGAAGGCATCTTTGTTGCGGTTGAGTTTGATCCGGAGGTCGATGCTGTTAACGCTTAGTTTATCTTGGAAGAAAAGGTCTGAATGTATTCGCCCCAGGAGGTCAAACTCTCTACTCCCGGCAGCAAAGCTTGCTCTTTTTCCAAAGCCTGTATTAGGCCATCTAGAGCCGTGTTTTCGAACTGAGCATAAGTATCTTTGTAGAAAAGCCCAGCTGAATGCTGGGTGTCCAAGGCATCGCTGCTGTAGTTCAGGATACTCTCCATGTAAGCCCTGTATGCATACATGTTGTCATTTTGCATGATGAGTCTGTCGCCCAGGGTAATATCCACCTGATTAAACATCGTCACAATGGGGTAAGCAATGTTGCCACTTTAGCGGCCGCGGCAATATCTGATCCATCCGCTTTTACAATTTTACAAACCAAATGTAGCATAGTATTGTTGAGATCTAGACACATATCCTTGGACTCCGACACGTAAAACTCTATTGGGGCCAGCGGTGTCAGGGCTGCTTATGGCGATACCTCCATGAAAAAACTGTTTTCAATACTGGTCTGTGTGGGCTTTAGAGAAAACAAATCTAACTCTGACTTGGCGCATTCACCCGATGCGCAGTGTACAAAAGTCATGTTTTAGGGTGACAAGCCTTTTAGAAAATGTTAGCGTTCAATGGTGTTCTCTTCCTCGTAGCTCTCTTCCGGCTTGGGGGTCTTCTTTTATAAGCTCTTTTTGAAGAACGCTTCCTTTTTAGGTCTCGCCTGAGCCAGCGCATGCACTGTCTCTGCGAGACATTTAGTAAGGGGCTTTTTGGAAGTGCTCCCACAGGCTTTTGCTGGCATAGCGCTTGCGTTCACGCGCGCAGCCGCCATCTGTCTTTCCTCCGTCACGGGTCAATAAGTGCATCGCGATCACTTTCACGGCCGGTGAAAAGCGATCGCGATGCACTTATACCTCTATTGTTACTTCTAAACATAATAGAATTCTCTTTATAGGAGAGCCAGTTCCCATCACCCCCAAACATGTTTTGGTGATTTAGATTTAATGGGGTTCCCCACAGCTCAGCGTGCAGTTGTCTGCTCTGTTGCTCTTGGCGCCACCGCTCGTGTCCTTCCCCCGTGCATTTTCAGAGATGATCTGAAGGCAGTCTGGTCTGGTTGCCTGCAGCTCCTTAACTAATCGTCTTGTACTAACAACTTCACAGGTGACGACGTGAGCATCGCTTTCAACTTCTGAGCTCTTCCCGCTGTCAGCGGTTACAAAGTTTGATGTTTAATTGTTATTGGACAGTTGCTTTTCTCAGTGCCGGCTTTGCTACGATGCAGCAGCGCGAAGAGACAGCGTGTGAAAATTACTGTGTGCAATTTGCAAGCACAGCATTATATCATTTGCACAGATTAATCTTGCTCAGCACCCGTGCTGACGCCCTCCTTGGCAGAGAGAGCTCCTTTTTTTTTTTTCACTTTGTGTGGTTTGTGTACATGGTCGAGGAAATGTGTGTACTGTGCCATTGTTGTAGCTGTGATTGATTTTATGTGGTTTCTTACCTAAAATGGATGGGGTAGAACGCACATTACCGCGTTTATGGTACTCTTTAGCATATGATAACCCTGACAGGCGTCAGGACCAATGTATTCTCAGTGAATTCCTTCTCCTCTTTCACCATCACTCTTCTTGGCTTGCTAGCCTGAGAGGAAACTTTTCACGCTTCCCTCTGAGATCTCCACTACTCACCTGTCACTGTTCTTCAGAGCCAAGTTGATGGATCTGCTTTTGCTTATCCTCCTGCCTTTCACGAATTCCTAAAGGAGTCACTTAAAGTTTTTTTGAGGATGGTAGTGATTATTAGGTGATTTGTGGTCAAGTACTCCAGGCAAGGTACAAGATTTAGAGCTGGTTAGCTTTATAGTCCCATTTTCAGTCAAGTAAGAGCAATGTGGCTGTCAGAATTAGTCGGGATCGGTACCACTGTGGAGTGACAGCTTACAAAATAACTCAACCTCATTTAAATATCTGCTCTCCTCCCTCTGTAGATGAGGGATACCAGTCAAAAAGGCAGTATATTTTACATTAATGTGAACTCAAAGGCCCTCCGACGTTTCTCATCACACCCCACTCCTTTGAGAAGCCTGTGCCTTCAGAATGCAAAGGACAAGACACATATACTAAAAATAAAATCAAACAGATTTATTTCTCATGCCTTCACAATCAACACTGTGTGATGTTTATATATTGGTGCAGTTTTCTGTAGCATAGCTCAAAAACGTTGCATATACCACAAATATATTACAGAAACTACAGTTAACAAACATTTTTATAATGCAGTTTCAAGAAGAGCAATTACAAGCATTGGCAGACTATATCATGTGAAATACCAAACAAGCATTTGCAATGCAATAGGTCTCACATTTGCGAGAGTTTAAGCTATTGGCATTGTAAATAACAATGCCTTTTATTTATGTTTTAAAAACCAAAACGTAAATAAAAGGCATTGCCATTTACAATGTCAATAGCTCAAACTCTCACAACTGCGAGACCTATTGCATTGCAAATGCTTGTTTTATAGGGAGCCGAGGGCCCGCTGCTTCGCAAAGAAGACCTTCTCTTCCTTTTAATACTAAGGCGAAGCTTGTATAACAGCCCGATCCTTCTTGGGGCTGTCTGCTCATACGTTTAACGACTGCCGACTTCACAGAACCCACCACATCTTGGGCTATTTTCTAGGGAGCTGTCTTTACGTGCGGTTTTGAAATTTCGTGGCATTTTCTCCAAAAAGGCATAGCCCTTCTGAACAAACTATGGAAAAAACCTCCAAGGCCAGCCCCGTTGATAACAGGAGCTCCTTGAAAGTAGGGGGGCCCTCCATATCCCGCCTGATGCCTGTAATACTCTCTATACATAGATGGGTTGCCGTAGGATTTCATAGACGCCATGATGACCTCTTAATAGTCACCGTTGCGGCAGGGCCTTAAATGAAGCTTAACAATAACTTTCCCGTATTTAAAGGACACAGGTTCAGACTGATCATCAAAGATCATAATCGTTATAGTGTCAAAATGGCTTTTAGAAATTGTTACATAGTCCGGCTTAATATATTGAATATTAGCTATTGTGTTGTTTTCACCCCTCACTTGAACCCATCTCAGCAGGGGAGCATAACTATCTCCCACTCTCTGCTGCTCTATTATATCCGTATAGACATAGAGTGTGTAGAACCCCCCACCAATATTGGGACTTGTCAGATCTGGCTCTTGTTTGCTTTTTATATGCATTACAGTACCTAAAACACTGTTCAACTTTCCTTTAGTGACAAACTGTGCATCCTGGCTGGGTGCTTTAATAAAAACCTCATTAACAGTAGGGTAGTATCCGTGGGGAAAACCTGCAATGCATCAAGGTTCAGTTTGGGACTTCTTTATACTTAATTTAGCTTCCGACCTCTTAAACATATTCCATGTGCGGGGGTATTGGATTTCTGTTACGGCAACTTCCCAATCTCCTTTCAAATCCACAGGTTTAGCCAATTTGACCGTGTAATTTGATATTTTATTATCAGGGAACATACCCAGCGATGCATTAGAAGGTAATGTAATATAAAAGGATGATGTCTCCATAAGGCTTTCTCCTTTTTTAGAGCTATTGGTCCTCATATGTCATTCAGGGAGTTGGCCAGCGGCGCCCAACTGTTACATTTTTCAGGTCATCCCCGCCATTTAACAAAGGCTTGTTTCCCCCCCCCCCCGCCCTTTCCACTCTAGAATCTTTTCAACCCTGTAAAGCCTATTTACGTCGTCTGGGACCTTTTGTAACTCTTCACTGTAAAAAACACCACTCAACGGTTCAGTAGAGTAGTCCTTCAACCTATCAATGTACACACCTTCTTTAAGCTCCGCACTCTCAACTATAAATATCTCGTCACTGAAAGTCTGTTGATAACCTTTCGTAAAGACCCCTTTCAATTTTGAAACCCTGATATGGTCCTCTTCTTTAAAAACAGGCTTCTTTACTCTGGCTGCGAAGTAACTGCCGTATACCGTCCTCCACACCGATAGAGAATTGCCGGCCGTTACCTCTACAGGAGCCATTCTGATACTTCGATGATAGCTGGCATTATAAACAGCTAAAAAATCCTGTAGAACAGGTACGTATCGGTAGGTGTTGTATGCTGTGAAGTATCTCCACATCTTAGATTTTAAGGTTCTGTTAAAGCGCTCTATAACCGCTGCTTTTACCTCCATGTGTGTTACAAAATGCTGAATCCCATACTGTTTTAATAATTTCTGAAATGTTTTGTTTAAAAATTCTTTTCTGGCGTCTGTTTGTAGTGTTTGCGGGGTTTGGCCCTTCCTGAAGATTACTTTAAAGGCCCTGGTGACGCTTGTTCCACTTTTATCATTTGGAGCTTCTGCAAAGGCGTATTTAGGCAGTACATCTATAACTGTTAAGATGTAACGGGCTCCATTATTATGCTTTGCCAGATGTTGAAGGTTTATTATGTCAGCCTGCCATTGATAATCTAATTGCGCATTAACAATAGTGGGCCTCCTCTTAAAATGTCTCCTCGCTGGCTTGTGGAGTGAATACGCCTCTTCACCCGATAGCCATGCCTTCACCTGGGTTCTGCTTATTGGCTCATTTTCAGCTTTAGTCCTTCTAAACAGCTCTTCACCTCTTGCGAAGCTCGCGACATTCTTTGTATCGTAATAAAGCTTCTTTAAAAAGGCACCCGACACATTAATACTTGTGAACCACAAAATGAAAGACGCTTGTTTTGTGTATAGACATTTTATTAGAAGTAAATAGGATAACAAAATATCATCATTCCAGAGTTTACAAGTTTACATTGTAGGTAGTACTAGCATTTAAAAACAAAAAGTAGTATACAGGCTATTCAGGATGCATACAAATAGAAATGGGGCGTTTGTCTCAAGCGTCTGCGTAAAGTCACATATCTTGATATTTTAAAGATACATAGTCAATAGCACTGTATAGGTTAGCCCTATCACCCCTCCAATAATTCTGTACGGCTAGGATACTGGCAGCTGCCAATTGTTCATACAATTCTCTCTCACACATCAGGAGGACTTTGTTTCTAAAATAATCCTCAATTAGAAGTTCAAAGGCAAAATTTAAGCTGTACATCCGGGGTAGTAATAAGCCTCGCATATAGTATATGTACGTGTTCCAGAATACATCCTTTACCGACATCCACATACTATCACCGCATCCGCATTAGCATCTAGGACTGCCATGCCGGGGGGGGGGGGGTCCTCTAGCAAACAGACCATTTTAGAAAAGCACAACGTCGTTGGATGCAATTCAGCTATCCTTTTTTTAAGCAAATCATATAACACTTTAGCGATACACAGGCATCACGGCACTGGCTCAGAATCATCTGGGATCTCCATCTCTTGCTCCATATCCTAAAAATAAGTATTAAACAGTCAAGCTGTAGCTTATAACAGCAGAGTTTTTGGCCTAGTCTGCGCCAGAGTATCATTATGGCTGTGTAATACCGGTAAGTTATGATTCATTTTCTTCACGACTGCAGGACGGATACCTCCTTCCCGACACTGACTAACCCGGGCTGAATCACGCGAATCCAGCTATTCATAGCCAAATCCTGCAGACTAACTTACCGCGATTACACAGCCATAATCATACTCTGGCGCAGTCTAGGCTGTTACTGATCATTCACTCCCTCCCCACACCATGTCCTGATGAAGACCCGTAGTGACTACGGAAGGGAGCACACCGTGGGTTGAAATGTCGACGATACTACTAGGCACAGACCTACCAAGGCCATACATACTAAAAGAAGCATTTACAGCTAGTAGGGCTCTTGGTTATCAGTCTGGCCTCAAAAAAACTTTGTCTTTTCCCTTGTATATAAATCCTGAAACCACTTTGTATATATTGCACCAAGTTAATCACTAAGCACCTTTGTCACATGAGCACTAGATGTATATATTTGACCTATCTCTGAACAGCCTCTTTGTACTTTTGAAAAGATGAATATATCTGAATGAAGTAATTCTGATAAAATACAAAGTTGATATGCACAAACATTGTTAGTCTGATTATTCCAGATAACGCTTCCTACCTGGTTAGGCGTGTGTCAAATTCATGGTTCATTGATATTTGGTTTATGTGACTCTTTATGCGCAAGGATAATTAAACCCGACAGAACCATTTTTGTTTATAAACATTATACCCAGGTTCTGAGGGACACCGGGTCGCCCCATTTTGTTTTTTGGTTGCCCTCTGCGCCTAGGCATAGATCCTAAATAGGTTGAGCTGGCAACCTCTGAAGCAGGATCATTGGCTAATGGGCAGCTCTTTGGAGACAGATTAGTAAATGACCCAGGCAAGTATGTGGCCCTTTTTCCCACCTTAGAAAATGCTCAAACTTCAGGGCTGGGTGCTACAGGGGTCGCATATCGGGTTGAAGATATGCCCAGACCTCATTCTGAGGCTACCAACCTAGAGACAGAGATAATTACAATAACGCCTCCAATCAAGGAATTTTCTATCGTGGAGGCTTGCAAGGCGAAGAAGATTCCTCCTATTCAGGTGCCCATTATTCTTACTTTAGGGGTGATTCTAGGGGTAGAGTATGACACTTCCTACCTAATTGGCAATGCTTTCAAACAACCCTTGGGATCTGGATTCGGTGCAGGGGTTCAAAATAGAACTCTACAGGAACTTGTTTCAACAGACAGCCCCCTTCCTCTATCTTTTTCCCAACAAGAGAAAGCTTTTATCGGCATGGAGTTCTCAGAGTAGTTGCACAAAGGAGCAATCGTGCAAACAACTCCCCATCCCAAGGGTTTCATCAGCTCCATTTTTCTGGTGCAAAAGAAAGGAGGAGATTCATGGGTGGTCCTCAAGATAAAGCAGTTCAACCCTTGGGTGGTTTATCACCACTTCAAGATGGAGAGCATTCACTTGCAAGAGATCTTTTGTAAGAGAACAAATGGCTTGTCAGACTCGATCTGAAAGATGTTTGACAGTTCCGATCTCTTCCCCTCAGCAACGTTTTCTTCAATTTCACGGGGATCAAGAGTGGTGTGAATCTGAGGCCCTTCCCTTCGGCCTTTCTTCAGCACCTTGGTGCTTCACCAAAATGAAACCAGTGGTGGAGTCCCTCAGACTAAGAGGTGTTAGACCGATCATTTATCGGGACGAGCTCATAATTAACAGAAACACAAAGTGGTGCTTCAACACCTGCAATGGATGATTTAGTTGCTACATGATTTGGGATTGATGATCAATGTTCCCAAGTCCTGCCTGATCCCATCCCAGCAGATGGAGTTCTTGGGTTTCAGATAGATTTCGCTCAAGCTCTACTTCAATTTCCTTTCCAAAAGATTTCTTTGATCAAGAAGTAACTGAGACAAACTCTTTTCGTCTTTGATGGTATCTTGGAGATCCCGGCAAGGACTGTGGGTTTATTAGCGTCCCCTATTCAAGCGATTTTCCTGGGGCCTTCAGTTTCACGCCCTTCAACGATTGAAGATACGCCATCTTCAGAAAGGCTAGTCTTTCTCGGAGAGGATTTTTCTGTCCGAGGAGGTCAGAACTGGAAATATTTTGGATGTTCGACCATGTGGAAGGATGGAACGGCAGGGACATTTTTTGCAGCGTTCCAGATGTGGTGATGGAATCGGATGCCAGACATTGGGGTTCGGGCGAGATGCGGACCGATATTCAGTGGTCTCCAAACTCCACCTGTACATCAATTAATTAGAACTGTAAGCATGATCGTTTGTGATCAAGAGCCTGTCCCCTTGCAAGTCACAAAGCTGTATTCTCCTGCTGCCGAACAATGATTCAGCGGTCCGATATATCAGCAGACTGGTGGGGGGGGGGGGGGGAGGGGGGGAACAAGGTCTCGCCCCTAGCAGAGATTTCCAGGGCTGGCACCTAGTACCCTGCCTGTGTCTCGAATCCTGCAGTTGGGCCATGTCCACCCCCCCCCCCCCCCTCTTTAGCCCCCAGAGGCCTTGCCAGAGACACTGCTCTGTGGAGTCCTCATCTTCTCCCCTAATACTCCTGTTGCCCCGGCAGCAACGACGAGTGGTAATCTACTTGGAGGGGATCGATCTTAGTTTTCACAACAATAAGGTTATGTCAGTCTCTTTGTTTTTCTATGAATATAAGTACAATGGGTCGGTTTGTGCTTTGCTCACCAGGTGCCAACAGGTGGGATTTTCTGAACTATGTTGGAACAAAATGTGATCCATATGACCTAAAGACATTTTCAATCAGCAAGTCCCAAATGCCAGGCACAGAGTGACTGAGAGGCGCTTTTCACACTGTTTAAAAAGTATTCAATGTTTTCAAAAATTGGACTGTGATGAACAAGTTATGATTATATAACTCTCAATTCATCTAGTCATTGATTGTACTAAAAGCAAACATATGCAGTGTCGTGTCATGTGAGCTTTAGATAAATGTTTCTGTAGCAGCTCATATTCCAGAGATTTGGAAATGCAATCAGTCTCTTTCTTTAGTGAACAGGAACTGTGAGACTGAGTTCAGGGGTTCAGTCCTGTGAGTGTGGGTGCGTGTTCAGAAACATGGCTAAAAAGAACATTTACAATAAATATTTTGTTATACTGTACTGCAACTAATATAAAGCACTTACTACACCTAAATGGGGCCTTGAAGCGCTAGCCTTCATGGGCAGAATACTGCACCATTTAGAGTGTGTGTTTGGAATGCTCGTCTTTGTTTTCATCCTGTGTGGGAGAAGTGTTTCCCTGTTGTGCGTAAGTACCACCAACATGCAGTTATAGTGTGATGATGGATGAAGAAATGTGAGAATTAATGGTTTTCAGCAAATTAATGCACCAGCTGTTTCCACCTCAGCCTATAATCTGCACCACCCTGTGGCACCCCTGACAGGTCCGGTGCCAAGATGCCCTTGCTCAGCCTGTCAGACACTGACCGGTCCGGTGCCAAGATGCCCTTGATCAGCCTGTCAGACACTGGGCAGCCCCTGACTCTTGGCACAGACGAGTCAATTCAACAGAGGGAACATTAGAGCTCAACTGATCAGCTCAAGGGCACGGGCTCGTGAGGTTAGTCAACAGTGCAAGCAGTCCGTGGTGGCATGGCACCCTGTTGCAAGCGCCATTGCTTGGTTTTACTTGTGTGAAAGTGTCACGCCCAGTGTCACACATTTAGCAATGGTATGTCACTCATAAGTTCACTGAAACCAACAAAATGTCACACATGAGTAATGTGAAAACTTGGCAGCTATGCGGGTCCCACAGTGTCCTTCCATTTCCGGTGCTTTGCAGCAGTTTAAAGATCTCCTTAGAGTTTCTCCTTGCTCGAATGGGCGTAGTTTCTGATATTTGCATGTTTTCTTCACCTTCATTGCTTGATTATGCTCTTAAGAAAGCGACACTCATAGTTGTTGAATATCACTCATAATTACAATGAAATTATGAAAATGTCAGACGTAAGGAAGCTATGATGTCACATTTGTGACATTCGGTCTGTGCACTCTGTAGAAGGGTACGTATTGGATCAACATGTAGTGAAACAAGTAAATGACCTATCAGGAGTCAGTTTACAAAACTTTCACTGACTCAACTGCAGAGCAATCAATCATGCACCGACATCCACAACTTGTACTTTCCCAGAAACCAAGAGATGACTCTGTTCACAGTATGCACAATACACGAGTCAGATGTTCCATCAAAAAAAAAAAAAAATATCTGGAAAAAGATGTACTCTTACGTAATGTAAGACAAGTAAAATGTGAAATGTAAACAGGGACTGACATGGATTACCGAAAGGGAAGAGTTTTGTGTCTTTCTGTGCTCTCAGACAGGCCAAATCTGGTAAACATACGATATTTCTATGGAATACAAGATTAAGTAAACAGGACCCAGATGCATTACCTGGTTTAAGCATTGAATAATCTACCCGGGGCCGCTGTGCTGGCGGCTAAAAATCCAAGCTGTATGGCCTGGCTGCATCTGTGTGAGTGATCTGCCAGTCTCAGGCTGCAATAAAATAGAAACTATGCTCTGGGGGAGGAGGGGGGAGGAGGGGGTGGTTGGGGAAGGCACAGCTCCTACACCAGCCTCAGCCCTAGTCCTGAGTAGAAGAGACAGAAGAACGGAAAGAGTCTCTCTTTGAAGGCGGTCTCAGGGAAAGTGTAGAGAAGCTCCATGGAGTCCGCATTGTAGAGAGACACCCGCCCCCCCTCGTAGTCCAGATACGCCCCCAGCCTCAGGGGCTCTTCATGAGGAGACAGAGGGGTCTCAGGGGCCGTGCGAGCCCAGTACTGACCACTGCACCCCTGAACAGCCCAGACTCCCCTCTCAGGGGACCATCTGATCCATCCCTTCCTCTCCACAGACTCTGCTGCGACCCCCACAGCCCATTCCCCCTCCTGCAGCAGCTGCACCTCCCAGTAATGTCTGCCGGAGGTGAAACCCTCGCGCCCCAGCACACAACGATCATCATAGGTGAATCTCTTGGGGGTGTCCGGCAGACGTGGGTTTATGCCACATAATCTCAACAGTCTCCTCCTCTCAGACAGGCAGAGCCCAGGATGTGCTGTGTCTGAGTCCAGAGTCACCATCACTGCAGAGAAGAGATTCAGAATTAGAGATTTCATGTGAACAAATAAAGGATATCATTATTATTTTATTTTTAGGTAATTGACACGAGGCAATCCTCTCTGGAAGGAGAGCACCGTACATTGCACCAGAAACCATATATCTCAACAGACTGCGCTGTACTTTATAAAGCACTACACAGCGCCTACCTGAAAGGAGCACACTGAACTGTACAATACAATGCACCAAACAGCATGTACATGGAAGGAGCAGATTGTACTGCACTAGACAACACCCACCTGGAAAGAGCACAATATACTGTACAATATACTGCACTACACATCACTTTCTGGAAGAAGCACACTGCACTATACTGCACCTCCCTAGAAGGAGGACAGTGTACTGTACTGAACTGGATCACATCTATCTGGAAGGAGCACCCCAATGTACTGTGCACTAGACAGTGCCTATCCGGAAGGAGTATACTGTACTATGCAATATACTGAACTATACAGCACCTCCCTGGTAGGAGCACAGTGTATTGTACTGCACTCAATAGCACCTCTTTGTGGTAGAAAGCCCATTGTGCTAGCTCACCCACTGTAGTAGATGGTACACTGTACTAAATTGCAGACTGCACTAGAGAGCTCTATGTACTATTGAACACGCTACAGACAGATGCACTAGACTGCACTAAACAATCCAATGCACTGCAGAGCACACTGTGCTAAAGTGTGAATTCTAACAGACAGAATAGTATGTTAGAATACTCACTATACTACAGGGTACACTGTACTAGATATTAACCTGCAAACTGCACCAGACAACTCAGTGTACTAGAGACTACTGCATATTGTACACTATACTAGACAGCTCAATATATGAGAAAGCACACTGTGCAACAGTACCTTCTGTACTAGACAGTGCACTATACTAAAGAGCCCACTATAGGAAAAAACACAGTACACGGCGGACTGCACTAGGCAGAAAGTGCTCCATGGTAGATCACCCCCTGTACTAGACAGACACTGTGCAAGAGAGTCTGTTGTACTTAAGACTGTGGTAGAGCCCACCGTACAAGGCAGTACACTGCACTAGATGGTAGACTGCACTATTAACAGCCCTTTGTACTCTATAGAGCACCACTGCACCCGATTTTACACTGCACAAGCCCACCTACCATACTAGACATTGCGCTCTACTGGATGGCAGACTGCACTAAATTACTCACTGTACTAAGCTCCACACTGCACTAGGCCACTCTCTGTGCTAGCGAGAGAACAATGTATTGGGGTAAACTGCACTAGACACCACAGCCCACTAGATCGAACACTGCACTAGAGTCCACGTAATGTACTAAAAGGTACACTGCACCAGACATCACACTGTACTGGAGATCACACTTTACAAAAGAGCACACAGCATCAGAGAGCACTGTCGGCTATACAGCACAATGCACTAGAGAGCACTGTGGGCTATACAGCACACTACACCAGAGAGCATTGTGGACTATACAGCACACTGCACTAGAGAGCAATGCGGGCTATACAGCACACTGCGCCAGAGAGCACTGTGGTCTATACAGCACACTTCACTAGAGAGCACTGGGCTATACAACACACTGCACTAGAGAGAACTCTGGGCTGTACAGCACACTGCACTAGAGAGCACTTTGGGCTATACAGCACACTGCACTAGAGAACACTTTGGGCTATACAGCACACTGCACTAGAGAGTACTGTGGGCCATACAGCACACTGCACTAGAGAGCACTGTGGGCCGTACAGCACGCTGCACTAAATAGTACACAGTAATACACATACACTGTAGTAGATGGTACAGTTTATCAGACATCTCATTGAACTAGACAGTCCGCAGTGTTAGAGAGCACGCTGCACTCGATGCTGCAGCATTGTAATAGGTAGTATACTAAACTAAAAAGAACACTGTAGTAGACAGTACACTGCACTAGTGCGTATGATGTATTAAACAGAAATCTGCACTAGGCAGCGCACTGTACGAGGTGTCACACTCTATTCAAAGGTGCACAGCAGTGGACAGCAAATTGCCCTGGAGGGCACACTGTACTAGGCAGTACAGTGCACAACACAGCACTGGCAAGAACAGCGTACTATATGCAACACTGCACTAGAGAGCACAGTGCACTAGAAGCCATAGTTTAGTAGAGATCAATTAATGCAGGGAGGGCCCGAGTTCACAAATGTAGTTTGAAACAGAATTGTGGTTCTGCCTCAGACGTGTAAAAGCACCGAAAGTCACCTGTTTTGGTTTGCATAGCATGCCATAACTCAGGCAACCCCCTTGCGTTGTGTATGTCCTCACACATGGCATCAATTATGATGTAAGTCAGGTCTCGCGCAGTTAGAGAATTGCCGCCTTTCCTTTGCAAACGGAAACGCAGGATTTGGGCCAGGAGTTGAGTAGAGGAATGCAGTTCTCTTGCAGGGGTATAAAAGAAAAAACGTTTCTGAAGATAGCCGGGCCCAGTGGCATAAAGAGCACGGTGGGCGATGACAAGGATCTTAAATCTGACTCTCTCTGCCATGGGCAGCCAGTGTAAGGCGTGTCTCACGCTACATCTGGCGGAAACATTCACAAGCAGCCTGGCCGCCGCGTTCTGCACCACTTGCAATTTATTTAATGGGTAGCTTGAGATGCCAGCATATACAGCGTTGGCATAATCTAGCCGAGAAAGAATAAGGGCTTGGATCACTGACTCCTTAGCCGCCTGAGGAAGAAGGGGAAGAAACTTCCTGAAAGACTTTACGAGACCGAAGCAGGTCCTTGCCAGCTTCTTGATCTGGGTTGAGAATCGGAGAGTCTCCTCGAACCAGACCCCTAAGTTCTTAACTGGGTTCCCTGAGAAGGAAGGCAATGCAGAGTCGGAGGGCCAGAGTAATTCCCTGAACCGGGCGGGAAAGTTGCAGAATAGGAGTATTTCCGATTTCTCCTTAATACATTTCAATTCAGCCCCCGCCATCCAACGGAAAAGTGTGGTCAGGCAGTGTTTGGCGGCCGAAGTAGAGATTTTGTTTTTCCTCCATTTGAACAGGAGCTTTGTGTCGTCGGCATAAGCGATTATTTTCGCTCCCAAGTCCTCCGCCAGCTGAACCAGAGGGGTGACGTAAATATTAAAAAGAAGAGGACTCAGAGAAGAGCCCTGTGGAACCCCTGTGGTCACTTTCTTGGGTGATGAGGAAAATGGTGAGAGCCATACCTCCTGTGTCCAATCCTCCAAAAAGGATTGGAGCCAGCCCCAGGATCTACCCGATACACCTATCTCCGCCAGTCGGGACAGCAGCAGGGCGTGGGGAACCGTATTGAATGCTGCCGAAAGAGATCAAGCAACACCAAAGCGGCCCTCCCGCCGGCATTCAGGCAGTCTCTGATGGCTTCGGAGATTTTCACCAGGGCAGATTCAGTATTGAATGAGGCCCTAAAGCCCGACTGAGCCGGGTGGAGAAGGCCTGATCTTTCAACGTAGTCAGTCAGCTGTCTAGTGACCACTTTCTCACAGATCTTGGCCATACTGGGCAAAAGGGAGATTGGTCTGTAATTTGACGGGCATAGCGGATCAAGTGAGGGTTTTTTCAGAAGAGGAAGGATCTTGGCCTGCTTCCACTCGGCCGGGACAAGAGCCTGAGTAAAGGACATGGTAATAAGTCTTTTGACTTCAGGATTAACCGTATTCGCCACATCAGCCAGAAGTCTAGCTGCGCACGGGTCCAAAGGGGATCCTGATTTCAGACCCTTTAAAATTTTAAGGGAACTGGGAAGGTCTATGGGGGTAAACGCAGCCAACGAATGAGAGGGTGGGGCCAATAGGGTGCCTCCGGTCAGGAGGGCCTCATGGATTTTATTGCTAGTGGCAAAGGACACTGTATAGTGTGTATTTTCTGCATAAAGAAAATGGAAAGATCTTCACACCAAACGTCCAAAGATAGGAACGTACTAGCTTGAGCTTTTGGGGCCAGGAAACTTTGAACTATAGAAAAGATTTCCTTAGAGTTATTCTTGGCTGCGTCAATTCTATTCCCATAGTAAAGGCTTTTAACCTGTGCAATAGCCATATAATAGGCTTTATGTTTAGTTCTCAGCAGGAGTTTATCTTTGAGATGATAACCCTTGCGCCATTTCCTCTCAAGTTTCTTACACTCCTGCTTCAGTAACCTCAGCTTAGGAGTGAACCAGGAGTTAGACGGGGAGTCCCTAGAATACCTATGCCGGGTAGTTGGAGCTGTGAGATCAACAGTGTTCGAGATCCAGCTTGTGAACCCAGCAAGCCCAGCTGCAAGATCACTGGCAGGAGGAGGTCTAGTAGAACCCAAGGCTTAGCTGAATAGCGCTGGATCAATTGTAGCAAACACTGGCTTATGCTCTGCCTGGGATGGAAGGTTACCATCTGGCGGGACCCAGGAAAAATATGTTAAAAAGTGATCTGACCAAGACACCGGGGTTGGAGACTCAGCTGGACGTCCCCCTGAGCAATGCTCAGGGGGACGTCCCCTAACTAGGAGACGTTACTTCATCATGATTACTCCACACTCCACACTAGAGAGTGATACTCCTGAGGCACGCAACAATTTAAACAACTTGTTCATACCAGTTGTGCATGTTTTACCATTAATTTCAGCAAGAGTGACACCACCAATGACATTGCTGCTTGTTGTTACAGTGTGTTTTGTTTGATCCCCTTTCGTGTGGGGGCCGGCCAAAGATATGCTGTGGTACTGGGTATGTGACAAGGTGAAGTAGTACAGCGTCTTTTTCTGTGCTTTTGGAGAACCAGCATTTCAACTAGAAAGATAATTCTTTTTTTGTTTATTTAATGTTCCCCACAACTCACAGACACACACACACCCACCAACTGATTTAGAACAATGCTTCTGCCTGCTACGTAGGACAGCATTTCAGATGGAACGTGTTAGCTAGTCAGCAAAGATGGGGTTGCAAAGGATGACTGCTGCCCGGGTCCTAACTCTGGTTATGGAGGACAGCTCCGAGGTAGGATCAGAGAATGAGACAACATCTGACGGAAAGGTAAATCGAGCAGATTCTGGAAGTGGTTTTCCAGTCAGTGGAGTTCGACCAGACGATACTGCTTCCAGCGATTCTGAGGGACATGATGATGGCAGCTGTGCTGTCCCTTCCAAAGAACAGTCTGTGCAGTGGAGTGACCGTAGCAGGGCAGACCAACCCAGAGAGAAGGCAGGTGCAGCAGAAAGCATAGATGGAAGCCCCCAATTTAGTTCAGGCACACTCTCTGGCAACGTTGGATGTAGAATTGGTACAGCCAATTTGTTACTGATTGACTATGTCCATCTCTTTTTGGATGTTGACTTCCTTGAGTATATTGTGCTGTAATCAACTTTGCGTGCACAACAATTTCTGAGGGAGCATGAAGGCCATATAGGGCCTTATTTAAGACACACCAGTGAAGGCCCACTTCACTGGAACAGCTGGAGATATTTTTGGGCCTTACGTTAAAAAAACGGGTTAGTGCACAACCCTGGCTTACAGTTCTACTGGTCTACTCGCACGGTGTGAGTAACCCCCATCTTCGCACTATACATGAGCGGAGACCATTTTTTGCTATTACAGCGTATGCTGCATTTCAATGGCAATGCTGCTGCATTGCACCGGGACCAACAAGATCAGGAGAGGTTTCTCAAACCTGTCTATATATTTAAAATTCAAATTTCCCTTAATGAGTTCATCCAATTTCACAACAAACCTGGTGATATCTAGGGGTCTTAAATCTAATTGAATTATCAGCGTATCATCTATCGTCTCTGTGTCTCCACTTTCCGGGGACACTTCCTCCATTCGGGGCATCAAAACTAAATTCAAGAATCCAGCAGCACCCTGAACGATTAGAGTTGTGAACACTAAAGTCTGTTCTGTGGTAAAAAGTGCTGTTAGCAGATTAGGATTCCATACAACATACAACTACTTGCGAGTTAGGTGTTACGGGAATAGCAGTGTGTAGTATCCTCAGGTCATGTTGATATGTTCCCTTTCATTCTGTACCTAGCTGCTCAGCCAGTGTGAGTGTTCCGCGTAGAATGTTAGTGTGAGTGGAATGCTTGGGTGCCTGTGTGTATGTGAGACAGTTGGGAAGATGGGCTGAGCAGCTAGGAGGCTGCTCCTGGTGGGGCCTGTTCTGGGCTTGTTTTAGCTTGCTGTAACCTCTACTTATGGACTTAATAAACTACATAAAATCATCTCGGCTACGTCTACTTCATCACTTGAACATGTGGGCCCAGCCCACTACACAGTGGCAGCAGGCACTGCAGCAGTAGCTAAGGAAAATAAAGGGATCGGGCCATTTAAAATCGGGGCAGTCACAACAGGAATAATCGCAGTCAGGGAAGTAGACCTTGCTGGGACGGGCACGACAGAAGAGGTAGTGATAGGACCTGCCACAGTGGAATCCGTCTGAGTCAGAGCAGTCACAACTGGGGATGTCAGGGTCGTGCCCCCTGTTTGAGTCGGAGTGGGGTTTACAAATGCAGTCGCATTATTGCCATCACATGGGAAAACCACCATCGGCAGGCTGTACAACATAGAAGGGAGGTATTCGGGATCCTCCAGAAAATATTTCACTAGAGTCACTATCAGTATTTGGGTCATTCTGAACATCAGTATCCCTCTCTCCTTCAGCATCAGTATCCCTCTCTCCTTGAGAATCAGTATCCCTCTCTCTTTGAGCATCAGTACCCCTCTCACTTAGAGCATCAGTTGCCTCTCTCTTAGCGCATCAGTATCCCTCTCTCCTTGAGCATCAGCATCCCTCTCTCTTCAAGCGTCAGTATCCCTCTCTCTTTGAGCGTCAGTATCCCTCTCTCTTATTAAGAATCAGTATCTCTCTCTCCTTAAATATCGGTATCCCTCTCTTCGAGCATTAGTATCCCTCTCTCCTTGAATATCCGTATACCTCTCTTCGAGCATTAGTATCCCTCTCTCCTTGAGCATCAGTATCCCTTTCTCTTCGAGCATCTGTGACCCGCTCTCTGAGCATCAGTATCCCTCTCTCTTCAAGCATCAGTGCCCCTCTCTCCTTCAGCATCAGTTTCCCTCTCTCCTTCAGCATCAGTGTCCCTTTCTCCTTCAGCCTCAGTGTCCCTCTCTCCTTCAGCATCAGTGTCCCTCTCTCCTCGAGCATCAGTGTCCCTTTCTCCTTGAGCATCAGTACCCCTCTCCTTGAGCATCAGTATCCCTTTCTTCATGAGCATCAGTATCCCTCTATCCTTGAGCATCAGTAACCCTCCCACCTTGAGCATCGGTATCCCTCTCTCCTTCAGCATTATTATCCCTCTCTCCTTGAGCATCGGTATCCCTCTCTCCTTGAGCATCAGTGTCCCTTTCTCCTTAAGCATCAGTGCCCCTCTCTTCGAGCATCAGTGTCCCTCTCTCTGAGCATCAGTATCCCTCTCTTCCAGAATCAGTGTCCCTCTCTCCTTCAGCATCAGTGTCCCTCTCTCATGGAGCATCAGTATCCCTTTCTCCTTGAGCATCAGTAGCCTTCTCTCCTTGAGCATCAGTATCCCTTTCTCTTTGAGCATCAGTATCTCTTTCTCCTTGAGCATCATTATGCCTCTCTCTTCTAGCATCAGTATCCCTCTCTCCTTGAGCATCATTATCCCTCTCTCCTTGAGCATCAGTATCCCTCTCTCCTTGAGCATCAGTATCCCTCTCTCCTTGAGCATCAGTATCCCTCTCTCCTTGAGCATCATTACCCCCCTTTCCTTGAGCATCAGTATCCCTCTCTCTTCGAGCTTCATTATCCCTCTCTTTTTGAGCATCAGTATCCCCCTCTCCTTGAGCATTAGTATACCTCTCTCCTTGAGTATCAGTATCCCACTCTCCTTGCGCATCAGTATCCTCCTCTCCTCGAGCATCAGTTTCCCTCTATCTTCGAGCATCAGTATCCCTCTCCTTGAGCATCAGTATACCTCTCTCTTCGAGCATCAGTATCCCTCTCTCCTAGAGCATCAGTATCCCCTCTCTTCGGGCATCAGTATCCCTCCCTCCTTGAGCATCAGTATCCCTCCCTCCTTGAGTATCAGTATCCCTCTCTCCTTGAGCCTTCTTCTTCTTGGACGTATTTGTCAATACGGGATAGAATTTAAAAATAAAGATACCATATTGGGGAAATTGCAAGGTCCCTTTTTAGTCAATGATCTTGGTCCATTGGTTAAGCCAAATGCATATGTAAACCGGTTCTCTGTGAAGGAAGCTTGCAAGTCTACAGGTATGTACATGCTCAAAGTGTGGAAAGCTTGCATTTCTGAAAGTGTTAGACCTGCTCTGAGTGAGGGAAGCATTCACCCTCCATGTCCTGGATGGATTCTGAGTAAGTGAAGCTTCCTCTTCTACGTGTGTGAACTATTCTGACTAAGGGAAGCTTGCTCTACTGCATCTCATGGACATGTTCCGAGTGAGGGAAGCTTGCACTTGTCGAAGTGCAGCACCCGTTCTGAGTGAGGGAAGCATGTATCTAAGCATATGATAGGCCTGTTCTGATCGAGCGAATCTTGCACTTCTGCATGTGTATACCTGGTCTGAGTGTGGAAAACTTGCACATCTGCATGTTGTAAAACCCGAGTGACAGAACCTGGCACTTCGGTGTGTCTTGCACATTCTGTGTGTGAGAAGGTTATACGTTTGCTTGTAAAGGACCGGCTTTTAGTGAGCGAAGCATCCACTTCTCAATTTCCAGGACAGGTTCTGAGTAAGGAACGCTTTCACTTCTGCATGAGTGACTTGTTATGTGTGAGGGAAGCATACACTTCTGCATGTGTGACCTGTTCTGTGTGCGGGAAGCATGCACTTCTGCATGTGTGACCGGTTCTGCGTGGGGGAAACTTGCCCTTCATGTGTGACCTGTTCTGTGTGAGGGAAGCATGCACTTTTACATGTGTGACCTGTTCTGTGTGAGGGAAGCGTACACTCATACATCACATGAGTATTCTGCATGCATATACCTGATCTAGGTGCAAAAGGCTTCCTGTTGCGATTGTGCCAGACTTGTTCTGAATCTCTTTTCACACGCTGAGAGAATGAGAGTTTTGCAGTGGTGGCTGTTGCCATTTCAAAGTGGTGAGGCGTAAAAGTTGGGGATGACTTTTACATAGCAAGCAAATCCATTAATTTTAATTCCTCCATGTTTAGATCATCCACTGCATTCATCTACTCAGGATTACATCCAGCTATCCATCTAGAGACTTTCCCATTCACTCATCCACCCACCCATCCATCCATGTATCCATTCACTAGAAAATCATCCAATCGTTTGTCCATCATATGGAGCATTCATCCATTCATTCATGTATACATCCCCTCATCTTTCTGGACACCCTCTCTTGTTACTCTTCCGCCCATGTATCCTTTCACCACTGGTGAATCAACAGAGCATCCGGCCATCCCCAGACCATCTTCCATCTCCCAGCCATCCATGTATGTATGTATCCATCCATCCATCCATCTTGTCATGCACCAATCCAGGTAGCCTCAATTCATCTACACACACTCTTCCATCAAACCATGTACGCAGCCCTTATTTATTTATTTTTTAAAACTTGTAGAGTGTGCAGCTACCTAAAAGGGTCTCCCGGCGCTAGAGCAGACAGCAAGCAGGGGTGCATAAACCCGAAAGCAGAAACCACGGAGCTCAATCAGGGCAGTTGAAGAGCAGAGTCTTCAAGTTCTTACGGAACGCAAGAAGAGAGTGGCAATTCCTGAGAGCTATAGGAAGGGAGTTCTAGAGTTTTGGGCCCAAGTATGAAAAGGAGCAGCCCTTCATGCCGGCCAGGCGAAACCTGGGAATGGTAAACAGGGCGAGGTTGGCTGATCTCAACGATCGGGTGGGCTCATAGGCTGACACCAGAATTTGGATGTATGAAGGGGCATGGCCATGCCTTGCTCAAAACATATAGCATAAGGCCTTGAATTGAATGCGCTTGTAGACCTTAAGCCGGTGTAGTTTGTGGAGCAAAGGAGAGAAAGAAGCATATCTAGGCAGCCGAAAGAGGAGGCGGGCGGCCGTGTTCTGAATGATCTGCAAGCGGTGGATCACGGATTTATCGGTGCCTGGATACAGAACATTCCTGTAGTCCAATCTTGACATTACCAAAGCCTACAAAACCGTTCTTTGGGTGTTTAAAGGAATCAGCCAGAGGATTTTCTTGAGCCATTTGAGAATGGAAAAGAAAAAAGAGGCTGTGAGTTTGGAGACCTGCGGCTTGAGTGAAAGGTTCTTATCAATAATGAAGTCAAGATTCCCAACTTTATTAACCGGTGTGGGTAAGGGTCCCAAAGAGACCGGCCAGTGGTTAACTTCCCAGAGTTTGGGATTATTGCCCAGAATCATGACTTCTGTTTTATTGCCATTAAGTTTTCAAAGCAATTCTGTTCATCCAGCGGGCGACATTAGTCAAACCTTGCCTGAGTAGGTAAGGATCTAGGTTCTGAGTGTTTGATAGTGAGAATAAATTCTGGGAATCATCCGCATAAGAGAACAAGGTGAGACCAGACTCCTCAATTACTTCTATCAGAGGGCGAAGTGAAATGTTAAAATGCAGGGGACTCCAAATGGAACCCCTGAGGTCAGCGAGAGGGCCTTGGATGTGTTATTAGCTGATGAGCCCGAAAAGTACGATCTTTCAAAAAAGAGGACTTCCACCTCAGGACCTGGTCCACATTACCTAGCGCCTCCAATCTGTCCAGCAGGATAGAATGTAGAACCGTGTCAAAAGCCGCACTTAAATCCAAAATTATAAAGAAGGCCGTCCCCCCGAAGTCGAGTTCTTGCCTAAGGAGTTCTGAAGCTCCAAGTAGGGTGGATTCCATGGTATGGCCTGCCCTAAAGCAGGACTGAGACGGATGAAGCAGATTACAAGAAGTGGTGAAGGAGGAGAGTTGAATATTGACATGCTTTTCTAGAATCTTATAAAAATAAGGGAGATAGGCCGAAAGTTTGACCAACAGAGAGGGTCACGGTCATCCTTCTTGAGCAGAGGGAGCACTATAGCATGCTTCCACTTCTGGGGAACAGGAGGAGTAGAAGAGATCAAGAATTACAGTGAGGGCAGCATTGTCAATCAATCTAAGTTTTGACAGGGGAAGGGGATCTAGCGGGGAGCCAGACTTGATGGTATCCAAAAACATTTGCAATAATGCTAAATCTAAAGAGGGCCAGGTCTGGATTTCTAAGGGTTCTTCTGGCTTATCGTTAGACTTGCAGTCAAGAGGATTCAAGTCTGGATGACCAAGCGCTTGGGTGGCAGCAAATGGAGGACTCACTAGAATGGGAGCATCTGCTTCTAATTGCTGGATTATCTCTACTTTGCTTAGGAAAAAGGTGGCTAGTTCTTCACACTGTTGTTGGGAACGGGCAGGCGGCGGTGAAAAGGTGCTAGCTGCCAATAGTTAATTCACCACTCTAAACAAAGTCTTTTGGCACTGTTGGGCTTTGAAGATCTTCTCCGTGTAATAGGTTGCCCGGGCAAGTTTGCAGGAGGCATGATATTTTTTCAAGGCATCAGCATACTCTGCATAGTACTTCCTCCAGCACCTTTCGAGGATTTTGCAGCGTTTTTTTTTCACTTCGGAGGGCTTCATTAAACCAAGGGGCAGGGGGAAGCATTCTGCTTTGCGTTATAGATGTTATAGGCAAAGTTGCGTCAGTAGCATCCCTAAGCCATTGATTCACAGCGATTTGATCAGCATCTGGAATTGTGTTAAGGAGTTGATTATTAAGCTCAGGCATATCCAATTTAGCCCAGTGTCTGTTCATAAGCTGCGATGCAGGCCGAGTAATGAGAGAACAAGGACTGGAATATTAAACAGTACTGCATAATGATCAGTCCAACAACACTGGAGCGGAGGACCAACGAGAACGGTGGAAAAACTGGAGAAAATGGGGTCTAGGAGGTGGCCCACAATATGAGTGGTGGCAGAATTAAGAAGGGAAAGATTCAGTGAGCTTAAAAAGTCTATGAGGGTCGAGGCTCGTTTATTCTTGAGATCCTCAAGATGTAGGTTAACATCACCAAGCAAAGTAAAATTGGCTGTCTGTAAAGCATGTGGAGCCAAATAGTCAGGTAATGCTGAACACCAATTGCTAGAAGGCCAAGGGGGGCGGTAAATAAGAGCCCCAGAGAGGGTACATTTCAAAGAAAAGAAAAAGGAAAAGAGTAAAGCTTCACAATTAGTAATCTATAGGTCCTTAATACTGCATTTGAAGTCCTTTTGTAAATAATAGCTATGCCTCCTCCTATTTTATATGGTCTATTTATCCCCAGAAGGGCAAAATTGGTGGAAAGAGCAGAGATTATATCCGGTGAGGAGCCGTCGTGGAGCCATGTTTCTGTTACATCAGGTAAATGTACTCGATTCTTCGGGAGGGAGCGACAATTTAAGCTGATGCACCAAAAATGTTTAGGCTGGGGAAAGTCAGCTTGGTCATTAGCAGTAGGCTGAAAAGTGGCTGCCTTAGCAGAGGAGGCTAAAACAGGTTTAGGCAGGGGATTACCAATCCATTCAAACTGACAATGAGTGCAGTGAAATTGATGACCCTCCAGATTAAGAGCCTGACATAGAGCATTCGGTGTGGGCCTTAGATTATGAAGGGCCAGTGAGGTACAAGCTCTAGGAGCTAGTTGAGAAAGACAAGGGTTTCTGGCCCCTGGCCCTAGCCGGACGGGCTTGCCTTAGGCGCGCCAGCAGGGGGGCCGCTGTGCGTGTCTGCTCCTTCATCGATTTAAGTAAGGTGAGCAAGGGAAAGACTAGAATGCTCATTGCCAGAGGAAAAGGTGGGGCGGAAGTGAAGTCAGTAGCATGGCCTCTGCCCTCTGCTCAATAGACACTGCAGCCGCTGCGGACCAGGTCAAGAGGCAGAAGAATATTCAAAGAAAACAGCGTAGAAGAGCACAGGAAGGGAAACACGATTTAAAAACAGTTATTAGTGAGGAAGTAAAAAAATGTTAAAAAGGCTAACTAAAATGTCCCACCGGGCGAGAGAAAGAGCTTGTGTGACGTCAGCAGACCCAATCAATCAATCATGTAACTTGTAAAGCGCACTACATACCCGGGTGAGTTTCAAGGCGCTGGGATGGGGGAGGAGGCGTTACTGGTCGATGAGCCAGGTCTTGAGTTGTCTCCTGAAGGTCAGCAGGTCTTCGTTTTGACGTAGGTGGAGGGGGAGGGTGTTCCAGGACTTGGCGGCGTGATGGGAGAAGGATCTGCCTTCGGAAGTAGTTCTCTGGATGCGTGGGACCGTGGCCAGGGCGTGGTCAGCGGAGCGGAGTTTCCTGTTGGGTACGTAGAAGGAGAGTCGGCTGTTGAGATAGGCTGGGCCGGTTTTGTGGAGTGCTTTGTGTGCGTGGATCAGGAGCTTGAAGGAGATTCTTTTGTCGACGGGGAGCCAGTGCAGGTTCCTTAAGTGGGGGGTGATGTGGTTGCGGCGCGGGACGTCGAGGATCAGGCTTGCAGAGGTATTCTGGATTCTCTGTAGTCTGCTGATGAGCTTGGACGAGGTTCCGGCGTAGAAGGCGTTTCCGTAGTCGAGCCTGCTGCTGACCAGGGCTTGGGTGACAGTTTTCCTCGTGTTTGTCGGGATCCATCTGAAGATCTTGCGGAGCATGCGGAGGGTGTTGAAACAGGTGGAGGCGACTGCGTTGACTTGTTTGGTCATGGAGAGTTTCGAGTCGAGGATGACTCCCAGGTTGCGTGCGTGGTCGGTGGGGGCCGGGGGGGATTCCAGTGACGTGGGCCACCAAGAGTCGTCCCATGCGGAGGGGTTGGACCCGAGGATGAGTATTTCTGTCTGGTCTGTGTTCAGTTTGAGGCAGCTGTTCTCCATCCAGTCGACGACGGCCTTCATTCCCTGGTGGAGGTTGGATTTGGCGGTGAGGAGGTCCTTGGTGAGGGAGAGGATCAGCTGAGTGTCGTCGGCGTAGGAGATTATGTTGAGGTCGTGTTGTCGGGCGATGCGTGCTGGTGGTGCCATGTAGACATTGAACAGCGTCGGGCTGAGGGAGGATCCTTGTGGGACGCCGCAGATGATTTTGAAGGCCTCGGAGCGGAACGGGGGGAAACGGACTCTGAGTTCTGCCGGAGAGAAGGAGGTGGTCCAGTCCAGGGCTTTGTTTCGGATCCCTGGGTCGTGGAGGCGCGTGCGTAGTGTGCGGTGGCAGACGGTGTCGAAAGCGGCGGAGAGGTCTAGGAGGATGAGGGCCGCCGTCTCGCCATTGTCTAGCAGGATCCTGATGTCGTCTGTGGCGGCGATGAGGGCGGTCTCGGTGCTGTGGTTGCTGCGGAATCCTGATTGTGATGGGTCTAGAATGTTGTTGACTTCGAGGTGTCGCGTGAGCTTGGTGTTTACTATCTTCTCGATGACCTTAGCTTGGAACGGGAGCAAGGAGATGGGCCGGAAGTTTTTGAGGTCGCTCTGGTCTGCTTTGGGTTTCTTCAGTAGGGCGTTGATCTCTAGGTGCTTCCAGTTCTCAGGGAAGGTGGCGGTCTCGAAGGAGAGGTTGATGATTTTGCGCAGGTGGGGTGCGATGGCGTTGCTGGCTTGGTTGAAGATGTGGTGTGGGAGGGGGTCTGAAGGGGAACCGGAGTGAGTAGATCCCATCGTCTTGATTGTGTCCTCGATGCTCATGTTAGCCCAGGTAGTCAGGGTTTCGTGGGTGGTGGGGTGCGGTGGGTTAGGTGTGGCAGGGGTCGTCCGGGGTCTGAAGCTGTCGTGGATGTCGGTGATTTTCCGGTGAAAGAAGGTGGCGAGTGAGTCGCACAGGGCTTGTGATGGTGGGATGTTGTTGGCGTTGGAGCTGCGGTTGGAGAGTTCCTTCACGATGGTGAAGAGCTCCTTGCTGTTGTGCGCGTTGTTGTCAAGGCGGTCTGTGAAGGAGGTCCTTTTGCCGGTCCTGATGAGGTGGTGGTGGTTGCGGATGGCGTCTTTGTAGGCAGTGTGGCTGTCTGGTGTTTCCGGCAGGTGCGTTTGGAGTCGAGGAGTTCCGGGGTGAACCAGCTGACTCTTCTGCTGGTGCCTCTGTTGGTGGGGTTTTTCAGCGGCGCGATGGTGTTGGCGCAGTCGTTCATCCAGCGTTCGAGGGAGAGTGCACCATCATCCGGGTTGGTGGGGTTCGTCGGAGGGTTGAGTGCGAGGCTTGTCTGGAGTTGTTCTTCAGTGATTTTGCCCTAGCGGCGGCAGGGGGTCTGTAGGGTGAGGTGTGAGTGGTTTTCAGAGGGAGAAATGGATGCAGTGGTGGTCGGTCCAGGTGAGTTCGGAGACGTGGCTGAAGGTGACGTGGGGGCTTGAGGAGAAGATTGCGTCAAGTGTGTGGCCGGCGGTGTGGGTCGGCGTTGTGACGAGCTGTTTGAGTCCGAGGTTGGCGAGATTGTCGATCAGGGTGGAGGAGTTGCGGTCGTTGTTGTTTTCCAGGTGATAGTTCAGGTCTCCGAGGAGGATGTAGTTGATGGAGGTCAGTGCGTGTGAGCTGATGAGGTCGGAGATGGAGTCGCAGAATTGAGCCCGGGGTCCTGGTGGTCTGTAGACGAGGGTGCCTCTTAGGGTGGTCTTGGGGTCCGTGTGGATCTGGAAGTGCATGTGTTCGGCGGTGCTGAGGGTGTCGTTGGTGTTTGTAGAGATCTTGATGGTGTTTTTGTGAACGATGGCGATGCCTCCTCCGGCTCTATTTACGCGGTCTCTGCGGGTGATCTTGTACCCGTCTGGGATGGCTATGTCAGGCGCAGAGGTTTCGTTCATCCAGGTTTTGGTCAGGAAGGCGACGTCCGGAGATGGAGTGTCGAGTAGGTCCCAGAGTTCGACGGCGTGTTTGTGTGCGGAGCGAGTGTTGATCAGGATGCATCTGAGCTGGTTGGTTTCCGTTGTGGTGGGTGTCTTAGCGCTTTCGTTGCAGGAGAAGTTGCAGTTCCGGCAGGTGAAGGGGCCGTGGGTACGCCTTGGGCGACCTTGCAGCAGATGTGGGTTCTTCCTGGGTTGAGAGCGATGTGGGTCTTGGCGTCGTAGCGGAGGCGGCGCTCCTCGTGGCTGGCGCGGGGGCCAGGGGGTCTGGCGCTGGGCGTGGTCCAGGCGCGGACCCAGCCTTCTATATCGAAGTGATGGAGACTTCGAATTGTCTTGCCATACATACATATTCTTATTTTTTATGAGGTCAGAAGACGTTTGCAGTTTAAAGAGCATCAATTGAAAACAACCCCTTTATGACGTGCAGACAGTGAGAGCCTTCATCATTGGGCCACAAATGCCCCTGCATGCAAGCTATAGGTAAAGAATAACTCTCAAAGAGTACTGAAAATACAGTGATGGCTGTTGTAAATCAAGGAAGCATGCAAAAACCAACATGGTTAATAAGCGTAGATAAAGTAGCTCTTATGTCCCCTTACCAGCTGTACTGAACAACAGCAGGCCTTTAGTATCCACAGCACATTAGCCTTACTTCCGACCAGCAGAGGGGGGTTATAGCACTATAATGCCTGCTGTCACTGAAGGCAAATACAGGTATGTTCCAAAATTCTAATAATGTAATGGCTGGATAAAAAAAATACTCTTCATAGACACAGCTGTAGTTTCAAAATGTGCCTTTTTCTATCCACTGCCCGTAGACTGCAGAAACGTCCCAGAGCTACAGTAAACTTTTAGGAAGAGCAGTTACACTATACAAAACACTCACTCGATTCCTTGACAAAAGACATACAATACCCTGCGTGTGCCAAGGAGCAGAGATCAGGCCTCACTCAGCCCTGCCAAGTGCCACGCATCTGGTGTCAGACTGACCCATAATAATAATGTCTCTGCTTCCCCGCAAGGATTGTAGATTATTACGTAAATGCGTGGAACTTGGCCATGGTTCTGGAGGCAGCAGCGAGGGAGCATGAAGCGGACCATCAGCTACGGGCAGAGGCGCCGCTGCTGGAGACTGAAGTCAGAAGCATTTCTCGAAGGTGGCTGAAGGCGGGGCCTTTTCAGTGACAGCCTGGCACCGTGCACGCAGAAGCGCTGCTCGTTGGTGGCTGAAGACCAGGCCCTTTTAGTCACAGCCTGATACAATGTGGGGAGAAGTGCTGCTCGCTGGTGGCTGAAGGCTGGGCCCTTTTACTGAGAGCCTGGCAAAATGCAGGCAGAAGCACTGCTCACTCGTGGCTGGAGGCGGGGCCCTTTCAGTGACAGCCTGGGACCATGCAGGCAGAAGCACTGTTCGCTCGTGGCTGAAGGCGGGCCCTGACAGCCTGATACCAGGCAGGCAGATGAAGAAAGTGACCCGAATAGGATCACCCGGGTCACTCGTGACCACCTTCCGGCCTTTCAAACCAAATGAAGAGTCGGTCAGACAGTAGAGAATATAAACCAAAATTATTTATTAGTATTGCGGAGCAGCGGAACCCAGTCTGACCAGCCTCCTGAGATGGCTGCCGAGGGACTGACTCCCCCAACATTACATCAGATATTATACATTTCCAATTCTCTAAGAACACGCCCGGGCTGGAAAATTCCAGTCCAGGCACTTGGCAAACAAAGGAGGCATAGAAGCATGAGCTACGGTCCTGAGACCGGGTACATGCTATCTCTGCTCCAAGATCACTCTGCCCGTGCTCACCATTCTGGAAGGTAGGAACAAGCCTATCCAACAAGAAAGGTATGCCATAATAGAGAGTACATTCATTAGTGCAGCAAAACTAGGCCTTGAAGAAATACAATTCAAAGATGCATCGAGGCAGCTTTCTTCTGAGGCAAGCAGTATGAGTCAGAAGCTTAGTTTCGATCATGTAACAAAATGGCGACTACTAACAAAATGGTGGCATGAATGCTAACTTAATGCAGAACGAAGTATGAGCAATAGGACAATAACATTTCAATTCTAACAGACCCTCCTTTTATCATTCATTACTAAATGTTATTATTGCCATCAGGTAAGGGCCTTACAATTCTAAAGGAAGAAAAAAATGCTCGAGCACAGGCAGCATTTGCTAACTTATTACACTACCAACGAAAGCTGAAACCCTCTGCTACATGTAATGAACATATAACAAGGCTACATATACCATCAATATTCAATAATGCCCTCGTCAAGGCACATCATATCCTGGATATCTTGCATCATCATGACCTTGTCCTTAGAGTCATGTTCCAAGTGTTGGGGCGAGGTGTCAACATTTGTACACAGCAGGCACAACAGGCCGGAAGGCATGTAAGCACAGACAACATGCTAAAATGATACCAGCTATGGCAATCAGAAAGATAATAATTTTCCAGCCCCAGGATGCGAATAGGCCCCAGAACCACCCAGTGAGAGACCATGTGCCATTCTCTTTGTGTATATCAGAGGCAAGCCTATGGAGCTTCTCCATAGCAGCATATAAATTCGGAGCGCGGTCCAGTATGTATACACAGCAGCTACTTCCGATGACCGGCATTGCCACATCATAAGGAATATTGCGCATCTGAAATGATCTAAAATATTCAATAGTTACACAAAGAGAATTGGGGACCGGGAGCGAAGTTAGAAAGGAAGGAGGTCCAGTACCCGTGCTCCCACAAGATAACGTGTATGTACTAGGGGTAACAGTTCCTCAGAACTAAGAAAATGACCAAGTTGTGGTACCCAAGACTCATGTAAGGCTGGATCAATGTAGGTGTAGGGGGGAATTTCTCATTTTCAATATAGTGCCCTCACACACCCTTGCGAGTGTCATGTTTCATCATCGGGCATTGCTCCTCGTGTGGGTGGTGCTGCAGTCCCTCACGGGCCCCGCGAGAGGGCTCTTTGGCGGAGATCTTTTGAGGAGACGCCGCAGTTGTGCATGCAGGTGTGTGGGCCTATAAAAAGGGGTGAGTGGGTGTTTTTAAAATTACCGAATAGTACCCAGAACCAATGTTTACTCAAGGGTCCATATGGTAAATTAAAAGGAAGTGGATCCTAGAGCTCCTATTTAGAACAAATACAGAGGGCAGATGTGTGACTAACCGCTGCTCTCAGGATGTGTGCAGTCGTGAAAAGTCCTACTTAAAACAGGGTCAACATGTTTCGCGCTCTCAACTGGTCCCTAAAGGATCCTGTTGGGCTTCGTCAGGACCAAAGTGTGAAGTGACAAAAAACATGAAACAGGTTCCAGGAAAGAAGGAGCCTGTGGACCTGTAATACCTTATTCTTAAAGAGTTTAGCGTCCTTGCGCTGATAGGAACTCTTTCTGTAGGTACCTATACTCAACCCCTCTATTCCGGAGATCAGGCTCCGTCGGCACCCTCTCGGTTGCAGGCTGAGTAAATGTGCTCGCCTGTCAAGGGTCCAGTAACCTACCCCGCCGTTGTGGTGTGCCGGTAACGGAGGGAATATTCAGTGACATTAAAATCCCAAAAATCAGACATCTCATTTTGAAGCCATGTTACATTTTGTTCTCTTTTGTAAACATTCATGCAAGCTGTCGGAGAAAAGGTATCCGGTGTCCCTTGTTCCTCTGGAGTAAACCCTTGATGTACACGTATATACTCCAAGACTGTTTTATAGTCAGCTAACGTCATATTCATCATATCAGAGTGATAATGAGTGTATACCATAGTGAAGAGCTGAAACCAGCCTTCACAACTCCCGAGGTAAGAGAAAGGTATTGACGACAACATGTCATTCTTGGGTGAAGGGAGCAGACCGCAGATTTAGCAATTTTTGACGTTTGGCGTACCATGGGCCGGGTATAACATTCGGAGGAACACATTATCTACATATGTCTTTCGGTGTTGACCCTTGTGAGGAGCCAGGTTGACAAACATATGTTTGGGGGTGGGGGGGGGGGGGGGGGTTGTTGTACCAAAGAGTGCACAGGATATTTCTCTTCTAGAAACCACATTATTCCAAGTAGTGCTAGTAGGGAAATCAGAACAATTATCAGGAAAACCACTTTACCCTTTTTCGACCAACTGGGCCAACCAACCCCATCCCTCTCCGAATGGGTGCTGCAAAAGGCTGTTCTTCCTCAACAATTGGGCGGCCAAAGGGATACATAGTGATCAAAATAAGGAAAACGCAATGCAATGGTGTCAATGGCAAGGAAATAGTAGGATGGGAAAAGAGTTTCCAGCGTCCTTCTGAGTCTCACTAGCAGACTCCTATTGTTCAACTACGGGGGGGCAGCGCGATCGCGGCCCGTTGAAAAAAATCCCACATCGTCCAGGATAGGGCATCCCCCTTTTCGGGAAGACATCCTCAGTTTATCCTGTTTAGTGTCTTGGACAATGCACCAATCTCCCTTTCCCTAAGCTATCATTGGTACCACGGACAGGGTACATACACCTTATTCTTCATCCATGCAGTCCATTCCTACAAATTTGACTTTTCCTTTGGTGCACTGTCCCTCCGTCAGGGGCGCAAATTGTACCTAGCCTCTCCGGGCACAGAGTGGTCAGTGAGTAAGGGCTCAAATTCAGAGGGGCCAAGAGAATGAGGCTCAAGCACTTGTGGGTTAGGTGGAGGCGTTTCCTGGATGGCCCTCACTTCTGGGGGGACCGCCTCATTCAATACTGCATCGTTCTCCTCCTCTGTTTGCACCCACGTCAGTCGGGAATCTGAAACGGGATGAAGCGTGGCACTTTCTCCGTCTCCTGGTCACCTATGCCATCGATCACCCACTGGTCATAGGGGAGAGGTAGCAGCACCTTGCGGCAATGATTGGTGTGGATCCAGTTCTTCTGACAGGTCACTTTAACAGCACTCCTGGTGACAAGAAGTACCCGCAGAGGCCCCTTCCAACAGGGCTCGAGGCTCCCCCATCTCTGGAAGTGCCGCACAAGGACAAAGTCACCAGGTCGGATGGAATCACCGGGTCCCTCTGTTTGCGTTGGTAACGTCTCTTGTATCTGTTGATGAATAGAACGCACATTTTGTGTCAATTCATAAAGATAATCCCCTAACAGAGGATACTCAATGTCTGAAAAGTGTTTTGGTTGCGGGACGCCCCAAACATTTGCTGGGCAGCCAAGCACGACCTCATATGGGGACAATCCTTTCCTAGTGTGAGCCGTAGCGCTGGTTGACAGAAGAGCTAACTGTAAAGCATCTGGCCACTTCAATCATGTGCTTTCCTGAATTTTTGCCAGTTTCAGTTTGAGAGTACCATTGTACCTCTCAACCAAGCCTGCTGACTGGGGGTGGTGTGCAACGTGAAACTTCTGTCTAATGTGTAACCCATCACACACCAACTGGATGACTTTTGAATTGAAGTAACTGCCATTGTCACTCCAAATCAAGCGAGGCAAACCTAAGCGGGGAAAGAACTCCTTCTGGAGGGCTTTTGCAGTCGCCAAGGCTGTATTCTCCGTAGTGGGGTATGCCTCAACCCATTTACTGAAGGCGCAAACAACCACTAACACATATTTCAAATTGTTGACCCGCTCTATCTCAATATAGTACATCTGAAGGACCTCAAAATGGAAAGAAGGGGGTGCAAAATTGCCAGGGGGTGTAGGAGGGCCTTTTCCAGGACATCATGCATACCATACAATATTTAACCAAATGAGCAGCTATTTCCGGGATGTTATCATTCTGCCACACGGGGTCTAATAGTTTGCGTATGCCCTTGGCGCTAATGTGAGCTGGCCCGTGCGCCATAGTGACTTCAGGGAGTACATATGCATCTGGAAACATTCCACCTTTGCTTTCCTGACTTATCCATCCAGCACCCATCTTAGTCTAAATGTGCGGTGCTTTCCTGCCATACTGCTACCCCTCAATCATTGCCTCGCTCTGTATTTCTTTGACACTATCCAGGGTATCCTCAAACATAGTAACTTCGGGTACCCATCTAGCAGGGCTTGCCACAAACATTTTTTTCATTTTTGTTCGAGCTGTCTCCTTAGCGGTTTGATCTGCAAATGCGTTTCCCCTCCCCACATCATCAGTAATTGCCATGTGGGCGCTGCATTTCAATATTGCTAACTTCTTGGGGAGTGTCAGAGCTGACAAAAGCCTGTGTATCAATGGGCCATTCTAGATCTTTAACCCGTGTGAAGTCAGGAATCCTCTCTCCGCCCAGAGCCACCTAAAATTGTGGGCAACTCCAAAGGCGTACTGACTGTCAGTGTTAGAACCGGGGTCTCCAGTTGGCCAGAGTCTGCACCCTAGTCCAAGTAGGGATCACGGATTCCGACAAGGTAGCTTGGCGCGAGGCAGGTAGGCATGCACGAGGCTATGTGTAAAGTAGTCAGCACGCATCCACACAGTTAAAGCACTCACAAATGGACACCGCACCGGTTTTCATATCTAGATGGAAGAATCTTTATCTAAAACTTTGGCAAGATTCAAAATGGCAACAGTCCACTCTAGGTAGTTAGGATTTTCCAGTAACAGAAATGTCGGTGAGCAAGATAGATCAATAGACACAAAACACACATGTTTTCTGGACTTTCCTTGAACTGTTTTAACGTTTCCAATAGCAATGTCTCTGAGGAGGTTGCCTCCCATGCCCAGTGGTAAGCGTCTCTTAAATGAGAAGGTCTGGGACAACCAATGATAGTTCCCAATGGCAGAAGATCAATGACTGTCCCTCACTAAGAGCGGGTTTCTAACAGCTTGGGGCAAGAGATAAAGAGTTATTTGGCCCCGGTAGTTTGGCACAATTCCCCGCTAGTAGGCGCGTTGTAGAGGGGCTGCCATCTCGAACACTGCTCAGTGCCCCCAAGGAAATAGGCTCCCTGTTGGCAGGCCACGTGGCACAATATGCCGATTACCCCCGTGACGCGGTCCTGGGAGGCAGCCCCCACTGTTCTTGTGCCCACCCAGGCAACCCAGCAGCTGTTGAGGCAGTCGGATGTTACCTGGGGGGCTGGTGGGGCTCTCCCACCCGCTCCGGCACGATCCTCAGTCCGGGACCTCTTCCGGCTGCCTCCCGGACTCTCGAAGGCTTCCCCCGACGCTGCAGGCTTCCGGCGTGCGGAGGTGGAGCGCGCTTCGCCTTCTCTCGGCAACCGACGTTGTTAGGTGACATCTCGTGCTGGCACCTAATCATAGCGCGGCGCTCGCCTGACGTCGCCAGGGGAGATCCTGGCAGGGCTTCCCCAAGGTTCCGGGCCGGCGGCGGTGATTGCAGGCCGGCAGCACTCTTCCTCCCCAGCGCCTCGCCGCCACAGGGTCTCGCTGCCGCAGCACTTCCCGGCCACAGTGTCTCGTTACCGCAGAGCTTCACTCCCACAGATCTTGCAGGCCCCGGGCACACACAGCGCTTTCTCCACTGCGCTTCACCTCCACGGCAATCGGGCGCAGTGGGGCAAGCAGTGGCGGTTTTGGGGACACAGCGCTTCACCTCCACGGCGCTACACAGCCACAGGACTGCAGCTGATTCTAGGTCAGTTACCTCGGGCAGGGTTGCAGTGACAGTCCTTGCAGTTTGTTCAGAGTCCCATGAACCGGCAGTCAGATAGCCTGGTTGGTGGAGACACACTGGCGATGTTAACCCAGGTTCCCCTCCCGCAGGGCAAGATCAGCAGGCAGGCAGGCAGGCAAACTCAGCTAACTTAGGGCAGCAGTTCCTAGGATCAGTCAGCCTCAGTAGTGTAGCAATCCCCCTAGCTCAGCAGCCTTCGCTCCTGCGTAGAGCCCCCAGGTCCAGTAATGTAACAGGGAGATTTGGTTCCCACCCTTTCTTTTATACCCTTAAGTCAGGTGACCAAAAAGGCGGCAAGTTCTGGCGGCAACTTGGAAGGTTCTGGAAGAATCTAGGGAGTCTGTGATGTTCCCTGTTCCCTCTGTCCTGTCTGTCTATGGTGACAAGAGGCGGGCCGTAAGGGTTACAGTAGCATCCAGTGCCAGCCTACTCCAACTACTAGTGCGCAGACAGGACGGTGGCTTCACCGCAGTAGCAGAGGCCTATGGCAACCATGTTTTTAGGAGAGAGCACCTGCACCTCAGCACTGTTTAGCAGCGGTAAGGTGCCCAGAGTCCTATGTCCAACAAAAATGGCGGTCAAATACAATGCAAAAAGGGAAACAAATGTAGGGGAAGACCACCCTAGGGCTGACAGGTCTAACAGTCAGTATAAATATTGACAGTCAGTCCCTCACTCAACTCACAAGCTCGAAGAAGGGCAACTAACTCTGCAGCTTGGGTCGATTGATAGGGAACTCGTGATGTCTCGACTACTGTGTGTAGGGTAGTTATGGCATATGCCGCAGTTGTTGTGCCATCCGGTAATTTTAAACAAGAGCCATCAACATATAGCTCCCCTTGGGGGTTCAGATAGAGGAACATCAGTCAGGTCTACCCGTTCCTTCGGCTCCTCAGTCTGAAAAACACAATCATGTACGTCTATTTCCTCACTTTCAGAAGGGAGGGGTAGTAACGTGGGGTTCAGTGTGGCAAATCTTTTGATGGTGACGTGTGGCACGAAAGGATCAAGTCATAGCCAGTCAGAGATGCACTGGTAAGGTGCTGCATCTTTGTTCAAAAGTGTATCCACAGCATGAGGTACCATAACTGTGAGATCGGTATCAAGGATGAGTTCTGCCGATTGTCGGATAGAGACAGCCACAACCGCTCTTAGACAGCTCGGACGGGGCTCTCACGACGTGGTCAAGCAGGGCAGAAAAATAAGCACACGGCCTCTGCTTACCTCCAAAGGCCTGTGTTGACACAGAAAACACGCAACCAGCTGTCTCATGTACGTACAACACAAATGGCTTAGCGTAATCGGGAGTGCCAAGCACTGGCGCAAAGCAAAGCGCAACCTTTAATTGCTCGAAAGCTTGTTGGCATTCAGGCGTCCAGGGCAAGGGTTCATGCACATCTTTAGTTGTTAGCTGCAACAGTGGCTTTGTTAGTAAGGAAAAGTTAGGAATCCAGTGCCGACAATATAAAGTAATACCTATGAAAGCTCGCACATACCCGCTGAGTCTTAGGGATGGGCATTTTGACAATAGCACTAATGCGTTAAGGTGTTAGTCTCCTGCCCTCCTTCAACAGTAGGTGACCTCTTTTCGACAATATTGGAATTTTGAAAGAGACACTATAAGTCCATGATGAGCCAAATGCAGCAATTGTGCAACCGTTGCATCTTTGCAACCTTTTTCAGTGTCAGAAGCGATCAAAAGGTCATCCACGTACTGCAGTAATACATTGACCGGGGAGAAGTGTGAGGGAATCGAATTGGCCTTTTAAAGCTTGACTATATGCTAGGAGTTTCAGTATAGCCCTGAGGGGCAAGACAGAATCTAAAGCTTCTGCCGGCCAAGGTGAAGTCGAACAGGTGTCTGCTCTCTGGATGAATAGGAATACTAAAGAAAGCGTTTTTCAAATTAGTAACAGAAAATAACTTTGCTGAGGAAGGAATCATTGTCAGAAGGGCAGTGATATCGAGGACAACTGGGAACTGAGGGACGACGATCTTATTAACCCCACGCAAATCAATCACAAATTGATAAACATCAGGATGATCAGCAGAGGAACCCGAGGGTGTCCTCTTAAGAATGGGAAGAATGGAGCTATCACATACGTTCGCAGTCGTCTCCTCAACAACCCCGGAATTGATCAAGTCCTGAATAATCGGTAATAGAGCTTGCGGTATTTTGTACTGGGGAATACGAGGCAGAACAGTGTTGTCCTTGACCTTAATAGAGACTGGAGGTATCTGTAACAGCTCTATGTCTGTATCGCCTGTAGCCCACAAAGTGGGCGGCACATCTTTGAATTCAGCAGGGAGGGGCACATCCTTGGACAAACACTGCTTAGAACTAACCACATTAGGACCCATCGTCATATAGACACCTGCTGGGGAACAATAAATTGTGGCGTACAACTTCTTCAACAAATCTAATCCCATCAAATTCTCACCGCAATTGGACATCAGTAAAAATGGCGAATCAACAGTAAAGGGACCAACAGTCAGGGAAAGGGGCTTGGATATGGGGCTCACAACCAGCACACCAGAAAAGCCTACCGAAAACATTATTATGGCCAGTCAGGGCTGCCCCGGGGACCAGTGAATGGGAAACAGAGCTGTTCATTGCACCAGTATCCACCACAAATTGCTTAGCTGAGCAGTAATATAAGGTCCCCGCTGATCTACAGGTATCTGAACTGGTCCCTCACCCTGTACCGGGCTGTCCTAAATATGAGATAACTCAGTCACTTCATCCAAATCGTAGTCATCATGATAGTACTGTCGCCCCGAGGGTCATCGAAATCGTTCCAATCAGAGCACCCCTGCTGTTCCTCATAGTCCTGGCCTCCGTCATGACCACCTGCTCCATGACCCCATCCAAGAGAACCCCGTCCTCTAGGGGCCACAACCTTTTTGCAACAACGTTGGGCACTCACTGCGCCAGTGTCCCTCCTCCTTACAATATGCACAATGATTCAGCCCCACAGGCGCAGCATTTTTCCTAGTGCCGGGCAGCTGTCATGCCGCACCAATCCCGCGTCCTCTCTCGTTCCTTCGTGATACCTGCTGCATCAACACCTTCATCTTTAACTCCTTATTTTTCTTCTCCAAATTCTCCTTCTCTTCGTTCTCTCTATGCTCATAATACTGTGCCATACTTAATATCACTGAAGGACAGGAGGTAGTCCACGTGCTCTCCGAAGCCTGCAACCGAGTCGTGATCTCGGGAAGCAGGCTCGTAACAAATCTGTTAACGACCATACAGTCACCTCCCTCCATCGACAAGTCCTGTCCACTGAAATCACAAAACACACCTTCAAACCAAGTAAAAAAAAAAAATGGAACAATAGGCATAGCAGGGAGACCTGCAGTCGCAACTGGTGGAGCCAAAAAAGAAACAGGAGGCGCTGTAGCCGAGGCAGCCAGGTCAATAGCAGGAGATCCAGAGGCAGGGGCCGGAGAGGCAGAAGACAGGGGCTGTGGGACAGCAGGATATATTCTCTGCGGGGCATATGGAGGCAGAGGTCGGGTATCTAACAGGTCCTCTACAGATGTATCGCCTTCTTCTCGGTCAACATAGGATAGGTCACATTGCAACCTAAACTTTCTATCAGCACACTCTATACCCTTCTCTATTTTCTCTCTATCATACGCTACAGCTTTCTGTGTCACTGTCTGAATTCTACCTTTTCGGGCCTCTTTTTCTGCCCTCATGCGCCTCTGCTTAGCTTCCTTCTGCCATACCTGGAGATAATCAAACATTGACTGCCTACTTCGTTTTCCAAATAATTTTTCCTGCAGGAAATTCTATTTTTCTTCATCAAAGGTACCTGTTAGCGGCCACTGCAACTTGGCGTTGTCCCTCATATATTTGTGCCATAGTGTACAAAACCTAATAGGGCCAAGGCCGTGCTTAACATACATATCGAAGTTCAGGGTGCCTTCCGGATCCGCAGGCTGCCTCTCTTCCAATCGAGCATCAGCAGAACAACAACGGCACCCCAATCAACACAACTAGCTCCAGCAGAGCATCTTAAAAGGAAGCAAGGTCACTACTCGTGCCAGACGAATAGTTCGCAGATATCTTTCGAAAGATCAGTGCTCGGACCGTATCAAACAAGGAAACCCAAAGGTCAGTCCTCAGACTGCACCAATAAACAAATCAGAGTCGACACCATAAAACCAGCCAAATCCCAGGCATTTTCAAAAGCAAGCCAAATCCATTATGTTGCCTGGCATAGCATCTGCAGACGCTCTGTACCCAAATCGTTCCGCAGACCTACCAAGTGCAATCAAATATTATTCAAAAGGGTGCCGTATTCACAAACAACCAAATCAAACTCACCTGGTACACACAGGTTGAACAAATTTATTCTCCACTGCTGACTCTTCGGAAAAAACGGTCATATCCAAGGGTTTTGCCTTCTCTGGACTCCTTAATGCAAAACGCAGTATGAGCAATAGGACAATAACATTTCAATTCTAACACAGAAGCGCTGCTCGCTGGTGGCTGAAGGTGGGCCATTTTAATGACAGCCTGGCACCATTCAGGCAGAAGCACTGCTTGCGCCCCTCCCCTCCATAATGCAGATCGCTGCGAGCAGGGGGCGAGCCTATGGCAAGCTCGTCTGCGCCAGACCATGGCCAGCGTCAGGAACCCTGGCCCCCCCGGAGCCCCACCAATAGGACACTGCCACCCTCCTCACTCTCAACCCAGGAAGACACCCAGACTGCCAGAACTCCTCACCGAACATCACCCACAGACCTTTCTCCTGCAGACACTGCCAACGTTCCTGCACCATCTACAGCGCCCCCACGTCCGCCACAGGCCCAAGTGATGCCCGCGCCACCGCAGCCCCGACATGCATCCTCCTCAACGTGCGCTCCGTCCACAGACGTCGCCTTCTTCATGGAAACCTGGACCAACGCCACCCCCCCCGGTCCCGACATTGGCACCGCAATCCCTGACGGCTACAAGATCCAGAGGAAGGACCGCCCAGGAAGAGGACTCGCCATCGCACACAAGACCTCCCTCCGACTCACCACCTCCAGCACGAGTGACCCCCCCCACTCCAACACAGAACACCTCCACTTCCAGATCCAGACCTCCCCTAGGACCACACTGCACAGCACCCTCGTCTACAGACCCCCGGGACCCCGCTCCCTGGCCACTACAGCAATCACCAACCACGTCAAACCCCACGCCATCACTTCCACGGACTACATCCTACACGGAGACCTGAATTTCCACCTCGACAACCGCAGCGACCCCAACAACCTTTACAACCTCGGACTGAAGCAGCTCGTCAACACCTCCACGCACAGAGCAGGACACACCCTCAACCCCATCTTCGCATGAGGGTCTAACCTCCGCTTCAGCCACACCACGCAGCCCCCCTGGACCGACCACCACTGCGTACATTTCACCTTCAACACCACCACCGCACCCAAACCACCCCCCTGCCCGCCACGAAGGAACTGGAGCAAAATTACAGAGGAACACCTCAACTCCAACCTCCTCCAGGACCACCCATCGCCACGACTGACGCCAATGCCGCAGCCAAAGAACTCCACCGATGGATCTCCAGATGCACCAACAACATCGCCTCCCTCCGCCACCCAGCCAAACAACGCCCCATGAAGGCCGCCTGGTTCACCACCGAACTCCAAGTCGCCAGGCGCACATGCAGACGCCTTGAGAAAAAATGGCGAAGCCGGAAAACCACAGAAGACCTAAACAAATTCAGGAGCGCCGTGAAGGAGTATCACCAGCTCATAAGGGACAACAAACGGACCTTCATCAAGAACAAACTCGACCCCAATGCAACCAACGCCAAAGAACTCTTCAACGTCATACAGCAATTCACCAAACCGCGGCTTTCGACACCGTCTCACACCGCACCCTCACAGCCAGACTGCACAACGCCGGGATACAAGGCACCGCCCTCTAATTGATCCGATCCTTTCTCTCCGGCAGAACCCAGAGGATCAGAACCCCCATCCTTTCATCTCCGAACCTACAGAGATCAACTGCGGAGTACCACAGGGATCATCGCTCAGCCCCACGCTCTTCAACATCTACATGGCCTCCCTCGCCGCCATCGTCAGACAGCATGGGCTCAACATAGTATCTTACGCCGATGACACCCAGCTCATCCTCTACCTCACGAAGGATCCCGAAGACACCAGGCTCAGCTTCCAGGAAGAAATGAAGGACGTCGCGGCCTGTATGAAGGACAGCTGCAAGAAGCTCAACACAGAGAAGTCAGAAGTCCTCATCCTGGGTCCCTCGACCTCCGCCTGGGACAACACATGGCAGCCCTCCGCCCTCGGGAGACCTCCCACCTGACAGACCACGCTCGGAACCTCGGCATCATCCTCGACTCCATCACCATGACCCACCAGATCAACGCCATCTCCTCCACCAGCTTCAACTGCCTCCACATCCTCCGAAAGACCTTCAAATGGCTGCCCCGAACACAGAAAAACCATCACCCACGCACTCCTAACCAGCAGAATGGACTACGGAAACGCCCTCTACGCCGGAGTCAACAGGACCCTTCTACACAAGCTCCAAACCATCCGATGTTGTGGAGGGATTTGTAGGTGTGGGTGAGAAGCTTGAAGGTTATTTTCTTCTCGACAGGGAGCCAGTGTAGGTCTTGCAGGTGTTGAGTCATGTGTTTGTGCCGAGGGGTCCTGAGGACGAGTTTGGTCTCGGCATTCTGGATGTTATGTTATGTTATGTTATCCGTTCTTCTATAGCGCACAGCTGCCCCAGCAAAGGGGCGTCCCGGCGCTCAGACAGGCAGAATGAAAAATACATAGAACAGAGAAGCAGATAGAGAAGGGGAGAAGCAGAGTAAGGAAATGATATCCTATGTAGTAAAATTACAGCCAGAGGGAAAAAGATAAGTTTTAATAGCCCTCCTGAACATGAGCAGGTCATCAAGGGCACGAATATGAGCAGGTAATGAGTTCCAAAGCCTAGCCGCCAAAAAGCGGAAGGAACGCCCTCCGGCTCTGCAGCGTTTGAACAGTGGTTCTTGTCTGCCCACCGCGGTACAATGAGTGTCCTGAAGGAGCACAGTTGACAGCTTTTCTGCTGCCTATTGATCTTGTGCCTCAATCACACCAAGTAGGGTCAAGCCACCTCCCAGGCAAACTAAAGGAAATCACCTGCAGATGGTGCACTCCCAGGGCAGAAAAAGATGAACTCCTCTCCCTCCAAGGGTCGGCACTAGTACAGCGGACATCCCCGCTGTAGCACACCAGGCCCCCTCCGAGCAGAAACGAGGGTGCTCAAGCCTTAGGTCAGGAGCTTAGCTAGTTTACTGCTGAGGGGCAGTGACGGGGTGATACCAGGCTGCTAAAAGATATTAATGAAAGAGCTTGCCTAGCAGGCATTAATGCTCATAAATACCTGGGGAAACGCAATGGAGAGAAGAAAAGGGCATGGCACCGTACGTCCCTTCAAAAACCATGCAACACAAAAAGTCGTACGGTGACAGCGATCCACAAAGAAGTGTATTCAGAGTGGTGCACCCTCAACGGAGCTGAAACCTTAGGCTTATGGGGAAGTCATCCTTAATGGAAGAGGAAACCTCACACACTTGTTAGTGTCATGCTTCATCATAGGAATCCTCTCCCCAACCTAGGACAATGCAAATAAAAAACTGGACTGGATGACCTACACATACACATGGACATCGGGAACTTGATACCTCTCTAATACGAATAATGCCTATGACCATCAACACACACACACACGCATACACACACACACACACGCATACACACACACACACACACACACATACATATATACACATATATATATATATATATATATATATATATAGTGTGATTTTAGTTTCAGAAGGTGCTAGAGTGCACACAAGAAAAAGAGAACGAAGAGACGGAACATGCATTGAGAATGGACAGAACGTGGCTTGTTTAACATATTTGAATAACTCTCTATGATTTGCAAAGCAAATACAACAAGGCTATCAGCCCAATTTCTGCCGCCACTTTGCTGCCTGTCTGGAGGGGACTCTAAGTCCCAGGATTCTTGCTCTTCCTAGGATGGAGGAGCGTGCCCACTATCTCGCGCTAAAAAGCACGTAAGACTCCCACAGCGCTGGACGCTGCAACAGCCCGGTTTCTGCCACCACATTGCTGCCTGTCTGGAGGGGACTCAAAGTCCCAGGATTCTTGCTCTTCCTAGGATGGAGGAGCGGGCCCACTATCTCGCGCTAAAAAGTACGTAAGACTCCCGAAGCGCGGGACACGCCCGGGCGAAGCGGGGCCAAGGGCAGGCCCGTCCTTGCCCATCATTGAAAGGAAGAGGCAGGGCAGGGCCACCCCCCCCTTTTGATTTGCGGACCTTCTAATTGTAAATTTAATCCATCTTCACACTGTTTACATCTTCGTTTTGGCACCTATTAATGACTCTGCGCTTGGGCTCTACTATTTGCAATCTATCAGAACAATTGTAGACTGGAAAGATCGGAGTACCGGAACCTGGCCTACTTGTTAATTGAAGGGTCGTTTATTATCACTTTTTTAATCCCCTGGGTAGATGGGAATCTGGCTGTCGTTTGCTGTGCTTGCTGTGATTTAGTCATATTATTGAATTATATTGTATGACGTGGGTGTTGTGATTTGGCGTCAGTACAGTAGCTCCCTGTTCTTTATGGCGGCTGGGATCTGTGTGCTTATAACCCAAATTCTGGGTGTACTAGCGCTAATTGTCCTTTTTTTAATTGTTGATTAGAAAAGAACTTTGGGGTGTCATTTTGGTCTATTCTTTAGACTTGCTAGATATTAACAACCATAATACGCTATAGGGAAAAGGAAGACTAGAGACCATGAAAGTGGGGATGGAGGGTCACAACCAAAGACTAAAGTAAACAAAACCTCCAAAGCACGCAAGTTGGCAGGAGGCAATTGTGTTCTTGAGCGTATAGATGACCTCCTTGTTGAATGAGAGGATATTCTTTTCTTCGCCAACTGTCTCGCCACTGGTCCTTTACCCCTCTAGCCCACCAAACCTCACTAGCAGCAAAAAGTCCCAACAGCATAGACGTATCCCATCCATGTTTAGTAAGCCTAAAACACGCAGCACAAAGAACTGATCCACTGACCACTCACTATTGCCAGGCAAGCTCAACGCAGATAGAGTAGAGGTAGTTGAGATAGAGGGGGCGCTAAACTCTGAACCCCTAGTCAGGACTCTAGATAATGCCTCAGCTGTTCGTAACCCCCTCACTCTCTCTAATAAGTTTCTTTCACTTCAGCCTATATGCAAGCCATTAGGGGCAGGGGAGATGGGGTCAGGCAAAGACCATAATCTAGACGATGGTAATCAGGAAGTAAGAGCTGACCAAGGCCCCGGTGATATTTCAACATGGTCATAAAGTGAGACAACAACCACTAACCAGGCTCAAGACCCACGTAAGACTATGGCTGACTTGAGATCTGAGATAGATAACCTAAAAAAAGCAGTACAAGAGTGGACGTTCAAATAAAATTGCTAGTAAATAAAGGTGATATTGGAGTCTAACTGCTTAAGCAGTTTCCTAACGAATGTTCGGCCAGCACTTTTACCACTGCTAGCTCTTCCACTCACCCCTTAGGTACTGCTGCTAAGTTCATTCGTAAGAACTCTTCCGAACCCCTGCTTAGGCACTCCGAGTTGAATACAAATATAACTCACAGGCGAACCCCAGTCCAGCTGCCATATAGTAACTTCCCGATGCCCCCTCGTGCCAGCAATAACACTTTTCAAAATATATCTAGTGGGCAACTGACATCACATGGACCACCTAAGAGTATTTTTTTTATCAATGTCCCTGGACTGATTGTATAGAGCTACTTTTTAGGAATGCAAACATTGTTCATGACTTAATTGCGTTAGAAGCTAGGTTTAATCCTACTCTTGGCAAAACCGAAAGGGGATGATGGACGGAGTGTTGAACACTGCAAGCACTCACCCCCAGGCAACTGATCTGGGTTTTATCCATCATCATTCTTTAGCTCACTCCGCCACCCCAGTTCAGACATGGCCATATTCAAATCAGTCTGAGCCTGTGCCTCATGGGAACAGTCCAGCCCGAACTGCCAAGCCATGTCTTCCCTGGACCGGAAACAAGCTTCCTAGGACCGGTTTCTGGCATTTCAGCCATCTTCAGCCAGGCTAGCTTGAATCCAGTGGCAAAGTGAGCAAGGGACCCACGTCTGGGCTTACACTGCCATCTTAGGGCACACAAAGCAAAACCAAAGGGGATGATGGACGGAGTGTTGAAAATTGCAAGCACTCACCCCCACCCTAATCCTACTCTTGTACAGGGATTCGGATGAAGTATCGCCCTCAAATGCATCCACCATTGTTAACCACCCATAATCTGGCTCATCAACAGACATCTGGTTCAAACCTTGATGCACATGACTGACTTGCCCACTCAACTTTGCGATTAGGTTCTATACCTCGTCCCCCTACACCAATTCCCTGTGTTTCTGGAATACTTTTTCTGATGCTTTAACCCTGCTCACAGCAACGGTCCAGGATTCGTTAATCAGCAAAGTGAACCTGGCCGTAATCAGTTGCCGCAGCAAGGGGGGTAGTTCCGAGGCACATAGAATGGGATATCAGGGAGGAGATTCAGGAGACTGTGTAAACACTGTACCTATAGGTAGCAAAGATCAGAGGACTACATTCTCTCTATTGTCTTGTACATTGGGTCCAATACATAGAAAAGCATGACATCTGCTTTCTACAAGAAACATGGTGCTCTTCCCCTATCTTTATCCCGGGTATATTCCATTCCATCGTCCTGCGATCGCTAGTAATACTGGGTGCCCAAGAGGAGGTTTATTAATTCTAATCAAAATTGATCTCCACTGTTCGGTCAAAGAACTAAAGACCAATAATCCGGACATACTGGCGTTTCAACTAAGGGTTGAAGATGGGTTCGGGACGGACCTTTTTAATGTATATGCCAGAGGGACGAAGATGGGAAGTACATCTATCAACCTCCAGGAGTTGGAGTACCTTTTGGACACCAGGGAATCCTCATTACCATTAATAGTTGCAGGTGTGACACCACAACTGGGACTGCTGAACATATGGGCTGCAACTGATCTCACTGAAGTCAAACAGCAATTTACAACATTGGGGTACACGTTGGTCAAACGGGGCTGGCGAGAGGGTGGGGGGGGAACAAACCCGCCATCCACTACCATGTGGCGAAAGAGCTGGACAGGTGCATGTTGGCGGAGACGGAGGTCTTTGTAGCTAGGGGTTGCCCCAAAAATGGGATCGGAAGTGGTTAAAGTGGAACGTGTATCGTGGCGATATCTGTGTGTCCCCTACGGTATAACTGGAGATGCTCAGAAATGTAGATAGAGATGGAAGTGTTTGACATAAATCTTGATTTAATATACACACATGTAATGTACTGAATAACTTGCAAAATGTCATCTTAACTATTTCTCTATGGCTGTCATTAAAACCTATAAACACATTAAAAAAACAATTGTTGCAGGTGACTTCAATACCACCTTTTTTTTTTTTTTTTTAAACGTTATTTTTATTTTTTATACCATTCAATAACAATATTGACAGATGGGAAAATACGTCATCAATGCAATGTGTATGATCAACAGGTATGGAGGTAGAGCAATGATCAATGAATCTCGCAGAAGGGTTACTCAAGAGAAAGCATTCATACCCATCAACAGTGACAATCCGAATAGTACATAGGACCATTCTACTAGAAGTCTATTTGCAAATAGAGAGCGGGAAAGCGTTTCTTATAAGCCAGAACCAGCCCTCGCATGAGATAATGTAAGGGCTCCCCCTTCTACATCCAAATCCAGCTTGTAATACGTCAACCATGGGGACCAAATTTTTCGGAATTTACGTGGGCAGCCCCTAGCTTTATAAACCACTTTCTCTGCAGCCTTGTATAAATCCATATTGGATTTCCATTCTGTAAATGTAGGAAGGCGCTGTGCACCCCAGTACTTGGCTATGTCCCGTTTAGCCACTACCAACCCAAGATTAGCAAGTAAGAGTCCATATCGTGGCAGATCGACATCAGTGGGAATTCCCAATAGTAGGAATTTCACATCCATCTCATTGGTTGCCCCAAGTATTTTATTTAATTCCCCCACTATTGTGCGCCAGTAGGGCTGAATGTGACTGCACTCCCAAAGAGTGTGAATGTATGTGCCATGTTTCGTACAGCATCTGAGGCATGCAGGGTCCTCCACCCTCCCCATCTTGTGCAATCGTTCCCCATTATAGTAGACCCTATGAAGGATCTTGTATTGGATAAGACGCAGTCATAATTTGATCGCCACCTCACGTGGGTGCATGAGGGCCGCTTCCCAGTCTATATCCTCAAGGGGTCCTGTGGTGAGTTCCCACTTTGCGCAAAGTGGGCCAAGACCATCTGGCATGTTATTGAGCTGCGTTTTGTATGTCAGCGATATCGCCTGAGTCGGGATCTCCTCCTGAAGGAGTCTGCCCTCAAGGGGGGTGTATTCCGGCAGCGCCCCGTCGTCCAACCATTCCGCCCGCCAGGCATGGCGAAGCCTAAGGTACGCGTAAGTTTGAGAACTATGCAGTTGATATTTGGATTGAAGGAACAAGAAGGAGACCAGGGAGCCTCTCTCCAGGAGGTCTCCTATCTTGAAAATGCCAATGAGGTCCCATTGTTTGAAGCCCCTCAGCTTCCGGATCTCGCGCAGACTAGCTCCCTCCCTCCCATAATGGGGTCTCCCGTGTAGGTTTCCCCTCCCATCTCATCAATTTCCCTGCAGTTTTCAAGGCCTCTATTACCCGTTGGGTAGCGGGAAGGTGTTGTGTCGTGCCGGCACCCCCGTATAGATGGTGCAGGTGGGAGCGTTCATGGAACTTAAGCCTTTCCAGCCTATATGCCGGATGGTCCACTTATGCGTGAATCCACTCATTAATAATGATAAGGTGGGCCGCCCTATCGTAGGCTCTGACATCTGGTACGGCCAACCCCCCGTTGTAAGGATTGCGCAATGCTATCCGTGGATGAGCACCATCCCAGAGGAGGAGGCGCAACTCACTATCAATAGAAGCGAAAATTGTATCAGGTAATTTTTGATAAGTGTTCTGAAGAACATAAAGAAGCTGAGGGACCGTCTCCATTTTGTACATGGCGGCTCTTCCCATGATAGTGAAAGGAAGTTTCCTCCACCGCTTCCCATCTGTATGAAAATTCAGCAGCACCCGTCGTATATTGCGATCCACGCGAAGCACGGGGTCAGTGGTAATATAAAGGCCCAGATAAAGAAAGCAGCCGGGATAAGTGTAAGATGTGGGATCACTACTTACTGGATAGAGGGTGGACTTAGTCCAGTTAATCTTGTGACCAGCGTAGCTGCCATATTCTTAAAAGATGTGTACAAGATGGAGGAGCGTGTCAGCGGGCCGCGTGACAGAGCAGAATATCATCTGCATATAACAATATGCGTTCTTCCTCCAGTGACCCGGGAGCATTTAGGAAGCCACCCAGGTCAGGGGCGAACCACGCAGGCCAGGGGTACCAATATGAGGGCAAACAGTAGGGGAGACAAGGGGCAACCCTGTTTGGTGCTGCGTTGTATCGGCCAGTTGGCGGAGAGAGTGCCATTGACCCGTACTCGTGCCTCGGGTGTGTTATATAACAACGCCAGCCACTCTAGAAAAATCGGGCCGAAGCCCATTGCTTCCAGAGTGCGCCACATGAAGGGCCAGTGAATCCTGTCAAACGCTTTCTACGCATCACGCGAGAGAAGCAAATGGGGAGTGTCGCGAACCTGTACTGTGTCCATCCAGTTAGCTAGGCAGCGAAAATTAAGACGGGTAGCACGCTTAGGCATAAAGTCAGATTGGTCTTGGTGCACCAGCGGAAGAATCACGCTTAACAGGCGCTGTGCAAGAATCGTGGCCAGGATTTTTGTTTCAATATTAAGGAGGGATATGGGGTGATAGGACCCACAATCATCTGGGGGTTTCCGTCTTTATGAATGACCACCACTGTGGCTAGACAAAGGTCTTGACGGAGACACCCCTGTTCCTTTGATTCAACGAACATCTTTAGGAGATGGGGCGCCAGCAATGCAGTGTTCAGTTTAAAAAATTCACTCGGCAGGCCATTAGGGCCCGGAGTCTTACCTGCTTTCTGGTGACCTATGGCCTCGGTAACCTCCGCCAGTGTCAAGTCGCCCTCTAGGCTATCTCGTTCGTCGGGTGTAAGGGTGGGCATGTCAATACCTTGAAGGTATTGGCGTATCTGAGAGTCTCCCGCTTGAGTACGGGCTCCATAAAGAGCATTGTAATAGCGCTCATAAGCCCCTGCAATATCCTCCAGAGTGGTATGAACAGTCTCTTGCTCCTTTATAGACAGTACCCATCGTGACTCAATTTCTTTCCGCCCCAGCCACGCCAACAGTTTCCCCGCCCGATCTCCCGTTTCGTAAAGGCGATGTTGGGTTGCTAGTTGGTATGTTTTTACCTCATCAGTCGCAAGCGCTAAGTATTCGTGCCTGGCTATTTCAAGCCGGCGCAGATCCTGTTCCGTCATTGTGGCCTGGCTTGTCCCTTCCAAGTCCAGGAGGGTATGTTCTAACTCTACAAGCTCCTGAGTTGCACGTTTCTTCTTGTGGGCCAGTACATTTTGCGCCCTGTCACGCAGTACCGTCTTGTAGGCCTCCCACAAAGTAATTGCAGATGGGACTGAACCTTCATTTTCAGTGAAATATAGCTAGGAGTCAACACGGAGCTCTTCAGCAACTTTCTCATCACGCAGCTCCCATGCATTAAGTCTCCATTGCGGAAGCCGTCGACCTCCTCCACCACCCATTTTCATGAGCAGGGGAGAATGGTCCGATATTCCCCTAGCCAGGTAGTCTGTGTCGGCCACCCGCTGCATCTACCCTGCTGGAGCGATAAGATAGTCCAAGCGGGAGAACACCTTATGGGCGCTGGAAAAGTAAGAATATGTCCGCCGGAGCGGATGGTGGCGCCGCCACAGGTCAGACAGGCCCAGTGACTCTAAAAAACGGGACAGAGGTGTGACATCTGGGGTGTCCCCTCGGGCTAAGGAGCGGTCCAGTAGGGGATTCAATACATCGTTGAAGGATATTTAAAAACTACAACCCACCTCAAACCTACTGCTAAGAACTGTCTTCTGCTCTATGACAGTTTTCACCCGAGACACCTCAAGGAAAACCTACCATTTGGACAATTCCTCAGGTTAAGAAGAAACTGCAGGGAAACTAATGACTATGAGGAACAGGCCAAAGACCTGGCAAGAAAATTGAAAGACAGAATATATCCTTCACATATCATCAACAAAGCAAAGAAAAGAGCAAAAAACAATAACAGAGATGCTTTCCTGGAGACTTACGCGAAACAAGAAACAGAAAAAGACAGAAGACCCATCTGTATCACCACTTTTAGCACAGCGTCAGACAAAATCACTAAAATGGTGAAGAAACATTGGAATATGCTAAACAGCGGCAACCTAAATATCGCTACACCCATGTTTTCACATAGGAGAGGCAAAAATCTACAGGACCTCCTAGTACACACACGCCCGAGACCTAATCAAAGGAACAAGCAACAGACCATAAGCACTCTACCAACGGGCCACCACCCGTGTCGGAACTGTAGTGTGTGCCACCTGACCTCCACCACAAAAAAGGTCCTTTTTAACACAGGCACGTCATGGGAACTCCGAAATTTCACCACATGTAACACAGTAGGTGTAGTTTATCTGATCACATGTTCCTGTACTCTCCACTATGTGGGCATGACCACCAGGAAGGTGAGCACAAGGATTTGTGAACACCGCAGCAACATCCGGTGCCACAGAGCAAGTACCAGGATGACAGCACATTTTAATGATATGCAACACACACCAAAAGACATGAGGTGGGTGGTGCTGGAGCATATCAAACCATGTGACAACCTTGAACAAAGGTTGCTGGAAAAAGAACAACGTTGGGTCTTTAAATTGCGCACTGATACCAAAGGGCTAAATGACCACATCCCGTGGGGTCAATTTGTCAGATAAATATAGCATGTCCAGAGTCAACAACCATATAAGAACCACTTGATTTCGCTTGGTCTTTTTTCCTCCCCTTTCTCTTTATTTTTCTTTATTTTCTTTATTATCTTATTTTATTTAACTTTACCCTGTCAATGCTATGCCCCATTGGACACAGCTCACATAGGACCTAATCCCCATTGGGACTTCCTCACCACTTCCAGGTTACTAGCCTAAGATGGCTGCCATCTTATTGTGACACTTTCACAATAGAGATACCCTCTCTACCTTTCATCTGAGAACCGCCCAGTACCGCAGGGTTTGAGACCCGCTTTTCTTATTTAACTTTTCTTAAAACATTTATTTATTTTCCCTTTTGAAAGTCATGTAGCCCATGTGCACAATTTTAATATATTCGAGTACTCTCTGCCCGTCTTTTAGACCCACGCGTCCGACAAGGACACCTAAGATGGCCCCCACCATTTTACCTGAGTACGCGGCATAGTCTTCCCCAATGCGTCCGTGACCAGGAAGTTTCTCGATCCTCTATTTAGACCTCTCAAACCCCAGACACGCTAAGATGCGGTCCGCCTATGGGAACGAGTAGGTCAATTCGACGGAGGCTAGCCGAGTCAAGTAAGCTTTGTTCTTCCCCGCATTTAGGATTCCTCATGACCGGGAGCCCATTGTATATTTACAAATTCTGACTTCCCTGTTTTCGGGGTCTCCTTAGCGCCATGCCGAATCAAGAACTTTTTTACCTTTGATTTCCTCTAGGGTTTATTCAGGCTCCTCAACCCAGGCAGACCATGAGGTTTATTTTTGCCAACTATTAAGTAGGTCTATAAGGCAATGCGCTATTGTTCATGTTATGTTTGTTATGTCTGATGTCAGTAGTATAGGTTGTATACTACTCGTCACCATGTATTTTCGCTAATTGGATGTGACAGGTGGCCACGCCCCTTCGGTCCGTGTTGCCACGCCCCTTTGGTCCGTGTGTCTATATTGGACGTGTTCCAAGTCTGATTTTAATCGGGGTTTTAATCGGTCCTTATAACGTATTGATAAGATTATAGCATTTTATTGTTTTATAGGTCGTTATTTTGTGAATCAAGGCTTATAAAATGATACGGCGATGAAATAAAAAATAAAAATAAAAAAATAAAAAAAAATAAAAAGCGTATAAAACGATAAGTTAGGATTTGTGAATCAAGGCTTATAAAATGATACGGCGATGAAATCAAAAAGCGTATAAAACGATAAGTTAGGATTTGTGAATCAAGGCTTATAAAATGATACGGCGATGAAATCATAAAGCGTGTAAAACAACCAGGCATGCCCGGGCATGTCTTGCTTTAGGCATGTTTATGGGGGACTCAGTACGTATAAATCGACCAGGCATGCCCGGGCATGTCTTGCTTTAGGCGTGTTTATGGGGGCTCAGTAATCGGATATATGGGGTGCAGCTACGAATTAAAATGATATTTTATACATTTCCCATCATCACATTATTGAAAAGAATAATAACGCGTTTTAGAACAAATTGCTTTTATTAAATGTAAAATGAAAGCTCGGAGAAGTTTTATTTTGGGTCAATATTTACAATTTAATTGAAACCATTTTTTACATAACAGAAAATCACATTTTATGTAATTACAGTTTCATTATATGGAATTACATATACTGACAGCATTTAGTGACAATAGAAAAAAAAAGAAAATCAAGCTTATAGTTGAATAATGAGGTAGAGGTAGTTATCAAATATAATATGAACCATTGCATATAAATCACAGTATCAACAGCACACATAAAATCTGCGGAAGTTACATTAAAAAAGGAATCACAGCATATTTTTGGTACCCGGTAATAATCACAGATAGCTATAAAACATTTGTAAAGTATAGAAAACACATAGTCAAGCTTATAGTTGAATAGTGAGGTAGCGGTAGTTCTCAAATACATTATAAACCAAGACATATGAATCACAGTATCAACAGCAGACATCAAATATGCGGAAGTTACATACATTTTTTAAAAGAGGAATCACAGCTTATCGTTGTTAACTTATAATAATCACGGATAGCGATAATACATATATAAATATAGAATTCACATATTTAAGCTTATAGTTGAATAATGAGGTAGCCGTAGTTAGCAAATACATTATGCACCTTGGCATATAAATCACAGTATCAACACTGAAAACAAAATGATGTACATAAAAATCAAGAAACCATAGCGTATTAACATCAACCAGTAATACGCAGTATGGCCACCGGGCATAAAATTATACAAAAACTATATGTTGTGATACAGATGAGGTATTTACATAAAAAAATATTTAGTTACCCAGTAAAAAGCATAGGTCTCTATTATAAGTCACGGGTGCTAAACAGACAACCATGGCAATCTCGCAAAGTGTTTTCTTTTTTTTGGCGGGAGTGCTTGGCCGTGTGTTGTTACGGGTTCGTGAGCATTGTCAGCGGTATCACGGAGGGCAAGCGTCGGTGCTCTTCGAGGGGTCAGTGAAAATGGTGATGCGGGGGGAGAAGGGATAACAAATGGTGCAACGGCGTTGTTCTTTAAATCTTCTAAGTGGATACGATGACCACCATTTCCTAGCACCGATGTCGGAATGTTCAGTTCTGCTAGGCTCTGCATGAAGGCATCCCAACCGACAGGCGCTTTATTATTTGCAAAAGAGTGTGTTTGGGTGGCGCCTCTGATCAAATCATGCAGGTTTGAACCACGTATAACATTACCTTTATAAAGAAGTTCCCCCTTATCATTCCAGAAAGCGATGTCTTTATTTTGATGAATTTTATTAAGAAGTAATTCTGCTTTCTTTTTGTGCCGGGGGTTAACGTTGTCAAGGATTTCATTAACTAGATTAAAGGCGTGTGATTCTGGCTCTCTGACCGGTGAAACGGGTGGCTCTTGACTTTCAGGCATGAATAAAGTCAGGCCCTCTTTTTCCATTTTACCATGATGGACAAAGTTCAGATACTTTTGAAGGATAGCGGTATAAAGCTTAGCTTTCTCGTGCACCGGTAAATCACTACGATGAAGAATTTCGCGCATCTCAGCGTCCAACAGATCCGTGGCTGATTTTCTAATGTCGGTATCAGCGCTTGGGGGACTCCGCATTCTGTCTAGCTGATGTTTAGGAACGAGATACATTTTTTCAATGTGAGCCATCACCGGCGGCGCAGCAGGCCCGAGAGAAGCGGGATAGCAATGCCTAGCAGCGATCCTATGAAGCCCCCAGACTGCTTGACAAGACTTTTTTTTGTTTTAATAGAGATCCTCTTATTGCTCAGTTTTTTAACAAGATTACTTTTCTTTTTAAGCACTCGGATCTGTTGAGGACTCAAAGGGACATTGCCCTTCAAGGTATTTAGGGCTATCTCCGATATCGCTGCTACTAAATCGTCAGACGCGGAGCATAGAAGAGCTTTCCTTTGTTGTGGGGATGATGAAACCAACAGTCTTAAAAGAGCTAGATTGCGCGCTATCCGGCTGGACATGGTCATGAGTGTGTTGGAGCTCTAAACTGGAGCGCTGCTTTTTATTTATCTTCTTTTTATAGCCGGGTAGGACTTTTTTAGAGTATAAGCAACAGGAAGATCCGGTGGGAAAAGCCCGGTCCTTAATCTGTAATCCTCCGGCGTGCCGGCGTTTAAATCTACAAAAAGATACCCATAGGGGCTCTGAGTGGCGTCCTCAAAGGCTTCTAGAAAGAAACTAGAGCGACCCGGGTACATCTGTCTGGCTAGAGTCGTTATTTGAAGCTTGTCTCGGGGGTTTTTGAAAAGCACCATGTACTTGGTGTTCAGAGCGATGGTTCGTGAGCTCTTACCTTGGCAGAAGACGTTTTGCACAATGTATAAAATGCTAAGATTACGATGGTGAACATACTGAGTAAAAGCTTTTTCAATTTCACCGCTGTCACAAGCAGAGGCCATTAGATCATCTACAATTAACATATTAACACTAGAGGGTGGAAATAAAATGTCATCATTTAAGGCGGCGGGGAGCCCCTCGACAAATTTGAGGTGTGGAAGCTTTAGCGCGAGTTCTTGATAGAGCCGCTGCCAACAGGAATAGGCCCACACTACGTTGGTGGGTGGCTGGGTCAGCATTTGATGCGCATTTTCCAAAAGTTTTTTTACAAAGTAACTTTTACCAGAATTGGAAGGACCTGCGAGGATGCATGAGAACGGATGTTGCAATCTAATATCCATACTTTAAACAACCTCTAATAAACTATACACACCAAAAGCGGAAAGTCCTTTTTCTCGCTAGCCCCGTGTTTACACAGAGGCTGCATAACTCTTAAAAGCCGTAGGGCAGGGTTTTATAGTCCTCTTTAAGAACGCGCTTATCATATACAACCCTCAACGTTTTGCGAAGCGGTCGTGTCTCAATATCCCAACGTTTTTTAATTCTCACAATGCAGGGGTGCTGCACTACTAAGCTTTCATCTTCTGGAACACATTCACCTCTTTCGGCGTGCTTGGCATATTGAGTGACCAGCTCTTTTAAGTTTTGAAAATTTACTTTTTCGCGGTTCTGAACATTGAGGGTGATCCCCTTCACCTTCAAGCAGATTTTACCGCCTGATAAGCGGTAACCGTAGGTTTTGGGGCCGGCTGAAACAAACTCTGTGATGTGTTCATCGGGAGGTGTTTCGCTAGTGAGTTCCCCCAGATAGTCACCCACCGGAGGGTTAACATCGCCCTTTTTGCTCACAAAAATCACAGAGTCTGTGTCGTGGTAAAGACAGCGGTCTTGAAGCAACTCCAGGAGCTTGTACAACTCCAATCTAGCATAAGCGGTGGTGAAACTGGCAATAAATATGTTAGCGTTGCATGAAGGCGGGTAATGTTCTTTGGTATACCGCCAACACACACAAGCGGTATCATCATCTATGAACTCGCAAGATGACACCTCGCAGTAGGAAGTAAAAAAGTACTGATCAAATTCATCCGGCTCTGTCACTAGAGTAGTTTCTGAGCGGTCTTCTCTCTGCCCCAGTTTTCCCCATAGAGAGTTGAGAAACAGTTTAGCAATCTGTCTTTTAGTGGGGTTCACATGGATTTTATTAGAGCGCAATCGAATACCCTCTTTCTGAAAATATTCCCTCCGGTACTTCTGTTTCTCGGCATTATCACTACACCACTGGGGGTAACCCGAAGCTTCTTGCTTGTCTCTAAGGTGCAAGTTGATGTAGTCGGTAAACAGATCACTAGAAACATTTTCAAAATGCCATATCTCATAAATGCGATCTATCACATAGCCTTTTTTCAGAGCTACATTCACTTCTACAGTGCACCAGGTGCCGGTCAGAGCACGTTCGTCATCAGAGTGATCACACCGGAAGGTCTGTCTGGCTTCTGTGCAGGAGCGGCACAGGGTAAATAATAGTTTTCCCTCGAATCTGTAAGGAAGCACCGGGAAAAAAAGTCCTCTAGGCGGACGAATTCTACATCTGATTAGACCGAAATACATTTGAGGGGCTCCAAAATCTTTATAAAGGATCTTAGGATGTCCCACAGGGTAGACTTTTGTCTTGTTAACAAAGGGGTATAAGCTGGTAAAATCATAGTAAAAAATCTTTTCATCACCAGAGGCCTTTCGATAAAGAGTAACGGCGTTGGTTCGTCCTCCGTAGAGAGAATCACGCGGTTTCAAGGGCTCGGGTAAGTCACGATCCTTGATAAAAGTCTGCAGATCTAGATTACATGTTAACTGCTCACGCCACGCGTGTTCCCAAATACTTCTGACGTTGAAGCCGCGTCTTTTTAAAAACTCCTGTTTAATAGTTGTGCGGTTAAGCAACTGACCATATGTACAACCGGTCATCTTATTAAAATCGTTTCCGGCGTAACAAATTGGACAGCCGTGAAAAAAGCAACCATTAAATTCAAAGGCAGTAGGGACCCCGTCAATATTGGCATAACCATCTAAAAAATAGGACCCAATTTTAAGCTCCCCGCCCCTCAAAGCGTGACGGATGGTGATTCTTTCACTGTATTCCAAATACATCAACCATTGAATAGCGGGTGTTGAGAATCTCTTTTGCTGTCTGTGATAATTATCACGAGGTAGCAACGCTAATGTGTAAGGTTTTAAAAAACAAAATCTGAACATCGCCAAGCAGACTGAAGCTAAAGTGATGTACTGAAAGGGGTCGATGAAGTCAACATAGGCATACTCATTGGCCTGACCCGGGTTCACCAAGATTTGCTTGCTAGACATGGCAATGACGCCTTCTCTAAAGCGGATACACGCCTCTCTTAAAATGTTCACATCTTGTTGGCAGTAATGAGACAGCTCCTTCTGGAAATCAAACTCCCGATCTTTGTTCGATTCATACCAGGACACAAATTCTGTTTTCTCAGAGGGTGACATATAGTTTACACCGTAAAATTCTGCTGAGGGCATAGCACCAACGTATTTTTGGTTCTGCAAAGTGTTAAAGTAATGCGGGAAATACCCTTTAGACTCTTGGAAACCCATTGCCTGTGGAAGTTTACTGAGTTTCATGGGCAAAAAGTTTATAGAGTCTATAAACCTGATATTGAGTACTTTGGTTGTAACGCACATGAGCTTTCCTCCCTGAGTGATCAGTGACATTGCCACCTTTTCAAGCACTAGAGCTTTCACTACAAAATAACAGTCATATCCTTTAGAGAAATGTGCGAGAAAACTATAGTTTTGAAATCGGGGTGTAATGAATGTGTTGATAAAATCATTGACGCATGTAGGACCTGAAAACTCCCAAGTAGGCTCACCATTAATATGTCTGGCAAAAATATAATTTGGCTCGTGAATGATATTTTCCTGACGGCACTCCATATCGTAGAATATATAATCATTTGTTTTGGTCGGCGGTTTGAGTCTGCTCATAAAGCAGAGATGTGAATCAAATGAAAACACCCGGGCTTTACAGACACCGCATTCAAGGCCTTCGCATTCATGACTTTCGGGGCCGTAGAGACCGCACGAATCACACAACTTTTTGCTGAGACAGCTCACCTCCCCCGCCACGGCTAAAGCACGATGACGCTCTAAACACTCCGAAGAACGACAAAACAGTCGACACCGCGGACACCTTTGGAGATCGTTGGCAATGTCATGGCAATCGTTCGTAACGCACGCTTTGCAGAAGTCTGCGCACGAGTGATTGTATTTGTGGGTATAGGCCGAATGGCAATATTCGCAGTAATACCTAGCGCCGAGGAATTTTTTTATATCTTTCACACCGTAAAAATGGCTTTCATGTAAAAGAACAAACAGAATTTTAGATTTGTTGGCGGTACCGCTGGTGAAATAACGCCAGCCGCCTTCGTGATATAATACTTTAATCGTCACACCCAAGTAATTTTCAAATGCTTCTATGTCTTGCAAAGAGACATCCGTATCTGGGGGGATGTTTAGGGCATCGTGCATTAACTGTGCCTGCTCTGTCAACGTTCTATCCGTAGATTGACCGTGAGCCAATAACCCTGCCAAACACCCCGCCAGGCACAAATTTCCAGCTGTGTTGTTCAAATCAATCAACCATCGACGTTTCTTTTGAATGATCTTAGTAAACAATACAGAATTTAGAGCCCGTCTGGCACCGCCGCCCCTACTTTTTATCACAGTCACAACAAGTGTTAAACTTTGTGACCCCAGAATCTCTGCATTGCTATTCATCATGTCAACAATTTTGTTTAAGAAATCTGAGGCATCTAGGTCGTGATGCGGTAGCCTGCGAGTGTAAAAAGAGTTAGCCAGACCACCGCCGCTCAGGCGAATTTGTACATAATCGTTGGGGCCTATGTCTGGGGCCATTTGGTCCAGCAGCAGTTGGATAGAGTTAATAACCGCTTCTAGGGCCAGTCTAATAGAATCTATGAGATGAAGATTGACAAAACGAAATTCTTCATAAAATTCTATAGCTCTAAATTTTTTGATAACTCTTTGATATTGTCGCACGCTTTCTAAAAACACCGGCGCAGGGTTGTTACTGATGCTAGAATTATCGCAAGCGACAGCCGTTCTCTGAGGTGTTTGCTCTAACTGCGTGGGGCTCGGTGGTAAATACCCATTGTTGCTTTGAATATTACGGCGTATATTTCTCAAATGGTTTTTGGCTCTTTTTAGGTTTTTGGCTAACCGATTTCTGACTACTTTAGCGGCTAACCATTTCTCTTTACGTTTGGCGACTGTAGTTTCAGACCTTCTCGGCGACCTATGCTCTTTGGGGGTCATTATCAGTTTCCCGAGTCGAGACTCAAGGAATCAAGGTTGGCTTGGGCATCTGCTAAAATAGATGCGAGCGAAGTCTGAGTATTTTGGATCACGTCCTCTACTGCTAGTTTGACATCTGTTATGCCGCCGATATGTCCGGAAGCTTCCTGTACACGTAGAACATTAAAAACGGATGAACTGACGGGTGCAGAGTTCAAGCCTAATCCTTCTAGGGTATTTATTAGGGGAAAAATGGCGTAAATTGCCTGAAGTACAGCCGCGTCGCTGGGGAGTGAAGCTTTAACAGCAGCAGCAGCAGCCCCACTGCGGGGGTCAAGTGGTGTCTTTATCTCAACGTTAAGTGATTTTTTGACACTTAGGACGTCATCTATGGCGCGTGAGGAGACAGAGGACTCTAGCTGATTTTGAGCAGTTACTAAAGCAGCTGAAAGTGATTTCTCTAAATTTTGCTGTATAAGTACGATGCCTGCTTTGATGCGTTCAATGGCTTGTATCTGAGCTACTGTATCACGATTACTTAAAGCAAAAATAATAGCTTCGCAGAGAGGTGCTGTGTTCAGAGTGCTTCCCCTAAGGTTTGTTATTAAAGGTAAAATATCGTGGAATGCTGATGTTGCTGCGGTAATGTTTAGGGGTGGTGTGGGGTTATGTCTAGGAGCTTGTAGCGCCGCGGCGGACGCCCCGTTTGCTGCAGCACTGTGGACAATTTCAGTCTTTAAATTATGGTGAATAGCACCTGGTGCGACCCTTACTGGGGGGATGGTGATGGCTGGTCCTCCTCCTATTGTAACATCTGTGTGACACCCCCCTTGTGAGCGTGGGTTCTTGGAGCATTCGCTGTGTACAGCTGGTCCTGCTTTTGATCTGTTTTGTTGAACGGGTACATTCGCGTTTTCCCCCCAACAGTCATCATCGTCAAGCAGCGAAATTATTTCTTGTTCATCGGGGGGAATAATGGCGTTTGCTGGTTGCGCATGCAAGTTCTTTGATGGTTGAGAGTGAGACTTGGGGGTAGGAGTAGGTGGGGGGTGCACTAATACCGGAGTATCGCTGCAAGGGTGCGTTGTGACACCTAGAATCTGTTCTGAATTTCGGCTGGGGAGAACGCAACCAGGGGTAGGCGTGTTTGAATTCGAAACCTGGAAGGTCTGTAGAGTAGCAGAATTGTTATCATTAGCATTCGCTTTCCTATTGCGCTTTTGATCACCCTTTTCTTTACAGCCAGAGTGTCTCTTTCTCAAACCGCCACCATTTACAGACACCGGTGGAAACTCATGCAATGCAGGCCCCCCAACAGTACTCCCCCCAAAACCACCCTGCAATGTTTGTGGTGGCCCTCGCCGCCTCGCTTCTTTACGCTTCTGACCTTTGCTTTTCAGATCGTCAGGCGGCAACCTTGAACTCCTTTGTACAACCGGTTGTTGTGTATTTGATTGCTGCACGTGTTGGATGGAGATTGCATCATCAGTTTTATCTAAGTAAGAGCAAAAAACACAATTTTAATTCAAGCAATGAACAGTCGGAAGAGTCCTCAATAGTCATCAGTGCTACAACTAGACTGAGAGTGGCAGCGCAAGCTCGCTGGTGGCAGCACACACACACAAACACACACACACACACACACACAAGCACACACACACACACACACACACACACTCACACACACACGCACAAGCACGCACACATCAGCATGGTCTATGATAGAACATACTACCAGTAGAAAAGAGAATTAATTCTTACCAGCATGCGCGCTGAAGCCGCAAATTTGACTGGCTGCGATAGGATTAGGGCCTTCAAGCGCAGTGTCGAATAAAAGTGCGTCTGCCGCCTCGGCCACTTCCTGCGAAGACAAAAATGCAAACAGCTGTAACACATTTCCTATATCGGTTTAAATTAAATTACTTGAAAGCACCGCTATACGTATTTACAAGCTCATGCAAACAAAAGTACACACACACACACACACACACACACACACACACACACACACACGACCGCAGAAATAGACCCAGACCTTAGTTGTCAAATTATCTGCTTTTCAAGCCGCAGCTCAACCCCGGCTCGCTGGCCCCAGGCTATATAGTGACATTATTTAAGACCTCGGGCGCTATTAAATCATGATCTGTAAAGCAAGGAGGCGGACTAGTCCTTGACTTAAAAACACGGATCAATGAGCAGATAGTCTTTGAGGTAAGAGCATGTGCAAAATCTAAACACGCCGAGTATCATGTCATATTTCCTATTGCTTAAAATGCCAGCTGTTGTAACATTACTAAAAACCTTTTGACAGAGGAGCGAAAGACTTAATTAGAACCACATGCTAGAACATTTCAGACGGGGTCCGGCAAAAAAACCAAACACACACACACACACACACACACACACACACACGCTTTTTTTTATGCATCTTTCACGGTTCCTGACTAGCAGTTACAGTTAATTCAAAACACCCCGAGTTTCACCTAATTTTATCTATTGCTTAAAACCTTTTGACAGAGGAGCGCAAGACTTAATTAGAACCACATGTTAGAACATTGCCCAGGGACTTCGGTCTAATACGTCTTAGTTTGACAGTCTGAGCCGGATAAAAGCTTACATCCCTGATAAAAAGCATTTAACCTTTGAGAGATGACGCTAATAGAAGCGCAACTTCAAAAAGAGCTAGAGGATTATATAAAAAACATAAAACAAACTTCTTACCAACAATTCTTGCTCCTCAGACATGTTCATAAATGGAAACGGTGCTCAGTCAGCAGGAGGTGAAATCTTTCAGGGGCTTCAGCTTTTCAAGCGACCGATGTGGTGGAAGAATGAAGGTGTCACCAGCGCCGTTGGTTGGGGCGTCGTAGCTTTCCTGAGAGCTCCAGCCTGAATGTTCTTGCAGACCTCACGTTTTATACCCAAAACCCGACAGTTTCCCGCCACAATTCACAACGGTACAATCCACTAAGCATTTCAGGTTGAATATAAACAGCTGCGCGTTAACGTGGCAGCTAGTTGCTGAAAAAAAGTCAGACTGCCAAGTAAAGTTAGGCCCCCCTTTTTTTTTTATTCATATTTTTTGCAAACCTCGACCGGACACTAGGCACCATATGCGTACAATAACCTGTCTAAGCATTTCAGGATGAATATAACAGCTGTGCATTAACGTGGCAGCTAGGTGCTGAAAAAAAAAGTCAGACCGCCACGTAAAGTTAGGCCCCCTTTTTTTTATTCATTCATTTTTTTTTTGCAAACCTCGACCGGACACTAGGCACCATATGCGTACAATAGCCTGTCTAAGCATTTCAGGATGAATATAACAGCTGTGCATTAACGTGGCAGCTAGGTGCTGAAAAAAGTCAGACCGACACGTAAAGTTAAGGGCTTTTTTCATGCAATTTATTTAGATACATTTTATATCACAGAGTAAAAATGTTCGGTACAAATATGATTTTAAAAGTCCAATGAGAGCGTAAAATAGACCTTGTGGATGTCTGCTAGTTATCATAAACACTGTAAACATGCATATTATCAGTGAATGAAATACAATTTTGCATCGGTCTGTTATTTACACGGCCTCTTTTCAATCTGCGTAATTGCCTCAACACAAACCTTGTTACTAGAGCATCATTTGCCTTCAAATCAGCTGAATACATTTTTAAAATGCTTTCAAAGTCTACACCACGGCATCTATGAAATAAATAAAACAAACAATGTGCCCCGCAGGTAAATGATACATCATCCTGAATCTGGTTTTCATGAAATGTTATTAGGCCTGAAGTGTTTCTTTTTAAAAATTGCCATATGGTATTGGGGTACAGATAACTGTTTGGTGGCACGCCATAGGAGTCAAAAAACTCAGAGTCCTTTTCCGTTAGAAATATTGCTAACCAGTGGCGACCCCTTTGATCTTTACCGTCTGTATTAACTATTAAATGAAGCGGTCGCTGGCGATTACCCAGATACATTGGTAGAGTGTCAGCTGCGAATACACCTAAAAATGAATGTTTTGCCGTCTCGTCTTTGGCGAGAAAACGTTCCAGTTGCCACGTATTCATCACATATAGTCGATTAGCACCTCTCGCCTATGGTTAATCTGTATAACATTCTGAAAGACAGCGTAAATCAGAAGGTTTATAGTAGACGGTAGAGCGGCGCTAAAACGGAGCTCCAGACGTACATTGCCTGATTTTTGTATCGAAAAATGGCCGCCACCCACGTCGTTGTCAGGGCATAGATCGAAAGCCAGCATAGAATAGCCTTTCGAATACTCTACACGATCCACAAAGAAGGGTCGGTCTGATGCGTACTTCCCAGCAACTTGCAGCACACCCAAATATTCTCTAGCCACACCCCCAGTTCCAAATGACGGCGTGTATGGTTTTGCCGGTATAGCTTGGCCGTCTACGGAGAGGCTGCTGTGAGATATATTATAATGCTTGAAATTAAAGGGGTTTCTGCCATATTCACCGCTAAATGCTGCGTTATCGACCAGCGCTACTATTACAGTTCTTGGCAAAAATCCGAAAAAAATATTCTCAGTATTCGATAGTAGCGCACCGGCTGGGATGCTGAACACTTTGAGCTCCACTCTTTCGATGGGGTACTTGGCATTACTGGTTAACAGAGTCTCGGCGTGAGCTAAACGCACCACCGGGCTCACTTTGACACGTTTCACAAATAGTGACGCCGCTAAGATATGCACTTTGTAATTTTCTGCGTCGCCGCTCATTAAGCAAAAAGTGTCTTTATTTCGAATCAGTTTAATCTTCACATCTAGACCGTTAAGCATTAATTTGTCTTGGAAAAATAAATCGCAGTGTAATTGCCCAATCAGTTCCACTTTACGACTTCGGGCTGTAAAGCTAGCTCTGCTCTTAAATCCCGCGTTAGCACCGTTTAAAGTCGTGTCCTCGTGCTCTCCAGCGGTGTCTCTGTAGAAGAGACCTGCAGAAAGTTGGCGTTTTAAAGTGGGGTCCCCATAATTAAGTACCGTTTCGAGATAAGCCCTGTATGGATACGTGTTGTTTGACTGGCTGATGAGCCGGTCGCCGAGGCTCACATCCAGTTGGTTAAAAAGTGAGGCTATGGGGTATGGAGAAAACGCCACTCGGGCTGCGGCGTCCAAATCGGATCCGTCTGCGTTAGTAATTTTGCACGACAGATAAATCAGGGTAGCTGAAAGGTCCAGGTAGTCATCCGACCGAGCTATGAAGAACTCTAAGGGGGCTGTGTCTGACAGGGCTGAAAGTGGCGGTACTTCGACATATAGAGAACTTTCAATGCTGGTTTGCGTTGGTGGTACTTGGAATAGGTCCAACTCTGACTTTGTGCATTCCTGGGAACCGCAAGGGACGGAGGCCATGGTCCGATTTAAAATATGTTGCCCTTAGAGACTCGTTTTTTTCCGTGTCTTCTCCGGGTCTTAAGCGAACTCTTTTGAGCCGGTCGCCGGCGCTTCACAACGCTTTGAAGGAACGCGGGCGGCCCCCTTAGTGATACACCCCTTTTTCTCTTCCTTCCTCTTTCGAGATAGATTAAACCTGAGCCTTCTTGACCCGTTTTGGTAAACTTTTTCATCACCGCCCCCGAAACGTGCCCTGCGACGTCTCGGGCAATATTTGCTGCAGCGGTTTTCACGTGCGGTTTTACCAACTGGAACCCTCTTCTTAAAAGCGGTACTGCTTTTCTGAAAAGGCTTCTGAATATACCGCCAACACCCGCCCCGTACATAATAGGTGCCCCGTGGAACCCCGGGAGGCCTGAGCCGGCTTGTGCTCTATAGTAATCCCTATAGAGCGACGCGTCGCCGTAATTTTCAGGTAAAATCATTATTCTAGTACACTTCACCACGTCGCGGCCTGAAATGAAGCTTCGCTATGACTTTACCCACTTTAAATCTTATATTAGTGTTCAAATCGTCCTTCAGTTCCAAAGTTATTGTGTGAAAATGTTTTTTGCTGATCGGTACATAATCTCTTTTGGTGTAAATGATGTTTATCATGCTATTATTCTTGCCTGTGATTTCCACGCACCGGAGGAGAGGCACGTAGCTATCCCCCACTCTCTGATGCTCTATCACGTCGCAGTATACAAACATCATATAAAATCCGCCGTGTACATCCGTGTAGGCTTTCCCCGCTGATGAAGAGTGGTGAACGTTAGGCGTCAGCCCCAACACTCTCCCCAGTTTTTCACGCACCAAAATACCGTAGTCTTGAGCATTCCTCAACTGCACTTTTCGAAGTCGTGGTTCATACGTTAATCTAAGGTCAACAAGTTCCGATATGTTACCAATGGATTTATTCATTACTTCTACAATGTCTCGTATGTTGTCATAGTGCCCCGGCGGGAAAGAAAGTTCGTGGGCGCTTTCCTTCTTGCGTACCACCGTAAATCTAACATCCTCTGTTTCAAAAGTGTCCCACGTGTGCGGGTACTGAATTTCTGTTAGGGCCACCTCCCAATCTCCTTGTAGATGAATAGGTTTTGCTAGTTTCACCGTAAAATTTGAAATTTTGTTATTAGGGAAAGTGTCCAAAGACGCGTTACTCGGGAGCGTCAGATAAAAAGGTCCGACCTCCATGGCGCTTCCGCGGTACCTAAATGCCTATATCCGCTGTTGTAGACTTTGTATATCCTTTAATTCACTCTCAGAGACCCAACTATTAAATTTATCAGGCCATCCCCGCCATTTAACTAGGCACTGTCTTTGTGCCCCGTGCCCCTTCTTTGCCAAAACGTTCTCAATACGGTACACACGATCTTGATCCTGTTTTATTTTTTGCAGCTCTTCTTTGTAAAAACACCCTTCGACCTCCTCCCCAGCATAGTCTTTTAAGTTAAAAACTGTAACGCCTGAATGCTTGGAAATCTTGTCTATCACAAAGATCTCATCTGTAAAAGTCTGCTCATACCCCTTTTGAAATACCCCCTTGCATCTAGATACCCTAACATGATCACCTTTTTTGAGCGTGTTTTTTGAAACAGGGTTGTTGGTGAACACGGACCCGTACACAGTTCTCCAAATTTTCAACTCATTTTGCGGGGATACTTCTACAGGGGACGTCTTAATGGTTCTATGATAGCTATGATTGTAACTTTCAATAAAATCTTGTAAACGATCTATATAACGAAATGTGTTGTACGCTGTAAAATACCGCCAAATTCGTGCCTTGAGAGTTCTGTTGAATCTTTCTACAATCGCCGCCTTCACTTCGTTGTTTGTAACAAAATGTTTTACACCATACTTGTTCAGCAGAGCTTTTAGCGTCTTGTTTTCAAACTCTTTTCCTCTATCTGTTTGTAACTTTTTAGGAATTCTCCCGCTGCTGAAAATGTAATCAAAGGCTTTTGTGACCGAGCTCCCCGATTTTTCCTTCAGGCCAACGGCGAATGCATACTTTGACAGTACGTCTATCACCGTTAATATAAATTTTACACCATCATTAACCGCGGCATGTTCACGGACGTCTAGAAGGTCCGCTTGCCATTGATGATTTAAGCCGCTGACTATCACACGCCGTCTTTGAAAGCGCTTTCTCGACCCCTTATGTAGCGTGTAGGCATCTTCGCCCGATAACCAGTCGCGTACCTGTGTTCTTTTAACACCGTCGTTGTGGATTTTGCTCTCCTTGTACAAGGCTTCTACACCGCCAAAACTACCAACTTTCGAGGGGTTGTAATAAACTCTTTTGAAAAGCTTCTGCATCGTAGCGCTTCTTGAACTAAAATACCGCAACCCCTACTCCCGCCCCCCTATTCTATTAATTCACTTTTGTTTTATTATTTTTCTTTATCAAATAATCAGAACTAGAAGCCGGTTTATTTTACAATAGTAGATTATTTAATAACACACGAATTAAACAGTGTATGATTTAAACTGGTAATATAGGAATGTACAGCGCTATAAACGATAATAACGATAAAAACATAGATATTTAACACAATGCTCTCAAAAACTCGTGACGTAGAATCAATATTTGGATTTTGCTAGCTATGAACGGTACCAGTCTTCTTACATCCTCCCCACGCCCCTTCAAGAAGGCTCGACAAAACAAATCAGATATTGTATTCATGAAATTGAAAAACTGTTTCTTATTCAGAGTAGTTCCTAGGGTGCAAAATGTCCGCCTGATATAATTGTCGATGCAATCTTCGAGCACGTCGTCAGCGCCCAAGAAGATTTTGCTCTTTTCAACGTCGTAAAAGCCTCTAGGTTTCTGACCCAGTTCTTTTTCAAGCTCTTCGATGATTTCACATCGCTTGTTACGACATAGCGCGGTCGGGCGAAACACTGGTTTGGGGTACGCCATCTTTGCTCTGATCAGAAAATAAAAAGCGTCTTCCAGGCATCTAACGCTCGGTCGCACGCCGATCTCAACCATGTGTCGAAACACACTTTCCTGCAACGGAAAAACACACATACATAATAGTAGCAATCGCGAAGATCATCATGTTTTCATTTACTCTACATTAAGAAATGTCATGTTCCTCGGTTTTAAACTCCTGTAAAGATACTTGATCTTAAAATATCTACGGTAATTCTTCCTTCTCAAATGCTGTTTCATTATCAAGCGTATGTCTTCATCACCCGCTTCATACATACTTTTCACATGCTCTGATGGGGACTGTACTCTCTTAATATACTTTAAAACATTCGCAATCATCTTACTACAATCTTCGGGTACTGACATTTCTTTCAAGCCATAGACCGCCCCCAACGTCGCCATAATCTTATAGGGGTCCAGCTTGTAACATAGTTTCCGTATCAAACTGTCTTCATATTCATCACCCGTCGTGAGACAGTCGTGATGCAACTGACTCGGGTCGTCAATTTTACAACCTTCGCATTCGTCGTACCACCCCGCCTTTAAGCACAATTTTATGATCGCGGCTATCGCTGTCAAAAGTCCGCGATATCGATCCGTGCTCCAACTTTCACCACGACAAAATTGTACAATTGCGTCTAAGCGCTTACAGCTGCAGTTTTTATGCGTTACGGCAAGTTTTTTCTGTCTTGAGCAGCAGAGACATGAAAAACGTAGCGATGGCTGTGTGACTTCCATAGTCGTGCTAGCGGTTTTGTCGCCTGGGGCTCCTCCTCCTCTCTTTTGCTGATAAAAAGAAAAAAGGGGTTTTTCGACCTCAGCCTTCCTCACAACTACACGCCTCATCATCACACTCTTAAACACCCCAGAGGATTTGCCGAAAAATTGCGGTTCGCACTTACTTTTCGTTTTCCAACTTCGCACTTTTCTGTTTCGTTTACAGATTCTTCTCCGGAATCCATCTCTGTACAGTCGCTGGAGTCCTCGGGTTCAGGCTCTTGCAGGTCAATACCCTCGTCATCTTCACTTGGTTCCGCTCTTCCACCGCCGTCTGTAGCATCGGAGGTATTGCTCGCCATTTTAGCAACGCCACCAACCGCCTCTTCGCAGGCTCCGGTCTCGGGCTTTATATTCGGCATAGCCGATGCCTCGACGTCTGTCTCGGGCTTTTTATTCAGCATCGCCGACGACATCTCCGACGTAGTACCCGCAGGCGTTGTTGGCGCGCAATTTTCCTTATCACTATCGTCGAGTTCTGCAGCGTCGTCTGCAGCATTTGCCGCTTCCTTCAGCATCGCTGTTATAGTTTCTCCAAGGGGTCCCGCTTCCACGCTAGAGCAAGACATTCTCAAAGTTGTCTTAAAGCTCGAGCTTTTCTTTGTCGGAAAAAAGCGGGGGTTTCTTAACACACGGTCCTCGGAATGCTGGCTTATATCCTCTGTGAACATACTAGACACGCCCCGCGGTATGTTTGTAGACTCGTATTTCACACTACCCCCACTTCTTAGCAACCCTCCTGCATGCGTGGTCGATTCATACGTTTTTGATTTCATCGCAGTATCATTTTATAAGCCTTGATTCACAATTCCTAACTTATCGTTTTATACGCTTTATGATTTCATCGCCGTATCATTTTATAAGCCTTGATTCACAAATCCTAACTTATCGTTTTATACGCTTTTTTTTTTTTATTTTTTATTTTTTTTATTTCATCGCCGTATCATTTTATAAGCCTTGATTCACAAATCCTAACTTATCGTTTTATACGCTTTTTTTTTTTTTTTTTTTTTTTTTTTTTTTTTATTTCATCGCCGTATCATTTTATAAGCCTTGATTCACAAAATAACGACCTATAAAACAATAAAATGCTATAATCTTATCAATACGTTATAAGGACCGATTAAAACCCCGATTAAAATCAGACTTGGAACGCGTCCAATATAGACACACGGACCAAAGGGGCGTGGCAACACGGACCGAAGGGGCGTGGCCACCTGTCACATCCAATTAGCGAAAATACATGGTGACGAGTAGTATACAACCTATACTACTGATGTCCTACCAGAAGTGTGTTTATATTCCTTTTAACATGATGTTTCTCACTTTAGAGACACACGATTACCAGACTGCACTGGATTTATACACGTTTTAAGTTACAGTAAAGAGCACAATCACCTGTGGATTGATTTGATCCAAGAAGAACAGCGTTTCTACCTGCCCACGAGAAAGATGCGCAGGCAGTATACTAACATGTCTGTTTTTTGTATTCCTCCAATAGATACTACGTGTTCAGTTTAACCGTATGTAAAGTATATTAGCGCTGACACATAGGTGCGCGTTTATTTTTTCTTATCTTTCACTTTATTACAGGTTTTGCACGGAGTGGTACACATGGGGCTGGCCCCCATGTGGTCCTGAAGAAGAGGTTTAGGGGACAACCTTGAAACATTTTGACTTTAAATATTAGGGACTATTATTACATAAATATTTAATTCTTCCCTTTTATTAACCCCTTTTTATCCTTTGCCACCGAAGAGCAAGAATAAATACATTTACGCTCACTAGCTAGGTAATTTTTAAACAACCACCTACACCACTCCCCCTTCACTGCACTACACATAGTCATTATCAAAAATCAGTGCTCCTACGCAACTGTCGCAAGTCGCAGCACGCCCAAAGCAGTAGATTCTTGGGATGGCCCCAATGATGAAGCATGTCACCTAGGGGAAACCTTTGTTGAGTGAGGGGACTCAAGAAAATAATTCTCTTTTCTTTATTTGAGGTGCGTCTTACTCATATAGTAGACCCCTTCTTTTCCCTACTAGCTAGGTTCACTGATCCACGACTCTCTGATCTTTTTTTGTCTGAAAAGTATTGATACTCTTCTGTTTTTATGTATGAGTAATATATATACACCTCACCCAAGATTGGTGGAGACTTTTTTTTATAATAATTTTTATTGCCATTTGCATGAGAAACCACTTTTCAGAACAAGATTGGTGGAGACTTGTTCTGAGTGACAAAACGTGCACGTTTGCAAGTCCTCGATGTGCTCTGAGTGTCAGAAGGCTGCACTTTTGTATGTGCAGAACCTATTCTGAGATGGAAGCACCATTCACTGCATGGCTAGACAAGTTCTGAATAAGGAAATCTTGCGCTACTGCATGCGTCACGAGTTATGAGTGAGGAAAACGTGCACTTTTGCAGTTGCAGGATCTGTTTTGAGAGGGAAGCTTGCACATATGCATTTGCTAGGCCAGTACCGACTGAGTGAAGCTTACACGTCTGCATATGTATACCTGGGGTGAGCGTGGAAAACTTGCACTCTGAATGCGTTCGACCTGTTCTGAGGGATTGAATCTTGCACTTTTGTAGGTCCTGGACATGTGTTAAGCATGTGAGCATGGGAAGCTTACTATTTTGTGCATGTTCAGGGCCAATTTTGAAAGATTTATTTGGTATTAAGAGAAACCAAAGGATCAGGAACTAATCTGAGTGAGGAAAACACCCACTCATGCATGTCCTGGACAAGCTCTGAGTAAGCAAAGCTTTCTTGTTTGCCTGTGTGACCTATTCTAAGTGAGGGAAGCTTGCACTTCTGCATCTCCTGAACATGTTCCGAGTGAGGGATGCCTGTACTTTATTCAGAGAGAGTTAATCTTGGTCTTCTGATTGTGCTGAATCTGCTCTGTGTGTGGGAAGCTTGCACTTTTACATTTTGCAAATGCAGGACCTGTTTTAAGGGTGGGAATCTGGAGGTTCTGCATGTGCTATACTTGTTATAAGTGAGTGAAGCTTGCGCTTCTGTATGTGCTATACTTGTCCTCAGTGAGGGAGGCATGCACCTCTGCAAGTGCTGTACCTGTTCTGAATAACTGAAGCTTGTACCACTGCATATGCTATACTTCTCTTTAGCGATTGAAGCGTGCACCTCTGCATGTGCTATTCTTGTTCTGAGTGAGTGACACTTGCTCATCTGCCTGACTATACCTGTTCTGAGTGAGTGAAGCTTGCACCTCTCCATGTGCTATACCTGTTCTGAGTGAGTGAAGCATGTTTCTCTGCATGTGCTATGCCGATTCTGAGTGAGTGAAGCTTGCACCTCTGCATGTGCTATACCTGCTCTAAATGAGTGTAGTTTGAACTGCTGCATGAGCTATGCTTGTCCTGAGTGAGTGAAGCTTGTACCTCTGCATGTTCTGAGTGAGCAAAGGTTGCACCTCTGCATGTGCAATATGTGCCCTTAGTGGGTAAAGCCTGTTCCTCTGTGTGTGCTATACTTGTCCTGAGTGAGGGAAGTTTGCGTCTCAGCATGTGCTATAATTGTTCTGAGTGAGTGAAGCTTACTTCTCTCATGTGTTATACTTTTCCTGAGTGAGGGAAGCTTTCCCCTCTGCATGTGTTATACCTGTTCTGAGTGGGTGAAGATTGCACTTCTTGGAGTCAGGGATATGTGTTGAGCATGTGAGCACGGGAAGCTCTCTCTTTTGCATGTTCAGGACTGATTCTGAAATATATCTTTGTTTTGAAGACAAAACGGAGGATCAGGACCGAAAGGAGGAAAGCACACACTCCTGCATGTCCTGGACAAGGACTGAGAAAGCAAAGCTTTCATGTTCACATGTGTGGCCTATTTTAAGAGCAGGAAGCTTGCACTTCTGTATCTCCTGGACATGTTCCGAGCCAAATAAAGCGTGTACTTTATTCTGAGAGAGTTAAACTTGTACATTTGCTTTTTCTTTCTTAGTACAGAAAGCTTCCACTTTGGAATGTGTTCAAGTTGGGGCGAGTGACCAACATTTGCTCTTCTGCATGTCCTGGACATGTTCTCTCTGCGGGAAGCTTGTACTATTACATTTTGCAAATGCAGCACCTGTTTAAAGAGCGGGAAGCTTGAGCTTCTGCATGTACTATACCTGTTCTAATTGAGTGAAGCTTGCACCTCTGCATGTGCTATACTTCTCTTTAGTGAGGGAAGCTTGCTCTGCTGCATGTGCTATTCTTGTCTCGAGTGAGTGAAACCCGCACTTCTGCATGTGCTATACCTGTTCTAAGTGATTGAAGCTTGCACGTCTGTGCTATACCTGTTCTGAGTAAGGGAAGCCTGCACCACTGCATGTGCTATACCTGTCATGAGTGAGGGAAGCTTACACGTCTGCATGAGCCTTATTCAGAGTGAAGGAAGATTGCACTTCTGCATGCCCTATACCTGTTCGGAGTGATTGAAACTTGCATGCTTGCATGTGCTATACTTGTTGTGAGTGAGTGACGCTTGCACCCCTGCACATGCTATACCTGTTCTGAGTGAGGGAAGCCTGCACCACTGAATGCGCTATACCTGTCATGAGTGAGGGAAGCTTACACGTCTGCGTGAGCTATAGTTGTTCAGAGCAGTGGTTGAAGTGGGGGGAAAAAAGTAGGGGAACTGTGGGTGGAGAATCAGAGGGCGGGAATAACCCAAGGATTGGATCAGTGGGTGGAGCCAGAGGTGTGGCCAAAATGCGCAAACATCCCAATTTTTAGTATTTGTTTGGCATTTCACTGCGCAGTTTAATCAACCAATGGATACACGTGATTATTTAAATGTGTAATGAGTTATTGACATTAAAACATATTCACAAAATGGGATATGCTTCTAATCACAGGATGTCCCAAATATGATAAAATGTGGAAGCACAAGCCATGGAGTTTGTCATCAGCACTTCTCCCTTTTTCTACAACAGCAGATCAAACATGAATGGCAAAATATTCTAGTTTGCAAATGTTTTCTGTAAAATTATGGCTCTGCCATATTTGCCTCATAATGCAAGATCTGCTGCACGATCTGACCATTTAAACGAATAAATTGCTTATAGCTCAAACGTATCAAAAGTTAATAAAAAATGTGACTTGTGATGCTGTGGAGTGGATGGCTTACTGCAAAGGTTGACTGTTCACCTTTCTCACTGCTGCATTTGTATGTTACACTGGTACTAATAAGGCAAAATATTTCCAGAGACTGTTAGCATGTGTACACATGTCAAAATAATAAAATATCAGAAAATATACTGCATTACGGTGCAGCCTTTTTTTAATGCATAATTTAGTCAACACTGCAGCCTAATTTTCTTCTTTGCTGCATAATTAATTCCAGTGGCCCCACAGCGAGCAGCACATGTTAAAAGTGCTTGTGAATGAAGCAGAGAGACTGTGAAGTTTGCGAACTTAGTTTGGTGTGCGTGCAAATTTTGCATTGCCAATCCCTGGTGAGTTGCAGCTACTGCTTCTGAAACAAGGCCAATGGAGGTACCTATGGGTGAGGCAGACTGGCCTCAAGGGCAGGGCCGGCCTTAGCACTGGTGGTGCCCTGTGCATCAGTGTTTGTTATTGCCCCACCCAATGACCACCTCTTCCATGGATTCCCTCACTACCACCCTTTAACAATGCCCCTCAAGTCTCCATAACCACACTCTCTCTCAGATTCATTCAATTTGATTTTCAGCGCCACTCATACCAGTGTAGGGTGTCAGAGCACTTTACATCACACACATTACTCAGAGAAAATCAATATGTGTGTAAATTACTGTATAGAAAATGTTACATTGGGCTAAGGTGTAGGAGTCACATGACAACCATACTAGTAGGCCGTATAGTTTAATAGTGATTGTTCTGGAGAAACACAAGCTCAGAATTTAAAACTTAATACCATGGTTGGGGGTTCTCTTTAATAATCAGAATTGATTTCTGTCCAAAAGAACACTTTTTTGCAACATTAGGATAATCAAAGACTGGAGGAAAAACATAACGCTCCAATTTATACCTTGCAGTTTGTATGCAGCTCTTAGATGACAGTTAATAGCTCACTGTTCTATGTTAGGATTTTAACTTATAAACTGCAAGTAAAAAAAGGATCTCTCTGACAAAAGCAGTAGCCCACTGACCTATTTACATTATGTGCACTTTGTGATCTGCATGGTACATGTTCTTTGCAGCAGACACATTAACCCTCCGAGCTACCTTTCCATGAGTCAAAACTTCCAGTAGACAAAATTCCAATCTCTCTCTAGGAAGAACATTAATCACCAGAGTCATCATGACATTTTTATTGTTGCCTAAAATTGCTGGAGGCCAGGAAGGAGGCAGCAAGCGCTGTTAAAACCTTAATATACTTGCAAACATAATGCCTCCACCCAAAGTCAGCACCCGGTGCGGTCACATCGGTTGCACTGCCCTAGAGCTGGCCCTTTTCAAGGGTCCTGTGACCTCAGTGAGAGTCACTGTTGCTCTAGAGTGTGCTGCTGCATAGGCCTGCTAGCAAGCCTGGAGGTGAACTTCAGTATGAATAGTGGTGGACAAGCCTTGAAGGTTAACCCACACTTGCCACTGCAACGGTCCACCTGCTGGTGCTAAGACACCAGGGCTTCTAAGGTCTTGCGAAGCATTCTAAGGTCTAGCATGGGATTGTGCTCTCTCAGGAGAGTCGTCTGGTGGACTGGTTATTAAGGGTGAACCTGGTTCCCCAGTTCCAAATTCAGCAGCTCTGGCCATAGTGCCACATCCTCTCCCCCCCTAAACACCATACTGCCCCACTGAGAAAAACACACTGCCTTCAACTACAACCCAATTGTTGCCTCTATGAACACCTGGATGCGGCTCAATTTAAATGACGCACTAGACAAGAGCAATTTGCGGCCTACAAAAAAAAAGTAACAATATCCTGGAAAAAGCAAACACTGATAGGGAATGCAAAATTTAGCAAACCATGTGAAAAGTAAGCAGGAACCTCATGGTTACCAGAATGCTTTTACACTCACCATTCAGAAATCAGTGAGTGCTTTTGCCTGAAAAGTTAAGGACATGACTACAGGGCTCTGAATGGACCAATTTCAATGTCCATTGCTTATATCCTTACAAAACGTAAGCAGCATGGTAAAAAGACCACATCCCTGGACGCAGAGCCGCAGTACACATTTTGTTTTCCAATCCACACATTGCAGTACCTCCAGGATTGGTGCACTAGTTGCAAGCCCAGGGAAAACAAAGACAAGAAAACAAAAATAGCGCTTCACAGTGGCGCTAATGTGTTTGGGTGTGAATAAAATCAATCTGGTCAGTTTGCTACCACTCTGTCTCACATTATTTAGTTATTTTTCATATTTTTAACCTTTTATTCCCGATGCTGCACTTTGGAATTAAAATGTCAGAAAAATACAACAAGTGTTTTTCTTTTTTGGATCCATTTCATAGGGGAGCAAATAAAACAAAGGAGAGTAAAGAGAGTGAGAACCCCGTCTTGAAGTCCCTGTTTTCAGTAAGAGAAGAACTGCTAGACAGAAAGAGAGGGAAGAAGGAAAGAGTGTGGGAGGGGGCAGCTGAAGCGGCAGAGCAGAAATGGACACTGTATTTTTCTTCTCTGGGCAAGAAGTAAAAAAATACAGAGTCCCTTTACTTCTCTGTCGCCTGTCCTTAAACGCCAGGAATGCCGAGCTTTATATATAGGCGATGGCGATTTCTTGCGTCCTGGGACGCAATTTCAAAATAAAAAATTATGGGAACGGAATCCTTGGAATTGAAGTAGGGGCACGCCGTGCCCTGCCGATCCCGCCCACTTCGACCACTGGTTCAGAGTGAAGGAAGATTGCACTTCTGCATGCCCTATACCTGTTCTGGGTGATTGAAACTTGCATCTTTGCATGTGCTATACTTGTTGTGAGTGAAGGTTGAACCTCTGCATGTGCTATACATGTTCTGGGTGATTGAAACTTGCATCTTTGCATGTGCTATACTTATTGTGAGTGAGTGAAGGTTGAACCTCTGCATGTGCTATACATGTTCTGGGTGATTGAAACTTGCATCTTTGCATGTGCTATACTTGTTGTGAGTGAGTGAAGGTTGAACCTCTGCATGTGCTATACATGTTCTTAGTGAGGGAAACTTGCACGTCTGCATGTGTTATACCTGTTCTGAGTGGATGAAGCTTGTACCTCTACATGTGGTATACCCGTTCTAAGTTAGTAAAATCTGCTAGTCTGCCTGTGCTATACCTGTCCTGAGAGAGTGAAGCTTGCACCTCTGCATGTGCTATACCTGTTCTGAGTGGATGAATCTTGCACTTCTGCAGGTCATGGACATGTTCTATGTGCTTTCACTTTTGTTGTGCAGGACCCGTTATGAGTGAGGGGGAATTCCCCGCTGCGTGCCCACGACACGTTCGGAGTAAAAGAAACTTACCTTCTACTCCATTGATGTGTCACTGAGTCAATGACGGTGATCATGTTTGTTCAGATCCCTTTGTGATCCCCTCAGTGCACTTCTGAACGAGTAGAGGTGGGCGAAAAACATGTCCCTCTGTGTGATTCTGATTAGATAACTGTGCTGTTGCCTCTGTCATTGAGTCAGTGATTTTGAGGCGGTTCAGGTCCCTCTCCATGCATGTGCGAACCCAGACACGCTTTCCAACTACAGACCCATCTCCCTCCTACCATACCCGGCAAAGGAAACTAATCAACTGTTGCCTCACCAACCACCTCAGCTACCACCTGCTCCTGGACGCCACGCAGTCTGGCTTCAGGTACAACCGCAGTACAGAAACATCGCTGCCAAAGCCAACAACCACACGATCCTTGTAAGAGGAGACCCGGCAACCCTCATTCTGCACACCTCTCTGCAGCATTCGACACAGTCTCACCCCATCCTCATCAGGTGCCTGCACGAATTTGGCATCCGATGCCCTGCTCTCCATTGCATCTGCTCCTCCTTAACAAATGGAACACAAGCTGCCAGCCTGGCACCGTACTCCTCGGAAGCCCCGCAAACTCACCTGTGAAGTTCCTCAAGATTCATTGCTTAGCCCAACCCTCTTACACGCATACGTGATCTCTCTTGCCAATGTCAGCCGCGCACATGGCATAAACATCCTCTCTTATGCCGATGACACACAACTCAACCCCCCCCCTCTCAGACAAGAGGCCCAATACAAGAAACAAGTTCACAGCCTGCATGACTGGTCGGTAACTGGATGAAGGCCTCCTGTCTCTAGCTCAACACCGACAACACAAAAGTAGTGATCTTTGGAAAGAGCACCGCACCATGGAACTTCATGTCGGCCAAACTCCGAGCCACACCCAGAACCTACGCGAGGAACCTCTAAATAATCAGTGACAGCAAACTGTACATGACCCCACAAGTCAAAGCAGTCACTGCATCCTGCTTCACACCCTGAAGATGCTGAGAAAGACCTTCAAATGGATTCCTAGCAACACTAGAACAACCATCATTCACGCCCTAGTCACCCACAAGCTGGACTATAACACTCTACACCGGGATCACCACAAAGCTCACTTGAACACTACAAACCATCCAGATCTCAGCAGCCAGACTCCTCTTCAAGCTCTCACACACAACTCACATCACACAACACTTCAGGGAACTACACTGGCTCCAGATACACAAATGCACTCATTTCAAACTCCTCACACACACACACACACAGGCAAGACACTACACAGCTTAGGCGTCACCCACCTCAACAGTCCGTCTCCTTCCACCAACTACCCAGAAAAAGTGGTGGTGGTAGGTAAACGCGTCTCTGTCTGATTCGGATTATGTCACTGTGGTGTTGCCTCCGTCATTGAGTCAGTGACTCTGAGAATATGAAGATCCCTCACTGTGCTCCTCAGTGTGCATCTGAGTGAGTGGCAGTGGGCAGAAACATGCCCCTTAGTGTGACTAAAGACGTGACACTGGGTCATTGCCTTCATCACTGAGTCCGTGACTTTGAGCATGTTCAGGACCCTCAGTTTGGCATCGGAGTGAATGGCTATGGGTTAACGGAGGGAATGACTCCAGATAGGCCACTGTGCCTTGGACTCCATTGAAGTGTCACTGAATCAATGACGGGAGCATGTTCACAGCCTCAGTGACCCTGGTTTCTGTGTCAGAGAGTAAAACCATCTGTCAAATGTGAAATGAGGCCTTCCTAAAATGGAGGGGGGGGGGCCTGCTTTATGAAATGGTGACTCCTCCAGCCAATCACTTGCAATGTGACTGACAACCCTCTAAATTCTAGATAACATTAAAGTTGTAACCTTTTCAAACACGACCAGTATCTTTTTTAACCTCGTATCTCATACGATACTGAAAGGATTTACACCAAACCAACAAAAGCGCACTTTGTGAGTAAGGTTCGAGAATCACACCAAGTTTGGAGTAAATCAGCTCAGTGGTTCGGGCAGTAGGCACAAGAAGAATTGAAATAAAGAGCTTGAATAGGAAAACACAACTTTTTAGACCCCCCCCCCCTAACTTTTCTTGTTCTCTCTTGCACGGATCTGCATGAAATGTGGCATGATGGACCCGAGCGGACGACGCAGACCAGCTGCCAAATATGGAGCAAATCCGTCCACAGAACAACAGGTAGCGCACTGCACTAGACCAAAAACCACTGCACAGCACACCGTATCAGTGTACATTAAACAGCACACTGTACTAGACAGCAAACACAGTACCAGGCTGTCCAAGATAACACACTGCACCAGACTGCATACCGTGCAAAACGCCCACTGTACTAGAAAGAGCATCAGACATCCCACTGCAGTAAACACTGCAATAGGGATTACACTGCAAACTATAGTACACGGAGTAAAAGTTCACACTATGCAGCCTCTCCCGTGAGAGGACTGCACTGCAGCGTATACAGGCCCCAGGATCAGACACACGTTAGTTTCATTGTGTCCAGGATCGAGCTCCCCCCTGAAGGGACCCCTTCAAATTGCCCCTCATTTCCGTTTACTCCTGTTCTGGATTTGGAAGGGGTCTTTTCACACATCTGTGTCCAGGGCATGCAGCATTCGCCGCTGAATGCCCTGGACACGTTCTGAGTAAAAGAAAGCACCCATCGCCCCCCAGATGCAGATGAGCCAACCCAAACAAGGCCTTCGAGCGGACGCCCAAACAAGGACTTAGAGCGGACGCCCACACAAGGCCTTAGAGCGGACGCCCAAACAAGGCCTTAGAGCGGACACCCAAACAAGGCCTTAGAGCGGACGCCCAAACAAGGCCTTAGAGCGGACGCCCAAACAAGGCCTTAGAGCGGACGCCCAAACAAGGCCTTAGAGCGGACGCCCAAACAAGGACTTAGAGCGGACGCCCACACAAGGCCTTAGAGCGGACGCCCAAACAAGGCCTTAGAGCGGACGCCCAAACAAGGACTTAGAGCGGACGCCCACACAAGGCCTTAGAGCGGACGCCCAAACAAGGCCTTAGAGCGGACGCCCAAACAAGGCCTTAGAGCGGACACCCAAACAAGGCCTTAGAGCGGACGCCCAAACAAGGCCTTAGAGCGGACGCCCAAACAAGGCCTTAGAGCGGACGCCCAAACAAGGCCTTAGAGCGGACGCCCAAACAAGGACTTAGAGCGGACGCCCACACAAGGCCTTAGAGCGGACGCCCAAACAAGGCCTTAGAGCGGACGCCCAAACAAGGACTTAGAGCGGACGCCCACACAAGGCCTTAGAGCGGACGCCCAAACAAGGCCTTAGAGCGGACGCCCAAACAAGGCCTTAGAGCGGACGCCCAAACAAGGCCTTAGAGTGGACGCCCAAACAAGGCCTTAGAGTGGACGCCCAAACATGATTACACTTAACTCAAGCCCACTCACCTTTATACTTCTTCATTTCCTCTTCCGGTTTCTGAATCTTCAATATTTCAATATTTGTTTCTGTTTCTTTTCTTTTCTTCATCTCCTGCTCTGGAGCCTGAATATTCATCTCCTTACACCTGGAAGGACACACACATCTTTGTAAGTGCCACAGAACACAAAGAGGCTGCAGGGTCTGGAAAGGAACAGCACACACCCCTGGTATTAGAAATAAAATACTGTAAGGAGTGCCGGCAGGAGAGCGCTTTGCTGTGTTACCACACACACAATAATGGCAGCTCTTTGGGTATTGAAAGTGTCACACACTAGCCCTGTCTATATCTCTCTCTCACACACACCTCTTACTGTTTCTCCCGCTCTCCTTCTCTTTCCAAAGCACTTGGGATCTCAATGGTACTTGTGGGTATGCCTTGTTAACACTAACACAGCCACAGACACACACACACACTTTGTTTGGCTATCTTTCTCCCGCTCCCTCTGTGACTTTAAGAGCAGAAACATAACTGTGAACAACCACTGTCAAGAAACACACACGCACACACCAACTCTTTCTCTCTATGCAATCGTCGCTCTGCTCCTCTGTAACTGAACAATCCCTGTCCCCCTATGTACAGATGCAGAGTCTCTATCTATATCTCCCTCTCTCTCGGTCTCTTCTTCTTTTATAGGATAATGCTCGCTTGGCTCCTGAGATGATATAGGTTACTATAGTGCCTGCTCTTTTGTTGGCTCTTGTAAGATGGCCCGTAGCTCCTGGCTTAGTATGAACATAAGCTGTCTAGGCTCCTGTGAGAGGACACATAGCTCCTAGTTTAGATGGGCATAAACCATTGAGTCTCCGAGGTACTGCCCCTTCGGGTCTCCGAGATCCTGCCCCTTGGAGTCTCCGAGATCCTGCCCCTTGGAGTCTCCGAAGTCCTGCCCCTTCGGGTCTCCGAGGTCCTGCCCCTTCGGGTCTCCGAGGTCCTGCCCCTTCGGGTCTCCGAGGTCCTGCCCCTTGGGGTCTCTGAGGTCCTGCACTTTGGGGTCTGAGGTCCTGCACCTTGGTGTCACTGAGGTCCTGCACTTCGGCCCCTGCTGCAAATTCTGTTTGTGGATATTAGATTTCAAGGCTGCTTCAAACACCTGCACAAGATGGATCCTCATCTTCTCTTCCTTGTTGTTGTGAACTGCTCCCAGGTGCTGTTCTCTAAAGTGTCAGAGGATTAGCCCCTCTCTTAGGACCCAAGCTGCTTTCAGATGATCCTAAACCACGTGCACTGGATATTCACTCCAGGGCAGCTCCAAAAGTGAAATGGACACACTCGCAAGCAGGTTATCTTCTCTACAATTCCTTCCTGTGTATCTTTCACTCTCCTCTTCTCCATCTCCCTCTGTATCACTCCCTTCTTCTTGTTCATCTGCCTTTATCTCTCTTTCTACCTTTCTCTTTTCAAGTCTCTCTTGCTGAATATGTTAGTCTCCATCTCTCCCCCTCTCTTCTCTGATATCAGAAGTGAGGGTTCTGGACACTTTCAGGGGTTTAAAGATTGATTTGTTCCTGACCCCTGAGGATGCTGACCCTTGAAGATGCTGACCCATGAAGACGCTGACCCCTGACGATGATGCTGACCCCTGACGATGATGCTGACCCCTGACGATGATGATGCGGACCCCCGAAGATGATGCGGACCCCCGAAGATGATGCGGACCCCCGAAGAGGATGCGGACCCCCGAAGATGCTGACTCCTAAGGATGCTGACCCCTGCGGACCCCTGAGGAGGACGCTGACCCCTGAGGATGACGCTGACCCCTGAGGATGACGCTGACCCCTGAGGAGGATGCTGACCCCTGAGGAGGATGCTGACCCCTGAGGAGGACGCTGACCCCTGAGGAGGATGCTGACCCCTGAGGAGGATGCTGACCCCTGAGGACGCTGACCCCTGAGGACGCTGACCCCTGAGGACGCTGACCCCTGAGGACGCGGTGCACTGAACAGAAGTCATCGAGCGTCGAAGAAAGGTTTCTTAGGACTAGGAGCAGACCTGAGGGACTGAGGTAGGTTTATGAGACTGAAGAAGTCCTTTGAGAATTTTAGTGTGGCAACTAAATAAAGTGTAATAATAAAAATAAGCAAAAATTGAAAATCTGTTCAGGGGAATCAATATACACATTAAAGGAAATAAATCTGAAACAATGAGCGGAATAGGGAATAACCTAAAACAGTGCACTTTTTTAGAGTGACCATTGGATTAATGTATAAATGACACCAACTCAGAGAGGTTCGATCCCCTTTCCGTGCTGAGTGTTCTGTCACATGCAGGACATCTAAAGTGAACTGCTACTTTCTCTAGCCCAGAGCAATGTCTTCAAGTGCCTTCCTTTACGTACATCTTTTGACACTGAATGATACTGATACAATAAATGCCCATTTAATCTTGTCTCTTTTTTCAACTGCTGCACTCCACACACTTCATTTTTAAAAACGTTGTTCTTTTCACGTTACATTTTGATAACTGCTCTAAAGCTTCTCCCTTGGGAAGGCCATAGAGTTAATCACAAGTGGGTGAAACATGTTGGCAAAGCCTTCTGAACATACAGCCTCAGAGTGGAATGGAGAAGTATGTATAAACCTATGAATGTGAATTATTAAGCCTGAATATCAAATGTGTTTCATTAACATAACTCAACAACTCTATAACTTTGTCTCAGTTTGAAGAACTGAAGTAAAATTCTCTCCTCTATATCTGCCATTGTCTTGCATTAGATGCATTCATATAGCTACTAATTCCCAAGAATACTTCTGCAAGTTGTGCCCACTTCCATCTTTATTGCTAAATTAACACTGGGTTCTTGGGCCATGTCCACTCCTTGAACTGGGGCAACACCGGGGCTGTAACCTCTGCAGCCCTCGGGTACTGAAGGATGAGGCGGGTTTAGGAGAGGATGTGGGTTTCAGAGAATTCCAATGATGTCCCTAAGCATTTGATGGGCGTTTGAGGATTGGCAAAGGGGTGGTAGGGGCAGCAGTTCCTAACGTTTAGAATACTCATAGTTTTTTAAAACGTGAGGTAATTTCTGTTGAAAAAGAGGTTTTTTGTGAAAACAGTTTCCTGGTCTCATGTGTGTTAGACCTGGCACCTTGGCGTGAGTCTCCCTTCCACTTTTTGTCGCTGTGCCTCATGTGTTTTGCTGGTGTTAGCTGCTCAGAGCACTGTGCCACTGCCAACCAGTGCCACAGTGCAAGTGCTCCCTATTTAAAATGTATATGTTGTTTGGATTCCATGATTGGCTTATTTGGTTTACTGTCAGACCCCAGTAAAGTGCACAAGGAGTGCCCAGGGCTTGTAAATACAAATGCTGCTGGTGGGCTTGCAGCACTGGTTGTGCCACCCACAGAAGCGGCCTGGTAAAATGATTCTAAGGTCTGCCATTGCAGAACCTGCGTGCAGTCTGGTACTGTCATGCTGACTGGGCAAGTGCACCCACTTCCCAGTCCCTAAACCTTCCCTTAACTTCTTGTTAGTCACCCCTATCGTAGGCCCAAGGGCAGGGTGCATTGTAAGCATAAGGTAGGACAAGCCCTGATGTGTGTGGCATGTCCTAATAGTGAATTACAGCCATTTTCGTTTTTAACTATTGCAGGGCTACCTGTTCCCATAGGCCAGAATGGGCTGTTAGAATTGTTACATCCTATGATCCTAACAAACCCAGGGAACATGGTAGAAAATCGAGTTTAGTATGAACTCAGAATAATAAAATACATCTTTTAGTAAAGTTTATTTTAATATTCTGTGTTTGCAAATACCACTTTTAGAAAGTTGGTATTTGCTTGCCTAACCATTTCAGCCCGCCTCTGCTATGATGTGTATCTGCCTGTCTGGTTTGTGTGAGTGACAGGGCTGGGGAAACCCAGAGGGGCAGGGCTAGGTAGCCTGGTGGTGAATAGAGAGATTGACATCCAGATGGGTGGGAGGAGTGCACCTGGTCTCTGAATAGGGCTGTGCTCTGCCACCACAATGCTGGCTCCACCTCCTGTGGAGCGGCTGATGGCTCTGCCCTGCACCCTGAATAGAAGGGCAGAGTCATGTCAACAAAGTGCTCAAGAACTGGTTTGGACTGGGCAAATGCCCCTCTACCCCAGAGGAACAGAGGAATTAGGGGTATAAGTATTGGGACCCTGCTCCCAAGAAATTAGATCCTGCTTGACAAGAAGAACCTCTGCAGGAACCGGGAAATCTGCAAGGTCCCTGACCTGGGGGATTGGCCTGCAGTGGTTGCCTTGCTGCTGAAAGGAGAGGAAAAAGACTACAAAGACTTTATTTCAACTTGTGCTTAAAAGATCTCCAAGGGCTCGTGCTGAGCTTGCCCCCTGTACGAAGTCCCAGGACCAGTGAACTTCACCCCCCAGCTCCCCAGAGTCTTTTGGAAGTGCCTGCTGCTGTTGTTGGGCCTTCTGAGGGACTGCGTGTCGCTAGGAGCTGGAAGCGCGACTCAGGAAGGAGAAGCGTGCCGCCGTCCGAGCTGTTGTCGTCGCATCTCGCAAAGGGTGTCGCCGCTGCAGCATCGCATCGAGCGGAAGCGTCTCGCATCATTCCGGAAGTGTCCCGCAACGCCGAAGAAGCGTGTCGCCATCGCAGCCATCGTAGCTGACGCATTGCACCGCATCAAGAGAAGAGTCTCGCATCGAGGAAGAAGCGTGTCGCCATCGCAGCCATCGTAGTTGTCGCATTGCACCGCATCAAGAAAAGCGCCTCGCATCCACGGAGAAGCGTGCCGCCGTCGGAGCTGATGTCGTCGCATCGCGTAAAGGGGTGACGCCGCTACAGCATCGCATCGAGTCTTCTTGCAACATCGGAGAAGCGTAACGCATCTGGAAGATCTTCACGTCTTTATTTCTTTGCACCAAAAACTTAATCGCATCAGCATCGTTGCAACACTTTCGTTGCCCTGCGTGTCGCATCTAAGGTACATTGACTTAAAGTGTCGCATTTAAGAACTTAAGAGAACTAAGCAAACTTCTACCATCTAAAGTAACAGTATTGTGTATTTTTGTCGTCTAATGGTCTTGTGGTAACTCTATATAAAGAATCCTTATTTTTGATATAAAAACCTGTGTGGTGTCCATTTGTAGTGTTGTCACTTGGTTACTGTATGTGTTCACAAATGTTTAACCTATAACGCTCCGAGATAAGCCTTGTCTGCTCGCGCCAGGCTACCTAAAGGGTGAGCAGGGGTTATTTTAGAAGTGTAACCCCTTACCCTGACTAGAGGAAAGGCTCCCTGCTTGTCACAAGTACCTACCTGTGCCAACCAGAGAACCCGGATTCTAACAATGTGGTATTTTCATATGATTAGGAGTTTACTAAAGTTTCAAGGTGGTAGTCTGAGAACTCAACTATAATTTCCTAGAATGAAAAGGACTGTGGGTGTTTTGAGAACAAGCCAGGGGGCCTCAACACTATTTGTAAGGTAGGAAAGTAGTTATGAGGTGATCTACATATAATAATTGTATGAGGTGGTATTGCTCTGGCAGCAGAGTGGATCTGTGTGAGCTCAGTACTGACATTTCCACTCTGCAGCCAGACCTGCTCCTTACACACTGAGAGGAGGACAATAAACCACACTTACCTGTCCAGGGTGCTTCTAACATCCTGCAAAACAAAAGAAGGACATCAGTTTCAATGACAGATTTTAAAAATCAGGAAGCAGTTTAAGTGTAATATAACTTGGAATATTAAAATTCAGTTAAACACATACAAGTGTCTCATGCAAGGAGACACTGGGGTGCCGACCTCACACCTCAACACATACAGCCTGTGGTATTCTGAATGGGTCACATGACACTGTGATGCTCTGATGAACCACTAGGGTCTGTGATGTGACAGAGATACAGAACAGCCTTGCGCATTCTGAATGAGTCCCCTCCCTCCTTTTGTTTCATTTTCCCCCACTAACGCGCCTACGGCTTTACTGCTTAAGGACGTTGAGCACAGGTGTCTCTCACGGATTGGCTGGAAGCCGACAATGGAGGGAGGGGGCGAGGAGCCCATTTCATGGTTTTGGTGGCGGGTCTGATGCTGAGGTGATTTTATGTCAGGACCGGAGGCTTCTGATTATGCTGTCTCCATTTCTTTACTGAACTCAGCAGCCAATGAAAATGAAACTACACAAGTAAAAAACATCGTATCCCATGATGCTTTGAACCACACCTCCACATAACAGCCAATGGCAACATATCAAAGTATACAAAGCAGAGAGGCACTTTCTTGGCCTCCTCTTTCTTTGCTGCTCCGCAGTCAAGATAAGTGCCTCTCTACTTTGTATACTTCATTTCAACCCTTAAAGTTATTGAGCTTTTGCTGATCTATTATTTTTCCATTGCCGATGTATCTAAGGTGCTATTGCTGTTTGTTTTTGCCCATGCGCTATGCCTATCGGTCTGTCTAGCCGCGCGCCGTAGTGTCAGGTGCGATTAGCGCTTACCGGAGATTGCCTTTTTCCCCTGCCAGCACGTGTTGCGCTGTAACTCTTTCTCCCGCATTGCCCCGCTTTAGTTCTCTCAGCGCCGCTGCCTTTCCCGATCGCAGTCCGCGTTCGGAGGGATTTGGCCCCCCCCTCGCAGGGAGCGAGACGCACGCAGAGGCCAGATCGGCTTCCTGCGTGTGCCTCAGGAGCGTGCGCTCGCGTATGCGCGCGCAGGTCCCTTAATTTAACTGCCGGACCGACGCCCTGCCCCGGGCTGAATAGGGGAGAGACGCAGCAAACATTCAGAGCAGAGTACGGGCCAATTAGGCAAAATTAAGGCAGCGCTTGTGGTTCTTTACCCTTACAAGAACAATAACCTTATCCTACAAGTCCTGGAGGACATAATTTTTGGAAGTTCTGCTCAGCCAGGCAGGTGGGAGTACTCCCTTCCCCATTAGTCCTGGGTTGATCAGGTTCCTTTTGTTGATACCCCTGTGGGGGTTTTTCAGTACTCTTTGGCTCCTTTTGCCCCGGCATTGCTCCCAACTGACACCCTAACTTGTGGAAGGTGGGGTTGATAATTTTTGCTTCCTACTGGGGATCTTGTGATTGAATAAGTGCTTATTCATCCAAAGCATGGAAGACTGCGATTTCTACCAGGAGGAGGTGGCTGCGTGTGAGGATCAGGGGGATGATGAATATTATTATGACGATTCCATGGAGGACATAATTGATAGGAAGTTGGACGCTAAACTAGATAAGGCACTCTCCTCCGCCTTATTGCCGATTGCTCAGAAATTAGATCGTCTGGTTGCCACGAGGCCTGCTCCCCCTGGCACTGGTCCGGTCCAGGTACCCCTCCGTTCCCCCGAGCCCCTCGGCATTCCCTGGCCGCATGCACACTCTTACTCTAAACTCTATAAGTCTAATGAACAGGCCCACGAGGGCACCCTGGCTCCCCCACCTATTCCTCCCTCTCCTACTCCCGTGCTGGACATCACTACTGGTCCCGACACTGACACAGACTCCTCTCTGGAGACCATGCCTCATAAATGCGTGAAGAAGCGCAAGCACTCTTCCTCTCCCGTCCAACCCTCCCCTTTCTTGTTTGATCCCTCTGATATTGTCCATCCTCGCTCCGCAGACTGGGTTCCACCCACGGCGGTGGCCGAATACATGCAGACTCACTTACGGAAGAGTTTTGATAAGGAGGTGAGGGCCTGCCTAAAATCGGAATGCCCACGTCCTGATTTACCCCATAAGGTTGCTATTACCCCTGACATGGATTCCTCTATACAAGAAGGATCCAAAGAAAGGGATCGATCGCGCCCTTCGGGCGTGTCAAGATAAGGTTCTTGACCTGGCTGGCCCCTTAACAAAAATTCTAGAGTTAGCCCTACAGGCGCAAGAGACAGGGGCGGCCATTCACCCCGAGGTTTTGGCTGGATGGGCGCAACGAGCAATTTGCATGCTGGGTAATGCCAACTGCGCCTTGGCCTCTGAGCGTCGCAAGTCGGTCCTCTTGAGGATTGATCCGCAATTGGTGGAATTGGCCACGGCGGAACCGGGGCCGCTAGCTGAGGGTCAGCTCTTTGGTGACAAGTTCGTAAAAGGACATTGCCAAATTTGTGAACACTTTTGCCTCACTCGACAAGTCACAATCCTCCTTAAAGAAGGTGTTTCATCAGGTCTCTGGTAGGGCCTGGCGTGGCAGAGGACGCTCGACCGGCTGCTACTCCAACCCCAGTCCTCAAAGAGGTTTCGCGCCCAGACGCAGGGGCTATACTCAAGAACCAGAGCAGGCTGGCTTCTACCCCTCCAGATCGCGTGGATACAGGGGCCGTTTCAACCGAGGTGTCAACCGAGGCTACAAAAACTTTGAGTCCCAGTCTTCTGGTAAGTCCTATGTGCCCTGCGATTCCCCTGGGGGGCAGGTTATTGCATTTCGTTGTAAATTGGGCTCATCTCACCACAGATGTTTGGATCTTGCAGACAGTGCAGGGCTATCAGATAGAGCTACTGCAGCCCCCATGTCAAATTATTCGTCCTCGACCTCTCCTTTTTCCCCTTCTCGAAAAGAATTTTATAGACTCCGAACTTCAAGAGCTTTTGCCCAAACAGGCTATTGCCGTAGGACCCTTCGTTCCCGGAGGGTTTTGCAGCAACGTCTTGGTGCAAAAGAAAGGAGGAGGTCAGAGACTTGTGTTGAACCTCAGAGATTTCAATCCCTTTGTTGTCTACAGGCACTTCAAGATGGAGGGCATCCATCTTCTACGAGATCTCCTGCTGGAAAAAGACTGGATGGTCCGGTTGGACTTGAAAGATGCCTACCTCACGGTACCAATTTGTCCCGCTCATCAGAAATTTCTCCAATTTCAATGGAAGGGACAATGGTACCGGTATCAGACCCTTCCCTTTGGCCTATCGTCAGCCCCGTGGGTTTTCACAAAACTCTTAAAACCGGTGGTTTCCCATCTTCGGGAAATGGGGGTGCGCATGATTATCTATCTCGACGACATGTTGCTCCTGGCTCAAGACCGGAACCTTCTGCTCACCCACTTGGAGTGGACGATGACCCTGTTACAGGATCTGGGGTTCGTCATCAACGCCAAGAAGTCAATGATGGTTCCGAACCAACAGATAGAATTCTTGGGTTTCAAAATAAATTCAGTCTCTGCCCAGCTTCTCCTCCCTCTCCCCAAGACCAGGTCTATCAAACGAGAAATCAAATCCACCTTGTCCAAACAGATGATTTCCTTGAGGGTATTGGCGAGGATCGTGGGCCTACTGGCCTCCTCCATTCAGACCATCTTCCCGGGCCCCCTACACTACCGAGCCCTTCAACGGCTCAAAATTCATTACATCCAGAAGAAGTTTCACTATGACCACCTCATTCCTTTATCTCCAGACGCTCGAGAGGAGCTTCTGTGGTGGCTGGAGCACATGTCAGCCTGGAACGGAAGGGCGATTTTCGGCGCATCTCCGGACGTAATTATCAAATCCGACGCCTGGGGCTGGGGCGCTCGATGTGGCGACTTTGCCACAGGCGGACGCTGGTCTGCCGACAAGTTAAGGTTGCACATCAACTGCCTCTAGTTGTTAGCGGGCTCGTTTGTGATTCGATCAATATCTCCCCTGAAGAGCAATTGTTGCATCCTCCTCCGGATGGACAATGTGTCGGCGGTGAGATATATTAATCGGTTAGGAGGGACGAGGTCCTGGATGTTGGTCAACATTGTGAAGGATTTTTGGCACTTCTGTCTGAACCACAAGATTACGGTCATAGCGGAATATCTCCTGGGCAAACTCAACCAGGTAGCGGATTGGAACTCCAGATTCTTGAGGAATTTCAGCGATTGGAAGCTTCACCCCACGCTGTTTGCGGAGATCATGAGTATGCGAGGCCCTTGCAGGATAGACCTTTCTGCCTCTCGCCTCAACGCTCAGATTCCCTTGTTCTTCAGTTGGAGACCGGACCCAATGGCTATGGGAACGGATGCGTTCCTGCAGCATTGGGGCCCACAGAGGAATTATGCCTTCCCTCCCTTTGCCTTGATCCCGAGAGTGGCTGCTTTTGTCCGCAGTCAGACAGCTTCAGTAGTGTTGGTGACACCCTTGAGGAAGACTCAGTCGTGGTTTCCCACACTATTGGAATTGTCTGTGGATCTTCCCTTTCAGCTCCCGACCTTCAAGACGATTCTCCAGGACCAAGTGGGAGCTTGCCACCTGTTAGTCCTGCAGAACCAACTACCTCTCATGGTGTGGACGCTCTCAGGAGACACAAGAGCATTGAAGGCCTTTCACAGGCAGCTGCCGGATTTATACAACAGGCTTGGGCTCCGTCCACCCGGAAACGATATTCAGCTTCCTGGAAGCGATGGGTGGGTTGGTGCCTTCAACGGCAGGTGGATCCCGTGGGATCAGATGTGACTGAGATTTTGAATTTCCTGTCGGAGTGTGCAGAATCAGGGCTGGCTTACAGGTCAGTTAATAACTTCAGATCAGCTACCTCGGCAGGTCATGACTATCGATGGTAAGCCGGTGGGGATGCACCCCCTGGTGTGTAAGCTACTTAAAGGGGTTAGAGTAGCCAATCCTCCTCGACCCAGGTATTCGACCTTATGGGACATTTCTAAGGTACTCTCTCTATTGGAGTCTTGGCCGGAAAATCCAGAACTTTCCTTAAAACAATTATCGGCCAAATTCACTATGCAGTTAGGTCTGATTTCCTGCCGCAGAGTCTCGGATGTTCGAGCTCTGGCGGGCAGAATGTTTTCTCCACAGGGCGTCTCTTTTATCATCACGAGGCGGACAAAGACAATGTCACGTTCGGTAGAGTATCCTGCTTTCCCTCACAATAATAAGTTATGGGTTTTGCATTGCCTGAAAACTTATGAGGAACGCACTCTTGCCCACAGGTCTGAGCCTTTGGGGCAGTTGTTAATTGCTATTCAAAAACCTTATAGGCCAGTATCAGCTGCCACCTTGGCCAGGTGGGTTAGGTGGGTGATGTCTGAAGCGGGCATTGATGTATATGGTGCTCATTCCACTAGAGGAGCTATGGCCTCTAAAGCGTATATGTTGGGCTCTCGGTTAGAGGATATCCTGAGAGCGGCTGATTGGTCTACGGATTCTATGTTCAAAATGTTTTATTACAAGCCTATATCACATGTTTCTTCTGTTGTTATTGACGAGCTTTGAACCAGCATAATCAGAAGCCTCCGGTTCTGACATAGAATACAAAATTTTCCAGCTATCGCGACAAGAATTTTAGATTCTATTAAGGACACGGAGGCGAGGATTATCCCACCCGTTGGGATAGTTGTATCAACTATCATGTTGTAGTATAGTGATATTCATAACAATTTATGGCCCACCCTAAGGAATCATGTTTGTGGGTTCCCTGTTTTCAAACTTGTTGTTACTTTCAGGAAATGACTAAGAAGAACTGAAGCAACGCTCAGGCTGGAGCTAGTTCTCCCCGGATGTGAGGATCTTGACCTCAGGACTGAGAATTGAATTTATCAAGAACTGGCGTATTACTCTGACTGGAGCTGGATCTCCCCTCATGAGAAGAGGTTGATCGCAGGATTGGGTGACTATATTCTCTGTTGAGAATTCTAAAGGAACTGTTTATCTCTCTGTTGAGAGTCGAACTGGTGTGATGTTCGTTCGGACTTATGGACTGGTTTCGCAAAGAAAGAGGAGGCCAAGAAAGTGTCTCTCTGCTTTGTATACTTTGATATGTTGTCATTGGCTGTTATGTGGAGGCGTGGTTCAAAGCCTCATGGGATATGATGTTTTTTACATGTGTAGTTTCATTTTCATTGGCTGCTGAGTTCAGTAAAGAAATGGAGACAGCATAATCAGAAGCCTCCGTGTCCTTAATAGAATCTAAAATTCTTGTCTCGATAGCTGGAAAATGTTGTACTCACTGGCTGGCGGGGGAGGCGCTCCCTCGATGCGGGGTGTGGGGGGGGAGGGGCTCCCTCGATTCCAAAGAAGGTGGCGGAGGGACACTTTGTGATTCTAAGTGAAAGGTGAGTCAAGCATGCGACACCTAGCGATTCTCCAATTGGATGATAAGATGTGAACGAAGAAGTAGTTTTAAGGGTCACATGTAACCGAGTCACAGCATGTGTGTGTGTTATGATGTCCCAGTAACTGAAACTGCCGAGGTCGCGAGGGACACCACGTAACAATAGAACGTTGTCACAGAAGCATTCTACAGAGGCGCGCGGCCTCAACGCAAGGGACATCATAACAGTGTGCAACGGCCCAGAGTGCATGCACTTGATGTAATCATACATCAGATTTAAAGTGTAACAGGCGAGATTTAACCCTCCTGTATTCAGAAGCATTAACTAAGAAGGCTGATCTGCTCGGACTATAAATTCAGAAGATTTTCCACAAAATTCTTTTAATGAACTACAGAGCTACGGACTCAGAGGAATGAGGAAACAACTTGGGTCAAGGATCATTAAGATAAAGGTGCACAAAGACTAATATTAGACTGGACATCAAAGAAAAACAAACATTGGCATAGCCAATAGGTCTCGCCTTTGGGACCTCGTAAGTGCTTAGCCAGAGCTATTGGCTTTGGCAATGTCTTGAAAGTATGTGGTAGAACAGCGTACTGTACTGAATAGTTTCAGTGGGCTTACTCACAGGAGGCCTGCAACTGAGCCCACTGAAAAACTGTGGCGCTTCTGTTGTCTGGTCTGATCACATCCATAGAGCAGTGAAGATAGCAGCTGGGACTCAGTCCTGGCAAGACGGTTATTCTTTTAGAGACAGAATATAACACAATGTTGGGGAGCGCTTTCTGTAAGGACCTTGTAAGAACTGGGGGTCTCTAGTTGGCAATGGCTTGCACCTTTGTCCAAATAGGGACCCTTGCTTCTGAGTCAGGATAAGGGGATTACACTCCTAGATAACCCCTGCTCACCCCCTTGGTAGCTTAGCACGAGCAGACAGGCTTATCTCAGAGGCAGTGTGTTAAGCATTTGTGAACACATATAGTAATACAGTGAAAACACTACAGATGGACACCACACAGGTTTTATCAAAATAAGTATGCTTTATATAGACTTAACACAAGACCACAAACGACAAAAATCCACAATACTGTACTTAAGATTGACTTAAAGATGGTAAAAGTTACTTAGTTCAAGTTGATGATAAATGCAACACAGTTCTCACAAAAGTACCTGGATGCGTAACGCAAAATAAACAGAAGGCTCGCAGAGGGAGATGCGTCAGTTCCGTGCTCCGGGGGAGATGATGCATCGCGCCTCAATGCTTGCGCAGAGTAGGGGATGCGTCGTGATCCTTACCGGTGCGGCGGTGATGCGTAGGTTCTTGGCCTGTGGCCCGGTTGCGATGCGCAAGACGGCGCCTCGATACGATGCAACAAACTTGGTGCGATGTGAGAAGATGGCACCCATGATGCGACGGCGAAGCGTTCACGCCCTGGCAGCCTTGCGACGACTCTGTACTTTGGAGCCGCGACAGGCCCTACGACACGCTTCTCCGGAAATGCGATGGCGACCCTCTCAATGGCGTCATGCTTCTCCAGTGATGCGACAGCCGACAGCTTCGACGAAGACACGTTTCCGGGGAGATGCGGCGGCACGCTTCTCCGGCGATGCGACTACTACAGCTGTGGCGGCAACACGCTTCTTCTCGTTGCGTCACGCTCCCAGCGGCACGCAGGCTTCTGCAGATAGAATTCCCAGCAAGGAAATTCAGAGGAGAGCTGGTGATGAAGTCTTTTGTCCCTGAGATTTCAGCAGGAGGCAAGCACAAGCTCAAGACCTTGGAGAAATATTCTGTAAGATGATGAGTCCTTTGAAAAGTTCCTTCTCCTTTCCTTGGCAATGAAGACACCACTGCAGGCCAACCCAGCAAACAGCAAACTGGCAGAGGGGCAGTCCAAACTCCTGCAGCTTCCTTGGTTCTTCTCCTTGGCAAAAGGTGTGTCTTGTTCCCAGAAGTGATCTAAAGTTCTTGGGTCTGGGTCCCAATATTTATACCCCAAAATCCTTTGTTCTCTGAAGGCAGTGAGGCCTCTGCCTAGTCCAAACCAATTCTTGAGCACTTTGTTTACAGGACTCCTTCTTTCCTTTCACAGTGGAGGGCAGAAATATCAGACGCCCCACAGGAGGTGGAGCCAGCATTGTGGAAGGAAAGCACAGCCTTGGAGCACTTTGTTGACATGATTCCTTCTCTTCTTTCACAGTGCAGGGCAGAAATATCAGACGCACCCCAGGAGGTGGAGCCAGCATTGTGGAGGGAAGGTCCAGCCCTATTCAGGTCCCAGGTGCAACTCCTCCCTCCCATCTAGATGCAGATCTCCCTATTCACCACTGGGTTGACTCATTCTGTCTCCTGGAATTCCCCAGCCCTGTCACTCAAACTCCAGACAGGGAATACACAACCTAGCAGAGTTAGGCTTTGGATAGTTAGACAAGAAAATACCTACTTTCTAAAAGTGGTATTTTCAAACACAGAATGTTAAAACCAACTTTACTAAAAGATGTATTTTATCATTCTGAGTTCAGGCATACTAAATTCGAATTTCTACCATGTTCCCCGAGTCAGTTAGGATTATAAAATGTAATAATTTAACTGCCCATTCTGGCCTAGGAGAACAGGTAGCCTTGCAATAGTGAAAAACGAAAATGGCTGTAATTCACTATTAGGACATGCCACACATACCAGGGCATGTCCTACCTTATACTTACAATGCACCCTGCCCTTGGGCCTACCATAGGGGTGTCTGATATGAAGAAAAGGGAAGGTTTAGGGACTGGCAAGTAGGTGCACTGGTCAAGTCGCCATGGCAGTACTAGACTGCACCTAGGCTTTGAAATGGCAGGCCTGAGACACACTTTACAAGCTGCTTCTGTGGGTGGCACAACCAGTGCTGAAAGCCCACCAGCAGCATTTGATTTACAAGCCCTAGGCACACATGGTGCACTGTACTAGGGTCTGACAAGTAAATCAAATAACCCAATCATGGAGTCACTAATCAATACATCAATTTAACATAGGGAGCACTTGCACTGTGACACTGAATAGCAGTGGCACAGTGCCCAAAGCATATAACCAGCAAAAACATATCAAAAACAGAGGAGGCAATCCGACAAAATGGAAGGGAGACTCACGCCAATGATGCCAGGTCTAACAGACCCTAACCAAGTGCTGGGATAGTAACAGTTTCATACTTAAATAAAATAATTTAGACAAAAAAGAAAGTACCACACAAGGAGTAGATAGATTTGGCCACTCTACTGTACTGTCTGCCCATTCATTGAGATCACAACAGATAATGGTACTCGTTCCAAAAATATTAAATAAACAACTCAAACATGCACGACCCACGCGTCCTACAATTGGCCCAAAAGGTCTCCATAGCAAAAGTACGCTGAAATAAGAATGTGCAATGTTCTTACAATTTTCTTATCCCGTGCGCAGACTTGAGAGCGTTGTCCACCAATCTCTGTGAAATACGTATACAAAACAACTCTCGTCTGCTGTTTCACTGCCAAACGCAAATCAAAAATACAGCCAAACCCAAATATAATTTTGATGAATGGCCGAGTGGGGTGTCACAAGTAAGTGAAGCAGCGCAGTCAGTGCGCCCCTGAGGGTACTATCTGGCCTGTCATTTTTGGTCAGGCGTAGTGAACCTCCCAACTTTGCAGCATTTGGTAAGGAGTCCCTTGAAATTATAATGCTGCTCTCCCTTGATCCATCCTTGAAAATAATTGCGCCAGAAACACTGTCCTGAGCATCAAAATGGCTTGTGAACTAAAGGCAGACAATTCAGTTGAGAATTAATACACTTATAAACCACCCAATCCGTGGAAACAGACGGACCAGGGACTTAACGCAGGCCCGAGCAGCCCCTGCAGTACAGACCCCCTCCCCCCACCCATCAGAGGACAACTCTTCAGGGGACCCCATTAAGTCCAAGGCCTGTGAGTTATGGGAGACAAAAGTGCCCCTCTTCACATTGTGCAAGGGGGCAATAATTTTCTACTATGCCACTGCCCGTACCTAGTTTGAAAACCGCATAATACGGTGTTTTACCCTCGATGTTATGTTGTGGCTATACTACACACCATGAATGATGGAAATGATTTCATAGCGCTGACAACAAACGGAATCGTCTTCAGGCGTTTCTTTGAGGATGGAAAGGAGATGTTGCCTCTTTCAAGACAAGGGAGCACGCGGTTCCTCATATGATAGATTCACAGCTCCCTGCAGCGCGCAGCAGGATATGACACCCAGTGCGGGGGAGGTGAGAGTGTAAACTCAGCTGATGCGCTGTTGAGAGTGCTGCACTAGGTGGGCAGGATATGAATATATTCACAAGAGCAAAACATTCATCCGTTTAGCGGGAAAACGAGTCGACAAGGACAAAACTCGAATACTATATGCAAGAGGAAAATACACTTTAAAGTGGCCACATTACACACGGTACGCCTTTAGGGAGTTTCACCTGCATTCCAACGGGAGGGAAGCCAACCAAATCAAATTGACGCGCTGTACTCCGCACGAGGGTGGGCCCTCGAAACCCAGTGCCCCTGTCAACTTATAAGACTTTAAACAGGGCAGGGCTTGTGCGCCCTCTTTTCTGTTCTGCCAGGATTGTGGTGCGCTCATGCAGGGGCGGAAAAAATCTCATGCACTGGAAGCCCAAGACGGGTCTAATACCTGCCCCCTGAGTACGTCCTGCTGCCCCCGTCTCCGTACCGGCTGGCGGCGGCTCCCCCATCCTGAGACTCTAGTACGCTTGACTTTCCTTCTACAGTGATCTGGGGATGCTGCCCGGTGGCCCCCAGCAGCCTGGGAGACGAGAGGTCAGGCTACCGCGGGGGCATGGCTGGAGGGAGGGGGGGAGCAGGCTATTCCTGCCGCTGTGTCCCGAGTGAGCACTATGCACAGCTGGATAGAGGGGACTAGAGGCTGGGGTCCTCCCTGCACCTGGAGGCTGCAGCCCCCCAATGCAGGCTCTGCGCTGTTCGCCGGAAGGTGATACTCCGTGAATCCGATGCCCTCAGACCGGCACAGATGAGTGCAGATGCAGGAGTCCGGTGGCGAGCAGCGGCTGCTGAGTGCAGTGCGACGCCTGTGAGAGCAAGCAGTGGAAGCAGCGCGCCGGAGCGGGAGAGGGGCCATGCCAGAGCCGCAGGGGGGTGGACTTATGAGGCCACTACTGGGGCTCGGGCTGCAGCTCCAGCCACAGGGAAGGGACGATTCACTCGACCTCCTCCCAAACCTCCCTCCCGCCCACACAGGCACCGCCTCAAGGTGGGCACGGTGGGTGCCCAGTTTGGCAGACGCCACAGACAGCCTTTTCTCATCATGTGTGGATGCCTCCGCATTTGGGGGAGTTTCTAAAGCGATTTCCTACTCTTAGCGAAGTGTAAAGATTTCTTCACTTTCTTCAAGTTACAAATAAGTTAGTCAATGTGAGCGCGCTAAGAAGACGCCTTTATTTTCAAATACCACTCACTTGTCTCAATTTTTTTCACATTTGCATTCACTCTCAACTCGGTAGTGGGCGAGAACTCTTACTGTTCCGTCACGATCTCAAGGGCAGCGTGTTCATGTAGCTAGGAAATGTGAGGAGTTTGTATCGAAATTTTTACACAGACAGACTACATAAGACACAAAGGCCACCGGACCCAAGTGACTATGCAGGAGTGAAGCTGTACATCTTCCACAGTGAATAAATCTTTGGGCCAATGCAATCTTTTGACAGACACCTTCCAAGGAACCTTTAGACATCAAATTGTATGCACTCATCTCTTAGCAGCGGTTGAAGTGTATATAAACAAGCACGCGAGCGTCGTTACCTCTTGTGACAGTGCTCAGTCACTCGGAAATCCCGCATCTGCCATCAGGCATGCTTTCTGTCTCGATCAGCAGCGTGCTTCTCTTCCGGCTCTCCTGGTAAACACCTTCGTCTTCATGCGCAGGAGTGTCTGTTTAGCGGCTGCTGGACGACGCATGCGCAACATAGGCGTCTGGACAGGTCAGGCAAAAGAAAGTGCGAATGCAGGCAACCAATGATATGAAAAAAAACATTTACAAATGCAATAGGACTCGTATTTACGTGAGTCCTATTGCATTGTAAACAAAAATGCGGGTGCCAAAGAAGGCGGGAGTGGGTGGGTGGGTGGTTGGTGGCCAGAGAAATCACAGACTGCAAGAGAGAACAGGGGGAGGCAGGGGAACAAAAGAGTTGCTGAAGTAAAGGGGCTGATAGCCATGGAATGATAAACATGACCTCATGGCAGTAAGGAGGCGGTACCAATACGCCAGCAACCAATCAGAATGCAGCATTTCAGTTTTGAGCCAATCAAAAGCATGGGCAGAAAGTGGAAGGAGCTTCTCCGACAATACTGTATAAAGCATCTCTCGATGAGACAGCGCATGCGCTGCCTAGCCGAGACCTAACCAGAGCAGATAATGAGGCAGGAAAAGATAATTCTACAACAAATCTATATTCAGCTGATCTGGTAACACTTTTTAAATGATTTTGTAAAACTTCAGTCATTCCTGCAAAATTAAATACAGCTGAACGCATACATACATACAAATAAAAAAAAAAAAAATATATATATATATATATATACATAAATCTGTCCAAAACAGAAATCAAGTCTAAACCACTTTACCTAGCGTTTTATAACATCCAACTGAAACAGAAATCAAACGCAAAGATTATAGGAAAAGAAAGGTCAAAAGCAATACATGAAATATCACAAGAAAAAACACTCACATAAGCTCATATTTAATAAATATACCATCAACAACTTTGAGCACAGACTACAATAACGAACACTAAAGGTGAATCTCTTATGGAACAAATATTAACTGAAATCAGCCTGGCAGAACGTGACGTCATGCAGAAGTCAACAGAAAAACGGTCTCTACTCTTCGATCGCTCCACCTAATTCCAATCACAGTGGAATTTATAAAAGAAGTAGATCTTAATGAGGTTACTGCGCATGCACGAGGCATTCCCGGGAAGGGTGGACGGAAGCCATTCAAACCTACAACGCAGACTTAAATTTGCAGAACAACTCCATATTTGTTAAGGATCATATATGTGTTTAATGCCAATAATGGTATAACAGATTATGTACTAAAAAGATCAGTTATTAGAAATATTTTAATTACTCCTTAATTATTATTCTGACATTAAATTTATTAGACCATTAAATGCTGGAAAGAGAAAATTATAAGTCACTGTGAGGAAATGTGGTGCATTTTATACATTGCCACCACCAGACAGGTTTCTGGACCCCTGGCTAGAGAGACTCAGCACTCCGTGTCCAAAAACAAAGCCCATCCTAGGCAGAGGTGTCACATCTCCTCCCCCAGGATGGGCTGGGTCCACGAAAGGGGATGCTTCAAAGGTCTGCTGTCTGTGTAAGCTGTCCCTGCCTCTTGCTACCCCCAGCAACTGCCTCCCACCGATTCTGCCCCCACTTCGGGAGAGAGAACCGGCAGGAAAACCAAGCTAGGAGGAGAGGTGTGCCCACATTTGCCAACCCCATCCCTCAGGTGGGGGAGGTGAAGCACACATCTCAGTCCCTTCCATCTTGAAGATGAGGGTACCCAGCCAATGAGGGAGAGGCTCATGCCCCCCTCCCACTGGAGGGTGGCATAGTAAGTGGTGTGCCCACCCCAAGGAAGGGGCCCATTGGTCCCAACCGGCACACCCTTTTATCACCCCTAACTTTAGTATTTAGGGGCAACCCTGAACCTTGCCTTCTCAGATTCGAAGAAGAAAGGAGGACCAAAGAGCCATGCTGACCCAGAAAGAGGACACCTACTACTTTGGCCCCAGCCCTACCGACCCATTCTGCCTTTAACCTGCCTACAGCAAGCAACCTTGCGAATCCAGCAGCCAGCGAACCCCAGAGCCCAGAGGACCTGCCCTGCAACCATCTTACAGACTGTCTCACGTGAGCACCAGATTTGCTCAAACCAAGACTCACCCACAGAATCCGGAACCAGATGGCTCCGCGATTCTGCACCACTCTGCACCATATGCCCACGGCCCGAGTTCAAGTGGCACAACACCCTGAGGAGGTCTCCCCAGCGATCCTGACCTGGCATCTGGTGATCTCCGACCTCTCTCAAGCTTCATGACGATGCCTGCAGCCTCAACCTGAAGGGTCCCTGGGACCACGACCAGAGCTGCTAAAGAAACCCAACGCCAAAAGACACCCCTGCACCCTCCGCCTCATGGCCTTGGATGGCCCAACCGACGGCGTCCAGGCATCTCCCAAGAACCCAACTTACCTCTCCAGATGGTGGTCGCCTTCAGGAACTCTCCTTGCCTGAGCCTGCAGCAACTTTGCTGAACGGAAGGTCCCCATTGGAAATCACAGGGTCCTCGATGTCTTCTTGGCACCCGGCCGACCCTGTGCCGCTGGTGGTGCAGCTCCTGTGCTGATTGTTGGACCCTGCAGTGCTGACCTTAACCCCAGGAGCTTTGCTCCCACAGCCGAGTGGCCTGCTCGTAAGCAGTCCTTGACCGAAGGCCCCTTAGCCCCATTGGCTAACATTGGGCCCCTGCACGCCTAACACCCAAAATACCCACGAGTGAGTCACATATTTAACTGATAACCATTTTTCTCCCTTAGGGATCAATGTTAAGCGTTTTTGACGTAAAAAGTGTTGAACTGATGTTTGTAAGAAGAAAGAGTAACTAAACTGCAAAGCTTTAAAAGTCTTACTGTGTATTGTGAGATCCCTCAGTGTGGTATCTAGGCATACCAACCAAGTAGTCGCTGTAATCTGAAAGTAATCAAAAAGTATTCTAAAAGTAATTAGTGTAATTTAAACTGCTTTTTGAAACCATACCAACCTGTAACAGTCGCAAATCCATTCTCAATTGTATTTCTGTGTAAAGGTTTACAATTTAAAGTACATTTTACTTATGAAGTCCTGCTTGGTTCTAAAATAAAACATAAGTATACCTTTTTTTAAACTTACCTAATTGGTCTGTATTCTGTCTCAGAGTGTGTGTGATCAGCCCTTGAGTGAGTGAATACAATAAATGCTTAACATACCCTCCGGATAAGCCTAACTGCTCGCCCGCTCTACAACAAAGAGAGCTGTTAGTACTTACCTGGTTTAGCCTCTGCTATATCTCTGGGGACTCCCTGGACTCTGTGCACACTATACCTTACTGTGGGACAGTATATACAGAGCCAGCTTCCTACAACCATGAGCACCAATCGCATCCAAAAGGAGTGCTCTGTCGGCAGTATTGTATCTGTTTGGTGGCCCTGTCCAGTAGGGTAAAGGGTCATTTGCTGTGTTCCGGTCCCCCCATGTCCACCCTCGTGCACAGTCAAGTGTCTAGAGATGTGAGCCAGGAAGGTTGCTTTGCTATTGCCAGGGGCATAAACAATGCCCAAGATTATGGACAGGTCCAGCATTTTTCATTTGGCAAATGCGTAACTACCTTGTCAACCCACGTTCTAAGCAACTTGTGTATGAAGGTTTTGCAGAGAAGTATGGCAACCCTGATTTCTTGGTGGCATTACTGGGTGTGGCTTGGCTGTTCCCTTCTGTATTCATTCAACTATGGACGACCCCCCCCAACTCGGACCCGCTTCAATGTATCCTCTACTGCCAGTGACAAGTGAGTCTCTTGAACCATAGCTGTGTCAGCAAGTCTAGGTTTCAAATAGGTCAGAACCTTTTGTCTTTTGATAGAACTGTTTAAACCATTGACATTTAATGAAATTACGGTAACTGGAATATGGGAGTCAAGCACGCAGGGATACCTCTTCCGAGGCTCATGGGACGGATAGGTTATGTGTAAGAAGGTCCTCCCTGGGGTGGCGATTACGTAACATCAAAGCAATAGAGTACTGTGTTGGGGCATGTGTGTGTGTCTGCCCAAAGTGTGCACACAGCACTAGTGCAATGGGAAGGGGAGCTGAGAAGAGAAGCCTACATACTGTCTGGGGCAAGAGAAGAGTAGTAACCTCAGGTGCCTCTAGAGGACTTGGTCTTATCTCACCCTGGAAGACCCTAACCTTTAAACTGCAAGCCGTGCTTCCCTACCCACCAGCCTAGGAAGCCATCCTGGGATCTCACTGCAAGATACAAGGAAGAGGTCATGGGGAAGATAGGTTAGCCTGGATGTACTGCTTGGATACCATGGGTAATGTAGGGGCTGTGTGGTGCAGATGCCCAACCCCCATGTGATGGCGTGGAAACGGCCAATGGCCCTGCATGTCGCAAATATTACGTAGGTCAGGTTCAGGGGGTCTCCAAAATGGACGGCAACTTGTGGACTATGTAACACAATAAACAACAAGTAACATACTTCTGGAGCAAACCCAGATATGGTAAGGCTCTTCAGCACCTACATATATACAATAAACAGATGTTACTGCATTTCTCATGTGGAACCTGTGGATGAAGCAGTGGGCAGTCAAAGTAATTCTACCAAATTCTTTGTGGCATCACATTTCCTGTCTTTTAAAGGGGGAGCATGACTTCTCTGTCACCCAACAGGGCTTCTACCACTTTAAGGCTGCTCTGCTCGGTCTGATTTCCTATGGTGTGGTGTGATGTGTGGGGCATATTGTTTTCTTCTATCTTTTCCATGGAACGCTTGCTACCTCCAGAGATCAGTGGGTAAACCCCCTGGTGGGGTTCTGTCTATACTTGTGAGAAGACCTGAGTCCAGAAAATCTGGGCGGTCGGCGCATCATAAAATTCTGATGTCTTACTATTGATAGTTAAAGCATCACAGCATGATCGAGAAGGACACATTTCACATTCTGCTGCTGGAGCCGTAGTCTCAGGGCCAGGAATTTCTTACATGTTATCACCGTATCATTAGAACAGTAAGCCACAAAGCTGAATCTGTTGGCATCAAGGAGGGGACCTTTGTGTTTTTTAACCACTAGCACGATTATTCGTATTTGGTTGTGTCCGAGTAGACATGCTATAATTGCCCTGGCCTGGGAGGAGGTGAAGCACTTTGAGCGCGCAGTCTGAGTGGCTGCTCTTTTTCTTGAGTGACGGAAAATTGGATGTCAAGAATCTTCAGCAGAAGTCCTGTACACCATAGCTGATTATGGTTTTCTGCTGGGAGCGATCTTCAAGGTCCATGACCTTTTGTTTGAGCCACCAGATTTCCAGCCCCAGTCTGGTTGAAAGTTCACTTGTCTATCGAGGATCTCGATTCTGCCGTCCATTACATCTCGGCGTTGGTCGACTGGTGTGAAGTCAGAGCACATAGAACTGATTTTCTCAGAAAGGTCTGTCATTGAGGGGTCAAAACTGGTAATGTTTGGGGGCGTGGCTACGCAGCGCATCGAAATGGCCGCTGCCTAGTGGAGCTCCGGCATCCCTGACCCTAATCCATACATCCGGCACACACATCCGATTACCTGTGAGGGAACCTGACAACTGAAAGGCTCCCGGACAACTAGGCAGGATGAGCGAAGTCCGCATCTGGTCCCTATCCTGAGGAATCCTCATCGGCCCAGAGCGGCCTGCGGTGTAAAGGAGCGCCGGGGCCTCGATTGAGCAAAAACGTAAGCGACGTCGTGACACTGGCAGGAGGACGTGGAGCTTGTCCCGAACCCACTTGCCCCCGGCAAGTCTCCGTGGCGGCCTTCGATTGCAGCTTGAAGCGGATGGCTGGCTCCGTAGCAGCTGCAGAGCGGACGGCACGGATTGCGATTGGAGGACACCGCTGTGTAATGTTGCGCGACGGACCGAACCATAGCCCGAGGGTCCGCGCGCGTGTGTCAGGGTCTCACCCCCCCCCTTGCGTAGCCGGAGTTGGGTGCGCCCGACGTCCCCTCGGACGGCACGCACTAGTGCTAATAAAAAGCCCAGGGCTCTGGGCGTGGCAGGCATTGCACGGACCACCACTTGCATACCTGTGTGTACCGAGTGTCATTATTTCCAGGCCCCGGGCCCAACATTACACTGGCGACGAGGTGGTCTCGCCACCCCCTCGAGTAATCACCGAACCCTCGCTCTTGCCCAAGGAGCGGTTCCTGCCACCTGCTTCTGGCCCGGCCCCTGCGCTGCCCTGGCCCCCCCCTGGCAGCCCGGTGAGGTCCCCGGCTGGCCCTCACCTGTGTGCCGACGCTCCTGACTGCCTCCCAGGCCGGCGACGACTGGTTCCTCCTCCTCCGGCTGCCTGCCTCTGCTACGGGGCCTGCGCGCGCGGAACGCTGGGACCCGCCTGCCGAATCTCACGCATCTCGCGTGCAACACGTGGCCCGGCCCTGCCGTTCCCCACGCATCTCGCGTGAGGCCCGTTTTCCGGCGAAGGAAGCCCCTGGCTGGCCCTGCACCCCCTAGACGGGCCCCCGGCCCTCCGCTTGACCTGCCTGCCTGCGGACGACGCCTGGGTGTGCAGTGTGCCCCCTACAGTGAGTCGGTGACGCCCCCGGCTGCCGCTTTCTGCGACCATGGCCACAGTACCTCCCCTCGAACCTTTCGAGGTCACCGGCACCCCAACGTCTCAAGCCGCACGCTGGAAGAAATGGGTGGAACGTCTGGAGAACTACTTCGTGGCGGCGGAAGTCGCAGTGGTGCGGAGGCGCGCCATGCTGTTGCACCTGGGAGGTGAGGCGATCCATGACATTTCTAAAGACGTGGTGGAAGCTGGGCCGCCCATGACCTACGCCACGCTACGCGACACCATCACAGCGTACTTTGAACCGTTTGCAAGCGCAGACTATGAACGTTTCCTGCTCCGCCAAGCCCGCCAGCTCCGAGAGGAGTCGGTGGACGTCTTCTACGCCAGGCTCAAAAAACTGGCCAGCACGTGCACGCTCCCCGATGCGGACGACGAGATCCGCGCACAGTTCATCCAAGGCTGCGCGTCGTCCAAGCTCCGTGAACGAGTACTGGAGGCGGACAATATGCCAATGCGCGACATCCTCGCGCTAGGCCGCTCGAAGGAACTGTCCAAGGCCAGAGCCGCGCACATGGAACCGAAGCCGGCAGTCACCATCAAAACGGAACCGGTGTGCGCCATCATGGCAGAGGTAGCGGACACCCGCACAAAGCACCCCCAGCGGAGGAGCCCGAAGCCGGTCCAATCGTCTCCCAGCCGAGCCTGCGTGTGGTGTGGAGGAGCGACACCTCATAAAGGGGCGTGCCCGGCCCAAGGCAAAATCTGCAGCGCATGTGGCAAGGCCAACCACTTTGCGAGCGTTTGCCTGTCCACATCAAGGAAGAAGCAAGGAGGCCCGCCCAGGAGGGTGAGACAGCTGGCACCCCTGCCCAGCACAGCCACCAACAGCGACATGGACGACGACGACGAAGCGGATGTCGCCTCGGTGCACGTCGTGCGGATGCTCAACACCCTGGCCGCGTCCCCGTCAACCGGACCCATGTGCACAGTCTCAGTACAGGACCAGGCCGTGCCGGCCATGATCGACACCGGTGCCTCCATCAACCTGATGTCGGCCAGCGTGTACCGGACTCTGAGGAGCGCTCCACCACTCCGGCCCACGAGGGTGCAAGTGTATGCCTACGGCACCCATCGCCCCCTACGCCTGTGCGAGGCTTTCAGGACGGACCTGTCCCACGACACCACTCGGCTGCCAACCAAAATATACGTGTCACAGGAAGGGACGGGATTCCTAGTGGGGTGCCGGACAGCCCAAGACCTAGGCCTGATCCACTTCGCCCTCACGGTCCAAACAAGCAACCTTGACCATCTGGTGCAGGAGCACACAGCCCTATTCGACGGGATCGGGTGCCTCAGAGGGCCCGCCGTACACCTCCACATCGACAAGACAGTTACCCCGGTAGCCCTCCGGCATCGACGCATCGCGTTCCACCTACGACCCAAAGTGGAAGCAGAACTACGGACACTGGAACAAGCGGGAATTATCGAACGGGTAAGCGGGCCCACCCCATGGGTGTCACCCATCGTGGTGGCGAAAAAACCGAAACAGCCGGACGCAGTGCGGATCTGTGTGGACATGCGCGTCCCCAACTTGGCCATCAGGCGCGAGCGCCACCCGACGCCGACCATCGACGACATCGTGGGAGAGCTGTCAGGTTCCAAATGGTTCTCCAAGATGGACCTGAGGTCGGGGTACCACCAGATCCCGTTGCACCCCGATTCCCGCCCAATCACCACCTTTTCCACGCACGCCGGCCTCTGGCGCTACACCCGGCTAAATTTTGGGATCTCGAGCGCCGCGGAGGTGTTCCAGAACATTATCCAGAATGTCCTGCAGGGGCTGGAGGGCGTCTTGAACGTCAGCGATGACATCCTCGTCCATGCCCCTACCCTGGATGTACATATCCGACGCCTCCGAGCGGTGTTCTCCCGGCTGCAGGAACGAGGCCTGACCCTCCACAGAGACAAATGTGACTTCCTGCGCAAAGACATCAGCTTTTTCGGATACCGATTCTCCGACCAGGGGATAGGCCCGGACCCAGATAAGGTAAAGGACATCCACGCGGCCCCCGCGCCTACCTCCGTGACAGCTGTCCGCAGTTTCCTGGGAATGGTCACGTACTGTGGGAGGTTCATCCGCGACCTATCTGACCTCACGGGGCCCCTCCGCGACCTCACCAAAGCCTCCGCCACCTGGGAGTGGGGCCCCGCCCAGCAAGAGTCGTTCCAGAGAACCAAAGAGGCGCTCTCGGCCGACACCACCCTGGCCTACTTCGACCCACGGCTCGAGTCCCAACTCATAGTGGACGCCAGCCCGACAGGCCTAGGAGCCGTGCTAGCCCAGCAGCAAAGATGCGGGGAATGGGCCCCCGTCGCATACGCAAGCAGAACACTCACGGCAACGGAGCAGCGGTACTCGCAGATCGAGAAGGAGGCCATCGCGATCCTGTGGGGGTGTCGCCACTTCCACATCTACCTGTATGGACACCCGTTTGTGGTGATCACTGACCACAAGCCTCTGGTCCCGCTGTTCCAAGGCTCGTCATCACGCCCTCCCCCGCGGATAGAGAAATGGGTCCTCCAGCTCCAAGAGTTCCAATTCACTGTGGAGTACCGACCAGGCGCCCGAAATCCGGCAGATTTCCTGTCCAGACACGCCCGCCCGGCCACGGACATGGAAGCCACGGAGGCGGCCGCTACCGAGGAATATGTCCGGATGATTGTGGAAAGGTCCCGGCCCCTGCCGATGTCCCTCAACGAGGTTGCGCTGGCTACCGAAGGAGACGACTGCCTGCAGATGGCCATCCGAGCGGTCGCGTCTGGAGATTGGAGGCCGCTCCAAAGCCCGTCATCCTTTCGCACGCCCGAGGCTCAGGCGGCGCTGAAAGCGCTCTACATCGTCAGGAATGAATTATCGGTGTCCCCCGAAGGGTGTCTCTTGAGAGGTCCTCGCCTGGTGCTGCCCGGCAGCCTCACCCAACGAGCCGCCCTCCTGGCGCATGGCGCTCACCAAGGCATTGTCAAGTCGAAGAACCGCCTCAGGTGCAAGCTCTGGTTCCCGGGACTCGACAAGATGGTGGAAGACACGGTCCAGCGGTGCCCGGTGTGTTTGGCGACCAGCCTACCCGACCCCCCAGCACCCGTGATCACGGAAGAGGGCCCGACCTCGCCGTGGGTGCGAGCCAGCGCCGATTTCGGCAGTCTCCCTGGAGGACGGCACATGCTAGTTGTGGTAGACGACTACTCGCGGTACCCCGAAGTGGAGATTGTCCCCTCAACTGCAGCGGCTGACGTAATCCCCAAGCTGGAAAAAGTCATGGCCACCCACGGACTCCTCAGTGAGCTGCGCACAGACAACGGTCCACCATTCAATGGCACGGAACTGGCCGAGTACCTGCAATCCCACGGCATTAAACACTGCCGCATCACCCCCCGGTGGCCGCAGGCAAACGGTGAGGTTGAGAGACTGATGAGGACTCTAAACAAAACTATTCAGATTGCCCTGGCAGACGGCGTCAACGTCGAGCTAGCCCTCTACCAATTCCTGCGAGAGTACCGGCTGACACCCCACTGCACCACGGGGTTCCCCCGAGCCACCTGTGTCTGGGTCGAGCGATCCGGGACACTATCCCGCACCATCCTGTGTGGGAGTCATCACCAGACCCACCCAACCGCTCCACAGAAAATCGACTTAAAGCGAACCAAGAAGCCTCCCGGCGGCGGAGAGCGTCAGACAGCACAATCCAGGTCGGCGACCAGGTGCTAGTGAAAGACCGGCACCCCGGGGGAAAATTCCGCCTGCCCTTTGAACTGGCCCCATGGATTGTCACCGATGTACAAGGGACCCTGATCACAGCCGCCAGAGGCGGTGAAAAAGTGACTAGAAACGTGTCGTTCTTCAAGAAAGCCCCGCAAAATGAGGAAGAAGACCTCCCGGAGTTGGAAGACCACTACCCAACCCCATCTCACAGCCCTCGGAAAACCCCAGGAGCGGAAGAACCCCAGAGGGCGGAGAGCGCCGACAATACCCCCTCAGCGTCAACAGGACGGGAAGAGGTGCCACAAGCGGCGCCAGGCCGCCCGGACTCGGTGGAAGCGGGCGGATCAGAGGACATGTCTCTCACCCAATCAGATGGGCGCAGCCAGGGCCAGTATCACCTACGCCCGCACCCGCGACCGTCCCAGAGGTACAGAGACTTTGTGGCCCGCTGTCAGCTGTGGGAGTGAAGGAAGGCTGCCCCTCCAACAACCGACCAAGTAAGACTGTTCTTTTGTTTTCCATGAGACTCTTTAGAGACTGCTAAAGCTGTTTTGAGTCGCGATAGGCGACGAGTTGTGTTGAGTTTTCAATTCTGGGTAAAGGAGGAATGTAATGTTGCGCGACGGACCGAACCATAGCCCGAGGGTCCGCGCGCGTGTGTCAGGGTCTCACCCCCCCCCCCTTGCGTAGCCGGAGTTGGGTGCGCCCGACGTCCCCTCGGACGGCACGCACTAGTGCTAATAAAAAGCCCAGGGCTCTGGGCGTGGCAGGCATTGCACTGACCACCACTTGCATACCTGTGTGTACCGAGTGTCATTATTTCCAGGCCCCGGGCCCAACATTACACGCTGGACGCACCGGCTGGCCTCCGCCAACGAAGGTGGGGATACTGTGTGTAGAGTGGTGGTGAGGAGAGAGACTTGGGATATTGAACTATACCTCCACCCCCGCCATCTGCAGGAGTTATTTTGGCGGCAGCGACCATTGAACGTGGAGCCGAGGTGGGCCACTACTTGGGTACAGCCTGGGATCAGAGGCTTGAGATATCTGTGCGTTCAGAGCCCTCTGTGATCTGGCTACCGAATGCCTCGATGTGGGGAGATCGTTGATCCTGTGTGAGGCTCCCCAGCAGGATTACACTGATCCCATTTTCCTTTAATTAGAGGGGGGACCCTCACGGCTATTGACCAAGGCGGCACCTGAGCTACGTGCCGTGACCCCCTTGCTCCTATCTATCTCATCTGGCATATACAGCGCCCAGGTGGCAGCCCGTCGCCTGCATTGCCCCCATCGTTTGTATCATATAGCAAATACCCCCTACCTGGTCGGATTAGATTGCAGACATTGCTGCTACTACAGTGAACTCCCCGAAGAAAGGCAAAATGGCATCCACAAGGAGCCTCAAGTCAGAACAAGCAAACAAGTTAGACAAATACGCATTTTCAAGAGTCAATGTACCGGAGCCCTCCCCTAAGCACAGGAACAGAGGAGAACAAGGGAACCCGGATAAGGAACCTACTCTTAAAGATGTCATGGCAACCATAGCGGAGATAAAAACCTTGCTTGAACATAAAATGGACGCCATAATGATTGAGGTGAACCTCATCTGTGCAGATCTACCAGTTTAGTAGAAGATACCTCACACTTGCAGACTGAAATCCACGAACTGAAAACTTTCAGAAAGCTCGCAGAATCTAAGCTGGACGATTACGAATAATATACGCATTTTGGGGGTCCCTGAAAAAGCGGAAGGAGAGTCAGTTGACCTATTTGTGGAAGATCTTATCCTTCAACATCTCAAACCCAAGGGTCTTGGCAACTTCTTTGTTGTAGAAAGAGCCCATAGAGTTCCTGGAGGGCGACCGAGGCCTGGGGCCCCCGCGCCCCATTCTGGCCAGGATCCTTAATTACCGGGACTGCAACGCAATACTACAGCATGCCAGAACAGGACCTCCGCTCAAACTGGATAACGCCGACATAACCTTTTTCCCTGACTTCACGCAGCTAGTCCAGAAGCAGCGAAGATCCTTCCTGGGAGTGAAGAAACTTCTTGGGGACAAGGGTCTCAAATATGCAATGCTCTTCCCGTCTAAGCTCAGAGTGGAAGCAGATGGTAGGCCTTGGTTCTTCAACAACCCTAAGATTGCAGCGAACTGGCTGGAGACCTGGAAACCCTAGATTTGGAGATGCTGCTAACGGGGAGGCAGGTTTGCGGGGATGGAGGTGCCTCTCGGAACTTTTGTGCACACTGGACCTTCACGAGGAGAAGCAGATGGACACTTTGGACATAGTGAGACAGGTAAACGGGGTGCATGTAGTTTGATGGACACGATCTGCGCTAATTTAGTTTTTCCTCAGTGTTAAATTAAATATTCTTGAGTTGGGGAGTGGGGGAGGTCGGGGTTTCACGCACCCTCAGTTTCTTCCTTTAGTACAGCAGTTGGGCGACAGGCGCTCTGCCAGTTTTGTATGGGCAGTTTCAAGTCCAGTGGGCAGGGAAGCAGGGAGGGGGGTAGTTGGAGGGGGAATTTGTTTTTGTTTGTAATTGTGTTTTTTTGTCGACAGGCAATGTGATAAATGTGACTGAGGCTTTTGTATTTTTCACCAAGTTTGATGCATACGCAGTAGGATAAGGGAGCAAATATTTTGAGCTGGAATGTCAATGGACTTGGGGATAAAGTTAAGCGTAGTATTGTTCTTCAATATATGAAGAAGTAGGCCCCCGACATTGTTCTTTTACAGGAGACCCATTTGAAAGGCAGCTCATGTAAGGCGATGTGCAGATGGGGATATAAATTGGTGGCACATGCTGAGTTTACAACAGGTTCGAGGCGAGTAGGCATTATGCTGAAAAACACTTTCCCCCTCAGTGTAGATTCCACATGGGTTGATGACAGAGGCCGATATGTAGGTATCACTGGGTCCTGGGAGGGGCAAACCATTACATTGATGTCTATTTACGCCCCGCTCGGCCTTCAGACCACTACGTTCCAGGACCTACGTACCACTCTCCTTTCACTACCAGAGGGAGTGCTGCTACTGGGAGGTGACTAACTCAGTGGGCTCGGGAATTCTAGACCGTCACCCGCCGCGTGAACTGGGGCCCGCTCACAGATGGCTGCCAGACTTTCTGGAGACTATAGGATTGGTGGACAGCTGGCGTGTTTACCACCCTGAGAAAATACAACACACATTTCATTCTGGTGCTCATTGAGCCTATCCAGGTTAGACTACATTTTGGTACCCAGCCCCCAACTCTCACAAGTCCACGAGATCAAACACTTAGCGAGGGGTATATCCGACCACTCACCGATATGGGTACATATACTTCTGGACCAGATTATGGTGGGTAGAATTGTCCCCATCAACCCTTGGTACTTGCATAACCCTAAAATTCTCAAAGATCTCCACAAGGCTATGGACGCATATTTTAGTGAGAACTCTGGCACAGTGGATTCCCTGCAGACATTATGGGAAGCTTTCAAAGCGGTAATTAGTGGAGAAGCTCTCTCGTTAATATCTAGACATAAGAAGGAACAACGCCGGGAAGTGTCTAATATAGAGGACGAGATCTACAACTTAGAAAAAGACGTGGAAACAATGACCACACCAGCTTCGATCCACTTGTTACGACTCAAACAGGATGAATATAGGGAGTTAGTTACAGAGAGGGCCAAAGACCTGGGACGAGAGAAACTTGATAGGATATACGACTTAGGTGACAAAGCGGGTAAATTGATAGCATGGCTTGACAAGCAGGAATGGGCAAACAGATCGGTCCCGGTTCTGCACGAGGCTAATAATACTTGCATCACTGATCCCCAAGATATCACAAATCACTTTGCCAAGCACTTTGCTGCGGTATACACTGCAGTGGCGCCGTACACCGAGGAAGACTCGGCTGAATTATTAAGGGACATTACACTCCCAACCCTCTCCTTGTCAGATCAACAGTTAATGGACAGCCCCTTGACAGTGGACGAAATAGCACAAGCGATCAGATCATTGAATTCAGAAAAAGCCCTTGGCCCTAACGGGATTCCCATTGAATTGTACAAACTTAACCCGGATAAATTGGCCATTTATCTTAAAGCCATGTTTGAGGAGAGTAGGGTAAAGGGGAAGCTACCTACGGACCAACGACTAGCAAACATAGTAACTAAACGAAGGCAAACCCAAAACGGACTGTGCCTCCTATAGGCCGATCTCTCTCCTTAATGCTGAGCCTAAGATCCTTGCCAAAGTATTAGCTAATCGACTAATTACAATTGTTTCTGACATTGTGCACCCGGACCAATCCGGTTTCATACCGCACTGTAACACAGTGTTAAACCTGCGCCGAGTGCATGGAATACTTGATAGGGTGGACACGATTCTGGAAGCGGCTATCCTGGTTTCCCTGGATCCCACCATGGCATTCGATACTGTTAAATGGCATTATCTTTTGGCTGTCCTGCAAAAATTCGGGTTCGGCCAGGAATTCATTCAATGGGTTCGCCTCCTCTATTCGGCACCACTGGCACAAGTTGCAGTTAACAATAAAAAATCAGACACATTTATTTTGAGTCGAGGTACCCGTCAGGGATGCCCGCTCTCCCCCCTTCTCTTTGCCTTGGCACTGGAACCTCTGGCGTCGTGGATTAGATGAGATCCTGTCATCCGTGATCTGCAGTGGGCGCCTGACTGGGAGGATCGCATCTCGCTTTACGCAGATGACGTATTACTCTATTTGGCTGACCCCAAACGGTCCCAAACAGTGGTTTTAGATATATTGGCGGTTTTCGGCAGATATTCTGGGGTTACGATCAATTGGGCCAAGTCAGCCTTGCCCCGTAAATGTCCAATCTAGATCACTCCCACAGGATTTAAGTATTTGGGGATTTTTCTCTCCCTAGACCCGGCACTTAGATATGAAAAAGATCTCTTTACTCCCCGTTCACGGTTAAAACGAGATATAGCCAGTTGGAAATCCCTCCCCCTTTCTTTATTAGGCAAGGCTGCTCTCTTTAAGATGATGTCCCTTCCCCGTTTCCTATATGTCCTTCAAAACTCGCTAGATCCGGTTCCATTGAAATATTTCAAAGAAATTGAACGCCTTCAGAGAGACTTGTTATGGACAGGAACACCACGAATAGCCTTGGGTAAACTTACGTTAAAATGGTATGATGGAGTCATTAGTCTCCCGGATATAAAGATATATAATTAGGCTGCGCACCTGGCGGCTATTAACCATGGCACTTATGGTAACCCTGAGAATCCAGGCTATCGCATGGATAAGTGGCTCCTCCCGGGTGGGAATTATAACAGATCACTTTATTTGAAACCAAACCAGGGACGACTGACAGGCCCCACTGGTCACTCGGTTAAGATATGGCATACCGTGAACAAATCCCTCGGTTGGGAGCGTCGACTGACGTTAGCTACCCCCTTGTGAGGTTCTGCACTACTGGGAGACTTGTGGACATCGAAAGGGTTCACTAAATGGGACATGATTGGCATTTCGCAAGTCAAGGATCTTTGGGAAAAAGGTGGTGAAAACATTTGCTGCTCTACAACAGCAACACGAGCTAGCCGACACTGAGCTTTTTCAATACACGCAGATTAGCCATGCACTGCACTCACTCCTCAATCATCTCCATTGGAGGACAGGATTTTAGATGGTCACCTCCCAGATAGGACCATCTCCTTAATCTATAATAAATTGATATATAATATGGAGGACCCTCTTTCAGGGCTGCGGCAGAAATGGGTAGCGGACGGTTTAGAAATGGATGATGAAGACTGGAGGGAGGCGGTGTCGTCTCCTAGAGTGGTGGCTATCCCGGCACGATTAAGACTGGTACAGCTTAAAATCCTCCACAGGATATATATGACCGGTCCCCGATTGGTCCAGATGGGGAGAGCTGACACAGGAGACTGTCGCAGAAAATGTGGGCAGACGGGTACCTTTATGCATATCATATGGGAATGCACATACATTCAAACATTCTGGGGGGAGATACACGAAGTCATGAGAGCAGTCCTAGATATCGCTATCCATCCTGAAGCGCGTAGATGTCTATTGAATATATGGGAACCAACGGACTTGAATACCCAGCAGACTCAGTGGGCCACCCTGGGGTTCATGCTAGCAAAGAGAAACAACGCTCAAGCCTGGGGAGCGGCAAGTCCCCCCACGTTAGAGGCATGGGAAAAGAGTATGGACCGGTCCATGTTCAGGGAAAAGACAGTATATACTGCCAGAGGCTGTCCAAAAAAGTCGTCCCGCGTTTGGGCGCAATGGAACTCATACCATGGGAATATTTGCAGCCCCCCTCTGACTATTGAATTGGAAGACCTGCTCCCTCCCTAAAATGTCCTTACTGTATACAATGGGATTGATTAGTGTCTCAAACTGTCATGCCTTGGTTGATAATGAGTAGATTTTGGAATTGCTTACATGTCGACTGTTGTTCAATAAAAAGATTTAACAAAAAAAAAACGGGTAATTTTAAGGCCAATGTCGTGATCTCTCGCAGTAACGTATTTAGGTCCATGGTTATTGTGTCACTCAGCTTTGTGGCTGCCCCTGCTTGGTTACCTGCTAACGCCTCAGCGATGCTGAGCTTTGCTGACAGTAAGTCTCAAGGCGACATCACAGGAGAGGGCTGTGCTCTGCAGGTGGGGTTGCAGTAATATGCCTTGGGGACTGGTTATTGCACACTGGTACATTGGCTGCATGCTTATGGAGCTGCTGCTTGTAGAAGCGGACAATCACAGTGCCCCGCCGACCCTCAATAGGGGAGCAACAAGTCTGAGTTATTGGGGCGTATTACATTGAAATGCCTCCCTGAAGGCCAATGGAGGACTGGGAGTGGGCTCACGGTAGGGGTTAGAGCAGTGGAGCGGCTTGATCAAGCGATTACTGGACAACTTTCCCTCAGAATGCGGTCAGGCAAAAGAGCAAAAGTGAGTGTCTCTTTTCCCGGGCAGGGCATTGGGGTCTAGGACTCGGCCCCAGTCAAGAAACTCGCTGCTCGGTTCGTGGGCCCATCCAGGGAGGAAACAACAGGAGCAGGTGTGCACAGTCCTCTGCAGGCCTCCACCAGATTATTACTGCACCTGCCTGGATCCAAGTGCTCTCTCTGCCTCAACTCGGATGATGAGGGAGGCTCGGCATCATCCCTTATTGGCGTACATGTACAACTGCAGCCGGAAGCGGCCCCCAATTGTGCGGGGACAGTGGAGGGCCTCGTAAAGCAACATCGGTCTTTTGAAGAGGGTGGGTTGGCCCATAGGAAACTCAAATGGAGGCGGGGGCATGGAGAGGGGTGGTTCGCCTCATTCTCACTCTCATTCCTCCATGGACAGGCAAGTTCCACGTTTACAGTCCTGCGAGCCCCAGGGGTTTTATGGGCCAGGGTGGTGTGTAGGGCGGCTATCTTCCTCCATAGTGGACTCCACCTCCAGTCTTTGGTATCCTGATTATTGTCACATGGCACAGCACCATCTGTGACATCTGGAAACAGCCACAGACATGGCGAAGAGTCTGCCATATTTTGAACGTGGTCTTGTGATAGCGGTCTATACTTTTGATTTTGTAAAATGACACAGCTGAGCCTGATATTCTGAGTCTGGTAACAGGACACCACAGTCTGATATTCGAAAATTAAACACATGACACAGACCAGCTTTTGACATTCACAAAGAGGACATCTAACCTGGAACAGTCCAATATTCTGAATGGAGTCACAGGACCCCGGCAGCCATATTATTTATACCTTGTCGGGCTGTCAGAATACATTGTACATTGCATTGATGTTAGACCTGGCACCATTGGCGTGGGTCTCCCTTCCATTTTCTGCTGTTGCCTCCTGTGTTCTTGCTAGGTTTTTGCTGGTCTAGATGCTTTGGGCACTTTGCCACTGCTGTTCAGTGCCAAAGTGCAATTGCACCCAATTGTAAATTGTTGTAATGGATTAGTGACTCCAAGATTGGCTTATCTGATTTACTTATCAGACCCTAGTACAGTGGACCATGTGTGCCCAGGGCCTGTAATTCAAATGCTGCTGGTGGGCATGCAGCACTGGTTGTGCCACCTACAGAAGGCAGCCTGTAAAATGTGGCTCAGGCCTGCATTGCAGAGCCTGTGTGCATTCTGGGGCTACCATGTTGACTTGGCAAGTGCACCCACTTGCCGGTCCCTAAACCTTCCCTTCTCTACATGTTAGCCACCTCTAAGGTAGGCCCAAGGTACCCCCATGGGCAGGGTGCATTGTATGTAAAAGGTAGGACATGCCCTGATGTGTTTGGCATGTCCTGATAGTGAATTACAGCCAATTTCGTTTTTCCCTATTGCAAGACTACCTGTTCCCATAGGCCAGTTTGATTATAACATCTTATAATCCTAAATGACCCAGGGAACTAGGTCGAAATTCGAGTTTAGTATGCCTGAAGAATGTTAAAATACATCTTTTAGTGAGGGTGATTTTTACATTCAGTGTTTGAAAATACCACTTTTAGAAGGTAGGTATTTTCTTGCCTAACCATCCAGCATGCCTCTGCTAGGTTTGTGTATTCCATGTCTGGTGTCTGAGTGACAGGGGGCTGGAGAGGGCTTTGGCTCCATAAGTCTGATGGGTCAGGGCTGGGCTGAATAGAACCTGCATTGAATAGAGTGGGGGAGGGGCTGAGAATAGAGAGTAGGGGGAGGAGATTTCCTTTCAGCTACCTGGGCCAGGTCTGCTTTCAACAATGCTGTCTCCACTTCCTGCCTGGAAACTGCACATTACTGGTTTTGGCTGGGCACAGGCACGCTCTGCCTTCAGAGGAAAAGGATTTACTGGTATCAATATTGGGGCCCAGACCCCAGAACTTAAGATCACTTCTGGGAATCAAGACAAACCTTTGCCAAGGAGAAGAACCAAGAAAGCTGAAGGAGGAGACTGCCCCTGAGCTGTTTTGCTATTTCTGGGGTTGGCCTGCAGTGGTTACTTTATTTTCCAAGGGAAGGGGAAGAGGACTTTTGTGAACTTTTCATCATCTTGAAGAAGAATCTCCAAGGGCTTGAAGTCTGCTTGCCTCCTGCCTGAAGTCTCAGGGATATACGACTTCACTGCCAGCTCCCCTGAATTCCCTTGCTGGGAATTCTACCTGCAGAGAGGTGCCTACTGTTGCTTGGGCCCTCTGAGAAGACTGCGTGTCACTGGGAACTGGAAGCGCGATGCAACGAGGAGAAGCGTGTCGCCGCAGCAATTGCTGTCGCATCCCAGAAGCGTGCCGCCGCCGCAGCTGTTCGCTGTCACATCACCGACGAAGCGTGTTGCATCACCGGAGAAGCGTGTTGCTGCCGCAGAGGTCGCCGTCGCATCACCGGAGAAGCGTGTCAAAGGGCCTGTCGCGGCTCAGAAGTTACCGAGTTCGCCGCACGGCCGTCGGGCGTGCACGCATCGCATCCAACGTTGTTGCAGCGCATCAAAGACGCCATTTTGTCGCATCGCACTGGATCGTCGCTTCGCTTCGAGGCGCCATCTTGTCGCATCGTCACCGGGCCGCAGTAAGAAACGACGCATCAGCTCCCCACACAGTAAGAAATCTAGCCTCAACTCCCCTGCGCAGCAGTAAGGAACCGACGCATCCACTCCCCTGAGTGTAAGGAACGGCGAATCAACTTCCCTGCGACCCTTTTTGTTTGCATTGCGTGACGCATCTAAGGTACTTTGAGAGTAAAGTGTCGGATTTACCATCTATATTGAACTAAGCTATTTTCTACCATTTTAAAGACTTATTTTTGATTACATTATTGTGGATTTGTGTTCGTTTGGTCTGGTCTTGCGTTAAGTCTAGTAAAGATTACTTATTTTTCTAAACTGGTGTGGTGTCCATTTGTAGTGTTTTCACTCTATTACTCTATATGTTCACAAATGCTTTACACACTGCCTCTGAGATTAGCCTGTTTGCTCGTGCCAAGCTAACAAGGGGGTGAGCAGGGGTTATCCAGGAGTGTACCCCCCCTTACCCTGACTAGAAGCAAGGGTCCCTATTTGGGCAAAGGTACCTACCTCTGCCAACTCGAGACTCCCATTTCTAACATTGGTGGTCAGCGGTGAGGATTTGGACTTGCATTTGTGACTCTTATACAGTGATTGGTGTACACTAGTAGTGAGTGAAGACCATAACGCGACCACATACTTTTTGGTATAATTTTCCTTGGAACTTATTTTTGCTTTTTGAGAACTGCCAACTGTTTTTCACCATCAGCAAAGCAGCATCCATTGCATCTGTTGACATGGATTTTGAAGATAGGATTGACACCTACACTGTGTCTTACCTCAAAGCTGCTTGCAGGAAATTTAAAGTCTCTATGAAAGGCCTCACCAAGAAAGAGGAATACCAGAAGGCGCTGAAGGCCTGGGTAGAATCTAGGAATGCCAGTGAGCATCCTGAAGAGCCTAGGGAGGAGGTAGAGAGTTTTGATGGGCAGCAAGAGGGTCCAGTGGGCCTGGATGGGAGAAAAGGGCCTTACAGAGCAGGCAGCAGTGTTTCTTCAAAGGACCTGTCCCCAAGAGAGTTGGAGGACAGTGAGAGAGATAGAGTGCATAACATTGAGCTGGCCAAGCTCCAATTAGGTGGTCAGATGGTGTTGGAGAATACAAAGTTGGCCTTGGAGGAGAAAAGAATGCATTTGGAGCATGAGAGGATGTTGAGGGAATTGGAATTGAAAGCTAAAAGTTTAGAAATGTCTTCCTCTGGTGGCAGCGCACCATCCGTGCCTATAGAAATAAGTGTGTTTATTCCCAAGGATGTTATTAAGGAGTTTCATAAGAATGAAGATATTGGGAAATGGTTTAAGGCCTATGAGGTAGCTATGACCGCCCACCGGGTCCCTGTGAAGGATTGGGGAGCGAGGTTGTGGGGGTGGTTCCTCAGTGATGGGCAGGATACCTTATTGGATTTGCCTTCTGAGGAGCGGACTTCTTATGTGCCCATGAAGGAAGCCTTAATGACCAGGTATGGGTTGACCCCTGAGCTTTATAGACACAGGTTTAGGAATTGTAAAAAACTGGAGTCTAACACTTGGATAGAATGTGTGACCTCTTTTTGCAGAGCATTGCATTGTTGGGTGAAGGGTAGCAAAGTGAATGATTATCAGGGGCTCTATGATTTGTTTGCATGGGAGCACTTGTCTAGTAATTGTTTTCCAGAGCTACGCCAGCACCTTATTGAAAGCAAGCTGATTAACCCTAGGAAGCTTGCTGAGGAGGCGGACCGCTGGGTGAGTACCCGGGTCCACAAGGGTCATGTGGGATACTTCGCCAAAGGTGGGCTGGGTCCCCAGCAGAAGAGTGGGGGGACAAGGGTAAACAGAGAGAGTTCCAGAAAGGGCCCCAAAGTAATCCCCAAGGGAAGGGTTCCCAGCCTCCCCCTGAGATGAAGCCAGGGGCCCCAACAGGCAAACCTGTTCATAGAGGACCCCCGAAATGTTTAAGTGTAGTGAGGTGGGCCTCTGTTACTAGGATCCCAAGTGCCCCCTGAGAGAAATAACAGCACCCACTGGTGCACTGCCCCGTCAGATGGCTAGTGTAGCTCTAGGTGAGGAAATGGGTGCCCAAGGTGGGTGGGGTTCCGCAGAGATGTCCCTAGTCTCTTTAGGAGACTGTGAGTTGGTCCCCAGGACACAGCTGCCTGCTAACACTAACAAGTACAGGCTGTGGGTGACCATCAATGGCTGTAGTGTAGTCCCAATAGTACCCTGTCATGCAGGACCTACAACGTTTACGGATAATATATACCATGGGTCTGGTGACAGACTGATTCCGTACACCCCCACTGCATATGTTAGCCTATGGTTTGCATTAGCTAGCTCGCAGTGCCACTAGGATCTCCTATTATCAGAGAGATTAGTTTTTGGCAACCTCAGAACACAATAACCTTAGACTTGTGGAAACAATATATTACTTTTAACCCAGTCACGAGTGCTTGCTTGTAGTGCTCTCAGAGAGATACAGTGAAAAAACAGTTGGAACGTGTTTACAATAAGAATTTATTGTACAGTAGTTCTTCTCATGTAAAACAAGAGCGCTGTTACGACTGTAACACAGTAGCAGAGATATAGAACCAGCAGTACAGTGAATAAGAAGGAATAGTATTGTTGTACCATTTTGCAACATTCATGAACATATACACAAATATAAAATGCATTTATACAATAAAGTGCGTACTCCTAAGATGCCTGTCTAGGTGCACCTAAGTGTGCATAGCGTGTGAGTAGGTGCTTTACAGTCTACGCCTAAGAGCCAAGAATCCCAATAGGCTTTAGTCAAACCCTCATACCTGAATAGTGAGAGTATGGGACTTCGTCCTGGACTTTAGCTGCATACCCCGCAAGGGATCGTTAGACCACTGTCAGCTGGAGCGATGGCACGCCGGACCTGCAGGGTCTCTGGTCAGTGTGTCGGCCTTGAAGTTGCGGTTCCCTCCTGCGTTCTGATAGCGAGAGGTGCTGTATTTATACAGTCTATGTACGTGTTACCCATTGTTCAGTATGAGGATGACGTTGGGGATTAAACCTTGTGTGTCGATGGGAGAGGTGAAGTATACCCCATGGAGAGTGTACTCATCAATAATTCATATGTGCTAAGGATGACGTCCTAGCAATATCGATCTGGAAAAAACCACCCTCGGCATGGAACTTGGTGAAAGGTTTAGTCCATAAAAGGCTGCAGACCTTCTAAGGCGTGATGTCTTTGTAAGGCATTCTGTCCTTATTTGGAGGTATGTCCTTATAAGGCTCGTTCATATGAAATAATGGGAGCTGATTTAGGGAAAGTGTATGATGTTCCCTGGACCTATATTAGGGTACCGATATGAAATATAACATGGCCACAGAGTGGAGGCTCTTAAGAGACATCAGAGCCAGTGTGACAGCTGTCAGATGTTGGCTGGTGTCTGAAGAGCAAGTGGTCCCCAATGCATTTTACCCGGTTGTTGCCGCAGACAACACAGAGAGCCACTGCAAGGTGGCTCAGGTTCCCTTTGAGTTAGGGGGTCTCAGGTACTCTTCAAGTAGCTGTGAGGTCAGCGATGCCTGTTGACTGTCTGTTGGGTAACGGTTTGGAGAGCTCCCCTTGGGCGAAGGTGGAGCAAAGTGCTCATTTGGAGATGTTGGGTCTGCCTGAGTGGGCGTGTGTGACCACTCGGTCCATGGCAGCCAGTAAGGGTGTTCAAGAGGACCTGGGGGCATATGTATGAAAAAGCTGTTTTGCGAGTCCTTAATAGCGATTTTTAGTGAATCGCTATTAAGGACTCGCAAAATGCTATGTATGTAGGAATCGCAATAATAATTGAGATTCCTACCTATTCCTTAGTTGCGAATCACAAATTGCGATTCGCAATTAAAGAATACCTTTCCATTCATTCCTATGGACCTAGAGGCCCATAGCAATGAATGGGAAGACATTTGCAATTTGCGAGTACCCATTAGGTACTCACAAATTGCGAATGCAATTTCAAGGGTGTCAAAAGGACACCCTGTAGCACCCCTGAAATATGTATGTGTGCACATGTGGCGCACATGTATGCGCCACATAGCACTTTCAAAATGCCAAAAAGTACCTTTTTCAAAGAAATCGCAAATTAACACCAACTTGAAGTTGGTGGTAATTTGAGGCTTCTTAAGCCAAAATCTCACAACTTCTTAAATTCATTCGCAAAATAGGGAATCACAAATTTTGCAATTCCCTATTTTAGGAGGTCCTTTTGGGATGATACATCCAAAAGGCTTTTTCCTGTTCGTAAACGGGCCGATTCAGAGAATCGGCCCGTTTGCGAATGGCAAAAAAGCTTGATACATATTCCCCCTGGAGACTGAAAGAGTGGCCCAGGTGCCTGCCTTAAAGAGAAGAGGTAGGGGGCGCGGGAATCCCGCACTCACAGTTCCCACGGTCCAGGAGGAGGCAGACCCTGAGAGGGATGCCCTGGAACCTACAGGGGAGCAGGTAGCTGAACTGGGGGACCTGCCTGAGCTGACCCATTGGCAGCAGGAAGAAGGACCCTCCAGGGAGTTCTGTGAGGAGCAGAAAAAGTGCCCTTCTCTTGTGAGTTTGCGACAACAGGCCACAAACCAGGCAGCTGGTGATCAGTCTGGATCACATTGGATCTACTGGGAGAATGGTCTCCTGTAGAGCGAGCCTAAGGTTGCTGAGCCTGGGTCAGCCAGTGTGCTGGTGGTACCCCAGCGCTTCAGAGCCTTCCTACTGGGTTTGGCTCATGATGTACCTTTAGCAGGACATTTGGGGCAGGACAAGACCTTTGAGAGGCTTGCCACCCACTTTTATTGGCCCCAAATGCGCAAGAGTTCAGATACTCATTGCAGGACCTGTCATACTTGCCAGGAAAGTGGTAAGAGTAGGAGGAAGCACAAGGCTCCTCTCCAGCCATTCCCTGTGGCCAGCACCCCCTTTGAAAGGGTGGGCATTGATATTGTGGGGCCTCTGGACCCCAAGACAGCCATGGGCAACAGGTTCATCCTGGTCTTGGTGGACCATGTCGGTGACGGCCCACATGCTGGTTCGTGCGTTAATGGGGATTTTCTCCCGTGTGGGGTTCCCCAGAGAGGTGGTGTCCGACAGTGGTACAAACTTCATTTCCAAGTATATGAAGTCCTGTGGCAGGAGTGTGGTGTAATCTATCAGTTTACCACTCCTTGCCACCCCCAAGGTAATGGGCTGGTTGAGAGATTCAACTGGACCCTCAAAGGCAGGATTATGGAACCTATGAGGCGTAAGTGGGACTTCCTCATGCCATGTCTTCTCTTTGCTTACAGAGAGGTGCCACAGAAGTCCTTAGGGTTCAGCCCCTTTGAACTGCTGTATGGTCATCCTGCAAGAGGAACCCAGAGTTTTGTAAAGGAAGGCTGGGAGAAAGCTCCCAGGAAACCTCCCCAGGATGTATATAGTTACATGCTGTCCTTCAGAAACCAAACCCGGTGTTTCAGTCAACTCGCCCAGGTGAATCTGGAAGCCAGCCAGGAAGAGATGACACAGTGGTACGATCAAAATGCCACTCTGAGCTTCAGCCTGGTCAGAAAGTTTGGGTCATGGCCCTGTGCTCGCCAGGATAAGTGGACCAGACCATTTGAGATGGTGGAGCGAAAGAGCGATGTCACCTACTTGGTGGACTTGCGGTCTCCCAGGAACCCTTTGCGGGTCCTGCATGTCAACTGCCTGAAGCCCCACTTAGAGAGGTCCGAAGTGGGCATGCTCCTACCGACAGCTGATGGAATGGAGGAGGAGACTGAGCCTCTTCCTGACCTCCTGTCTGCAAAAGAGCAAGATGGGTCAGTGGATGGTGTAAATCTCTCTTCCACCCTGACCCATGAGCAGCAGAATGACTGTCACCAGTTGTTGGGACAGTTTTCCGATCTGTTCTCCCTGATTGCCAGTGTCACTGAATGGTGTGTCCAAGATGTAGACACTGGGGACAGTCCTACTGTTAAGCACAAAACTTACAGGGTGACTGACAGGGTGAGAGCTTGCATCAAGGAGGAGGTCTCCAAGATACTTGCATTAGGGGTGATTGAGCCCAGTGGTCTAGGTCCCAAATGATACCGCACCGGGTGCCACGCCAGCACTCCAGTTCTGTGTGGACTACCGAGGGCTCAAATCAGTCACTAGGACTGACGCACACCGCATACCCAGAGCTGATGAGCTCATTGATTGGTTAGGGCCTGCCTGGTACCTCAGCACGTTTGATCTAACATCTGGGTACTGGCAGATCGCCTTAACTGATGGGGCAAAAGAGAGGTCAGCATTCTCCACACCAGATGGGCACTACCAATTCCTTGTTATGCCCTTTGGGATCAGTAATGCCCCTGCCACCTTTCAGAGGTTGGTCAACCAGGTGTTGGCTGGACTGGAAGATTTCAGTGCCGCCTACCTGGATGACATTGCAGTGTTGAGCGCCAGTTGGGAAGAACATCTGCACCACCTCTGGAAAGTGTTGATGGTGCTGCGGAGAGCAGGCCTCACGATCAAGGCGGGTAAGTGCCAGATCTGGCAGTGTTCTGTGCTGTACTTGGGACACCAGGTTGGGAGCGGCCAGGTGGCACCCCTACAGCCCAAGATTGAGACCATCCTGGCCTTGGAACCCCCCCAAGACCCAGACAGAGGTGAGACCTTCCTAGGACTCACTGGGTCCTACAGGAGGTTTGTCAAGGGGTATGGCAGCATTGTTGCACCCTTGACAGAGCTGACTTCCAGGAAGCAGCCCAAGAAAGTGAACTGGACTGACACCTGTCAGAAGGCTTTTGATGCCCTGAAGACTGCCATGTGCACGGCGCCCGTGCTTCTGGCACCCAACTTCTCTAAAGAGTTCATTGTACAGACAGACGCTTCAGAGCATGGTGTGGGGGCTGTTCTTTCACAGATAAATGAGGAGGGCCTAGACCAACCTGTAGCCTTCATCAGTAGGAGGTTACTTCCATTGGAACAGGGGTGGAGTGCAACGAGCATGAGGCATTTGGTGTGGTCTGGGCAATGATGAAGTTGAGACCATACTTCTTAGGAACTCACTTTCGGGTTCAGACAGACCACAGGCCCCTCAGATGGTTGATGCAGATAAGGGGTGAGAATCCATAGCTGTTGAGGTGGTCCATTTCCCTACAGGGGATGGACTTCATGGTAGAACACCGCCCTTGTACGGAACACACCAATGCTGATGGTCTGTTGGTCTGATGGTCTGTTCAGATTTTTCCGCCATAGTGAAGAGATGGGGTGGGTAGTTCTCCCCACATTTCAGCTGGAGAGGACACGTGTTAGACCGGGCACGCACCATTGGCGTGGGTCTCCATTCCATTTTTTTGCTGTTGCCTCCTGTGTTTTTGCTGGTCTAGATGCTGTTCAGTGCCAAAGTGCAAGTGCTCCCTATTGTAAATTGTTGCAATGGATTAATGACTTCATGATTGGCTTATCTGATTTACTTGTCAGACCCTAGTACAGTGCACCATGTGTGCCCAGGGCCTGTAAATCAAATGCTGCTGGTGGACTTGCAGCACTGGTTGTGCCACCCACAGAAGCAGCCTGTAAAATGTGGCTCAGGCCTGCATTGCAGAGCCTGTGTGCAGCCTGGGGCTACCATGTCGACTTGGCAAGTGCAACAACTTGCCGGTCCTTTAACCTTCCCTTTTCAACAGGTCAGTCACCCCTAATGTAGGGCCAAGGTACCCCATGGGCAGGGTGCATTGTATGTAAAAGGTAGGACATGCCCTGATGTGTGTGGCATGTCCTGAAAGTAGAGAAGTGTGGCTCAATGGTTAGAGCGGCAGACCCTGATGCAGAGGTCTGGCCCGGGACCATGGTTCAATTCCCACCTCGGCGGCTCTTGGATTCAATTTCCCCGGACCTGATAATTCTCGCCTCAGTGCCTATTCTAATCATGGGTCCCACTGTGCAACTCTGGGCAATAGCTTACTTAATCTCCACAACGGCCCCCACAGCGCTAGGATGCCTGGCTTCACCTTGGGTGGTGCCCAGGAGTGGACATCTCACAGGAAAACCAGGAAGGGTTCCACAGCGGTATGAATACAGCGCTACGAGACCTCTGGGTAGAAGTGCGCTATACAAGTACAAATACATTTACATTTACAATTACGGCAATTTTGTTTATCTCTATTGCAAAGCTACCGGTTCCCATAGGCCAGATTGGGCAGTTTGATTATAACATCTTATAATCCTAACTGAGCCAGGGAACTAGGTTGAAATTCGAGTTTAGTATGCCTGAACTCAGAAAGTTAAAATACATCTTTTAGTGAGGGTTATTTTTACATTCTGTGTTTGAAAATACCACTTTTAGAGAGTAGGTATTTTCTTGCCTAACCACCCGGCCTGCCTCTACGAGGTTTGGGCAGTCCATGTCTGGTTTGTGAGTGACAGGGGGCTGGAGAGGGCTTTGGCTCCAGCAGTCTGATGGGTCAGGGCTGGGCTGAATATGACCTGCATTGAGTAGAGAGTGGGGGGGGGGCGAGATTTCCTTTCACTGACCTCAGCCCTCATAGAATAGAGAGTAGGGGGAGGAGATTTCCTTTCAGCTACCTGGGCCAGGTCTGCTTTCAACAATGCTGTCTCCACTTCCTGCCTGGAAGCTGCACAGAACTGGTTTTGGCTGGGCACAGGCACCCTCTGCCTTCAGAGGACATACTGGTATAAATATTGGGGCCCAGGGTCCAGAACTTTAGATCACTTCTGGGAATCTAGATGAACCTTTGCCAAGGAGAAGAATCAAGGAAGCTGAAGGAGGAGACTGCCCCTGTGCTGTTTTGCTATTTCTCAGGGATACAAGACTTTACCACCAGCTCCCCTGAATTCCTTTGCTGTGAATTCTACCTGCAGAGAGGTGGCTACTGTTGCTTGGGCCCTCTGAGAAGACTGCGTGTCGCTGGGAGCTGGAAGCGCGACGCAACGAAGAGAAGCGTGTCGCCGTCGCAGCAGTTGCTGTCGCAGCAGTTGCTGTCGCATCACCAGAGAAGCGTGTTGCCGCCGCAGAGGTCGCCGTCGCATCACCAGAGAAGCGTGTCGCAGGGCCTGTCGCGGCTCAGAAGTTACAGAGTTCGCCGTCGGGCGTGCACCCATTGCATCCAACGTTGTCGCATCGCACCAAAGATGCGGTTTTGTTGCATCGCACCGGATCGTAGCATCGCATCGAGGCGCTATCTCGTCGCATTGTCACCGGGCCGCAGCAAGAAAGGACATCAACTCCCCACACAGTAAAGAAGCGAGCCTCAACTCCCCTGCGCAGTAGTAAGGAACAGACGCATCCACTCCCCTGAGTGTAAGGAACAGGGCATCAACTTCCATGCGACCCTTTTTGTTTGCATTGCGTGACGCATCTAAGGTACTTTGAGAGTAAAGTGTCGCATTTATCATGTACATTGAACTAAGCTATTTTCTACCATTTTAAAGACTTATTTTTGATTACAGTATTGTGGAAATTTGTCGTTGGTCTTGTGTTAAGTCTAGTAAAGATGACTTATTTTTCCAAACTGGCGTGGTGTCCATGTGTAGTGTTTTCACTGTATTATTGTATGTGTTCACAAATGCTTTACACACTGCCTCTGAAATAAGCCTGTCTGCTCGTGCAAAGCTGCCAAGGGGGTGAGCAGGGGTTATCCAGGAGTGTACCGTTCTGATCCTGACTAGAAGCAAGGGTCTCTATTCGGACAATGGTACCTACGTCTGCCAACTAGAGACCCCCATTTCTAACAATTGGGCAGTCAGAACAGAAGGATTTGTTAGTTTAACTTGTCTGTATATTTTGTTGGGTTGTCAGAATACAGGAAGTTATTGTAAACCATATCTATTGATGACAGTTCCACACTTATATTCAACACCACACACACCATATGAATGCAGCACTTCTGTATTGTTTTGTATTTACCAAGCGGTGTCTCACCTTCAGGAGGTCCAACGCTGGCTCCTTGCATTTCTTCTCCAGATCTGTTATCAGGGCATTAAGAGAGGTGATTTGATTGGACAGTTTGGAGATATTTGCATTTTCTACCATGGTAATTGTCTTCTCCATCTCCTCCAATCTCCGGTACAGTGTCTGCTCTTTGTGTCTCAGGAGCTTGCGCAGGTTTTCAATCTCGGCTGCAATTTTCTGCTTCTCCGCTCCGACCTTGTTCTGTCAGCATCAAATAAATGATGGTTAGATTCTGGGAAGCTTTCAATGAGCATCGCCATCTCTAGGGTGCATTTAAAGGGGGTCAGTGGAGGGGCACAAGGCATTCCGACACAAACCAAAACAATGACTGGTACCATATTAGAAGAAGGCACAGTAGATGCTAAGCTGAAGCTAAGCAAGCATAAAAAAATGCTTTCTTTCAGCTGCACACTCTTGCTACCTTCCCTTCTACTCTCTCTGTTCTCTGCTTCCACACGTCCACCCATTGGTAGTAACGATGGCTGCTGAACAGTAGAGAATCTGTGTCTGTTCGGGGAGCGGGATGAGGCTGATGTCTGGGAGACACCAGTGACTTGAGTGCTAGACTGAGATGTGAATACAGATGTGGCAGATGAACATATGTTGCATGTTCAGTGTTGGTCAAGCAATCCAAACAGCCAAATACCTTGAGCATAGGGATGCAAATACTGAAGCCAAAATAACACAACATACCCCACCCAACCCTACATAAGCAAGCGGGTCCTGGTCTGTATCCCCCAGGCCTCGTGTTAATGCAATAAATCCAGTAAGGCTCTATCATTTGGTGTGCGACAACCGCCAAAAACCTCCTTTCTCTTGTGTTTATTCCTCCCTAAATGTTCTCAGAACGGAACCGGTCAGCGGGGTAGTTGGAAATGCAAATAAAAACACAGCCCTTACAGGGGACTTGAGCTCAGACGTGCCAAATGCAGTTCACCAGCCTGACTGTGCACTTCCCACCAATGCAGCTTCCCACTGAGCTCTGCACTGCCCAGACAAACAAACCACCACTTAGCTCTGCACTGCTCACATACACAAACCACCACTGAGCTCTGCACTGCTCACATACACAAACCACCACTGAGCTCTGCACTGCTCACATACACAAACCACCACTGAGCTCTGCACTGCCAACACACACAAACCACCTCTGAGCTCTGCACTACCCACACACACAAACCACCTCTGAGCTCTGCACTGCCCACACAAAGACCCCCCACACAGCAGTGCACAGTACAAAGTCTCTCGGTGAGCTGTGCTCCGACCACCCACCTCCTCCACTGTGCTTTGCAATGGAAGAGCACACAAACCACCACTGAGCTGTGTGCGGCTCCCTCACACAGACCCCTAATAAGCTGTGCACTGTACACAGCCCCCACCTCAGCTATGCACTTCACTGTTAACTTCCCAGCCACTTTCCTCCACTGAGCTGTGCACTAACCACTCACACAGACTTCACAGTACTTAGCAGTGCACATCCCTCACAGCCTTCCACTTTGAGGCTCTGGACAGGGAGCACCAGCGTGGGACTTGGCTTATCTTCAACCATCCGTTTGTTTCTTCGAACACAAAACCCAAAATCCTTGGTCAGGGTCATGTTGCCGATTAGCAGTTGAGTAGCCATCAAGGAGTAGTGCTGGGTTACCACAGACCCCATATATCTAGTGACTGAGCCGGCATTATTCAGACTAGCTCTGAGGAGATGTCTGGGCATGTACAGACCATCGTGAACGGACTCTACAAAATAATCCTCGAGACAGTCAGGGACAATCGTTGCTGCCATATCCCACAACACACTGGTGTAGAGGCTAAGAAGGCAGTTGAATAAGTGAGTGAATGAATGTATGAATGATACTTATAAGTATATAAAATACATGATAATGAAAGAGATGCGTACTCCTACGAAGCCTCCCAATTAGATGTACCTAAGTGTACCTAGCATGTGTGTAGGTGTTAAGCCAAGAATCCCTCTAGGATAAAGTCAACCCCATTACCTGAAGTGAGAGACTGTGGGACCCCGTCCTGGTCTCAAGTTGGACACCCCGCGAGGGATGTTCAGACCACTGCGAGCTGGAGTGTCTGTATGCAGGAACCTCAGCGTCTCTGGTCAGTGTGTCAGCCGGGAAGTCTCGGTCTCCTCTGTCTATCTTAGCAAGATGTGATGTATATATATACACCAATAGGTCTCCCCGGGGGTCCTACCTTGCTGTATTACTGTGTCGTACTAAGCATGACGTCGGGCATGAACTTTATACATAGATATTATAGGAGATGGTAGTCCTGCTGTACTTCCAAGAATCCTCATGTATAATGTATGAGATTCGAACTAGGGAAAACCTGCGTCCTGAACGCAGTGTCGTATCTAGGTAAAAGGTCAGTCCCTCTAAACCGTTATGTATGTAATGTAGGGCAGAATATAGGTGGAAGGTTACAATATTGCCTGGGCCTATATCAGGGTACCTATATGGAATCTAACACACCAAGGTACCAGGAGGTGAGCATAGGTTATCTTTGGTGTGTAACTTGCTTGCTCTGACGAGAGTGGTGGGTTCTGCCTGGTTTAGGAGCATACCCTAGCCAACCATAATCCCATTTCTACCATAGATCTGAATATCATGGTCGCTGTTGGATTCTTTTCCAACAAGGCTCATTTGTATTCCAGTATGTTATAAGAATTTGTAGAGCACACTATCACCTGGGAGGGGACTCTGGTGTAGAGCAAGTGTGGCATAGCCTTGCCTAGGGATTCTTGGATTAATCGAACAGCCAGGACTTCATTTCTTGCGAAAACCTAGAAATGATGAGGAGGCTCGTATGTGTAACAGCAGGTTATTCCATGCTTTAGGAGTGATGTAGGAGATGACCTTTCCACTAGATCAGGTTCTGCGTATGCATAGGATGTGTGCTAGGCATCCAGCTGAGGGAAGGGAGGTGTCTGGTGGGTTTGTGAAAGGGAGAAGCGGCTATTGAGATATGCAGGGCCAGTGTGTGTAGAGCTTTAAAGGTGTGTATGAGGAGTCTGAACTGTGCTAATTTGTGCATAGGGAGTCAGTGGAATTCCTTGAGGTGTGGTGAGATAGGGTGGTGGAGGAAGGTTGGGAGTGATTCTGGAGGCCAAGTTCTGAGTGCTTTGCAGTCATCTGGTGAATTGTTGACTGACTCCAGAATATACGGTGCTCCTGTAGTGCACCTTGCTTGTGATGAGTGTGTAAGTGACAGTTCTGTGTGTGCTGGTCAAGAGTCTCTTAAAGATCTTCCTCAGCATCTTCAGGGTCTGGAAGCAAGAGGCTGTCACAGCTTTGACTTGTGTAGTCATGTCGAGTTTGCTGTTGGCGATGATCCTAACGTTCTTGGCGTTCCTAGTTTAGCTGGCTACCAGGGGGAGGTCCTCAGTAAGATGTTGTTTTCATCCAGTTGTAACTTCAGTCTTACAGGATGTGAGCTTGCTACTTGTTTTGGGGTCCTGTCTGAGAGGGAGAGTATGAGCCGAGTGTCGTCGGTATAGGAGAGGGCGTCAAGTGTCATGGGAGCAGTTGATACTGGCCAGTGGGAACATTCATTTGAGGATCAGGCTTAGAGAGGATCCTTGCAGACTCCACGGATGAGGGCGTGTGCATCTCAGGAGCGGGGGACAACTCTGACTGTGTCCTGCCAGTCAGGTAGGAGCCGGTCCAGTGGAGGGCAGGTTCTTGGATTCCAATCTCGTGCAGGTGTAGGATGAGGATAGTGTGGGATCTCATGTTGAATGATGTTGAGGGGTTCAGGAGGTTGAGGGTGGCCGTGTCTCCTTGGTCCAGGATCATGTGGATGTCGTCTGTGTCTGCAATGAGAGCTGTTTCTGAGCTGCAGTTAAGTCTGAAGCTGCACTGAGTGACATCAAGGAGTTTGTGGTTGCTGAGATGGTCTGAGTGGCATTTGTTGAGGAGTTTCTATAGGGCTTTGGCCAGGGATGTAAGCAGGAAGATCACTCCATGGTTGGCGTGCATTGAAAGGTTAGCAGAGGGCGTCTTGAGCAGTGGGAGGACTTCGGCATACCTTCATGTGTTTGGGAAGGTGGCTGATAACATACAGGCATTCAGGGAGTGTGTGAGTGTTGCACTGATGGGATGAAGCCCGGTCGGGAAAGGGGGGGGGGGGGTTGATTTTGCTGTATTTGGATGTTGTCTTGCTGCAGAAGAATATATGAGGAGTGATGCTGTTGGCGCTCGCTGCTGGAGGGATGAACTCATTCATAAAGGTGAAGATCTCTTTATTGCAGCTGGTGCTGGCGTTTATACGGTCTATGAATGCGGAGCGTTTGGTGGTCCAGATCTCTTGACGGTGGCATCTCAGGGTGGATTTCAAGATGCCTTTGCTTGTTTTGTCATTGCTCATTTTCCATTTGCCCTCCAGTTGTTTGCTGTGTCATTTTGTCATCCTGATTTCTTCCATGTACCAACTGGCTTAAGGTAGGACACTTATGGCTTTGCTGTGCTTGAGATGCATCAGTGTGTCTGTGCAGGAGGCCATCGAGTTCTTGAAGTTATTGATGCTTTGGGTATGTTGCGTTTGGGCCGGCATGTCGTGAGTACGGAGGTCCAGTATTCCTCAGGTATGCTGTTCAGGTTTCACTGTGGCGAGTCTGTGTTGGTGTGGGATGGGAATGCTGACCTTGAACTGGACGAGGGCATGGTAGGTCCAGGCCACTTGTGTGGGCCTTTCTCCTGTTAAAACCATACCATCTGCATTCACCATAGCTGAACAATTTCTAACAGATATATCGTGATTACCAGGGCTTTGGAAGAAAGACCATGACTCGGCCAATCTACAAAGCAACTGGAAAACTGTTGAGCTGCCCAGAACCAGCCACAGAACTGATCCACAGGAATATATGTGTCTGTTTGGAGGAAATTTTGCTTGCACGGTAATGAACCTGTGCCCAGAGTTCTCCAACTGCAACAGCAACTGGATCTCTGGTGCTGATTTTCTTTTGTCATGGGCAAACACGGATCATGCGTGTGCCTCACACACTGCAGTCATGTTAGGACCAGGAAAGGCACCCAAAGTGCTATCCTCATGTTATTGAAGGGCTACGCTGCATTTGCCATGAGTTAAGCAGCACAAACACAGTGGTGCAGTGAACAGGCCTTTTTACCTGGGTCACTGGAGTGAGGTCTACAGGTTTACTCATGTAAAGTTCTGCTGCTGTGTACTTAAATCTTCCTTGAGTTACATCGGGTAGTACGTATTGTTGTGCAGCACGCGTGTGGTTGCTTAGGTATGATGTGTGTATGTGTACCTGTGAATAGCACAGTACATGGAAGACTCCGAGTTCCATTTTAGGAGACCCAGGGCTCACAGGGGTAGAATGGGGGTAGAAGACTCCTCCCCCCCCCCCCCCCCCCCAGACTTATTTGTGGATTGACCCATTCCTGAGAGCAGGGCGGATACACACTGGAGGAAGGGAGAGGCAGGCTCACCTTTGCAGATCAAAGGGGCTGTTTGATTCTGAGAAAGGTCACTGCACAAAAGGGACCTGGGCACATCTGAGGAAGTATTCAGGCTGATAAGAGAATCGTAAAGAGTAGGGAAGGACCCTTTGCTAACCGTTTCATGCACATCCAGGTGCGAACCTCTAGCAATGTCCATGGTCTGTGTTGTGGGGCTGTCAGAGTTGGACTCACTCCTGCTGTGATAGTCTGCTTCCTGGAGGAAAGACAGAACAAAGGAGTGAAAAAAACTCCTAACACAAACTAGAAATAGACCCTTGACACAAACTTCGAAGGTTCAGACACTTAATCTCATTTGGTGTCTGGAAATGTACCATAAGAAGGGGCGCTTGAGACTCTCAAAATTGTGAAACTGTTGCCTGTCGCGCTGTAGAACAAGGAGAAGCAGCTCAGCAAGACTTTTTCCACAGTATTCCTTTATTCATTTCCAAGATACACGCCAGAGACTCTGCACTACAGGACGCTACGGCTAGTGCAATGGAAGCCACCATATTCTATGTGCTCTTTGCATCTTAAGTGGAGCGGAGATGGTGATCCCAAGGAGGGTTGGCAGGAGATCACGAAGAAAGCTTCTAAAATCCGCACCGTCTGCCTTTTTTTAAGTGATCCCAAAGAAGTGTACATTATCCCTAAGGATTCGGTCCTCAACATCCACTAATTTGTCATGAGGCGTGAAGTTCCCAGTCTGTCTGGCCAGAGCTCAACCCTGAATTCGGGAAAGGACAAGCGGTAGTCCGGCACCTCCACCTTGTCTTGGAAACCACTAATCTCAATGACTTTGCTTCGGTCCGTCCTTTTCGTGTCCACTCTATGACCCACCAAAGTTACCTCTTTGATGACTAAGTCTACTGTGGTCTCCAAAGATCCTTGCAGAGAGGATGAAGGTTTAGTTTGAGAGACCACCACTGTGATGAGCATCTGCCTGGTTGATTCCCCAGATGCCATCCGGGACTGGCACACAGTTGATCCTGGGCATCTGCCAGTTCCAGAGGGAGCGCGATCCTGGTGCAGTCGACCTCGGGCACAGACAGTCTGGATCTCCTCCTAGTCACTGGGGGACATCAGGGTTATTGAATTGGCGCAGATCTCTTCGGCGGTGTCCACCCATGACAGAAAGGACGTAGACCAATGTGGGCCAGGGTTCCAGGATTTATGAGCAGTTCCTAGAGTGCTCTGGAAAGGAGCGGGTCATGTGCTAAACTATATTATGAGCCAGCAGCTGCCTAAGAGCAAGGAATCCGTGTTCTCCGGTGAGGAGGCATCCAACAACATGGGCGCGAGGCAGGATGCATCAGGCTGTGGGCACCCAATTCCAATGCGTTCCATTCTGGTATCAGAGTAGGTCAGCTGTTGCTGGTACTGCCAGGGCTTTCAGAGCCATGCATAGGCTGATCGCAGGCACTGGTGACCAGGGAGCCCAAGTATGCCGCTGTAAGGAGAAAGTCCAAAAAGGACGAGTGGGAGGCTTAGGACCTGCCGATTGAAGGCCTTTTCAACATTCTTCCTGGTGTCACAAAGTGAGGCAACAGTATGAGCAGTGGCAGGGGGCGCTCAGTGCCTTCACGCCACTCTGTGCAGGAATCCAGGTGCAACTGGAACTGCTTTTAAGTTGCGGTGGCACTATACGGCAATTGTACATTCATTGTGATTTGCTGAAATGCGTGCTTACATTATGTAACAGCTGTGGTGCCTTTTGGCGAACCTTTCCATGCACTCTAGTACAGAGGTGATGCGATAGAGCAGGGGTCTTCAAACTGGGGGGAGGGCCTCCCTAGGGGGGCCTCAAGTGATCCCAGGGGGGGGGGGGGGCGCCAGGCTCTGGCCAAACGAAGCATTATGCTGATAATAGTCCTTTGTTTTAAGCAGAAAAACAAACGAGCGGCAGTAAGCTGCGCTGTAATGGGCCATCAGTAACAACTGATGTCATATATAGTCTGGCTGGGAGAAGGTGTCAAAAGGGAAGGACTCCAAATATTCTTCAAAACCCCCATTTCTAATAATCACACTGTGAATACTTTTACATGTTAGAAAGGCCTGTCTAACCAGAATTGTATGTTTGGCAATCATGTATTTGATTGCGTTTGTAAAACAATAATAATAGATCTTAACTGCAATGTTTAAATAGGTCTATACATATTTAAATATTGCCAGTTTAATAGAATAATTGGGAAACAATTGAGGGGGGGGTGGGCCAGGTGAGTTTTGTTCCCCACTGGGGGGAAAGCGGCATTATAACGTTTGTAGACCACTACAACAGAGTAAGGTTTTTGCTATATTTAGCATCAGACACACAGCGGCCCTCCTGGATATGCTGAATTGTAACAGCATGCGTGTGAAAAAGAAGCGCTTTCTCCTACAGATGCATTCCTGCACTGTAGTGTGTTTCGAGTCGTGTGAGGTCCGGGTGCTGCTAGCTTCAGGCACCTCTGGCCCCCAAGAACACCCACGCTTCAATGCGGATACGGACAGGCTGGGGCCGTCGTCTCATAAAATCCCATGTGCCATCAGTTCCGAAATGTCCCCAGTGCAAGCATCCCATACACACACTGTCCTGACTGCAGGAGCGCGTGTATGTTAAAGTATCACCTCTTCATGAATAGAAGAAGGACAGAACATCCTGGAGTAACTGAACTGCACCTCACACCGATGCCGCTTTCAGCTGTCAGGAGGGCTCAGCAATCAGCAATCTGTATTCTTAATAAGCGGCAAAAACACCGTACTCCACAGGCGCCTCCAGTCCTGCACAAGCTTCAAACCTGTTCAGCTAAGGAGGCTGAGAGCTGTCCATGGTGCTGATAAAACACTGTAGTCCAAAGGCATCTCCGGTCCTGCACAAGCTTCAAACCTGATCAGCTACGGAAGCTGAGAGCTGTCCATGGTGCTGATAAAACACCGTAGTCCACAGACGCCTCCCGTCCTGCACAAGCTTCAAACCTGATCAGCTACGGAAGCTGAGAGCTGTCCATGGTGCTGATAAAACACTGTAGTCCACAGGCGCCTCCAGTCCTGCACAAGCTTCAAACCTGATCAGCTACGGAAGCTGAGAGCTGTCCATGGTGCTGATAAAACACCGTAGTCCACAGACGCCTCCCGTCCTGCACAAGCTTCAAACCTGATCAGCTACGGAAGCTGAGAGCTGTCCATGGTGCTGATAAAACACTGTAGTCCACAGGCGCCTCCAGTCCTGCACAAGCTTCAAACCTGATCAGTTACGGAGGCTGACAGCGGTCCATGGTGCTGATAAAACACCGTAGTCCACAGACGCCTCCCGTCCTGCACAAGCTTCAAACCTGTTCAGCTACGGAGGCTGAGAGCTGTCCATGGTGCTGATAAAACACTGTAGTCCAAAGGCATCTCCGGTCCTGCAGAGGCTTTTTGGGCCAGATGTACGACCGTATTTTGCGGTTGCAAACGGGATTTCGGCCCATTTGCGACTGCAAAATTTGTCATGCCCATGTACAATCCTTATTTTGCGAGCCGGTACGCAATTACCGAGTCGCAAAATAGGGTGTGCGACTGGCTATTAGGAAGAGGGGGGGGGGAGCACCAAGGGTGTCCCTTCCTAATAGCAACTCCAAGTACCATTGTTTTGCGACCGCATTTGGGGTCGCAAAACAATCGCAGTTTACCACTCTTTACAAAAGGGTGGTAAACCATTTGCAAACGGGGAGGGGTCCCCAGGGGACCCCTTCCCCTTTGTGCTTGGGTTTGCCAATATTTTTTAAGGGCAAGAAGTGGTCCCAGGAACCACTGCCTACCCTTAAAGAATTGAAACTGAAAAGTTTCATTTTTATTTTTTAAATGCATCCCGTTTTCCTTTAAGGAAAACGGGCTGCATTAAAAACAAGCATTTGCAATGCAATAGGTCTCGCATTTACGCGAGTTTAAGCTATTGGCATTGTAAATGACAATGCCTTTTATTTATGTTTTAAAAACATAGTCAGTCAGTCAGAAAACTTTATTTCGGCTATCAGCCATAAAAGTTCATACATCACAATTTTTAAAACAATAAAAGTGGTGAAACAACCAGCATTAAAAATATGACTTAAAAAATATAAATATACCCCTAAACCAAGACAAGAAGTTTATCACTAAGGTTAAAAAGGTGGTGCAAAAAAATGCCTCAACATGATATTAAACGTCTTCTGGTCAACCACATTGAAAATAGGAATTTGGCGATCACTGTGACAAATACAGGCAATGGGTCATATTTCAGCAGCCTGAACTGATCTCTATAATTTCTAACCCCCAGGTTTTTGGCGAGCTGAATGATCCATTTTCTGCGAGGGTTTATATAAGCAGAGCAGAAAAATATAACATGCACCTCTGTCTCTTCGTCAACACCACAGCCAGGACAGGGCTGCCTACTAGAACCAGCCCACTTGTTCGTCCTAGAATATAGAGGGAGTGATCCATGTCTAAACTGCATGTATAATTTCTTGGCAATTAACGGATGGATCAAATCCAATGCAGGCTCAAAGCTATATCCAATTTTTGCCTCGAGGAATACCGAAGTCAGATTAGTTCTATTCTCTGACCGTAAAATCTGCATCAAATTGTATTCCTCTAGGGCTTTGGCCAGAGACTTTTTTGGTAAGGCAGGGCATAACTCCTCAGGTGTGTGCCAAAGATCTTCTCTCCCAATTGCCCTCAGGGATTTTTTAACGTAGGCTAGCCACGGAATGTCGCCTGCCTTTGGGAGCATCAAGATTAATTTCAGTTCCTCCCGGAAGTTAACAAGCTCGGGAGTGCTCCATAGTCGGCGCCAGTACATGACCGGACGTGACGCTACCAGGTCAGCTATTGGGTGTATACCCAGATCCATCCTAAGAGGGTGGATAGGGGTACTCATAGGTAGTGCCAGAAGTGGTCTCATAAAACGGTTTTCTGACTTAGTTAAAATCTGAGTTGGGTGATGGCCCCAGAGTTCAGCACCATAGACCACCACACCTCTCGCCTGGGCCTTATATACCTCTACGAGTGGGCTAATTAACTTTAGTGGGCTATCTTTATGCATCTTTAGGATGCCCCCTGTTATCTGCGTAAATTTTAGGTTGGCTTTTGATATCTGGGGACCCCAATCTATTTTGTTATTGAGTGTTAAGCCCCGGTAGTCGAAGATGCTCACCCGTTCTAGTTGTAGACCATTCAGTTTTGGAATAGGGCAATTTGTAGTGTCCGCATGGAGAACCATATATTTGGTCTTGCTCACATTAATGACCAGGTTCCATTTCCTGCAGAAAGTGGCAAATCCGTCCAAGACTCTTTCCAGCCCCATGGGGGTCCTGGACAAAAGGAGGGTATCGTCTGCGAACATTAATGCAGGTATTTTCCTGCCCGCCAACCTGGGTGCATCTCCATCTCTTAGATCCAGGAGTTCATCGACCAACCCATTTAAGAAAAGAGAGAAAAGGGTTGGCGCAAGTACGCAGCCCTGCCTAACTCCCTTCTCGACTCGAAAAGGGGAAGTTAATTCCCCATTTAGCCCGAACCTTACTCTAGCAAAAGTGTCTTTGTGTAAGTACTCTAGTAAGTGGCATGGATAAGGTGGCACTCCCATCCCTTTTAGCAACTCACACAGCTGTCGACGGTCTACCATATCGAAGGCAGGGGTAGGCCGCTCCCCCGCCTCCGCAGCGCCACCAGTGCTTGCCTGCCTAGGTGTTGCCTAGTTCTGCCTGTGTGCCCCCGTGACTGCCGCTCCCACTTCTCTCCTTGTTCCCCGAGTGCGTGGCCCCAGAGTGCCCGGTTCCCTCCTTCTATTTTGTACCCTCGAGTGCCTGCCTCAGAGACTGCCTGGTTGAATGTAATTCCACCTTTTTTCTGTATCCCCGAGTGCGTGGCCCCCCCCTGTGCGCCCGGTGCCCCTGCTCGTTGTGCTTGTTTTTCTCCGCCTTTTTTTCTCATCCTTTTCCCGCCTTTCTCGTCGTCCGCATCGCTTCTTCCCCTGTTCTCTCGCCACCTTCCCAAAGGCGTTTTTTCCTCGTTTTTCCCGCCGCCCGCCTCCCGCTTTTCCCGCCGGTTTTGCGCTCCTCAAGCGTAATCCCATTGGCCCACCTACCCTCCCGCCTCCCAGCTGACCCCCCCCTCCCCGGCTACCCCATATATGGCGGCCGCTGTGAGGCAGAGGTAGCGACCCTTGACCTTAGGGTAGGCCGCTCCCCCGCCTCCGCAGCGCCACCAGTGCTTGCCTGCCTCAGTGTTGCCTAGTTCTGCCTGTGTGCCCCCGTGACTGCCGCTCCCACTTCTCTCCTTGTTCCCCGAGTGCGTGGCCCCAGAGTGCCCGGTTCCCTCCTTCTATTTTGTACCCTCGAGTGCCTGCCTCAGAGACTGCCTGGTTGAATGTAATTCCACCTTTTTTCTGTATCCCAGAGTGCGTGGCCCCCCCCTGTGCGCCCGGTGCCCCTGCTCGTTGTGCTTGTTTTTCTCCGCCTTTTTTTCTCGTCCTTTTCCCGCCTTTCTCGTCGTCCGCATCGCTTCTTCCCCTGTTCTCTCGCCACCTTCCCAAAGGCGTTTTTTCCTCGTTTTTCCCGCCGCCCGCCTCCCGCTTTTCCCGCCGTTTTTGCACTGCTCAAGCGTAATCCCATTGGCCCCCCCCTCCCCGGCTACCCCATATATGGCGGCCGTCTGCGCCTGGACCACGCCCAGCACCCGTCCCCCTGGTCCCCATGACCCCCACCCCATCCGCCACCCCCGCCTGACCTACGACACCACCACCCTCACCGTTCTCAACCCCGGCCGCACGCCCGGCTGCTACCGCGCTACCCCGAAGCGGACCCACGGATCCTTCACCTGCCGCAACTGCCGCTTTACCTGCCTACCAACACACATCGCACCCGACAAGAACGACTCCCCCGGAAACAACCTCGACTGCATCCTGATCTACACCCGATCCGTTCACAGGCATGCCATCGAACTATGGAACCTCATCGACTCAACAAACCCGGACATCGCCTTGCTCACCGAGACCTGGATGAACCCCTCCTCGACACCCGACATCGCCATAGCCATCCCCGACGGCTACAAAATCATCCGGAAAGACCGCACCAACCGCACCGGAGGAGGCATCGCCATCGCACACAAAAGCTCCATCCGCATCTCGACCCACGTCGACAACTCACTCCCCGACGCCGAACACCTCCACTTCGCGATCCACAGCGACCCCAAGACCACCCTCAGAGGCACCCTCATGTACAGACCACCAGGACAACGCACCAAGTTCAGCGAAGACATCGCAGACTTCATCAGCCCACACGCACTCCCGTCCACCGACTACATCCTCCTAGGGGACCTCAACTTCCACCTGGAGAACCACACCGACAACAGCACCACCGCCTTACTGGACAACCTCGCCAACCTGGGACTGAAACAGCTAGTCAACACCCCCACCCCCTACGCCGGACACACGCTCGACCCCATCTTCTCCTCCAGCAAACACATCTCTTTCAGCCACACCACCGAACTCACCTGGTCGGACCACAGCTGTGTCCACTTCAGCTTCAAGAAGACCACCGTGCACCACCACACCCAGCAACCACCAAGAAGACAGTGGAATCGAATCACCACGGAACAACTCACATCAACCCTCTCTCAGAAGAAACCCACCAGCACCACAGACCCCAACGAAGCCACCAACAACCTCACGAGCTGGATCTCCGACTGCGCCAACCTCCTGGCCCCCCTGAAGACCCAAGCAAACACCAACAACCACAAGAAAAACTCCTGGTTCACCCCTGACCTCAAGGACTCCAAAAAAGAATGCCGCACCCTCGAAAAGACTTGGCGCCTCAACCAGACCGAGGAGAACACGTCTGCTCTCAAGAACGCCACCCGCCAACACCACCAACGCCTCCGCACCGCACGAAAATCAGCCTTCCAGAACGGACTAGACAACAACGCCCACAACAGCAAGAAACTATGTGGCATCGTCAAAGAACTCTCCAACCCCGACGCAGAAAACAACTCCATCCCTCCCTCACAGGACCTCTGCGACTCCCTCGCAGCCTTCTTCCACCACAAGATCACCGACATCTACAACAGCTTCACCACAACCAACACGAACCCACCACTGGAACCCGCCACCGACAACACCACCATCCTCACCTGGAACCCAACCACCACCGAGGAAACCACCCGCATCATGAACTCCATCCACTCAGGATCACCATCCGACCCCTGCCCGCACCACATCTTCAACAAAGCCGACAACATCATCGCACCCCACCTCCGAGACATCATCAACGCGTCTTTCACCACCGCCACCTTCCCGGAGAAATGGAAACACGCAGAACTCAACGCCCTCCTAAAGAAACCAACAGCAGACCCCACCGAACTCAAAAACTTCCGGCCCATCTCGCTCCTACCGTTCCCCGCCAAAGTGATTGAGAAAATCGTCAACGCTCAACTCACCACCGCCCTGGAAATCAACGACTCACTCGACCCCTCACAGTTCGGCTTCAGAGCTAACCACAGCACCGAGACCGCCCTCATCGCAGCCACGGACGACATCAGATCCCTGACCGACAAAGGAGAAACCGTGGCCCTCATACTCCTGGACCTCTCTGCAGCCTTCGACACGGTATGCCACCATACCCTGATACGTCGCCTCAGCAACGCCGGCATCAGAGGCAAGGCCCTGGAATGGATCATCTCCTTCCTCTCCGGAAAAACCCAGAGAGTCCGCCTCCCCCCCTTCAGATCCACAGCCACAGAGATCATCTGCGGCGTCCCCCAAGGATCCTCCCTCAGCCCTACCCTCTTCAACATCTACATGACCCCCCTGGCGAACATCGCACGAAAACACGGACTCGACCTCATATCCTACGCCGACGACACCCAGCTCATCTTATCCCTCACCAACAACCCCACCTCAGCTAGAATCAGACTACACGAAGGCATGAAGGAAGTAGCAAACTGGATGACAGACAGCCGGCTTAAACTGAACACAGAGAAGACGGAGGTCCTCATACTCGGCCCTACACCCTCCGCCTGGGACGACTCCTGGTGGCCTCCCGCCCTGGGCAGCACTCCCCAACCCACCGACCACGCACGCAACCTCGGCTTCATCCTGGACTCATCCCTCTCCATGACCAGACTGGTCAACACGGTGACCTCGGCATGCTTCAACACCCTCCGCATGCTCCGCAAGATCTTCCGCTGGATCCCCACCGACACCAGGAAGACCGTCACCCACGCCCTCGTCACCAGTCGCTTGGACTATGGGAACACTCTGTACGCCGGCATCACCATCAAGCTACAGAGGAAAATGCAACGAATCCAGAACGCTGCCGCACGACTCATCCTGAACATACCCCGCCACCACCACATCTCCGGACACCTGAAGAAACTTCACTGGCTCGCAGTCAACAAGAGGATCACCTTCAGACTCCTCACCCACGCACACAAAGCACTGCACAACCTCGGACCAAAACTCATCAACCACTGCGTCTCCTTCTACACTCCTCCGCGCACCCTACGCTCGACCGGATAAGCCCTGGCAGCCGTACCCCGCATCCGCAAAGCCACCGACGGAGGAAGATCTTTCTCTTTTCTGGCAGCGAAGACCTGGAACTCCCTTCCCAGCCACCTTCGCGCCATACAGGACCACCTCTCCTTCAGAAGGCAGCTCAAGACCTGGCTCTACGAGCACTGAACCCCCCCTCCCCCCCAGCGCCTTGAGACCCTTACGGGTGAGTAGCACGCTTTATAAATGTAACTGATTGATTGATTAAATCTACGAAAGAGAGATAGAGGCTGCCTCCTTCTAAAGTAATAGATTTCCAGTGGATCATCTGTAATCGAAACAGTTGGTCAATTGTTGACATTTTAGCTCTAAAGCCCACCTGCAGTGGTGTCATCCATCCATTCTTGGAGTCTCCCTAGTAAAATACGCGCAAAGATCTTCTGTGCCACATCAATTAATCTGATCGGCCTATAGTTTGCCGGGTCGAGGGGGGGGGAGCCCTTTTTGTGGATGGGTATAATCTCAGCGGCAGCCCAAGTCGGTGGTAGCAGCGTTCCCGCCAAAATTGTGTTAAAAAGAGCCTGCAGATAGGGGACCCAGATGTCCGGCTCGCTCTTATATAGGTCACCTGGGATCCTATCTAGGCCTGGGGCTTTGTTTGGCAGAACTTTACTCAATGCCATTTTAACTTCTGCGAGCGTGCACATTTGAACCACACCCAGATTAAGGGGTAAGGTTTCATAAGACAAAGGAGCAGGGACATCTGGTTCTGTCGTTTTAAAGGCATAGAGGTCTTCAAAATATCGACGCCATATTTCCTCCCCTAGGTTAGGTTGTACTGCGTACTGAGAACCAGATGACCCTGTTTTAACCAAATTCCAGAATGACCTAGAATCCCTTTTCTTTAACGCAATGGAAATCTCCTCCCATCTGTTAAGCTCCCATTCTTTTTTTGCTTCTTCGATAACTTTCTTAAAATATTCCCTCGCTTCCTTAATCAATGTCTTATTTCCCTTTTTTAGATTTGTTAAAAGGACTAACTTCGCTTCCCTACAGGGTTTATTATACCATGCATTATTCCCCCTCGAAGCTTGCGGTTTCCTCCTGGTTTCCCGGTAGAAATGACCTGCCAAGATGCCACAGAGTTCTACATGTGTGGAACCTATCATAGCCTGGTCTGGGGGACCCTCACCCAGGGCAGCCTCACCCAACGTCCTCTCCAAGAGGGGATAAATCTCTCTATACATGTCTTTTAGCTCCATTTCGGATTGGGCAATCTTCTCCCATCTAACTCTTCGAGCGCCAGAGGTTGTGAACATATCTGTTATAGGGACCAGGTCTCTACCCTGATGTAAGCTGTTCCTAAAGCCCTCCATGGTAACAACAATAGGGTTATGATCGCTTTCACAACGTTGCTTTACTTGGAAATCCAAGATCCTAGACCACAAGCCCATTTTAAGCAATATGTAGTCAATGATGGAGGCTTGTCCATTCCTTTCAAAAGTAAATTTACCTGGGTTATCTGCCGGAAACCTTCCATTGCATGCCCTTAGTGAAAAAGTGAGGGTTAGCGAAGTAAGTTGTAGAACCAAAGGAGTCCATCCCCTCGTGGTACATGAATTACATAAGGGGATAGCCCATACTTGGTCCTCTTCCTGAAAAACTGGGGTACACAACCCATTCAAAAGTTCATAATGGCAATTGAAATCGCCGCCAATGATCAGTTGTTCTTGGGTAGTAAATGAACACAGGAATTCTTCTAGACTAGTGAGAGTACTGGAAACCTGGCCATAATTCACTGGGCGAGAATAAATGTTAATCAGTCTCAGCTCGTTGTTATCACGGAAAGCCATGGCCAGACACATGATATCAGCAGAGTCGGTGTTAATTTTCCTAATTGCACATCCCAGATGCGTTCTCACCCATATGGTCAGCTCACCAGATGGCCTCCCCCTTGTGGCCCCCACTGCTGGCTCCCAGTAGGTGACATACCCTAGGCAATGGTAGGCCTTCAGTGCCCATGTTTCCTGGAATAGGCAAATGTCATGCTCATCGATGAACTTCCCCCCAATCCGCGGAGTCCATCAGTGAGGGTAGACCCGCCACATTCCAGGATAACATTTTTAGACCCTCAGCTTGATTTGGGCAACGAATGTCACGATGTATAGGTTGGGGGGTGATATTGTTTCCATGGAATTTTCTTGTGTTTTCCCTAGTGTTATCAACTAACCCTGGTGGTATAAAAAGCCTAGGGGACATCAAATAGTTGGAAGGGGTATCGAAATGGGTCTCTTTTAACATAGGACGGTGTGTCTCCAGTGTATTCACCCCTATTTGTTGGTGTATCCCTTTGGTAGAACTATCATCTTGCTCAGGGATCAAAGCGGGGGCAGGGGATCTACAATCACCCCCCTCTATTCTTAGGACATTCCTTTCCTTCCGTGTTATCACACCGTCGTTCTGTGGAATGTCCTGGCCCTGGACATAAAAGGCATTGTCATTTACACTGCCAATAGCTTAAATTCGCGTAAATGCGAGACCTATTGCATTGCAAATGCTTGTTATACATTGCATTTGGCAACCGTGCCTGATTGACTGAGATGATCAATTGTGTGATCTTTTGTATGGTGGCTACTACTGCAGTCTTGACTAATGTGGTCACTAAAACCAACTCTAATAATGTCAGCAGCTCCTGGTGATCTTCACTGAACAGGAGAAGCTCCTGCCTGCATTCCCAGCCCTCCGAGAGAGCCATCAGCGTGCAGCCAGCAGCATTTCAGCACAGAGATATCAAATAACACCGAATCTCTGCCCCCGCATACAACCAGCACCATTCACATTACACACACCAGTGACTGCTGGACATACGGACATTACATCACAGAACAGGGTAGCTGATTTACCCACACGACTGCACGAGCGGTACAGCGATGAACTGTAGAGGGGCTGTGACTGAGACGGGAAGAACAGTCCTAACTTGCAGTCTAGAAGGTGGGGGTACACCTAGGGCAGTTTTTACACCAGCTCTGCATCCCCAGGGGCAGTTTCTGCCTCCCAGACCTGCTAATTCCATCAGGGAGAGGAGTCCCAGACTGTCACCAAATGCTCCCTCTGCTGTAATTGTGCAAGAGCCAAAACTCACATATCAAAGGAATCCCCGCCCCCACCCCTCTAGGGCAAAAGGAAACCCCGGGACTACCCAACAATACTATCCTGGTGGGAGGGGCTGCACATTCCTTTTCAAGGAGTTCACGATATAATTCATGCTAGATACGATTCCCCTTGGGAAAGTATTTTTTTGAGACTCTCCCTTATGCCCCACCTCAAACGCAGGATGATAAATGGTGGAATCGCTAGAATGAACAAAAGAGACGTGACCTGTGATCACACCACTTGCACGAGGAAAGTTAACTTGACAACCAACCTGTGGCATGAAACCCCCACAGGCGACCTGCAGAGGCTAAACTCTGATCCACCCCCAGTTGCCTGAAATGACCCTTTGTGAGAGAACCACCTCAACGTGAAACAGCACGTGGCAGTTTTCTGGCATGCAGCATTAAAACATACCACCCCCCTCCATCAAGGGATTCAAACACAGAACAGACACAGGCTGTGAGGTACTCTGTGCGGACCCGCGCTGCGCTCTGCTTCCTGTCCTGTCTCTACGGCCCGTGCTCCAGACTGCTCTTAAAATGGTGGCTGCGGGCTCTCTCCTGCCTGTGAGTCACTGCAGCAGAGTCTGCCCAAAGTCACCGAGCACCCTTCAACTCCGGCGCAGGAGCCCACCTTCCCCAGACATTGGAACTAATTAAGTATGTTTTGTGTGCTTTTCACATCATAGCCTTAAACTCTGCCCTGCCCGGTGACATAATGTCATTATTCGGAGATCGCTCTGTCTCACCCCCCCTTCCCTCAACCTTTTTAAACCCCTAGCGGTGCACTGCGGCGGGCCAGCATTTGCTGGGAGAGGGCCAGAGGCAAATAAATAAATAAAGCCAGCGTGGTGTCCCTGAAGCGGGTGCCGCTGCTGAGCAGTGTGCGCCTGAAACAAAATAGTGCTCACCACCTACATATCGAGGACCGTGTAACGCCACAAGTAAACAATCTATTCCGGATGGGCAGCCCCAAAAGGAGACAGGGGGGAAACAAAAAAAGCCTCATTTCCAACCACACGCCAAAGTTTAACATAAACGATGACGCCAACCAATAAGAATGATGGGCGGGGCTTAAACTCCACTTCTGAAATCTCCTTAATTACAAGATGCCTCGCAGAGCGAGCAACGCATGCGCGCTGCAACGGAGGTCTGCGAGACCTAACAAAAACTGCTTAATTAAAAAAGCAGTCACAGACATGGTGGTCTGCTGACCCCAGCAGGCCACTATCCCTGGGAGTGCAGGCCATTCCCAATGGGGGTCGCAAATTGCGACAGCCTCATTAATATTCATGAGGCATTCACTTTGCAGCCCTATTGGGAATTGCAAACAGTGCCCGAGACGCTGTTGTACATTAAGTTTAGCGAGTCGCAAATTGCGAGTCGCAATTTTGCACAATTTGCGACTTGCTAAACTTAATGGTTGTATATCTGGCCCTAAATCTGTTCAGCTACGGAGGCTGAGTGCCGTCCATGGTGCTGACCCGCTGCGGTTCCCCTCTGCTCTAAAGAGAGGGAAACCGCTGTGGTTTTGTCAAGGCGCAGCCCGTGATTGTTCTGGGATGAAAATTGTTTACTATGGCTGTGGGCGATTTAAATTCACTGTTAAGCAATTTGCAGGTTTGTTATAATATTAAGGTATCACACAAGGACGGCCAGTACCGGGTGGGTATTCAACGACGGGTGGAAATAAATCCTGTTATTTCCCCTTTCCAATGCTATTCCTCCTGCCTTTCAACGCAGATCAGACTCCTCGCCCAATGTCTCCATGTTGCCGCCAGTGTACAGTCCGTTGCACTGCAGTGTTTATGCCGTGTTCAACAGTGGCATTAAAAGGTAAATCTCAGATGTCCACAGACGCTCCCAGCCCTGCAGGGGAATGAGAGGCTGCGAGCGCCTGCCGCAGACACAGCGCTCCGGGCGGTCTGACAAGAAATGGCGCAGATCGGTCACCAGGAGGGCCACACACCTATAAAATTCAAATGGGAGACCATTGGGTCCCGGGGTCCCCCTCCCTCCCCCCAAAAGCTGCTGCATGGCATCACTAATCCTCTCTATCCGGATTTCTCCATCCAGAGTTTCTGAGACCGCAGGGGGTAGCCTCGGATGGGAAGGTCACCAGTGAAGGCCCTGTGATCCCCCGTGGTTGGATTGGTCCCGGGCTATACAGATCCGCCACATGTGTCGCGATGGTCTGCGAAATGTCATATGTCCTAAGTTACGGCGAGTCCCGAACATCAACCAGATCATGGATCAACTCCTCGTCTCGTCGCGCTAACCACGCGATCAGTTTCCCTGCCTTGTTACCCCCTTCGTACAGCCGTTGCAGTCTGGATCGGTATTGGGCCCTCGCCTCCTCTTCCAGCCAGCTACGATACTCCTCCCTTGCTAGGGCCAGCTGGGGGAGTCGGGGGAGTCGGTCAGACGTTATGCTATGTGCGCTTCCAGTTCAGTAAACACTTTCTGATTCTCTCTCTTTCTACCCGTTGTGTGTGTGAGTAGGTCACCCCTTACATCAGGTTTGTAGACCTCCCATATTGTAGCGTCCAAGGGGACTGAGTGTTAACTTTAAAGTAAAGCTCCGTGACAGAAGCTGGTCCAGTCGTGACATGGAACCTGCGATCCGGCCGCATACGAGTAGCAGCTTTCTGCAGGTCTTGCCTCGTGCCATATGCCTATCAGGCCCATTGCCGATATAAATGTTTCAATCACGTGTCCTTGCCTGGTATTGCCCTGTCCTGCATATTCCTATCAGTTTCAGGGTCTAATACCAGGTGCAGGTCATCCCCTATTAATTTGTTATCGCGGGGTGGGGGGGAGGGATCAGCGTTAGCCAGCCCTCCGTAGTATCCCTGCCTGTTGGGAAGTACCACAAGGCAATCTTAATAAGTTCCCCATTCCATTCCCCCAGGATTGCAGCATAACGGCCGCCTGGGTCGGTCTAAGTTCTTGGGACCGCCAGAGGGAGAGATCTCAACACTATACCCACTCCCGGATCCCTCGGTGAGTCCCGAATGTGCTACGCACCAATAACGCCCCCTTCCGTAGAAATTGCTCGTTACCCACCAAGTGGGTCTCCTATAGGAGGATTATGTGCGGGTTCCACATGTTCAAATACTGTGGCACTACCCCTCTTTTAAGTTTGCTCCCTAGGCCATTCACATTCCAGGAAAGAAGGCTGAACCCCGCATTATCCTCCCCAGTGTCAGACACCATTTCTAAAGTTGCCAAGTTGCCACACCTTTTGCCAGGACCCCCTTTGGAATGTGTTCCTTATGCTGCTGTGTCAATGTCAATCCCCCGCTCCCAAAACATCACCTCCCCCCATCCTATATCATCAGGGTGCAAGTGTGTAATGTACTGTAAACAGCATTTCTAAAGCGCACCGTTACTCCGAGGAGTGTACCGGCGCTCTGCACCTCGAGTGAGAAGTAGCTTAGAGAAGCAACATTAATCTTGCTTAAAAAGCCATGTTTTCATTTCTTCTGGAACTGGGGGTGGGGGTGAAATGCACCTTAAACTCAAGTTTATTCCAAAGTGAAGGTCCCAAAAATGAAAAGGCCCTGCCCCCCGTTCTGGACCATTGAATCCTGGGGATTTTGGTCAGAAAGAGGTTGGCTGAGCGCAGACGCCTGGAAGGAGCATAAAAGCAAATTCTTTCTCTAAGGTACCCTGCACCAGTCTGATGAAGAGACCTGTGGACCAATGGCAAGGTCTTGAAAAGAATCCTCCTCCTCATAGGAAGCCAATGCAGCTCTCTACGATAGGGGGATACCGGAGTTCTCAGTGGCAAGCTGAGGAGCGTGTGGGCTGCTGCATTTTGGACCACCTGCAACTTACTGATCAGGTAATCAGGTAGGCTCAAATACAGTGCATTACCGTGATCAAGCCTGGATGTCATCGAAGCCTGTACTACCAGTTTCCTAGCAGAGAGAGAGAGAGAAAATAGAGGAACTTCCTAAGCACCCGTAGCAGACCAAAACAGGTCCCTACTCCTGCATTAACCTGTGTCAGAAACGAAAGCTCACCATCAGACTTAATCCCCAGATGTTTGAGAAGCTAGTGTGGCTTATTGGGAGGGTGGGGGGGGTAACCCTTCGTCCAAATGGCTTGCCTGATCTTATACCAAGAAATAGTAGCTCAGTTTTGCCTGCATTACACTTAAGCTGGTCATTGAAAAACATCAGTCAAACAGGTTCTGATTTTTAGGTCTCGCCTAGCGGTGCAGAACATGCGCTGCACGCTTTGCGAGGCATGCAGTATACACTATTAGTGAGGGAAGCCCCGCCCACTCACCCGCCCACTTTTTCATTGGCTTGTGGCTTTGTGGTTTCTAAATGCTGCCTTCTGATTGGTTTGGAGGCTGCTACTCCCGCCTAATCACAGCCGTGTCTCCTTCCATGGCTATTGGCCCCTTTACTGGTGTTTCCTGAGCACTACTTTATACCTGTGCCACCCCCTCCCGCTGTACGTGCCTTCTCTCCTGCCCCTCCCACTCCTGTTTTTCATGCTTTAATCAAGCCTGCCCACCCGCACTCCGTCTGCAATGCATTAGGTCTCGCGTAAATGCGAGTCCTCTTGCATTGCAAATGCTTATTATATCATTGAAGGTAAGGCAATTGGGTGTACTAGGCTCTTAGCAAGACAGAAGGTGTGTAATCCTCTATTTGGTTAATGCTAACATCGTAGTCCTCTCCTTCTACTGTGCCCGTGAAACGTCAGCCATTTCGTTGTCCTACCTTTATGGCTATGACAACAACAGCAAACTCTGTCCTGGTGTCCCTTGTCTATTTCCATGACCGGTCCCGTCTATTAACGCTCGGTACAATCCGTTCTCTATGGCACTGCTCTGCCGTGGCGTGCTCCGGGGACCCGGTGGTTTGAGTTGGGGGTAAGACCTAGAAGATGGCGGAGAAGGAATCGTTACTCCGACAGATCGAGCTGCTGCAGGTTGAGTAGGGGGCGGAGCCAGGGAGAGAGTGGAGCTAGACCTAGGGGCAGAGGCAGCACAATCACAGGCTTCGTAGTTAGTGTCAGCTTCAGCTTGCTTGTTCCGTTACAATTGACACTTCCAACGCTTGCCACATGCTTGTTCTGCCACATTATCTGCAGCTTGCTTGTTCCATTACAATTGACACTTCCAACGCTTGCCACATGCTTGTTCTGCCACATTATCTGCCTGCTCCAACCAGTGATCGAAGTGGGCGGAATCGGCAGGGCACGGCTTGCCCCTACTTCTTAAATTCAATCGAATCCGTACCCCTACTTCTTTGTTTAAAATATGTGTCCCAGGACGGCTGAAATAGCCTACAGATAAGGCTCGGCGTGCGGGGACGGGTGAGCAGAGAAGGAAAAGGACTCTGGCTTTTCCTTCATGCCCAGAGAAGACAAGGACAGTGACCACTTCTGCTTTGCCACTGTCAGCTGCCTCTTATTCCCTCTCTTTCTGTCTCGCTCCTCCTCACTTACTGAAAACCACAAGCCTCGGTTCTCATTCTCTCTCCTCTGCTCGTTTATTTTTTCCCCTGTGAAATGGATCCAAAAAAGAAAAACACTTTTGCTGGAAAGGTAATCTTTTTCTGACATTTTTCTATTCCAAAGTGCAGCCTCTGGATGGAGAGAAATAAAAGGTTAAAAATCAGAAAAATAAATAAATAAAGCAAGTCGAAGCTGTCGCAAAGTGGCCAGATTGTTTTTCTTCTCCACACCTAAACACATTAGCGCCACTTTCCAGTTTGCCAGTGAAGCGCTACTTTTGTATTCTCGTCTTTCTTTGAACAACATTGTTTTCCCCAGGTGGGGAAGAGCACCATTCCTGGGGGTGCTACAGTTCCTGGTTAATGTGTTCATGGATGTGGTCTTTTTAAACCGTACTGCTCACGCTCAAAAAGGATAGAAGCAATGGGCATTAAAACAGGTCCCTTCCTGGCCATGTAGACACGTCCTTAACTTTTCAGATAAAATCACCAATTGATTTATGAAGAATAAGTATATAAAAGCCTTAAGGTAACCATGTTGTTCCTGCTTACATTTCACATGCTTTACTTAATTTTGCATTCCATCGAGTGTTTGCTTTTTCCGGGATATTGTTACTTTCTTTTTAGGAAGCATATTGCTCTTGTCTAGTGCGTAATTTGAATTGAGTGGCTTCCAGGTGTTTATACCGGGGCACAATTGGGTTGTAGTTGAAGGCAGTGCGAGTTTCTCTCAGTGGGGCAGAATGGTGTTCGGTGGGGGGGGGTGGAGGATGTGGCACTATGGTCAGAGCTGCCGAATTTGGAACTGGGGAACCAGGTTCAGCCTTCAGGACCAGTCCACCAGATCACTCCTGAGAGAGCTCATTCCCATGCTAGGCCTTAGAAGGCCCGCAAGACTTTAGATGCCCAGGTGTCTTAGCCCCAGCAGGTGGACCCTAGCGGTGGCAAGTGTGGGTTAACCTTGAAGGCCTGTCCACCACTATCCATACTGAAGTTCACCTTCAGTCTTGTCGGCAGGCCTACGAAGTAGCACATCCTGTCACTGAGGTCACAGGACCTTTGAGCACGGCATCTCTAGGGCGGTGCGATCGCTCCGGGCGCTGACTTCGGGTGGGGCCATCATGTTTACAAGTATATTATGGTTTTAAATGCACTTGCTGCCTCCTTCCTGGCCTCCAGACAGTTTCAGCAACAATAAAAATGCCATGATAACTCCGTTGATTAATGTTCTTCTAGAGAGAGGTCAGAGTTTTGTCCAGTGGAAATTTTGACTCGTGGAAAGGTAGCTTAGAAGCTTAATGCGCCTGCTGCAAAGGAGATGTAACATTCAGATCACAACGTGCACGCAATGTAAATAGGTTTGTGGGTTACTGCTTTTGTCAGAGAGATCCTTTTGTTACTTGCAATTTAGAAGTTAAAATGCTAACATTGAACAGTGAGCTATTAACTGTCATCTAAGAGCTGCATGCAAACTGCAAGGTATAAATTAGAGCGTTATGTTCCCCCCCTACCCCCCAGTCTTTGATTATCCTAATATTGCAGAAAAAGGGTTCATTTGGATAGAAATCAACTCTGGTTATTAAAGAGAACCCCCAACCATGGTATTATGTTTTAAATTCTGAGTTTGTGTTTTTCCAGACCAATCACTATTAAACTATACGGCCTACTAGTATGGTTGTCATGTGACTCCTACACCTTGCAGTCTTTAGTCTTATGTAACATTTTCTATACAGTGATTTACACAAGTAGAATTGATTGTCTCTAAGTAATGTGTTTAATGTAAAGTGCTCTGACACCCTACACTGGTATCAGTGGCGCTTTAAATCAAACTAAATGAATGTGAGAGAGTGTGGTTAAGGAGACTTGAGGGGCATTGTTAAAGGGTGGTAGTGAGGGAATCCGTGGCGGAGGTGGTCATTTGGGGGCATCAACAAACATTGTTGCACAGGGCACCACCAGTGCTAAAGCCGGCCCTGCCCTTGAGGCCAGTCTGCCTCACCCATTGGTACCTCCATTGGCCTTGTTTCAGCAGTAGCAGCTGCAATTTACCAGGGATCGACAGTGCGGGATTTGCATGCACACCAAACTAAGGAGCATATGTACAAGCCCCTATCGCCACCACAACGTCACTTTTTCCGACGTTGTGGTGGCGATAGGGGCTTCCTCTTATTTACAAGGCAGTGTTAAACCACTTAATGTGGCTTAACGCTGCCTTGTAAATATGGCCCCTTTTCACGCAATGGTTAACGTGAAAGGGGTGGGCAGTGGGTGTTGCGGTGGGCGCCCCCTAGCTGTACACACAGGCCTTTCTTTCCCGCTCGCACACACTGTCAAGAGAGGAGCAGGGAGATGCAGGGGAGAAGTGTTATCACTGATTGTCCAGCAAGAGGAGCTTGCAGCACACAGGAAAGCTCATCACAGTGTGGACTTTTCAAACACCCTGCAAGGCTCTTTATTTCATCAGAGCACGCCGGACCCAGGGCCAAGTCAGCACATATAACACTTGACAGTACAGCTTTGCATATGTGGAGCTGACACTTGGTCCTTAGGATGGAAGTATGTCAGGATAATTTCCTATTTCATAAAATAGTATTTTATATTCCACAACATTCTATGCTGAATACGATTAGAATGCAGCTTTTAATCGAATGTCTGACTGGTTTCATCTCTTTTTGTCTATTAATGTAGCTGGCCTTCATGTGTTTCTCCCCGAGAGAATAGGCGCGGTGACGTCGCACATAATATAATTTTGTTCAGGGAAAATTGAGTTTATGCGAACGCAGCTTCACGCTGCAGTGACTGAGCAGTTGTTGGGTAGGGGGGTGTGCAGCTCAGATTATGCAGAGGAAGAGTAGATATAGCAAGTATTCGCAAAGCCAAAAGCTCTACCTTCTGGGACAGCTTTTAAATTTAGCAACCAAGAGGGGGATGGGTAACGGCGGAGGAGGGTTGGATAACTGACTGATTTGAAAAAAGCACTAGAAAGCGTACTGTGCTGCATGCTTCATAGCGCTTTTAGGTCCAGATTGCAGAGAGGGGGTAGGTGCGAGGGGGCGAGGAAGGAGGAAGAAAAAGAGTACAAGGGAGGGAAATGGGAAAACGAGTGGGAAGAAGGGAAAAAGCAAGAACGAGGACAAAAGGGAAGAAGGAGAGAAAGAACATGAACCACATATACGCAAAACTGTATTTGGTGAGGATTAGCTGTGAGTTACTACTTTTCACCAGGTTAGTGCCCTTCCATTTCTGGTGCTTTACAACAGTTTTAAGCTCTTATTAGAGTTTCACATTGCTCAAATTGGTATCATTTCTCATATTTATATATTTCCCTCATCTTCATTGCTTAATTTTGCTTGCGAGAAAATGTCACTCATAGCTGTTGAATGTCACTCATAATTACACTGAAATTTTGAAAATGTCACACATAAGCCGTCTGAAACCTTGGCAGCTATGCATGTATGTGGTTCCCAGGGCCGTCAATCTTGTAGCGTGCGAAACGCTACGAATGACGGCCAGGGCATCATTTTTGGCCAGCCCCGTGCAGTGCTGCTAAAATGCAGCAGTGACACGTGCCACCACCACGCGCTCCTTTGAATGAGTGGATTCTCGGCAGCCAGAGGAGTGCTGGGCGATTTGCAGAACCCCTACGGAAGGGGCCCTGCCGGTACTGTGGAGTCTACAGGAGAGGGAAGCTAAATATTCTATTAAGTTGTTTGTGTGCATACAGTTACTGGCTGTAACTTTCTGAACACAAAACAACCTGTATTGCAGAGGACACTTGTAGTCTGATGTTGGGGCTATGTGGGTCTACTTTCATGTATGCCTAAAGGAGCTCTCAATTGTTCTCACACCTGGTTTTGTTAGGATTCTATGTTTCTTAGGAGTGATGAGAAGAATCCGTCTGGAATGACGGTAGTGGTGAGTGTTAACATTGCAGTAATGTGCGCTAATGTGCTGCATCGGTAAACAGTTATAAGGTCCTAAAGGCGAGACTGATTGCATTGCAAATGCTTGTTTCACCAGGAAACACTTCCTCCCTACCCCAGAAAAAAAGTAACTGGGTGTCATCTGCATTAGAAATTAGTTTTGCACCCAGGTTCTCAGCCAAAACTCCAGAGGAGCGAGTTATAGATTGAATAATGTAGGGCTCAAAGAAAGAACCCTTTGGCACTCCCACCTGTAGATCACAAGACCCAGACGCAAAAGGTGGACGCCAGACCTCTTCCTTCCAGGAAAGAAGCCAGCCATTCCCACACCCGCCCCCTGATTCCAAAAGCATGGAGACGTGCTAGGAGTGTGAAGTGGGGTATTGTGTCAAATGCTGCTGACAGATCTAGCATAATCAGCACAGCCCTGCCCCCGGCATCTAAGATATCCCTGGTGTAATCGACCTCCTCCACTAGCACTGCCTCCGTACTGCAACTGGGATGGAAACCAGACTGACTTGGATGCAATAGGTTATTACCTTGCAAGTAATGGGACAGCTGCTGGTTGACATGCTTTTCTAGAACTTTTGAGAGGGCTGGAGAAACAGGCCTGTAGTCGGATGGATCCATAGCATCCGCCTGGGGTTTCTTCAGTAAAGGCACGACTTTAGCCCGCGTCCAGGCACTGGGTACTGTGGCTGAAGAGAGCGAGGCATTTAGGAGATTATTAGCAAATGGGTTAATGACACCTGCTCCTAAAGCCAGGAGACTCACAGGGCATGGATCCGAGGGAAAGCCCGACTTAAGACTATGGATTGCTAAAAGCGATCCTTCCAACGAGATCGGATTGAACCTATCCAATGATCGGGTCGGATCACATATTTGGCCAGGCTGCTGATTGTCCCCCATCATCGCCTCCACCTGTATAGAATGGGGAAGACTAGCTTGAATTTTTGCAATCTTATTCTGGAAGCAGTGATCCAGTAGTACATTCGAAAATATCTCATCCAAAACATGACCAGCTTGATGTGTAGGCTTGAATACAAATTGGATCAGAGTCAGGGAAGAAATACTGTACCGAAGGCAGACTACCTCCTAGCCCTCAATCATCTGCATGTGAACATTAAAGTCGCCCAGGAGAATAAAGCGGAGTATATCAGGGCCAGAGGTGTCAAAGCACTATATAAGGAGCTGAGGAAAGAACCTGCCGGGCCCAGAGGTCTGTACATTAATGCCCCCTCCAAGGATTGATAAGGACAAAGGGAGAGGCAGAATCGAAGAGCCCCGATGTGTTGTGGGGGTTTAGTGGGTCAGCCAGTCGGTTGACTTTGACTCCTCCTCTTCCCACAGCTTAGGCCAGTATCTCAAAGGAGGGGGGGTGGGATGAGGAGGGGTGGGGCAGTGGTCCCAGGTCTCTGCAGGGTGCGGGCCAGAGGAAGAAGAGAAAGATCCTCCTCTCGGCAGCAGCAATCAGGAGGTAGTGTCAAGAGCGACTCCCAGATCCACGTCTTCCTCCTCGGTCTGGATATCCCCGCTCACTGGAGTCAGCCGCCATCTTGATTCGTGGGACCCTAGCTGCAGAGGGCATTTGTGCTAAAGCAGGATGTCCTTGCCCTAGGACCGCCTCGTCAGGATTCCTCAGACGTCAGACCAAGTCAGGAATCGCCTGGGGATCCGTGGGGGGCAGGATTTTGGCCGCGGTAGGCAGCTCCGAGCTGGAGCTCACCCACTCAGTGGCGTCACTAGGGGGGTGCGGACCGCACTGGGTGACACCCTCATGGGGGGTGACACCAAAGGGAGCAACGACGTGTCGCAACCTAACCTTCAAATTCAGCAGGAGGTGCCTGTGCACAGCACGCACTGTCTCCTCCTCCGCCGCGTCTGCGCGCCTCGGCAGTGACGTCACGTCGTCACTAGAGGGGTGCAGCGCGCCTGTACCTACGAGCCGAGGCCTGGGAGACGGAGACTCAAACCAGGTGCTGTTCCTGCCTTGCTCTGCCTGCCCACCGGTGCCTCTGTTGTGCCCCTGTCGGGTAGAATTGCCCTGCTGTGCTGGGTCTTGGTGTGGCGGAGGTGAACATAACTGAGGGCAGGCCCCCGACCGTCGGAGCTGCATGGAAGTGAATGCTGTGCTCGGGATCAAAGAGACCCGCCCAGCCTGACTACAAGAGGCAAAGGCAGCTGAATGCGGTGAGTGCGAACGGGGGTACATTACTTCCCCCCAAACCCCCTTCCCCCCCCCGACGCCAGCTGCTGTGAGCTAGGCCATTGGGGGATGCAGTGGTGTCTGGTGTCCCCCTGTGAAGACTTAAGCGGGGCCCGTGCTCTGGATGATGCCCAAGTCTGGGCTGCAGAGTGAGGTGCCCTGCTCCAGAGTGCCTGCGCGTTGGACCCGGGGCACCCTGTGTGGTGAGATGCACTGTGAGGACTGTTTGACTGCTGGGGGGCCTAACTTCCCTTGTTGGAGGGAACCTGAGGGCAGCCTGACATCAGGAACTCCTGGGGGACCGGGGTAGAGGCCCTGGCCCATTGCCTTGGCCCTGTGAGGACTGTTGCTGGGGGAAGAATGCTGATGGCAACAGCTCTGCTTGCCTGGGAGCTCCTTCCTAAAGTGATGCTCTGCTCTACTTCATTCCCATTCTTTCTGTACTTTCTCTATATCTCCCTCTCCCAGCTCTCCTGTTCTTTACTTACATTTCTCTCCTTTGCCCACAGACCACCTCTTCCCTACCTTTACTTCCATTCTTGCCTGTGCCTTTGTTGACACTTTCTTCATTTTTACCGCCATTCCTGCCTCCCGGGTCCCCTTCTGTTCTCTTCATTTTTACTTCTGTTCAAACCCTGCCGCCAGTCTCTAAGTCTCTCTAGGTTTGCATGTATTCTTTTCCTCCCGTTCCTTATTTCCTCATCGTTTCTCTGTCTTCTTTCCCTCTCAGTCACTCCATCTTAGCTTTCACTCGACTTTCTGTGCTTCCAGACAACTTCCTATTTTTCCTTCGATTCTTCCTCCTCTATTCCCTGTCCAGCTCTCGCCATCTTTACATCTATTCTTTTCCTTTCAACTCTCTGATGTCCTGTTCCCCAAGCTTTACAATGGTTCCTGCTTTTTAGATCTTCTGCCACTCTCCTGACTTCTACTTCCCTTACTCAAGCGCTCCATCTTTAGCTCTTCCCTTCTTTACTTTCATTTCTTTAGTATCCCCCAATTGTCTTATGTCTTAAGTTCTTTTTCATTCCTGCGTTCTCCATTTGTCACCCTTTCTCTTCCTTCTTCTTCCTCCCTTTCCTCTCTTGCTTCCTAAAATAAGACCTTGTCCCTAGAAATGAGTGTTGTTGCCCACAAATTAAGTACTGGGCCGTAGTCCAATTTTCCTACAGCCCCTCCTAGCTGCCAGTCTTTTCTTTCTTTTCTTCCCTCTTCTGTTCCACTCTTGGCTGCCATCTGTAATTTACTTCTGCTCTCTCCAGCTCTAAAAGCACTCTGAACACCAGAAATAGATCAGTATAACTGTAGTGTAATATGAATTCAGGGTCGAGGTAGATACCAGTATAAGAAGGAAACCATATGGAGCAAAAAGACGTGTTTGGCTATGATTAACACGGAGACATCTGTTAACATCAACAGATCTGTGGGAGCATCTTATAATTTATTTTTTATTTTTATGACTCAGTGGTATGTTTTGATTTGCCAAAAATGTTTAGTTTTTTGGGGGGATAAATTACTCATTGGTTTCCGTTAATGTTAATTGTTTTCCTCATTAGTAGGATGTATTTATGAGGCCTCAGCAATTTAATCATATTTCATCAGTAAATATTGCTATACTGTCATAATAGTAATTGGAGAATGCATAGTTATTGACTTACTGCCAATGTCAAGTATTTAATCTGTGTGTGCAGTTTAGTGCGGACCAGAGCCAGGAAGAAAGAACAGTAAAAGGAACAACAGAAAGTTACGCCTGCAAAGTTCTGGTGGTTTACACCTATACAAACTATATCTTTCTAAATTTAAACTTTTTTCGGTCAAAGTTTACAAGTTTGGGAAAGGAGAAATAAGCAGGGGACATACATTATTTTTTAAATCAGTCAGTTATTTGGGTAAGAACATTTAAGGCAATACGGCCCGAAAACCACTGACCACTCAATGTAAAGAAAGGTGTATACCCAACTGTTCCGTGGCTTAAGTCTTGTACAGGCTATTAGAACATTGGAATGGCAAGCGCTCCATTGAAGACAATGGAGCGCTCCGAGCTTCTTTTGGCTCGTAGAAGCCCTGAGCATCAATAGTGCAATGTTTGTTCACAGCTGTTGCTGTGAACAAAGGCCTTACAGAGCCCAGCAAGGCACATCATTATCATGGCCATGGATGCAAGGCAACAATAAAACATGTCCAGAGAACTGGTGATTAATGATCCTGCTGGAGAGCAGTCCTTTGCCTGTTGGTAGTTTTGAAATGCAGATAAACTGTATTTTATTTGGATAGCTCAGTGGGTTACTGCCTTTGTCACAGAGATTCTTGTGTTACTTGCAGTTCAAAATTTACAATCCTAACATAGGACAGTGGCTATGAACTGTCATCAAAGACCTGCAGACAAACATGAATGGTATAGTTAGAACTTGACTTTTTTGTGTTACTATAGAGTTAGAAATTCCCCAGTCTTTCATTATTTTAATGTTGCTAAAAAGAGTTTGGGCCGATATACATTTTTATTAGTAAAGCCAAGCCCCAACCACTACGGTATGCTTTAAATCCTGAGTTTGTGCTTCCCAGGCCCAAACCCTCTTCAAATTTACTGCCCACCAGTATGGATGCCATGTGATTCCTACATCTTGTAATCCTCATTGGCTCATATGACATTCCCTGTAGACGGAATTACATACTAGCGATAAAACCGGCCCTGTCATTGCCTGTTTTTATTTAATTAGCAATCGGGTCATTAGGGCAACTGTGGAACATATTTTAAAGTGCGTTCTAATTATATTTACTGCTATATTTAATGTTTTAAGTTTGAAGGTGATTTTGCTAATGTTTTTTACGGGAATAATGAAAGTAGAGCTGGATGGGGCTGATATGGGGCTGGGGCCCAAGTTCAGCTGTGAGATAAGGTGCAGAGGAGAGGGATGGTAGAAAAGTGGATAATCGGGCCTGGAAGTACTTGTGTTAAAACCTGGCCTGTTGAAATTTGAGGGTTTGCACTTACATCCAGACATCGCTCTTACTTTCAAATAACTCTCCACATGCTCTGTATACACACAGAATTGATCCGTTGTATACTGGTGACTGTTTGCAAGTAGATATAATCTAATCTAGGGCTTGTAGGCTAGCGGACTCGGAGCGGAGGAGGTCCATAGGGTAAGTCGTGAGGGGGTGACACCATGAGTTACCCGCACCGGGTGACACCAACCCTAGTGACGCCACTGCACCCACTAGGAGCCATCTTGGCTCAGTGTCCAACCCCTGCCCACTAAAATATCCTCCGTTTTGTACACTTGTATATTAGAGCAGTTCCTTCTTATGTGGAGGACTGGTCCTTGGGAGATTCTCCCTAAGGACGCAGGGACGTGGGCTGTCAAAGTGCCGAAGGCTGAGTTGAACTGTGGATTTTGTATATAAGTTAGTGGACAGTCCTCATCCCTCCACTTTGAGGGTCGAATCTAGAAGTGACACTTGAATGCTGTTAATGGTCATGGTGACTTTCAGAAACTGATTTTGAGTATTTAACCATTCCAAAAACTGTGTTGCCTTATCAGTATTTCCATGCTAAAAAATGAAGATGTTGATGATGTACCCACGCCATACTCGCAATTGAAGTTCTAAAAGGTTATTGGTCCATATCTGTAGTTGTTCAAACCAGTGTACACACAGACAAGCTATGCTGGGGGCGAAGGTATATTAAATTCACCTTGACTGTGTGACAGCCAAATTCTGGGACCAATGTTGTGTTTCTGGGTGGTTCAGATTATAATGGCTGAGCAATAGTACAAAGGCACACAGACAAATGCATGAATAATTTCAAACAAAGCGGCACAAATGCCCGCACAAACTTACATATGCACATATTCAAACAGAGAAACCCATGAACGCACATGTTCACAAGTTCTTTCACACTAGAACCTACACAAACCTATAAATAGACGTGCAAAAGCTCCCAGGGAGAGGCAAATCAAAGCACACAGGTGTGTGCACTCTCATAGGTGACTGAAGGCATGCACCCAAACACACCGACAGACAAATGCAGAGATACACATGCACATGCTCAGAGTCAGATGACTAAGATTTGTGCATACGCACTCTGACACAGACTGTGTAAGTATCTGATCACTACCTAAAGGGCTGGAGGTTCTGCAGTGACTCTTCCTTCAGTATATTCACCTGGTGGAGCCGTGGCTGAGGCTGGAGGTTCTGCAGTGACTCTTCCTTCAGTATATTCACCTGGTGGAGCCGTGGCTGAGGCTGGAGGTTCTTCAGTGACTCTTCCTTCAGTATATTCACCTGGTGGAGTCCTGACTGAGGCTGGAGGTTCTTCAGTGACTCTTCCTTCTGTAGATTCACCTGGTGGAGTCCTGACTGAGGCTGGAGGTTCTTCAGTGACTCTACCTTCAGTATATTCACCTGGTGGAGCCGTGGCTGAGGCTAGAGGTTCTGCAGTGACTCTTCCTTCTGTAGATTCACCTGGTGGAGCCGTGGCTGAGGCTGGAGGCTCTGCAGTGACTCTTCCTTCTGTAGATTCACCTGGTGGAGCCGTGGCTGAGGCTGGAGGTTCTCCAGTGACTCTTCCTTCAGTATATTTACCTGGTGGAGCCGTGACTGAGGCTGGAGGTTCTGCAGTGACTCTTCCTTCAGTATATTCACCTGGTGGAGCCGTGGCTGAGGCTGGAGGTTCTTCAGTGACTCTTCCTTCAGTATATTCACCTGGTGGAGTCCTGACTGAGGCTGGAGGTTCTTCAGTGACTCTTCCTTCTGTAGATTCACTTGGTGGAGCCGTGGCTGAGGCTGGAGGCTCTGCAGTGACTCTTCCTTCTGTAGATTCACCTGGTGGAGCCGTGGCCGAGGCTGGAGGCTCTGCAGTGACTCTTCCTTCAGTATATTTACCTGGTGGAGCCGTGACTGAGGCTGGAGGTTCTGCAGTGACTCTTCCTTCAGTATATTCACCTGGTGGAGCCGTGGCTGAGGCTGGAGGCTCTGCAGTGACTCTTCCTTCTGTAGATTCACCTGGTGGAGCTGAGGCTGGAGGTTCTCCAGTGACTCTTCCTTCAGTATATTTACCTGGTGGAGCCGTGACTGAGGCTGGAGGTTCTGCAGTGACTCTTCCTTCAGTATATTCACCTGGTGGAGCCGTGGCTGAGGCTGGAGGTTCTTCAGTGACTCTTCCTTCAGTATATTCACCTGGTGGAGTCCTGACTGAGGCTGGAGGTTCTTCAGTGACTCTTCCTTCTGTAGATTCACCTGGTGGAGTCCTGACTGAGGCTGGAGGTTCTTCAGTGACTCTACCTTCAGTATATTCACCTGGTGGAGCCGTGGCTGAGGCTAGAGGTTCTGCAGTGACTCTTCCTTCTGTAGATTCACCTGGTGGAGCCGTGGCTGAGGCTGGAGGCTCTGCAGTGACTCTTCCTTCTGTAGATTCACCTGGTGGAGCCGTGGCCGAGGCTGGAGGCTCTGCAGTGACTCTTCCTTCAGTATATTTACCTGGTGGAGCCGTGACTGAGGCTGGAGGTTCTGCAGTGACTCTTCCTTCAGTATATTCACCTGGTGGAGCCGTGGCTGAGGCTGGAGGCTCTGCAGTGACTCTTCCTTCAGTATATTCACCTGGTGGAGCCGTGGCTGAGGCTGGAGGCTCTGCAGTGACTCTTCCTTCTGTAGATTCACCTGGTGGAGCCGTGGCCGAGGCTGGAGGCTCTGCAGGGACTCTTCCTTCAGTATATTTACCTGGTGGAGCAGTGACTGAGGCTGGAGGTTCTGCAGTGACTCTTCCTTCAGTATATTCACCTGGTGGAGCCGTGGCTGAGGCTGGAGGCTCTGCAGTGACTCTTCCTTCTGTAGATTCACCTGGTGGAGCCGTGGCCGAGGCTGGAGGCTCTGCAGTGACTCTTCCTTCAGTATATTTACCTGGTGGAGCCGTGACTGAGGCTGGAGGTTCTGCAGTGACTCTTCCTTCAGTATATTCACCTGGTGGAGTCCTGACTGCGGCTGGAGGGTGAGCAGTAACTCTTCCTTCTGTATATTCACCTGGTGGAGCCGTGGCTGAGGCTGGAGGTTCTCAAGTGACTCTTCATTCAGTATATACACCTGGTGGAGTCGTGACTGAGGCTGGAGGGTGAGCAGTGACTCTTCCTTCAGTATATTCCCCTGGTGGAGCCGTGGCTGAGGCTGGAGGTTCTCAAGTGACTCTTCCTTCAGTATATTCACCTGGTGGAGCCGTGGCTGAGGCTGGAGGTTCTTCAGTGACTCTTCCTTCAGTATATTCCCCTGGTGGAGCCGTGGCTGAGGCTGGAGGTTCTCCAGTGACTCTTCCTTCAGTAAATTCACCTGGTGGAGCCGTGGCTGAGGCTGGAGGCTCTGCAGTGACTCTTCCTTCAGTATATTCACCTGGTGGAGTCCTGACTGAGGCTGGAGGTTCTTCAGTGACTCTTCCTTCAGTATATTTACCTGGTGGAGCCGTGGCTGAGGCTGGAGGTTCTCCAGTGACTCTTCCTTCAGTATATTCACCTGGTGGAGCCGTGGCTGAGGCTGGAGGTTCTCCAGTGACTCTTCCTTCAGTATATTCCCCTGGTGGAGCCGTGGCCGAGGCTGGAGGGTGAGCAGTGACTCTTCCTTCAGTATATTCACCTTGTTGAGCCGTGGCCGAGGCTGGAGGCTCTGCAGTGACTCTTCCTTCAGTATATTCCCCTGGTGGAGCCGTGGCCGAGGCTGGAGGGTGAGCAGTGACTCTTCCTTCAGTATATTCACCTGGTGGAGCTGAGGCTGGAGGCTCTGCAGTGACTCATCTTTCAGTATATTCACCTGGTGGAGCGGAGGCTGGAGGTTCTCCAGTGACTCTTCCTTCAGTATATTTACCTGGTGGAGCCGTGGCCGAGGCTGGAGGGTGAGCAGTGACTCTTCCTTCAGTATATTCACCTGGTGGAGCTGAGGCTGGAGGCTCTGCAGTGACTCATCTTTCAGTATATTCACCTGGTGGAGCGGAGGCTGGAGGTTCTCCAGTGACTCTTCCTTCAGTATATTCACCTGGTGGAGCCGTGGCTGAGGCTGGAGGTTCTGTAGTTGCTCTTCCTTCAGTATATTCCCCTGGTGGAGCCGTGGCTGGGGCTGGAGGTTCTCCAGTGATTCTTCCTTCAGTATATTCACCTGGTGGAGCCGTGGCTGAGGCTGGAGGCTCTGCAGTGACTCTTCCTTCAGTATATTCCCCTGGTGGAGCCGTGGCTGAGGCTGGAGGCTCTGCAGTGACTTCCTTCAGTATATTCCCCTGGTGGAGCCGTGGCTGGGGCTGGAGGTTCTCCAGTGATTCTTCCTTCAGTATATTCACCTGGTGGAGCCATGCCTGAGGCTGGAGGGTGAGCCATTGGCTTCCCCGCATCTCTACTCTAGACCCTATCTTAATCACAGTGGTTCGAAAAAAAACCATCAACCCCTGTTTGTTTGGAAAAAACACACAAACAAGCTTTTTTGAAATGCACTTTCGCACTGGTCTTGTTCCACTTTGGATTGGGGTTTTCTTTCTCACTGGAACACACTGCACTAAATGTATGTTGAGACAATGAACAATTTGGTAAATATAAGTTATGTACGATACACTACGGTCTGGATATTGCATTTCTTCTGGCATTGTGTGCTTACAGGTAAATAGACTGATTATTTGAAAAGCGAAGCGAGTGATGCCTGTGAGAACCAGTGTGATTAAGGAAGCGTCACTGGCCCAGGTCCCTGTGGGTTCAAGGGTGTCACTTGTGCAATGGAGGTGATCTCTAATCTAGACCGGCACATACACAACGGCAGATCTGTAAGTGCACAGGACTCCTGGCTGCAACTCACCCTTAGGGTGTTACACTGTGCCTCCTCCTTGAGTTTAGACTCCAGAATGTGTCCCATCTCTTTCCTCAGAGGTCGCAGCCAGTGCTGGAGCTACACCTGCGGGGAGAAAAGAACACAAATGACAACTGTAGATGTGTAAATTGAAGCGCTTCAAACAACAATAATCACTGCAGCAGCGCCCACATATATCCAGATTTTAAGTACCAGTCACATCGCTTTATGTGTTAGCTGCACCTACCCAGATTGGAAATATCAGCCAAACTTTGCTATAAAATAACTAGCAGCCACACATCGATATCTTACGTACTAGCCATAGAGGACTAGAGTATACCTAGCAGCCACACATATCCAGATCTTAAATACAAGCCACATATAACAAGATTATAAGTACCAGCCGGAGATAATCAAATCATAACTACCAGTCACACATATCCAGAGTAAGTAGCAGACAGAGATAACTAGATCATAAGTATCAGTCAATCATTTCCAGACAATAACTAAATGACAGATAAATATATCATAAGTAACAGCAGTGCATATCCATATTGTAAGTACCACGCCGCATGTTTACAGACCATACGTAGCAGCTGCACATATTCAGTTCTTAAGTACCAGCCAGAGATAACTAGATCATGAGAAGTAGTCACACATAACCAGCCCTTAAATAACAGCCATAGATAACTGGATTATAGGTACCAGACACACATAACTAGTTCATAAATACCAGACACACATATATATGCATGGTACTTACAGGGGTGTGAAATTAATAAAATATCTACTTGTCGATCGGACACTGTGAGAAGTTGGCCTGGCATATGCTGGTCACTAGTTATAGTGGCCACCTTGCACCAGTCCAATTCGACTCTTATGGTAGATAGGTTTAAGACAACCTTTTAAAGAAAGCTATCCTAGTGGTAGCTGTGGAGAGCAGCCTTCAGGCTAAGTCTCAGAGGAATGTAAAGCAGCTTGTTTTACCTTATAATCTCTTGAATTACCAAATGAAAGGACACCACACAGGTATATATCAAATATATATGTATTTATTTCTAGACACACTCTACTAATCTCTTTATGAGATTAGAAGTCAGGAACACATTCAAATATCAACATTTCACAATAAGTTAAGCACAAATATGGCTGAGGCCCTAGGGGCGTACCAGACCATATAATAAAAAAATGGGTTAGGAATGTCGACTTGCAGAATGACAAGGCCTAGGGCCTGTAGAATCGCTGGGACTTCACTACTGCAGTGAAAGCAGGTAAGTAACAGACCCATGGGAGACGCATGCAGTGTGTGAACACAGCCGTGACTTCCCTATTGATTACAATGGAGCAAGTCGCGGTTGGATTTTTAAAGTTCTAGGGTACTTCGAGCAAGTCTACAAGCAAGCCACTTACAAGGTAAGTAATTCGAGGGCCAACACACACTAGGGCACCGGAGTGCACGAGTTACTTCACCCAGGGAAGCCGGGTGCATAGGTGTCTTTTGGTGTCAGGTCGCGTCACTGTTTTCTATGGAGACCAAAGAAGACTTGCTGCTTGCGTCGACTGAAGAAGTGTCCGGTGGAATCCAAGGGTGGATTCTAGATGCAGATGACCTGAAAATTGAAGGGACAGTGTTCACAGTCACTGGCCAGTGACCGGGAGCCAGGAAGCTGGTTGCCCACGGAAGTCGGGTGATTTCAGGTGATCAGGGGTGTTTTGACTCTTCCCTCACGAGGTCCAGGAAGGATCGACGATAACCAGCAGCTGGATTCGGAGTGTCCCACGACATCTGCAGCTTACTGAGGTGTCGGCAACCGGATTGGAGCCAACAAGCCTTGGCAATAGCAAGTCTCGTGGAAATCAAAGAAAGTCAGCGTTGCAGACCAGCAAGGTCTGAGGGACTCACCCAGCGAGGGTGAGTGAGGGCAGGCCTGGAGCAACCAGGGGAGCCCTTCGAGTCGATAAGAAAGTCTTTTGGGGACCCACAAGCCAACGGGCAAGGGATCGCAAAGACACCTCTTGAGGAAATGCTTCACAGGAGCCCACGGTCACTCAGGACGGGGTAGGCCTCTGATTTTCGCTCCAAAACCTGCTGGAGGCTTGGGCCACAAATGGTCCAATGCACAAGTTCGTAGAACGTCTTTAAGGGGGTGCACTCGACAATAGTGCACGGTACCCGGGTACTGCTGTTCTCATCACTCGTGGGGTCCACTCACCTCAGCTCTGCTGGGGACTCACAATGGCCATCGAGAAGTCAGGAAATTGACTTCCGGGGCTGCAGGGACTTCGAACTCCAGCGGGAAAGTTTGCGACCGTTGATTAAGGTTTTTGGTACCTGCCAAGCAAGGGAGTCACTCCTGGACTCCAAGGGAGATTCTTCTGTCTTCCAAAGGTAGTGGAACGTCGAAGGGCCAGGATTTTTCTTTGTAGAGCGTCGTCCAGGGTTATCTACTTTGCAATGGCAAGGTTTGCTATCTTATACTGAAGATAGGGGAGGGACTAGCTCTATGACCACTCCTCTGGGAGGGTCAGGGTAGGGGGTGGTTACACCCACTTTCCTTTGTCCAGTTTCGCGCCAGAGCAGGGACAGGTAGCCCCTGAACCAGTTTGAGCTGGCATATGCACAGAGGAGCCTACTGCTCCCCCAGTGCAGGACTTCAAAGCACTTTAGAAGTGCACCCACCCAGCCCCAATACACTTAATCCTGTCTGGAAGGTGGTGACACCTCCCTGTGACAGGATGCCTATTGTTGGGCCTCCTCCACTGCGAGTTTCAGTCAGCAGCAGGAGGGCAGCCCAGTGTCTGTGCTGGTGGCATCCATTTTGTGATGCCAAGGCTCTTTCAGATTTTTACTGTGTTACCACAGTAGGTACATGTCGTCCCCTCTAGAAGGGTGGGATCATACTCCCACACCAGTTACTGGTGTGGGTATGATTCCAAGTTGTTTGACACCAAACACGACAAAGTTAGCATTTACCGTTGGGTTATAATGCACTTAAGAGTATATGGTTTAACCGCATCCACAAACAGCCACAGAGAATAGACTCTGCCAGCTGCAGAGGGGTCCTGCTCATGCAGAGGCACCCCCTCACATAGTAAACCAAGCACCCTGCCCTTAGGATTGATAGGGCCTGCCATAGGGGTGGCTGATAGATTTATATGTGTGTGTATGGTGAGATATAGAAACCTATACCTCAGTGAGGAGTGCTAACACTACCTCACCCAGGCTTCAGTAGCAGACCTGTGGTGTCAGATTGAGTCTGCTTCCCAGGGGTGGCATAATACATGCTGCAGCCCCTGGTAGGCCTGTGAAGTACCTATGCCCTAGGTACCTAAGGTACCATATACTAGGGGCTCATAAGGTACCACAGTATCCAATCACTAGTGCATCTAATATGCACACCAAGTCGTTTAGAGAGAACAGAGACTGGGGCCCTGATTAGCAGGGACCCAGCCAGACTATAGCCAGAAACCAGTGTATACATCAGAAAAAAGTGGGGGCAACATAAGTGCAGATCCTACTCTCCTGCACACACATTACTTCATAACTCTACTTGTTGTGTAAAAACATTCACTTGTCCCAATGGTGATGATGGATGGAGCAGGGTTTTTTCTTTAAAACCAAATACCGGTTTCATTTTCGCATGTTATAATTAAAAGTACTACTGATTAATTAATAACTACTAAAGATTTGTCAAGTCTTGTCTAATCAACCTTATTAACAGAAGAATTACACTTGGGAATGCTATTGCATGGCTAAATTAATAAATGAACTAAGTTGGTGAGAAAATTGACGAAATAGATGTTGCTTATGTGATGTTATTGTGTTTTGCGCTTATAATTAATATGCATTAATGGCTTTTGATGTCGCAAAATGGCTAGATAAATACATACACCTAAGGGTATTAGTAGGGGAATAACACCGTATAATCATTTCCGTGCAGTAATTTTGTTTTGTGTTTCATTTTACTTAAGTTGACCAATGTGGCCTACCAAAATAAGGCTACCACCCGCAGCCTGCATTCGAGTTGATGGAAATTTTGCAAGAAGGCTTCGCGCTGCCTGTGACCTTGCCCTTTTGACGAACTAAAAAGCCATGATCATGACGAAAAATCTGGGAGAGATGCCAATTGCCCCTGAACATGAAATTTGTTGCCAAGTCAAATACTGACTTTATGAACTTGTAATGATCCCACGAATGGGATACAATTTATCCAAAAGAGACATCTGTAGAAGTAACGGATTAGTTATGGACTCCTTATTTCTATTCATTATTTGAGACGATCAATGTGTGAGAAAAACTAGCACTGTATCTCAATGTACCAAGACGACATAATTTCCGCCATTCATCCGTTTTGTACGATATGATTGCAACATTTTGGAATGTAATTTTAGTATAAATTTTAGTAGACTAGAGAGGTCTAGCGCCACTTCTTCCCGAACTGATGATCCGAGGTCCCGATGCTGACGGAGAGGACGGTGACTCTACATGACGGCTAGAATCTTTGATTATTTTGCTGAGGACCGGTTCTGACTTAGGATCTGACTTTTAGCCAGAATAGGTAAATATGAGAGAAATGAATTTGCATTTAATTGGCTTTATCATACAATTTTAGATAAACGAATATTCTGTTTGCATCACTGTGTCGGGTGGTTATTTTATTGTCATGTTTATTGAATTTATTTGCGTATTGTAAAATATTTCACCAGATCTATAGCAACTAGTTGATGCCATTGACCTCAGGGCACATGCAGATTGGTTAGGTATCGAAAGTGTCTCTCCTTATACATGGCACGGATAGAGTGGTAGGATGAATGTTGGTGTAATGGGCCACACCAGCGTGCGATGTGTGTGTGCGTGTGTGACTGTGAGATCACTCCGTCCGTGGAAGTAGAGGGGATTCGGAAGCTCCGATCTGCACCAGTTTCTTGGTAGCAGAATGATGGTTAACTATTGTCTTGATCTGGCGAATTTGCGTGTATATAGGCTTGTTGATTATTGATTAATATTTGTACTAACACTGTATGTCGAAGTTGTATTGAGTTTTATGTAGTGTGTACGGCTTCTGGGACGTAGGGAGTCGGGGACAGTTGCGTAGTAGGGCAGAGGGAGTGCTGCTCTCGGAAAAAGGCGGGATTGTTGGCCCTGTATGTAGACAGGGGAAAACGCGTGACAATTGAAGTTGCGCGTCGCATTGTCTGGGTTCGATGAGGTAGCATCGCCGTGTGTTGCCATTAGAAACGTATTTTATGTGTGAGAGAAGTGTATACGATAGCGAAGGTTATCTGTGAAGTTCTGGTCTTAGGTATCAGGGATCCTTATAGCATTCCGTTAACGCTTATCACTAGAAAGGTAATAGGTATTCTCTGAGCTTGTTAGAAGGACGGGGCAGAGGTAAGCGCTGCTTTGTTAACGTGTGATATAATTCTGTAGTAGGACAGACTGTTCGCTGTCCTCGGGAAAGACAGAATTCTGTGTGAATGTACTACATTTTCTGGTGTGAAAGTGCGTGAATGAGAAGGCATTCTGGTTAATTGTGAAACTCTTAGGAGCATTCCGGAGAAAACAGTGAATTGGTGCTTGTTAGAAGGGTAGAGTAGAGGGATGTGCTACTTTATCAAGGGAAGTAACGATTCCGTAGTAGGGCAGAGGTAAGTGCTGTTCTCGGGAAAGGCGGAATTCTCGTGGGAAAAGGTCTTTTGCTGTTCTGTGGCTAGCGAAGCAGACAATGGAGATGTTTGTATGTTGTAACTAACAGACTTGCAGAAGTTGAAACAAAGTCTACCGAGTAGTTTTGTAAAGGAGGGGTAGACGAGAGAGACAGGAGACAGGAGCAGAAGCTGCTGCAGCGACTGCTGACGTCAGGGAGACCGCGCTGTGATTGGACAGTGGGTTGGAACGGTGGAAGCACGGTGATTGGTGTGCTAGTGTATGCCGCGCAAGGATTCGGAGATATACAAGGTGACGTAGACGCTCCAGGATTGGTGCGTTGGTGTGAGTCGCGCAGGGATTCGTGGACTGAGTCAGTGACGTAACCGCTACCGGATTGGTGCGTTAGTGTAAGTCGCGCTGCAATTGGACAGGAGATCGTACAGTTGTAGAAAGACAAAAGGGTTGCGGAAAAATAAGGAAATGTATTATCACGCTGAAGAAAAGAAAAAGAAATCCTTGTTTAGTAAGGTTAAGAACTGGTTTGACAAAGATAAAGATATCGTGACTAGGGAAGGACAGTTACTTCCCCCGATAAGAACCCCCGCATCCTTCATGGTTGCAAAGTATGGGTATCATACCTGTATTTGGTTAGATAACTTGGTGAAGTATACAAAAGAGGATGGGGTTTTAGCTTTCCCGGAACATGGCTCATTTAATCTGGCCATACTGAGAAACTTACGAGAGCGGATGATGTGTCTAGAGCCTCGGCCTAGGCCGACGCAATTTGAGGCATTAACTGAATGGGAAGATAAAATGCATGAGCGAGAAAAGCAGAGGAGTGGAGGGAATTACTGGTATATGTTCGGGCGAAAGTATGATCGCGAAACCCATCATGACCGTATAAGACGATGGCGTGATGCCAGTATAACCGAGGGATTATATCCTGTAAGAACAGCAGAGGAGACGGAAGGGAGAAAGTGTACAGAGAAAGAACATAATGTAGAAACAAGGAGGTATGGGGCGAATGAGTCTGATGACGATGTCCTAGAGGACATGCTCTACAAAAGACCACCCCCGTATAAACGAGAACCAGAGGTAGGAACAACAGTTACCCCAATGAGAGACACCCTACGGATTATAAAGACAGAGGTTATGACCCCTGAATTGAAAAGCTGTAGTTCTCTGGCAGAGAGAGAGAGAGAGAGAAAAAGAGAGAGAGAAAAAGAGAGAGAAAGAGAAAGAGAGAGAGAAAGGGAGAATGAAGTTGATGATGAGAAGACCAGAGAACTAGCAAGAACTACCTTTGAATTGACAGAGAAAATCAGAGAACTGACTAAAAATCTTGAGGCAGTTACAGTGCCTGTGACAATAGGTCCGGTTATGCCGATTTTCGACAAGCAGAGGACTGATGAAAGTGGTTTGACAGTGCCATATGTGGGCAATAGATTGATTGTTCCTCCAGAGCAGGCAGAAATGAGAACGGGAGAAAATCAGTGGGGAACAGGAGAAAATTAGTGGAAACTTACCATATGTGGAGGAGAGTTGAATGTGCCGACTAACTCAGGTTTGAACTTTGGAGGTGTGGAGGGGAACAGAGGATCGATCTTAGAACCACAAAGAGTGACAGAACCAGGGGGTACAGAAAAATCTATGGGAATAACTGCTGAAGATTTGAATGATTGGCTGAAGGCTTTGCAGAGGAAAGAAAAAGAATCCCAGGGACTTGATGTAGCTAGACTACGTATGGAAATGGAGGAGCTGATTGTAGGAACATTCCCACAGAAACGCTGAAAAATTATCAGGAAGGAGAAATGTTGTTCTTATGTAAAAGTATCACATGGAGAGCAAAGAACATACATGACAGGTTGAAAGGAATAGCAAGTGAAATGGGGATTGACATGGACAAGGTAAAAGCTTTATAAAAGCCTTACCGAGTGGATTTTACAGATAAGGACATTGAGAATCTGAATAATGCAGGCCGAACAGGGCAGATTAAGGAGATGAATGCTTTGCTGAAGAAATGGGGAGATGTGGAGAGATGGAAAGATATATGGTATAGAAAGCGAGAGGATGCAGCAGACAGAACTTACTCGACATTCCCTCTGAAAGAAAAGGAGAAAGCAGTGACAGCCTACCCCATGAGGGAGATTCCAGGAGGTGGGTACGTACATGTCCCATGGACCAGACAGGATATTTTATCATTTACAAATGATTTCCCTCGACTAAGGGAGAAGCCCGTCGAGTGGTATAGACAGGTCGACAGATTTGTGAAGTTGTCGAAAGTGCTGTGGATCGACCTGAATAGTCTGTTTGATATAATTGTACCAGCAGACCTGTGGGCAGAATGTAAAATAGTCATAGACTGGCCTACTAAGGAATACCACAGAGATCCAAAGACAGGAGCTCCAGATCCGGAGGTCATGAAAAAGTATGAACAGGTTATGGCCTTCTTGAAAAATAAGGTACCCCCCAAGGAAACAGACTGGGTTAAAATAGATAGAACACATCAAGAAGTGAAAGAATCAGTCCATGCTTACTATGAAAGACTAATACTGGCTTTCAAACAGTTCAGTGGAGATGAACATCTGGGTGACAAGGACCTGAGCCATTTTGTATATAGATTTGTATATGGCTTGCGACCTGAAATCAGTGAAATAAGGCAGCATACCGTAGATTGGCAGAGCAAAAAGATTGATGAGATTCTGAGACATGCAAAATACTTCAGTGATGAGATTGAGGCAAAGCAAAGGAAACTGAAAGAAAAGGCAATGTGGGCTCAGGTGAAAGTTGCAGAAAGACAGGAAGCTCAGTTAGTTGAGCAAGCAAATAACCCAGGAAATAAACCCAGGTTTGGTCCAGGAAAAGGGAAAGGAAATATTGAGGAAGCAAAGAAGAAATTCCCTTGCCACAACTGTGGAAAATTAGGGCACTGGAAATCCGAGTGTAAGAATCCACCGTCTACTAATGATGACAATCCATCATTGAATTCACAGGTGCAGAGTGAGGGGTGTGGTCAGCATCAGCAACAGCAGAAGGCTGTTAAGCAGCAGAATCAGGTGCCAAAACCACCCTTGCCACAAAGAAGAGGATCCCAGAAGTACAGCCAAGATTCGGGGTTCTACGATGAAGAGCAGGTAAACAAGCCAAAACGCGCAAGCGCTGTATCTCAATATTGGCTGAAAAATGAGGGAAGTGATTCTGAGGCAGACTTCTGACGGTGCCGAAGAGAGGAGGGGGAGTGCGTACTTGGCGCAACTCTAGAAATAGACTAGGCAGGACCTTTTGTAGATGGAAAAATCAATGGTGAAAGTGTTACTTTTCTAGTTGACACAGGAGCTACGAGATCAACTGTCAGGTCAGCTGATATAAAGAATCTTCCTCTCTCGGATGAAGCAATCCAAGTAGTTGGTGTGTCCAACACACAGATTAAAACTCATCTCACTGAACCAGTAAAGGTTAGAATAGGGAAATTCTCAGACATGCACCGATTTGTAGTGTGTGACACTAGTCCTGTGAACTTGCTAGGCAGGGATCTGCTGTGCAAGATGAATTGCACTATTTTCTGTACTCCAGATGGAATAACCTTTGAAACACCAGATGAGGATGTCCTATACAGAATGACCATGGATAACAGGGAATGTGAGGCTTTGGGAACATATGCTGTGTTTAATCCAGATGCATTACCCCCAGAATTGAAACAGACAGTGAAAGCAGCAGTTTGGGATTTTACTGGAGAGGATGTGGGCCTGATGAGAAATGTAGATCCAGTGAAAATTACTGTAAAAGAGGGAGTGGCATACCCAAACATCCCACAATACAGACTGACACCTGAAATAATTGAAGGAATAACACCCATAATTGAGAAAATGATTCAGCAGGGGGTGTTAAGGGAAATATTGAGCAGCCCATGTAATTCACCAATAATGGGACTGAAGAAACCTAATGGAAAGTTCAGAATAGTACAGGATTTGAGAAAAATTAACAAGATTGTTGTGTCGTGCTGTCCCATTGTGCCAAATCCATCAGTGATTTTGCATCAGATTCCCCATGATGCAGAATGGTATACAGTAAATGATTTGTGCCATGCTTTCTTTTCTATCCCGTTGCATCATGACAGCCAGCCAATATTTTCATTTAGATTTGGAGAGCGAATTTTGGCATGGTGCCGAATTCCACAGGGGTATACAGAGAGCCCTTCGATATTTAATCAATTGTTGAAGAAATCTCTGGAGAGTCTAACAATGCCTGAAAATTCAGATTTGGTCCAATACATTGATGACATGCTTGTGGCATCAAAAACACGTGAAGCTTGTGAAGTAGACACCATTGCTCTACTGAATCACTTGGCAGATGGAGGATTGAAAGTATCTCCAGCCAAATTGCAATTCTGCAAGAAAGAAGTCCAGTATCTGGGACATAATATTGAGAAAGGCCTGAGGAAAGTGACCATTGACAGGATTAAAATCATTAGGGGAATGAGGGCCCCAATGACACAAAGAGAAGTAAGAATGTTTCTGGGAATGGTTGGCTACTGTCGTCAATGGATAAGTAACTTTTCCTTGATTGCCAAGCCATTGATTAAATGGACCAAAAGTGAGGTGAAAGATCCCTTGGAACTAAACCCAGAAGAAATGGCAGCATTTAAAGAGTTAAAGAACAGGTTGTGTGAAGCTCCTGCCCTGGGAATGACAGATTATGAAAAAGAATTTGAGCTGTACTGTAGTGAGAGAAATGGATGTGCACTTTCAGTGTTAATCCAGAAACATGGACGTCTGAGAAGGCCAATTGCTTACTTCTCAGCAACACTTGACCCAGTAGCTGTAGGTTTACCAGGTTGCCTGAAATCAGTAGCTGCTACATGTAGAAGTCTGGAACAAAGTGAGGGAATCATAATGGGATATCCTGTACGGGTATTCGTACCTCATGATGTGGCAATCCTTTTAACAAGGAGCCGGACACAGTTCATGTCTCCTAGTCGGCTGACTAAATATGAGAAAGTCATTCTTGTTGCAACCAATGTGAGCCTGGAGAGATGTGTGAATGTGAATCCAGCGACACTGTTGCCTGATGCCGAATGTGTGGGAGTGAGAAATGAAGTTGATCATGACTGCCTGGATGTGCTTGATTACTGTACAAAACCAAGGCCAGACATAAGAGATCTGCCACTGCCTGAGAGTGATCATGTGTTGTTTGTGGATGGATCTTGCTTGAGAACGGATGAAGGAACACTGAGTGCTGCTTATGCTGTGTGTACAGTTTCAGGAGTTGTGGAAGCATCACCTTTGAAAGGAGTTAAATCCGCTCAGGTGGCAGAATTGGTGGCACTAACAAAAGCCTGCAAGATTGGAAGAAATGTGAGAGTGACTGTGATGACTGACAGCCAGTATGGCTTCGGAGTTGTCCATGATTTTGGCCAGCTATGGCTACAAAGAGGTTTCCTGACCTCAAGTGGAACTCCCATAAAGAATGCTGAAGTGGTTGGAAAATTGCTAGAGGCGATACAGCTGCCTAAAGAACTAGCAGTTGTAAAATGTGCTGCTCATGGTCAAGGTGATGATTTTGTCACCGTTGGGAATAAATTTGCTAAATGACATAGCACAATATTGTGCAAGAAACAATCATTCCATTAACAGGAGTAAAGAAAGAGAAATGTCTTCTTGTTCCTTAATGTTTACTAATGAAGTGGGAACATGGGAAGAAGTGAAACAGCTGCAGGATGAGGCAGGAGATGAGGAAGAGAAAATTGTTGATGAACAAGAGGTAACTGAGACAGAATCTGATGAAAGTGAGAATGAGATACATGAAGGACGAGTTCTGAGAAAGAGAACTTGGCTTGGAGAAAGAAACAGTAAAGAAGGAAGACAAAAGAGAAATGTTAAAGGAGATCTTTGGCCCAATAAGATAAAGAGACTGAGGTATCGACTGACACGAGTTAACTCTTCGAAAGCTGAACATGTGAACGAAGTGTCAAGTCAAAATCCAACTAAAGAAGAAGAAACAAAGATACCTGCGAGAACTAAAAGAATAAGAAAACCAAACCAGAGGTATAAGTCACCAGAATGGACGTATGTGGCACTGCCTGAACAAGGAGAAGAGGCAGACAGTCAAGGAAGTCCAGAGGAGGCTTTACTGAAAGTGGTTGCTGAAGAAGAAGCTGTAGGAATCCTGAGAGTTATCTTGTCCGACATTGGAGAAGAGACGGATGTTCAGGACCTGATACAGTTTGATGATGATGAAGAAACAGTGAAAAGTGATGAAAATGCAAATTGAGTAAATCCAAGGAAGTCACTTGAAGAAGAAAGTGAATAAGTAAAATTAAGAACTAATAGATTGTAATAATCTGGTGGGTACTTGCTGCCCTAAAAAGTTTGGTAGTGGAGTAGAAGAGGCTAAGTCAAAAGACACGGTCAAATTAACAAAATGGCTAACACTGAGAATAATCAAAGTAGATGTACCTTTCTGAAAAGATGGTGCAAGATGTGCTGCTGCTGTACAGGATTATTAATGCTGCTTTGGAGCGTGCTTGCTCTACTGATTTCTTTTAGAGTCACTATAGACACTTTAGAAGGTCATACTGAGAACAAAACTAACATAGGGAAGAGTTCACAGAAAATAGTACCAACTAGAACTAGCAATGTACATATACATAAGGATAGGTCAATTAATGATTTTTCTAGCAATGTTTTTTCTAAATTGTTGTATGAATACGTAAAGATCAGGCTTTGTGGGAGCGGTGTGGAGCAGGAATGACCTAAGCCGGGTGAGCGTCAGCGGACAGGGCTGCGAGCAGCAGGGGACTCCATTGTCCAGGAGCCCCTGCGTGCCCAATAGCCTACACCTGGGCAGCTCTCCCTGGAAGACACGCCCCCCTGCAGATTTGTAAGTTAAAACTGTCTATCTACTTGGCACCCTTGGGATTTACCTTTAGCCTTTGGATCAACGCGGAACTGCACCGGGACTTTCTTCGCCCCATCGACGCCAGCATCTCGCCCCATCATCTCGCCGGACCCGCTGCGCGGGTCCCGCAGCGCCCATCAGGCTTTGTGGGAGCGGTGTGGAGCAGGACTGACCTAAGCCGGGTGAGCGTCAGCCGACAGGGCTGCGAGCAGCAGGGGACTCCATTGTCCAGGAGCCCCTGCATGCCCAATAGCCTACACCTGGGCAGCTCTCCCTGGAAGACACGCCCCCCACGCCCACATACGCATTTCATTTAGGGCTTGCTTCCCCGCAGCGCGGGAGTGCCCGGGGCGAAGCCCGGGCAAAGGGCGGGCCGTCTGAGGCCGTCAGAGGCAGGAGGAGGCAGGGCTGGGCCCACTCCCTAAGACCTGTTTCCCATTTCTCCATCCTCTGAGGTACTGTTCGTTTATACGTGCTTGTTCAGTGGCACACACTCACTTACTATTTAATGCAGTCGCTGTTTGTGGGCCACATTATATAATACCCACGCATGCTCTTATATTTGTGGTGTACTACTGCCACTTGTAATCATCGGTCTTGGTCATTTGCCCGTCCACTAATATGGCTACTTGTACCCCATCACGAAAATCATCCACGCTGGGAGGCTCAGTCAGAGGCACGTTAGATAATTTTATTACAAGAGCAGCCTCTGTTCTGGAAAAGGAGATAGCTATGGTGGAGCGACGCCTATCGGCCGAATATTTACAATCCAAAAGATCTTCGCTCGGCCCTATTCAGCTGGTCGTTTCACCGCCGCTGGCTCCACCTATCTCTTGTGTACCAGACAGCCCCATTGTCTGCACATCTTCTTCGATTGCTTGTGCTGGCAAACTAACGTCACATTCTCATAAACACCCAACTTCGTCTGTTCCTACCCCCTTTAATAATCATTCTGGGGTCCCCACACCACCGACCTCACTTGTTCTTGGGGCCATGTCTAATTCTAATGCTGCCAGCCCACAAAAGCTGAGAGGGAGAAGTAACATCGTAGCCCCCCCCCCCCTTCTAAGAAAAGGAAGAAGGGAGGAATAAAACCAAACAAAATGAATCAGCTGGGCAATATTAAACACATTGCGATGGAAAATATTGCAAACAGTTCTATTCCAGTAGCCAAGCAGTTAGTAGAGCAAGTTACGGAGTCAGATCTCTGTAAATTCGAACTTTTATCAAACGATATGATGTCCCAAATTGAGAAAGTACTTAAATCACTTCTTCTTCCTTTAATAGAAAGGATGAAGAGTGTGTCAAACCAACTAGTGCTAATAGAACAGATGATCCAGAAAAATACCGACAAACTAAATGAGAAATTGCCGAAGGTTTTGGCACCATTAAATAGTACCTCTGTTGCCAACCTATGTCCAGCGCCAGATGAAACTGTTCCACCCCCACCAAATGTACTTAACCCATCACCCACCCGAAAGACAACTGCTACCTCCCCCTCCTTTAGAGGCCCCCACCCTTCCATAAACAATGCACTCACCTGCACCCTCTTAAACAAAATACATGGTGGCAGTCTCGACCACATAGACCTCCCGCCAGAGGCAACTCCTTATGTTGTACTTATGACAGGAGTCCCTGCATTAGAGGCAGGTAAGAAAGAAGGTTATTATGACCTAAAAAACAAGGTCCTGCACTGGCTGGGGAAGAACAGGCCGTTACCCCTTAATATAAATGGTGAACTTTTGAATGTTCGCAGGCTTGGTTGGGTGGGTCCACGGCCTAAGGACATGGAAGGCGACGTAATTGTTGTCAATTTTAGAGATGTTAGAGCTACTAGACACATAGTGAACTGGTCCCAAGCTCCATACCAGAGTTCCATCAGAACCTATGATTTAACTTACTTTTACCCGCAGTCATGAATTAGGAATCCTACTCATTCCAACACTTCAACCCGGCCACAGGCAGGGTTATCCTCTTTTAATTTACCTACTTTCAATCGCTTTTCCTCACTCAGAGGATTAGAGGATGTTAATTGACGCCCCCTAGGTCATCACAACCATCATCCCTCATGTGGTTCAACGAAGAGACATTTACATAAAGACTACTCACCTCTATCTCTGACTAATGTTACATCAGATAGTGGGAGGGTCAACCCTGGAACAATCCAAATACTCTCGCGGAACATCGCAGGCCTTAAGAAACATCTGGCTAACCCAGACTGGTTTGACTTTGTCAACCAATATGATATCTGCATGTTTCAGGAGACCTGGAGCTTAGACCCTCTTTATATGTCCGGCTACTCTACTTTTCATATTCCGGCAGTGCACCAGGGCGTGGGACGACCTTCGGGAGGCCTACACATTTGGATTAAGGTCGCATTGAATTTGGACATTAAAGTCCACTATGCTAAGTCAGTAATTCTTCTTCATCTATCCTTCAAACGGCCCTGGAATGGTTCTAGAGTCGACCTTCTCAATATTTATGCTAGAGGCGGCCCGCCTACTGAAAACTCTACCACCATTTCCATTCTGGAAAACGTCTTGTCAGGTATCCCACCACTCTCCAATATTATTTTAGGTGGTGATCTAAATTGTACGTATGAGCCACTAAGAGATGCATATCTTTTAGGGCTCACCGAGGAAGATAGCAAAAACTATGAGATGGTCAAAGAAGGCACTTCAGATGACCGGTCTCATTCTGGAATTCAACCTCCGAGCCCTAAATGGAAGAACTCTCTCTGATCCACATGGGGCTATGACCTTTAATAGACTAAATGGGCCATCGCGCATCGATTACATTATTATAGATGCAAAATCCTGGGAGCACGTGGTCGACATGAAGGTAGAACAGATGCCAGATAGTGACCATAACCCTCTCTGTGCAGTTTTTAAATGGAATACAAGGTTAAATTCTTTAAATTTGAATTTAGCCTCAAAAGTAGTAACCCCTACAAACTGCAATAGAAGGTTGAAATGGCACAAAGTGTCATGCCACGTGGACATCTTAACCTCCATAAACCTCCAAGTGGCCTCTAAGGCTACAGAATTTGCTCTCCTCAATGCCGTGTCGCTCGAGACAAATCATGCTGACCTTAATAATTCCTATAAAACACTTATTGAGGACATAGGCTCTTATTTTATAATAAAAAGACCAAAAGCTGGTATAAATCTTCCAGCCAAGAGAGGCAACCCATGGTTTATCAATGAATGCAGAATTCAGAGACAGGAGATTACACTTGCACTTCGCAAAAAAGATCTGGCAGCTGTTAGGTTGGCTAGACAAGCTTATAAAAAATCTATAGTAGCTGCTAAACGGGCATGGGAGGAGGAACATTGGCAAGCACAAAAGAGCGCAGCGTTTTTAAAAAAGATTCCAAAATCTTCTGGACTTTAATAACTCAATTAACCAGAAGAGACTCTGATCCAATTCCCAACAATATAACCAAACAGCAGTGGTCTGCGCACTTTTCAAAACTATATTGTAATGAAGTAGAGCCCGACTACCTCCCGTCTGATAGTCCAGACCCTAACCCAACCTTTTCACAGCCTGATCCATCAGATCTGTTTACATTTGCGGAGGTTCAGATTGCCATTAAAAGTATAGCTTCCGGGAAGGCAGCGGGCCCAGATGGCCTACCAGGCGATTTGATCCTCCATGACCCTCTAATATGGGCAGAACTTATCTTTAACGTGATGAACTTACTGCTAAGAGGCCATGCTATCCCTGACTCATGGAAGGGTGCCGAGGTGGTCACAATCTATAAGAAGGGGGCGAGAGAGGACCCTGCCAACTATAGGCCGATAAGTCTAATTGATGTCATCCAAAAGGTGGTTGGCAGGGTTCTCAACTCACGAATGTGGACCTGGCTAGAAGAGGGAAATGTAACACATTTACAAGCAGGGTTTAGGAAGTAAGTGGGTACTATGGACCAGGTGTTTAGATTTCTAGCCACATATTGGAAGACCGTCTTTATTGGCGGGGGATCCTTATACCTGGCCTTTATCGACCTCAAAACTGCATTCGATCTCGTTCCCCGGGCCAAACTTTGGCAGGTCCTACATGAAATGGGGCTACCACGATACCTTTTGGAGTTTATTAAAAGACTGCATGAAGGTACATATGCAAGAATTAGATGGGGGAGTGAAGGCCAATTGACTGACCGTATCCCTGTTCAGAGGGGGGTTCGCCAGGGATGTGTGATGGCTCCAACATTGTTCTCCCTCTTTATTAATGGGGTGGTAGACCATTTGAGGGAGGACCCAGCGGATGCCCCTGCCCTGGCGGGGGAAAAAACACCTACCCTCCTCTTTGCAGACGATACACTCCTCATGTCCAAAACTCCTATGGGTCTTCAGAAACTGCTCGATAGGTTTTGTGCCTTTTGCGACAATCGTGGACTTACCATCAATACCGCTAAGACCAAATTGATGGTATTATCCAGAAATAAAACACATAAGAAAATCACTGTCGCATTAAGTGGCACCCCATTAGAAGAAGTGGACGCCTTTGACTATCTGGGGGTTAGGATAAACTCTAAAATGAAATGGGATTCCCACATTGTCAAAATGTCTTTAAATTTAAAGAGAGTGACAGGAGCAATCCTCAGAGACCATCGTTTATCCTCTACCAAGCCTATTAGTCCTGCTTTATTAGTATATGAGGGTAAGGCACTGTCTGCTGCTACTTACGGGTCCGAATTGTGGGGATCGGAAAGAGTTGCCGACTTAGTCTCTGTTGAACACAAATTTATGAGAGATTTAGTGGGTCTCCCAGTCTCCACCCCTACTAAGCCGCTACTTTATGATTTGGGACGTCGTTCCATCAAAGACATTGTTGGTCTCCGCCCCGTTTTATTTTGGGTCCAGCTTAGGAGGACCCCAGAACTGAGCAATTATGCAGCAGTCCTTGACGAACTTATTGCTTTAAATGGTTCCAGGCTGATCCCATGGCTGAAAAATTTGAGGGATATGGTAATCAAGCTAGGGCTAAAAGAAGAATGGCTCCTGCAGCAGCCCCCACCGAAAGATATTATTAAAAAATTATACTGGTCAAGCGTAGAGGGAATGTCTCTGACAAACCCAAAGTTGGGCACTTTGACTGACGCATTTTTGACCTGCAAGCCAGTACCGAAGCTGGAACCGTTTCTATTTTTCATCTCTTCACCAAGGGACAGAGCTTTGTTCCTCAAAATGAGGTTTGGTACGCTACCCCTTAATGTTTTTACAAACAGCTGGAAAAATTTTAAACCTAATTGCACAGCTTGCCCGGGATATTCCAATCCTACTGAGTCACTGGGGCATTTCCTGATTGCCTGTAAGGCATACAGGGCACCTAGAAAACGCTGGTTATCCCCAGTTTGTAGTAATCTATGAACCAGGCAATCATCAGTGGCCCTCCGCATCCTAACAACGGATACCACATCCATGACGGTAATTTGTGGGGTAGCTAAATACCTTGGGAAAGCATGGCAATTACGCTCTAAGCTGGTTGAAGCAAGTATCGCTTAGATTGCCATTTTTGTCTTTTTATGCCATCTATATGAAATAACTTTCTATTATTGGATTTGTATCTCCTGCCTACATCCTCTTACCACTCTGTTTTATTCAATCTTCCTCTTTTAAAAGTTTTGTATTTTTTTTTAAATTTCTAAAGTATACTATTATATGTTTTTTATTTCTTGCGGTTTTATCTATGTTGAATTGTAACTACTTTTATGATACTTTGTTATCGAATAAAGTATAAATCAATCAAAAATCAATCGATATTTTAAATTTCTTCAAAAGGGGAAATTAAATTGATTTTTGGGGTTTTGATTTTTTTGTGGTGATAACATATCACCAAAGGGGGGATTGATGGAGCAGGGTTTTTTCTTTAAAACCAAATACCTGTTTCATTTTCGCATGTTATAATTAAAAGTACTACTGATTAATTAATAACTTTAAAGATTTGTCAAGTCTTGTCTAATCAACCTTTTTAACAGAAGAATTACACGTGGGAATGCTATTGCGTGGCTAAATTAATAAATGAACTAAGTTGGTGAGAAAATTGACGAAATAGATGTTGCTTATGTGATGTTATTGTGTTTTGCGCTTATAATTAATATGCATTAATGGCTTTTGATGTCGCAAATGGCTAGATAAATACATACACATAAGGGTATTAGTAGGGGAATAACACCGTATAATCATTTCCGTGCAGTAATTTTGTTTTGTGTTTCATTTTACTTAAGTTGACCAATGTGGCCTACCAAAATATGGCTACCACCCGCAGCCTGCATTCGAGTTGATGGAAATTTTGCAAGAAGGCTTCGCGCTGCCTGTGACCTTACCCTTTTGACGAACTGAAAAGCCATGATCATGAAGACAAATCTGGGAGAGATGCCAATTGCCCCTGAACATGAAATTTGTTGCCAAGCCAAATACTGACTTTATGAACTTGTAATGATCCCACGAATGGGATACAATTTATCCAAAAGAGACATCTGTAGAAGTAACGGATTAGTTATGGACTCCTTATTTCTATTCATTATTTGAGACGATCAATGTGTGAGAAAAACTAGCACTGTATCTCAATGTACCAAGACGACATAATTTCCGCCATTCATCCGTTTTGTACGATATGATTGCAACATTTTGGAATGTAATTTTAGTAGACTAGAGAGGTCTAGCGCCACTTCTTCCCGAACTGATGATCCGAGGTCCCGATGCCGACGGAGAGGACGGTGACTCTACATGACGGCTAGAATCTTTGATTATTTTGCTGAGGACCGGTTCTGACTTAGGATCTGACTTTTAACCAGAATAGGTAAATATGAGAGAAATGAATTTGCATTTAATTGGCTTTTCATACAATTTTAGATAAACGAATATTCTGTTTGAATCACTGTGTCGGGTGGTTATTTTATTGTCATGTTTATTGAATTTATTTGCGTATTGTAAAATATTTCACCAGATCTATAGCAACTAGTTGATGCCATTGACCTCAGGGTACATGCATATTGGTTAGGTATCGAAAGTGTCTCTCCTTATACATGGCACGGATAGAGTGGTAGGATGAATGTTGGTGTAATGGGCCCCACCAGCGTGTGATGTGTGTGTGCGTGTGTGACTGTGAGATCACTCCGTCCGTGGAAGTAGAGGGGATTCGGAAGCTCCGATCTGCACCAGTGACACGTAGTGCGGCAACATATTATGGCAGCAATGTAATTATATCTCTGATAATAGCCTCTCTGATTATGTCAAGCTCATACTATAGTGCGTACAGTTTGAATATTAACAAATTCCCCTATTTCGCCATATTTCTGAGAATCTACATGCTGGGGCTAAAGGTGGTGGAAATCAATAGCTCCAGAGTTGGAATGACCTATTGCGTCTGTGCAAACCTAACTTGCATGTTTTAGGGATTTGCACCAGCTCTTCTCTAATCTTTTTACATACAGAGGTTGAAAATATCCTCCTGACAAGGGCAAAAGTAAAACCTCTACCAGGGCTGGAAAACAAAAAAAAAATCAGTTGGAGGGAAAGTGAACTTTGAAACGGTCAACAGATTTTCGCAGGAGCAAATCTTCACATGTGCGTGCGCTGAAACACAATCCATAAATATTTTATAAGAGTACAATTTCCTGGCCTACTCCTATAAATTCTTGTGAATTCATGAAAGGCATAGTTCTTTACTAATGCAAGAACATATACTGTGGGTGCACTTTTGTGACATTCTTTAAGAATTGAGCCCCTAATTTGGTCTGGCCTTAACCAAGACCTTTCGTTTTTATTAAAATTCTCTCTCAATCGATCAGCGGGCTTAACTGCGAGTGACAGCATTCGGCTCTTGCTCAAGAAGTAATTGTGTTCGGTTCCAGATACTACTGTGGAAATGTGTGCCTGAATACTCACAGACATACTTGGTGACCTGCCTGTCCTTGCAAGCTTTAAAACCCCACAGACAAACTCTGTGCTCATCCGAAGCCCTCTCTACGGGCTAATGAGAATATGATCCTTGAACACCCACACACACACACACACCTTATCATCTTGGGCAGTCCTCTTTATTTGATCACCTGGCACCTTTGTGATCCTATAATGCCCACCAACATACCGTGTGGTCTACTGCAGCCTCCTCTGAGGTGAAGATGTGGAACATGTGACAGCAAGACTATTCGGGCGGTACTCTTTTTGTAACCCAAAGAATGAAATGAGTGATCACTAAACTCTTGCAGAAACACTGTGTGCTCTTGTACATCCCTCTGTATGAATGCCTGGAGTGTCTTTGTATGTTCATACATCGTAAACATACCGTATACACTTCTGCATCCTCTTCTGAGTCCCAAGGTGTGTGGTATGAGACTCCCTGACTGTGTCTTTTGAAGCCCCATCTTTGTCTACTTGACATCTTTTGCCCCTGGGAACAATTGTAAAGGTAGCCCCCACCGGACAGACCTTGTACGCTTTGCAGCCTCTTATGTGGGTCATGGGGTTGGAACGCGTGATCCCAGGACAGTAACAGATATGCCAAGTTCACTTCTAAAGTCCCTTCTATGCGAATTTCACAACATGAACCCTCGGGCAGAATTATCTATAGAGATCTCAGAAAGCAGCGAGTGTTCCCCGAATTTCTACAGACATTCAGTGTGCTCTTGGGCAGCCTTTTCCACTGAATTCTGCCTGAATTCCTATAGACAGACGTTGTACATTTTCTCAAGTATCCGTTTATGCTTCCCACAACACTCACACACTTATCGTGTGCTCTCATGCGGCTTGCTGTAAGGGTTCATGGATGTACATTGACCTTTGGTCCCTGAATTCCCACAGACAACTTTCGATCTTGGACTGCCCTCGCTGTGGAACATGGAGATTGCCTTATTATCTGTAGTTAAAACACACACATGTACCATGTGATTATCCACAGCTCCCTGCATTGACTCCTGGAGTTGTGGCTTCACTTATAATATCTACACACATGATGTGTGATCTTCGGCCTGATGGAGACAGAGGTTATATTTCTGCAGTCGCCTCTATGGGGTTCACTCATTCACTGGGACACGCAGCTTGGGCCCTTCTAGAGCCACCTATGAAGCAATCCCCGAAGGTGACACGTAGTAACATAAGCGCAGCCACATACATACCCTGTGCTTTTTGGCAGCTTCCTCTATGGGAGTCACGGAGTGAGACCTGTGCTCCTCGGATCTGTCACACACAACACAGATGAGTGTCTGATCCTTCTCACAGAACAGCCTCAGTTTCTCCTCGTGTTTCTCGCACAGATTCTCCTGTGGGGGCTCCACGGGGGGCAGGTGAAGCTGTTTTAACATTTCCACAATGTTTCCGAGTTGCCTGTTGGGTCGGAGGTTTCTCCCTGGAGATATTTCTCTGCACTGCGGACAAGGGCAGTTTTCATCTCTTCCCTCCCAGCTCTGAGTGATGCAGACGCGGCAGAAGATATGTTCACAGTCTGTGGACACGGGATCCGTAAAATATTCCAAACAGATGGAACACGTGGCCTCATCTTTGAGATTTCTGCCCTGAGCTGCGGCAGCCATGATCCCAGAACTACAGGACGGTAGAGTTAAGTTTCGTTTCTGTTTGTAAAGTGGGAGTGTCTGTGTGTGCTGAGACTTCCTGCTTTTCTGGGTCTCTCCTCTGCATTCAAATGCGCCCCCATGGCAGCGCGGGCTCTGATTGGTCCACATATGGCTACTCCCATTGGCTATAGCAGGCTCAAGGTTGCGAGTCAGCCTGTGATTGGCTGCAAGTATAGCAATGTAAAGCTGCTGTTGGGGCGGGGTAACACATCCAAACAGGTAAGAGACATTGGCCCCGGTGGACTATCTGCAATGGAGAGAGAGATGCCCTCAACAAGAGAAGAGACATTGTGTTGGTCCCAACGGTGCTCTGAATGTTCGCCTCTATGGTGTCCACGGCGGCCTCTTTAACGGTAAAGGAGGGCGTCAGGGGCACCGTAAACCGACCTGCAGCAAAAACCAGCGGCAGAGGGCGGTGTGTGTTAGGGACGGACCACCAGGTGCCTTGGAGAGACCCGAACGTTGAACTTTTGCCCTACGGTTTCCAGGAGTTTTTATACTTCGTATTTCAGAACACTTCGAGTGAGCTTGGAGACTTAAAAACAATAAAATAAAAACCCTGTGCGCGCTCACGCTTTAACCAGCCCTCTCAGAAAATCACAGTTTGCAAAAGGGATCTTTTTAAATATGTGCCGCGACCGAATCCTTATTCATACAGCGCATCATGTTGTCAAGACTTTTGAGTTTACTACCAAGCTTCAAATGTTTCGGATTGCCATGTGTGACCTTTTCATAATTTCAGTGTAATTATGAGTGACACTTCAACGACTATAAATGACACTTTATCGTGATCAAAATCAAGTAATGAAGACGAGGGAAACCTATAAATATAAGAAATAACACCAGCCCTGCCAAGTACCACGCATTAGGGGTTGCATAGCTACCAAGATTTCAGATTGCGTATGTGTGACAAGTCCATGGTTTCAGTGTAGTTATGAGTAAAACTAGACTACCAAATGTGTGGCACTTAGAGTGACATGTTCTCACGAGTGTAACCAGGCAAGGCATTGTATGGAAAGGGATAAATATTAGAAATTACACCCTTTTGATTAACACCATCCATGGTCAGGACGGCTCCCGGCCGTCCTGAGTCACGGTAGTCGTGTGCTCATGACGTCCGGGAGCTGTCCGACCAGTGCCGCTCCGCCCACGCGTGGCTAATTCCCCACCTGTGTGGGCGAATTAATCAGTGGGCGGAGTTCAGACGATTCCCGGCTGTCATGAGCACACACCCTAAGTGATTTATGACGGCCAGGAGCCGTCCTGGAGTACCAGGGCGCCACCCCCCCCCCCCCCTCGCACCACGGCAGAATTTGCCGCACGTGGAAGGGGTTAATAAGACTAAAATATCTTGAAACTGCTTCAAACCCCCTGAAATGGAAGGTTAAGATACTAATATGAGTTGTGTGCCCAAAAGATATAAAAGTAAAAAAACCACCCTAGAACGTCTCATAAACCCATGTCATAGCACTTTATTGTGCCCTAATACAGTTAAGCACGTGCTGCTGAAATCCAATGAACACAGGGCAGATGTTTTGATGTTGCGGATGGTACAAAAATAAGTAGAATCACCAAAATCCTGTTTTTTTCATGTTTTATATGTACATACTTCAAAGGACAAATATTAATAGAAAGCACTTTTAAAAGTGTTCTAGGGGTGACTAATACTTCAAGTAAACATATATAGAAATGGCACCTTACAAATAAAGAAATTCAGTTTTGCTTCCAGTCCTGTTTAGGTAGTGGCAGTAACAGGTATCGACCCTAAGGTGACTCACCTGACAGATGCATTCCAACAGTGGCACTGCCTACGCATGTCTCCAAGCTGAGAGTGTCGACAGCTCGCTTTGTTTACAGTCTTGAGCTGCAACAGTCTTGGTGCTTCAGCCAGGGAGGAAGGTATAGGTCTCCGGTGCAATTTAAAGATGTCAGAGCGCATGGAGAGCCACAGGCAGTTCTCCTCTGGAGTTTCTCGCTCTGGCTCACAGCATTTTTTGCTTCTTACACGGCCCCATGCATGCTGTTTTATGGGGGCCAGCCCGAGCAACAGCAATGCCTTCTTAGGGGAGGCCGGGCAGTAAAGGTGGTAAAATAAAAACTGGCTGCATGGTGCCAGTCACGCAAGTGACAGCACTCTGAAGACTGATCAGCACACACAAGGTGCATTGCCACTGAGGGCCCACGTGGACAAAGTAAGCTGGCTTCACACTCTGTGCCTGCAGCCAGCCCCGCAACAAGAGAAAGAATGTTTAATTTGCACACCACTCAGTTCATGTAGTTCGTATTTCTGTTCCTCTGCTGTGGGGCACGCTATTAACTAATTCTCTCAAGTGCAGAGATATTCAGCACAAACCTTAACATCTGCTGCTAAAAAGCACATATTAAGGAAACAAAGTACTGTAGATTGAAAGGCAATGCTCACAGACTGGAAGATGCCCTACTGGAAAGACTGGATTAAATTTATTTCCCAAACAAGCACAAGTGTCTGTCAACATTTCTCACCAGAGCCACGAATCCTGAAAAAAAATAGAACATATATACAATGAAAGGAGCGTATCAATCATTAATCGCATTAATCAATAAATTATTGTACATCATATCAAAATGTTCAATCCAAAGGCCAAGAATTTTCCAAATTTCTTTCAGTGATGACATTTTTTTATTTTTATTTTCAAAAGTTCATTCAATTATTTCCATAATCTTCATTCAGTCGTAGATCAATCCATCAATTCTTTATCATCATTAATTCTTAACTGACACAGCCTACGCGTTTCGTCCTGTCACGACTTCATCAGGGTTGTAAAAAACAAAATGTATGCACTGATCAGTGTTCTGATACATTAACTAAAATTTTTATACCCTCCTGTTAATCTGACTAATACATTTCGGGCCTGCCTATCTCCATTCTAGATTTTCAAATCATACAACCACTGGATGGAAAAAATAAATTTTGGAACACAACATATCACTCAACATAATTATAACAAAAATCGAAATGCATCCTTCAGCGCATAATGTTAACGCATCACCCACTTGAGCTGGGTGAGAAAAAAGCATGCTATTCATATCATCACTTCTCTTTAAGTCTAGCATGTTATCACCTCAAATCTCTTTCATCTGTTATCCCTCAACTTTCATCACTACCCTACAAACATTTCCCATAGGTAATTAGGCTTGACTAATAATAATAACCTCATTTTATTACCTTATATTTATGATGATTGGTGGTTGAACATCCAATGAACACAATTTGTTATTATCGAATAGATAGCCTTTTTATTAATCGTCACTTTTCTTCCTAATTATTGAAAACTGATAGTAGTTGGAATGACTGCTAATATAATTTATCAGTCTGTGATGTTCGGTTCAAATTCGAACCTACGTACCTGTATTTTTTGTTTGGCTTCTACATTATTTTTGACTCAGTTGGATATTTTATAAGGCGGCGGGAATAGTTCTTATTACTAAAAAGTAAAAATAATAATTTTCAACATGAGCTAGGTCTCTCACCACCTGCTATTAAAGAATTCTTCTCCATAGTATACATAACATCTGACTGTATAATCAGTTTCAAGTTCCATAATCTTGTAGGAGGATCAGCAATCTTATGTACTTGTTCGCTGATATCTTCTCATCTTTCTAAGTATGTCATTACTTTTCCTAAGTATAAAAATTAACAATTAATCCAAAATCCCTATGCAAATTTAGTTTGATATTTAGCTAAAAGTGGAACCTACGTACCGTTAATTTCCCTTATTTATGAAGTTCAACCAATCTAATGAATTCCCTCCTTCGTTCTTAAACAAACCGATATATTTTGTGTGTCCCTCTCTGGTCCGCTATTACAATTGACCAATCACAACACGTTATTGATGAACAGGCGTTCCATTTGACTTCTATGGTACCCATTACCAAACCGTGTGTTTATTCAACTGTTTCCTCTCTTGTCCGCAACTAAGGTCACTCCCCCTTTATCCATTCGATTGTCCTTAGTTATACGGGTCTATTCAATTCTAGTTCTTTCACGTACATTCAGCCAATCCTAACCAACTCTATATATATCGAATGCATTAAAACCAATCACAATCAACTATTCAATTTCTAACCCGCAAGCCAGAGTACCATGTGACCTAATATCACTGATTGTTAGCTTACGGACATAGTCCATTGTATAGAGTCGGCAATGATTGATTGAATATACGTGAAATATTCACGTCGATTGGTCTTTTTTATCAACATTGGTGGGTATACCTTCAAATTATATATAAAAAATCTGAAGTGACGAAAAAAAGAGTTCCAAGAACACATTTGGGCGATATTCCATTATGCTTGCAAACTGGGGGACTCCAGGCTCTTTTGGGAACAAATCAACCAATTAACCAATGGCCGGAATCAACATCATAATTCAGATATATTGGAGCCACATGGAGAGCTCACGTTGATCTCCTATATAATGAAACTACACCCCTATCGGCCCCAAATTGCGAATCATCAACAGGGAAGGAGGCTGGAGGTCAAGATAATGTCAATGATACCATGAACCACGAATCCCCCAAGGACTTTGTGTCGTTTTCAGAAACTCAAGTTCTAAAAACTATAAAAAATTTAAAACCCGAGGGAGCCCCAGGTCCGAACGGACTACCAAATGCCCTGTTTCGGCATGACCCCGCATTCTGGTCTCAAGTCCTGACTCCTTTTTTTCCAAAGTTACAGCCGACAGTTTGATCCACGAGCCCTGGAGAGGAAGCATTCTTAATCCAATCTATAAGACTCCTGGACACCATCATCAATCTGTATTCTCATACGTGGGTGCAAATCAAGAAAGGAGACGGGTCCAGCATAACCGATACGATTCCAACATTAAATGGGCTAAAACAAGGTTGCATTTTAGCGCCTTGTCTGTTCAACATTTACACGTCAGATCTCGACAAGTGCCTTCAGTCAATTCCAGCTGACCCCCCAAAACTGGGCAAAATACCGACACTGTGCCTTCAATACGCAGATGACATTGTGTTGCTAGCACAAACACCAGTTGGCCTGCAGAAACTGATCACGGGACTAGGAGCCTATACCATCTTAAATCAACTTATGATTAACCATCAAAAGACAAAAGTTATGCGTTTTTCTAAACATAATAAAACATGGAACAGGCACACCTTCTCCTGGAAACTGGGCGAACAACCACTGGCCCGCGTTGCTTCCTATAAATGTCAAGGCTTCTCGCTTGACTGCAAGCTCAACTTTAAGCAACACGTGGAACATGGATGCACAAAAGCAAAACAACTGTTATTTGCCTTCAAAATCCTGAAGAAAAAGCTTACAGGTTGCTCCACCGGTCATCTGCTGAAAGTGATCGCCGCACAATTCCTACCTTCCATCTCGTATGGCTCAGAAATCCTGAACAGTAAAGATGCTACAGCACTGAATATAGCACAATCCACATTCTTCAAAAGACTGTTCTCAATACCATTACCTATCTCACAGGAACAAATCTGTTTAGAATTCGGACTAAAAAATCAAATCATGGCCAGACAAGATGCTTTAGTAAAGTATTACTGGAGGATGAGGGAGGCAGAAGATAAACACTCTAGCCCACCGCTGTTGCGTTGAGATAAAGAATCAAGCAAGACAAGCTAACTCGACCATGACAATCCTGAAGGAATCTTTGTCGGCATTACAGCTAGAGGAGGTCTGGTCAATACCAGTAACATATTCTGGACTCAAAAGCGTGGTGAACACCGTAATCAAGCGGATCTCCTTGTTAACTGACAAAATGATTTTTGCAAAAAAAATCACGCCTGGGCCGTGATACAGGCCTATCAGAGGCTTAAGCCGCAACAGTATTTGATTGAACACCTTTCCTACCAGAAAAAGCATTAACTGATGTTGCTACGATTGGGATCATTCCCCTCAAAGGATTTAACCCCCAAATGGAAATTTACATGGCCATCGAAGGAATGCCGCCTCTGTTGTCAAGGGGAGGAGTTACTACTACATTTACTATGTACATGCCCTTTTCTACTGAAAACACGCAAATTAATTCTTTGGGAGATTTTAAGGAACGAACAGATAAGAACATGTAGAGCTGCAGTCATCAGGTGTCTTGGAGGGCTTTCGATTCCTCTATACTGTAGCACCATAAAATTCTGGAAAATAGCAGCAAAGGAACTGGAAAAATTTGATTTAATCCAAGCAGCTAACAAATAACCTGCTGGCTGACTTTTTTTTAAATGTATCATTTTACTTACCAGCTTTTTAACTGTGGTCACGACCCTAAGGCCTTTTTTCTTCTCTCTTCTGTTTTAAAAAAATGCTCATTTAATGTTTTGCGTTTTATGATGGTTTGACATCCTTTTACGATTTTTAAAGAATTAATAAAAGTATTTTTGACTGACTGAATAATTTATTGATTAATGCGATTAATGATTGATACGCTCCTTTCATTGCATATATGTTGGATTTTTGGGTGGCCTTGGAGCGGTAGACCAGGGAGAGTTGAGCGTAAGTTGAGAGAGTACAGGATCAGAATTATAGAGCTTGTGCACAAAGTCCTTGAACCTTTACCGCTTTAGGTATTGTTCCTGAAAAAAATAGCTAAAACAAGCCAAAGCCACAAAATGACGATGAAATTGTTAAAATGTCAGTAAACAAACAATAACTCAGCACACTGGGCTCACGCTGCTTGCCTAACAGAGCGCGGCTCCTCCTACCGTCTCAGCTTGTGCCAGACAGCGCCAGTGGGGTGTCAGGAGGCACTATAAATGCATGACTTATCCATTTTAGTGTGGTGATGCAGACCACCGCACTAATTTGCATTATTTTAATGCTTCATGCGTGATATTTGGCATGGCTGTTACTATAGGGAAGTTCTTGATTTCTAGGAACATTTTAAAATCTGGTAACTATGATTGTGCTCTCAGGTCTCCCCAACTGTTTTGAGTTGAACTTTGGCTTTGTATTACCTCTGAACCTTTTTAGCCACCTTGAAAGGTCAGATCACCTGGGTTGGAAGGGGGATCCCACTGAAATTAATATTGAGAACATCTGTTGTTTGGGAGTGAGTAAGGTTACCAAAGCTGGTGATTGCAGTGAGTCTACGGGGAGCTTTCATCTTGCTTTGAAGGTGAGTCCACTAAATGAGAGGGGTGGCTCTAGGTAAGTGAGAAACGGTGCAGCTGCACCTGGCGCTCACCTGGAGGAGGGTGGGGGGGTCTCTGGTTTAGAAATAATTTTTGAGTTTAAAGCCATCCGCTGCAGAGTTCCTTGTGTGTCAGACAGTTTGCTAGCATCAGTAAAAATGTCAAGGTAACTGGTGATTAATGTTCCTGCTGGAGAGAGATGGAGTTTTGTCTAGTGACAGTTATGACTCATCATAAAGTAACTCAAAGGGTTAATGTGCCTGCTGCAAAGAACATGTACCATGCAGACCATAGAATGCTATTTTATGTGGATAGCTCAGTGGGTTACTTATTTTGTCACAGAGATCGTTCTGTTATTTACAGTTCATAAGTTACAATCTTCGGTCCACTCTTCAGTACAGACATGATCTACGGTCTGGGTGTCAGGGGTGCCACGTTAATTCCCAGTTAGTGCCCTCTGGGATGTGGCGACTACTAGCCAATGGGCTTCCAGATGAAGAGTGGCATGTAGCCTAGCTATCCCAGAATGCACTATTCTGTCCACTTTCATTATGGCAGAACCCCGTCTCTTGATATGTGGAGCTCCTTAGCTCACACCAGAGGTGTGGCTATCTGGGGGCTACATATCCATAGAAAAAAGTGGTTTGACTGTGGCTTCCCCCTCGCTTTCTTTGACGTCAACGTGTCTGCAAGAACAAAAGAAAAGCCCCTCCTGTGTGTCCAACATTTTCCCTTCGAAGGCGGCTTTACCTTTGAAGCTCGGCTTTTGGGTTCACACCCTGTTTTTCCTTCCTGCCAGGCAAAAGTAATACTTCTCCCAATGGTGTGCTATTTGTGTGCCTTCCTGAGAGTTGTTCACACCTCCCCCCAGGAGGGCAAAATGCTGTCTTTCGGCTAGCAACTGTAAACAGTCATTGGAAAACTTTGGGCAAGAAAGTGATTACTTTTTAAAGTTTTCATTTGTACAAAAGGTGCATTAAATTAAATGCTTGTTTGTACAAAAGGTGCATTAAATTGAATGCTTGTTTCCAGTCCAGGGAAGACATGGCTAGGCAGTTCGGGGTGGACTGTTCCCATGAGGCACAGAGTCAGACTGATTTGCATATGGGCATGTCTGAACTGGGGTGGTGGAGTGAGCTAAAGAATGATGACGAATTAAACCCAGATCAGTTGACTGGGCGTGAGTGTTTGATTTGCTCAAGCACTCCGTCCATCATCCCCTTTGGTATCGCTTTGTTCGCCCTAAGTTGTCAGGGTATGCCCAGACGTGGGTCCCTTGCTCACTTTGCCACTGGATTCAAGCTAGCCTGGCTGATGATGGCTGATTAGCCAGAAACCGGTCCCAGGATGCTTGTTTCCGGTCCAGGGAAGACATGGCTTGGCAGTTCGGGTTGGACTGTTCCCATGAGGCACAGGGTCAGACTGATTTGCATATGGCCATGTCTGAACTGGGGTGGTGGAGTGTGCTAAATAATGATGATGGATTAAACCCAGATCAGTTGACTGGGGGTGAGTGTTTGATTTGCTCAAGCGCTCCGTCCATCATCTTCTTTGGTATCGCTTAAATTAAACTTGAAGCATCAAGTCGGGGTTAATGCAACATTTTTTTTGATACCTTGAAGTTTCATATTCACTGCTGAGTTGTCAGCGTGTAAGGCTGTTGTTGCCAATGGGGCGACTAGCATTACAACTGTAAAACAATAGAGCATGTTTTTTAATATCAGGACCTGTAAAGTTAAAAACTGCATGTCCATCTTTTTATTATGATGCACGATGCCTTTAGGGCTCGGTTGACTTGCCTTAGCAGTGACTATCAATTATTAAAAAGGAGCCCTTGGGCTCTGCTATTACTTTAAATGGCAAAGGGGAGTTAGCAGCTTGAAACTGCTCTGCCACCCCGCAATGGTGGCCTCAGAGTCATACTTTGGTTTGTCACACTCGTGGTGGCACAGAGGAGCTGCAGACCAGGAGAACCCTTTAACTTACCCGCACTGGGTACTCCTGGTACCATATACAAGGGGCTTGTAAGGATGTTAACTGTTAGATCTGGGGGTCTCTAGTTGGCAGGGTAGGTACCTCTGTCCAAGTAGGGACCCTTGCTTCTAGTCAGGGAAAGGGGGATACAATGTTAAGATAACCCCTGCTCACCCTCTAGGTAGCTTGGCCTGAGCAGTCTAGGCTATCAAAGGCAATGTGTAAAGTATTTGTACCAACACTCACAGTAACACAGTGAAAACACCACAGATTTACTCCACACCAGTTTTAGAAAAATAAGGTATCTTTACTAAAAACTTCACAAGACCACATACTACAGACAAACCAACATATAATTCAAAAGGTTATTTTAAAGATAGTTCAAGAGCTTGCAGAAAGTACTCCAGGATGTAAAAGTCAGTGTCCTGCACAATGCGACTCTCAATGCACAAAATGCGACACTCTCGTGCCCAACAGTACCTGTAGTTGCGATAAGGTTCCCAAAAGCTATAACAAGGAAGATGGCAAAGGCGATGCGATACTCCTGAGATCCTGGGGAGGCTTTGCAGCAGCCCTGCTTCACGCAGCAGAGGTGGATGCGCCGGCTCCGATCTGTAGGGGGAGGATGCGATGACTTTGGCTTTCGTTGCGTAGGTTTCTTAGGGGGAAGCTTCACGCACAGGTTTGATGCGACACGCTTCGATGTGGCACGATGCGCGGCGCAGCGTTGACTTCCGGCGCCGCAACTCTCGATGCGCCACGGAACGGGACTCTGCGTCGACGCACTCGATGACTGGAGACTTTCACGCACCGGCAGTGGTGCGGCTCGCAAACTGGTTCTGCGACGACCCTCGCAATGTCAGGAATCTTCACGCTTCGGGACGATGCTCGACGCACTCGGCGATGCGGGGGCCCTGCGTGTTGCGATGGTGCCGCGATGAAATTTTCCACGCACTCTCGTTCTTGCGACACGCAATCGGATGATACGTTGGGTACCAGTTGCTCTTTTTCACGCTTCTGCTTCCCAGCTCTCAAAACACAGCAAAACGACCTCCTGAGGCCCCAAGACTGGGCAAGCACTCCAAGGCAGGTCAGAACTCCTTCAGCAGAGTTCCAGGGGAGCTGGTGGTGAAGTCCTTTTGTTCCTGGGACTTCTTAACAGGGAGCCAGCTCTTCTCAGGCCCTTGGAGATCAGAATCAAAAGAAGGGGACACAGCAAAGTCCTACCCCTCTCCTTGGCAGCAAAGCAAAACAGCAAGCAGGCAGTCTTCTCCTCTTCAGTCCTTTTCAGCTTTCTCCTTGGCAGAGGTTTCTTCTTAGTTCCAAAGTGATCTAAAGTTTAGGTGTCTGGGGTCCTCTTCTTATACCCCTCCAAGTCTTTGTCTCTCTTTGTTCCAGTGGGGGGATTCCCCTGCTCAAACCGGTTCCTGGGTGTGCTCTGCTCTGGAGCACCTGGTTCCTTTCAGAGTGAGGGGCAGGGTCGTTAGACGCTCAGCAGGAGGTGGAGCCTTCTTTGTGCCAGCAGAGGCAGAGTCCTCAGCCTGGCCAGCAGGGGGTGGAGCCAGCTTTGTGCTGGCAGGGGCAGCCCTATACAAACCCAGGGACTACTCCTCCCACCCATCTAAAGCAGATCACCCTATTCACCCTGCTGCTGACTCATCCAGGCTCCTGGAGCCACCTAGCCCATCACATGACACCAGTCAGCCAACCAGCACACAGGCACACAGGAAGGTTAAACAGGAGAATAGCTACTTTCTAAAAAGTACTATTCTCACACAGTGAATTTAAAAACCATCTTGCTAAAAAGATGTATAATTAAATTCTGAACACAGAGATACCAAACTTGGATTTTCTATCTTGCCCTGACAGATGCATTCCAACAGTGGCACTGCCTACGCATGTCTCCAAGCTGAGAGTGTCGACAGCTCGCTTTGTTTACAGTCTTGAGCTGCAACAGTCTTGGTGCTTCAGCCAGGGAGGAAGGTATAGGTCTCCGGTGCAATTTAAAGATGTCAGAGCGCATGGAGAGCCACAGGCAGTTCTCCTCTGGAGTTTCTCGCTCTGGCTCACAGCATTTTTTGCTTCTTACACGGCCCCATGCATGCTGTTTTATGGGGGCCAGCCCGAGCAACAGCAATGCCTTCTTAGGGGAGGCCGGGCAGTAAAGGTGGTAAAATAAAAACTGGCTGCATGGTGCCAGTCACGCAAGTGACAGCACTCTGAAGACTGATCAGCACACACAAGGTGCATTGCCACTGAGGGCCCACGTGGACAAAGTAAGCTGGCTTCACACTCTGTGCCTGCAGCCAGCCCCGCAACAAGAGAAAGAATGTTTAATTTGCACACCACTCAGTTCATGTAGTTCGTATTTCTGTTCCTCTGCTGTGGGGCACGCTATTAACTAATTCTCTCAAGTGCAGAGATATTCAGCACAAACCTTAACATCTGCTGCTAAAAAGCACATATTAAGGAAGCAAAGTACTGTAGATTGAAAGGCAATGCTCACAGACTGGAAGATGCCCTACTGGAAAGACTGGCGTAACTTTATTTCCCAAACAAGCACAAGTGTCTGTCAACATTTCTCACCAGAGCCACGAATCCTGAAAAAAAATAGAACATATATACAATGAAAGGAGCGTATCAATCATTAATCGCATTAATCAATAAATTATTGTACATTATATCAAAATGTTCAATCCAAAAGCCAAGAATTTTCCAAATTTCTTTCAGTGATGACATTTTTTTATTTTTATTTTCAAAAGTTCATTCAATTATTTCCATAATCTTCATTCAGTCGTAGATCAATCCATCAATTCTTTATCATCATTAATTCTTAACTGACACAGCCTACGCGTTTCGTCCTGTCACGACTTCATCAGGGCTGTAAAAAACAAAATGTATGCATTGATCAGTGTTCTGATACATTAACTAAAATTTTTATACCCTCCTGTTAATCTGACTAATACATTTCAGGCCTGCCTATCTCCATTCTAGATTTTCAAATCATACAACCATTGGATGGAAAAAATGAATTTTGGAACACAACATATCACTCAACATAATTATAACAAAAATCGAAATGCATCCTTCAGCGCATAATGTTAACGCATCACCCACTTGAGCTGGGTGAGAAAAAAGCATGCTATTCATATCATCACTTCTCTTTAAGTCTAGCATGTTATCACCTCAAATCTCTTTCATCTGTTATCCCTCAACTTTCATCACTACCCTACAAACATTTCCCATAAGTAATTAGGCTTGACTAATAATAATAACCTCATTTTATTACCTTATATTTATGATGATTGGTGGTTGAACATCCAATGAACACAATTTGTTATTATCGAATAGATAGCCTTTTTATTAATCGTCACTTTTCTTCCTAATTATTGAAAACTGATAGTAGTTGGAATGACTGCTAATATAATTTATCAGTCTGTGATGTTTGGTTCAAATTCGAACCTACGTACCTGTATTTTTTGTTTGGCTTCTACATTATTTTTGACTCAGTTGGATATTTTATAAGGCGGCGCGAATAGTTCTTATTACTAAAAAGTAAAAATAATAATTTTCAACATGAGCTATGTCTCTCACCACCTGCTATTAAAGAATTCTTCTCCATAGTATACATAACATCTGACTGTATAATCAGTTTCAAGTTCCATAAGAGGATCAGCAATCTTATGTACTTGTTCGCTGATATCTTCTCATCTTTCTAAGTATGTCATTACTTTTCCTAAGTATAAAAATTAACAATTAATCCAAAATCCCTATGCAAATTTAGTTTGATATTTAGCTAAAAGTGGAACCTACGTACCGTTAATTTCCCTTATTTATGAAGTCCAACCAATCTAATGAATTCCCTCCTTCGTTCTTAAACAAACCGATATATTTTGTGTGGTCAATGCTGGCCGTTCAAGTGTGCTGTAATATACAAAGCAACATTAACTGCAATCTACCGCTAATCCCATTTGCCATTTCTACACCTCCCCACTCGACCCGTATAGTTTCACCGTGTTCCAAATGAACGTCCGCATCCTCCCCTGTCAGTATTGAAACTCCCGCTGTGAACTGTCCACTGACTCACCCGTATTTCAATGCGATATCAGCCTTTTAGGTTCCATATTCAATTGGTCTATTCTCCAATCAGATTTGCTCCGTTATTCAATCGTATTCACTTCCTAGTTCAGTTCCCTCTCTGGTCCGCTATTACAATTGACCAATCACAACACGTTATTGATGAACAGGCGTTCCATTTGACTTCTATGGTACCCATTACCAAACCGTGTGTTTATTCAACTGTTTCCTCTCTTGTCCGCAACTAAGGTCACTCCCCCTTTGTCCATTCGATTGTCCTTAGTTATACGGGTCTATTCAATTCTAGTTCTTTCACGTACATTCAGCCAATCCTAACCAACTTCATATATATCGAATGCATTAAAACCAATCACAATCAACTATTCAATTTCTAACCCGCAAGCCAGAGTACCATGTGACCTAATATCACTGATTGTTAGCTTACGGACATAGTCCATTGTATAGAGTCGGCAATGATTGATTGAATATACGTGAAATATTCACGTCGATTGGTCTTTTATATCAACATTGGTGGGTATACCTTCAAATTATATATAAAAAATCTGAAGTGACGAAAAAAAGAGTTCCAAGAACACATTTGGGCGATACTCCATTATGCTTGCAAACTGGGGGACTCCAGGCTCTTTTGGGAACAAATCAACCAATTAACCAATGGCCGGAATCAACATCATAATTCAGATATATTGGAGGCCACATGGAGAGCTCACGTTGATCTCCTATATAATGAAACTACACCCCTATCGGCCCCAAATTGCGAATCATCAACAGGAAAGGAGGCTGGAGGTCAAGATAATGTCAATGATACCACGAATCCCCCAAGGATTTTGTGTCGTTTTCAGAAACTCAAGTTCTAAAAACTATAAAAAATTTAAAACCCGAGGGAGCCCCAGGTCCGAACGGACTACCAAATGCCCTGTTTCGGCATGACCCCGCATTCTGGTCTCAAGTCCTGACTCCTCTTTTTCCCAAAGTTACAGCCGACAGTTTGATCCACGAGCCCTGGAGAGGAAGCATTCTTAATCCAATCTATAAGACTCCTGGACACCATCATCAATCTGTATTCTCATACGTGGGTGCAAATCAAGAAAGGAGACGGGTCCAGCATAACCGATACGATTCCAACATTAAATGGGCTAAAACAAGGTTGCATTTTAGCGCCTTGTCTGTTCAACATTTACACGTCAGATCTCGACAAGTGCCTTCAGTCAATTCCAGCTGACCCCCCAAAACTGGGCAAAATACCGACACTGTGCCTTCAATACGCAGATGACATTGTGTTGCTAGCACAAACACCAGTTGGCCTGCAGAAACTGATCACGGGACTAGGAGCCTATACCATCTTAAATCAACTTATGATTAACCATCAAAAGACAAAAGTTATGCGTTTTTCTAAACATAATAAAACATGGAACAGGCACACCTTCTCCTGGAAACTGGGCGAACAACCACTGGCCCGCGTTGCTTCCTATAAATGTCAAGGCTTCTCGCTTGACTGCAAGCTCAACTTTAAGCAACACGTGGAACATGGATGCACAAAAGCAAAACAACTGTTATTTGCCTTCAAAATCCTGAAGAAAAAGCTTACAGGTTGCTCCACCGGTCATCTGCTGAAAGTGATCGCCGCACAATTCCTACCTTCCATCTCGTATGGCTCAGAAATCCTGAACAGTAAAGATGCTACAGCACTGAATATAGCACAATCCACATTCTTCAAAAGACTGTTCTCAATACCATTACCTATCTCACAGGAACAAATCTGTTTAGAATTCGGACTAAAAAATCAAATCATGGCCAGACAAGATGCTTTAGTAAAGTATTACTGGAGGATGAGGGAGGCAGAAGATAAACACTCTAGCCCACCGCTGTTGCGTTGAGATAAAGAATCAAGCAAGACAAGCTAACTCGACCATGACAATCCTGAAGGAATCTTTGTCGGCATTACAGCTAGAGGAGGTCTGGTCAATACCAGTAACATATTCTGGACTCAAAAGCGTGGTGAACACCGTAATCAAGCGGATCTCCTTGTTAACTGACAAAATGATTTTTGCAAAAAAAATCACGCCTGGGCCGTGATACAGGCCTATCAGAGGCTTAAGCCGCAACAGTATTTGATTGAACACCTTTCCTACCACAAAAAGCATTAACTGATGTTGCTACGATTGGGATCATTCCCCTCAAAGGATTTAACCCCCAAATGGAAATTTACATGGCCATCGAAGGAATGCCGCCTCTGTTGTCAAGGGGAGGAGTTACTACTACATTTACTATGTACATGCCCTTTTCTACTGAAAACACGCAAATTAATTCTTTGGGAGATTTTAAGGAATGAACAGATAAGAACATGTAGAGCTGCAGTCATCAGGTGTCTTGGAGGGCTTTCGATTCCTCTATACTGTAGCACCATAACATTCTGGAAAATAGCAGCAAAGGAACTGGAAAAATTTGATTTAATCCAAGCAGCTAACAAATAACCTGCTGGCTGACTTTTTTTTAAATGTATCATTTTACTTACCAGCTTTTTAACTGTGGTCACGACCCTAAGGCCTTTTTTCTTCTCTCTTCTGTTTTAAAAAAATGCTCATTTAATGTTTTGCGTTTTATGATGGTTTGACATCCTTTTACGATTTTTAAAGAATTAATAAAAGTATTTTTGACTGACTGAATAATTTATTGATTAATGCGATTAATGATTGATACGCTCCTTTCATTGCATATATGTTGGATTTTTGGGTGGCCTTGGAGCGGTAGACCATGGAGAGATGAGCGTAAGTTGAGAGAGTACGGGATCAGAATTATAGAGCTTGTGCACAAAGTCCTTGAACCTTTACCGCTTTAGGTATTGTTCCTGAAAAAAATAGCTAAAACAAGCCAAAGCCACAAAATGACGATGAAATTGTTAAAATGTCAGTAAACAAACAATAACTCAGCACACTGGGCTCACGCTGCTTGCCTAACAGAGCGCGGCTCCTCCTACCGTCTCAGCTTGTGCCAGACAGCGCCAGTGGGGTGTCAGGAGGCACTATAAATGCATGACTTATCCATTTTAGTGTGGTGATGCAGACCACCGCACTAATTTGCATTATTTTAATGCTTCATGCGTGATATTTGGCATGGCTGTTACTATAGGGAAGTTCTTGATTTCTAGGAACATTTTAAAATCTGGTAACTATGATTGTGCTCTCAGGTCTCCCCAACTGTTTTGAGTTGAACTTTGGCTTTGTATTACCTCTGAACCTTTTTAGCCACCTTGAAAGGTCAGATCACCTGGTTTTGAAAGGGGATCCCACTGAAATTAATATTGAGAACATCTGTTGTTTGGGAGTGAGTAAGGTTACCAAAGCTGGTGATTGCAGTGAGTCTACGGGGAGCTTTCATCTTGCTTTGAAGGTGAGTCCACTAAATGAGAGGGGTGGCTCTAGGTAAGTGAGAAACGGTGTAGCTGCACCTGGCGCTCACCTGGAGGAGGGTGGGGGGGTCTCTGGTTCAGAAATAATTTTTGAGTTTAAAGCCATCCGCTGCAGAGTTCCTTGTGTGTCAGACAGTTTGCTAGCATCAGTAAAAATGTCAAGGTAACTGGTGATTAATGTTCCTGCTGGAGAGAGATGGAGTTTTGTCTAGTGACAGTTATGACTCATCATAAAGTAACTCAAAGGGTTAATGTGCCTGCTGCAAAGAACATGTACCATGCAGACCATAGAATGCTATTTTATGTGGATAGGTCAGTGGGTTACTTATTTTGTCACAGAGATCGTTCTGTTATGTACAGTTCATAAGTTACAATTTTCGGTCCACTCTTCAGTACAGACATGATCTACGGTCTGGGTGTCAGGGGTGCCACGTTAATTCCCAGTTAGTGCCAAATGTCAAATGTCAAATGTCAAGGTACTTATAGAGCGCACTGTCACCAGACGGCCACCTTGCGGTGTCGCCTTTGCGGTTTCCTGGCGCTGATACTCATACCGCTGTGGAACCCCTCCTGGCTTTCCCTGTGAAGTGTCCACTCCTGGGCGCCCCCAGGGTGAAGCCAGGCATCCTCAGCGCTGTTGGGGCCAGTGTGGAGGCTAAGCAAGCTATTGCCCAGAGTTGCAGCGTGTGGCCCGTGATTAGAATAGGCACCGAGGCGAGAATAGACAGGTCCGAGGAAATTGAGCCCGAGCCCCGCCGAGGCGGGAATCGAACCCTGGTCCCTGGCCAGAACTCTGCTTCAGGGTCTGCCGCTCTAACCATTGAGCCACACTCCTCTAGTGCCCTCTGGGATGTGGCGACTACTAGCCAATGGGCTTCCAGATGAAGAGTGGCATGTAGCCTAGCTATCCCAGAATGCACTATTCTGTCCACTTTCATTATGGCAGAACCCCGTCTCTTGATATGTGGAGCTCCTTAGCTCACACCAGAGGTGTGGCTATCTGGGGGCTACATATCCATAGAAAAAAGTGGTTTGACTGTGGCTTCCCCCTCTCTTTCTTTGACGTCAACGTGTCTGCAAGAACAAAAGAAGAGCCCCTCCTGTGTGTCCAACATTTTCCCTTCGAAGGCGGCTTTACCTTTGAAGCTCGGCTTTTGGGTTCACACCCTGTTTTTCCTTCCAACCAGGCAAAAGTAATACTTCTCCCAATGGCGTGCTATTTGTGTGCCTTCCTGAGAGTTGTTCACACCTCCCCCCAGGAGGGCAAAATGCTGTCTTTCGGCTAGCAACTGTAAACAGTCATTGGAAAACTTTGGGCAAGAAAGTGATTACTTTTTAAAGTTTTCATTTGTACAAAAGGTGCATTAAATTAAATGCTTGTTTGTACAAAAGGTGCATTAAATTGAATGCTTGTTTCCAGTCCAGGGAAGACATGGCTAGGCAGTTCGGATGGACTGTTTTCATGAGGCACAGAGTCAGACTGATTTGCATATGGGCATGTCTGAACTGGGGTGGTGGAGTGAGCTAAAGAATGATGACGAATTAAACCCAGATCAGTTGACTGGGCGTGAGTGTTTGATTTGCTCAAGCACTCCGTCCATCATCCCCTTTGGTATCGCTTAAATTAAACTTGAAGCATCAAGTCGGGGTTAATGCAACATTTTTTTTGATACCTTGAAGTTTCATATTCACTGCTGAGTTGTCAGCGTGTAAGGCTGTTGTTGCCAATGGGGCGACTAGCATTACAACTGTAAAACAATAGAGCATGTTTTTTAATATCAGGACCTGTAAAGTTAAAAACTGCATGTCCATCTTTTTATTATGATGCACGATGCCTTTAGGGCTCGGTTGACTTGCCTTAGCAGTGACTATCAAATATTAAAAAGGAGCCCTTGGGCTCTGCTATTACTTTAAATGGCAAAGGGGAGTTAGCAGCTTGAAACTGCTCTGCCACCCCGCAATGGTGGCCTCAGTCATACTTTGGTTTGTCACACTCATGGTGGCACAGAGGTGCTGCAGACCATGAGAACCCTTTAACTTACCCGCACTGGGTACTCCTGGTACCATATACAAGGGGCTTGTAAGGATGTTAACTGTTAGATCTGGGGGTCTCTAGTTGGCAGGGTAGGTACCTCTGTCCAAGTAGGGACCCTTGCTTCTAGTCAGGGAAAGGGGGATACACTATTAAGATAACCCCTGCTCACCCTCTAGGTAGCTTGGCCTGAGCAGTCTAGGCTATCAAAGGCAATGTGTAAAGTATTTGTACCAACACTCACAGTAACACAGTGAAAACACCACAGATTTACTCCACACCAGTTTTAGAAAAATAAGGTATCTTTACTAAAAACTTCACAAGACCACATACTACAGGCAAACCAACATATAATTCAAAAGGTTACTTTAAAGATAGTTCAAGAGCTTGCAGAAAGTACTCCAGGATGTAAAAGTCAGTGTCCTGCACAATGCGACTCTCAATGCACAAAATGCGACACTCTCGTGCCCAACAGTACCTGTAGTTGCGATAAGGTTCCCAAAAGCTATAACAAGGAAGATGGCAAAGGCGATGCGATACTCCTGAGATCCTGGGGAGGCTTTGCAGCAGCCCTGCTTCACGCAGCAGAGGTGGATGCGCCGGCTCCGATCTGTAGGGGGAGGATGCGATGACTTTGGCTTTCGTTGCGTAGGTTTCTTAGGGGGAAGCTTCACGCACAGGTTTGATGCGACACGCTTCGATGTGGCACGATGCGCGGCGCAGCGTTGACTTACGGCGCCGCAACTCTCGATGCGCCACGGAACGGGACTCTGCGTCGACGCACTCGATGACTGGAGACTTTCATGCACCGGCAGTGGTGCGGCTCGCAAACTGGTTCTGCGACGACCCTCGCAATGTCAGGAATCTTCACGCTTCGGGACGATGCTCGACGCACTCGGCGATGCGGGGGCCCTGCGTGTTGCGATGGTGCCGCGATGAAATTTTCCACGCACTCTCGTTCTTGTGACACGCAATCGGATGATGCGTTGGGTACCAGTTGCTCTTTTTCACGCTTCTGCTTCCCAGCTCTCAAAACACAGCAAAACGACCTCCTGAGGCCCCAAGACTGGGCAAGCACTCCAAGGCAGGTCAGAACTCCTTCAGCAGAGTTCCAGGGGAGCTGGTGGTGAAGTCCTTTTGTTCCTGGGACTTCTTAACAGGGAGCCAGCTCTTCTCAGGCCCTTGGAGATCAGAATCAAAAGAAGGGGACACAGCAAAGTCCTACCCCTCTCCTTGGCAGCAAAGCAAAACAGCAAGCAGGCAGTCTTCTCCTCTTCAGTCCTTTTCAGCTTTCTCCTTGGCAGAGGTTTCTTCTTAGTTCCAAAGTGATCTAAAGTTTAGGTGTCTGGGGTCCTCTTCTTATACCCCTCCAAGTCTTTGTCTCTCTTTGTTCCAGTGGGGGGATTCCCCTGCTCAAACCGGTTCCTGGGTGTGCTCTGCTCTGGAGCACCTGGTTCCTTTCAGAGTGAGGGGCAGGGTCGTTAGACGCTCAGCAGGAGGTGGAGCCTTCTTTGTGCCAGCAGAGGCAGAGTCCTCAGCCTGGCCAGCAGGGGGTGGAGCCAGCTTTGTGCTGGCAGGGGCAGCCCTATTCAAACCCAGGGACTACTCCTCCCACCCATCTAAAGCAGATCACCCTATTCACCCTGCTGCTGACTCATCCAGGCTCCTGGAGCCACCTAGCCCATCACATGACACCAGTCAGCCAACCAGCACACAGGCACACAGGAAGGTTAAACAGGAGAATAGCTACTTTCTAAAAAGTACTATTCTCACACAGTGAATTTAAAAACCATCTTGCTAAAAAGATGTATAATTAAATTCTGAACACAGAGATACCAAACTTGGATTTTCTATCTTGCCCTGACAGATGCATTCCAACAGTGGCACTGCCTACGCATGTCTCCAAGCTGAGAGTGTCGACAGCTCGCTTTGTTTACAGTCTTGAGCTGCAACAGTCTTGGTGCTTTAGCCAGGGAGGAAGGTATAGGTCTCCGGTGCAATTTAAAGATGTCAGAGCGCATGGAGAGCCACAGGCAGTTCTCCTCTGGAGTTTCTCGCTCTGGCTCACAGCATTTTTTGCTTCTTACACGGCCCCATGCATGCTGTTTTATGGGGGCCAGCCCGAGCAACAGCAATGCCTTCTTAGGGGAGGCCGGGCAGTAAAGGTGGTAAAATAAAAACTGGCTGCATGGTGCCAGTCACGCAAGTGACAGCACTCTGAAGACTGATCAGCACACACAAGGTGCATTGCCACTGAGGGCCCACGTGGACAAAGTAAGCTGGCTTCACACTCTGTGCCTGCAGCCAGCCCCGCAACAAGAGAAAGAATGTTTAATTTGCTCACCACTCAGTTCATGTAGTTCGTATTTCTGTTCCTCTGCTGTGGGGCACGCTATTAACTAATTCTCTCAAGTGCAGAGATATTCAGCACAAACCTTAACATCTGCTGCTAAAAAGCACATATTAAGGAAACAAAGTACTGTAGATTGAAAGGCAATGCTCACAGACTGGAAGATGCCCTACTAGAAAGACTGGCGTAACTTTATTTCCCAATCAAGCACAAGTGTCTGTCAACATTTCTCACCAGAGCCACGAATCCTGAAAAAAAATAGAACATATATACAATGAAAGGAGCGTATCAATAATTAATCGCATTAATCAATAAATTATTGTACATTATATCAAAATGTTCAATCCAAAGGCCAAGAATTTTCCAAATTTCTTTCAGTGATGACATTTTTTTATTTTTATTTTCAAAAGTTCATTCAATTATTTCCATAATCTTCATTCAGTCGTAGATCAATCCATCAATTCTTTATCATCATTAATTCTTAACTGACACAGCCTACGCGTTTCGTCCTGTCACGACTTCATCAGGGCTGTAAAAAACAAAATGTATGCATTGATCAGTGTTCTGATACATTAACTAAAATTTTTATACCCTCCTGTTAATCTGACTAATACATTTCAGGCCTGCCTATCTCCATTCTAGATTTTCAAATCATACAATCACTGGATGGAAAAAAAAAATTTTGGAACACAACATATCACTCAACATAATTATAACAAAAATCGAAATGCATCCTTCAGCGCATAATGTTAACGCATCACCCACTTGAGCTGGGTGAGAAAAAAGCATGCTATTCATATCATCACTTCTCTTTAAGTCTAGCATGTTATCACCTCAAATCTCTTTCATCTGTTATCCCTCAACTTTCATCACTACCCTACAAACATTTCCCATAAGTAATTAGGCTTGACTAATAATAATAACCTCATTTTATTACCTTATATTTATGATGATTGGTGGTTGAACATCCAATGAACACAATTTGTTATTATCGAATAGATAGCCTTTTTATTAATCGTCACTTTTCTTCCTAATTATTGAAAACTGATAGTAGTTGGAATGACTGCTAATATAATTTATCAGTCTGTGATGTTTGGTTCAAATTCGAACCTACGTACCTGTATTTTTTGTTTGGCTTGTACATTATTTTTGACTCAGTTGGATATTTTATAAGGCGGCGCGAATAGTTCTTATTACTAAAAAGTAAAAATAATAATTTTCAACATGAGCTATGTCTCTCACCACCTGCTATTAAAGAATTCTTCTCCATAGTATACATAACATCTGACTGTATAATCAGTTTCAAGTTCCATAAGAGGATCAGCAATCTTATGTACTTGTTCGCTGATATCTTCTCATCTTTCTAAGTATGTCATTACTTTTCCTAAGTATAAAAATTAACAATTAATCCAAAATCCCTATGCAAATTTAGTTTGATATTTAGCCAAAAGTGGAACCTACGTACCGTTAATTTCCCTTATTTATGAAGTCCAACCAATCTAATTAATTCCCTCCTTCGTTCTTAAACAAACCGATATATTTTGTGTGGTCAATGCTGGCCGTTCAAGTGTGCTGTAATATACAAAGCAACATTAACTGCAATCTACCGCTAATCCCATTTGCCATTTCTACACCTCCCCACTCGACCCGTATAGTTTCACCGTGTTCCAAATGAACGTCCGCATCCTCCCCTGTCAGTATTGAAACTCCCGCTGTGAACTGTTCACTGACTCACCCGTATTTCAATGCGATATCAGCCTATTAGATTCCATATTCAATTGGTCTATTCTCCAATCAGATTTGCTCCGTTATTCAATCGTATTCACTTCCTAGTTCAGTTCCCTCTCTGGTCCGCTATTACAATTGTTCAATCACAACACGTTATTGATGAACAGGCGTTCCATTTGACTTCTATGGTACCCATTACCAAACCGTGTGTTTATTCAACTGTTTCCTCTCTTGTCCGCAACTAAGGTCACTCCCCCTTTGTCCATTCGATTGTCCTTAGTTATACGGGTCTATTCAATTCTAGTTCTTTCACGTACATTCAGCCAATCCTAACCAACTTTATATATATCGAATGCATTAAAACCAATCACAATCAACTATTCAATTTCTAACCCGCAAGCCAGAGTACCATGTGACCTAATATCACTGATTGTTAGCTCACGGACATAGTCCATTGTATAGAGTCGGCAATGATTGATTGAATATACGTGAAATATTCACGTCGATTGGTCTTTTATATCAACATTGGTGGGTATACCTTCAAATTATATATAAAAAATCTGAAGTGACGAAAAAAAGAGTTCCAAGAACACATTTGGGCGATACTCCATTATGCTTGCAAACTGGGGGACTCCAGGCTCTTTTGGGAACAAATCAACCAATTAACCAATGGCCGGAATCAACATCATAATTCAGATATATTGGAGGCCACATGGAGAGCTCACGTTGATCTCCTATATAATGAAACTACACCCCTATCGGCCCCAAATTGCGAATCATCAACAGGGAAGGAGGCTGGAGGTCAAGATAATGTCAATGATACCATGAACCACGAATCCCCCAAGGATTTTGTGTCGTTTTCAGAAACTCAAGTTCTAAAAACTATAAAAAATTTAAAACCCGAGGGAGCCCCAGGTCCGAACGGACTACCAAATGCCCTGTTTCGACATGACCCCGCATTCTGGTCTCAAGTCCTGACTCCTCTTTTTTCCAAAGTTACAGCCGACAGTTTGATCCACGAGCCCTGGAGAGGAAGCATTCTTAATCCAATCTATAAGACTCCTGGACACCATCATCAATCTGTATTCTCATACGTGGGTGCAAATCAAGAAAAGAGACGGGTCCAGCATAACCGATACGATTCCAACATTAAATGGGCTAAAACAAGGATGCATTTTAGCGCCTTGTCTGTTCAACATTTACACGTCAGATCTCGACAAGTGCCTTCAGTCAATTCCAGCTGACCCCCCAAAACTGGGCAAAATACCGACACCGTGCCTTCAATACGCAGATGACATTGTGTTGCTAGCACAAACACCAGTTGGCCTGCAGAAACTGATCACGGGACTAGGAGCCTATACCATCTTAAATCAACTTATGATTAACCATCAAAAGACAAAAGTTATGCGTTTTTCTAAACATAATAAAACATGGAACAGGCACACCTTCTCCTGGAAACTGGGCGAACAACCACTGGCCCGCGTTGCTTCCTATAAATGTCAAGGCTTCTCGCTTGACTGCAAGCTCAACTTTAAGCAACACGTGGAACATGGATGCACAAAAGCAAAACAACTGTTATTTGCCTTCAAAATCCTGAAGAAAAAGCTTACAGGTTGCTCCACCGGTCATCTGCTGAAAGTGATCGCCGCACAATTCCTACCTTCCATCTCGTATGGCTCAGAAATCCTGAACAGTAAAGATGCTACAGCACTGAATATAGCACAATCCACATTCTTCAAAAGACTGTTCTCAATACCATTACCTATCTCACAGGAACAAATCTGTTTAGAATTCGGACTAAAAAATCAAATCATGGCCAGACAAGATGCTTTAGTAAAGTATTACTGGAGGATGAGGGAGGCAGAAGATAAACACTCTAGCCCACCGCTGTTGCGTTGAGATAAAGAATCAAGCAAGACAAGCTAACTCGACCATGACAATCCTGAAGGAATCTTTGTCGGCATTACAGCTAGAGGAGGTCTGGTCAATACCAGTAACATATTCTGGACTCAAAAGCGTGGTGAACACCGTAATCAAGCGGATCTCCTTGTTAACTGACAAAATGATTTTTGCAAAAAAAATCACGCCTGGGCCGTGATACAGGCCTATCAGAGGCTTAAGCCGCAACAGTATTTGATTGAACACCTTTCCTACCAGAAAAAGCATTAACTGATGTTGCTACGATTGGGATCATTCCCCTCAAAGGATTTAACCCCCAAATGGAAATTTACATGGCCATCGAAGGAATGCCGCCTCTGTTGTCAAGGGGAGGAGTTACTACTACATTTACTATGTACATGCCCTTTTCTACTGAAAACACGCAAATTAATTCTTTGGGAGATTTTAAGGAACGAACAGATAAGAACATGTAGAGCTGCAGTCATCAGGTGTCTTGGAGGGCTTTCGATTCCTCTATACTGTAGCACCATAAAATTCTGGAAAATAGCAGCAAAGGAACTGGAAAAATTTGATTTAATCCAAGCAGCTAACAAATAACCTGCTGGCTGACTGTTTTTTTAAATGTATCGTTTTACTTACCAGCTTTTTAACTGTGGTCACGACCCTAAGGCCTTTTTTCTTCTCTCTTCTGTTTTAAAAAAATGCTCATTTAATGTTTTGCGTTTTATGATGGTTTGACATCCTTTTACGATTTTTAAAGAATTAATAAAAGTATTTTTGACTGACTGAATAATTTATTGATTAATGCGATTAATGATTGATACGCTCCTTTCATTGCATATATGTTGGATTTTTGGGTGGCCTTGGAGCGGTAGACCATGGAGAGATGAGCGTAAGTTGAGAGAGTACGGGATCAGAATTATAGAGCTTGTGCACAAAGTCCTTGAACCTTTACCGCTTTAGGTATTGTTCCTGAAAAAAATAGCTAAAACAAGCCAAAGCCACAAAATGACGATGAAATTGTTAAAATGTCAGTAAACAAACAATAACTCAGCACACTGGGCTCACGCTGCTTGCCTAACAGAGCGCGGCTCCTCCTACCGTCTCAGCTTGTGCCAGACAGCGCCAGTGGGGTGTCAGGAGGCACTATAAATGCATGACTTATCCATTTTAGTGTGGTGATGCAGACCACCGCACTAATTTGCATTATTTTAATGCTTCATGCGTGATATTTGGCATGGCTGTTACTATAGGGAAGTTCTTGATTTCTAGGAACATTTTAAAATCTGGTAACTATGATTGTGCTCTCAGGTCTCCCCAACTGTTTTGAGTTGAACTTTGGCTTTGTATTACCTCTGAACCTTTTTAGCCACCTTGAAAGGTCAGATCACCTGGTTTTGAAGGGGGATCCCACTGAAATTAATATTGAGAACATCTGTTGTTTGGGAGTAAGTAAGGTTACCAAAGCTGGTGATTGCAGTAAGTCTACGGGGAGCTTTCATCTTGCTTTGAAGGTGAGTCCACTAAATGAGAGGGGTGGCTCTAGGTAAGTGAGAAACGGTGCAGCTGCACCTGGCGCTCACCTGGAGGAGGGTGGGGGGGTCTCTGGTTTAGAAATAATTTTTGAGTTTAAAGCCATCCGCTGCAGAGTTCCTTGTGTGTCAGACAGTTTGCTAGCATCAGTAAAAATGTCAAGGTAACTGGTGATTAATGTTCCTGCTGGAGAGAGATGGAGTTTTGTCTAGTGACAGTTATGACTCATCATAAAGTAACTCAAAGGGTTAATGTGCCTGCTGCAAAGAACATGTACCATGCAGACCATAGAATGCTATTTTATGTGGATAGCTTAGTGGGTTACTTATTTTGTCACAGAGATCGTTCTGTTATGTACAGTTCATAAGTTACAATCTTCGGTCCACTCTTCAGTACAGACATGATCTACGGTCTGGGTGTCAGGGGTGCCACGTTAATTCCCAGTTAGTGCCCTCTGGGATGTGGCGACTACTAGCCAATGGGCTTCCAGATGAAGAGTGGCATGTAGCCTAGCTATCCCAGAATGCACTATTCTGTCCACTTTCATTATGGCAGAACCCCGTCTCTTGATATGTGGAGCTCCTTAGCTCACACCAGAGGTGTGGCTATCTGGGGGCTACATATCCATAGAAAAAAGTGGTTTGACTGTGGCTTCCCCCTCTCTTTCTTTGACGTCAACGTGTCTGCAAGAACAAAAGAAGAGCCCCTCCTGTGTGTCCAACATTTTCCCTTCGAAGGCGGCTTTACCTTTGAAGCTCGGCTTTTGGGTTCACACCCTGTTTTTCCTTCCTGCCAGGCAAAAGTAATACTTCTCCCAATGGCGTGCTATTTGTGTGCCTTCCTGAGAGTTGTTCACACCTCCCCCCAGGAGGGCAAAATGCTGTCTTTCGGCTAGCAACTGTAAACAGTCATTGGAAAACTTTGGGCAAGAAAGTGATTACTTTTTAAAGTTTTCATTTGTACAAAAGGTGCATTAAATTAAATGCTTGTTTGTACAAAAGGTGCATTAAATTGAATGCTTGTTTCCAGTCCAGGGAAGACATGGCTAGGCAGTTCGGGGTGGACTGTTCCCATGAGGCACAGAGTCAGACTGATTTGCATATGGGCATGTCTGAACTGGGGTGGTGGAGTGAGCTAAAGAATGATGACGAATTAAACCCAGATCAGTTGACTGGGCGTGAGTGTTTGATTTGCTCAAGCACTCCGTCCATCATCCCCTTTGGTATCGCTTTGTTCGCCCTAAGTTGTCAGGGTATGCCCAGACGTGGGTCCCTTGCTCACTTTGCCACTGGATTCAAGCTAGCCTGGCTGATGATGGCTGATTAGCCAGAAACCGGTCCCAGGATGCTTGTTTCCGGTCCAGGGAAGACATGGCTTGGCAGTTCGGGTTGGACTGTTCCCATGAGGCACAGGGTCAGACTGATTTGCATATGGCCATGTCTGAACTGGGGTGGTGGAGTGTGCTAAATAATGATGATGGATTAAACCCAGATCAGTTGACTGGGGGTGAGTGTTTGATTTGCTCAAGCGCTCCGTCCATCATCCCCTTTGGTATCGCTTAAATTAAACTTGAAGCATCAAGTCGGGGTTAATGCAACATTTTTTTTGATACCTTGAAGTTTCATATTCACTGCTGAGTTGTCAGCGTGTAAGGCTGTTGTTGCCAATGGGGCGACTAGCATTACAACTGTAAAACAATAGAGCATGTTTTTTAATATCAGGACCTGTAAAGTTAAAAACTGCATGTCCATCTTTTTATTATGATGCACGATGCCTTTAGGGCTCGGTTGACTTGCCTTAGCAGTGACTATCAAATATAAAAAAGGAGCCCTTGGGCTCTGCTATTACTTTAAATGGCAAAGGGGAGTTAGCAGCTTGAAACTGCTCTGCCACCCCGCAATGGTGGGCTCAGAGTCATACTTTGGTTTGTCACACTCGTGGTGGCACAGAGGAGCTGCAGACCATGAGAACCCTTTAACTTACCCGCACTGGGTACTCCTGGTACCATATCCAAGGGGCTTGTAAGGATGTTAACTGTTAGATCTGGGGGTCTCTAGTTGGCAGGGTAGGTACCTCTGTCCAAGTAGGGACCCTTGCTTCTAGTCAGGGAAAGGGGGATACACTGTTAAGATAACCCCTGCTCACCCTCTAGGTAGCTTGGCCTGAGCAGTCTAGGCTATCAAAGGCAATGTGTAAAGTATTTGTACCAACACTCACAGTAACACAGTGAAAACACCACAGATTTACTCCACACCAGTTTTAGAAAAATAAGGTATCTTTACTAAAAACTTCACAAGACCACATACTACAGACAAACCAACATATAATTCAAAAGGTTACTTTAAAGATAGTTCAAGAGCTTGCAGAAAGTACTCCAGGATGTAAAAGTCAGTGTCCTGCACAATGCGACTCTCAATGCACAAAATGCGACACTCTCGTGCCCAACAGTACCTGTAGTTGCGATAAGGTTCCCAAAAGCTATAACAAGGAAGATGGCAAAGGCGATGCGATACTCCTGAGATCCTGGGGAGGCTTTGCAGCAGCCCTGCTTCACGCAGCAGAGGTGGATGCGCCGGCTCCGATCTGTAGGGGGAGGATGCGATGACTTTGGCTTTCGTTGCGTAGGTTTCTTAGGGGGAAGCTTCACGCACAGGTTTGATGCGACACGCTTCGATGTGGCACGATGCGCGGCGCAGCGTTGACTTCCGGCGCCGCAACTCTCGATGCGCCACGGAACGGGACTCTGCGGCGACGCACTCGATGACTGGAGACTTTCACACACCGGCAGTTGTGCGGCTCGCAAACTGGTTCTGCGACGACCCTCGCAATGTCAGGAATCTTCACGCTTCGGGACGATGCTCGACGCACTCGGCGATGCGGGGGCCCTGCGTGTTGCGATGGTGCCGCGATGAAATTTTCCACGCACTCTCGTTCTTGCGACACGCAATCGGATGATGCGTTGGGTACCAGTTGCTCTTTTTCACGCTTCTGCTTCCCAGCTCCCAAAACACAGCAAAACGACCTCCTGAGGCCCCAAGACTGGGCAAGCACTCCAAGGCAGGTCAGAACTCCTTCAGCAGAGTTCCAGGGGAGCTGGTGGTGAAGTCCTTTTGTTCCTGGGACTTCTTAACAGGGAGCCAGCTCTTCTCAGGCCCTTGGAGATCAGAATCAAAAGAAGGGGACACAGCAAAGTCCTACCCCTCTCCTTGGCAGCAAAGCAAAACAGCAAGCAGGCAGTCTTCTCCTCTTCAGTCCTTTTCAGCTTTCTCCTTGGCAGAGGTTTCTTCTTAGTTCCAAAGTGATCTAAAGTTTAGGTGTCTGGGGTCCTCTTCTTATACCCCTCCAAGTCTTTGTCTCTCTTTGTTCCAGTGGGGGGATTCCCCTGCTCAAACCGGTTCCTGGGTGTGCTCTGCTCTGGAGCACCTGGTTCCTTTCAGAGTGAGGGGCAGGGTCGTTAGACGCTCAGCAGGAGGTGGAGCCTTCTTTGTGCCAGCAGAGGCAGAGTCCTCAGCCTGGCCAGCAGGGGGTGGAGCCAGCTTTGTGCTGGCAGGGGCAGCCCTATTCAAACCCAGGAACTACTCCTCCCACCCATCTAAAGCAGATCACCCTATTCACCCTGCTGCTGACTCATCCAGGCTCCTGGAGCCACCTAGCCCATCACATGACACCAGTCAGCCAACCAGCACACAGGCACACAGGAAGGTTAAACAGGAGAATAGCTACTTTCTAAAAAGTACTATTCTCACACAGTGAATTTAAAAACCATCTTGCTAAAAAGATGTATAATTAAATTCTGAACACAGAGATACCAAACTTGGATTTTCTATCTTGCCCTGACAGATGCATTCCAACAGTGGCACTGCCTACGCATGTCTCCAAGCTGAGAGTGTCGACAGCTCGCTTTGTTTACAGTCTTGAGCTGCAACAGTCTTGGTGCTTCAGCCAGGGAGGAAGGTATAGGTCTACAGCTGCAATTTAAAGATGTCAGAGCGCATGGAGAGCCACAGGCAGTTCTCCTCTGGAGTTTCTCGCTCTGGCTCACATCATTTTTTGCTTCTTACACGGCCCCATGCATGCTGTTTTATGGGGGCCAGCCCGAGCAACAGCAATGCCTTCTTAGGGGAGGCCGGGCAGTAAAGGTGGTAAAATAAAAACTGGCTGCATGGTGCCAGTCATGGTGCCTTTCACGCAAGTGACAGCACTCTGAAGACTGATCAGCACACACAAGGTGCATTGCCACTAAGGGCCCGCGTGGACAAAGTAAGCTGGCTTCACACTCTGTGCCTGCAGCCAGCCCCGCAACAAGAGAAAGAATGTTTAATTTGCACACCACTCAGTTCATGTAGTTCGTATTTCTGTTCCTCTGCTGTGGGGCACGCTATTAACTAATTCTCTCAAGTGCAGAGATATTCAGCACAAACCTTAACATCTGCTGCTAAAAAGCACATATTAAGGAAACAAAGTACTGTAGATTGAAAGGCAATGCTCACAGACTGGAAGATGCCCTACTGGAAAGACTGGCGTAACTTTATTTCCCAAACAAGCACAAGTGTCTGTCAACATTTCTCACCAGAGCCACGAATCCTGAAAAAAAATAGAACATATATACAATGAAAGGAGCGTATCAATCATTAATCGCATTAATCAATAAATTATTGTACATTATATCAAAATGTTCAATCCAAAGGCCAAGAATTTTCCAAATTTCTTTCAGTGATGACATTTTTTTATTTTTATTTTCAAAAGTTCATTCAATTATTTCCATAATCTTCATTCAGTCGTAGATCAATCCATCAATTCTTTATCATCATTAATTCTTAACTGACACAGCCTACGCGTTTCGTCCTGTCACGACTTCATCAGGGCTGTAAAAAACAAAATGTATGCACTGATCAGTGTTCTGATACATTAACTAAAATTTGTATACCCTCCTGTTAATCTGACTAATACATTTCAGGCCTGCCTATCTCCATTCTAGATTTTCAAATCATACAACCACTGGATGGAAAAAATAAATTTTGGAACACAACATATCACTCAACATAATTATAACAAAAATCGAAATGCATCCTTCAGCGCATAATGTTAACGCATCACCCACTTGAGCTGGGTGAGAAAAAAGCATGCTATTCATATCATCACTTCTCTTTAAGTCTAGCATGTTATCACCTCAAATCTCTTTCATCTGTTATCCCTCAACTTTCATCACTACCCTACAAACATTTCCCATAGGTAATTAGGCTTGACTAATAATAATAACCTCATTTTATTACCTTATATTTATGATGATTGGTGGTTGAACATCCAATGAACACAATTTGTTATTATCGAATAGATAGCCTTTTTATTAATCGTCACTTTTCTTCCTAATTATTGAAAACTGATAGTAGTTGGAATGACTGCTAATATAATTTATCAGTCTGTGATGTTCGGTTCAAATTCGAACCTACGTACCTGTATTTTTTGTTTGGCTTCTACATTATTTTTGACTCAGTTGGATATTTTATAAGGCGGCGGGAATAGTTCTTATTACTAAAAAGTAAAAATAATAATTTTCAACATGAGCTAGGTCTCTCACCACCTGCTATTAAAGAATTCTTCTCCATAGTATACATAACATCTGACTGTATAATCAGTTTCAAGTTCCATAATCTTGTAGGAGGATCAGCAATCTTATGTACTTGTTCGCTGATATCTTCTCGTCTTTCTAAGTATGTCATTACTTTTCCTAAGTATAAAAATTAACAATTAATCCAAAATCCCTATGCAAATTTAGTTTGATATTTAGCTAAAAGTGGAACCTACGTACCGTTAATTTCCCTTATTTATGAAGTCCAACCAATCTAATGAATTCCCTCCTTCGTTCTTAAACAAACCGATATATTTTGTGTGGTCAATGCTGGCTGTTCAAGTGTGCTGTAATATACAAAGCAACATTAACTGCAATCTACCGCTAATCCCATTTGCCATTTCTACACCTCCCCACTCGACCCGTATAGTTTCACCGTGTTCCAAATGAACGTCCGCATCCTCCCCTGTCAGTATTGAAACTCCCGCTGTGAACTGTCCACTGACTCACCCGTATTTCAATGCGATATCAGCCTATTAGGTTCCATATTCAATTGGTCTATTCTCCAATCAGATTTGCTCCGTTATTCAATCGTATTCACTTCCTAGTTCAGTTCCCTCTCTGGTCCGCTATTACAATTGACCAATCACAACACGTTATTGATGAACAGGCGTTCCATTTGACTTCTATGGTACCCATTACCAAACCGTGTGTTTATTCACCTGTTTCCTCTCTTGTCCGCAACTAAGGTCACTCCCCCTTTGTCCATTCGATTGTCCTTAGTTATACGGGTCTATTCAATTCTAGTTCTTTCACGTACATTCAGCCAATCCTAACCAACTTTATATATATCGAATGCATTAAAACCAATCACAATCAACTATTCAATTTCTAACCCGCAAGCCAGAGTACCATGTGACCTAATATCACTGATTGTTAGCTTACGGACATAGTCCATTGTATAGAGTCGGCAATGATTGATTGAATATACGTGAAATATTCACGTCGATTGGTCTTTTATATCAACATTGGTGGGTATACCTTCAAATTATATATAAAAAATCTGAAGTGACGAAAAAAAGAGTTCCAAGAACACATTTGGGCGATACTCCATTATGCTTGCCAACTGGGGGACTCCAGGCTCTTTTGGGAACAAATCAACCAATTAACCAATGGCCGGAATCAACATCATAATTCAGATATATTGGAGGCCACATGGAGAGCTCACGTTGATTTCCTATATAAAGAAACTACACCCCTATCGGCCCTAAATTGCGAATCATCAACAGGGAAGGAGGCTGGAGGTCAAGATAATGTCAATGATACCATGAACCACGAATCCCCCAAGGATTTTGTGTCGTTTTCAGAAACTCAAGTTCTAAAAACTATAAAAAATTTAAAACCCGAGGGAGCCCCAGGTCCGAACAGACTACCAAATGCCCTGTTTCGGCATGACCCCGCATTCTGGTCTCAAGTCCTGACTCCTCTTTTTTCCAAAGTTACAGCCGACAGTTTGATCCACGAGCCCTGGAGAGGAAGCATTCTTAATCCAATCTATAAGACTCCTGGACACCATCATCAATCTGTATTCTCATACGTGGGTGCAAATCAAGAAAGGAGACGGGTCCAGCATAACCGATACGATTCCAACATTAAATGGGCTAAAACAAGGTTGCATTTTAGCACCTTGTCTGTTCAACATTTACACGTCAGATCTCGACAAGTGCCTTCAGTCAATTCCAGCTGACCCCCCAAAACTGGGCAAAATACCGACACCGTGCCTTCAATACGCAGATGACATTGTGTTGCTAGCACAAACACCAGTTGGCCTGCAGAAACTGATCACGGGACTAGGAGCCTATACCATCTTAAATCAACTTATGATTAACCATCAAAAGACAAAAGTTATGCGTTTTTCTAAACATAATAAAACATGGAACAGGCACACCTTCTCTTGGAAACTGGGCGAACAACCACTGGCCCGCGTTGCTTCCTATAAATGTCAAGGCTTCTCGCTTGACTGCAAGCTCAACTTTAAGCAACACGTGGAACATGGATGCACAAAAGCAAAACAACTGTTATTTGCCTTCAAAATCCTGAAGAAAAAGCTTACAGGTTGCTCCACCGGTCATCTGCTGAAAGTGATCGCCGCACAATTCCTACCTTCCATCTCGTATGGCTCAGAAATCCTGAACAGTAAAGATGCTACAGCACTGAATATAGCACAATCCACATTCTTCAAAAGACTGTTCTCAATACCATTACCTATCTCACAGGAACAAATCTGTTTAGAATTCGGACTAAAAAATCAAATCATGGCCAGACAAGATGCTTTAGTAAAGTATTACTGGAGGATGAGGGAGGCAGAAGATAAACACTCTAGCCCACCGCTGTTGCGTTGAGATAAAGAATCAAGCAAGACAAGCTAACTCGACCATGACAATCCTGAAGGAATCTTTGTCGGCATTACAGCTAGAGGAGGTCTGGTCAATACCAGTAACATATTCTGGACTCAAAAGCGTGGTGAACACCGTAATCAAGCGGATCTCCTTGTTAACTGACAAAATGATTTTTGCAAAAAAAATCACGCCTGGGCCGTGATACAGGCCTATCAGAGGCTTAAGCCGCAACAGTATTTGATTGAACACCTTTCCTACCACAAAAAGCATTAACTGATGTTGCTACGATTGGGATCATTCCCCTCAAAGGATTTAACCCCCAAATGGAAATTTACATGGCCATCGAAGGAATGCCGCCTCTGTTGTCAAGGGGAGGAGTTACTACTACATTTACTATGTACATGCCCTTTTCTACTGAAAACACGCAAATTAATTCTTTGGGAGATTTTAAGGAACGAACAGATAAGAACATGTAGAGCTGCAGTCATCAGGTTTCTTGGAGGGCCTTCGATTCCTCTATACTGTAGCACCATAACATTCTGGAAAATAGCAGCAAAGGAACTGGAAAAATTTGATTTAATCCAAGCAGCTAACAAATAACCTGCTGGCTGACTTTTTTTAAAATGTATCATTTTACTTACCAGCTTTTTAACTGTGGTCACGACCCTAAGGCCTTTTTTCTTCTCTCTTCTGTTTTAAAAAAATGCTCATTTAATGTTTTGCGTTTTATGATGGTTTGACATCCTTTTACGATTTTTAAAGAATTAATAAAAGTATTTTTGACTGACTGAATAATTTATTGATTAATGCGATTAATGATTGATACGCTCCTTTCATTGCATATATGTTGGATTTTTGGGTGGCCTTGGAGCGGTAGACCATGGAGAGTTGAGCGTAAGTTGAGAGAGTACGGGATCAGAATTATAGAGCTTGTGCACAAAGTCCTTGAACCTTTACCGCTTTAGGTATTGTTCCTGAAAAAAATAGCTAAAACAAGCCAAAGCCACAAAATGACGATGAAATTGTTAAAATGTCAGTAAACAAACAATAACTCAGCACACTGGGCTCACGCTGCTTGCCTAACAGAGCGCGGCTCCTCCTACCGTCTCAGCTTGTGCCAGACAGCGCCAGTGGGGTGTCAGGAGGCACTATAAATGCATGACTTATCCATTTTAGTGTGGTGATGCAGACCACCGCACTAATTTGCATTATTTTAATGCTTCATGCGTGATATTTGGCATGGCTGTTACTATAGGGAAGTTCTTGATTTCTAGGAACATTTTAAAATCTGGTAACTATGATTGTGCTCTCAGGTCTCCCCAACTGTTTTGAGTTGAACTTTGGCTTTGTATTACCTCTGAACCTTTTTAGCCACCTTGAAAGGTCAGATCACCTGGTTTTGAAGGGGGATCCCACTGAAATTAATATTGAGAACATCTGTTGTTTGGGAGTGAGTAAGGTTACCAAAGCTGGTGATTGCAGTGAGTCTACGGGGAGCTTTCATCTTGCTTTGAAGGTGAGTCCACTAAATGAGAGGGGTGGCTCTAGGTAAGTGAGAAACGGTGCAGCTGCACCTGGCGCTCACCTGGAGGAGGGTGGGGGGGGTCTCTGGTTTAGAAATAATTTTTGAGTTTAAAGCCATCCGCTGCAGAGTTCCTTGTGTGTCAGACAGTTTGCAAGTATCAGTAAAAATGTCAAGGTAACTGGTGATTAATGTTCCTGCTGGAGAGAGATGGAGTTTTGTCTAGTGACAGTTATGACTCATCATAAAGTAACTCAAAGGGTTAATGTGCCTGCTGCAAAGAACATGTACCATGCAGACCATAGAATGCTATTTTATGTGGATAGCTCAGTGGGTTACTTATTTTGTCACAGAGATCGTTCTGTTATTTACAGTTCATAAGTTACAATCTTCGGTCCACTCTTCAGTACAGACATGATCTACGGTCTGGGTGTCAGGGGTGCCACGTTAATTCCCAGTTAGTGCCCTCTGGGATGTGGCGACTACTAGCCAATGGGCTTCCAGATGAAGAGTGGCATGTAGCCTAGACTATTCTGTCCACTTTCGTTATGGCAGAACCCCGTCTCTTGATATGTGGAGCTCCTTAGCTCACACCAGAGGTGTGGCTATCTGGGGGCTACATATCCATAGAAAAAAGTGGTTTGACTGTGGCTTCCCCCTCTCTTTCTTTGACGTCAACGTGTCTGCAAGAACAAAAGAAGAGCCCCTCCTGTGTGTCCAACATTTTCCCTTCGAAGGCGGCTTTACCTTTGAAGCTCGGCTTTTGGGTTCACACCCTGTTTTTCCTTCCTGCCAGGCAAAATTAATACTTCTCCCAATGGCATGCTATTTGTGTGCCTTCTTGAGAGTTGTTCACACCTCCCCCCAGGAGGGCAAAATGCTGTCTTTCGGCTAGCAACTGTAAACAGTCATTGGAAAACTTTGGGCAAGAAAGTGATTACTTTTTAAAGTTTTCATTTGTACAAAAGGTGCATTAAATTAAATGCTTGTTTGTACAAAAGGTGCATTAAATTGAATGCTTGTTTCCAGTCCAGGGAAGACATGGCTAGGCAGTTCGGGGTGGACTGTTCCCATGAGGCACAGAGTCAGACTGATTTGCATATGGGCATGTCTGAACTGGGGTGGTGGAGTGAGCTAAAGAATGATGACGAATTAAACCCAGATCAGTTGACTGGGCGTGAGTGTTTGATTTGCTCAAGCACTCCGTCCATCATCCCCTTTGGTATCGCTTTGTTCGCCCTAAGTTGTCAGGGTATGCCCAGACGTGGGTCCCTTGCTCACTTTGCCACTGGATTCAAGCTAGCCTGGCTGATGATGGCTGATTAGCCAGAAACCGGTCCCAGGATGCTTGTTTCCGGTCCAGGGAAGACATGGCTTGGCAGTTCGGGTTGGACTGTTCCCATGAGGCACAGGGTCAGACTGATTTGCATATGGCCATGTCTGAACTGGGGTGGTGGAGTGTGCTAAATAATGATGATGGATTAAACCCAGATCAGTTGACTGGGGGTGAGTGTTTGATTTGCTCAAGCGCGCCGTCCATCATCCCCTTTGGTATCGCTTAAATTAAACTTGAAGCATCAAGTCGGGGTTAATGCAACATTTTTTTTGATACCTTGAAGTTTCATATTCACTGCTGAGTTGTCAGCGTGTAAGGCTGTTGTTGCCAATGGGGCGACTAGCATTACAACTGTAAAACAATAGAGCATGTTTTTTAATATCAGGACCTGTAAAGTTAAAAACTGCATGTCCATCTTTTTATTATGATGCACGATGCCTTTAGGGCTCGGTTGACTTGCCTTAGCAGTGACTATCAAATATTAAAAAGGAGCCCTTGGGCTCTGCTATTACTTTAAATGGCAAAGGGGAGTTAGCAGCTTGAAACTGCTCTGCCACCCCGCAATGGTGGGCTCAGAGTCATACTTTGGTTTGTCACACTCGTGGTGGCACAGAGGAGCTGCAGACCATGAGAACCCTTTAACTTACCCGCACTGGGTACTCCTGGTACCATATACAAGGGGCTTGTAAGGATGTTAACTGTTAGATCTGGGGGTCTCTAGTTGGCAGGGTAGGTACCTCTGTCCAAGTAGGGACCCTTGCTTCTAGTCAGGGAAAGGGGGATACACTGTTTAGATAACCCCTGCTCACCCTCTAGGTAGCTTGGCCTGAGCAGTCTAGGCTATCAAAGGCAATGTGTAAAGTATTTGTACCAACACTCACAGTAACACAGTGAAAACACCACAGATTTACTCCACACCAGTTTTAGAAAAATAAGGTATCTTTACTAAAAACTTCACAAGACCACATACTACAGACAAACCAACATATAATTCAAAAGGTTACTTTAAAGATAGTTCAAGAGCTTGCAGAAAGTACTCCAGGATGTAAAAGTCAGTGTCCTGCACAATGCGACTCTCAATGCACAAAATGCGACACTCTCGTGCCCAACAGTACCTGTAGTTGCGATAAGGTTCCCAAAAGCTATAACAAGGAAGATGGCAAAGGCGATGCGATACTCCTGAGATCCTGGGGAGGCTTTGCAGCAGCCCTGCTTCACGCAGCAGAGGTGGATGCGCCGGCTCCAATCTGTAGGGGGAGGATGCGATGACTTTGGCTTTCGTTGCGTAGGTTTCTTAGGGGGAAGCTTCACGCACAGGTTTGATGCGACACGCTTCGATGTGGCACGATGCGCGGCGCAGCGTTGACTTCCGGCGCCGCAACTCTCGATGCGCCACGGAACGGGACTCTGCGTCGACGCACTCGATGACTGGAGACTTTCACGCACCGGCAGTGGTGCGGCTCGCAAACTGGTTCTGCGACGACCCTCGCAATGTCAGGAATCTTCACGCTTCGGGACGATGCTCGACGCACTCGGCGATGCGGGGGCCCTGCGTGTTGCGATGGTGCCGCGATGAAATTTTCCACGCACTCTCGTTCTTGCAACACGCAATCGGATGATGCGTTGGGTACCAGTTGCTCTTTTTCACGCTTCTGCTTCCCAGCTCCCAAAACACAGCAAAACGACCTCCTGAGGCCCCAAGACTGGGCAAGCACTCCAAGGCAGGTCAGAACTCCTTCAGCAGAGTTCCAGGGGAGCTGGTGGTGAAGTCCTTTTGTTCCTGGGACTTCTTAACAGGGAGCCAGCTCTTCTCAGGCCCTTGGAGATCAGAATCAAAAGAAGGGGACACAGCAAAGTCCTACCCCTCTCCTTGGCAGCAAAGCAAAACAGCAAGCAGGCAGTCTTCTCCTCTTCAGTCCTTTTCAGCTTTCTCCTTGGCAGAGGTTTCTTCTTAGTTCCAAAGTGATCTAAAGTTTAGGTGTCTGGGGTCCTCTTCTTATACCCCTCCAAGTCTTTGTCTCTCTTTGTTCCAGTGGGGGGATTCCCCTGCTCAAACCGGTTCCTGGGTGTGCTCTGCTCTGGAGCACCTGGTTCCTTTCAGAGTGAGGGGCAGGGTCGTTAGACGCTCAGCAGGAGGTGGAGCCTTCTTTGTGCCAGCAGAGGCAGAGTCCTCAGCCTGGCCAGCAGGGGGTGGAGCCAGCTTTGTGCTGGCAGGGGCAGCCCTATTCAAACCCAGGGACTACTCCTCCCACCCATCTAAAGCAGATCACCCTATTCACCCTGCTGCTGACTCATCCAGGCTCCTGGAGCCACCTAGCCCATCACATGACACCAGTCAGCCAACCAGCACACAGGCACACAGGAAGGTTAAACAGGAAAATAGCTACTTTCTAAAAAGTACTATTCTCACACAGTGAATTTAAAAACCATCTTGCTAAAAAGATGTATAATTAAATTCTGAACACAGAGATACCAAACTTGGATTTTCTATCTTGCCCTGACAGATGCATTCCAACAGTGGCACTGCCTACGCATGTCTCCAAGCTGAGAGTGTCGACAGCTCGCTTTGTTTACAGTCTTGAGCTGCAACAGTCTTGGTGCTTCAGCCAGGGAGGAAGGTATAGGTCTCCGGTGCAATTTAAAGATGTCAGAGCGCATGGAGAGCCACAGGCAGTTCTCCTCTGGAGTTTCTCGCTCTGGCTCACAGCATTTTTTGCTTCTTACACGGCCCCATGCATGCTGTTTTATGGGGGCCAGCCCGAGCAACAGCAATGCCTTCTTAGGGGAGGCCGGGCAGTAAAGGTGGTAAAATAAAAACTGGCTGCATGGTGCCAGTCACGCAAGTGACAGCACTCTGAAGACTGATCAGCACACACAAGGTGCATTGCCACTGAGGGCCCACGTGGAAAAAGTAAGCTGGCTTCACACTCTGTGCCTGCAGCCAGCCCCGCAACAAGAGAAAGAATGTTTAATTTGCACACCACTCAGTTCATGTAGTTCGTATTTCTGTTCCTCTGCTGTGGGGCACGCTATTAACTAATTCTCTCAAGTGCAGAGATATTCAGCACAAACCTTACCATCTGCTGCTAAAAAGCACATATTAAGGAAACAAAGTACTGTAGATTGAAAGGCAATGCTCACAGACTGGAAGATGCCCTACTGGAAAGACTGGCGTAACTTTATTTCCCAAACAAGCACAAGTGTCTGTCAACATTTCTCACCAGAGCAACGAATCCTGAAAAAAAATAGAACATATATACAATGAAAGGAGCGTATCAATCATTAATCGCATTAATCAATAAATTATTGTACATTATATCAAAATGTTCAATCCAAAGGCCAAGAATTTTCCAAATTTCTTTCAGTGATGACCTTTTTTTATTTTTATTTTCAAAAGTTCATTCAATTATTTCCATAATCTTCATTCAGTCGTAGATCAATCCATCAATTCTTTATCATCATTAATTCTTAACTGACACAGCCTACGAGTTTCGTCCTGTCACGACTTCATCAGGGTTGTAAAAAACAAAATGTATGCACTGATCAGTGTTCTGATACATTAACTAAAATTTTTATACCCTCCTGTTAATCTGACTAATACATTTCAGGCCTGCCTATCTCCATTCTAGATTTTCAAATCATACAACCACTGGATGGAAAAAATAAATTTTGGAACACAACATATCACTCAACATAATTATAACAAAAATCGAAATGCATCCTTCAGCGCATAATGTTAACGCATCACCCACTTGAGCTGGGTGAGAAAAAAGCATGCTATTCATATCATCACTTCTCTTTAAGTCTAGCATGTTATCACCTCAAATCTCTTTCATCTGTTATCCCTCAACTTTCATCACTACCCTACAAACATTTCCCATAGGTAATTAGGCTTGACTAATAATAATAACCTCATTTTATTACCTTATATTTATGATGATTGGTGGTTGAACATCCAATGAACACAATTTGTTATTATCGAATAGATAGCCTTTTTATTAATCGTCACTTTTCTTCCTAATTATTGAAAACTGATAGTAGTTGGAATGACTGCTAATATAATTTATCAGTCTGTGATGTTCGGTTCAAATTCGAACCTACGTACCTGTATTTTTTGTTTGGCTTCTACATTATTTTTGACTCAGTTGGATATTTTATAAGGCGGCGGGAATAGTTCTTATTACTAAAAAGTAAAAATAATAATTTTCAACATGAGCTAGGTCTCTCACCACCTGCTATTAAAGAATTCTTCTCCATAGTATACATAACATCTGACTGTATAATCAGTTTCAAGTTCCATAATCTTGTAGGAGGATCAGCAATCTTATGTACTTGTTCGCTGATATCTTCTCATCTTTCTAAGTATGTCATTACTTTTCCTAAGTATAAAAATTAACAATTAATCCAAAATCCCTATGCAAATTTAGTTTGATATTTAGCTAAAAGTGGAACCTACGTACCGTTAATTTCCCTTATTTATGAAGTCCAACCAATCTAATGAATTCCCTCCTTCGTTCTTAAACAAACCGATATATTTTGTGTGGTCAATGCTGGCCGTTCAAGTGTGCTGTAATATACAAAGCAACATTAACTGCAATCTACCGCTAATCCCATTTGCCATTTCTACACCTCCCCACTCGACCCGTATAGTTTCACCGTGTTCCAAATGAACGTCCGCATCCTCCCCTGTCAGTATTGAAACTCCCGCTGTGAACTGTCCACTGACTCACCCGTATTTCAATGCGATATCAGCCTATTAGGTTCCATATTCAATTGGTCTATTCTCCAATCAGATTTGCTCCGTTATTCAATCGTATTCACTTCCTAGTTCAGTTCCCTCTCTGGTCCGCTATTACAATTGACCAATCACAACACGTTATTGATGAACAGGCGTTCCATTTGACTTCTATGGTACCCATTACCAAACCGTGTGTTTATTCAACTGTTTCCTCTCTTGTCCGCAACTAAGGTCACTCCCCTTTTGTCCATTCGATTGTCCTTAGTTATACGGGTCTATTCAATTCTAGTTCTTTCACGTACATTCAGCCAATCCTAACCAACTTTATATATATCGAATGCATTAAAACCAATCACAATCAACTATTCAATTTCTAACCCGCAAGCCAGAGTACCATGTGACCTAATATCACTGATTGTTAGCTTACGGACATAGTCCATTGTATAGAGTCGGCAATGATTGATTGAATATACGTGAAATATTCACGTCGATTGGTCTTTTATATCAACATTGGTGGGTATACCTTCAAATTATATATAAAAAATCTGAAGTGACGAAAAAAAGAGTTCCAAGAACACATTTGGGCGATACTCCATTATGCTTGCAAACTGGGGGACTCCAGGCTCTTTTGGGAACAAATCAACCAATTAACCAATGGCCGGAATCAACATCATAATTCAGATATATTGGAGGCCACATGGAGAGCTCACGTTGATCTCCTATATAATGAAACTACACCCCTATCGGCCCCAAATTGCGAATCATCAACAGGGAAGGAGGCTGGAGGTCAAGATAATGTCAATGATACCATGAACCACGAATCCCCCAAGGATTTTGTGTCATTTTCAGAAACTCAAGCTCTAAAAACTATAAAAAATTTAAAACCCGAGGGAGCCCCAGGTCCGAACGGACTACCAAATGCCCTGTTTCGGCATGACCCCGCATTCTGGTCTCAAGTCCTGACTCCTCTTTTTTCTAAAGTTACAGCCGACAGTTTGATCCACGAGCCCTGGAGAGGAAGCATTCTTAATCCAATCTATAAGACTCCTGGACACCATCATCAATCTGTATTCTCATACGTGGGTGCAAATCAAGAAAGGAGACGGGTCCAGCATAACCGATACGATTCCAACATTAAATGGGCTAAAACAAGGTTGCGTTTTAGCGCCTTGTCTGTTCAACATTTACACGTCAGATCTCGACAAGTGCCTTCAGTCAATTCCAGCTGACCCCCCCAAAACTGGGCAAAATACCGACACTGTGCCTTCAATACGCAGATGACATTGTGTTGCTAGCACAAACACCAGTTTGCCTGCAGAAACTGATCACGGGACTAGGAGCCTATACCATCTTAAATCAACTTATGATTAACCATCAAAAGACAAAAGTTATGCGTTTTTCTAAACATAATAAAACATGGAACAGGCACACCTTCTCCTGGAAACTGGGCGAACAACCACTGGCCCGCGTTGCTTCCTATAAATGTCAAGGCTTCTCGCTTGACTGCAAGCTCAAATTTAAGCAACACGTGGAAAATGGATGCACAAAAGCAAAACAACTGTTATTTGCCTTCAAAATCCTGAAGAAAAAGCTTACAGGTTGCTCCACCGGTCATCTGCTGAAAGTGATCGCCGCACAATTCCTACCTTCCATCTCGTATGGCTCAGAAATCCTGAACAGTAAAGATGCTACAACACTGAATATAGCACAATCCACATTCTTCAAAAGACTGTTCTCAATACCATTACCTATCTCACAGGAACAAATCTGTTTAGAATTCGGACTAAAAAATCAAATCATGGCCAGACAAGATGCTTTAGTAAAGTATTACTGGAGGATGAGGGAGGCAGAAGATAAACACTCTAGCCCACCGCTGTTGCGTTGAGATAAAGAATCAAGCAAGACAAGCTAACTCGACCATGACAATCCTGAAGGAGCTAACGGGCTGACGAGCCCTGGTTCTGCACCTGCGCGCCATGAGAGGTATTTGACCTGTTTTAATTACATTTTGGCAGTCCACTCGGCACCCCGTTACACTGTCCTGCTCCCTGCTGACGAGAGGCAACTACCTCGAAACACGTGTCCAGGGATGGCTAAATGCAACACATACTGTTTTCTTTTTACACATCGTGGCATAGGCGTACCCGCCGTCGCCACTACATTCACCACAGTCCTTTGGGGCAACTTGCTGGTGTGACGAGCAGTGTGCGACCAACTTGTGTTCAAATTATTACGGCTCCCGTGAGCTAACGGGCTGACGAGCCCTGTTTCTGCACCTGCGCGCCATGAGAGGTATTTGACCTGTTTTAATTACATTTTGGCAGTCCACTTGGCACCCCGTTACACTGTCCTGCTCCCTGCTGACGAGAGGCAACTACCTCGAAACACGTGTCCAGGGATGGCTAAATGCAACACATACTGTTTTCTTTTTACACATCGTGGCATAGGCGTACCCGCCGTCGCCACTACATTCACCACAGTCCTTTGGGGCAACTTGCTGGTGTGACGAGCAGTGTGCGACCAACTTGTGTTCAAATTATTACGGCTCCCGTGAGCTAACGGGCTGACGAGCCCTGGTTCTGCACCTGCGCGCCATGAGAGGTATTTGACCTGTTTTAATTACATTTTGGCAGTCCACTCGGCACCCCGTTACACTGTCCTGCTCCCTGCTGACGAGAGGCAACTACCTCGAAACACGTGTCCAGGGATGGCTAAATGCAACACATACTGTTTTCTTTTTACACATCGTGGCATAGGCGTACCCGCCGTCGCCACTACATTCACCACAGTCCTTTGGGGCAACTTGCTGGTGTGACGAGCAGTGTGCGACCAACTTGTGTTCAAATTATTACGGCTCCCGTGAGCTAACGGGCTGACGAGCCCTGGTTCTGCACCTGCGCGCCATGAGAGGTATTTGACCTGTTTTAATTACATTTTGGCAGTCCACTCGGCACCCCGTTACACTGTCCTGCTCCCTGCTGACGAGAGGCAACTACCTCAAAACACGTGTCCAGGGATGGCTAAATGCAACACATACTGTTTTCTTTTTACACATCGTGGCATAGGCGTACCCGCCGTCGCCACTACATTCACCACAGTCCTTTGGGGCAACTTGCTGGTGTGACGAGCAGTGTGCGACCAACTTGTGTTCAAATTATTACGGCTCCCGTGAGCTAACGGGCTGACGAGCCCTGGTTCTGCACCTGCGCGCCATGAGAGGTATTTGACCTGTTTTAATTACATTTTGGCAGTCCACTCGGCACCCCGTTACACTGTCCTGCTCCCTGCTGACGAGAGGCAACTACCTCGAAACACGTGTCCAGGGATGGCTAAATGCAACACATACTGTTTTCTTTTTACACATCGTGGCATAGGCGTACCCGCCGTCGCCACTACATTCACCACAGTCCTTTGGGGCAACTTGCTGGTGTGACGAGCAGTGTGCGACCAACTTGTGTTCAAATTATTACGGCTCCCGTGAGCTAACGGGCTGACGAGCCCTGGTTCTGCACCTGCGCGCCATGAGAGGTATTTGACCTGTTTTAATTACATTTTGGCAGTCCACTCGGCACCCCGTTACACTGTCCTGCTCCCTGCTGACGAGAGGCAACTACCTCGAAACACGTGTCCAGGGATGGCTAAATGCAACACATACTGTTTTCTTTTTACACATCGTGGCATAGGCGTACCCGCCGTCGCCACTACATTCACCACAGTCCTTTGGGGCAACTTGCTGGTGTGACGAGCAGTGTGCGACCAACTTGTGTTCAAATTATTACGGCTCCCGTGAGCTAACGGGCTGACGAGCCCTGGTTCTGCACCTGCGCGCCATGAGAGGTATTTGACCTGTTTTAATTACATTTTGGCAGTCCACTCGGCACCCCGTTACACTGTCCTGCTCCCTGCTGACGAGAGGCAACTACCTCGAAACACGTGTCCAGGGATGGCTAAATGCAACACATACTGTTTTCTTTTTACACATCGTGGCATAGGCGTACCCGCCGTCGCCACTACATTCACCACAGTCCTTTGGGGCAACTTGCTGGTGTGACGAGCAGTGTGCGACCAACTTGTGTTCAAATTATTACGGCTCCCGTGAGCTAACGGGCTGACGAGCCCTGGTTCTGCACCTGCGCGCCATGAGAGGTATTTGACCTGTTTTAATTACATTTTGGCAGTCCACTCGGCACCCCGTTACACTGTCCTGCTCCCTGCTGACGAGAGGCAACTACCTCGAAACACGTGTCCAGGGATGGTTAAATGCAACACATACTGTTTTCTTTTTACACATCGTGGCATAGGCGTACCCGCCGTCGCCACTACATTCACCACAGTCCTTTGGGGCAACTTGCTGGTGTGACGAGCAGTGTGCGACCAACTTGTGTTCAAATTATTACGGCTCCCGTGAGCTAACGGGCTGACGAGCCCTGGTTCTGCACCTGCGCGCCATGAGAGGTATTTGACCTGTTTTAATTACATTTTGGCAGTCCACTCGGCACCCCGTTACACTGTCCTGCTCCCTGCTGACGAGAGGCAACTACCTCGAAACACGTGTCCAGGGATGGCTAAATGCAACACATACTGTTTTCTTTTTACACATCGTGGCATAGGCGTACCCGCCGTCGCCACTACATTCACCACAGTCCTTTGGGGCAACTTGCTGGTGTGACGAGCAGTGTGCGACCAACTTGTGTTCAAATTATTACGGCTCCCGTGAGCTAACGGGCTGACGAGCCCTGGTTCTGCACCTGCGCGCCATGAGAGGTATTTGACCTGTTTTAATTACATTTTGGCAGTCCACTCGGCACCCCGTTACACTGTCCTGCTCCCTGCTGACGAGAGGCAACTACCTCGAAACACGTGTCCAGGGATGGCTAAATGCAACACATACTGTTTTCTTTTTACACATCGTGGCATAGGCGTACCCGCCGTCGCCACTACATTCACCACAGTCCTTTGGGGCAACTTGCTGGTGTGACGAGCAGTGTGCGACCAACTTGTGTTCAAATTATTACGGCTCCCGTGAGCTAACGGGCTGACGAGCCCTGGTTCTGCACCTGCGCGCCATGAGAGGTATTTGACCTGTTTTAATTACATTTTGGCAGTCCACTCGGCACCCCGTTACACTGTCCTGCTCCCTGCTGACGAGAGGCAACTACCTCGAAACACGTGTCCAGGGATGGCTAAATGCAACACATACTGTTTTCTTTTTACACATCGTGGCATAGGCGTACCCGCCGTCGCCACTACATTCACCACAGTCCTTTGGGGCAACTTGCTGGTGTGACGAGCAGTGTGCGACCAACTTGTGTTCAAATTATTACGGCTCCCGTGAGCTAACGGGCTGACGAGCCCTGGTTCTGCACCTGCGCGCCATGAGAGGTATTTGACCTGTTTTAATTACATTTTGGCAGTCCACTCGGCACCCCGTTACACTGTCCTGCTCCCTGCTGACGAGAGGCAACTACCTCGAAACACGTGTCCAGGGATGGTTAAATGCAACACATACTGTTTTCTTTTTACACATCGTGGCATAGGCGTACCCGCCGTCGCCACTACATTCACCACAGTCCTTTGGGGCAACTTGCTGGTGTGACGAGCAGTGTGCGACCAACTTGTGTTCAAATTATTACGGCTCCCGTGAGCTAACGGGCTGACGAGCCCTGGTTCTGCACCTGCGCGCCATGAGAGGTATTTGACCTGTTTTAATTACATTTTGGCAGTCCACTCGGCACCCCGTTACACTGTCCTGCTCCCTGCTGACGAGAGGCAACTACCTCGAAACACGTGTCCAGGGATGGCTAAATGCAACACATACTGTTTTCTTTTTACACATCGTGGCATAGGCGTACCCGCCGTCGCCACTACATTCACCACAGTCCTTTGGGGCAACTTGCTGGTGTGACGAGCAGTGTGCGACCAACTTGTGTTCAAATTATTACGGCTCCCGTGAGCTAACGGGCTGACGAGCCCTGGTTCTGCACCTGCGCGCCATGAGAGGTATTTGACCTGTTTTAATTACATTTTGGCAGTCCACTCGGCACCCCGTTACACTGTCCTGCTCCCTGCTGACGAGAGGCAACTACCTCGAAACACGTGTCCAGGGATGGCTAAATGCAACACATACTGTTTTCTTTTTACACATCGTGGCATAGGCGTACCCGCCGTCGCCACTACATTCACCACAGTCCTTTGGGGCAACTTGCTGGTGTGACGAGCAGTGTGCGACCAACTTGTGTTCAAATTATTACGGCTCCCGTGAGCTAACGGGCTGACGAGCCCTGGTTCTGCACCTGCGCGCCATGAGAGGTATTTGACCTGTTTTAATTACATTTTGGCAGTCCACTCGGCACCCCGTTACACTGTCCTGCTCCCTGCTGACGAGAGGCAACTACCTCGAAACACGTGTCCAGGGATGGCTAAATGCAACACATACTGTTTTCTTTTTACACATCGTGGCATAGGCGTACCCGCCGTCGCCACTACATTCACCACAGTCCTTTGGGGCAACTTGCTGGTGTGACGAGCAGTGTGCGACCAACTTGTGTTCAAATTATTACGGCTCCCGTGAGCTAACGGGCTGACGAGCCCTGGTTCTGCACCTGCGCGCCATGAGAGGTATTTGACCTGTTTTAATTACATTTTGGCAGTCCACTCGGCACCCCGTTACACTGTCCTGCTCCCTGCTGACGAGAGGCAACTACCTCGAAACACGTGTCTAGGGATGGCTAAATGCAACACATACTGTTTTCTTTTTACACATCGTGGCATAGGCGTACCCGCCGTCGCCACTACATTCACCACAGTCCTTTGGGGCAACTTGCTGGTGTGACGAGCAGTGTGCGACCAACTTGTGTTCAAATTATTACGGCTCCCGTGAGCTAACGGGCTGACGAGCCCTGGTTCTGCACCTGCGCGCCATGAGAGGTATTTGACCTGTTTTAATTACATTTTGGCAGTCCACTCGGCACCCCGTTACACTGTCCTGCTCCCTGCTGACGAGAGGCAACTACCTCGAAACATGTGTCCAGGGATGGCTAAATGCAACACATACTGTTTTCTTTTTACACATCGTGGCATAGGCGTACCCGCCGTCGCCACTACATTCACCACAGTCCTTTGGGGCAACTTGCTGGTGTGACGAGCAGTGTGCGACCAACTTGTGTTCAAATTATTACGGCTCCCGTGAGCTAACGGGCTGACGAGCCCTGGTTCTGCACCTGCGCGCCATGAGAGGTATTTGACCTGTTTTAATTACATTTTGGCAGTCCACTCGGCACCCCGTTACACTGTCCTGCTCCCTGCTGACGAGAGGCAACTACCTCGAAACACGTGTCCTGGGATGGCTAAATGCAACACATACTGTTTTCTTTTTACACATCGTGGCATAGGCGTACCCGCCGTCGCCACTACATTCACCACAGTCCTTTGGGGCAACTTGCTGGTGTGACGAGCAGTGTGCGACCAACTTGTGTTCAAATTATTACGGCTCCCGTGAGCTAACGGGCTGACGAGCCCTGGTTCTGCACCTGCGCGCCATGAGAGGTATTTGACCTGTTTTAATTACATTTTGGCAGTCCACTCGGCACCCCGTTACACTGTCCTGCTCCCTGCTGACGAGAGGCAACTACCTCGAAACACGTGTCCAGGGATGGCTAAATGCAACACATACTGTTTTCTTTTTACACATCGTGGCATAGGCGTACCCGCCGTCGCCACTACATTCACCACAGTCCTTTGGGGCAACTTGCTGGTGTGACGAGCAGTGTGCGACCAACTTGTGTTCAAATTATTACGGCTCCCGTGAGCTAACGGGCTGACGAGCCCTGGTTCTGCACCTGCGCGCCATGAGAGGTATTTGACCTGTTTTAATTACATTTTGGCAGTCCACTCGGCACCCCGTTACACTGTCCTGCTCCCTGCTGACGAGAGGCAACTACCTCGAAACACGTGTCTAGGGATGGCTAAATGCAACACATACTGTTTTCTTTTTACACATCGTGGCATAGGCGTACCCGCCGTCGCCACTACATTCACCACAGTCCTTTGGGGCAACTTGCTGGTGTGACGAGCAGTGTGCGACCAACTTGTGTTCAAATTATTACGGCTCCCGTGAGCTAACGGGCTGACGAGCCCTGGTTCTGCACCTGCGCGCCATGAGAGGTATTTGACCTGTTTTAATTACATTTTGGCAGTCCACTCGGCACCCCGTTACACTGTCCTGCTCCCTGCTGACGAGAGGCAACTACCTCGAAACACGTGTCCAGGGATGGCTAAATGCAACACATACTGTTTTCTTTTTACACATCGTGGCATAGGCGTACCCGCCGTCGCCACTACATTCACCACAGTCCTTTGGGGCAACTTGCTGGTGTGACGAGCAGTGTGCGACCAACTTGTGTTCAAATCCTGAAGGAATCTTTGTCGGCATTACAGCTAGAGGAGGTCTGGTCAATACCAGTAACATATTCTGGACTCAAAAGTGTGGTGAACACCTTAATCAAGCGGATCTCCTTGTTAACTGACAAAATGATTTTTGCAAAAAAAATCACGCCTGGGCCGTGATACAGGCCTATCAGAGGCTTAAGCCGCAACAGTATTTGATTGAACACCTTTCCTACCACAAAAAGCATTAACTGATGTTGCTACGATTGGGATCATTCCCCTCAAAGGATTTAACCCCCAAATGGAAATTTACATGGCCATCGAAGGAATGCCGCCTCTGTTGTCAAGGGGAGGAGTTACTACTACATTTACTATGTACATGCCCTTTTCTACTGAAAACACGCAAATTAATTCTTTGGGAGATTTTAAGGAACGAACAGATAAGAACATGTAGAGCTGCAGTCATCAGGTGTCTTGGAGGGCTTTCGATTCCTCTATACTGTAGCACCATAAAATTCTGGAAAATAGCAGCAAAGGAACTGGAAAAATTTGATTTAATCCAAGCAGCTAACAAATAACCTGCTGGCTGACTGTTTTTTTAAATGTATCGTTTTACTTACCAGCTTTTTAACTGTGGTCACGACCCTAAGGCCTTTTTTCTTCTCTCTTCTGTTTTAAAAAAATGCTCATTTAATGTTTTGCGTTTTATGATGGTTTGACATCCTTTTACGATTTTTAAAGAATTAATAAAAGTATTTTTGACTGACTGAATAATTTATTGATTAATGCGATTAATGATTGATACGCTCCTTTCATTGCATATATGTTGGATTTTTGGGTGGCCTTGGAGCGGTAGACCATGGAGAGTTGAGCGTAAGTTGAGAGAGTACGGGATCAGAATTATAGAGCTTGTGCACAAAGTCCTTGAACCTTTACCGCTTTAGGTATTGTTCCTGAAAAAAATAGCTAAAACAAGCCAAAGCCACAAAATGACGATGAAATTGTTAAAATGTCAGTAAACAAACAATAACTCAGCACACTGGGCTCACGCTGCTTGCCTAACAGAGCGCGGCTCCTCCTACCGTCTCAGCTTGTGCCAGACAGCGCCAGTGGGGTGTCAGGAGGCACTATAAATGCATGACTTATCCATTTTAGTGTGGTGATGCAGACCACCGCACTAATTTGCATTATTTTAATGCTTCATGCGTGATATTTGGCATGGCTGTTACTATAGGGAAGTTCTTGATTTCTAGGAACATTTTAAAATCTGGTAACTATGATTGTGCTCTCAGGTCTCCCCAACTGTTTTGAGTTGAACTTTGGCTTTGTATTACCTCTGAACCTTTTTAGCCACCTTGAAAGGTCAGATCACCTGGTTTTGAAGGGGGATCCCACTGAAATTAATATTGAGAACATCTGTTGTTTGGGAGTGAGTAAGGTTACCAAAGCTGGTGATTGCAGTGAGTCTACGGGGAGCTTTCATCTTGCTTTGAAGGTGAGTCCACTAAATGAGAGGGGTGGCTCTAGGTAAGTGAGAAACGGTGCAGCTGCACCTGGCGCTCACCTGGAGGAGGGTGGGGGGGGTCTCTGGTTTAGAAATAATTTTTGAGTTTAAAGCCATCCGCTGCAGAGTTCCTTGTGTGTCAGACAGTTTGCTAGCATCAGTAAAAATGTCAAGGTAACTGGTGATTAATGTTCCTGCTGGAGAGAGATGGAGTTTTGTCTAGTGACAGTTATGACTCATCATAAAGTAACTCAAAGGGTTAATGTGCCTGCTGCAAAGAACATGTACCATGCAGACCATAGAATGCTATTTTATGTGGATAGCTCAGTGGGTTACTTATTTTGTCACAGAGATCGTTCTGTTATTTACAGTTCATAAGTTACAATCTTCGGTCCACTCTTCAGTACAGACATGATCTACGGTCTGGGTGTCAGGGGTGCCACGTTAATTCCCAGTTAGTGCCCTCTGGGATGTGGCGACTACTAGCCAATGGGCTTCCAGATGAAGAGTGGCATGTAGCCTAGCTATCCCAGAATGCACTATTCTGTCCACTTTCATTATGGCAGAACCCCGTCTCTTGATATGTGGAGCTCCTTAGCTCACACCAGAGGTGTGGCTATCTGGGGGCTACATATCCATAGAAAAAAGTGGTTTGACTGTGGCTTCCCCCTCTCTTTCTTTGACGTCAACGTGTCTGCAAGAACAAAAGAAGAGCCCCTCCTGTGTGTCCAACATTTTCCCTTCGAAGGCGGCTTTACCTTTGAAGCTCGGCTTTTGGGTTCACACCCTGTTTTTCCTTCCTGCCAGGCAAAAGTAATACTTCTCCCAATGGCGTGCTATTTGTGTGCCTTCCTGAGAGTTGTTCACACCTCCCCCCAGGAGGGCAAAATGCTGTCTTTCGGCTAGCAACTGTAAACAGTCATTGGAAAACTTTGGGCAAGAAAGTGATTACTTTTTAAAGTTTTCATTTGTACAAAAGGTGCATTAAATTAAATGCTTGTTTGTACAAAAGGTGCATTAAATTGAATGCTTGTTTCCAGTCCAGGGAAGACATGGCTAGGCAGTTCGGGGTGGACTGTTCCCATGAGGCACAGAGTCAGACTGATTTGCATATGGGCATGTCTGAACTGGGGTGGTGGAGTGAGCTAAAGAATGATGACGAATTAAACCCAGATCAGTTGACTGGGCGTGAGTGTTTGATTTGCTCAAGCACTCCGTCCATCATCCCCTTTGGTATCGCTTTGTTCGCCCTAAGTTGTCAGGGTATGCCCAGACGTGGGTCCCTTGCTCACTTTGCCACTGGATTCAAGCTAGCCTGGCTGATGATGGCTGATTAGCCAGAAACCGGTCCCAGGATGCTTGTTTCCGGTCCAGGGAAGACATGGCTTGGCAGTTCGGGTTGGACTGTTCCCATGAGGCACAGGGTCAGACTGATTTGCATATGGCCATGTCTGAACTGGGGTGGTGGAGTGTGCTAAATAATGATGATGGATTAAACCCAGATCAGTTAACTGGGGGTGAGTGTTTGATTTGCTCAAGCGCGCCGTCCATCATCCCCTTTGGTATCGCTTAAATTAAACTTGAAGCATCAAGTCGGGGTTAATGCAACATTTTTTTTGATACCTTGAAGTTTCATATTCACTGCTGAGTTGTCAGCGTGTAAGGCTGTTGTTGCCAATGGGGCGACTAGCATTACAACTGTAAAACAATAGAGCATGTTTTTTAATATCAGGACCTGTAAAGTTAAAAACTGCATGTCCATCTTTTTATTATGATGCACGATGCCTTTAGGGCTCGGTTGACTTGCCTTAGCAGTGACTATCAAATATTAAAAAGGAGCCCTTGGGCTCTGCTATTACTTTAAATGGCAAAGGGGAGTTAGCAGCTTGAAACTGCTCTGCCACCCCGCAATGGTGGGCTCAGAGTCATACTTTGGTTTGTCACACTCGTGGTGGCACAGAGGAGCTGCATACCATGAGAACCCTTTAACTTACCCGCACTGGGTACTCCTGGTACCATATACAAGGGGCTTGTAAGGATGTTAACTGTTAGATCTGGGGGTCTCTAGTTGGCAGGGTAGGTACCTCTGTCCAAGTAGGGACCCTTGCTTCTAGTCAGGGAAAGGGGGATACACTGTTAAGATAACCCCTGCTCACCCTCTAGGTAGCTTGGCCTGAGCAGTCTAGGCTATCAAAGGCAATGTGTAAAGTATTTGTACCAACACTCACAGTAACACAGTGAAAACACCACAGATTTACTCCACACCAGTTTTAGAAAAATAAGGTATCTTTACTAAAAACTTCACAAGACCACATACTACAGACAAACCAACATATAATTCAAAAGGTTACTTTAAAGATAGTTCAAGAGCTTGCAGAAAGTACTCCAGGATGTAAAAGTCAGTGTCCTGCACAATGCGACTCTCAATGCACAAAATGCGACACTCTCGTGCCCAACAGTACCTGTAGTTGCGATAAGGTTCCCAAAAGCTATAACAAGGAAGATGGTAAAGGCGATGCGATACTCCTGAGATCCTGGGGAGGCTTTGCAGCAGCCCTGCTTCACGCAGCAGAGGTGGATGCGCCGGCTCCGATCTGTAGGGGGAGGATGCGATGACTTTGGCTTTCGTCGCGTAGGTTTCTTAGGGGGAAGCTTCACGCACAGGTTTGATGCGACACGCTTCGATGTGGCACGATGCGCGGCGCAGCGGTGACTTCCGGCGCCGCAACTCTCGATGCGCCACGGAACGGGACTCTGCGTCGACGCACTCGATGACTGGAGACTTTCACGCACCGGCAGTGGTGCGGCTCGCAAACTGGTTCTGCGACGACCCTCGCAATGTCAGGAATCTTCACGCTTCGGGACGATGCTCGACGCACTCGGCGATGCGGGGGCCCTGCGTGTTGCGATGGTGCCGCGATGAAATTTTCCACGCACTCTCGTTCTTGCGACACGCAATCGGATGAAGCGTTGGGTACCAGTTGCTCTTTTTCACGCTTCTGCTTCCCAGCTCCCAAAACACAGCAAAACGACCTCCTGAGGCCCCAAGACTGGGCAAGCACTCCAAGGCAGGTCAGAACTCCTTCAGCAGAGTTCCAGGGGAGCTGGTGGTGAAGTCCTTTTGTTCCTGGGACTTCTTAACAGGGAGCCAGCTCTTCTCAGGCCCTTGGAGATCAGAATCAAAAGAAGGGGACACAGCAAAGTCCTACCCCTCTCCTTGGCAGCAAAGCAAAACAGCAAGCAGGCAGTCTTCTCCTCTTCAGTCCTTTTCAGCTTTCTCCTTGGCAGAGGTTTCTTCTTAGTTCCAAAGTGATCTAAAGTTTAGGTGTCTGGGGTCCTCTTCTTATACCCCTCCAAGTCTTTGTCTCTCTTTGTTCCAGTGGGGGGACTCCCCTGCTCAAACCGGTTCCTGGGTGTGCTCTGCTCTGGAGCACCTGGTTCCTTTCAGAGTGAGGGGCAGGGTCATTAGACGCTCAGCAGGAGGTGGAGCCTTCTTTGTGCCAGCAGAGGCAGAGTCCTCAGCCTGGCCAGCAGGGGGTGGAGCCAGCTTTGTGCTGGCAGGGGCAGCCCTATTCAAACCCAGGGACTACTCCTCCCACCCATCTAAAGCAGATCACCCTATTCACCCTGCTGCTGACTCATCCAGGCTCCTGGAGCCACCTAGCCCATCACATGACACCAGTCAGCCAACCAGCACACAGGCACACAGGAAGGTTAAACAGGAGAATAGCTACTTTCTAAAAAGTACTATTCTCACACAGTGAATTTAAAAATCATCTTGCTAAAAAGATGTATAATTAAATTCTGAACACAGAGATACCAAACTTGGATTTTCTATCTTGCCCTGACAGATGCATTCCAACAGTGGCACTGCCTACGCATGTCTCCAAGCTGAGAGTGTCGACAGCTCGCTTTGTTTACAGTCTTGAGCTGCAACAGTCTTGGTGCTTCAGCCAGGGAGGAAGGTATAGGTCTACAGCTGCAATTTAAAGATGTCAGAGCGCATGGAGAGCCACAGGCAGTTCTCCTCTGGAGTTTCTCGCTCTGGCTCACAGCATTTTTTGCTTCTTACACGGCCCCATGCATGCTGTTTTATGGGGGCCAGCCCGAGCAACAGCAATGCCTTCTTAGGGGAGGCCGGGCAGTAAAGGTGGTAAAATAAAAACTGGCTGCATGGTGCCAGTCACGCAAGTGACAGCACTCTGAAGACTGATCAGCACACACAAGGTGCATTGCCACTGAGGGCCCACGTGGAAAAAGTAAGCTGGCTTCACACTCTGTGCCTGCAGCCAGCCCCGCAACAAGAGAAAGAATGTTTAATTTGCACACCACTCAGTTCATGTAGTTCGTATTTCTGTTCCTCTGCTGTGGGGCACGCTATTAACTAATTCTCTCAAGTGCAGAGATATTCAGCACAAACCTTAACATCTGCTGCTAAAAAGCACATATTAAGGAAACAAAGTACTGTAGATTGAAAGGCAATGCTCACAGACTGGAAGATGCCCTACTGGAAAGACTGGCGTAACTTTATTTCCCAAACAAGCACAAGTGTCTGTCAACATTTCTCACCAGAGCCACGAATCCTGAAAAAAAATAGAACATATATACAATGAAAGGAGCGTATCAATCATTAATCGCATTAATCAATAAATTATTGTACATTATATCAAAATGTTCAATCCAAAGGCCAAGAATTTTCCAAATTTCTTTCAGTGATGACATTTTTTTATTTTTATTTTCAAAAGTTCATTCAATTATTTCCATAATCTTCATTCAGTCGTAGATCAATCCATCAATTCTTTATCATCATTAATTCTTAACTGACACAGCCTACGCGTTTCGTCCTGTCACGACTTCATCAGGGTTGTAAAAAACAAAATGTATGCACTGATCAGTGTTCTGATACATTAACTAAAATTTTTATACCCTCCTGTTAATCTGACTAATACATTTCAGGCCTGCCTATCTTCATTCTAGATTTTCAAATCATACAACCACTGGATGGAAAAAATAAATTTTGGAACACAACATATCACTCAACATAATTATAACAAAAATCGAAATGCATCCTTCAGCGCATAATGTTAACGCATCACCCACTTGAGCTGGGTGAGAAAAAAGCATGCTATTCATATCATCACTTCTCTTTGAGTCTAGCATGTTATCACCTCAAATCTCTTTCATCTGTTATCCCTCAACTTTCATCACTACCCTACAAACATTTCCCATAGGTAATTAGGCTTGACTAATAATAATAACCTCATTTTATTACCTTATATTTATGATGATTGGTGGTTGAACATCCAATGAACACAATTTGTTATTATCGAATAGATAGCCTTTTTATTAATCGTCACTTTTCTTCCTAATTATTGAAAACTGATAGTAGTTGGAATGACTGCTAATATAATTTATCAGTCTGTGATGTTCGGTTCAAATTCGAACCTACGTACCTGTATTTTTTGTTTGGCTTCTACATTATTTTTGACTCAGTTGGATATTTTATAAGGCGGCGGGAATAGTTCTTATTACTAAAAAGTAAAAATAATAATTTTCAACATGAGCTAGGTCTCTCACCACCTGCTATTAAAGAATTCTTCTCCATAGTATACATAACATCTGACTGTATAATCAGTTTCAAGTTCCATAATCTTGTAGGAGGATCAGCAATCTTATGTACTTGTTCGCTGATATCTTCTCATCTTTCTAAGTATGTCATTACTTTTCCTAAGTATAAAAATTAACAATTAATCCAAAATCCCTATGCAAATTGAGTTTGATATTTAGCTAAAAGTGGAACCTACGTACCGTTAATTTCCCTTATTTATGACGTCCAACCAATCTAATGAATTCCCTCCTTCGTTCTTAAACAAACCGATATATTTTGTGTGGTCAATGCTGGCCGTTCAAGTGTGCTGTAATATACAAAGCAACATTAACTGCAATCTACCGCTAATCCCATTTGCCATTTCTACACCTCCCCACTCGACCCGTATAGTTTCACCGTGTTTCAAATGAACGTCCGCATCCTCCCCTGTCAGTATTGAAACTCCCGCTGTGAACTGTCCACTGACTCACCCGTATTTCAATGCGATATCAGCCTATTAGGTTCCATATTCAATTGGTCTATTCTCCAATCAGATTTGCTCCGTTATTCAATCGTATTCACTTCCTAGTTCAGTTCCCTCTCTGGTCCGCTATTACAATTGACCAATCACAACACGTTATTGATGAACAGGCGTTCCATTTGACTTCTATGGTACCCATTACCAAACCGTGTGTTTATTCACCTGTTTCCTCTCTTGTCCGCAACTAAGGTCACTTCCCCTTTGTCCATTCGATTGTCCTTAGTTATACGGGTCTATTCAATTCTAGTTCTTTCACGTACATTCAGCCAATCCTAACCAACTTTATATATATCGAATGCATTAAAACCAATCACAATCAACTATTCAATTTCTAACCCGCAAGCCAGAGTACCATGTGACCTAATATCACTGATTGTTAGCTTACGGACATAGTCCATTGTATAGAGTCGGCAATGATTGATTGAATATACGTGAAATATTCACGTCGATTGGTCTTTTATATCAACATTGGTGGGTATACCTTCAAATTATATATAAAAAATCTGAAGTGACGAAAAAAAGAGTTCCAAGAACACATTTGGGCGATACTCCATTATGCTTGCAAACTGGGGGACTCCAGGCTCTTTTGGGAACAAATCAACCAATTAACCAATGGCCGGAATCAACATCATAATTCAGATATATTGGAGGCCACATGGAGAGCTCACGTTGATTTCCTATATAAAGAAACTACACCCCTATCGGCCCTAAATTGCGAATCATCAACAGGGAAGGAGGCTGGAGGTCAAGATAATGTCAATGATACCATGAACCACGAATCCCCCAAGGATTTTGTGTCGTTTTCAGAAACTCAAGTTCTAAAAACTATAAAAAATTTAAAACCCGAGGGAGCCCCAGGTCCGAACGGACTACCAAATGCCCTGTTTCGGCATGACCCCGCATTCTGGTCTCAAGTCCTGACTCCTCTTTTTTCCAAAGTTACAGCCGACAGTTTGATCCACGAGCCATGGAGAGGAAGCATTCTTAATCAAATCTATAAGACTCCTGGACACCATCATCAATCTGTATTCTCATACGTGGGTGCAAATCAAGAAAGGAGACGGGTCCAGCATAACCGATACGATTCCAACATTAAATGGGCTAAAACAAGGTTGCATTTTAGCGCCTTGTCTGTTCAACATTTACACGTCAGATCTCGACAAGTGCCTTCAGTCAATTCCAGCTGACCCCCCAAAACTGGGCAAAATACCGACACTGTGCCTTCAATACGCAGATGACATTGTGTTGCTAGCACAAACACCAGTTGGCCTGCAGAAACTGATCACGGGACTAGGAGCCTATACCATCTTAAATCAACTTATGATTAACCATCAAAAGACAAAAGTTATGCGTTTTTCTAAACATAATAAAACATGGAACAGGCACACCTTCTCCTGGAAACTGGGCGAACAACCACTGGCCCGCGTTGCTTCCTATAAATGTCAAGGCTTCTCGCTTGACTGCAAGCTCAACTTTAAGCAACACGTGGAACATGGATGCACAAAAGCAAAACAACTGTTATTTGCCTTCAAAATCCTGAAGAAAAAGCTTACAGGTTGCTCCACCGGTCATCTGCTGAAAGTGATCGCCGCACAATTCCTACCTTCCATCTCGTATGGCTCAGAAATCCTGAACAGTAAAGATGCTACAGCACTGAATATAGCACAATCCACATTCTTCAAAAGACTGTTCTCAATACCATTACCTATCTCACAGGAACAAATCTGTTTAGAATTCGGACTAAAAAATCAAATCATGGCCAGACAAGATGCTTTAGTAAAGTATTACTGGAGGATGAGGGAGGCAGAAGATAAACACTCTAGCCCACCGCTGTTGCGTTGAGATAAAGAATCAAGCAAGACAAGCTAACTCGACCATGACAATCCTGAAGGAATCTTTGTCGGCATTACAGCTAGAGGAGGTCTGGTCAATACCAGTAACATATTCTGGACTCAAAAGCGTGGTGAACACCGTAATCAAGCGGATCTCCTTGTTAACTGACAAAATGATTTTTGCAAAAAAAATCACGCCTGGGCCGTGATACAGGCCTATCAGAGGCTTAAGCCGCAACAGTATTTGATTGAACACCTTTCCTACCACAAAAAGCATTAACTGATGTTGCTACGATTGGGATCATTCCCCTCAAAGGATTTAACCCCCAAATGGAAATTTACATGGCCATCGAAGGAATGCCGCCTCTGTTGTCAAGGGGAGGAGTTACTACTACATTTACTATGTACATGCCCTTTTCTACTGAAAACACGCAAATTAATTATTTGGGAGATTTTAAGGAATGAACAGATAAGAACATGTAGAGCTGCAGTCATCAGGTGTCTTGGAGGGCTTTCGATTCCTCTATACTGTAGCACCATAACATTCTGGAAAATAGCAGCAAAGGAACTGGAAAAATTTGATTTAATCCAAGCAGCTAACAAATAACCTGCTGGCTGACTTTTTTTTAAATGTATCATTTTACTTACCAGCTTTTTAACTGTGGTCACGACCCTAAGGCCTTTTTTCTTCTCTCTTCTGTTTTAAAAAAATGCTCATTTAATGTTTTGCGTTTTATGATGGTTTGACATCCTTTTACGATTTTTAAAGAATTAATAAAAGTATTTTTGACTGACTGAATAATTTATTGATTAATGCGATTAATGATTGATACGCTCCTTTCATTGCATATATGTTGGATTTTTGGGTGGCCTTGGAGCGGTAGACCATGGAGAGTTGAGCGTAAGTTGAGAGAGTACGGGATCAGAATTATAGAGCTTGTGCACAAAGTCCTTGAACCTTTACCGCTTTAGGTATTGTTCCTGAAAAAAATAGCTAAAACAAGCCAAAGCCACAAAATGACGATGAAATTGTTAAAATGTCAGTAAACAAACAATAACTCAGCACACTGGGCTCACGCTGCTTGCCTAACAGAGCGCGGCTCCTCCTACCGTCTCAGCTTGTGCCAGACAGCGCCAGTGGGGTGTCAGGAGGCACTATAAATGCATGACTTATCCATTTTAGTGTGGTGATGCAGACCACCGCACTAATTTGCATTATTTTAATGCTTCATGCGTGATATTTGGCATGGCTGTTACTATAGGGAAGTTCTTGATTTCTAGGAACATTTTAAAATCTGGTAACTATGATTGTGCTCTCAGGTCTCCCCAACTGTTTTGAGTTGAACTTTGGCTTTGTATTACCTCTGAACCTTTTTAGCCACCTTGAAAGGTCAGATCACCTGGGTTGGAAGGGGGATCCCACTGAAATTAATATTGAGAACATCTGTTGTTTGGGAGTGAGTAAGGTTACCAAAGCTGGTGATTGCAGTGAGTCTACGGGGAGCTTTCATCTTGCTTTGAAGGTGAGTCCACTAAATGAGAGGGGTGGCTCTAGGTAAGTGAGAAACGGTGCAGCTGCACCTGGCGCTCACCTGGAGGAGGGTGGGGGGGTCTCTGGTTTAGAAATAATTTTTGAGTTTAAAGCCATCCGCTGCAGAGTTCCTTGTGTGTCAGACAGTTTGCAAGTATCAGTAAAAATGTCAAGGTAACTGGTGATTAATGTTCCTGCTGGAGAGAGATGGAGTTTTGTCTAGTGACAGTTATGACTCAACATAAAGTAACTCAAAGGGTTAATGTGCCTGCTGCAAAGAACATGTACCATGCAGACCATAGAATGCTATTTTATGTGGATAGCTCAGTGGGTTACTTATTTTGTCACAGAGATCGTTCTGTTATTTACAGTTCATAAGTTACAATCTTCGGTCCACTCTTCAGTACAGACATGATCTACGGTCTGGGTGTCAGGGGTGCCACGTTAATTCCCAGTTAGTGCCCTCTGGGATGTGGCGACTACTAGCCAATGGGCTTCCAGATGAAGAGTGGCATGTAGCCTAGCTATCCCAGAATGCACTATTCTGTCCACTTTCATTATGGCAGAACCCCGTCTCTTGATATGTGGAGCTCCTTAGCTCACCAAACAACAAATTTAAACGAGGGTCAAAATAAGGGACTTGGTTTAAGGACTGAAACACCTCCAATCCCAAATAGACACAATGAAACCAGCAGAAGGTGCACAGTCCGTGGCAGAACAGAATAGCAAAACAATAGTTAATGTAGAGAAATGCAAGAGATCCTACAAATAATTGGGGCAACCCCTCACAGGAGGTAGGAGTCCATCAGCCCACACTTATTGGCGGAGCATCGTCATCTGGTACTCCTGGGAATCACTGTCTAGGCCCATATACGCAGATCCCCAGGGACTCTGCCCAGGTGCACCGACCAGTGATACCCAGAAAAGGAATAAACTCCTGCCAGGGTGTGTACCCAAGTAGTTGAGGGCTCCAGTGGTGTGCAGTGCAAGAAAGTGAAGTGAAGTTAAAAATGAATACTTGGTCAAAAAATATGTTTAATGTGGATCAACCAAGTTTCATGTCTAAAAGAACCTATAGTCTGTTATATATTTTTTACAGGCTAGTCTTTGGTTCATGTGAGAGTGTGGTCGACATGTTTCAGCCGTTACGGTGACTTAACCCGGCTTTCATCAGGACCGAAAGAAAGAGCTACTGCAAAACTAATTATAGAGTGATAAAACTAACCCCATACACCAAATGTGAGTGTGGGATACCGGTGTGGCGATTGCCACCCTACCACAAAAGGCTCAAACTAGAGCGTAAGAACGATGTCTTCATTCCTAAAAAAGAAAAATATATATGAACCTCATGCATATCAAAACACAACTACTGATTGCCACAAGGCAAAGCTGATTCAGCATCACCCAGGTTAACAACTAAACTCCCAAATGATGTTTTTAAATACTAAATTTGTATAGAAAGTTGAAAAAGACTCACCCAGCTTTGTGTGGGAGAACAGCCTCACCTCACCCGGCTGACTGCTCGGAGAAGGAGGCACCGCTCTGTTTAGATGTGGAGAAAGAAACCAGACAGATTGCCAATGGATACCCATCTGCTCAAAGCTCAACACACATATTTTAAACAAGTTAAAAAGGAACCAAAATTGTTTAAAAAAAGTCCGAGACCTCGTGACCGCCCATATAAGTCTAGTAGTGTTAAGGTGATGTCTCTTTAGAACAACCTATCAGACATCCAGTATGACCAGGGTCAAACATAACTATGGATGATTGTTATTAAGTTGTTAAAAAAGCTGTCAACAGAATTCCAACAACCAATTCTGTATTGGAAAACATAGAACAAGCTGTCTTCCACCTTGCCTATCTGTCGACATCTCTGACTAACTCGCAGGCTGTCTGAGAGGCGTTTGGCAGGACAGAGAGGGTGCTACTTAGTAGCGATCGTGTTAGACGTGCGCGTTCTGAAATTACAATCAGCTGTATGTGCGCGCTTTAAAGAGACAAGTCCAAGACCTCATGACTAGGTCTGTGTAGTTAAGTTGATGTCTCTTAAAAAGAACCTGTCAGGCATCCAGTATGACCAGGGGCAGATATAACCATAAAAGATTGTTGATGGATAAAAGAGAAACCAACCCTGGAATCTGTCACCAGAAATCAACCAACCAGTTCTATGTTAAGGAGTATATCTAACAATGGAATGAGCACAGAGCACACGCAGCCTGCCTCCTCACCTGTCCGTCGATACCTCTGACTGACTCGCAAGCTGTCTAGGAGGTATCGGCAGGAAGGCGAGGCTGCTATTAATAGCGCTCGTGTGAGACGCGTGCGTCTTAAATTGAAATCAGCTGTGTGTTCACTAGCACGGAAGCAGCGTCTATGCACAGTAGAGCGCATGCGCCTAGGGCAAATGCTGATTAAAACGCGCATGCGTTAGTGCCCGACATTACGCCGATGTACCTAGTCAGTCCGAATTAGAGTGTGTTACGAAATAATCAAAACGAGGCGAATCACCACAGGATAAGACCGCCTGCGTTTAAGGTGCGGTGTGGGGTATAAATCGCGCCACTAGTGGGGACCTCGTGTGTCTAACGCGCATGCGTCGGGGAGTAATGGAGTCGGCCCGCGCATGCGCGAGACATCGTAACACCCCGGGGAGATGGAAAGCCCAGTCTTTAGTGCCAAGCAATAGGAGCACTCAAGTATACCTGATCAGTAGTGTTGGACAAGAATAAAGTGATCATGTCGACTGGCGATTTGGTTAGGTGTAAGTTATTCGTTCTTTTGACAATAATAAGTACAAGGAGTGGTTTACCCACCATGACTGTGGGACAGTTGGTAATATATAATCCCCACGAGTTCGAGTGTGTTACGAAATAATCAAAACGAGGCGAGTCACCACAAGAAAAGACCGCCTGCGTTTAAGGTGCGGTGTGGGGTATAAATCGCGCCACTAGTGGGGACCGCGTGTGTCTATCGCGCATGCGTCGGGGAGTAATGGAGTCTTCCCGCGCATGCGTGAGACATCGTAATACTCCGGGAAGATGGGAAGCCCAGTCTTTAGTGCCAATCAATAGGAGCACTTAAGTATAACTGATCAGTGGTGTTGGACAAGAGTAAAGTGATCATGTCAACTGGCAATTTGGTCAGGTGTAGGTTATTCATTCTTTAGACATGAATAAGTTAAGTCCTAGAAAAGGCACAAGGGGTGGTTTACCCACCATGACTGTGGGACAGTTGGTAATGTATAATCCCTACTGAATTACATGTAGTGTCAATGTGCACTAGGCTACAGAACAAAATCTCGTGAAGCTAAACATATCTGCACGCTGTGGGATGTTGTAATGGCATCGGTTCAGTGGACAGATAGCGATGTCTCTAGGGAAAGGTATATCGACTGAATCCTTGGGTGCCCACAATGCTATAAAGGAGCTTATTCCTCCCGCTGAGAGAGGCTACTCGTGATAATAGAGTAACTGAACTAGATCAAACATCAGTGTTTACTAGAATGATTAATACTGAGACAGTCTAACTGATTCAAGTATAGACCGAAGCCCATGGTATGTTGTCGTTCAGTCCTTTGGTGTCGGTCTTCAACTTAAAAATCCATTTTTGTTCTTTGGAAAATAAGAACTGGGAGACGTCCGTTATGTGTTGAGGAATAAACGGGCGTTCGAGTACTAGCCACCTTAAATCCTCAGCCTTGTGTTTTTTGGCTAGGAAATGCTCCGTCATCCGAGTGGATTGTCTCATGCAGCGGATGGTACTTTTGTGCTCGCTAATGCGGAGCTTCACTTTACGTGTGGTGTACCCTATGTAGTGTAGGGTACACGGACACGTGATTCTGTAAATTACGCATTCTGAATTACAGTTCGTGTGGTTGCGTAATATCCAGGGACGTTCTGTGCCTATGTCCACTGAGGTGGTCTTAGTGGTTTGTGGACAGACACTACAAGTTCCGCAGGGAAAGTGGCCACGAACTGGGGGTAGTGACCACAAAGTATTGGTCTCACCTGTGGGATGTGACAGCGGTCTGGTATGGACCAGACTATCGCGCAAACTAGGACCCCTCTTAAAGGCAAATAAGGGAGGCAAAATCTTGCCATCCGCTATGTTCAATATTTGCCAATGTCTCCGTACTGTTTTCTGTATTTGGCTGGACATAGTACAGAAAGTGGTGACAAATGTGAGTCTCTCATTAGTAGTCTTAGGCGCGTCAGTGTCCAGTAGGGCATCACGATTGTTATTTGACGCCCGTTTCCAGGCTTTACGCACCAGACGTTTCGGATATTGCCGTGATTCTAGTTGTCTGGCAAGTGCCTCAGCATGTTTGTCGAACAGTTGTCTGGTCGAGCAGTTCCTGCGAACCCGCAGAAACTGGCCAACTGGAAGGTTCTCTCGGAGTGCCCTCGGATGATGGCTGTTAAAGGACAACAACGAGTTTCTGGACATGGGTTTCTTATATAGTTCAGAACTCAGTGAGTTATCGTGAACAAAGATAGAGATGTCCAGGAAGGCCAAACGATGTTTGTTGTACTCGATGGTGAAGCGCAAATACGCATTCTGTTGGTTTAACCATGAGTGAAAAGCATGAATTTCGTCACCTGTGCCCCGCCAAACCACAAGGATGTCATCTATGTATCTCTTCCACAGCAACAGATGATGACGATACGGGTTGCTGTGGTTGAGTACAAAGTCCTGTTCGAATAGATGGACATAGAGGTTGGCGAGGCTAGGCGCGAAAACACTGCCCATCGAAGTCCCAGATGTCTGGAGGAAGATCTGATCCTCAAACTTGAAGTAGTTCTCCATCATGGCTAGTCTGGCACAATCCATGATGAAAGGCACAGGGGTGATACTGTCCAGAGAACGTGCTTCCAAAAGGCCTCTGATGGCATCGAGGGTCTCTAGCTGGGGAATACACGTATAAAGTGACTCTACGTCCAAACTAGCCAAGAGATCGGTGTCAGAGTTGAACTCTATCTCAGGTAAGAGTCGTAGAACGTCTGCCGTGTCTTTAAGGTAAGTTGGCATCTCACTGACCATAGGTCGTAAAAACACGTCTACGAATTTGGACAGAGGTTCTAGTAATGAACCGATCCCAGAGATAATGGGACGGCCAGGAGGCGGTCGTTGCTGTTTGTGAATTTTGGGGAGGCAGTAAAAGTAGGGCATCACTGGGTTGTTGGTCACCAGGAATTTAGCCTCATGTGAAGTTATCCATCCCTCTGCCTCCCCCTCCTCGACCAGCTGTTTGATCTCTCGGGAGAGTCTAGATGTGGGATCTGACTCTAGGGCCCGGTAGGATTTAGAATCCGATAAGTGTCTAAGGCATTCTGCCCGATAGACGACAGTGTCCTGTAGGACTATCGCCCCGCCTTTGTCTGCCGGTTTGATAGTAATCGACGTGTCTTTGGTAAAGTTCTTGAGGGCAGTCTTTTCTTTCTTAGAGAAGTTACAAAAGGCATGGGGACGGGTGTCGTGCAAAGTCATCAGATCATGAACAACCGCTTTTTCAAAGGTAGAGACTTGTGTGGGGACCTGATGGGGTAGAGGCGTGAAAGTACTTTTAGGACGAAGTCCAGTGTTCACAATATTGGTCTCGTTGTCTAGGGTTGGTGCTATAGGATCTTTTTCTTTAAAAAAGAAATGCAACCGAATCTTCCTAAAAAATTTCTCCATTTCACATCTCAGAGTGAAAGGATCACCTGAGTGTGTGGGAACGAAACCCAAACCCCTGTTTAGGACATTTTGTTCATCGATGGTGAGGATTTTAGAACTGAGATTGACTACAAGGTCATCTACTCGCTGGTCGAGTTCGTTGGTGGTTGTTGATTGCCCCGCCTGCTCCGAGTGTTGGGAAATGTCTGGTCTGGTTGCCAGTGGACCGTTGGGGTTCCTCTCCGTTTGCCTCTGCTGCGTCCCTGTCCCTGTTCTAAAAAAGACTGATTTGGGAAGAATTGCTGCTGAGGTGGATAGGTGTGCATATGTTGTGGAAAGGGGGGTGGTTTTGCAGTAGCTCTTTCTTTCGGTCCTGATGAAAGCCGGGTTAAGTCACCGTAACGGCTGAAACATGTCGACCACACTCTCACATGAACCAAAGACTAGCCTGTAAAAAATATATAACAGACTATAGGTTCTTTTAGACATGAAACTTGGTTGATCCACATTAAACATATTTTTTGACCAAGTATTCATTTTTAACTTCACTTCACTTTCTTGCACTGCACACCACTGGAGCCCTCAACTACTTGGGTACACACCCTGGCAGGAGTTTATTCCTTTTCTGGGTATCACTGGTCGGTGCACCTGGGCAGAGTCCCTGGGGATCTGCGTATATGGGCCTAGACAGTGATTCCCAGGAGTACCAGATGACGATGCTCCGCCAATAAGTGTGGGCTGATGGACTCCTACCTCCTGTGAGGGGTTGCCCCAATTATTTGTAGGATCTCTTGCATTTCTCTACATTAACTATTGTTTTGCTATTCTGTTCTGCCACGGACTGTGCACCTTCTGCTGGTTTCATTTGCTCCTTAGCTCACACCAGAGGTGTGGCTATCTGGGGGCTACATATCCATAGAAAAAAGTGGTTTGACTGTGGCTTCCCCCTCTCTTTCTTTGACGTCAACGTGTCTGCAAGAACAAAAGAAGAGCCCCTCCTGTGTGTCCAACATTTTCCCTTCGAAGGCGGCTTTACCTTTGAAGCTCGGCTTTTGGGTTCACACCCTGTTTTTCCTTCCTGCCAGGCAAAAGTAATACTTCTCCCAATGGCGTGCTATTTGTGTGCCTTCCTGAGAGTTGTTCACACCTCCCCCCAGGAGGGCAAAATGCTGTCTTTCGGCTAGCAACTGTAAACAGTCATTGGAAAACTTTGGGCAAGAAAGTGATTAGTTTTTAAAGTTTTCATTTGTACAAAAGGTGCATTAAATTAAATGCTTGTTTGTACAAAAGGTGCATTAAATTGAATGCTTGTTTCCAGTCCAGGGAAGACATGGCTAGGCAGTTCGGGGTGGACTGTTCCCATGAGGCACAGAGTCAGACTGATTTGCATATGGGCATGTCTGAACTGGGGTGGTGGAGTGAGCTAAAGAATGATGACGAATTAAACCCAGATCAGTTGACTGGGCGTGAGTGTTTGATTTGCTCAAGCACTCCGTCCATCATCCCCTTTGGTATCGCTGTGTTCGCCCTAAGTTGTCAGGGTATGCCCAGACGTGGGTCCCTTGCTCACTTTGCCACTGGATTCAAGCTAGCCTGGCTGATGATGGCTGATTAGCCAGAAACCGGTCCCAGGATGCTTGTTTCCGGTCCAGGGAAGACATGGCTTGGCAGTTCGGGTTGGACTGTTCCCATGAGGCACAGGGTCAGACTGATTTGCATATGGCCATGTCTGAACTGGGGTGGTGGAGTGTGCTAAATAATGATGATGGATTAAACCCAGATCAGTTGACTGGGGGTGAGTGTTTGATTTGCTCAAGCGCGCTGTCCATCATCCCCTTTGGTATCGCTTAAATTAAACTTGAAGCATCAAGTCAGGGTTAATGCAACATTTTTTTTGATACCTTGAAGTTTCATATTCACTGCTGAGTTGTCAGCGTGTAAGGCTGTTGTTGCCAATGGGGCGACTAGCATTACAACTGTAAAACAATAGAGCATGTTTTTTAATATCAGGACCTGTAAAGTTAAAAACTGCATGTCCATCTTTTTATTATGATGCACGATGCCTTTAGGGCTCGGTTGACTTGCCTTAGCAGTGACTATCAAATATTAAAAAGGAGCCATTGGGCTCTGCTATTACTTTAAATGGCAAAGGGGAGTTAGCAGCTTGAAACTGCTCTGCCACCCCGCAATGGTGGGCTCAGAGTCATACTTTGGTTTGTCACACTCGTGGTGGCACAGAGGAGCTGCAGACCATGAGAACCCTTTAACTTACCCGCACTGGGTACTCCTGGTACCATATACAAGGGGCTTGTAAGGATGTTAACTGTTAGATCTGGGGGTCTCTAGTTGGCAGGGTAGGTACCTCTGTCCAAGTAGGGACCCTTGCTTCTAGTCAGGGAAAGGGGGATACACTGTTAAGATAACCCCTGCTCACCCTCTAGGTAGCTTGGCCTGAGCAGTCTAGGCTATCAAAGGCAATGTGTAAAGTATTTGTACCAACACTCACAGTAACACAGTGAAAACACCACAGATTTACTCCACACCAGTTTTAGAAAAATAAGGTATCTTTACTAAAAACTTCACAAGACCACATACTACAGACAAACCAACATATAATTCAAAAGGTTACTTTAAAGATAGTTCAAGAGCTTGCAGAAAGTACTCCAGGATGTAAAAGTCAGTGTCCTGCACAATGCGACTCTCAATGCACAAAATGCGACACTCTCGTGCCCAACAGTACCTGTAGTTGCGATAAGGTTCCCAAAAGCTATAACAAGGAAGATGGCAAAGGCGATGCGATACTCCTGAGATCCTGGGGAGGCTTTGCAGCAGCCCTGCTTCACGCAGCAGAGGTGGATGCGCCGGCTCCGATCTGTAGGGGGAGGATGCGATGACTTTGGCTTTCGTTGCGTAGGTTTCTTAGGGGGAAGCTTCACGCACAGGTTTGATGCGACACGCTTCGATGTGGCACGATGCGCGGCGCAGCGTTGACTTCCGGCGCCGCAACTCTCGATGCGCCACGGAACGGGACTCTGCGTCGACGCACTCGATGACTGGAGACTTTCACGCACCGGCAGTGGTGCGGCTCGCAAACTGGTTCTGCGACGACCCTCGCAATGTCAGGAATCTTCACGCTTCGGGACGATGCTCGACGCACTCGGCGATGCGGGGGCCCTGCGTGTTGCGATGGTGCCGCGATGAAATTTTCCACGCACTCTCGTTCTTGCAACACGCAATCGGATGATGCGTTGGGTACCAGTTGCTCTTTTTCACGCTTCTGCTTCCCAGCTCCCAAAACACAGCAAAACGACCTCCTGAGGCCCCAAGACTGGGCAAGCACTCCAAGGCAGGTCAGAACTCCTTCAGCAGAGTTCCAGGGGAGCTGGTGGTGAAGTCCTTTTGTTCCTGGGACTTCTTAACAGGGAGCCAGCTCTTCTCAGGCCCTTGGAGATCAGAATCAAAAGAAGGGGACACAGCAAAGTCCTACCCCTCTCCTTGGCAGCAAAGCAAAACAGCAAGCAGGCAGTCTTCTCCTCTTCAGTCCTTTTCAGCTTTCTCCTTGGCAGAGGTTTCTTCTTAGTTCCAAAGTGATCTAAAGTTTAGGTGTCTGGGGTCCTCTTCTTATACCCCTCCAAGTCTTTGTCTCTCTTTGTTCCAGTGGGGGGACTCCCCTGCTCAAACCGGTTCCTGGGTGTGCTCTGCTCTGGAGCACCTGGTTCCTTTCAGAGTGAGGGGCAGGGTCGTTAGACGCTCAGCAGGAGGTGGAGCCTTCTTTGTGCCAGCAGAGGCAGAGTCCTCAGCCTGGCCAGCAGGGGGTGGAGCCAGCTTTGTGCTGGCAGGGGCAGCCCTATTCAAACCCAGGGACTACTCCTCCCACCCATCTAAAGCAGATCACCCTATTCACCCTGCTGCTGACTCATCCAGGCTCCTGGAGCCACCTAGCCCATCACATGACACCAGTCAGCCAACCAGCACACAGGCACACAGGAAGGTTAAACAGGAGAATAGCTACTTTCTAAAAAGTACTATTCTCACACAGTGAATTTAAAAACCATCTTGCTAAAAAGATGTATAATTAAATTCTGAACACAGAGATACCAAACTTGGATTTTCTATCTTGCCCTGACAGATGCATTCCAACAGTGGCACTGCCTACGCATGTCTCCAAGCTGAGAGTGTCGACAGCTCGCTTTGTTTACAGTCTTGAGCTGCAACAGTCTTGGTGCTTCAGCCAGGGAGGAAGGTATAGGTCTACAGCTGCAATTTAAAGATGTCAGAGCGCATGGAGAGCCACAGGCAGTTCTCCTCTGGAGTTTCTCGCTCTGGCTCACAGCATTTTTTGCTTCTTACACGGCCCCATGCATGCTGTTTTATGGGGGCCAGCCCGAGCAACAGCAATGCCTTCTTAGGGGAGGCCGGGCAGTAAAGGTGGTAAAATAAAAACTGGCTGCATGGTGCCAGTCACGCAAGTGACAGCACTCTGAAGACTGATCAGCACACACAAGGTGCATTGCCACTGAGGGCCCACGTGTACAAAGTAAGCTGGCTTCACACTCTGTGCCTGCAGCCAGCCCCGCAACAAGAGAAAGAATGTTTAATTTGCACACCACTCAGTTCATGTAGTTCGTATTTCTGTTCCTCTGCTGTGGGGCACGCTATTAACTAATTCTCTCAAGTGCAGAGATATTCAGCACAAACCTTAACATCTGCTGCTAAAAAGCACATATTAAGGAAACAAAGTACTGTAGATTGAAAGGCAATGCTCACAGACTGGAAGATGCCCTACTGGAAAGACTGGCGTAACTTTATTTCCCAAACAAGCACAAGTGTCAACATTTCTTACCAGACCCACGAATCCTGAAAAAAAATAGAACATATATACAATGAAAGGAGCGTATCAATCATTAATCGCATTAATCAATAAATTATTGTACATTATATCAAAATGTTCAATCCAAAGGCCAAGAATTTTCCAAATTTCTTTCAGTGATGACATTTTTTTATTTTTATTTTCAAAAGTTCATTCAATTATTTCCATAATCTTCATTCAGTCGTAGATCAATCCATCAATTCTTTATCATCATTAATTCTTAACTGACACAGCCTACGCGTTTCGTCCTGTCACGACTTCATCAGGGCTGTAAAAAACAAAATGTATGCACTGATCAGTGTTCTGATACATTAACTAAAATTTTTATACCCTCCTGTTAATCTGACTAATACATTTCAGGCCTGCCTATCTCCATTCTAGATTTTCAAATCATACAACCACTGGATGGAAAAAATAAATTTTGGAACACAACATATCACTCAACATAATTATAACAAAAATCGAAATGCATCCTTCAGCGCATAATGTTAACGCATCACCCACTTGAGCTGGGTGAGAAAAAAGCATGCGATTCATATCATCACTTCTCTTTAAGTCTAGCATGTTATCACCTCAAATCTCTTTCATCTGTTATCCCTCAACTTTCATCACTACCCTACAAACATTTCCCATAGGTAATTAGGCTTGACTAATAATAATAACCTCATTTTATTACCTTATATTTATGATGATTGGTGGTTGAACATCCAATGAACACAATTTGTTATTATCGAATAGATAGCCTTCTTATTAATCGTCACTTTTCTTCCTAATTATTGAAAACTGATAGTAGTTGGAATGACTGCTAATATAATTTATCAGTCTGTGATGTTCGGTTCAAATTCGAACCTACGTACCTGTATTTTTTGTTTGGCTTCTACATTATTTTTGACTCAGTTGGATATTTTATAAGGCGGCGGGAATAGTTCTTATTACTAAAAAGTAAAAATAATAATTTTCAACATGAGCTAGGTCTCTCACCACCTGCTATTAAAGAATTCTTCTCCATAGTATACATAACATCTGACTGTATAATCAGTTTCAAGTTCCATAATCTTGTAGGAGGATCAGCAATCTTATGTACTTGTTCGCTGATATCTTCTCATCTTTCTAAGTATGTCATTACTTTTCCTAAGTATAAAAATTAACAATTAATCCAAAATCCCTATGCAAATTGAGTTTGATATTTAGCTAAAAGTGGAACCTACGTACCGTTAATTTCCCTTATTTATGAAGTCCAACCAATCTAATGAATTCCCTCCTTCGTTCTTAAACAAACCGATATATTTTGTGTGGTCAATGCTGGCCGTTCAAGTGTGCTGTAATATACAAAGCAACATTAACTGCAATCTACCGCTAATCCCATTTGCCATTTCTACACCTCCCCACTCGACCCGTATAGTTTCACCGTGTTTCAAATGAACGTCCGCATCCTCCCCTGTCAGTATTGAAACTCCCGCTGTGAACTGTCCACTGACTCACCCGTATTTCAATGCGATATCAGCCTATTAGGTTCCATATTCAATTGGTCTATTCTCCAATCAGATTTGCTCCGTTATTCAATCGTATTCACTTCCTAGTTCAGTTCCCTCTCTGGTCCGCTATTACAATTGACCAATCACAACACGTTATTGATGAACAGGCGTTCCATTTGACTTCTATGGTACCCATTACCAAACCGTGTGTTTATTCACCTGTTTCCTCTCTTGTCCGCAACTAAGGTCACTCCCCCTTTGTCCATTCGATTGTCCTTAGTTATACGGGTCTATTCAATTCTAGTTCTTTCACGTACATTCAGCCAATCCTAACCAACTTTATATATATCGAATGCATTAAAACCAATCACAATCAACTATTCAATTTCTAACCCGCAAGCCAGAGTACCATGTGACCTAATATCACTGATTGTTAGCTTACGGACATAGTCCATTGTATAGAGTCGGCAATGATTGATTGAATATACGTGAAATATTCACGTCGATTGGTCTTTTATATCAACATTGGTGGGTATACCTTCAAATTATATATAAAAAATCTGAAGTGACGAAAAAAAGAGTTCCAAGAACACATTTGGGCGATACTCCATTATGCTTGCAAACTGGGGGACTCCAGGCTCTTTTGGGAACAAATCAACCAATTAACCAATGGCCGGAATCAACATCATAATTCAGATATATTGGAGGCCACATGGAGAGCTCACGTTGATTTCCTATATAAAGAAACTACACCCCTATCGGCCCTAAATTGCGAATCATCAACAGGGAAGGAGGCTGGAGGTCAAGATAATGTCAATGATACCATGAACCACGAATCCCCCAAGGATTTTGTGTCGTTTTCAGAAACTCAAGTTCTAAAAACTATAAAAAATTTAAAACCCGAGGGAGCCCCAGGTCCGAACGGACTACCAAATGCCCTGTTTCGGCATGACCCCGCATTCTGGTCTCAAGTCCTGACTCCTCTTTTTTCCAAAGTTACAGCCGACAGTTTGATCCACGAGCCATGGAGAGGAAGCATTCTTAATCAAATCTATAAGACTCCTGGACACCATCATCAATCTGTATTCTCATACGTGGGTGCAAATCAAGAAAGGAGACGGGTCCAGCATAACCGATACGATTCCAACATTAAATGGGCTAAAACAAGGTTGCATTTTAGCGCCTTGTCTGTTCAACATTTACACGTCAGATCTCGACAAGTGCCTTCAGTCAATTCCAGCTGACCCCCCAAAACTGGGCAAAATACCGACACCGTGCCTTCAATACGCAGATGACATTGTGTTGCTAGCACAAACACCAGTTGGCCTGCAGAAACTGATCACGGGACTAGGAGCCTATACCATCTTAAATCAACTTATGATTAACCATCAAAAGACAAAAGTTATGCGTTTTTCTAAACATAATAAAACATGGAACAGGCACACCTTCTCCTGGAAACTGGGCGAACAACCACTGGCCCGCGTTGCTTCCTATAAATGTCAAGGCTTCTCGCTTGACTGCAAGCTCAACTTTAAGCAACACGTGGAACATGGATGCACAAAAGCAAAACAACTGTTATTTGCCTTCAAAATCCTGAAGAAAAAGCTTACAGGTTGCTCCACCGGTCATCTGCTGAAAGTGATCGCCGCACAATTCCTACCTTCCATCTCGTATGGCTCAGAAATCCTGAACAGTAAAGATGCTACAGCACTGAATATAGCACAATCCACATTCTTCAAAAGACTGTTCTCAATACCATTACCTATCTCACAGGAACAAATCTGTTTAGAATTCGGACTAAAAAATCAAATCATGGCCAGACAAGATGCTTTAGTAAAGTATTACTGGAGGATGAGGGAGGCAGAAGATAAACACTCTAGCCCACCGCTGTTGCGTTGAGATAAAGAATCAAGCAAGACAAGCTAACTCGACCATGACAATCCTGAAGGAATCTTTGTCGGCATTACAGCTAGAGGAGGTCTGGTCAATACCAGTAACATATTCTGGACTCAAAAGCGTGGTGAACACCGTAATCAAGCGGATCTCCTTGTTAACTGACAAAATGATTTTTGCAAAAAAAATCACGCCTGGGCCGTGATACAGGCCTATCAGAGGCTTAAGCCGCAACAGTATTTGATTGAACACCTTTCCTACCACAAAAAGCATTAACTGATGTTGCTACGATTGGGATCATTCCCCTCAAAGGATTTAACCCCCAAATGGAAATTTACATGGCCATCGAAGGAATGCCGCCTCTGTTGTCAAGGGGAGGAGTTACTACTACATTTACTATGTACATGCCCTTTTCTACTGAAAACACGCAAATTAATTCTTTGGGAGATTTTAAGGAATGAACAGATAAGAACATGTAGAGCTGCAGTCATCAGGTGTCTTGGAGGGCTTTCGATTCCTCTATACTGTAGCACCATAACATTCTGGAAAATAGCAGCAAAGGAACTGGAAAAATTTGATTTAATCCAAGCAGCTAACAAATAACCTGCTGGCTGACTTTTTTTTAAATGTATCATTTTACTTACCAGCTTTTTAACTGTGGTCACGACCCTAAGGCCTTTTTTCTTCTCTCTTCTGTTTTAAAAAAATGCTCATTTAATGTTTTGCGTTTTATGATGGTTTGACATCCTTTTACGATTTTTAAAGAATTAATAAAAGTATTTTTGACTGACTGAATAATTTATTGATTAATGCGATTAATGATTGATACGCTCCTTTCATTGCATATATGTTGGATTTTTGGGTGGCCTTGGAGCGGTAGACCATGGAGAGTTGAGCGTAAGTTGAGAGAGTACGGGATCAGAATTATAGAGCTTGTGCACAAAGTCCTTGAACCTTTACCGCTTTAGGTATTGTTCCTGAAAAAAATAGCTAAAACAAGCCAAAGCCACAAAATGACGATGAAATTGTTAAAATGTCAGTAAACAAACAATAACTCAGCACACTGGGCTCACGCTGCTTGCCTAACAGAGCGCGGCTCCTCCTACCGTCTCAGCTTGTGCCAGACAGCGCCAGTGGGGTGTCAGGAGGCACTATAAATGCATGACTTATCCATTTTAGTGTGGTGATGCAGACCACCGCACTAATTTGCATTATTTTAATGCTTCATGCGTGATATTTGGCATGGCTGTTACTATAGGGAAGTTCTTGATTTCTAGGAACATTTTAAAATCTGGTAACTATGATTGTGCTCTCAGGTCTCCCCAACTGTTTTGAGTTGAACTTTGGCTTTGTATTACCTCTGAACCTTTTTAGCCACCTTGAAAGGTCAGATCACCTGGTTTTGAAGGGGGATCCCACTGAAATTAATATTGAGAACATCTGTTGTTTGGGAGTGAGTAAGGTTACCAAAGCTGGTGATTGCAGTGAGTCTACGGGGAGCTTTCATCTTGCTTTGAAGGTGAGTCCACTAAATGAGAGGGGTGGCTCTAGGTAAGTGAGAAACGGTGCAGCTGCACCTGGCGCTCACCTGGAGGAGGGTGGGGGGGTCTCTGGTTTAGAAATAATTTTTGAGTTTAAAGCCATCCGCTGCAGAGTTCCTTGTGTGTCAGACAGTTTGCAAGTATCAGTAAAAATGTCAAGGTAACTGGTGATTAATGTTCCTGCTGGAGAGAGATGGAGTTTTGTCTAGTGACAGTTATGACTCAACATAAAGTAACTCAAAGGGTTAATGTGCCTGCTGCAAAGAACATGTACCATGCAGACCATAGAATGCTATTTTATGTGGATAGCTCAGTGGGTTACTTATTTTGTCACAGAGATCGTTCTGTTATTTACAGTTCATAAGTTACAATCTTCGGTCCACTCTTCAGTACAGACATGATCTACGGTCTGGGTGTCAGGGGTGCCACGTTAATTCCCAGTTAGTGCCCTCTGGGATGTGGCGACTACTAGCCAATGGGCTTCCAGATGAAGAGTGGCATGTAGCCTAGCTATCCCAGAATGCACTATTCTGTCCACTTTCATTATGGCAGAACCCCGTCTCTTGATATGTGGAGCTCCTTAGCTCACACCAGAGGTGTGGCTATCTGGGGGCTACATATCCATAGAAAAAAGTGGTTTGACTGTGGCTTCCCCCTCTCTTTCTTTGACGTCAACGTGTCTGCAAGAACAAAAGAAGAGCCCCTCCTGTGTGTCCAACATTTTCCCTTCGAAGGCGGCTTTACCTTTGAAGCTCGGCTTTTGGGTTCACACCCTGTTTTTCCTTCCTGCCAGGCAAAAGTAATACTTCTCCCAATGGCGTGCTATTTGTGTGCCTTCCTGAGAGTTGTTCACACCTCCCCCCAGGAGGGCAAAATGCTGTCTTTCGGCTAGCAACTGTAAACAGTCATTGGAAAACTTTGGGCAAGAAAGTGATTAGTTTTTAAAGTTTTCATTTGTACAAAAGGTGCATTAAATTAAATGCTTGTTTGTACAAAAGGTGCATTAAATTGAATGCTTGTTTCCAGTCCAGGGAAGACATGGCTAGGCAGTTCGGGGTGGACTGTTCCCATGAGGCACAGAGTCAGACTGATTTGCATATGGGCATGTCTGAACTGGGGTGGTGGAGTGAGCTAAAGAATGATGACGAATTAAACCCAGATCAGTTGACTGGGCGTGAGTGTTTGATTTGCTCAAGCACTCCGTCCATCATCCCCTTTGGTATCGCTGTGTTCGCCCTAAGTTGTCAGGGTATGCCCAGACGTGGGTCCCTTGCTCACTTTGCCACTGGATTCAAGCTAGCCTGGCTGATGATGGCTGATTAGCCAGAAACCGGTCCCAGGATGCTTGTTTCCGGTCCAGGGAAGACATGGCTTGGCAGTTCGGGTTGGACTGTTCCCATGAGGCACAGGGTCAGACTGATTTGCATATGGCCATGTCTGAACTGGGGTGGTGGAGTGTGCTAAATAATGATGATGGATTAAACCCAGATCAGTTGACTGGGGGTGAGTGTTTGATTTGCTCAAGCGCGCTGTCCATCATCCCCTTTGGTATCGCTTAAATTAAACTTGAAGCATCAAGTCGGGGTTAATGCAACATTTTTTTTGATACCTTGAAGTTTCATATTCACTGCTGAGTTGTCAGCGTGTAAGGCTGTTGTTGCCAATGGTGCGACTAGCATTACAACTGTAAAACAATAGAGCATGTTTTTTAATATCAGGACCTGTAAAGTTAAAAACTGCATGTCCATCTTTTTATTATGATGCACGATGCCTTTAGGGCTCGGTTGACTTGCCTTAGCAGTGACTATCAAATATTAAAAAGGAGCCATTGGGCTCTGCTATTACTTTAAATGGCAAAGGGGAGTTAGCAGCTTGAAACTGCTCTGCCACCCCGCAATGGTGGGCTCAGAGTCATACTTTGGTTTGTCACACTCGTGGTGGCACAGAGGAGCTGCAGACCATGAGAACCCTTTAACTTACCCGCACTGGGTACTCCTGGTACCATATACAAGGGGCTTGTAAGGATGTTAACTGTTAGATCTGGGGGTCTCTAGTTGGCAGGGTAGGTACCTCTGTCCAAGTAGGGACCCTTGCTTCTAGTCAGGGAAAGGGGGATACACTGTTAAGATAACCCCTGCTCACCCTCTAGGTAGCTTGGCCTGAGCAGTCTAGGCTATCAAAGGCAATGTGTAAAGTATTTGTACCAACACTCACAGTAACACAGTGAAAACACCACAGATTTACTCCACACCAGTTTTAGAAAAATAAGGTATCTTTACTAAAAACTTCACAAGACCACATACTACAGACAAACCAACATATAATTCAAAAGGTTACTTTAAAGATAGTTCAAGAGCTTGCAGAAAGTACTCCAGGATGTAAAAGTCAGTGTCCTGCACAATGCGACTCTCAATGCACAAAATGCGACACTCTCGTGCCCAACAGTACCTGTAGTTGCGATAAGGTTCCCAAAAGCTATAACAAGGAAGATGGCAAAGGCGATGCGATACTCCTGAGATCCTGGGGAGGCTTTGCAGCAGCCCTGCTTCACGCAGCAGAGGTGGATGCGCCGGCTCCGATCTGTAGGGGGAGGATGCGATGACTTTGGCTTTCGTTGCGTAGGTTTCTTAGGGGGAAGCTTCACGCACAGGTTTGATGCGACACGCTTCGATGTGGCACGATGCGCGGCGCAGCGTTGACTTCCGGCGCCGCAACTCTCGATGCGCCACGGAACGGGACTCTGCGTCGACGCACTCGATGACTGGAGACTTTCACGCACCGGCAGTGGTGCGGCTCGCAAACTGGTTCTGCGACGACCCTCGCAATGTCAGGAATCTTCACGCTTCGGGACGATGCTCGACGCACTCGGCGATGCGGGGGCCCTGCGTGTTGCGATGGTGCCGCGATGAAATTTTCCACGCACTCTCGTTCTTGCAACACGCAATCGGATGATGCGTTGGGTACCAGTTGCTCTTTTTCACGCTTCTGCTTCCCAGCTCCCAAAACACAGCAAAACGACCTCCTGAGGCCCCAAGACTGGGCAAGCACTCCAAGGCAGGTCAGAACTCCTTCAGCAGAGTTCCAGGGGAGCTGGTGGTGAAGTCCTTTTGTTCCTGGGACTTCTTAACAGGGAGCCAGCTCTTCTCAGGCCCTTGGAGATCAGAATCAAAAGAAGGGGACACAGCAAAGTCCTACCCCTCTCCTTGGCAGCAAAGCAAAACAGCAAGCAGGCAGTCTTCTCCTCTTCAGTCCTTTTCAGCTTTCTCCTTGGCAGAGGTTTCTTCTTAGTTCCAAAGTGATCTAAAGTTTAGGTGTCTGGGGTCCTCTTCTTATACCCCTCCAAGTCTTTGTCTCTCTTTGTTCCAGTGGGGGGACTCCCCTGCTCAAACCGGTTCCTGGGTGTGCTCTGCTCTGGAGCACCTGGTTCCTTTCAGAGTGAGGGGCAGGGTCGTTAGACGCTCAGCAGGAGGTGGAGCCTTCTTTGTGCCAGCAGAGGCAGAGTCCTCAGCCTGGCCAGCAGGGGGTGGAGCCAGCTTTGTGCTGGCAGGGGCAGCCCTATTCAAACCCAGGGACTACTCCTCCCACCCATCTAAAGCAGATCACCCTATTCACCCTGCTGCTGACTCATCCAGGCTCCTGGAGCCACCTAGCCCATCACATGACACCAGTCAGCCAACCAGCACACAGGCACACAGGAAGGTTAAACAGGAGAATAGCTACTTTCTAAAAAGTACTATTCTCACACAGTGAATTTAAAAACCATCTTGCTAAAAAGATGTATAATTAAATTCTGAACACAGAGATACCAAACTTGGATTTTCTATCTTGCCCTGACAGATGCATTCCAACAGTGGCACTGCCTACGCATGTCTCCAAGCTGAGAGTGTCGACAGCTCGCTTTGTTTACAGTCTTGAGCTGCAACAGTCTTGGTGCTTCAGCCAGGGAGGAAGGTATAGGTCTACAGCTGCAATTTAAAGATGTCAGAGCGCATGGAGAGCCACAGGCAGTTCTCCTCTGGAGTTTCTCGCTCTGGCTCACAGCATTTTTTGCTTCTTACACGGCCCCATGCATGCTGTTTTATGGGGGCCAGCCCGAGCAACAGCAATGCCTTCTTAGGGGAGGCCGGGCAGTAAAGGTGGTAAAATAAAAACTGGCTGCATGGTGCCAGTCACGCAAGTGACAGCACTCTGAAGACTGATCAGCACACACAAGGTGCATTGCCACTGAGGGCCCACGTGTACAAAGTAAGCTGGCTTCACACTCTGTGCCTGCAGCCAGCCCCGCAACAAGAGAAAGAATGTTTAATTTGCACACCACTCAGTTCATGTAGTTCGTATTTCTGTTCCTCTGCTGTGGGGCACGCTATTAACTAATTCTCTCAAGTGCAGAGATATTCAGCACAAACCTTAACATCTGCTGCTAAAAAGCACATATTAAGGAAACAAAGTACTGTAGATTGAAAGGCAATGCTCACAGACTGGAAGATGCCCTACTGGAAAGACTGGCGTAACTTTATTTCCCAAACAAGCACAAGTGTCAACATTTCTTACCAGACCCACGAATCCTGAAAAAAAATAGAACATATATACAATGAAAGGAGCGTATCAATCATTAATCGCATTAATCAATAAATTATTGTACATTATATCAAAATGTTCAATCCAAAGGCCAAGAATTTTCCAAATTTCTTTCAGTGATGAAATTTTTTTATTTTTATTTTCAAAAGTTCATTCAATTATTTCCATAATCTTCATTCAGTCGTAGATCAATCCATCAATTCTTTATCATCATTAATTCTTAACTGACACAGCCTACGCGTTTCGTCCTGTCACGACTTCATCAGGGCTGTAAAAAACAAAATGTATGCACTGATCAGTGTTCTGATACATTAACTAAAATTTTTATACCCTCCTGTTAATCTGACTAATACATTTCAGGCCTGCCTATCTCCATTCTAGATTTTCAAATCATACAACCACTGGATGGAAAAAATAAATTTTGGAACACAACATATCACTCAACATAATTATAACAAAAATCGAAATGCATCCTTCAGCGCATAATGTTAACGCATCACCCACTTGAGCTGGGTGAGAAAAAAGCATGCGATTCATATCATCACTTCTCTTTAAGTCTAGCATGTTATCACCTCAAATCTCTTTCATCTGTTATCCCTCAACTTTCATCACTACCCTACAAACATTTCCCATAGGTAATTAGGCTTGACTAATAATAATAACCTCATTTTATTACCTTATATTTATGATGATTGGTGGTTGAACATCCAATGAACACAATTTGTTATTATCGAATAGATAGCCTTCTTATTAATCGTCACTTTTCTTCCTAATTATTGAAAACTGATAGTAGTTGGAATGACTGCTAATATAATTTATCAGTCTGTGATGTTCGGTTCAAATTCGAACCTACGTACCTGTATTTTTTGTTTGCCTTCTACATTATTTTTGACTCAGTTGGATATTTTATAAGGCGGCGGGAATAGTTCTTATTACTAAAAAGTAAAAATAATAATTTTCAACATGAGCTAGGTCTCTCACCACCTGCTATTAAAGAATTCTTCTCCATAGTATACATAACATCTGACTGTATAATCAGTTTCAAGTTCCATAATCTTGTAGGAGGATCAGCAATCTTATGTACTTGTTCGCTGATATCTTCTCATCTTTCTAAGTATGTCATTACTTTTCCTAAGTATAAAAATTAACAATTAATCCAAAATCCCTATGCAAATTGAGTTTGATATTTAGCTAAAAGTGGAACCTACGTACCGTTAATTTCCCTTATTTATGAAGTCCAACCAATCTAATGAATTCCCTCCTTCGTTCTTAAACAAACCGATATATTTTGTGTGGTCAATGCTGGCCGTTCAAGTGTGCTGTAATATACAAAGCAACATTAACTGCAATCTACCGCTAATCCCATTTGCCATTTCTACACCTCCCCACTCGACCCGTATAGTTTCACCGTGTTTCAAATGAACGTCCGCATCCTCCCCTGTCAGTATTGAAACTCCCGCTGTGAACTGTCCACTGACTCACCCGTATTTCAATGCGATATCAGCCTATTAGGTTCCATATTCAATTGGTCTATTCTCCAATCAGATTTGCTCCGTTATTCAATCGTATTCACTTCCTAGTTCAGTTCCCTCTCTGGTCCGCTATTACAATTGACCAATCACAACACGTTATTGATGAACAGGCGTTCCATTTGACTTCTATGGTACCCATTACCAAACCGTGTGTTTATTCAACTGTTTCCTCTCTTGTCCGCAACTAAGGTCACTCCCCCTTTGTCCATTCGATTGTCCTTAGTTATACGGGTCTATTCAATTCTAGTTCTTTCACGTACATTCAGCCAATCCTAACCAACTTTATATATATCGAATGCATTAAAACCAATCACAATCAACTATTCAATTTCTAACCCGCAAGCCAGAGTACCATGTGACCTAATATCACTGATTGTTAGCTTACGGACATAGTCCATTGTATAGAGTCGGCAATGATTGATTGAATATACGTGAAATATTCACGTCGATTGGTCTTTTATATCAACATTGGTGGGTATACCTTCAAATTATATATAAAAAATCTGAAGTGACGAAAAAAAGAGTTCCAAGAACACATTTGGGCGATACTCCATTATGCTTGCAAACTGGGGGACTCCAGGCTCTTTTCGGAACAAATCAACCAATTAACCAATGGCCGGAATCAACATCATAATTCAGATATATTGGAGGCCACATGGAGAGCTCACGTTGATCTCCTATATAATGAAACTACACCTCTATCGGCCCCAAATTGCGAATCATCAACAGGGAAGGAGGCTGGAGGTCAAGATAATGTCAATGATACCATGAACCACGAATCCCCCAAGGATTTTGTGTCGTTTTCAGAAACTCAAGTTCTAAAAACTATAAAAAATTTAAAACCCGAGGGAGCCCCAGGTCCGAACGGACTACCAAATGCCCTGTTTCGGCATGACCCCGCATTCTGGTCTCAAGTCCTGACTCCTCTTTTTTCCAAAGTTACAGCCGACAGTTTGATCCACGAGCCCTGGAGAGGAAGCATTCTTAATCCAATCTATAAGACTCCTGGACACCATCATCAATCTGTATTCTCATACGTGGGTGCAAATCAAGAAAGGAGACGGGTCCAGCATAACCGATACGATTCCAACATTAAATGGGCTAAAACAAGGTTGCATTTTAGCGCCTTGTCTGTTCAACATTTACACGTCAGATCTCGACAAGTGCCTTCAGTCAATTCCAGCTGACCCCCCAAAACTGGGCAAAATACCGACACCGTGCCTTCAATACGCAGATGACATTGTGTTGCTAGCACAAACACCAGTTGGCCTGCAGAAACTGATCACGGGACTAGGAGCCTATACCATCTTAAATCAACTTATGATTAACCATCAAAAGACAAAAGTTATGCGTTTTTCTAAACATAATAAAACATGGAACAGGCACACCTTCTCCTGGAAACTGGGCGAACAACCACTGGCCCGCGTTGCTTCCTATAAATGTCAAGGCTTCTCGCTTGACTGCAAGCTCAACTTTAAGCAACACGTGGAACATGGATGCACAAAAGCAAAACAACTGTTATTTGCCTTCAAAATCCTGAAGAAAAAGCTTACAGGTTGCTCCACCGGTCATCTGCTGAAAGTGATCGCCGCACAATTCCTACCTTCCATCTCGTATGGCTCAGAAATCCTGAACAGTAAAGATGCTACAGCACTGAATATAGCACAATCCACATTCTTCAAAAGACTGTTCTCAATACCATTACCTATCTCACAGGAACAAATCTGTTTAGAATTCGGACTAAAAAATCAAATCATGGCCAGACAAGATGCTTTAGTAAAGTATTACTGGAGGATGAGGGAGGCAGAAGATAAACACTCTAGCCCACCGCTGTTGCGTTGAGCTAAAGAATCAAGCAAGACAAGCTAACTCGACCATGACAATCCTGAAGGAATCTTTGTCGGCATTACAGCTAGAGGAGGTCTGGTCAATACCAGTAACATATTCTGGACTCAAAAGCGTGGTGAACACCGTAATCAAGCGGATCTCCTTGTTAACTGACAAAATGATTTTTGCAAAAAAAATCACGCCTGGGCCGTGATACAGGCCTATCAGAGGCTTAAGCCGCAACAGTAATTGATTGAACACCTTTCCTACCACAAAAAGCATTACCTGATGTTGCTACGATTGGGATCATTCCCCTCAAAGGATTTAACCCCCAAATGGAAATTTACATGGCCATCGAAGGAATGCCGCCTCTGTTGTCAAGGGGAGGAGTTACTACTACATTTACTATGTACATGCCCTTTTCTACTGAAAACACGCAAATTAATTCTTTGGGAGATTTTAAGGAACGAACAGATAAGAACATGTAGAGCTGCAGTCATCAGGTGTCTTGGAGGGCTTTCGATTCCTCTATACTGTAGCACCATAACATTCTGGAAAATAGCAGCAAAGGAACTGGAAAAATTTGATTTAATCCAAGCAGCTAACAAATAACCTGCTGGCTGACTTTTTTTTAAATGTATCATTTTACTTACCAGCTTTTTAACTGTGGTCACGACCCTAAGGCCTTTTTTCTTCTCTCTTCTGTTTTAAAAAAATGCTCATTTAATGTTTTGCGTTTTATGATGGTTTGACATCCTTTTACGATTTTTAAAGAATTAATAAAAGTATTTTTGACTGACTGAATAATTTATTGATTAATGCGATTAATGATTGATACGCTCCTTTCATTGCATATATGTTGGATTTTTGGGTGGCCTTGGAGCGGTAGACCATGGAGAGTTGAGCGTAAGTTGAGAGAGTACGGGATCAGAATTATAGAGCTTGTGCACAAAGTCCTTGAACCTTTACCGCTTTAGGTATTGTTCCTGAAAAAAATAGCTAAAACAAGCCAAAGCCACAAAATGACGATGAAATTGTTAAAATGTCAGTAAACAAACAATAACTCAGCACACTGGGCTCACGCTGCTTGCCTAACAGAGCGCGGCTCCTCCTACCGTCTCAGCTTGTGCCAGACAGCGCCAGTGGGGTGTCAGGAGGCACTATAAATGCATGACTTATCCATTTTAGTGTGGTGATGCAGACCACCGCACTAATTTGCATTATTTTAATGCTTCATGCGTGATATTTGGCATGGCTGTTACTATAGGGAAGTTCTTGATTTCTAGGAACATTTTAAAATCTGGTAACTATGATTGTGCTCTCAGGTCTCCCCAACTGTTTTGAGTTGAACTTTGGCTTTGTATTACCTCTGAACCTTTTTAGCCACCTTGAAAGGTCAGATCACCTGGTTTTGAAGGGGGATCCCACTGAAATTAATATTGAGAACATCTGTTGTTTGGGAGTGAGTAAGGTTACCAAAGCTGGTGATTGCAGTGAGTCTACGGGGAGCTTTCATCTTGCTTTGAAGGTGAGTCCACTAAATGAGAGGGGTGGCTCTAGGTAAGTGAGAAACGGTGCAGCTGCACCTGGCGCTCACCTGGAGGAGGGTGGGGGGGGTCTCTGGTTTAGAAATAATTTTTGAGTTTAAAGCCATCCGCTGCAGAGTTCCTTGTGTGTCAGACAGTTTGCAAGCATCAGTAAAAATGTCAAGGTAACTGGTGATTAATGTTCCTGCTGGAGAGAGATGGAGTTTTGTCTAGTGACAGTTATGACTCATCATAAAGTAACTCAAAGGGTTAATGTGCCTGCTGCAAAGAACATGTACCATGCAGACCATAGAATGCTATTTTATGTGGATAGCTCAGTGGGTTACTTATTTTGTCACAGAGATCGTTCTGTTATTTACAGTTCATAAGTTACAATCTTCGGTCCACTCTTCAGTACAGACATGATCTACGGTCTGGGTGTCAGGGGTGCCACGTTAATTCCCAGTTAGTGCCCTCTGGGATGTGGCGACTACTAGCCAATGGGCTTCCAGATGAAGAGTGGCATGTAGCCTAGCTATCCCAGAATGCACTATTCTGTCCACTTTCATTATGGCAGAACCCCGTCTCTTGATATGTGGAGCTCCTTAGCTCACACCAGAGGTGTGGCTATCTGGGGGCCACATATCCATACAAAAAAGTGGTTTGACTGTGGCTTCCCCCTCTCTTTCTTTGACGTCAACGTGTCTGCAAGAACAAAAGAAGAGCCCCTCCTGTGTGTCCAACATTTTCCCTTCGAAGGCGGCTTTACCTTTGAAGCTCGGCTTTTGGGTTCACACCCTGTTTTTCCTTCCTGCCAGGCAAAAGTAATACTTCTCCCAATGGCGTGCTATTTGTGTGCCTTCCTGAGAGTTGTTCACACCTCCCCCCAGGAGGGCAAAATGCTGTCTTTCGGCTAGCAACTGTAAACAGTCATTGGAAAACTTTGGGCAAGAAAGTGATTACTTTTTAAAGTTTTCATTTGTACAAAAGGTGCATTAAATTAAATGCTTGTTTGTACAAAAGGTGCATTAAATTGAATGCTTGTTTCCAGTCCAGGGAAGACATGGCTAGGCAGTTCGGGGTGGACTGTTCCCATGAGGCACAGAGTCAGACTGATTTGCATATGGGCATGTCTGAACTGGGGTGGTGGAGTGAGCTAAAGAATGATGACGAATTAAACCCAGATCAGTTGACTGGGCGTGAGTGTTTGATTTGCTCAAGCACTCCGTCCATCATCCCCTTTGGTATCGCTTTGTTCGCCCTAAGTTGTCAGGGTATGCCCAGACGTGGGTCCCTTGCTCACTTTGCCACTGGATTCAAGCTAGCCTGGCTGATGATGGCTGATTAGCCAGAAACCGGTCCCAGGATGCTTGTTTCCGGTCCAGGGAAGACATGGCTTGGCAGTTCGGGTTGGACTGTTCCCATGAGGCACAGGGTCAGACTGATTTGCATATGGCCATATCTGAACTGGGGTGGTGGAGTGTGCTAAATAATGATGATGGATTAAACCCAGATCAGTTGACTGGGGGTGAGTGTTTGATTTGCTCAAGCGCGCCGTCCATCATCCCCTTTGGTATCGCTTAAATTAAACTTGAAGCATCAAGTCGGGGTTAATGCAACATTTTTTTTGATACCTTGAAGTTTCATATTCACTGCTGAGTTGTCAGCGTGTAAGGCTGTTGTTGCCAATGGGGCGACTAGCATTACAACTGTAAAACAATAGAGCATGTTTTTTAATATCAGGACCTGTAAAGTTAAAAACTGCATGTCCATCTTTTTATTATGATGCACGATGCCTTTAGGGCTCGGTTGACTTGCCTTAGCAGTGACTATCAAATATTAAAAAGGAGCCCTTGGGCTCTGCTATTACTTTAAATGGCAAAGGGGAGTTAGCAGCTTGAAACTGCTCTGCCACCCCGCAATGGTGGGCTCAGAGTCATACTTTGGTTTGTCACACTCGTGGTGGCACAGAGGAGCTGCAGACCATGAGAACCCTTTAACTTACCCGCACTGGGTACTCCTGGTACCATATACAAGGGGCTTGTAAGGATGTTAACTGTTAGATCTGGGGGTCTCTAGTTGGCAGGGTAGGTACCTCTGTCCAAGTAGGGACCCTTGCTTCTAGTCAGGGAAAGGGGGATACACTGTTAAGATAACCCCTGCTTACCCTCTAGGTAGCTTGGCCTGAGCAGTCTAGGCTATCAAAGGCAATGTGTAAAGTATTTGTACCAACACTCACAGTAACACAGTGAAAACACCACAGATTTACTCCACACCAGTTTTAGAAAAATAAGGTATCTTTACTAAAAACTTCACAAGACCACATACTACAGACAAACCAACATATAATTCAAAAGGTTACTTTAAAGATAGTTCAAGAGCTTGCAGAAAGTACTCCAGGATGTAAAAGTCAGTGTCCTGCACAATGCGACTCTCAATGCACAAAATGCGACACTCTCGTGCCCAACAGTACCTGTAGTTGCGATAAGGTTCCCAAAAGCTATAACAAGGAAGATGGCAAAGGCGATGCGATACTCCTGAGATCCTGGGGAGGCTTTGCAGCAGCCCTGCTTCACGCAGCAGAGGTGGATGCGCCGGCTCCGATCTGTAGGGGGAGGATGCGATGACTTTGGCTTTCGTTGCGTAGGTTTCTTAGGGGGAAGCTTCACGCACAGGTTTGATGCGACACGCTTCGATGTGGCACGATGCGCGGCGCAGCGGTGACTTCCGGCGCCGCAACTCTCGATGCGCCACGGAACGGGACTCTGCGTCGACGCACTCGATGACTGGAGACTTTCACGCACCGGCAGTGGTGCGGCTCGCAAACTGGTTCTGCGACGACCCTCGCAATGTCAGGAATCTTCACGCTTCGGGACGATGCTCGACGCACTCGGCGATGCGGGGGCCCTGCGTGTTGCGATGGTGCCGCGATGAAATTTTCCACGCACTCTCGTTCTTGCGACACGCAATCGGATGAAGCGTTGGGTACCAGTTGCTCTTTTTCACGCTTCTGCTTCCCAGCTCCCAAAACACAGCAAAACGACCTCCTGAGGCCCCAAGACTGGGCAAGCACTCCAAGGCAGGTCAGAACTCCTTCAGCAGAGTTCCAGGGGAGCTGGTGGTGAAGTCCTTTTGTTCCTGGGACTTCTTAACAGGGAGCCAGCTCTTCTCAGGCCCTTGGAGATCAGAATCAAAAGAAGGGGACACAGCAAAGTCCTACCCCTCTCCTTGGCAGCAAAGCAAAACAGCAAGCAGGCAGTCTTCTCCTCTTCAGTCCTTTTCAGCTTTCTCCTTGGCAGAGGTTTCTTCTTAGTTACAAAGTGATCTAAAGTTTAGGTGTCTGGGGTCCTCTTCTTATACCCCTCCAAGTCTTTGTCTCTCTTTGTTCCAGTGGGGGGACTCCCCTGCTCAAACCGGTTCCTGGGTGTGCTCTGCTCTGGAGCACCTGGTTCCTTTCAGAGTGAGGGGCAGGGTCATTAGACGCTCAGCAGGAGGTGGAGCCTTCTTTGTGCCAGCAGAGGCAGAGTCCTCAGCCTGGCCAGCAGGGGGTGGAGCCAGCTTTGTGCTGGCAGGGGTAGCCCTATTCAAACCCAGGGACTACTCCTCCCACCCATCTAAAGCAGATCACCCTATTCACCCTGCTGCTGACTCATCCAGGCTCCTGGAGCCACCTAGCCCATCACATGACACCAGTCAGCCAACCAGCACACAGGCACACAGGAAGGTTAAACAGGAGAATAGCTACTTTCTAAAAAGTACTATTCTCACACAGTGAATTTAAAAATCATCTTGCTAAAAAGATGTATAATTAAATTCTGAACACAGAGATACCAAACTTGGATTTTCTATCTTGCCCTGACAGATGCATTCCAACAGTGGCACTGCCTACGCATGTCTCCAAGCTGAGAGTGTCGACAGCTCGCTTTGTTTACAGTCTTGAGCTGCAACAGTCTTGGTGCTTCAGCCAGGGAGGAAGGTATAGGTCTACAGCTGCAATTTAAAGATGTCAGAGCGCATGGAGAGCCACAGGCAGTTCTCCTCTGGAGTTTCTCGCTCTGGCTCACAGCATTTTTTGCTTCTTACACGGCCCCATGCATGCTGTTTTATGGGGGCCAGCCCGAGCAACAGCAATGCCTTCTTAGGGGAGGCCGGGCAGTAAAGGTGGTAAAATAAAAACTGGCTGCATGGTGCCAGTCACGCAAGTGACAGCACTCTGAAGACTGATCAGCACACACAAGGTGCATTGCCACTGAGGGCCCACGTGGAAAAAGTAAGCTGGCTTCACACTCTGTGCCTGCAGCCAGCCCCGCAACAAGAGAAAGAATGTTTAATTTGCACACCACTCAGTTCATGTAGTTCGTATTTCTGTTCCTCTGCTGTGGGGCACGCTATTAACTAATTCTCTCAAGTGCAGAGATATTCAGCACAAACCTTAACATCTGCTGCTAAAAAGCACATATTAAGGAAACAAAGTACTGTAGATTGAAAGGCAATGCTCACAGACTGGAAGATGCCCTACTGGAAAGACTGGCGTAACTTTATTTCCCAAACAAGCACAAGTGTCTGTCAACATTTCTCACCAGAGCCACGAATCCTGAAAAAAAATAGAACATATATACAATGAAAGGAGCGTATCAATCATTAATCGCATTAATCAATAAATTATTGTACATTATATCAAAATGTTCAATCCAAAGGCCAAGAATTTTCCAAATTTCTTTCAGTGATGACATTTTTTTATTTTTATTTTCAAAAGTTCATTCAATTATTTCCATAATCTTCATTCAGTCGTAGATCAATCCATCAATTCTTTATCATCATTAATTCTTAACTGACACAGCCTACGCGTTTCGTCCTGTCACGACTTCATCAGGGTTGTAAAAAACAAAATGTATGCACTGATCAGTGTTCTGATACATTAACTAAAATTTTTATACCCTCCTGTTAATCTGACTAATACATTTCAGGCCTGCCTATCTTCATTCTAGATTTTCAAATCATACAACCACTGGATGGAAAAAATAAATTTTGGAACACAACATATCACTCAACATAATTATAACAAAAATCGAAATGCATCCTTCAGCGCATAATGTTAACGCATCACCCACTTGAGCTGGGTGAGAAAAAAGCATGCTATTCATATCATCACTTCTCTTTGAGTCTAGCATGTTATCACCTCAAATCTCTTTCATCTGTTATCCCTCAACTTTCATCACTACCCTACAAACATTTCCCATAGGTAATTAGGCTTGACTAATAATAATAACCTCATTTTATTACCTTATATTTATGATGATTGGTGGTTGAACATCCAATGAACACAATTTGTTATTATCGAATAGATAGCCTTTTTATTAATCGTCACTTTTCTTCCTAATTATTGAAAACTGATAGTAGTTGGAATGACTGCTAATATAATTTATCAGTCTGTGATGTTCGGTTCAAATTCGAACCTACGTACCTGTATTTTTTGTTTGCCTTCTACATTATTTTTGACTCAGTTGGATATTTTATAAGGCGGCGGGAATAGTTCTTATTACTAAAAAGTAAAAATAATAATTTTCAACATGAGCTAGGTCTCTCACCACCTGCTATTAAAGAATTCTTCTCCATAGTATACATAACATCTGACTGTATAATCAGTTTCAAGTTCCATAATCTTGTAGGAGGATCAGCAATCTTATGTACTTGTTCGCTGATATCTTCTCGTCTTTCTAAGTATGTCATTACTTTTCCTAAGTATAAAAATTAACAATTAATCCAAAATCCCTATGCAAATTTAGTTTGATATTTAGCTAAAAGTGGAACCTACGTACCGTTAATTTCCCTTATTTATGAAGTCCAACCAATCTAATGAATTCCCTCCTTCGTTCTTAAACAAACCGATATATTTTGTGTGGTCAATGCTGGCTGTTCAAGTGTGCTGTAATATACAAAGCAACATTAACTGCAATCTACCGCTAATCCCATTTGCCATTTCTACACCTCCCCACTCGACCCGTATAGTTTCACCGTGTTCCAAATGAACGTCCGCATCCTCCCCTGTCAGTATTGAAACTCCCGCTGTGAACTGTCCACTGACTCACCCGTATTTCAATGCGATATCAGCCTATTAGGTTCCATATTCAATTGGTCTATTCTCCAATCAGATTTGCTCCGTTATTCAATCGTATTCACTTCCTAGTTCAGTTCCCTCTCTGGTCCGCTATTACAATTGACCAATCACAACACGTTATTGATGAACAGGCGTTCCATTTGACTTCTATGGTACCCATTACCAAACCGTGTGTTTATTCACCTGTTTCCTCTCTTGTCCGCAACTAAGGTCACTCCCCCTTTGTCCATTCGATTGTCCTTAGTTATACGGGTCTATTCAATTCTAGTTCTTTCACGTACATTCAGCCAATCCTAACCAACTTTATATATATCGAATGCATTAAAACCAATCACAATCAACTATTCAATTTCTAACCCGCAAGCCAGAGTACCATGTGACCTAATATCACTGATTGTTAGCTTACGGACATAGTCCATTGTATAGAGTCGGCAATGATTGATTGAATATACGTGAAATATTCACGTCGATTGGTCTTTTATATCAACATTGGTGGGTATACCTTCAAATTATATATAAAAAATCTGAAGTGACGAAAAAAAGAGTTCCAAGAACACATTTGGGCGATACTCCATTATGCTTGCCAACTGGGGGACTCCAGGCTCTTTTGGGAACAAATCAACCAATTAACCAATGGCCGGAATCAACATCATAATTCAGATATATTGGAGGCCACATGGAGAGCTCACGTTGATTTCCTATATAAAGAAACTACACCCCTATCGGCCCTAAATTGCGAATCATCAACAGGGAAGGAGGCTGGAGGTCAAGATAATGTCAATGATACCATGAACCACGAATCCCCCAAGGATTTTGTGTCGTTTTCAGAAACTCAAGTTCTAAAAACTATAAAAAATTTAAAACCCGAGGGAGCCCCAGGTCCGAACAGACTACCAAATGCCCTGTTTCGGCATGACCCCGCATTCTGGTCTCAAGTCCTGACTCCTCTTTTTTCCAAAGTTACAGCCGACAGTTTGATCCACGAGCCCTGGAGAGGAAGCATTCTTAATCCAATCTATAAGACTCCTGGACACCATCATCAATCTGTATTCTCATACGTGGGTGCAAATCAAGAAAGGAGACGGGTCCAGCATAACCGATACGATTCCAACATTAAATGGGCTAAAACAAGGTTGCATTTTAGCACCTTGTCTGTTCAACATTTACACGTCAGATCTCGACAAGTGCCTTCAGTCAATTCCAGCTGACCCCCCAAAACTGGGCAAAATACCGACACCGTGCCTTCAATACGCAGATGACATTGTGTTGCTAGCACAAACACCAGTTGGCCTGCAGAAACTGATCACGGGACTAGGAGCCTATACCATCTTAAATCAACTTATGATTAACCATCAAAAGACAAAAGTTATGCGTTTTTCTAAACATAATAAAACATGGAACAGGCACACCTTCTCTTGGAAACTGGGCGAACAACCACTGGCCCGCGTTGCTTCCTATAAATGTCAAGGCTTCTCGCTTGACTGCAAGCTCAACTTTAAGCAACACGTGGAACATGGATGCACAAAAGCAAAACAACTGTTATTTGCCTTCAAAATCCTGAAGAAAAAGCTTACAGGTTGCTCCACCGGTCATCTGCTGAAAGTGATCGCCGCACAATTCCTACCTTCCATCTCGTATGGCTCAGAAATCCTGAACAGTAAAGATGCTACAGCACTGAATATAGCACAATCCACATTCTTCAAAAGACTGTTCTCAATACCATTACCTATCTCACAGGAACAAATCTGTTTAGAATTCGGACTAAAAAATCAAATCATGGCCAGACAAGATGCTTTAGTAAAGTATTACTGGAGGATGAGGGAGGCAGAAGATAAACACTCTAGCCCACCGCTGTTGCGTTGAGATAAAGAATCAAGCAAGACAAGCTAACTCGACCATGACAATCCTGAAGGAATCTTTGTCGGCATTACAGCTAGAGGAGGTCTGGTCAATACCAGTAACATATTCTGGACTCAAAAGCGTGGTGAACACCGTAATCAAGCGGATCTCCTTGTTAACTGACAAAATGATTTTTGCAAAAAAAATCACGCCTGGGCCGTGATACAGGCCTATCAGAGGCTTAAGCCGCAACAGTATTTGATTGAACACCTTTCCTACCACAAAAAGCATTAACTGATGTTGCTACGATTGGGATCATTCCCCTCAAAGGATTTAACCCCCAAATGGAAATTTACATGGCCATCGAAGGAATGCCGCCTCTGTTGTCAAGGGGAGGAGTTACTACTACATTTACTATGTACATGCCCTTTTCTACTGAAAACACGCAAATTAATTCTTTGGGAGATTTTAAGGAATGAACAGATAAGAACATGTAGAGCTGCAGTCATCAGGTGTCTTGGAGGGCTTTCGATTCCTCTATACTGTAGCACCACAACATTCTGGAAAATAGCAGCAAAGGAACTGGAAAAATTTGATTTAATCCAAGCAGCTAACAAATAACCTGCTGGCTGACTTTTTTTTAAATGTATCATTTTACTTACCAGCTTTTTAACTGTGGTCACGACCCTAAGGCCTTTTTTCTTCTCTCTTCTGTTTTAAAAAAATGCTCATTTAATGTTTTGCGTTTTATGATGGTTTGACATCCTTTTACGATTTTTAAAGAATTAATAAAAGTATTTTTGACTGACTGAATAATTTATTGATTAATGCGATTAATGATTGATACGCTCCTTTCATTGCATATATGTTGGATTTTTGGGTGGCCTTGGAGCGGTAGACCATGGAGAGTTGAGCGTAAGTTGAGAGAGTACGGGATCAGAATTATAGAGCTTGTGCACAAAGTCCTTGAACCTTTACCGCTTTAGGTATTGTTCCTGAAAAAAATAGCTAAAACAAGCCAAAGCCACAAAATGACGATGAAATTGTTAAAATGTCAGTAAACAAACAATAACTCAGCACACTGGGCTCACGCTGCTTGCCTAACAGAGCGCGGCTCCTCCTACCGTCTCAGCTTGTGCCAGACAGCGCCAGTGGGGTGTCAGGAGGCACTATAAATGCATGACTTATCCATTTTAGTGTGGTGATGCAGACCACCGCACTAATTTGCATTATTTTAATGCTTCATGCGTGATATTTGGCATGGCTGTTACTATAGGGAAGTTCTTGATTTCTAGGAACATTTTAAAATCTGGTAACTATGATTGTGCTCTCAGGTCTCCCCAACTGTTTTGAGTTGAACTTTGGCTTTGTATTACCTCTGAACCTTTTTAGCCACCTTGAAAGGTCAGATCACCTGGTTTTGAAGGGGGATCCCACTGAAATTAATATTGAGAACATCTGTTGTTTGGGAGTGAGTAAGGTTACCAAAGCTGGTGATTGCAGTGAGTCTACGGGGAGCTTTCATCTTGCTTTGAAGGTGAGTCCACTAAATGAGAGGGGTGGCTCTAGGTAAGTGAGAAACGGTGCAGCTGCACCTGGCGCTCACCTGGAGGAGGGTGGGGGGGTCTCTGGTTTAGAAATAATTTTTGAGTTTAAAGCCATCCGCTGCAGAGTTCCTTGTGTGTCAGACAGTTTGCAAGTATCAGTAAAAATGTCAAGGTAACTGGTGATTAATGTTCCTGCTGGAGAGAGATGGAGTTTTGTCTAGTGACAGTTATGACTCAACATAAAGTAACTCAAAGGGTTAATGTGCCTGCTGCAAAGAACATGTACCATGCAGACCATAGAATGCTATTTTATGTGGATAGCTCAGTGGGTTACTTATTTTGTCACAGAGATCGTTCTGTTATTTACAGTTCATAAGTTACAATCTTCGGTCCACTCTTCAGTACAGACATGATCTACGGTCTGGGTGTCAGGGGTGCCACGTTAATTCCCAGTTAGTGCCCTCTGGGATGTGGCGACTACTAGCCAATGGGCTTCCAGATGAAGAGTGGCATGTAGCCTAGCTATCCCAGAATGCACTATTCTGTCCACTTTCATTATGGCAGAACCCCGTCTCTTGATATGTGGAGCTCCTTAGCTCACACCAGAGGTGTGGCTATCTGGGGGCTACATATCCATAGAAAAAAGTGGTTTGACTGTGGCTTCCCCCTCTCTTTCTTTGACGTCAACGTGTCTGCAAGAACAAAAGAAGAGCCCCTCCTGTGTGTCCAACATTTTCCCTTCGAAGGCGGCTTTACCTTTGAAGCTCGGCTTTTGGGTTCACACCCTGTTTTTCCTTCCTGCCAGGCAAAAGTAATACTTCTCCCAATGGCGTGCTATTTGTGTGCCTTCCTGAGAGTTGTTCACACCTCCCCCCAGGAGGGCAAAATGCTGTCTTTCGGCTAGCAACTGTAAACAGTCATTGGAAAACTTTGGGCAAGAAAGTGATTAGTTTTTAAAGTTTTCATTTGTACAAAAGGTGCATTAAATTAAATGCTTGTTTGTACAAAAGGTGCATTAAATTGAATGCTTGTTTCCAGTCCAGGGAAGACATGGCTAGGCAGTTCGGGGTGGACTGTTCCCATGAGGCACAGAGTCAGACTGATTTGCATATGGGCATGTCTGAACTGGGGTGGTGGAGTGAGCTAAAGAATGATGACGAATTAAACCCAGATCAGTTGACTGGGCGTGAGTGTTTGATTTGCTCAAGCACTCCGTCCATCATCCCCTTTGGTATCGCTGTGTTCGCCCTAAGTTGTCAGGGTATGCCCAGACGTGGGTCCCTTGCTCACTTTGCCACTGGATTCAAGCTAGCCTGGCTGATGATGGCTGATTAGCCAGAAACCGGTCCCAGGATGCTTGTTTCCGGTCCAGGGAAGACATGGCTTGGCAGTTCGGGTTGGACTGTTCCCATGAGGCACAGGGTCAGACTGATTTGCATATGGCCATGTCTGAACTGGGGTGGTGGAGTGTGCTAAATAATGATGATGGATTAAACCCAGATCAGTTGACTGGGGGTGAGTGTTTGATTTGCTCAAGCGCGCTGTCCATCATCCCCTTTGGTATCGCTTAAATTAAACTTGAAGCATCAAGTCGGGGTTAATGCAACATTTTTTTTGATACCTTGAAGTTTCATATTCACTGCTGAGTTGTCAGCGTGTAAGGCTGTTGTTGCCAATGGGGCGACTAGCATTACAACTGTAAAACAATAGAGCATGTTTTTTAATATCAGGACCTGTAAAGTTAAAAACTGCATGTCCATCTTTTTATTATGATGCACGATGCCTTTAGGGCTCGGTTGACTTGCCTTAGCAGTGACTATCAAATATTAAAAAGGAGCCATTGGGCTCTGCTATTACTTTAAATGGCAAAGGGGAGTTAGCAGCTTGAAACTGCTCTGCCACCCCGCAATGGTGGGCTCAGAGTCATACTTTGGTTTGTCACACTCGTGGTGGCACAGAGGAGCTGCAGACCATGAGAACCCTTTAACTTACCCGCACTGGGTACTCCTGGTACCATATACAAGGGGCTTGTAAGGATGTTAACTGTTAGATCTGGGGGTCTCTAGTTGGCAGGGTAGGTACCTCTGTCCAAGTAGGGACCCTTGCTTCTAGTCAGGGAAAGGGGGATACACTGTTAAGATAACCCCTGCTCACCCTCTAGGTAGCTTGGCCTGAGCAGTCTAGGCTATCAAAGGCAATGTGTAAAGTATTTGTACCAACACTCACAGTAACACAGTGAAAACACCACAGATTTACTCCACACCAGTTTTAGAAAAATAAGGTATCTTTACTAAAAACTTCACAAGACCACATACTACAGACAAACCAACATATAATTCAAAAGGTTACTTTAAAGATAGTTCAAGAGCTTGCAGAAAGTACTCCAGGATGTAAAAGTCAGTGTCCTGCACAATGCGACTCTCAATGCACAAAATGCGACACTCTCGTGCCCAACAGTACCTGTAGTTGCGATAAGGTTCCCAAAAGCTATAACAAGGAAGATGGCAAAGGCGATGCGATACTCCTGAGATCCTGGGGAGGCTTTGCAGCAGCCCTGCTTCACGCAGCAGAGGTGGATGCGCCGGCTCCGATCTGTAGGGGGAGGATGCGATGACTTTGGCTTTCGTTGCGTAGGTTTCTTAGGGGGAAGCTTCACGCACAGGTTTGATGCGACACGCTTCGATGTGGCACGATGCGCGGCGCAGCGTTGACTTCCGGCGCCGCAACTCTCGATGCGCCACGGAACGGGACTCTGCGTCGACGCACTCGATGACTGGAGACTTTCACGCACCGGCAGTGGTGCGGCTCGCAAACTGGTTCTGCGACGACCCTCGCAATGTCAGGAATCTTCACGCTTCGGGACGATGCTCGACGCACTCGGCGATGCGGGGGCCCTGCGTGTTGCGATGGTGCCGCGATGAAATTTTCCACGCACTCTCGTTCTTGCAACACGCAATCGGATGATGCGTTGGGTACCAGTTGCTCTTTTTCACGCTTCTGCTTCCCAGCTCCCAAAACACAGCAAAACGACCTCCTGAGGCCCCAAGACTGGGCAAGCACTCCAAGGCAGGTCAGAACTCCTTCAGCAGAGTTCCAGGGGAGCTGGTGGTGAAGTCCTTTTGTTCCTGGGACTTCTTAACAGGGAGCCAGCTCTTCTCAGGCCCTTGGAGATCAGAATCAAAAGAAGGGGACACAGCAAAGTCCTACCCCTCTCCTTGGCAGCAAAGCAAAACAGCAAGCAGGCAGTCTTCTCCTCTTCAGTCCTTTTCAGCTTTCTCCTTGGCAGAGGTTTCTTCTTAGTTCCAAAGTGATCTAAAGTTTAGGTGTCTGGGGTCCTCTTCTTATACCCCTCCAAGTCTTTGTCTCTCTTTGTTCCAGTGGGGGGACTCCCCTGCTCAAACCGGTTCCTGGGTGTGCTCTGCTCTGGAGCACCTGGTTCCTTTCAGAGTGAGGGGCAGGGTCGTTAGACGCTCAGCAGGAGGTGGAGCCTTCTTTGTGCCAGCAGAGGCAGAGTCCTCAGCCTGGCCAGCAGGGGGTGGAGCCAGCTTTGTGCTGGCAGGGGCAGCCCTATTCAAACCCAGGGACTACTCCTCCCACCCATCTAAAGCAGATCACCCTATTCACCCTGCTGCTGACTCATCCAGGCTCCTGGAGCCACCTAGCCCATCACATGACACCAGTCAGCCAACCAGCACACAGGCACACAGGAAGGTTAAACAGGAGAATAGCTACTTTCTAAAAAGTACTATTCTCACACAGTGAATTTAAAAACCATCTTGCTAAAAAGATGTATAATTAAATTCTGAACACAGAGATACCAAACTTGGATTTTCTATCTTGCCCTGACAGATGCATTCCAACAGTGGCACTGCCTACGCATGTCTCCAAGCTGAGAGTGTCGACAGCTCGCTTTGTTTACAGTCTTGAGCTGCAACAGTCTTGGTGCTTCAGCCAGGGAGGAAGGTATAGGTCTACAGCTGCAATTTAAAGATGTCAGAGCGCATGGAGAGCCACAGGCAGTTCTCCTCTGGAGTTTCTCGCTCTGGCTCACAGCATTTTTTGCTTCTTACACGGCCCCATGCATGCTGTTTTATGGGGGCCAGCCCGAGCAACAGCAATGCCTTCTTAGGGGAGGCCGGGCAGTAAAGGTGGTAAAATAAAAACTGGCTGCATGGTGCCAGTCACGCAAGTGACAGCACTCTGAAGACTGATCAGCACACACAAGGTGCATTGCCACTGAGGGCCCACGTGTACAAAGTAAGCTGGCTTCACACTCTGTGCCTGCAGCCAGCCCCGCAACAAGAGAAAGAATGTTTAATTTGCACACCACTCAGTTCATGTAGTTCGTATTTCTGTTCCTCTGCTGTGGGGCACGCTATTAACTAATTCTCTCAAGTGCAGAGATATTCAGCACAAACCTTAACATCTGCTGCTAAAAAGCACATATTAAGGAAACAAAGTACTGTAGATTGAAAGGCAATGCTCACAGACTGGAAGATGCCCTACTGGAAAGACTGGCGTAACTTTATTTCCCAAATAAGCACAAGTGTCAACATTTCTTACCAGACCCACGAATCCTGAAAAAAAATAGAACATATATACAATGAAAGGAGCGTATCAATCATTAATCGCATTAATCAATAAATTATTGTACATTATATCAAAATGTTCAATCCAAAGGCCAAGAATTTTCCAAATTTCTTTCAGTGATGACATTTTTTTATTTTTATTTTCAAAAGTTCATTCAATTATTTCCATAATCTTCATTCAGTCGTAGATCAATCCATCAATTCTTTATCATCATTAATTCTTAACTGACACAGCCTACGCGTTTCGTCCTGTCACGACTTCATCAGGGCTGTAAAAAACAAAATGTATGCACTGATCAGTGTTCTGATACATTAACTAAAATTTTTATACCCTCCTGTTAATCTGACTAATACATTTCAGGCCTGCCTATCTCCATTCTAGATTTTCAAATCATACAACCACTGGATGGAAAAAATAAATTTTGGAACACAACATATCACTCAACATAATTATAACAAAAATCGAAATGCATCCTTCAGCGCATAATGTTAACGCATCACCCACTTGAGCTGGGTGAGAAAAAAGCATGCGATTCATATCATCACTTCTCTTTAAGTCTAGCATGTTATCACCTCAAATCTCTTTCATCTGTTATCCCTCAACTTTCATCACTACCCTACAAACATTTCCCATAGGTAATTAGGCTTGACTAATAATAATAACCTCATTTTATTACCTTATATTTATGATGATTGGTGGTTGAACATCCAATGAACACAATTTGTTATTATCGAATAGATAGCCTTCTTATTAATCGTCACTTTTCTTCCTAATTATTGAAAACTGATAGTAGTTGGAATGACTGCTAATATAATTTATCAGTCTGTGATGTTCGGTTCAAATTCGAACCTACGTACCTGTATTTTTTGTTTGGCTTCTACATTATTTTTGACTCAGTTGGATATTTTATAAGGCGGCGGGAATAGTTCTTATTACTAAAAAGTAAAAATAATAATTTTCAACATGAGCTAGGTCTCTCACCACCTGCAATTAAAGATTTCTTCTCCATAGTATACATAACATCTGACTGTATAATCAGTTTCAAGTTCCATAATCTTGTAGGAGGATCAGCAATCTTATGTACTTGTTCGCTGATATCTTCTCATCTTTCTAAGTATGTCATTACTTTTCCTAAGTATAAAAATTAACAATTAATCCAAAATCCCTATGCAAATTTAGTTTGATATTTAGCTAAAAGTGGAACCTACGTACCGTTAATTTCCCTTATTTATGAAGTCCAACCAATCTAATGAATTCCCTCCTTCGTTCTTAAACAAACCGATATATTTTGTGTGGTCAATGCTGGCCGTTCAAGTGTGCTGTAATATACAAAGCAACATTAACTGCAATCTACCGCTAATCCCATTTGCCATTTCTACACCTCCCCACTCGACCCGTATAGTTTCACCGTGTTCCAAATGAACGTCCGCATCCTCCCCTGTCAGTATTGAAACTCCCGCTGTGAACTGTCCACTGACTCACCCGTATTTCAATGCGATATCAGCCTATTAGGTTCCATATTCAATTGGTCTATTCTCCAATCAGATTTGCTCCGTTATTCAATCGTATTCACTTCCTAGTTCAGTTCCCTCTCTGGTCCGCTATTACAATTGACCAATCACAACACGTTATTGATGAACAGGCGTTCCATTTGACTTCTATGGTACCCATTACCAAACCGTGTGTTTATTCAACTGTTTCCTCTCTTGTCCGCAACTAAGGTCACTCCCCCTTTGTCCATTCGATTGTCCTTAGTTATACGGGTCTATTCAATTCTAGTTCTTTCACGTACATTCAGCCAATCCTAACCAACTTTATATATATCGAATGCATTAAAACCAATCACAATCAACTATTCAATTTCTAACCCGCAAGCCAGAGTACCATGTGACCTAATATCACTGATTGTTAGCTTACGGACATAGTCCATTGTATAGAGTCGGCAATGATTGATTGAATATACGTGAAATATTCACGTCGATTGGTCTTTTATATCAACATTGGTGGGTATACCTTCAAATTATATATAAAAAATCTGAAGTGACGAAAAAAAGAGTTCCAAGAACACATTTGGGCGATACTCCATTATGCTTGCAAACTGGGGGACTCCAGGCTCTTTTCGGAACAAATCAACCAATTAACCAATGGCCGGAATCAACATCATAATTCAGATATATTGGAGGCCACATGGAGAGCTCACGTTGATCTCCTATATAATGAAACTACACCTCTATCGGCCCCAAATTGCGAATCATCAACAGGGAAGGAGGCTGGAGGTCAAGATAATGTCAATGATACCATGAACCACGAATCCCCCAAGGATTTTGTGTCGTTTTCAGAAACTCAAGTTCTAAAAACTATAAAAAATGTAAAACCCGAGGGAGCCCCAGGTCCGAACGGACTACCAAATGCCCTGTTTCGGCATGACCCCGCATTCTGGTCTCAAGTCCTGACTCCTCTTTTTTCCAAAGTTACAGCCGACAGTTTGATCCACGAGCCCTGGAGAGGAAGCATTCTTAATCCAATCTATAAGACTCCTGGACACCATCATCAATCTGTATTCTCATACGTGGGTGCAAATCAAGAAAGGAGACGGGTGCAGCATAACCGATACGATTCCAACATTAAATGGGCTAAAACAAGGTTGCATTTTAGCGCCTTGTCTGTTCAACATTTACACGTCAGATCTCGACAAGTGCCTTCAGTCAATTCCAGCTGACCCCCCAAAACTGGGCAAAATACCGACACCGTGCCTTCAATACGCAGATGACATTGTGTTGCTAGCACAAACACCAGTTGGCCTGCAGAAACTGATCACGGGACTAGGAGCCTATACCATCTTAAATCAACTTATGATTAACCATCAAAAGACAAAAGTTATGCGTTTTTCTAAACATAATAAAACATGGAACAGGCACACCTTCTCCTGGAAACTGGGCGAACAACCACTGGCCCGCGTTGCTTCCTATAAATGTCAAGGCTTCTCGCTTGACTGCAAGCTCAACTTTAAGCAACACGTGGAACATGGATGCACAAAAGCAAAACAACTGTTATTTGCCTTCAAAATCCTGAAGAAAAAGCTTACAGGTTGCTCCACCGGTCATCTGCTGAAAGTGATCGCCGCACAATTCCTACCTTCCATCTCGTATGGCTCAGAAATCCTGAACAGTAAAGATGCTACAGCACTGAATATAGCACAATCCACATTCTTCAAAAGACTGTTCTCAATACCATTACCTATCTCACAGGAACAAATCTGTTTAGAATTCGGACTAAAAAATCAAATCATGGCCAGACAAGATGCTTTAGTAAAGTATTACTGGAGGATGAGGGAGGCAGAAGATAAACACTCTAGCCCACCGCTGTTGCGTTGAGATAAAGAATCAAGCAAGACAAGCTAACTCGACCATGACAATCCTGAAGGAATCTTTGTCGGCATTACAGCTAGAGGAGGTCTGGTCAATACCAGTAACATATTCTGGACTCAAAAGCGTGGTGAACACCGTAATCAAGCGGATCTCCTTGTTAACTGACAAAATGATTTTTGCAAAAAAAATCACGCCTGGGCCGTGATACAGGCCTATCAGAGGCTTAAGCCGCAACAGTAATTGATTGAACACCTTTCCTACCACAAAAAGCATTACCTGATGTTGCTACGATTGGGATCATTCCCCTCAAAGGATTTAACCCCCAAATGGAAATTTACATGGCCATCGAAGGAATGCCGCCTCTGTTGTCAAGGGGAGGAGTTACTACTACATTTACTATGTACATGCCCTTTTCTACTGAAAACACGCAAATTAATTCTTTGGGAGATTTTAAGGAACGAACAGATAAGAACATGTAGAGCTGCAGTCATCAGGTGTCTTGGAGGGCTTTCGATTCCTCTATACTGTAGCACCATAACATTCTGGAAAATAGCAGCAAAGGAACTGGAAAAATTTGATTTAATCCAAGCAGCTAACAAATAACCTGCTGGCTGACTTTTTTTTAAATGTATCATTTTACTTACCAGCTTTTTAACTGTGGTCACGACCCTAAGGCCTTTTTTCTTCTCTCTTCTGTTTTAAAAAAATGCTCATTTAATGTTTTGCGTTTTATGATGGTTTGACATCCTTTTACGATTTTTAAAGAATTAATAAAAGTATTTTTGACTGACTGAATAATTTATTGATTAATGCGATTAATGATTGATACGCTCCTTTCATTGCATATATGTTGGATTTTTGGGTGGCCTTGGAGCGGTAGACCATGGAGAGTTGAGCGTAAGTTGAGAGAGTACGGGATCAGAATTATAGAGCTTGTGCACAAAGTCCTTGAACCTTTACCGCTTTAGGTATTGTTCCTGAAAAAAATAGCTAAAACAAGCCAAAGCCACAAAATGACGATGAAATTGTTAAAATGTCAGTAAACAAACAATAACTCAGCACACTGGGCTCACGCTGCTTGCCTAACAGAGCGCGGCTCCTCCTACCGTCTCAGCTTGTGCCAGACAGCGCCAGTGGGGTGTCAGGAGGCACTATAAATGCATGACTTATCCATTTTAGTGTGGTGATGCAGACCACCGCACTAATTTGCATTATTTTAATGCTTCATGCGTGATATTTGGCATGGCTGTTACTATAGGGAAGTTCTTGATTTCTAGGAACATTTTAAAATCTGGTAACTATGATTGTGCTCTCAGGTCTCCCCAACTGTTTTGAGTTGAACTTTGGCTTTGTATTACCTCTGAACCTTTTTAGCCACCTTGAAAGGTCAGATCACCTGGTTTTGAAGGGGGATCCCACTGAAATTAATATTGAGAACATCTGTTGTTTGGGAGTGAGTAAGGTTACCAAAGCTGGTGATTGCAGTGAGTCTACGGGGAGCTTTCATCTTGCTTTGAAGGTGAGTCCACTAAATGAGAGGGGTGGCTCTAGGTAAGTGAGAAACGGTGCAGCTGCACCTGGCGCTCACCTGGAGGAGGGTGGGGGGGGTCTCTGGTTTAGAAATAATTTTTGAGTTTAAAGCCATCCGCTGCAGAGTTCCTTGTGTGTCAGACAGTTTGCAAGCATCAGTAAAAATGTCAAGGTAACTGGTGATTAATGTTCCTGCTGGAGAGAGATGGAGTTTTGTCTAGTGACAGTTATGACTCATCATAAAGTAACTCAAAGGGTTAATGTGCCTGCTGCAAAGAACATGTACCATGCAGACCATAGAATGCTATTTTATGTGGATAGCTCAGTGGGTTACTTATTTTGTCACAGAGATCGTTCTGTTATTTACAGTTCATAAGTTACAATCTTCGGTCCACTCTTCAGTACAGACATGATCTACGGTCTGGGTGTCAGGGGTGCCACGTTAATTCCCAGTTAGTGCCCTCTGGGATGTGGCGACTACTAGCCAATGGGCTTCCAGATGAAGAGTGGCATGTAGCCTAGCTATCCCAGAATGCACTATTCTGTCCACTTTCATTATGGCAGAACCCCGTCTCTTGATATGTGGAGCTCCTTAGCTCACACCAGAGGTGTGGCTATCTGGGGGCTACATATCCATACAAAAAAGTGGTTTGACTGTGGCTTCCCCCTCTCTTTCTTTGACGTCAACGTGTCTGCAAGAACAAAAGAAGAGCCCCTCCTGTGTGTCCAACATTTTCCCTTCGAAGGCGGCTTTACCTTTGAAGCTCGGCTTTTGGGTTCACACCCTGTTTTTCCTTCCTGCCAGGCAAAAGTAATACTTCTCCCAATGGCGTGCTATTTGTGTGCCTTCCTGAGAGTTGTTCACACCTCCCCCCAGGAGGGCAAAATGCTGTCTTTCGGCTAGCAACTGTAAACAGTCATTGGAAAACTTTGGGCAAGAAAGTGATTACTTTTTAAAGTTTTCATTTGTACAAAAGGTGCATTAAATTAAATGCTTGTTTGTACAAAAGGTGCATTAAATTGAATGCTTGTTTCCAGTCCAGGGAAGACATGGCTAGGCAGTTCGGGGTGGACTGTTCCCATGAGGCACAGAGTCAGACTGATTTGCATATGGGCATGTCTGAACTGGGGTGGTGGAGTGAGCTAAAGAATGATGACGAATTAAACCCAGATCAGTTGACTGGGCGTGAGTGTTTGATTTGCTCAAGCACTCCGTCCATCATCCCCTTTGGTATCGCTTTGTTCGCCCTAAGTTGTCAGGGTATGCCCAGACGTGGGTCCCTTGCTCACTTTGCCACTGGATTCAAGCTAGCCTGGCTGATGATGGCTGATTAGCCAGAAACCGGTCCCAGGATGCTTGTTTCCGGTCCAGGGAAGACATGGCTTGGCAGTTCGGGTTGGACTGTTCCCATGAGGCACAGGGTCAGACTGATTTGCATATGGCCATGTCTGAACTGGGGTGGTGGAGTGTGCTAAATAATGATGATGGATTAAACCCAGATCAGTTGACTGGGGGTGAGTGTTTGATTTGCTCAAGCGCGCCGTCCATCATCCCCTTTGGTATCGCTTAAATTAAACTTGAAGCATCAAGTCGGGGTTAATGCAACATTTTTTTTGATACCTTGAAGTTTCATATTCACTGCTGAGTTGTCAGCGTGTAAGGCTGTTGTTGCCAATGGGGCGACTAGCATTACAACTGTAAAACAATAGAGCATGTTTTTTAATATCAGGACCTGTAATGTTAAAAACTGCATGTCCATCTTTTTATTATGATGCACGATGCCTTTAGGGCTCGGTTGACTTGCCTTAGGAGTGACTATCAATTATTAAAAAGGAGCCCTTGGGCTCTGCTATTACTTTAAATGGCAAAGGGGAGTTAGCAGCTTGAAACTGCTCTGCCACCCCGCAATGGTGGGCTCAGAGTCATACTTTGGTTTGTCACACTCGTGGTGGCACAGAGGAGCTGCATACCATGAGAACCCTTTAACTTACCCGCACTGGGTACTCCTGGTACCATATACAAGGGGCTTGTAAGGATGTTAACTGTTAGATCTGGGGGTCTCTAGTTGGCAGGGTAGGTACCTCTGTCCAAGTAGGGACCCTTGCTTCTAGTCAGGGAAAGGGGGATACACTGTTAAGATAACCCCTGCTCACCCTCTAGGTAGCTTGGCCTGAGCAGTCTAGGCTATCAAAGGCAATGTGTAAAGTATTTGTACCAACACTCACAGTAACACAGTGAAAACACCACAGATTTACTCCACACCAGTTTTAGAAAAATAAGGTATCTTTACTAAAAACTTCACAAGACCACATACTACAGACAAACCAACATATAATTCAAAAGGTTACTTTAAAGATAGTTCAAGAGCTTGCAGAAAGTACTCCAGGATGTAAAAGTCAGTGTCCTGCACAATGCGACTCTCAATGCACAAAATGCGACACTCTCGTGCCCAACAGTACCTGTAGTTGCGATAAGGTTCCCAAAAGCTATAACAAGGAAGATGGTAAAGGCGATGCGATACTCCTGAGATCCTGGGGAGGCTTTGCAGCAGCCCTGCTTCACGCAGCAGAGGTGGATGCGCCGGCTCCGATCTGTAGGGGGAGGATGCGATGACTTTGGCTTTCGTCGCGTAGGTTTCTTAGGGGGAAGCTTCACGCACAGGTTTGATGCGACACGCTTCGATGTGGCACGATGCGCGGCGCAGCGTTGACTTCCGGCGCCGCAACTCTCGATGCGCCATGGAACGGGACTCTGCGTCGACGCACTCGATGACTGGAGACTTTCACGCACCGGCAGTGGTGCGGCTTGCAAACTGGTTCTGCGACGACCCTCGCAATGTCAGGAATCTTCACGCTTCGGGACGATGCTCGACGCACTCGGCGATGCGGGGGCCCTGCGTGTTGCGATGGTGCCGCGATGAAATTTTCCACGCACTCTCGTTCTTGCGACACGCAATCGGATGAAGCGTTGGGTACCAGTTGCTCTTTTTCACGCTTCTGCTTCCCAGCTCCCAAAACACAGCAAAACGACCTCCTGAGGCCCCAAGACTGGGCAAGCACTCCAAGGCAGGTCAGAACTCCTTCAGCAGAGTTCCAGGGGAGCTGGTGGTGAAGTCCTTTTGTTCCTGGGACTTCTTAACAGGGAGCCAGCTCTTCTCAGTCCCTTGGAGATCAGAATCAAAAGAAGGGGACACAGCAAAGTCCTACCCCTCTCCTTGGCAGCAAAGCAAAACAGCAAGCAGGCAGTCTTCTCCTCTTCAGTCCTTTTCAGCTTTCTCCTTGGCAGAGGTTTCTTCTTAGTTCCAAAGTGATCTAAAGTTTAGGTGTCTGGGGTCCTCTTCTTATACCCCTCCAAGTCTTTGTCTCTCTTTGTTCCAGTGGGGGGACTCCCCTGCTCAAACCGGTTCCTGGGTGTGCTCTGCTCTGGAGCACCTGGTTCCTTTCAGAGTGAGGGGCAGGGTCATTAGACGCTCAGCAGGAGGTGGAGCCTTCTTTGTGCCAGCAGAGGCAGAGTCCTCAGCCTGGCCAGCAGGGGGTGGAGCCAGCTTTGTGCTGGCAGGGGCAGCCCTATTCAAACCCAGGGACTACTCCTCCCACCCATCTAAAGCAGATCACCCTATTCACCCTGCTGCTGACTCATCCAGGCTCCTGGAGCCACCTAGCCCATCACATGACACCAGTCAGCCAACCAGCACACAGGCACACAGGAAGGTTAAACAGGAGAATAGCTACTTTCTAAAAAGTACTATTCTCACACAGTGAATTTAAAAACCATCTTGCTAAAAAGATGTATAATTAAATTCTGAACACAGAGATACCAAACTTGGATTTTCTATCTTGCCCTGACAGATGCATTCCAACAGTGGCACTGCCTACGCATGTCTCCAAGCTGAGAGTGTCGACAGCTCGCTTTGTTTACAGTCTTGAGCTGCAACAGTCTTGGTGCTTCAGCCAGGGAGGAAGGTATAGGTCTACAGCTGCAATTTAAAGATGTCAGAGCGCATGGAGAGCCACAGGCAGTTCTCCTCTGGAGTTTCTCGCTCTGGCTCACAGCATTTTTTGCTTCTTACACGGCCCCATGCATGCTGTTTCATGGGGGCCAGCCCGAGCAACAGCAATGCCTTCTTAGGGGAGGCCGGGCAGTAAAGGTGGTAAAATAAAAACTGGCTGCATGGTGCCAGTCACGCAAGTGACAGCACTCTGAAGACTGATCAGCACACACAAGGTGCATTGCCACTGAGGGCCCACGTGGAAAAAGTAAGCTGGCTTCACACTCTGTGCCTGCAGCCAGCCCCGCAACAAGAGAAAGAATGTTTAATTTGCACACCACTCAGTTCATGTAGTTCGTATTTCTGTTCCTCTGCTGTGGGGCACGCTATTAACTAATTCTCTCAAGTGCAGAGATATTCAGCACAAACCTTAACATCTGCTGCTAAAAAGCACATATTAAGGAAACAAAGTACTGTAGATTGAAAGGCAATGCTCACAGACTGGAAGATGCCCTACTGGAAAGACTGGCGTAACTTTATTTCCCAAACAAGCACAAGTGTCTGTCAACATTTCTCACCAGAGCCACGAATCCTGAAAAAAAATAGAACATATATACAATGAAAGGAGCGTATCAATCATTAATCGCATTAATCAATAAATTATTGTACATTATATCAAAATGTTCAATCCAAAGGCCAAGAATTTTCCAAATTTCTTTCAGTGATGACATTTTTTTATTTTTATTTTCAAAAGTTCATTCAATTATTTCCATAATCTTCATTCAGTCGTAGATCAATCCATCAATTCTTTATCATCATTAATTCTTAACTGACACAGCCTACGCGTTTCGTCCTGTCACGACTTCATCAGGGTTGTAAAAAACAAAATGTATGCACTGATCAGTGTTCTGATACATTAACTAAAATTTTTATACCCTCCTGTTAATCTGACTAATACATTTCAGGCCTGCCTATCTTCATTCTAGATTTTCAAATCATACAACCACTGGATGGAAAAAATAAATTTTGGAACACAACATATCACTCAACATAATTATAACAAAAATCGAAATGCATCCTTCAGCGCATAATGTTAACGCATCACCCACTTGAGCTGGGTGAGAAAAAAGCATGCTATTCATATCATCACTTCTCTTTGAGTCTAGCATGTTATCACCTCAAATCTCTTTCATCTGTTATCCCTCAACTTTCATCACTACCCTACAAACATTTCCCATAGGTAATTAGGCTTGACTAATAATAATAACCTCATTTTATTACCTTATATTTATGATGATTGGTGGTTGAACATCCAATGAACACAATTTGTTATTATCGAATAGATAGCCTTTTTATTAATCGTCACTTTTCTTCCTAATTATTGAAAACTGATAGTAGTTGGAATGACTGCTAATATAATTTATCAGTCTGTGATGTTCGGTTCAAATTCGAACCTACGTACCTGTATTTTTTGTTTGCCTTCTACATTATTTTTGACTCAGTTGGATATTTTATAAGGCGGCGGGAATAGTTCTTATTACTAAAAAGTAAAAATAATAATTTTCAACATGAGCTAGGTCTCTCACCACCTGCTATTAAAGAATTCTTCTCCATAGTATACATAACATCTGACTGTATAATCAGTTTCAAGTTCCATAATCTTGTAGGAGGATCAGCAATCTTATGTACTTGTTCGCTGATATCTTCTCATCTTTCTAAGTATGTCATTACTTTTCCTAAGTATAAAAATTAACAATTAATCCAAAATCCCTATGCAAATTGAGTTTGATATTTAGCTAAAAGTGGAACCTACGTACCGTTAATTTCCCTTATTTATGAAGTCCAACCAATCTAATGAATTCCCTCCTTCGTTCTTAAACAAACCGATATATTTTGTGTGGTCAATGCTGGCCGTTCAAGTGTGCTGTAATATACAAAGCAACATTAACTGCAATCTACCGCTAATCCCATTTGCCATTTCTACACCTCCCCACTCGACCCGTATAGTTTCACCGTGTTTCAAATGAACGTCCGCATCCTCCCCTGTCAGTATTGAAACTCCCGCTGTGAACTGTCCACTGACTCACCCGTATTTCAATGCGATATCAGCCTATTAGGTTCCATATTCAATTGGTCTATTCTCCAATCAGATTTGCTCCGTTATTCAATCGTATTCACTTCCTAGTTCAGTTCCCTCTCTGGTCCGCTATTACAATTGACCAATCACAACACGTTATTGATGAACAGGCGTTCCATTTGACTTCTATGGTACCCATTACCAAACCGTGTGTTTATTCACCTGTTTCCTCTCTTGTCCGCAACTAAGGTCACTCCCCCTTTGTCCATTCGATTGTCCTTAGTTATACGGGTCTATTCAATTCTAGTTCTTTCACGTACATTCAGCCGATCCTAACCAACTTTATATATATCGAATGCATTAAAACCAATCACAATCAACTATTCAATTTCTAACCCGCAAGCCAGAGTACCATGTGACCTAATATCACTGATTGTTAGCTTACGGACATAGTCCATTGTATAGAGTCGGCAATGATTGATTGAATATACGTGAAATATTCACGTCGATTGGTCTTTTATATCAACATTGGTGGGTATACCTTCAAATTATATATAAAAAATCTGAAGTGACGAAAAAAAGAGTTCCAAGAACACATTTGGGCGATACTCCATTATGCTTGCAAACTGGGGGACTCCAGGCTCTTTTGGGAACAAATCAACCAATTAACCAATGGCCGGAATCAACATCATAATTCAGATATATTGGAGGCCACATGGAGAGCTCACGTTGATTTCCTATATAAAGAAACTACACCCCTATCGGCCCTAAATTGCGAATCATCAACAGGGAAGGAGGCTGGAGGTCAAGATAATGTCAATGATACCATGAACCACGAATCCCCCAAGGATTTTGTGTCGTTTTCAGAAACTCAAGTTCTAAAAACTATAAAAAATTTAAAACCCGAGGGAGCCCCAGGTCCGAACGGACTACCAAATGCCCTGTTTCGGCATGACCCCGCATTCTGGTCTCAAGTCCTGACTCCTCTTTTTTCCAAAGTTACAGCCGACAGTTTGATCCACGAGCCATGGAGAGGAAGCATTCTTAATCAAATCTATAAGACTCCTGGACACCATCATCAATCTGTATTCTCATACGTGGGTGCAAATCAAGAAAGGAGACGGGTCCAGCATAACCGATACGATTCCAACATTAAATGGGCTAAAACAAGGTTGCATTTTAGCGCCTTGTCTGTTCAACATTTACACGTCAGATCTCGACAAGTGCCTTCAGTCAATTCCAGCTGACCCCCCAAAACTGGGCAAAATACCGACACCGTGCCTTCAATACGCAGATGACATTGTGTTGCTAGCACAAACACCAGTTGGCCTGCAGAAACTGATCACGGGACTAGGAGCCTATACCATCTTAAATCAACTTATGATTAACCATCAAAAGACAAAAGTTATGCGTTTTTCTAAACATAATAAAACATGGAACAGGCACACCTTCTCCTGGAAACTGGGCGAACAACCACTGGCCCGCGTTGCTTCCTATAAATGTCAAGGCTTCTCGCTTGACTGCAAGCTCAACTTTAAGCAACACGTGGAACATGGATGCACAAAAGCAAAACAACTGTTATTTGCCTTCAAAATCCTGAAGAAAAAGCTTACAGGTTGCTCCACCGGTCATCTGCTGAAAGTGATCGCCGCACAATTCCTACCTTCCATCTCGTATGGCTCAGAAATCCTGAACAGTAAAGATGCTACAGCACTGAATATAGCACAATCCACATTCTTCAAAAGACTGTTCTCAATACCATTACCTATCTCACAGGAACAAATCTGTTTAGAATTCGGACTAAAAAATCAAATCATGGCCAGACAAGATGCTTTAGTAAAGTATTACTGGAGGATGAGGGAGGCAGAAGATAAACACTCTAGCCCACCGCTATTGCGTTGAGATAAAGAATCAAGCAAGACAAGCTAACTCGACCATGACAATCCTGAAGGAATCTTTGTCGGCATTACAGCTAGAGGAGGTCTGGTCAATACCAGTAACATATTCTGGACTCAAAAGCGTGGTGAACACCGTAATCAAGCGGATCTCCTTGTTAACTGACAAAATGATTTTTGCAAAAAAAATCACGCCTGGGCCGTGATACAGGCCTATCAGAGGCTTAAGCCGCAACAGTATTTGATTGAACACCTTTCCTACCACAAAAAGCATTAACTGATGTTGCTACGATTGGGATCATTCCCCTCAAAGGATTTAACCCCCAAATGGAAATTTACATGGCCATCGAAGGAATGCCGCCTCTGTTGTCAAGGGGAGGAGTTACTACTACATTTACTATGTACATGCCCTTTTCTACTGAAAACACGCAAATTAATTCTTTGGGAGATTTTAAGGAATGAACAGATAAGAACATGTAGAGCTGCAGTCATCAGGTGTCTTGGAGGGCTTTCGATTCCTCTATACTGTAGCACCATAACATTCTGGAAAATAGCAGCAAAGGAACTGGAAAAATTTGATTTAATCCAAGCAGCTAACAAATAACCTGCTGGCTGACTTTTTTTTAAATGTATCATTTTACTTACCAGCTTTTTAACTGTGGTCACGACCCTAAGGCCTTTTTTCTTCTCTCTTCTGTTTTAAAAAAATGCTCATTTAATGTTTTGCGTTTTATGATGGTTTGACATCCTTTTACGATTTTTAAAGAATTAATAAAAGTATTTTTGACTGACTGAATAATTTATTGATTAATGCGATTAATGATTGATACGCTCCTTTCATTGCATATATGTTGGATTTTTGGGTGGCCTTGGAGCGGTAGACCATGGAGAGTTGAGCGTAAGTTGAGAGAGTACGGGATCAGAATTATAGAGCTTGTGCACAAAGTCCTTGAACCTTTACCGCTTTAGGTATTGTTCCTGAAAAAAATAGCTAAAACAAGCCAAAGCCACAAAATGACGATGAAATTGTTAAAATGTCAGTAAACAAACAATAACTCAGCACACTGGGCTCACGCTGCTTGCCTAACAGAGCGCGGCTCCTCCTACCGTCTCAGCTTGTGCCAGACAGCGCCAGTGGGGTGTCAGGAGGCACTATAAATGCATGACTTATCCATTTTAGTGTGGTGATGCAGACCACCGCACTAATTTGCATTATTTTAATGCTTCATGCGTGATATTTGGCATGGCTGTTACTATAGGGAAGTTCTTGATTTCTAGGAACATTTTAAAATCTGGTAACTATGATTGTGCTCTCAGGTCTCCCCAACTGTTTTGAGTTGAACTTTGGCTTTGTATTACCTCTGAACCTTTTTAGCCACCTTGAAAGGTCAGATCACCTGGTTTTGAAGGGGGATCCCACTGAAATTAATATTGAGAACATCTGTTGTTTGGGAGTGAGTAAGGTTACCAAAGCTGGTGATTGCAGTGAGTCTACGGGGAGCTTTCATCTTGCTTTGAAGGTGAGTCCACTAAATGAGAGGGGTGGCTCTAGGTAAGTGAGAAACGGTGCAGCTGCACCTGGCGCTCACCTGGAGGAGGGTGGGGGGGGTCTCTGGTTTAGAAATAATTTTTGAGTTTAAAGCCATCCGCTGCAGAGTTCCTTGTGTGTCAGACAGTTTGCAAGCATCAGTAAAAATGTCAAGGTAACTGGTGATTAATGTTCCTGCTGGAGAGAGATGGAGTTTTGTCTAGTGACAGTTATGACTCATCATAAAGTAACTCAAAGGGTTAATGTGCCTGCTGCAAAGAACATGTACCATGCAGACCATAGAATGCTATTTTATGTGGATAGCTCAGTGGGTTACTTATTTTGTCACAGAGATCGTTCTGTTATTTACAGTTCATAAGTTACAATCTTCGGTCCACTCTTCAGTACAGACATGATCTACGGTCTGGGTGTCAGGGGTGCCACGTTAATTCCCAGTTAGTGCCCTCTGGGATGTGGCGACTACTAGCCAATGGGCTTCCAGATGAAGAGTGGCATGTAGCCTAGCTATCCCAGAATGCACTATTCTGTCCACTTTCATTATGGCAGAACCCCGTCTCTTGATATGTGGAGCTCCTTAGCTCACACCAGAGGTGTGGCTATCTGGGGGCTACATATCCATAGAAAAAAGTGGTTTGACTGTGGCTTCCCCCTCTCTTTCTTTGACGTCAACGTGTCTGCAAGAACAAAAGAAGAGCCCCTCCTGTGTGTCCAACATTTTCCCTTCGAAGGCGGCTTTACCTTTGAAGCTCGGCTTTTGGGTTCACACCCTGTTTTTCCTTCCTGCCAGGCAAAAGTAATACTTCTCCCAATGGCGTGCTATTTGTGTGCCTTCCTGAGAGTTGTTCACACCTCCCCCCAGGAGGGCAAAATGCTGTCTTTCGGCTAGCAACTGTAAACAGTCATTGGAAAACTTTGGGCAAGAAAGTGATTAGTTTTTAAAGTTTTCATTTGTACAAAAGGTGCATTAAATTAAATGCTTGTTTGTACAAAAGGTGCATTAAATTGAATGCTTGTTTCCAGTCCAGGGAAGACATGGCTAGGCAGTTCGGGGTGGACTGTTCCCATGAGGCACAGAGTCAGACTGATTTGCATATGGGCATGTCTGAACTGGGGTGGTGGAGTGAGCTAAAGAATGATGACGAATTAAACCCAGATCAGTTGACTGGGCGTGAGTGTTTGATTTGCTCAAGCACTCCGTCCATCATCCCCTTTGGTATCGCTGTGTTCGCCCTAAGTTGTCAGGGTATGCCCAGACGTGGGTCCCTTGCTCACTTTGCCACTGGATTCAAGCTAGCCTGGCTGATGATGGCTGATTAGCCAGAAACCGGTCCCAGGATGCTTGTTTCCGGTCCAGGGAAGACATGGCTTGGCAGTTCGGGTTGGACTGTTCCCATGAGGCACAGGGTCAGACTGATTTGCATATGGCCATGTCTGAACTGGGGTGGTGGAGTGTGCTAAATAATGATGATGGATTAAACCCAGATCAGTTGACTGGGGGTGAGTGTTTGATTTGCTCAAGCGCGCTGTCCATCATCCCCTTTGGTATCGCTTAAATTAAACTTGAAGCATCAAGTCGGGGTTAATGCAACATTTTTTTTGATACCTTGAAGTTTCATATTCACTGCTGAGTTGTCAGCGTGTAAGGCTGTTGTTGCCAATGGGGCGACTAGCATTACAACTGTAAAACAATAGAGCATGTTTTTTAATATCAGGACCTGTAAAGTTAAAAACTGCATGTCCATCTTTTTATTATGATGCACGATGCCTTTAGGGCTCGGTTGACTTGCCTTAGCAGTGACTATCAAATATTAAAAAGGAGCCATTGGGCTCTGCTATTACTTTAAATGGCAAAGGGGAGTTAGCAGCTTGAAACTGCTCTGCCACCCCGCAATGGTGGGCTCAGAGTCATACTTTGGTTTGTCACACTCGTGGTGGCACAGAGGAGCTGCAGACCATGAGAACCCTTTAACTTACCCGCACTGGGTACTCCTGGTACCATATACAAGGGGCTTGTAAGGATGTTAACTGTTAGATCTGGGGGTCTCTAGTTGGCAGGGTAGGTACCTCTGTCCAAGTAGGGACCCTTGCTTCTAGTCAGGGAAAGGGGGATACACTGTTAAGATAACCCCTGCTCACCCTCTAGGTAGCTTGGCCTGAGCAGTCTAGGCTATCAAAGGCAATGTGTAAAGTATTTGTACCAACACTCACAGTAACACAGTGAAAACACCACAGATTTACTCCACACCAGTTTTAGAAAAATAAGGTATCTTTACTAAAAACTTCACAAGACCACATACTACAGACAAACCAACATATAATTCAAAAGGTTACTTTAAAGATAGTTCAAGAGCTTGCAGAAAGTACTCCAGGATGTAAAAGTCAGTGTCCTGCACAATGCGACTCTCAATGCACAAAATGCGACACTCTCGTGCCCAACAGTACCTGTAGTTGCGATAAGGTTCCCAAAAGCTATAACAAGGAAGATGGCAAAGGCGATGCGATACTCCTGAGATCCTGGGGAGGCTTTGCAGCAGCCCTGCTTCACGCAGCAGAGGTGGATGCGCCGGCTCCGATCTGTAGGGGGAGGATGCGATGACTTTGGCTTTCGTTGCGTAGGTTTCTTAGGGGGAAGCTTCACGCACAGGTTTGATGCGACACGCTTCGATGTGGCACGATGCGCGGCGCAGCGTTGACTTCCGGCGCCGCAACTCTCGATGCGCCACGGAACGGGACTCTGCGTCGACGCACTCGATGACTGGAGACTTTCACGCACCGGCAGTGGTGCGGCTCGCAAACTGGTTCTGCGACGACCCTCGCAATGTCAGGAATCTTCACGCTTCGGGACGATGCTCGACGCACTCGGCGATGCGGGGGCCCTGCGTGTTGCGATGGTGCCGCGATGAAATTTTCCACGCACTCTCGTTCTTGCAACACGCAATCGGATGATGCGTTGGGTACCAGTTGCTCTTTTTCACGCTTCTGCTTCCCAGCTCCCAAAACACAGCAAAACGACCTCCTGAGGCCCCAAGACTGGGCAAGCACTCCAAGGCAGGTCAGAACTCCTTCAGCAGAGTTCCAGGGGAGCTGGTGGTGAAGTCCTTTTGTTCCTGGGACTTCTTAACAGGGAGCCAGCTCTTCTCAGGCCCTTGGAGATCAGAATCAAAAGAAGGGGACACAGCAAAGTCCTACCCCTCTCCTTGGCAGCAAAGCAAAACAGCAAGCAGGCAGTCTTCTCCTCTTCAGTCCTTTTCAGTTTTCTCCTTGGCAGAGGTTTCTTCTTAGTTCCAAAGTGATCTAAAGTTTAGGTGTCTGGGGTCCTCTTCTTATACCCCTCCAAGTCTTTGTCTCTCTTTGTTCCAGTGGGGGGACTCCCCTGCTCAAACCGGTTCCTGGGTGTGCTCTGCTCTGGAGCACCTGGTTCCTTTCAGAGTGAGGGGCAGGGTCGTTAGACGCTCAGCAGGAGGTGGAGCCTTCTTTGTGCCAGCAGAGGCAGAGTCCTCAGCCTGGCCAGCAGGGGGTGGAGCCAGCTTTGTGCTGGCAGGGGCAGCCCTATTCAAACCCAGGGACTACTCCTCCCACCCATCTAAAGCAGATCACCCTATTCACCCTGCTGCTGACTCATCCAGGCTCCTGGAGCCACCTAGCCCATCACATGACACCAGTCAGCCAACCAGCACACAGGCACACAGGAAGGTTAAACAGGAGAATAGCTACTTTCTAAAAAGTACTATTCTCACACAGTGAATTTAAAAACCATCTTGCTAAAAAGATGTATAATTAAATTCTGAACACAGAGATACCAAACTTGGATTTTCTATCTTGCCCTGACAGATGCATTCCAACAGTGGCACTGCCTACGCATGTCTCCAAGCTGAGAGTGTCGACAGCTCGCTTTGTTTACAGTCTTGAGCTGCAACAGTCTTGGTGCTTCAGCCAGGGAGGAAGGTATAGGTCTAAAGCTGCAATTTAAAGATGTCAGAGCGCATGGAGAGCCACAGGCAGTTCTCCTCTGGAGTTTCTCGCTCTGGCTCACAGCATTTTTTGCTTCTTACACGGCCCCATGCATGCTGTTTTATGGGGGCCAGCCCGAGCAACAGCAATGCCTTCTTAGGGGAGGCCGGGCAGTAAAGGTGGTAAAATAAAAACTGGCTGCATGGTGCCAGTCACGCAAGTGACAGCACTCTGAAGACTGATCAGCACACACAAGGTGCATTGCCACTGAGGGCCCACGTGTACAAAGTAAGCTGGCTTCACACTCTGTGCCTGCAGCCAGCCCCGCAACAAGAGAAAGAATGTTTAATTTGCACACCACTCAGTTCATGTAGTTCGTATTTCTGTTCCTCTGCTGTGGGGCACGCTATTAACTAATTCTCTCAAGTGCAGAGATATTCAGCACAAACCTTAACATCTGCTGCTAAAAAGCACATATTAAGGAAACAAAGTACTGTAGATTGAAAGGCAATGCTCACAGACTGGAAGATGCCCTACTGGAAAGACTGGCGTAACTTTATTTCCCAAACAAGCACAAGTGTCAACATTTCTTACCAGACCCACGAATCCTGAAAAAAAATAGAACATATATACAATGAAAGGAGCGTATCAATCATTAATCGCATTAATCAATAAATTATTGTACATTATATCAAAATGTTCAATCCAAAGGCCAAGAATTTTCCAAATTTCTTTCAGTGATGACATTTTTTTATTTTTATTTTCAAAAGTTCATTCAATTATTTCCATAATCTTCATTCAGTCGTAGATCAATCCATCAATTCTTTATCATCATTAATTCTTAACTGACACAGCCTACGCGTTTCGTCCTGTCACGACTTCATCAGGGCTGTAAAAAACAAAATGTATGCACTGATCAGTGTTCTGATACATTAACTAAAATTTTTATACCCTCCTGTTAATCTGACTAATACATTTCAGGCCTGCCTATCTCCATTCTAGATTTTCAAATCATACAACCACTGGATGGAAAAAATAAATTTTGGAACACAACATATCACTCAACATAATTATAACAAAAATCGAAATGCATCCTTCAGCGCATAATGTTAACGCATCACCCACTTGAGCTGGGTGAGAAAAAAGCATGCGATTCATATCATCACTTCTCTTTAAGTCTAGCATGTTATCACCTCAAATCTCTTTCATCTGTTATCCCTCAACTTTCATCACTACCCTACAAACATTTCCCATAGGTAATTAGGCTTGACTAATAATAATAACCTCATTTTATTACCTTATATTTATGATGATTGGTGGTTGAACATCCAATGAACACAATTTGTTATTATCGAATAGATAGCCTTCTTATTAATCGTCACTTTTCTTCCTAATTATTGAAAACTGATAGTAGTTGGAATGACTGCTAATATAATTTATCAGTCTGTGATGTTCGGTTCAAATTCGAACCTACGTACCTGTATTTTTTGTTTGGCTTCTACATTATTTTTGACTCAGTTGGATATTTTATAAGGCGGCGGGAATAGTTCTTATTACTAAAAAGTAAAAATAATAATTTTCAACATGAGCTAGGTCTCTCACCACCTGCAATTAAAGATTTCTTCTCCATAGTATACATAACATCTGACTGTATAATCAGTTTCAAGTTCCATAATCTTGTAGGAGGATCAGCAATCTTATGTACTTGTTCGCTGATATCTTCTCATCTTTCTAAGTATGTCATTACTTTTCCTAAGTATAAAAATTAACAATTAATCCAAAATCCCTATGCAAATTTAGTTTGATATTTAGCTAAAAGTGGAACCTACGTACCGTTAATTTCCCTTATTTATGAAGTCCAACCAATCTAATGAATTCCCTCCTTCGTTCTTAAACAAACCGATATATTTTGTGTGGTCAATGCTGGCCGTTCAAGTGTGCTGTAATATACAAAGCAACATTAACTGCAATCTACCGCTAATCCCATTTGCCATTTCTACACCTCCCCACTCGACCCGTATAGTTTCACCGTGTTCCAAATGAACGTCCGCATCCTCCCCTGTCAGTATTGAAACTCCCGCTGTGAACTGTCCACTGACTCACCCGTATTTCAATGCGATATCAGCCTATTAGGTTCCATATTCAATTGGTCTATTCTCCAATCAGATTTGCTCCGTTATTCAATCGTATTCACTTCCTAGTTCAGTTCCCTCTCTGGTCCGCTATTACAATTGACCAATCACAACACGTTATTGATGAACAGGCGTTCCATTTGACTTCTATGGTACCCATTACCAAACCGTGTGTTTATTCAACTGTTTCCTCTCTTGTCCGCAACTAAGGTCACTCCCCCTTTGTCCATTCGATTGTCCTTAGTTATACGGGTCTATTCAATTCTAGTTCCTTCACGTACATTCAGCCAATCCTAACCAACTTTATATATATCGAATGCATTAAAACCAATCACAATCAACTATTCAATTTCTAACCCGCAAGCCAGAGTACCATGTGACCTAATATCACTGATTGTTAGCTTACGGACATAGTCCATTGTATAGAGTCGGCAATGATTGATTGAATATACGTGAAATATTCACGTCGATTGGTCTTTTATATCAACATTGGTGGGTATACCTTCAAATTATATATAAAAAATCTGAAGTGACGAAAAAAAGAGTTCCAAGAACACATTTGGGCGATACTCCATGCTTGCAAACTGGGGGACTCCAGGCTCTTTTCGGAACAAATCAACCAATTAACCAATGGCCGGAATCAACATCATAATTCAGATATATTGGAGGCCACATGGAGAGCTCACGTTGATCTCCTATATAATGAAACTACACCTCTATCGGCCCCAAATTGCGAATCATCAACAGGGAAGGAGGCTGGAGGTCAAGATAATGTCAATGATACCATGAACCACGAATCCCCCAAGGATTTTGTGTCGTTTTCAGAAACTCAAGTTCTAAAAACTATAAAAAATGTAAAACCCGAGGGAGCCCCAGGTCCGAACGGACTACCAAATGCCCTGTTTCGGCATGACCCCGCATTCTGGTCTCAAGTCCTGACTCCTCTTTTTTCCAAAGTTACAGCCGACAGTTTGATCCACGAGCCCTGGAGAGGAAGCATTCTTAATCCAATCTATAAGACTCCTGGACACCATCATCAATCTGTATTCTCATACGTGGGTGCAAATCAAGAAAGGAGACGGGTCCAGCATAACCGATACGATTCCAACATTAAATGGGCTAAAACAAGGTTGCATTTTAGCGCCTTGTCTGTTCAACATTTACACGTCAGATCTCGACAAGTGCCTTCAGTCAATTCCAGCTGACCCCCCAAAACTGGGCAAAATACCGACACCGTGCCTTCAATACGCAGATGACATTGTGTTGCTAGCACAAACACCAGTTGGCCTGCAGAAACTGATCACGGGACTAGGAGCCTATACCATCTTAAATCAACTTATGATTAACCATCAAAAGACAAAAGTTATGCGTTTTTCTAAACATAATAAAACATGGAACAGGCACACCTTCTCCTGGAAACTGGGCGAACAACCACTGGCCCGCGTTGCTTCCTATAAATGTCAAGGCTTCTCGCTTGACTGCAAGCTCAACTTTAAGCAACACGTGGAACATGGATGCACAAAAGCAAAACAACTGTTATTTGCCTTCAAAATCCTGAAGAAAAAGCTTACAGGTTGCTCCACCGGTCATCTGCTGAAAGTGATCGCCGCACAATTCCTACCTTCCATCTCGTATGGCTCAGAAATCCTGAACAGTAAAGATGCTACAGCACTGAATATAGCACAATCCACATTCTTCAAAAGACTGTTCTCAATACCATTACCTATCTCACAGGAACAAATCTGTTTAGAATTCGGACTAAAAAATCAAATCATGGCCAGACAAGATGCTTTAGTAAAGTATTACTGGAGGATGAGGGAGGCAGAAGATAAACACTCTAGCCCACCGCTGTTGCGTTGAGATAAAGAATCAAGCAAGACAAGCTAACTCGACCATGACAATCCTGAAGGAATCTTTGTCGGCATTACAGCTAGAGGAGGTCTGGTCAATACCAGTAACATATTCTGGACTCAAAAGCGTGGTGAACACCGTAATCAAGCGGATCTCCTTGTTAACTGACAAAATGATTTTTGCAAAAAAATCACGCCTGGGCCGTGATACAGGCCTATCAGAGGCTTAAGCCGCAACAGTAATTGATTGAACACCTTTCCTACCACAAAAAGCATTACCTGATGTTGCTACGATTGGGATCATTCCCCTCAAAGGATTTAACCCCCAAATGGAAATTTACATGGCCATCGAAGGAATGCCGCCTCTGTTGTCAAGGGGAGGAGTTACTACTACATTTACTATGTACATGCCCTTTTCTACTGAAAACACGCAAATTAATTCTTTGGGAGATTTTAAGGAACGAACAGATAAGAACATGTAGAGCTGAAGTCATCAGGTGTCTTGGAGGGCTTTCGATTCCTCTATACTGTAGCACCATAACATTCTGGAAAATAGCAGCAAAGGAACTGGAAAAATTTGATTTAATCCAAGCAGCTAACAAATAACCTGCTGGCTGACTTTTTTTTAAATGTATCATTTTACTTACCAGCTTTTTAACTGTGGTCACGACCCTAAGGCCTTTTTTCTTCTCTCTTCTGTTTTAAAAAAATGCTCATTTAATGTTTTGCGTTTTATGATGGTTTGACATCCTTTTACGATTTTTAAAGAATTAATAAAAGTATTTTTGACTGACTGAATAATTTATTGATTAATGCGATTAATGATTGATACGCTCCTTTCATTGCATATATGTTGGATTTTTGGGTGGCCTTGGAGCGGTAGACCATGGAGAGTTGAGCGTAAGTTGAGAGAGTACGGGATCAGAATTATAGAGCTTGTGCACAAAGTCCTTGAACCTTTACCGCTTTAGGTATTGTTCCTGAAAAAAATAGCTAAAACAAGCCAAAGCCACAAAATGACGATGAAATTGTTAAAATGTCAGTAAACAAACAATAACTCAGCACACTGGGCTCACGCTGCTTGCCTAACAGAGCGCGGCTCCTCCTACCGTCTCAGCTTGTGCCAGACAGCGCCAGTGGGGTGTCAGGAGGCACTATAAATGCATGACTTATCCATTTTAGTGTGGTAATGCAGACCACCGCACTAATTTGCAATATTTTAATGCTTCATGCGTGATATTTGGCATGGCTGTTACTATAGGAAAGTTCTTGATTTCTAGGAACATTTTAAAATCTGGTAACTATGATTGTGCTCTCAGGTCTCCCCAACTGTTTTGAGTTGAACTTTGGCTTTGTATTACCTCTGAACCTTTTTAGCCACCTTGAAAGGTCAGATCACCTGGGTTGGAAGGGGGATCCCACTGAAATTAATATTGAGAACATCTGTTGTTTGGGAGTGAGTAAGGTTACCAAAGCTGGTGATTGCAGTGAGTCTACGGGGAGCTTTCATCTTGCTTTGAAGGTGAGTCCACTAAATGAGAGGGGTGGCTCTAGGTAAGTGAGAAACGGTGCAGCTGCACCTGGCGCTCACCTGGAGGTGGGTGGGGGGGTCTCTGGTTTAGAAATAATTTTTGAGTTTAAAGCCACCCGCTGCAGAGTTCCTTGTGTGTCAGACAGTTTGCAAGTATCAGTAAAAATGTCAAGGTAACTGGTGATTAATGTTCCTGCTGGAGAGAGATGGAGTTTTGTCTAGTGACAGTTATGACTCATCATAAAGTAACTCAAAGGGTTAATGTGCCTGCTGCAAAGAACATGTACCATGCAGACCATAGAATGCTATTTTATGTGGATAGCTCAGTGGGTTACTTATTTTGTCACAGAGATCGTTCTGTTATGTACAGTTCATAAGTTACAATCTTCGGTCCACTCTTCAGTACAGACATGATCTACGGTCTGCGTGTCAGGGGTGCCACGTTAATTCCCAGTTAGTGCCCTCTGGGATGTGGCGACTACTAGCCAATGGGCTTCCAGATGAAGAGTGGCATGTAGCCTAGCTATCCCAGAATGCACTATTCTGTCCACTTTCATTATGGCAGAACCCCGTCTCTTGATATGTGGAGCTCCTTAGCTCACACCAGAGATGTGGCTATCTGGGGGCTACATATCCATAGAAAAAAGTGGTTTGACTGTGGCTTCCCCCTCTCTTTCTTTGACGTCAACGTGTCTGCAAGAACAAAAGAAGAGCCCCTCCTGTGTGTCCAACATTTTCCCTTCGAAGGCGGCTTTACCTTTAAAGCTCGGCTTTTGGGTTCACACCCTGTTTTTCCTTCCTGCCAGGCAAAAGTAATACTTCTCCCAATGGCGTGCTATTTGTGTGCCTTCCTGAGTGTTGTTCACACCTCCCCCCAGGAGGGCAAAATGCTGTCTTTCGGCTAGCAACTGTAAACAGTCATTGGAAAACTTTGGGCAAGAAAGTGATTAGTTTTTAAAGTTTTCATTTGTACAAAAGGTGCATTAAATTAAATGCTTGTTTGTACAAAAGGTGCATTAAATTGAATGCTTGTTTCCAGTCCAGGGAAGACATGGCTAGGCAGTTCGGGGTGGACTGTTCCCATGAGGCACAGAGTCAGACTGATTTGCATATGGGCATGTCTGAACTGGGGTGGTGGAGTGAGCTAAAGAATGATGACGAATTAAACCCAGATCAGTTGACTGGGCGTGAGTGTTTGATTTGCTCAAGCACTCCGTCCATCATCCCCTTTGGTATCGCTTTGTTCACCCTAAGTTGTCAGGGTATGCCCAGACGTGGGTCCCTTGCTCACTTTGCCACTGGATTCAAGCTAGCCTGGCTGATGATGGCTGATTAGCCAGAAACCGGTCCCAGGATGCTTGTTTCCGGTCCAGGGAAGACATGGCTTGGCAGTTCGGGTTGGACTGTTCCCATGAGGCACAGGGTCAGACTGACTTGCATATGGCCATGTCTGAACTGGAGTGTGCTAAATAATGATGATGGATTAAACCCAGATCAGTTGACTGGGGGTGAGTGTTTGATTTGCTCAAGCGCTCCGTCCATCATCCCCTTTGGTATCGCTTAAATTAAACTTGAAGCATCAAGTCGGGGTTAATGCAACATTTTTTTTGATACCTTGAAGTTTCATATTCACTGCTGAGTTGTCAGCGTGTAAGGCTGTTGTTGCCAATGGGGCGACTAGCATTACAACTGTAAAACAATAGAGCATGTTTTTTAATATCAGGACCTGTAATGTTAAAAACTGCATGTCCATCTTTTTATTATGATGCACGATGCCTTTAGGGCTCGGTTGACTTGCCTTAGGAGTGACTATCAATTATTAAAAAGGAGCCCTTGGGCTCTGCTATTACTTTAAATGGCAAAGGGGAGTTAGCAGCTTGAAACTGCTCTGCCACCCCGCAATGGTGGGCTCAGAGTCATACTTTGGTTTGTCACACTCGTGGTGGCACAGAGGAGCTGCATACCATGAGAACCCTTTAACTTACCCGCACTGGGTACTCCTGGTACCATATACAAGGGGCTTGTAAGGATGTTAACTGTTAGATCTGGGGGTCTCTAGTTGGCAGGGTAGGTACCTCTGTCCAAGTAGGGACCCTTGCTTCTAGTCAGGGAAAGGGGGATACACTGTTAAGATAACCCCTGCTCACCCTCTAGGTAGCTTGGCCTGAGCAGTCTAGGCTATCAAAGGCAATGTGTAAAGTATTTGTACCAACACTCACAGTAACACAGTGAAAACACCACAGATTTACTCCACACCAGTTTTAGAAAAATAAGGTATCTTTACTAAAAACTTCACAAGACCACATACTACAGACAAACCAACATATAATTCAAAAGGTTACTTTAAAGTTAGTTCAAGAGCTTGCAGAAAGTACTCCAGGATGTAAAAGTCAGTGTCCTGCACAATGCGACTCTCAATGCACAAAATGCGACACTCTCGTGCCCAACAGTACCTGTAGTTGCGATAAGGTTCCCAAAAGCTATAACAAGGAAGATGGTAAAGGCGATGCGATACTCCTGAGATCCTGGGGAGGCTTTGCAGCAGCCCTGCTTCACGCAGCAGAGGTGGATGCGCCGGCTCCGATCTGTAGGGGGAGGATGCGATGACTTTGGCTTTCGTCGCGTAGGTTTCTTAGGGGGAAGCTTCACGCACAGGTTTGATGCGACACGCTTCGATGTGGCACGATGCGCGGCGCAGCGTTGACTTCCGGCGCCGCAACTCTCGATGCGCCATGGAACGGGACTCTGCGTCGACGCACTCGATGACTGGAGACTTTCACGCACCGGCAGTGGTGCGGCTCGCAAACTGGTTCTGCGACGACCCTCGCAATGTCAGGAATCTTCACGCTTCGGGACGATGCTCGACGCACTCGGCGATGCGGGGGCCCTGCGTGTTGCGATGGTGCCGCGATGAAATTTTCCACGCACTCTCGTTCTTGCGACACGCAATCGGATGATGCGTTGGGTACCAGTTGCTCTTTTTCACGCTTCTGCTTCCCAGCTCCCAAAACACAGCAAAACGACCTCCTGAGGCCCCAAGACTGGGCAAGCACTCCAAGGCAGGTCAGAACTCCTTCAGCAGAGTTCCAGGGGAGCTGGTGGTGAAGTCCTTTTGTTCCTGGGACTTCTTAACAGGGAGCCAGCTCTTCTCAGGCCCTTGGAGATCAGAATCAAAAGAAGGAGACACAGCAAAGTCCTACCCCTCTCCTTGGCAGCAAAGCAAAACAGCAAGCAGGCAGTCTTCTCCTCTTCAGTCCTTTTCAGCTTTCTCCTTGGCAGAGGTTTCTTCTTAGTTCCAAAGTGATCTAAAGTTTAGGTGTCTGGGGTCCTCTTCTTATACCCCTCCAAGTCTTTGTCTCTCTTTGTTCCAGTGGGGGGATTCCCCTGCTCAAACCGGTTCCTGGGTGTGCTCTGCTCTGGAGCACCTGGTTCCTTTCAGAGTGAGGGGCAGGGTCGTTAGACGCTCAGCAGGAGGTGGAGCCTTCTTTGTGCCAGCAGAGGCAGAGTCCTCAGCCTGGCCAGCAGGGGGTGGAGCCAGCTTTGTGCTGGCAGGGGCAGCCCTATTCAAACCCAGGGACTACTCCTCCCACCCATCTAAAGCAGATCACCCTATTCACCCTGCTGCTGACTCATCCAGGCTCCTGGAGCCACCTAGCCCATCACATGACACCAGTCAGCCAACCAGCACACAGGCACACAGGAAGGTTAAACAGGAGAATAGCTACTTTCTAAAAAGTACTATTCTCACACAGTGAATTTAAAAAACATCTTGCTAAAAAGATGTATAATTAAATTCTGAACACAGAGATACCAAACTTGGATTTTCTATCTTGCCCTTATTGGAAGATAGGCGTGTAAACAGCCTTCCCCATTCTATCCTATGGGCAAGATAGCCTCTCAGTAGTGAAAAACGAAAATGGCTGTAATTCACTACCAGGGCATGTTACACACCTCAGTACATGCCCTACCTTTCAGATACACTGCACCCAGCCCAGGGGGGTACCTAGGGCCACCATAGGGATGCCTGACATGTACAGAAAGGGAAGGATAAGGCCTGGTCAGTGGGTGCACTGGCCAGGTCGACATGGCAGTCCTGGACTGCACATAGGCACTGCAAGCAGGCCTAAGACATTATTTTAGGGCTACTCCTGTGGGTGGCACAACCAGTGCTGCAGCCCACTAGTAGCATTTGAATCACCAGCCCTGGCACACTCAGTGCACTTTACTAGGGGCTAACAGGTGAAACAAATATACCAATCATGGATAACCAATCAATATAACAATTTATACAGAGAGCATATGCACTTTAGCACTGATCAGCAGTGGTAAAGTGCCCAGAGTCCTATTGCCAACAACCACGGGTCAGAAAAAATAAAGGAGGAAGAAGCAAAAAATTTGGGGATAACCCTGCAAAAAGGGCAGTTTCCCACATTAACTTACCCAATTGTGGGTGAACTAATTAGACATATACCTTTTAAGGGTCAGAACACTGAGCCTGAGGTCTGTTTAGCAGGCCTTCGTGCACCTTCAGAGTCGAAATACCAGTAGCATCAGTCCAAACACTTGGGGGTGATCACACAAACAGAGGCATTTCCTTGCACCCACCAAAGCTGTTTTGAATTGCCACCTTTGAAAATACATTTTTATAACTTTGGTAGTGTGTGATATCTGATAATTTGCAGAGACAAAAAAGGGTAGAGCAGCAGCGGCTCCTCCTCTAAGGTGGAGGAGCGTCGCCCCACTGCTCTGCGAGCAGTAGTTAAAGGAAAACTACAATGATAATAACCATGTTATTATCATTTTAGTTTTCTGTTTCCTGGTGCGGGACGGGGCTGACAGAGCAGGGGCCGGGGAAGGAGTGGTTTGCCCATTTGAAGTGCGCATGAATGTTTGGCCGGCCGTCTCGGGCCGGCCTAACCGTCATGCGCACTTTGCACGTTCTCCACCCAGGCTGCATTACTGTCTGGGGGGTGAACATGCCCAGGCTCCCATTCCCGGTCGGAGCGCCGATCCATGACGCTCAGCCCAATGATTGTGTAGGGGAGTCAGGAGCCTGGGTGCTTCCTGCTGTCGAGGAGCCAAAGAGGAGCGAGAGGCATATGCTTTTTCTTTCCAGACAGGATACTCCCCAAGTTAACCTGTATAATATTCATTCTATAAATGTACAAACATTTCAGTCTTTCATAACACACCACCCTGTGCTTTTATTAAAACAGTGTAACATTTACTGATTATTTTAGACTTTGTTTCTAGCATTGTTTTTTCTAAGATAATATCTGTAATTCTGTTTTGTGCGACTACATTGATAGTAGGCATGGAATCCTTTACACTAAAAAGAGTTCTCTTTTTCGGTACAGTCACTTAGTCCTGCCGAGGCTACACAATAGTGCATTATTTTGAAAAGTTTGTTCACTCTGTCCAGTCCTGTGGAATGTTAGTGTGCATGAGTTGATACATACTCCTCGATTCCAATTAATTTTGATGTCACGGTGAGGGAATGAAGTATGCTACAGGTCTTCATCAGGATTTGGATTCTTGGTTCAAGTATGGGGCTGATGATTCGTGCACCCACTCAGTTGGACTGTTCTCTGCTTTCCCATCCTTGGTTACTGTGCCTTGGGTTAATGTGTCAGTTCATACTTCTTGCTGTGGATGTGTGCAGTCTCACTCAATGATGCCTGTTACTCCCTTCTAACATGACAGCCTCTGCATTCAATGTGTAGACTTCTAATCTTCAGGCATGATTAGAAAGGAAGCCTCAGCAGTACTAACTGATCAGAATATTTATCACGTGTCTCCTCCAGCAACAGTTAACAGCCCGCACGCCTCACGCATGTAAGCGTATGGCAACAGTTAACAGGCCACACCCCTCACGCAAGTACGTGCATGGCGTGATGACACAGACCAGAGTCAATCCCAGATTGACTGATGAGGCCCAGAGACGGGAGTGCCCCTGCAAACAAGAACATGGGGCTCACATTTGTTGCAGCACTGACTCCAAACATTCATCCACAAATCCTGCGAGGGCGACTGAATATCTGTGGATTAAGGCATGTGAAGGGGAAGAGTGGGAGAACTTGATGCGGAGCAGTCCCACGCCCTGCTATGCACTGATTACAGTGATATCAACAATTCAACAACTCTCCAAGTCTACCTACTTCTATTTTTTAGCACATATAGGTTGTCCTTTGAGAGCTAGAGAACACTGTTCTAATTAGCCAAGGCTTTGTAAAAGTGTTTATCTAAATGTCAGAGTGATGACAGCATCCAGTTACTCGTTACTGATGCTACTGAGTGCAAATCGCTTTTGAGAATCACTCCCTAATATGTAGTCATTTGCAACATGTTGTATTGTGTATCGATAGAAATGCATTGGGCTGATACTGCAACAGGAACAAAATATATCATCAAATGAAGGACTATGGATATCATACACAAATAGTTAATTAGGATTTGTACAACGTTTTGGATTTCTACTGGGTCACCATAGTGAAGAAATTAAAGGCTTGCTTTTATTAAGCCTCCATCTCTGACATGCATGCCGAACACTACTTTTAGAGATGTGTGGGCCTACTGACCTCAATAGCACTCACTTCTGTTGCTTTTAGAGATGTGTGGGAGGGGGCGTGATTTCGGTGCCGGTGCAATATGGTGGCTGTCCTTGTCGTTGCGGTGAGTCCGCATGACGTTCTGCACAATGAAGGTGCGCTCTACGACCTGTGTGCTGCGGCAGTGATTCTTCTCATCCTATCGCAAGCGGCTGCCATTTTAGGTCACGTCACTCGCGTTGGAGAGTCCTCATTTTATTTTTCTCTCACATTCACTGCTCCTCTTATAATTTGGTGATATTTCATTTCTGGACATTTTTTATAGGTGCTCACCTCAGTTACAGCGCTGAATTTACTTTTTCTACCTGTTGTTGCTCCCTCAGTGGAAAACTGCCTCCCCAAACATGTCTCCTTGCAAATGACCTTTTTGATCCATAACTTGGGTCTGCATATTTAACTGTTCTCACTTCCGGAAAACCACTGTGTCCCTTTTCTATGATTCCTATTAATTTTTGACAGGTATATTCATGGCAGAGAAAACTAGTTCATGTGACCTCCCATTTTTCTTCTGAATATGTCTTTATATATTCTATATTGAACTGTTTGAGCTGATACGCTCCTCCCTGGTGTATGGGCCGGACTTGTTCCTTTCAAACCTTTCGCAACATTCAGCTCATTATCGCAATATGGCCAGCGATTTGCACACGCCCTCTAAACTGTCTTCTTCTGGTACTAAACCAAAAAGTGCGAAGAACGACCCTCCATCTTCTATTTTGTCCTCCCAGAATTATTCCTTAGATTCTATTTTAGATGGAGTTCATGGACTTCAACCATTTATGTGTGAAACTAATAAAAAATTGCAACAAATTGAGGATCAATGGATTGTTATGGAGGGGAAGATGTCGGATTTGGAACAACCTGTGGGGTATCTTCAAGATATAACTACCAAGATACCTATGTTGGAACAGGAAATCCAAAAGCTTAAACTACACACCAAAGACCTTGAAAACCGAAATAGACATAACAATCTTCACCTTTATGGTCTTCCTGAGAATATTGAAGGCTCTGACCTGCTGACCTTCTTGAAGAAATTTCTTCCAGATCACCTGGATCTTCAATCTGCTCCTCCTCCTAACATTCAACATGCGCACTGCTTGGGACGTCTTCAACCTCATTCAGCTAAGCCACGTGGTATCATGAATGTCGCCTTATTTGGTCTGGCCATAACCTTTTTATCTCACAGGATGTGTCCCACGCAACAAATGGTCGTCGAAAAGAATTACTAGCTCTTCATCCATAGAGGGGACATTTGAACATTCAATATGGTATTCTACATCCATAACTCTGTAAGATCCCCCTTGAAGGCATCTCATGTTCTTTCGACAACCCGGATAAATTGAAACATTTTCTGCATAATATTTTAAATCACAATATGGAAACTAATGCCTGATATATTTTTTCTTTTTTCCTTCTTCTTTCTTCCTCTCAAATATACTTATGTTTCTCCACATATTTTTTTCTACTTCTGCTCCAATTATATGTCTTTATGTCTATAACTAATGTCCTTTTTTGTTGTTTTCTCGTTTCTTATTGTATATACCATTAATACATTAAATTGATAGATGTTATGTCTCACTTTTCTCCTTTGTTTCTATATTTACTTTTAGCTTGAGGCTACATGTTGTACAACTTTTTTGTTCTCATCTCTGTTGCCGTTCTTGGTATCGGTGTAAACATGCCTTTCACTTATCCTTTAACCCTTTCAATGCAGGTCTGGATTTTTACCCTTGATCTGCCTTTCATTTTTATTTTTCTTATTTCTTTCCTCTATTCCCTCTCCTACTCTTCTCTGACTTTTTTCCTTCCCACCTCCCCCCTTACTATTCTTGTTCTCAGATGAGTGTTTTCTTTACTCATTTATTTACCAGTGAGGACAGAACTGGATTTGGCTGAGTACAGACACTGTCTGCCTTCAGAGAACAATGGATTTTTTGTGGCTAAAAAGAGGGGCCCAGACCCCAGACTTTTAGATCACTTCTGGGAAATCAAGAGGAACCCTTTGCCAAGGAGAAGAGCCGGAGAAGCTGAGGAGGAATACTGCCCCTGTGATGTTTGCTGTCTGGGGTTGGCCTGCAGTGACTGCTTGTTGCCAAGGAAAGGAGAAGAAGGACTTTGCTGTTTGCTTTGTCACCTGCTTGAAGAAAAAGATCTCCAAGGGCTTGAAATTGAGCTTGCCTCCTGTTCTGAAGTCTCAGGATCTGGAACTGCTGTTTCAGCTGCTACAGAAGGAAATTGCAACACCAAAGCGGCGAGCGATGCCGCAACCTGCACCGAAACCGTAGGCACTGCTCGTGAAGGGCACGATGCAGCGCCCGACTTGCACCGTAGGCCCAATGCCTGCTGATGCCATGCCGCATCAACTCCAAAGTCGTCCTCGAGGCCGCTGCCTGCACTGGAGCCGTGGACACCGCTCATGATGCTCACAACGTATCGTCCCGACTCGCACCGCAGCTCCGACCTCACCGACGCGGGGCTTCATCAATGCGGAGCCGATCCTCGACGTGGGTAACACCTGAATCCATCGGCACTGCACCGTCAAAAGGAACTGACGCCTTGCTACCATTTTGTGACGTCACCTCCGACACAGTAAGGAATAGAATCTCACCTCCCCTGCCCTGCAGTAAGGAACCGAGGAATCACCTTCCCTGGGGTCGTAAGGAACTGACGACGCCAGACACCAACAAAGCATCACCTCCTGGACTCTGTGCACCATCTTTGCTTTCATCGTTTTCCAAGGTACTGTTCTTTGTGGGCCTGACTCAGCGCACCTTGCGTTCAACGCCATACTTTGGAATTTTCACCGGTCACGATGTTGTTGTAACGCCAAGTGGAGTTATTTGTTGCTACAAGCTGTATTGGATGATTGAATAACTTATTTTTGAGGATATCTTGCTAACTGTACTGTGGATTTTTGTCATTTGGTCTTGTTTCAAAATAGATAAAGATTATTTATTTTTCCAAACTGGTGTGGTGTCCATTTGTGTGTTTTCACTGTATTACTGTATGTGTTCACAAATTCTTTACACACTGCCTCTGAATTAAGCCTGTCTGCTCGTGCCAAGCTACCAAGGGGGTGAGCTGGGGTTATTTTAGGAGTGTACCCCCCTTACTCTGACTAGAAGCAAGGGCCCCTATTTGGACAAAGGTACCTACCTCTGCCAACTCGAAACCCCCATATCTAACATTGGTGGTCAACGGTGAGGATCTGGACTTGCATTTGTGATTTACATACACAGTGATTGGTATACACTACTAGTGAGTGCAGACCATTACGCGACCACATACATTTTTATAGAGTTTTTCCTTGGAACTTCTATTTTTTGAGAATTGCCAATTTTCAACATGAGCAAAGGAGCATCCATTGCATCTGTGGATATTGAGTTTGAAGAAGAGAGGGTTGATACCTACACTGTGTCACACCTCAAAGCTGTTTGCAAGAAATTTAAAATTCTGTGAGAGGCCTCACCAGAAAGGAGGAATACCAAAAGGCACTGAGGGCCTGGTTGGAATCTAGGTACGCATCCTGAAGAGCCTATGGTGGAGGCAGATAAGTTAGATAAGCAGCAAGAAGGGCCATTGGGCCTGACTGGGGGGAAAGGGCCTTCCAGGTTGGGCAGAAGGGTTTCTTCGAAGGGCCCGTCTCCAAAAGAGTTGGAGGACAGGGAGAGAAGCAGAGTGCATGAGATGGAGCTGGCCAAGCTCAAACAGGGGAGTCAGGATAACATCGAGAGTAAGAAATTGGAGAATAAGAGGTTAGCCATGGAAGAGAAAAAGATGCTTTTAGAGCATGAGAGAGTGTTGGGGAAGCTAGAGCTGAAAGCAAAGAGCTTAGAGATCACTCCCTCTGGTGGCAGCACATCATCAGTGCCTGTTGAAGGAAAAGTATATATTCCCAAGGATGTCATTAAGGATTTCATGAAACATGAGGACATTGGGCAGTGGTTTAAGGCCTGTGATGTAGCGATGAGGTCCCACCGGGTCCCTGAGTGAGATTGGGGAGCAGGGTTGTGGGGGCGCTTTATGGGTGAAGGAAGGGACACCTTTCTAGCTCTGTCCACTGAGAATCAGATGTCCAATGCCCTCATGAAGGAAGCCTTGGTAACCAGGTATAGGTTGACCCCAGAGCTTTATATGCAGAAGTTTAGAAATTGCAAGAAGCTGGAGTCTAGTATCTGGGTAGAGTATGTGTCTTTTTTTTGCAGAGCATCGGATGTTTGGGTGAAGGGTAGCAAAGTAAATGATTTTCAGGTGCTCTATGATTTGGTTGCATGGGAGCACTTGTCCAGTAGTTGTTTTCCAGAGCTACGCCAGCACCTGATTGACAGTAAGCTGACTGAGCCCAGGAAGCTTGCTGTGGAGGCGGACCGCTGGGTCAGTACCAGGGTCCACAAGGGTCATGTGCGAGACGCCGCCAAAGGTGGGCAGGGTCCCCAGCAGAAGAGTAGGGGGGGACAAGGGTAAACCAAAGAAGTTCCAAAAAGGGCCCCAAAGTAATCCCCAAGGGAACCAAGGTAAGAGTCCCAAGCCTCCCACTGAGAAGAGACCGTGAGTCCCGACAGTTAAACCTGTTCAGAGGGGTCCCAAGACATGTTTTAGTTGTGGTCAGGTGGTTTTCGTCCAAAGAAGTCCCAAGTGTCCCAACACAGTGACCACTGCACCCACTGGTGCACGGCCCCGGGAATTGGCTAGTGTAGCCTTGGGGGAGGAGTTGGGTGCCCAAGGTGGGTGGGGTCCTGCATTGGGTAACCATCAATGGCCATAGTGTGGAGGCTCCGAGAGACACCGGAGCCAGTGTGACAGCTGTCAGTTGTCGGCTGATGTCTGAAGAGCAGGTGGTCCACGATACGTTCTACTTGGTAGTTGCTGCTGACAACTCAGAATGCCTCTGTAAGGTGGAACAGGTTACCTTTGAGTGGGGGGGTCTCAGGTACCTTCACTGTAGCTGTGAGGCCAGCCATGCCTGTTGACTGTCTGCTAGGCAATGATTTGGAGAGCTCCCCATTGGGCGAGGGTGGATCAGAGATCTCATTTGGAGATGTTGGGCCTGCCTGAGTGGGCATGCGTGACCACTCGGTCTATGGCAGCCAGTAAGGGTGTTCAAGAGGACCTGGAGCCTGAAAGAGTGGCCCAGATGCCTGCCTTAAAAAGAAGAGGCAGGGGTGCAGGAAACCAGCCTTAAAGTTCCCACGGTCCAGGAAGAGGCAAACCTTGAGTGGGATGCCCTGGAGCCTACAGGGGAACAAGTGGCTGAACTGGGGGACCTGCCTGAGCTGATCCATTGGCAGCAGAAAGTAGGCCCCTCCAGGGAAGAGTTCTGTGAGGAGCAGAAGAAGTGCCCTTCTCTTGTCGGTTTGCGGCAACAGGCTGCAAACCAGGCAGTAGGTGATCAGTGTGGATCACATTTGATTTACTGGGAGAATGGTCTCCTGTATACAGAGCCTAAGGTTGCTTAGCCTGGGTCAGCCCGTGTGCTGGTGGTACCCCAGTGCTTCAGAGCCTTCCTACTGGGTCTGGCTCATGATGTGCCTTTAGCAGGACATTTGGGGAAAGACAAGACCTTTAAAAGACTTGTCACCCACTTTTACTGGCCCCAAATGTGCAAGAGTTCAGATACTTATTGTAGGACTTGCCAGGCTTGCCAGGCAAGTGGGAAGAGTGGGAGGAAGCACAAGACTTCTCTCCAAGTTTTCCCTGTGGTCAGCACCCCCTTTGAAGGGTGGGCATTACCATTGTGGGGCTCTGGATCCCAAGACAGCCATGGGCAACAGGTTCATCCTGGTCTTGGTGGACCATGCCACCCGGTACCCGGAAGCCATCCCTTTCCGGACTGTGACGGCCCCCGTGGTGAGTCGTGCATTGATAGAGATTTTCTCCCGTGTGGGTTTCCCCAGAGATGCGGTGTCAGACCGTGGAACCTACTTCATATCTAAGTATATGAAATCCCTGTGGTAGGCCCGGGCGGTAAATTCCGTTCCGCTTGCGGAATTTGCAGAATTTGATTGAAGAACCTATTTTTGAGGATATCTTGCTAACTATACTGTGGATTTTTGTCGTTTGGTCTTGTTTTAAAACAGATAAAGATTATTTATTTGGTGTGCTGTCTATTTGTAGTGTTTTCACTTTATTACTGTATGTGTTCACAAATGCTTTACACACTGCCTCTGAGATAAGCCTGTCTGCTCATGCCAAGCTACCAAGGGGGTGAGCAGGGATTATTTTAGGTGTGTATCCCCCTTTCCTTGACTAAAAGCAAGGGCCCCTATTTGGACATAGGTACCTACCTCTACCAACTAGAGACCCTCATTTCTAACACTTACTGCATCCTTTCTCTTATTCCAACTTCTATACTTTCTCTTTATTTCTTCGTTCTTCTTTATGTTGTCTTTATTTTATCCTTTCTAACACACATCTTACTTGTTTTCAAATTGTTCCTTTCACCACTCTTTACTTCATTACTTTCTGGCATCGATACTTCATGTCTTCAGTTTTTCTCAACATTCTCACCTTATTCCCCGCTGTTTTGTTTCTTATCTTCTCACATTTGCATTCTTTTTATTTCTTGGTTGATTATGTTTGGTGCAATTCCCAATTTGTTTTATTTATTTTAGGGACAAAGATATCTTAATTAGTTAGGGGATGAATTTTCTGGCACCAATAGAATGGGGCACCTAGAAGGTGTGATAGCAATTTTAGATGTTGCTGTTACCCTGTAAGTAGTGAACCCTCTCCTGGCACCATTGAGCTGTATATTATATCTGTTCTGCATCTTAACAGAGTAGCTGTTTGAGTTACATGAATCAGGAAGACGAAACTGGGGAAAAGAGCTTAATAAAGACCCTGTGTTCAACAGAGAATTTGAAAGAGACAGAAAGATGCTAAGATCAAAAATAAATTGTTGAAAGCCCTGCACCTGTCCATAGAGGGAACAATATCTGGGAGGACCTTCTCGGCACTGCAAGGACTGCAGGGTATAAAGAGGACTGGGCAGTAAACCGTTGAGCTATTCTGAGTCTGCAGTGAAGGTGGCCACAAACAGTTTGTTTTTCGTATAGCCTGCTTTGATTTGTAGACCATGTCTCGAATCTCATTGCTGTAATGAGAAATGTGTACAAAATAAGGTGTTTGAACCTCTGTAAACCAAGTCGGCATTAAGCCCTGATTCAGTAACAAGGAAAGAAGCACTGGTGAAGCCAATCGGTCTGGCATTGGCTGGCAACCTTTTGGTTTTGCCAGTTCTTATTTTGTTTTCTTTCTTTTGTTTTCTAGTAGGGAGAGTGTTTTCTTTTCTTTCTCTCACCACCTTTCTTACTTTATTCTGTTTTCTTGTCTTCCAACTCGGTTCAAACCTGGGTTGCTTGTGTTCCCCTTCAGATAGGACATGGTCTGGCAGTTCGGACTGGACGGTTCCCATGAGGACTAGGGTCGAGACTGATTTGCCAAAGGCAAGGTCTAAACCGAGGTGGCATGGTGAGCAAAAGAAAAATGGGTGAGGATGCTACCTGACCGAGTCCCACTGGTTAGATTACTTGCAAGCCTTCCTCCCATCACCTTTTGTGAGAACTTTACATGGACCAATTGTAAGAAGCCAATAATTTCAATCCTAGAAACCCACATAGCCATAAGTTGAAAATGTTGCTTCCGTATATTCACAATGATGTTGATATTTGAAGAGGAACTGAGAAAATCCTTTTGGCAGTTGTTTTATTGCTCAACAACTGCAATCCTGACTTACAGTTCACATTTTAAAGCAGAAATAAAAAGACAATTGTATGAGAAAAAGTATCTTGAGATCAGGACCAAAAACAGAGTTTCAATACAGTCTTATGCAAACCTGCCAAGTGCAACTCAATCCCAATATGGTAGCTTTCTGTTATGTCCTCACTGTGATATTTATTACTACCCAGCTAGAGTGTAAGATGGTATCGGAACGTTGGTGTGACTGTGATGAATGGAATGCTGGGTGCCTGTGTGGATGAGTGGTGACAGTTGGCGAGGGGCTGAGCAGCATGGAGGCAAAATACGCAAAATGGAACCCGGGTACTCTCTCAGCACACCTTCTCTCAGTATGCTCTCTAAGTATACCTTCTAGCAATCCTGATAGAGTGACAAAGAGCATACAAGCTACTAAGAGGAACAATTGCAAAGCTTTTCAAATCAGCAACATGGACAATAAATAATTGACAGGCATCAAGAGGATTCCCACACTATTTTAGGAAAATAGCTCTAATGTTTATATATTTTAGATACTAAAATGAAATCAATACATACAGTATGACCGGAGTTATCAGTTTTCAAGCAATACATAAATCAATACTTTGCAATGTGAAAAACATTAACGTTACAGTCAGTGGGAAAAACACATATGTGCAGTTGATACTTTAAAGGGTGAGTTCCATGGAACCCACTCAGAGTTAAGGTTTCTGGAGGTCTTAGGTCAGTTCATAACAGCTAGCACAATTTTACCTGTTTCAAGTGAATGAGCGGGGTGCAGAGGTGCACTTTCAGCTGTCAAACGGAGCTGTAAATCAGAATTGTGGTGTTGAAATAGTTACTTTAGCAAAATGGTAATGGCATGGGTGAGTTGAGCAAAACCCCTTACAATTAAACCAAGGATCTGGCCCTGGACCAATCTACCTCGCTAGGGGGCTCGGTATAGATGTGCTCTTGGCTATCTGTGGTGCTGACCCGGATCTGTGGCCAAGAAAGAGTAAAAACAAATGCAAGATCTTTATGATGGAGTCACAGTAGTGGTTGGTTGTTCAAGCAGATGAATCTCTACTCTCGAAGCAGTGAATCAAGCAGGTTGTTGTCGGACTGAACATCAAGAAGCCTTGGTATCTGTAAGCACTCTGGTGAGAGAAATCTTTATACGGAGGTCCAGGGGAATGGTGTAGAAAGCTGAGCCTTGCTGAAGGTTGGGACGACAGTTCCCAGAAGCCACCTATAAAAGAACTTGGAGTTAGCCATGTCGGGTGGCTTGGGGTGCAAGACTTTAAGGTTGTGGATTTTGCAGTTTGTGCCTGCCAACTGTAGGGGACGAGATCCACCAAGGGAGTTCTCATGATGTATGGAGTTTGCAGAGGGGTTCACATTCCTTTGCGAACTGGACTCTTGCCTTGGTCGAGTCGAAATCCAGCGGGTTTAGGGTGGCTGCCACAGGTGTGCCTCTCTTCGTGGAGTCCTGTTATGTCGTGGAAACGGGTCTCTTGATATCATGTTGAATCTGAAGTTCTGGTGTTTGGGGTGCCTCTTAAATCCTAGATTTAGGGAATGTTAGGGGATGTGAGGCCTAATAGCCAATGGGAATCAAGTCCGGTGGCTAATCCGCCTCAGTAGTGACAACTTCTTGTGGTTGTATGTCACTAAAATTAGTCATAGCCTGTTTCAGCCTAAATTCAAGATTGCCGGAACCATCCTCAGTCGTACACCTCAGCCGCCAGCCCCTAGAGGTGGGTTCAGCCTTGTGGAGGTGGATGACTCCTGCATAGCTAATTCCAGTTTTCTGATTTGCCCAGGAGGTTTTTGCACCTTGGGCCAATTCTCTCCAGTGGGAACAAGCACTCTGATTTACTGCCAGCAACATGAGAAAATGAATGCTAGCAGCCATTACAGGACTCGGGGCTTAGTCCCCTGCCCTGCATTTTAAAAATGATATAAGGGGGCTGGTTAGGGATACCCTACCCCCTAAGTCCTGGGAGGGGACCCAGATAGACCACTCATGGACCCCCAAAAAAGTGGTTTTGCCCACTGCACTCTCGTGATATCACAACAAATGAAAAAAAAAGAAAATGGCAGCTCACCCTTGTTTGTAAAATACTTGGTTAAGGGGTGTGAGAAGGGCCCACCTACCTGACCCCATCTTGAGCCCTGGGAACCTCATCCCCCAGAGCCAGATATCTTAAATAAGGGGGTGGCTCTTCGGCCCCCCTCATCCCATCCCCCAGGGCTAAATAAAGGACAAAAGAGGAGGCTGCCACTCGACCCGTTCCCCGATCCTTTGTAGGCCGTGGGGATGCCATCCCCCTGGGCTGATTTCTGTAAAAAAGAAAAGACCCTGGGGACCCATTGCTCTGGGGTAGACTGGTGTAAAAAAGGAGAGGGGGTTGCTCGGTCCTCCTCCCAGAGCCTTTTAGGACCAGGAGACCCCCATCACCCGGGGTTGTCTTAACTACTCTGTTCCACAGAGCCCACCATGGGACAGAGTAGTTTCCCTACCCACATCAAAGTAGGCAGGGAAACATATGTTTGCTCCATGGGCAGGAGAATTTTTTAATCTCCTGCTGGGCGGGAACAAATAAGCCTTCGCTACCGGTGGCAGCACTGTCTGCTCTCACCTGGTGGGAGATTTAAAAATGCTCCCATTGGGTGAAAGCAGGTTTTTTTTTCCATTACCCCCAGGAGTGTGGGCAGGTAAATAGATATTGCTCCTGCCTAGAGGGAGCAAGCATAAATAGCTGCTCCCTCAGTGCAGTAGCAAGGGAGTCAGCTGGGGCCCCAAAGTGCTAATTGGTGGGTTCCCTGGTTGGGCACCCACATCTGGCCCTGCGGGATGCAGCGTTGGAGGGCCTTATGCCCCCTAATAATTGCATTTGCCTTCGGGGAATGAGGTCCTCGGACCTACTGAGGGTCAGGTAGAGGGGCTGCCCAGCCCTCTCTCCTTTATAATGGTAATTGGCCCCACGTAATGGGGTCCCCAGGGCCTTTGAAGGCTCAGGTAGGGGGAACACACACCCTCCTCATTTTCAATCCAAATATGACCCTAGGGTATGGGGTCCTCAGGGCCCATTTGGGCTTGGTGAGGGAGGGTCATGTGCCCCTCACTCCAAATTATAAGGTATTTAGCACTGGGGGATGGGATACCCCGAGCCTTGTAAGACTTGGGGAGGGGACCCACTCACCTCCCTCCCCTATGATTAAAATATGGCCCTTGGGGATCGGGTCCTCTGGCCTATTTGGGCTTAGAGAGAAGGGGCCATGCACCCCCTCCCACAATGTAAAAAGTATTTGGCCCCGGAAGATAAGGTACCGGAGCCTCTTCAGGCTTGGGGAGGGGGGCCATGCACCCCTCTCCCATACAGTTAAAGTATGGCCCTGGGGATGGGATCCCCAAGGCCCATTAGGGCTGGGTGAGGGGAACAAACAACCCCCCTAATGTTAATGTATTTGGGCATGAGGGATGGTTTCCCTACTCCTCTTAAGGCTCGGGGAGAGAGACCAAAAATTTTTTGACCCCTAGGGATAAGGTCCATGGCACCAATTGTGACCTGGGGATAGGACCTGTGCAAACTACCTCCCCTATTTTTTAAAACAAAGGGCCAATAGTGGCTTGGGGAAGGGGCTGCATGATCCCTGCCTCCTGCTAGGGGTTGAACACATACACCCAAATCCACACTACGCATGGCCAAAGGCCATGCACGGCATGGGGTTGCTTGATTGAGAGTGGCTGACTGCAGGATCTGATAGTAGACCATGACGCGTAACTGACCCCCACCCCCACTGCGCTTTGAGCAGCAGGGGTTGGCTTTTTGTATGGTAAGAAAGTATTATGCTAAAAAAACTGAAATTCACTGAAAATAACAAGAGCTGACAATAACTTGTGTGCCTGCCATGCACTGCTTATAACCTCACATATTACATCACTCATTTCATGTTCTATATCATTGATGGCATCACTGATGACACCACTGATGACATTATCCAATTAGTGTGTTAGTTTGTTTATAGTTTACACAGTGGCGGCTAAGTAACATATTACTTCACCTAATTTTATAAAGCCTGTGTCCAGCTAATGGGTGTAAGTGTTTACAAAACACATGTGCTCCTAATGCGTCATAGGGGTGTAGCGGTATTGAACACATTGTAATTCTTTGTATTTAGGAGTACCACACCGCGGGGGCTGCGGGAGCCTAGGTTACGCCCCTGGGTGAGAGTCTGAGACCTGGATGACTGCACTGTGCAAGGCCTGCGGACTGATCGCGGTAGTGAGGTCTGGCTCCCGGGACCCTTGGATCCATTTGGGTCATATTTTCAAACTTGTCAACGAGTTGAAATCATAATGCTATGCTATATAATATTATTATGCTATTTCTATCTCCTTTGCGCTGACTTCCCGCCAATACTTTGTGCTCACTTCCCGCCAATATTGACAGATTGTATTTATGCTGTTAGTTTAAATTGCCCATCTTTCGTCCGCACTATTGTAACATTTTCTTTTGGTGTTTAGACATGTATCTGTTTCATATCTTATATGCAATTCATGTACTCTGGAGTCCCTATGTAATGTAACTGGTTCTATTGTAAAGCACTCCGACACCTTCGGATAAAGTACGCGCTATATAAAAACGCAAAACTAAATAAATAAACTGACAAAGGGCACTGCTACTAGAACATTGCATTTGGACACTGATATGGGAACACTGACAGATGTACATTGTGACCGACACCTGCATTGGTAGACAGCCACTGCGACACCGATACTGGGACATGGGGATACAGAGACACAGGTCACAGACACGTACAGTGAAACTTACATAAATCCACCTGCACTGGAAAAAGAGGACACAGTAACACTAATGCATGAACAGAAAGACTGGGCAAGGGACACAGAGCGAGAGACCATAAACACTCAGAGCATGGACTCAACAACAAGCACGCCTGAGGTCACAACTAAAAAACAATGTGTTTTGAACCCTCCTCAGCACCAAGAAGGGATTAATGGTGGTAAATGCTGGACATCAGCCATACTCCATAATCTTTAGTCTTAAAATAATAGGGCAGCCTATCAGCAACCATACACTATGACCCCACAGCCCGGCCCTAACAATCCCAGCCATGTATTAGCCAATGTGGATTCCTAGAATGCACCTTTACAGCTTTCAGGACTGGGAGAAGCCACATGTGCCACATGGGTTCTGCTGTCACAGTGAGGAAAGGAGGTACTGACGTAACAATAGCCCCCGCACCCCCTAGAGTGCAGGGGGGGGGCGATCTCCCTCCATCACAGGGCTCGCGTGGCGGCTGAGAGCTCCTGAAGCATGTGGGGGGCCCCTCTATGTAGTTTGCAGAGGGGCGGGGGTGAGGGGGCGCTCAAGTTTCGTTATGGCCCCTGGTCAGGCCTTCTGCATGCAGAGGGGAGGCGGGGCTGTTCTTTCCTTTGCTGGTTGAGCCCTCTGCATCATGTACATTGCGCCGCCGGCCCATTCGTTTGGAAACAGTGTGCGGCTGCCAGAGAATGAGAGGGAGGGCAGTGCAAAGTGAAAGTCCAGGACCAAACTGTATCCCCACCAGTCACTAACAGCTGCTTGGTGCAGTCAGTGCTTGATTTGTAAGAAACCTAAGTGCACTGCAGGCTCCAAAATGTTTCTTAGAAAGAAGCTGCTGCCACACCTGAATTCCAAAACGGACTAGTTTTGATTCCACCTCATGTCTCTATCTTCCTCTGCCCTGCACTTTCTGTATATTTGCCTCATCTTTCTGGCCCTTTTTCATCCCCGCTTTCCCTCTTTGTCATGGTTTCCCTGTCACTTCCTCCTCCTTTCCCATTTTCACTCGGTGGGTCAAAATAAGATGAAAACTAAGCCCGGGTGCCCAAAAATGATTGGTGGTGACCACCATCTGCAACCACATGCAGAAACTGAGCAGAGTTCAAGGCTGAAGAACAGTGCATGCCAGCAGCTTGGCTAGCTCGCATGTCTGTGCATAATGACCTGGGCCCGTTGCCACACACACTGATCTGTGCCACACCTCCCTTGAGCCTTTATGGCTACTTTGCCTATCTGTCCCAGTCACTGTCCCATCGAGGGCTGTCCTGCGACACCAGGTACATTCAATTCAGTGGCGACTACCAGGCCCACCGTGTCTTTGTACTCGCCAGATCTGTGTTATTTCGTTTTGTTCAAAGTTGTCTTTAAACCTTTTGATTAATATCATTAGTTATTAGAATCATGTGCCTAGAAATGCCGCATCTACCCAACATTTCCCCAAAGGTGCCCTGTGCAAGAACAAACATGCCTCGAAATGCCGCATCCACCCAACATTTCCCCAAAGGTGCCCTGTGGAAGAACAAACATCCCTCGATATAATTGCACTTCTGTTTTATTCAGATTTTTTACTGCCAGGGAGGGCTCTCAAAACACCTTTTGATACTCATTTCCTAAACATTTTCAAATGTTAATGGTTCACTGCTCTTTAAAATGCATATTCCCTTCTTTAAAATGCACCTTCCCTACTCACAAGCACAAACCTACGGCTGTGAAGGCAGAACGATACTATTACTTTGAAGATTCTACAAAGCATGTTGCGTTCTTCAAATCTCACCATATTATGCCCTTTTTGAAAAGAGATTGTGTTGGGGCCCACACAGAGGCGCAACTAGAGCCAAATTTCGGGGGGGGGGGACTAAGGAAAAATTTCGGGGGGTATGAATCTTTTAAGCCATAGGCAGAGTGGAGCTGCAGGGGTCTTAGAAGGGGTGAAACAACAGCAAGGCCTCATTAACATGCAAATGGTCTTTTAAAGACCTGTGAAGTGCTCGGGTGCGGCTGTGTGTGCCCCGGGAAGCTGTCTCCTCCCGGGCTGCCACACGCGACGGGGGAGGGGGGGGGGTGCTGAAGCCCTGTGAGTCCAATGGGTGTTGCGCGCCTGGCATCCGTTTAACTCTTAGACGGTGTTTGTTCCTTGGTGCCATGTCATCATTTACCTCTGGCTGCGGTCTTTCAGTCTGTACTAGTAGATATCCACTAGATGGCAGTCTTGTCGCGCGGTGGAACGCTGCAGGAGCCAGGAGCAGCATGGATTATGAAGCCAAATGAAAGCCTGCCCCCTGTTGCACATTTTAAACCTTTAAATTGGGGATTTGTTGCTGAAAAAATTGCTTGCAGCGCGGCTGACACACTGACTCATGCACTGCCAGGGCTGGGTCACGCTCCTGACCCAGTCTGGAGCTCTCTGGCCAACCCGTGCACAGTGCGGGAGGGGGGCCTCCTCGAGCTGGGCCCCCCGCACTGCGGGCGCTGCGGGGTTATTGTTACGCCCCTGTTAAACTCGTGGGGCCCTAGGCCCCCATACAATATTAGTAAGGACATGGACACTGTACTAAGATGGTAGAACTGGCCCAGGGCACATGCATCCGGCCCCTTTAATTAACAGGGTCACATGTCCTGTGCATAGCTGCCAAGGTTTGAGATTGCTATGTGTGACATTTTTAAAATTTCAGTGTAATTATGAGTGACATTTGAACCGCTACGAGTCACACTTTTTTGCAAGCAAAATCAAGCAGTAAAGACGAGGGAAATATATAAATATCAGAAATCACACTTATTTGAGCAACAAGAAACTCCAAGAAAGTCTTAAAACTGAGGCAAATCACCAGAAATGGAAGGGCACTGACCTAGTGCCCTTGTAAAGTGATGGTAGTTTTGGGAATATGCAATGTATCACATTGGTACAGTCAAGTGTTTTCAAGAGGAATACTTAACCCCCACCCTCCTCAGTGCGAAATGACTGTGGTGGCATTAATTTAATAATACCTTGTCTCTAGTAAAGTCACATCACTACACTGCAAGGTGGGGTAAAATAAAATAATGCAGCTTAGAAAGTCCTCGAGAAGTGTCTCTATGTCTTTTACACTCACTGGCTGAGCCGGCTGCGTACACAGTCACAGTCTCAGCTCATGTACAGTTCTTGGTGCAGAACTGGTCAGGGTGGCTCTGCTAAGCGTGTATGAGAGAGGCGTGCCTGCCCTCTAGTCCCGGACTCAGAGCAGGTGTTCATGAGGAGTTTTAGTGTTGTCAGGAGACAGCAACAATTACTGGGGGCCCGGGCTGAGGCACAGGGTGAGGGTGGCGGATATCCTGTGCTATTCAAAAGCTGCAATGCACTTTCGTGAAGGGCCAGAGTGCCTTTCAAGTTCAACAGCATGGTCATTTGTCGATTTATCTAGGAGAAGTGTGTACAACCAAAGTTTGAAATATAGTTATTCAAACATACATGCTTTAAAGTTGTTACCAGTTATTTCCGCATAATTTGCACAACACTGTTTGGCTCGATGATCAGATTGGCTTACAAACATTAAGCTTTTTTTAAAGCACATGCTCGCAAAACAGCAACATCGTATGCAAGGAAGCGAGAGAAAATGAAATTGTGAAACAGGCTATCATGCGGGTAAGCGAAAGGCTGCTTCATAATAGCTTAAAAGCGCACCACAATTAACACCGACCTCTGCACTGTTCCACTTCACCAATTCAGCTGTCATTACCTCCTCGTCCAGTCTTCCTCGCCACAGTAATACATATGAGCCTCCGGCTCCACACAGAACTCCAAGTAAAATAAAAAAGCAGCGCTCTAGTCTCCCCTCCCTCCTCCAATATGGCCCCAAGTGGCTTCAGCCAATCCTAGAAAAGGTAACAAACAAACCAGTACGATCTGTTCTTTTTTTCTGCACTTCTCCGAGTGCTGTGTTACCTGATGGTCAGGTGAGTGGGGCTGGGGTCCTGCTTGAGCAGCCCCGTTATGCCCTAGGGTATCAAGTTTGGGGGAAGTAGTTGATGTATTGTATGGTTTTGATAATATTGTTTTTCCCCCTTCTTCTGCCTTCACGCCTCTGGTCCTGCTGGAGCGGACTTTCGTGGCGTTTGTTTCAGAGTCGATTTTGGACTCGTTCTTGGAGTCCTGCTCTGCTGGAACTTCCTACCTGTTTGGGGGTATTTGTTTCCTTTCCCGACCGCGCGTCCTGCTGAACGGACGTAGCGCGGCCGGGTGCGTTTGCTCTGGGGGCCGGAGGCTCCCGGTCGCATTTCTACCTGATGCCATGGCCGAGTGTGCTGGTTGTGGGGGCCGGAGGCTCCTGCTGATGTTACTTTCTGCTGCGGGTCTGTGACAATTTCGGTCTGACTCGGGCCTCACGCGAAGGTCTTTACATGTCTATGCGCATGCGCACGGATTGTCTTCCGGCATTTCGGTTGTTTCTGGGCTGGCTTGTATGGTTGCCTAAGCAACCCCGGGGCCTTTTTATACTGGGCGTGTTGTCTCATTGCCTGTGTTTTATTCACTCGTCCACTTGTGTTTAGATGTGATGGAGCGTGGTTCTATGGATGTTACTGCTCCTGATCCCTTGGTTGTGGCTTCTGGTTCTGGTATGCAGATCCCGTCTATGGACGTGTTGCAGCAGATGATCAATTCTGCTGTGGCTGCTGCTATACAGGGTCAGGTTCCTGTTCCTCCTGCGAAGAGGTCTAAGGTGGATGACGCTGCTGCGGCTGATTCTGAGAATGAGGAAGAGGTTGATGTCAGGGGTCGCTTTGTGCAGGGTGCCGACCTGAAGGAGGTGCTGGGTCACATTCGCGAGAACTTGGTATTTCCTGCTTCTGTTGCTCCTCTGGAGGACGATCTTTTTGCACAATATCAACGTCCTGAACCTGATTATTTGCCTCTCCACTCTTCGGTCTTGAAAGTCTTAGAGAATGAATGGAAGGATGTGGACAAGGGTTCCTTTCCACGATTTTTGAGTAAGAGGTACCCACTGCAGGATTTTGCTGTGAAATTCCCTTCCTCTGTGAAGGTTGACTCCTTGTTGGCCAGCATGTCATCCCATGGGACTGTGGTTTCGGAGGATTCTTCTCCTGCTGACCCGGTTGACCGTAAAGTGGATGGTGCGGTGAAGCGCACTTTTGCGGCTGCAAATTTTTCTATCAGGGCTGCTGCCTATTCATCTTACGCTATCCAATACTTGCTTAAGGATTTTCAGTCTCTGTCGGAATTGTTGGACCAGGGAGAGGATGTTTCTTCTACCCTGGCTATGATAGAACAGCAGGTTCGACTGCTTTCAGATATCTCTTTTGACTCTTTGGGAGCGGCGGCTTCTGCGGCTGGGTCTTCGGTGGCTGCAAGGCGCCAGTTGTGGCTTCGTTCATGGAAGGCTGATGCTGCGCAGAAGAGTCTCCTGATGAAGATCCCCTTTTCTGGGGTTAAACTTTTTGGGTCGCCTCTGGATGACATGGTGAAGAAAACGGCGGAGGACCGTAAACTCCTGGCTCCTGAGAGGGCGAGTCACTTCCGTTCCTTTGGTTCTCAGCGGGCTTTTGGTCCTTCTAGGAGGGGTCGGGCTAGTCAGCCCTTTCGTAGAAGGGGGCGTGGCCGGGGTGCTACTTCCTTTGGTAAATCCCGGTTCATCTTCCTCCTCAACTCCTGCACCGAAGTCATGACTGGTTCGCTCCTGGTTTGGGTCCGGTTGGGGGTCGCCTCAGTTTCTTCCTGGATTCTTGGAGACTGACTGTGTCGGACCAATGGGTGCTACAGGTGGTTTCAGAGGGCTTGCGTATTGGATTTATCCAGACTCCCCCAGACTGTTTCAGGGCCACTCCTTGTCCCAGAGACCCTGTGAGGAGATTGGCGCTGTTGGAAGGCATCGAATCCCTGTTGGTCAAAGGTGCGGTGATTCCTGTTCCCGTCGATCAATTGGGGTTGGGGGTGTATTCCATCCTATTCCTGGTGTCAAAGCGCACTGGAGATCTTTGGCCAGTGATGGACCTGAAGTGGTTGAATGCTTACATCCCTCACCAGAAGTTCAAAATGGTTTCCCTTCAGTTGATCCTTCCTCTGATATCTCAGGGCGACTTCCTTGCTTCGATAGACTTGAAAGATGCTTATCTGCATATCCCTGTTCATCCAGACTCTCGGAGATTCCTCCGGTTTTGCGTGATGGGTCGTCATTAACAATTCCAGGTACTGCCCTTTGGGCTCTGCTCTGCTCCCAGGGTCTTTACTAAGGTTCTGGCTCCTCTTATTGGACATTTGCATGGGGAGGGCATTAGTGTTTTTCCTTATCTGGACGACATTTTAATTTCTGCTTCTTCTCTTCCTAAGGCGGAGTTGCATGTCCAGAGAGTGTGCCATGTCCTGGAGCATCATGGGTTCCTAGTGAATGTACCGAAGTCCTCCCTGGTTCCTGCACAGGAATTGACTTTCATTGGGGCTCTGTTCAGGACTCAGTTGGGGATGGTGTTCCTGCCCCCTCCCAGGATTCTGTCCCTGGTGTCTGCTGTTCATGCCCTGTTGTTGGGGCATTCTCATCCTGTGCGCCTATGGTTGAGGGTTCAGGGTCTAATGTCGGCGTCATTGTTGACGGTGCCGTAGGCTCGCCTCCACATGTACCCGGTGGTGTCCCACGTTTTGTCGCATTGGGACCCCTGTTCCCTCAATATGGGTGTTTTGGTTCCTATGTCGGAAGATGTTCGGGTGGTCCTGAGTTGGTGGTTGGACGAAGGTCATCTGTCCAGGGGCCGCCCCTTTCTGATTTTTCCCACCCGCGTGGTCACTACCGATGCCAGCCTGCTGGGGTGGGGTGCTACTCTGGGGGATTCGACGACTCAGTGGGTTTGGCCTCAGTCGGTGTTGTCATGTTCATCCAACTACAAGGAGCTAGAGGCCGTCCTTCTGGGTCTGTTGGATTTCTCGGATCTTGTTCGGGGTCACCATGTACAGATCCGTACGGACAATCAGGTTGTGATGTCTTATGTGAACCATCAAGGGGGGTGCAAGGTTCGTTCCCTCAGTTGCCTCAGCCGTCGGATCTGTTGTTGGGCAGAGGTACATCTGGAGTCCCTATCTGCCATTTACCTCCCTGGCGCGGAGAACACTGTGGCGGATTGTCTGAGCCGGGTGTTTCCTTCCACGGGGTCTTTGTCCCTGACGCATGTGATGTTCAGGAGGTTGCGGAGGATGTTTGGATATCCGATTGTCGACCTTTTTGCTTCCCAGGAAAATTGCAAGATCCGTTGCTTTTGCACGATTATGCCTTGCCGGGATGCCTGGAGGGTGGATGCCCTGTCGTTCCCTTGGCCGACGGGTCTGTTGTATGCCTTTCCCCCTGTTCCCCTGATTCCGGCGGTCTTGCAGAAGATCAAGAGGGAGGGATCCTTTGTACTTCTAATTGCTCCGGGTTGGATGCGTCGCCCTTGGTATCCCCTGCTGTTGGAATTGGCTGTGTCTCCGGGGTGGGCCTTGCCATTCATTCCTTATCCTCTGATGGGTCCTCTTCTTCCTCTGCCTGTGTTCCGTTCCTTGGGTCTGCGGGCCTGGCTCTTGAGAGGGATTCGTTAATGCAGAATGGTTGTTCGGTGGCTGTGGCTGAGGTCATTCAGCAATCCCGGAGGCCTTCTACTCTTAAATCCTACGCGAGGCACTGGGATAATTTTGTTTCTTGGTGTCTGAGTCGCGACCTGTCGGTGGCTTCTTTGGACCCGGCTCGCATTCTGGATTTTTTGAATGATGGATTTGTATTGGGCTTGGTCATTTCGACTCTTCGGGCTCAGTGGGCTGCGATTCGGGCTTTCCATGTCCTCCCTTTGGTTTCTGTTTCACCATTGGTTGCTAGACTTTTTAAGTCCCTCTCTTTCAAACGCCCCCGTCCTATCATGTGCCCTCCTCCTTGGGACCTACCTTTGGTTTTGCGTTCCTTGCAGTTGGCTCCCTTCGAACCATTGGAGTCGGTGGCTATGAAGTTTTTAACACTCAAGGTGGTGTTTCTTGTGGCGATTGCTTCTGCCAGACGTGTGGGTGAGTTGGGTGCCTTCCTTCGTTCTGCCCCATTCTTGTTGGTTTTGTCGGACCGTGTTGTGTTGCGTCCTCATCCTACATTTGTTCCTAAGGTGGATTCTTATTTTCACAGGTCTGCTGAAGTGGTTCTTCCGATTCTTTGTCCTGATCCTTCCTCAGATGAGGAATCCCTTTTGCACCTCTTGGATGTTCGTCGGGCCTTATTGATCTATTTGTCACGTACTTCTTCCTTTTGCAAAGTGGACAACTTATTTGTGAATTATGGTTTGTCGCGTCAGGGCCTGAAACCCTCCCTCTCGACGATCAGTCGTTGGATTATGGAGGCCATTATGTTGGCGTATGCTTCGGTTTCTAAGGTTCCCTCCCTTCCTGTTCAGGGGTGTTCCACCCGATCTGTTGCTGTGTCTTGGGCTTCCTTCAAAGGGGTTTCCATGGAGGATGTTTGCAGGGCTGCTACTTGGTCTTCCCCTCATACATTCATGTCCCATTACCGCCTCCAGATTGGGGGTGGGGGTTCTGTTTCATTTGCATCTTCTGTTCTGACTGCGGGGGTGCCTTGAGGGGTTCTCTTTGATTGCTGTGCCTCTGTATATTAAATTATGTTTTTCACTGCACTGTTGGTGTGGTCTATTTCCTTACATGAAGCTGATTGCTTTGGTATCGGCTCATATGTATTACTGTGGCGAGGAAGACTGGACGAGGAGGTAATGCCCCGGTTACTTACCGGTAATCTTCATTACTCCGAGTCGTAGTCTTCCTCGCCACAGTATAGTTTCCCTTCCCTCCCGGCCCTGGTGGTGGCTTCATGTCTGCGGCTTGGTTTCTCAGATCGTACTGGTTTGTTTGTTACCTTTTCTAGGATTAGCTGAAGCCACTGGGGGCCATATTGGAGGAGGGAGGGGAGACTAAAGCACTGCTTTTTTATTTTACTTGGAGTTCTGTGTGGAGCCGGAGGCTCATATGTATTACTGTGGCGAGGAAGACTAGGACTCGGAGTAATGAAGATTACCGGTAAGTAACCGGGGCATGATTTACAAGCCAGGAACCTTGACGCCTTTGCTGAATGGGTGTGCTGTGGGGTGTGGTGTGAGCCAGCCCTCTGGGAGTGGCTAGTACATTGGAACACTAGACCAGTGATCAGCAGGTCACTACAGAAGGCACGGACAATGGGAGGGAGGGCGGAAGAGGGTGGAAAAGAAGGCACGGACAACCGGAGGGCAGAAGAAGGCACGGACAACGGGAGGGAGGGTGGGGTGGAAAAAAGGCATAGACAACGGGATGGAGGGTATGGGGGAGAAGGTAAAATAACGGGAGGTCGGAGGGGTGGGGAGAAGAAAACTCGGACAACGGGTGGGAGGGCCTAGGGTGGAAAAGAAGGCATGGACACCGGGAGGGCGGGGAGGGGAGAAAAAGGCACGGACAACAGGAGGGAGGGTGGGGGCAGAAAAGAAGGCACGGACAGTGGGAGGGAGGGCAGGGTGTGTGTAAAAGAAAGCACAGACAACGTGAGGGCGGGGTAGAAGGCATGGACAACTGGGGGGGGAGAAGGCACGGACAACGGGAGGCAGGGCGGGGGTGGAAAAGAAGGCACCAAAGCATGTCGTGAGAACCTCATTAAAGAAAATAGTGCTCACACTCTAAATAACAGTACCATGTAACAGCCGAAGTAAAGGGGCCAGTGGCCATGGGAGGTGACAAATGAAGAGGAGGCGGTACTAAGGACGGACTAACAAGTCTATCAACGAATCAGAAGCCAGCAGTTAGGACAGACAAGGACACAAGCCAATGGCAAATATGGGCGGAGAGTGGGCGGAAGTTATTTCACCTGCCTGTTAGATTGAGGCTAGAGCCAGCGCACCGGTCGCAGAGCAGCGCATGTGTCCAGGCTGTAGGCTCAACCTAAAAACATTTCCTAAATCTATCCTGTGTGTGGCCTACGTTTCTCTAGTCCTGGTCTCCAGGGCATCAATCCTATAGCCCTTGCAGCTCTTGCCTGTGGTATATCATGTTATCGTGTGTTACTGTGTCATGCATGGTCGTCAATACCTGCAGCATATCTGCCCACACCGCTAAATCTTCAGCAGCTTTTTTGTCCCTTTTGTGCTCACTGAGGGATCTCGTGGGCGAAGCCAGCTATTAGACATTCATCGCTTGAGTGTAATCATTTTTAACGAATTTCTTAATCCATTTAACTTTGAGCAAAAATTGAGTATCATCAGGGTCAGGATGGGGGTGGTAACAAAGTTGAAATTTCTGCTTCTGGTCAATATCACTACCCCTAACTCCAGGCATTCTAAGATGAAGTCCATTGAACATGGAATATCAAAAAAGTCACTCACTTTGTCTCAGTAGTCCATGAAGACGAGACAGTGACAGTATGATTGTGACCCGATTCCGCGATCCCCATGCCAGTCGTCACTCTGCTGAGTGTACTGCCCGCGCCAAGACTCTGCGTGACGTGTGACTGCTCATTGTAAAGGGCGCCGCGGGGCTGGCCAAAATGTATTGACAGGCCGTCATTGGTAGCGCTATCGGACTCTACAAGATTGATGGGCACCACTATGCTAGGGTGGCTGCCAACACGTTGCAGCAGGTGCACTTGCAGTTGACTGTGACTCATGTGCCCAATACTCCAATCATGCCCCAGCCATGCAGCACGCTTTGCGCTCATTCGCCAATCGCCACTGACCTTTATTCGTGTGCGGAGCAGGAGCTAGTGTCTGTGCCACTGACTGACAGAGTGATAAGCGCGGTGCATCAACACAATGCATCATCATCATGTGCATGATGAGTGTCTGCGCCGCCCCAGCTATAAATTTGCGCACAAGGGGCTAATATCCACCAGAAAAGTAGTCACGCACCAGGTGTGGGTTTTCCCTGCACAAATGGGAAAAATGTCACCCATTTGTGCGGGAAATAACCCAATCTGGCAACACTGCTGAATGAGGTAGTGCACGAAATTATCCCTTTTAAAGATGGCCGCCCCCATAGGTCACCAGAAATCAGATGCTGCCATTGAAAGCTTCTTCTGGCGCCACCTTGGAATAGGGCAGTGATGAAAGGCGGGAGACAATGAACGTCGTCGCCTCCTCCCAGTTCCCCTGTGACAAACTACCACACTTGACCGTTGGTTGGAGCTCTGCGCACGAACGTTCCAATGTAGAAACCTCATGAGCACAACAAACAGGTCACCGACATTACAGTGCGAGATACCGAGCGCTGCAGGTAAACAAACACGAATCAAAATGTACTAAAAACTTGGCGATATATGTTCATACACATTAGAGGACCCTTCGCAAACGTTAACTAGTCACTTTTCATCACTTGTCCCTTCTATATCACCGAGTCAGCCCTGCTGCTAGCTACAGAATCGATCCGCCAAATGTTGGAAGTTAGCAACTCTGCAGCACTACTAATGTTGGATCTCAGTGCGCGTTCAACACCGTGTCTCATAACATTCTGATCGAATGATTTTGGAACTGCTGCTTTGGCAATAAAACCCTGATGTGTTTCACCTCCTTTTCAGTCAAAGGGGCTCCCTTTGCAGCAAGGAGTGACACAGGGCTCCTCCCTGAGCCCAACTCTCTTTAATATATATGTGCGCCCCCTGGCTGAAGGCATCGAGGAGCACTGAGGCTGCAGGGGGCTTAAAGGAGAACTGAGCCAGCAGGGGGCTCAGAGGAGCAGTGAGGCTGCAGGGGGCTCAGAGGAGCATTGAAACTGCAGAGAGTTCAGAGTAGCACTATGGCTGAAGAGGGCTCAGAGACACTTAAGGCTGCAGGGAGCTCAGGGGAGCACTGAGGCTGTAGGGAGCTTAGGGGAGCACTGAGGCTGCCGGGAGCTCAGGGGACCACTGAGGCTGCAGGAAGCTCAGAAGAGCACTGAGGCTGCAGGAAGCTCAGAAGAGCACTGAGATGCAGGAAGCTCAAAAGAGCACTGAGGCAGTGGTGTGAACCTGCGGCCTGCAGGAGAGCAGCGGATGCCTCCGGCCCATTCGAGGAGCACAGCATGACCTGCGAGAGGTGTGTGCTGGCGGTACGTGATGGGGTGCGCTGCGGTGGGGCTCCCCCGGCCTGCCAGTGTGAAGGGCTGCACGAGAGGCCCAGGCCGGGTGAGTACCTGCAGGACAGAGGATAGGGGCGGCCCCACATGTTGCTGTGCTATTCTGCTGCCTGGTGGGACTGCGGGTGGAGATGCAAGGCAGCATCGGCTGTGCTGAGGGGGCCCCCGCTCTCATATATTCTCCTGAATTGCCCAATGTAAAGGTTGTGGCAGCATCATTGCTGTTTGGAGGTGGTGTGGCAAATGAGCATGGCCTGCCTTTGAGCCTGTGTGGTTAATGGCTATTGGAAGACTGTGGAACGTGTGGTCCTGATGCCCCCTGGTGCTGGGGAACCTAGACGACCCGCATGGTGAAGTGGTGAGCTGGGGAGCCCACTGGAACAGCATTCTTTGGTGGTCCCTTTCCCCTCCAGCTGGGCTTTCTGTACAATGTACCCTGGCCTGAGACCTGCCTGCCTTGGACATGGGGGCCCGTTGCCGCTGCTGAAGCGTGGCCCTCCCGGTGTGGAAGTACGGGGGAGCCCGGGGTGCCGAACATGGTGCTGGTGTGCAGGTCTGGGCCCCTCAGCTTTGGTGGCAGTGGGTCTGCCGACTGGGATTCAATCGGACGGCTCATGAGGGGGGTGTGGAGCCCTGGACACTGATCTGGTGCTGTGATGACAAGGGTATAGACTATAGACCGTGCTGACCTTTGTTGCTGCTAGTGCCACGAGACACCACAGTGGACCCGTTTCATGGGAAAAGGATTCACCATGGGTAAAATTGATATCAAACAAATTAAGTTACAATTTGATAGCAGGCACAGCACCAAGCAGGGTGAGCCCTGCACGCGTTTCGAGGCATCCCCTGAGTGCGCGATGGTCAGCTGCTGCCCGAAGTGTACATAAAGGAGATTCTGGTGGAGGTCGGCTCCAGTCTTAAGGTTATTGACACTAAGCTAGATCTGCTTACTAGCCGACTGGAACATGTCAAGCAAAGAGTGGATAAACATGATGACCACATAGGCCAGATTGAGCAACCAATATCTGATATGGAGGATGTGCAAGGGGAAGCAAGGGAGCAATTGTCGAAAATGGACAAGGTTTAGGAGGCTATTAGAGAGCCAAGAATGAAGACCTTTAAGCGCCCTCACGTCTAAACAGTTTTAGAATCACAGGCCTCCCAGAGTCAACCAACATCACAAAAATAGAGCACTTCATCAAGAACATGCTCCGGGACCTTTTTGGAGATGGACTATCAGCCATGTTTGCAGTAGAGCATGCACATAGGCGCCTTGGGCCCAGGCATCCCCCTGGGGCTCCTGCTCAGCCAGTAGTGGCCCGGCTGCTGAACTACCGGGACCAGGACACAGTGCTGTGCATGGCCCAAAAGCATGGCACAATTCAGTACCAGGGAAATGCCATTTCCTTTTACCCTGACTTTACTATTTCTGTACAGGCGGCCCAACGTCAGTTCACCCCAGCATAAAAGATATTGCAAAAGGCTGAGGTCCCCTATGCAATGATTTATCCAGCGTATCTGACGGTGAATTTGGAGAGTAAACAGCACTTTTTTAATGACGCTAAACCTGCATTGAAATTTGCTAAACAAGTTGCAGCCCACAGCGGCTCCCCTAGACCTTCCCCAGTTAAACGGTATGACCATACATTGAGTGATAATGATTGATCCCACACAACCCGCTGTAAGGAAAGTACTTAATTGTGGGCTTTGCTCTCATGTGCTGCCAACTATGATTTAATGTAATTATTGACTGACCATATTACTCTGCGATCAACTGATTGCTCAGCCACTGTCCCACGTGTTTACACATGCTAAATGGTTAGTGAGCCTACATGGCATGCTGTTGTACTTAACAGTCAGTTTGATGCAGCGGATCTCATCTACTCTGCCACTCTGGTAGGGGTGTAGGCCTGGATTCTCTCTGTCCTACGGGATGAGTCCCATTGTGTTCTATTTTCACTGTGGGGAATTGGGCAGGGTGGGGGGTTCGTGCACAACCAAGTTGGGTAGTTGTTGTGGGTGGGTGAGGGAGTTGTTGATTGTTTCAGCATTGGTTGATGTAGATACTAGACTATTCTGGCGCGCTTCTTGTGAGTGGGGCGCAACAGACCATTCACACCATTGCTCATCACCGCGTCCCGAAGCCCTGTGTCAAATTTCTCACATAAAACATCCGGGTTCTTAATGACCACCAACAGGCCCGTCAAGTCTTTGCTGATCTCCAGCGACACTCAAAGATAAATGTTTATTGCCGCATTTACACCTCACAGAGGGCTCTGTATCTAGGCTTAGGTCCAATTGGTGGGTGAGAAACAAGCCTCGTTGTACTCTAACTTTAGTTGGGGGGTGGCGATAATCTTAAGAAAGGGGTTGGAGTGGCAGTGTTGTGTGTCGATTTAGATACCGTATATAGGTTTCACCGATTTATGCCCTTATATAGGTACATTTCACATTGCCCTTATTTAGGCATAGAAATCTTGCCCTTATTTAGACATTGTCCGTACAAACCAAATACAGGCATGGCCACATACATCTGTCCATCCACGTCACAACGAAACCAGGCTCTTAAGCCTTTAGAAATTTCCCTCAGCTTGAATATTGATATCTCCAAGAACTCATTAAATATGCATGAACATCTATTCCTTAGGTATTCATTCATGACGTTCCTCTTCCCGACTTTTACTTCAATGCTTGCATTCCTAAACTCCTTCAAGGTATAAATATACCTGCACTTGCCCTGGCAAACTGCGGCTCCCGGACGATTCGATCCAACCAAGACTACGCGGTTCGCCACGGCAAGTTCGGAAGGAGATCGAGTTCCAGCCTGATGCACTGACCAGACGCTGTCATCCTCCTCGCAGAGAATCTTGCGCCAGTGTTTCTGACTCCCCTTGCGGGGTGATAGAATATCGAGTCCCGGAAAAGAGATTCCAACCTCTCTCATTCTAAGGAATGGAGCTGACTAGAACTTAGAGAAACTTTTGGCAACTCTTGGCTAAAACTAAAATATAGCTAGCTATACTTTAGAAACGGCACCTACTTCAAACTTTGTACTACACTTAGGTTAGGTACACTGGGTTAGAATAATAAAGAAGCATCAGATGAGTATCACATTTTAGCTTGTGTTATTTATGTATATAATTTGATTAATATATGTCATAGCTACAAACCATGCTATTGCAGTATTATTTTATCTTACTGCTAACCTCGTGCATATTGTACTTCGCAGCCTGTCTTATGATTGTAGCAGTTCATATCTCTTGCATGAGAAATAAGACTGTTCAATAAAACCCTTTTATTGAAACGTCCGTCTCTATATTTCTGTGCAACTGTAGAAACGAAGCATGCACGATTGACTGAGTGAAACTGTTATCTATTGTTTCCACGACTATGAGATTGTTCCGATTCTAAGGGAAACAAAGTTGTAATGTTTATGCGGTTGTCAGAGACTAATCCCTTCTTGTATATTCAAGAAGTTTCTAGTGACCTCTGAGTTAGCTGGCACACACAAGTAATTAAGTTTAATATACTCGATACAGACATACTGACCTCAGTCCTCTGTCAAATCTATAGTGTATATTATTCCAATGCGCAGAGCCTAACAGGGATATAGGAAGTACACTACAGCAGACGCGTAAGGTTAAGTGCAACACGCAGAGCAAGTATGTTATTATCACGGGCGACATCATGGGCCACCCTATTAGAATAGCGGCGGTCTGCGGTCCGTACACAGATGACCCCAATGTTTTGCAGATGTATGGAGGCAGGCTGATTCACTACATTTCAGGTGTAAAAATAATTATTATTATTAATAATAAGTATGCAATTTTACCTTGCATGCAATTAAATAAGCATAAAGTAGCAATCAAATATGAACAATCCAAATATGTAGACTAGCAACAGAACCTAAGAAAAAAAATACAAAATATAACTTTATATGGCAGTAATCCTCTACCTTCCCTGAACAACATAATATCAGGAATTAAAATGACTTCATACCATAATCCTGGAGCTTAATGAGTAAACTAATAGGCCTACCCACATGACTCAATTGGCTTCCCATCATACTAGCTTCTCCTGTCTGTTCCTCAGGGCTAGACCCAGTCTCATCAGCTTGCACAGTTTGCTCCAGGCATTCCTCCGCTGACATTCCAGGCCCCTCGTCTTCTGTTGTGTATTGCATTCCTCAGACACTCTACCACCTTTAATGATTCAGAGAAAGAACATGACCCTTTGGAACTCTGCCTGCCTTCTTAACACAGACCCATTTCTCTTCAGATAAAGCTATGTAAGTGCAAGCATGCTTGTAAATATAATAATCCTTATCAACTTGCTACGCCTTCATTAAGCTACTCCTCACTTCCTCTCCAGACCATTCTACCTTTCTAGACACACTCAACCCATGTTGTCCTTAGTATACGGTTTCCTACTTCTCATGGATTCAAAAGGACTATATCCAGTAACATAAGAAGGGGACCTATGAGTCCAAATCATTTTCTTTACTTCAACTAACCAGTCCTTACCATCCATTTCTGCCAACTGATTGAAGTACTGGGTTTTTCAGAACCAACCCAGCGGTGCCAGGGGACACACCCAAAGACTTCGAGTTCTTCCTGTTTCAGACCACAGAAACACAGAGTCTTCTAGGTGAAGTCAAAGATCGTATTTATTGGCTGCAGACCAATCACAGGTATCCGAGAAGTACAACACGATGTATGTTCTCAGGAGACTGCTCCCAACCAAAAACCAGTCTTTTCTTATATACAAAATATTACGCTCTGGGCAACACCGCCCCTATTTTACAAGTGGTCGTTCACATATTTTCGCTTCAAAGAAAGAGCACAGTCATGATGATAATCCCACATTTCAGCTCGGTCAGCACACAATTATTTACCCAGCGAGGCTCAAAACCCTCATCAGATATCAGCAGACCCCAATAAAACGGACACCTCCTACTCGTAAAACAAGCCATAAAGTAGGAAACAGAGTCAGGTGTGAAAGAGATTAGTCAGGGTTCGTGTGGGAAGAACGACTTTATGGTGTGTCAAGCCCTGGTGCTAATCCCATTTGGCCGCAGTAAAAGGAACCGGCCGAACAGGACTGACCTCGGGCCGTGGAGTCAGGTTTGCACAGGTCACCAAGAAGGCACAGGAGGCGTGCGTGTCCTTTAGGCCTAAGCATGGCCTTAATTCGCTGCCTATGTGAGGGCAACCACAGAATGGTTACCGTTCTAAAATGGAACCCGAGGGTTCGATATGTAGTATCGTATACACGGTGAATTCATCGGTGAAACGTGACGAAAACACTCATACATACCGCATTAGTCATTTGCGGTTCGCTGATACCAAAATCGGCATGGTGGGACCATGCCTCCAACATGGTTCCGAAATTTACAGTACCACAGACCCTCCTTTTGCCCTTACATAGGCAATAACTATACTCATACTAATCTGAGTCCAGGTCTATATTCATAAGGCCATGGAGGTGTTGCTGTAGCATCATCCTATTGCTCAGCTCGTCCCTTGATACAGGTCTCCTTACACATGATGTAACACAGAGGCTACACATTACAGGAGCACACTGTACACATAGACAGAACAGGAAAAGAATGGCTAAGATCGTCCCAGTGACTATTAGAATCTTCCATCCCCAAGCTGATATCAGTCCCCAGAACCACCCCGAAATCGACCAAGGGCCGGAGGCGGAGCTTCCGGCCCAGAGGTGGAGATTTTGCCCATGGCTAAATCTCCGCCACTGGCCGGAATCCCCTCCTCTGGGCCGGAAGCTCCGCCTCCGGCCCGGAAACCCCGCCTCTGGGCCGGAAGCTCCGCCTCCGGGCCGGAATTTCCGGCCCGAGTGCGGACGTAAAGTTAGTAGTCGTAAATCCATTCTGTGAATAGCAAAAGTAGTAAGTTTATTCTGTGAATCGCAAAAGTAGTAAGTTCATTCTGTGAATACCAGAAGTAGTAAGTGCATTCTGTGAATACCAAAATGGTACTAAGTTTAGGATTTTGTCTTAAGTTTGTTCTGTGAATCGGGCCCATAGTCTGGAATGCCCATGATGACCCATTATAGCTAAACGGCAGCACTAGATATGGGATACTCTTATTAATGGTATGCGGCATCAAACCACACACCCAGCAATTTGTCGTATTCATAACTAGTTGGTGCTGGTGCAGAAGTTGAATAAACAAATTGTTTACGAACTCAGAACGTCTAGCTTGTTCGTGTTCAGGCAGAGGGTGGAAAGAGTGTGAGGAAACAGTAGGAGGAGGTATGGGCTGTATAGTGGGTGAAAACGGCACTTGAAAAGACAATAATACATAACCTACAGAAAACATCATCATGCTAAATAGTACAAACAGACATAATATTACAAAACGTTGGCTATTCAATACTTTACATATTCTGCTCTTAAAATTTATTTCCTCAGCGGGTCTCTTCATCTCGAAAAACTCCATCCTCTAATCGTGCCGTTCGCGGCGGATGAGTGTCTTCTGCTAAGGAGTACACCTGTCAGTCCAGGGAACGCCCTAGACCAACCAGACCGTTGACCTAACGTCTCAGGCTTTTACCCCAAAGTCTTGGCACCGCGACCCTGCAGCTGAACCCGGATGGCGGTTCGAAAAAGCAAAAATAAGAAAGTTTCTCAGATGGAAGAGAGAGCTGCACTTCTCAAAAAAAAAATAAAAGAAAAAGAATTTTTATTTGTCCATAGTTCTCGGCCTCAAATTGTAGCGACTTCTTGTAGGTACTGTTTGGTCTGGAAACAAGAGTTCAGGCTCTGTAGTGTCCAATTGAATTGACGGTGGCACAGTTTCTTGCAAGATGTCATCGCTTTCCTTCTGAGAAAGCGTTCCTTTTACTCGTGCATCGCTAAACGGCAGAAAACGAGGCACAGTCTCAGTCTCTGAATCAGCGATCCCTTTCTGGACCCACTGGTCGTAAGGCAAAGGCAAAGGGACCCTTTTGCAGTGAACGCCGTGTATCCAGTTCTTTTTCCCTTTTACTCGGACAGCCGATCTCGTGGAAAGAAGGACGAGATGGGGGCCGGTCCAACGGGGCTCATCATTCTTTGCCCTTTTGAAGTTTTTGACCAGCACCCATGATCCAGGATTGATAGGATGTCCTGGAGCTTCAGAGACCTGAGGCAGAGTATCATGCACCTGTTGGTGTAAAAAACGCAATTTAGCCGTCAATTCATACAAATAATCAAGCAGTACTGGGTGTTCGATCTCACTGAATTTTGTAGGCCTTGGCACTCCCCATGTATTGGCCGGGCGGCCAAACACGATTTCGTAGGGACTAAGTCCCACTCGTGAATGCACAGTCATTCTTGTTGATAGGAGTGCTAAGGGCAGAGCGTCAGGCCATTTAAGACCAGAACTCGCTTGGATCTTGGCTAGTTTGAGCTTCAATGTGCCATTGTAACACTCTACTAGTCCAGCTGATTGGGGGTGATTTGCAGCGTGGAATTTCTGCTTCATACCTAGTCCCTCACATACATTCTTCATCACTCGTCCCACAAATTCACTCCCATTATCACTCCATACCATTCTTGGCATTCCAAACCTAGGGAAGAATTCTTTGACAAGGGCTTTAGCTGTGGATAAGGCAGTATTGTCTTTTAGGGGATATGCTTCTATCCACCTTGAAAAAGCGCAGACAACAACAAGTACATATTTCAAATTGTTGCACCTTTCCATGTGGATGAAATCTAGCTGCAAAACCTCAAACGGATACGTTGGAGGCGCAAAATGACCAGCTGGAGTTGGGGTTCCCCTACCAGGATTGTATTTCAAACATACCATGCAATTTTTGACCACATTCTCTGCACACTTGGGAATTCCAGCATTCTGCCATACTGGAGCCAACAACTTACAAATGCCTTTCACACTAATATGCGCCATTCCATGTGCCATCGTAACCACTGGAAGCACATATGCATCAGGTAACAACCATCGCCGGTGTTCTGACAAATCAACCCAACAACCATTTTCATCCAATTTACCCTTACTTTCTTTCCACATACTCAATTCTTTCTCTGTGGCTTCAGCTTGAAGGGACTTCACACTCTCTATCGTGTCTTCGCACATTCCAACATCACCAACCCATCTTGCAGGGCCTGCAACATACATTCGATTTGTAACATCTTTTGCTGTCTCTTTCGCAACTTCGTCAGCAAACGCATTACCACGACCAACATCATCAATAATTTTCTTGTGGGCACTGCATTTCACAATCGCGACTTGTAATGGCAAGGTCAACGACTCAAGGAGATCATTCACCAACTGACCATTCTGAATCTTGGTTCCATGCGAAGTCAGGAACCCACGTTCTTTCCACAAGCGCCCAAAACTATGGGCCACGCCAAAGGCATACTGACTGTCAGTATATATGTTTACTTTCATTCCTTTCGACAACACGCATGCTCTTGTAAGTGCAATTAATTCTGCTGCTTGGGCCGAATTATGTGGTATACGTGCAGTTTCAACAATCATGTGCAAAGTCGTGACAGCATATGCAGCAGTCGTATCACCATTCGTAAGTTGAAGCACGAGCCATCCACCCATAAGGTACCATCACACTCAACCAGGGGAGTATCCTTAAGATCCACTCTCCCTTTTGTTTCTTCTTCTGTTCTGAACAGACAATCATGCTGTTCAATCTCATCTGTGTCTGCTGAAATCGGTAATAATGTAGCTGGATTCAACGTATTGCACCTCTTTATGTGCACATGACTCGCTAGCAGCGTCAACTCGTACCCTGACAATCGAGCACTAGTTAAGTGCTGTGTCTTGGTCCTGTTTAACAATGTGTCTACTGCATGTGGAACCATTACAATCAACGTGTTATTCATTACTAACCCAGCAGACTGTCGAATAGACACAGCTGCTGCCGCTGTGGCTCTCAAGCAACTTGGCAATGCCTTAGCTACTGGATCCAAAGTCGACGAAAAATACGCGCATGGACGCTGTCTGTCTCCAAAAGACTGTGTCAGCACTGACAACGCACAACCTTCTTTCTCGTGAACATACAATGTAAAAGGTTTACTGTAGTCGGGGGTACCCAACACAGGAGCCGAACATAATGCATTACGCAATTCCGAAAAACTTTGCTGACACTCTTCAGACCACGGGACGGGATTCGGTGTATCTTTGCATGTTAAAGCTATCAAAGGTTTTGCCAGCAAAGAAAAACTCGGGATCCACTGCCTACAGTATGAAGTAATACCCAAGAAAGCACGCACTTCTCTCTGTGTTCTTGGCATGCTCAATTGTGCAATGGCCTGAATTCTTTCTGGGGTCAGTTTCCTTCCCTCCTACGACAAGAGATGACCTAAGTAGGTCACTTCTTGTCGACAATATTGCAGTTTTGAGAGAGACACTTTGTGATGAAAGGCAGACAAATGGCGCAACAATGACAATGTAGCTTCTTTACAAATCTCCTCAGTATCCGCGGCGATTAGTAAATCGTCAACATACTGAATAAGGGTAGCACCACTAGGCAAGACAATTGCATCAAGCTGCGCTTTTAAAGCCTGACTGTATATTGATGGACTTTCACAGTAGCCCTGTGGAGCGCGTTTAAAGCGGAAGCTGCGACCTCCTAAACTAAAACCAAAAATATCCCTGCTTTCCTCTGCAATCGGAATGCTAAAGAAAGCATTCTTCAAATCAATCACTGAGAACCAAGCAGCGGAAGCTGGGATCATAGTTAATAAGGCAGTTATATCAGGGACAACTGGAAACTGTGGCACAACTATCTTATTGACCTCTCTAAGATCGATCACAAATCTGTAAACAGGTGGCTGAGAGGGGTCAGTACGTTTTAAAACAGGCAAAACAGGACTATTGCAAACGTTGCCTCTTGTTTCTTCAATTACATCCTTTTCAATCAAATCATAGATGATTGCTAACAATGCTTTCTCACCTTCATTAGAGATCTTGTACTGGGGAATGCGGGGCAATTTAACATTGGCTTTCAGAGTGACCACGTATGGCGGTATTTCTAAGAGACCCACATCATTAGGACCAGAAGCCCAAAGGACATCCGGAAGAGACGACAATTCAGCTGGCAGTTTATTCTTCGACAAATACATTGGAGAAACCACTTCCCTACCCAGTGTAAGTTGTACTCCCGAGGGGGAACAATATAATGTCGCATGTAATCTCTTTAACAAATCCAATCCTAACAGGTTTTCACCACATCCTGTCATTAGGATAAGGGGTGCTTTCAGCTCACAAGGTCCAACAGAAAGGGGCATAGGACTAGAGATCGGGTTCCTAACCGGGGCGCCAGAAAAACCTACTGCAACATTCATTTCGCCAGACAAAGGCGCACCAGGGAGTTTTGAGTGCATAATTGAACTCTTTGCAGCACCAGTATCCAAAAGAAAAGGCTCTGACACACCCGCTGTAGTCACCTTAACATACGGTCCACTCTGATCCACTGGCACTGAAACAACTCCCTCTCTTTGTCTACGGCTGTCCTAGTAATCATTACCTTCCGCATTTCCATCTTCTGCATAATAGTCGTTATTATAGTACTGAGCTGTCCCACCAGTTACATTGGCCTGCTGATCAAAAATGTTCATCGTATTTTGAGGCGGAAGAGGACGCGCGTTCTGGGGAACATTCCCACGCCCTCTACCTCTAGGAGCTTGCTGACCACCTCTACCTCTCGCACCATAAGCCTTATTCGTGCGCTGCAACAATATACGACAACAATACTTAAAATAACCTTCTTGTTTGCAATACGAACACTGATTGGGACCCACAGGAACATGCGGTTGGGAATACCCGAACCTTTGCGAGTTACTCTGAAACTGTTGGGGTTGTTGATAGTTACTCTGACCTTGCTTATAGTTATTCTGATCTCCACGTGGCGGGTAAGCCTGCTGTAAAAGAACCTTCGTCTTTAATTCTTTTGTTTTCTTGTCTGCTCTATCCTTCTCATCTTTATCCCTATTTTCGTAATACTGTGCAGCAGCCAGTATTTGCGCTGATGAGGAAACAGCCCAAGAACTCTCTGAATCTTTTAATTTCTTACACAACTCGGGAAGCAAATTATGCACAAATTTATCAACAAATAACCGTTGACCACCTTCCGTACTCATGTCTTGACCACTGTGGTCGATAAATGTTTCTTCAAACCTGGTGAAGAAATCAGAAACTGTTTCGTCTTTCTTTTGTTTGCATGCGGATAATTTATCCCAATTCACACGCATTCGGGTCACCAGGCGCTCTACAAATCGTTAAATAAATAAAATAAATAAATAACGTCTTCATGTAGGTAATAATTCTACCAGGGAGTTCTGCTACTAAGGGCTCAGGTTTTGCACCACCAACTTGTCTAGTGTCTGTAGCAATGATATTAGCCCATGTGCCACCTAATTCTGCAGCATGATCTGTATTACGAATCAACCCCCATAAAGGCTGCGGAACAACATTCCCGAACAACATATCTATGTCAGCTAGATTCATGACACACGATTCTGCAGTCTGTGATAACTCTTTATAATATCCTGCTGGGTTTTTACGGGGGTCAGGCAATGTCTGCTTAAGGGCTAAAACTTCTGATCGCTTCCAAGGAACATGTACCCAAACACGCTGAAAATGAGCTGGCATAGCAGCGATACCTAGAGCGGCATCAGCTGCAACAGCGTCCTTCCATACTGGAGGGACTTCTCTCATAGGGTATTGTTTAACCTTCCTATCAGAGGAGTCATGTTCAAACAGTGACTGAGAAGGACCCTCGATCCTAAAAGACAATAATGTCGCAACTGCTTTCTCAACATCGGGACCCACAATCGTACCTTTTCCAAATTCAAACCGTACATGACACAATTCCTGCGGGCTTAAGTCTAAACCATGATCTTCCAATTCCTCACAGAGGAATTCACACATTTTCTCAAAAACGTATCTCTGTTTTGGTGCTTCCCATTGATGAAAAACATTTACAACAGACTCTACATCATATCTTGAAGGATAAACAATCCATCTACGTGCCATGCGGTCTAATACTTCTTTCTCTTCAGAACCTGGCAGCTGACTACGCAACTGCGTACGTTGTGAACCAGGACTCGTACTAGATGACCCGAAGAGAGGCGACATAAAACTAGTGACCGCACTAGCTATTCGTTGTCGTGTAGAAGGAGAAGTTGAGTCAAGAACAGGGGGAAAGACAGAGGGAAGAAAAACGGGTGCAGATACAGGTACAGGGGTCGTATCAGGAAGAGCGCCGAGGGAGGCAGCTGATGTACTAGGTAAAGTCGCAGGAAGCGCAGAAGAGATAGGCAGCGAAACCGGCGGCCCTTGAGAGGGCTGCGCCGTAGGGATAGGAGCCGGCTGAGGGGGAGCTGGCGGCTGCGGGAAGGCTTGCGGCAAATTAACTAGAGGCTGTACATTTAAGGGTTGCGGAGGTGCTGTAGCACTCTGCGCATACGGGGGTGGTGAACTCAGCAAATGTGACATTAGGGGATCTTTCTCCTTTTCTTTTGACGCATCTTGCTGAAGGGGCGGCAAAACTGGGTAGCATTTATCAATCACTAGTTTACGCTGCCTGTGCAGCTGCTCATTCATTTGTTCATCTTCATTATCTTTAAACTGTAAGGCTGCTTGCATTATCGACATACCTTTCTCTCTTTTATTTTTCTTCACTAATTTGATTTCTTTCTGCTTGGCTTCCTTTCGCCATAGACGGAAAGAATCAAACATCGCCGGCCGGGCTTTCTTTTTAAATAATTTAACTTCTAAGTTATCTAGGATTTCTGTGTCGAAACTACCATTTTGGGGCCATTTTAAAACACCATCCTTCCTGGTGTATCGGATCCATACTTCATTATACGCAATGGGGCACACGCCATGCTTCACATAAAGCTCATACGTTGGAGTTCCAATTGGAGGAACCGGACACGAATCCTCTAATCGGGAGTCCCTATTACAACCCAAACAAAACAAATTTCCAAATATACTAGAACCAGGCATCGTCGCTCACTAGTCTAGTTTCAAACTTCAAAGGATTATCGAATACGATAGTCTCATGAATACACGAGTCCTTCGGCTTTGGCACTTGCAAGTTCCAAATCAAAGCGATCCCGAAGGGATACCAAACTAAGAACAAAACTAAGAACTGGGAGACGCTCCACTTATACTTAACTGAGGTATCGATGACGTCACCAGAAGACTCGTTAAATCGTTTCGCTCTACCAAATCATCAAGGGTCCAAAACAGGGCGATAGTCAGGGCAGCAGTCCTTTGTAGCCGTCGGGACGCAGAGAACCTCGCAGTGAAGACTTTCGGACCACGTCGACATGCAGGGGTCGATGAGGTGGCGGCCTTCCTCCAGAATTTTCACACGAAGCTCCTCACGAACCTCTGGCTTGGACCGGTACCGCTGAAATCGCCCCACGAAGGGCGCCAACTGAAGTACTGGGTTTTTCAGAACCAACCCAGCGGTGCCAGGGGACACACCCAAAGACTTCGAGTTCTTCCTGTTTCAGACCACAGAAACACAGAGTCTTCTAGGTGAAGTCAAAGATCGTGTTTATTGGCTGCAGACCAATCACAGGTATCTGAGAAGTACAACACGATGTATGTTCTCAGGAGACTGCTCCCAACCAAAAACCAGTCTTTTCTTATATACAAAATATTACGCTCTGGGCAACACCGCCCCTATTTTACAAGTGGTCGTTCACATATTTTCGCTTCAAAGAAAGAGCACAGTCATGATGATAATTCCACATTTCAGCTCGGTCAGCACATAATTATTTACCCAGCGAGGCTCAGAACCCTCATCAGATATCAGCAGACCCCAATAAAACGGACACCTCCTACTCAGAGTCAGATGTGAAAGAGATTAGTCAGGGTTCGTGTGGGAAGAACGACTTTATGGTGTGTCAAGCCCTGGTGCTAATCCCATTTGGCCGCAGTAAAAGGAACCGGCCGAACAGGAGTGACCTCGGGCCGTGGAGTCAGGTTTGCACAGGTCACCAATAAGGCACAGGAGGCGTGCATGTCCTTTAGGCCTAAGCATGGCCTTAATTCGCTGCCTATGTGAGGGCAACCACAGAATGGTTACCGTTCTAAAATGGAACCCGAGGGTTCGATATGTAGTATCGTATACACAGTGAATTCATCGGTGAAACGTGACGAAAACACTCATACATACCGCATTAGTCATTTGTGGTTCGCTGATACCAACATGGTTCCGAAATGTACAGTACCACATGATTTGTTCGCTTGACAATTCTTTTGAACCTCTCATTGGCACTATTACCTGCTGGATGATACACTGATGCAATCCAATGTCTAATTCCATTCCTTTTTAAGTACTCCTCAACCATATCAGAATTAAAGCTGCGCACCATTCTCACTAATCAAAGCTTTGGGTAGCCCTTCATCCACAAAAACCCCATCTAAAATCTTATCCAATGCTTTTGCCTGTGCACTTTTCATAATCACTGGGGGAAGTTGGCCTGGCATATGCTGTCCACTATTCTAGTGGGCACCTTGCACCAGTCCAAACGTCCCTTATTAATGGTAGGTTTAAAGACAACCTATATAGAAAGCTATCCTAGTGGTAGCTATGGAGTGCAGCCTTCAGTCTAAGTCTTGGGGGAATGTAAAGCAGCTTGTTTTACCAGTCTATAATCTCATGAATTACTAAATGAAAGGAGAACCACACCAGGTATATATATAAAATATATGTATTTATTCTAAACACATCCCTCTAGTCTCTTTATGAGGCTAGAGGCAAAAGTACATTCAGTAAACTTAATTAGCACACAGTAAATTAGCACAATATACGCTGAGCCCTAGGGGCGTACCAAACCATATATTAAGAAAGTGGTATAAGAACCATGACTGACATAGATACAAGGCCTAGAGCCTTTAGAACCGCTGGGGCCACCAGGAACCACCCAAGGTAGTGACACAGGGGACCCACGGGGGACGCGTGCAGTGTCTAAACACAGCCGCTAATCACCATTAACTTCTATGGGGAAAGTCGCGGTTGGAAATGTAAAGATTAAGGACACTCAGAAGAGGACTTGGAGCAAACCCCTTTAGAACTAGGCAGTTCTAGAGTCAGTACCCACGGGAGCACCGGAGTACTCAAGTTACCTCACCCAGGGAAGCCGGGTGCATAGGTGTCTTTTCGTGTCGGGTTTCGTCGTCGATTTCTATAGCGAGCTGCTGAAAAAATGCTGCAGGCGACCAAGTGCAAAGTGTCCGGGTGGATCCAAGGGTGGATCGAAGATGTGAAGAACCTGAAAGCAGAGGGGACAGAGTCTGGGTCATTTGCCAGTGACCAGGAAGGCGATGAGCGGATGCCCACCGATGTCGGTGATTTCAGGTGAAGAAGGTGAAGCTTGACTTTTCAGCCACGAGGACCAGGAGGTGTCGACGATGACCAGGTTCTGGATTCGAGCTGTCCCACGAAGAATGTTGAGTGCTGCGGTGTCGGTTTCTGGATTGGACCCAACAATCCTGGGCAACAGCAACGCACGCAGAAAGCAGAGATTGGCTTCGGTGCAGACCACATTACAATCAGGAGCTATAGAGGGTATGTGCCAGGCCGCCCTCCACTCAGTAATCAATATATCAAACAAGGCTAGGCACCAAAGAGGGATATGAATTTTATTGTAGCTAGGGACCCAAAACAGCTTCGAGAGAAAAAATGTGTATCTCTTCTGCTACTGGTATTGTATCCAGAAAATTGTAGTCCAACTGCCCTCAATTTATCAAACCAAAAACAACCCTCCACTAACCATCACCTTCACAAAGAAAAGTCAAAAGTACTTAAGAAAAAGTGAAAGTGAAACATGAGTGGGCCCCTCACGTACGCACCACCAGGGAGGCTGCCAGCCAGTTCTCGCTAGTATGCCCACGTTTTCTCATCATCGGATGCCCACTCAAGGAAAGTAAGAGTTAGAGTCCAGTGAAGAAAAAGAGGGAACAGACCGCAGAGGAAGGCTGTTTTCCTGTTCCCAACGAAAAAAAGAAAGAAGAAAAGAAACCCGTGTATTGCAAGGAACAACTGTTCAAAGCAATATTTAAAATTGAGTTACAGACTCACGTTACAGTCACCCTCTTTATTCAAGCCGGTGAGCCCACTCAACCTAAAAACACTTGATGTTGTTACCCTTTTTAAGGAAGGCCAACATATTTCATTGCCACTTAACTTTGTTCTGGCAAATTCTGGAAGCGGGGACGAGACACGGCGCTGTCAGCTTACGATTGCGGTGTTTTATGAGCTAATAATAGTGCTGCCATTTAACCGGGGGGATTAGTATTCAATATAACCCCCATTGGCATAGTGGAGGCAGGTACGAATGCCCTCCGCCTCTACATGCCCTCTTGCAATTTTAAAATTGTATTTCCAGTGAAGTGATCGAAACCCTTCCCCTAAGGTACCATATACTAGGGACTCACAAGGGTAACCCAGTAACCAATCTGGAGTGTACCTAATGTACATGCAATCAATTTAGAGAGGAAGCAGCTAGGCTGGGGTCCTGAATAGCAGGGCCCCAGCTAGACTAAAGTCGAAAAACTGTGAAACACCAGCAAAAAAAAGTGGGGGCAACCATAGTAAGCAGATCCTACTCTCCTACACGAACCCCCCAAATGCAGTGACATTAAACTAACCTTGACCAGTTGAGTCTTCATGTTCTAAGTGGAAATATCTGGAGAGTCCATCTGCATTGGCATGGTTACTCCCAGGTCTCTGTTCCTAGTCCATCCCCTGTAGGGAAATGGACCACCTCAAAAGTTTGGGGGTTTCACCCCTCATCTGTTTTAGCCATAAGTGGGGCTTATGGTCAGTCTGAACAGTGAAGTGAGTGCCAAACAAGTATGGCCTCAGCTTCTTCAGAGCCCAAACCACAGCAAAGGCCTCCCTCTCAATAGCTGACCAACGTTTCTCTCTAGGGGTCAGCCTTCTGCTAATAAAAGCTACTGGCTGGTCCTGACCTTCATCATTCAATTGTGATAGCACCTCCCCTACCCCCAACTCAGATGCATCTGTTTGGACAATGAATTCTTTGGAGTAGTTAGGACTTTTCAGAATTGTGCAGTGCACATGGCCTGCTTCAGGTCATCAAATGCCTTTTGACAGCTAACTGTCCACTGAACTTTCTTTGGCATTCTTTTTAGAAGTTAAGTCATTCAGGGGTGTCACAATTATTATTAATATTATTATTATTACAGATGTATAATGCGCATGGCTGCCACAGCAATGAGGCGTCCCAGCGCAGTACAAGGACCAGAAACGAGAACCTAAGAGAATCGAGGCAATTAGTTGGTAGAAGTGGGGAAAAGCCATGTCTTCAAGGCCTTACGAAAAGCCAGGTGGTTGAAAATAGTTCTAACAGGAGTCGGAAGTGAGTTCCACAATTTTGCCGCAAGCCAGCGGAAAGAGCGCCCCCCTGCCCTAGCCCTCCACACTCGAGGAGTGCAGACCATAGCTAGGTCAGCACATAGCAACGGGCGCTTGGGTACATAGGCCTCCAACGAATGGAGAAGGCCCGGCGGAGCCTGTCTTGACAAGATCTTGTGTGAGATGCACAATGCCTTGAATTGTATCCGTTTGTCCACTGGCAACCAATGGAGTTTGGGGAGAACCTGTGCTACTGAACAGTGCTTGGGTAATGAGACCAGAATCCGTGCTGCTGCATTCTGAACCCTCTGGAGGCGCTTTACGCTGGCCCTTGTTGTTCCCAAGTATAGGCAATTGCCGTAGTCCAGTCTTGACAAAACAGATGCCTGGACGATAGTCTGCCGCACCGAAGTGGGGAAGAACCCGAGCAAAGGCTTTAGACCTCGCAGGAGTCCGAAACAGACCCCCGCAACAGCTTTTGTTTGTTTCTCAAAGGTCGATCCCAGGTCAAACCATACCCCAAGATTTCTTACGGTTTCCTTAGGAAGTTGGGCAGGTTTTAGACGATCCGGCCAATATAGATCGGACCACAGCTCCCTGTCCTTCCCAAATAACAGGATCACTGATTTACCGGAGTTAAGCTGTAGGCAATTAGTTGCCATCCAATCGGAGATAGCTAGCAGATCATCCTTAAATTTGTCTAGATTGGTGGTACATTTCCTAGAGAAGGATATCACCAGTTGAGTGTTGTCAGCATACGACACCAACGACAGCCCCCTCCCATTCGCCAGCTCTGCCAAAGGGCTGACATACAGATTGAATAATAGAGGGCTCAGTATGGAGCCCTGTGGTACCCCCTGATGCAATGCAAACTCCTGTGAGGAAAAGGGGGAGGCCAAGACCTGAAAAGATCTTTCCGATAAAAATGATTTAATCCAGGCCAAGGCTAAGTCCCTGATCCCGATATCCTGTAGGCGTTTAAGAAGTATTTTATGGGACACCTTATCAAAGGCGGCACTTAGGTACAAAAGGACCAAGGCTGCTGAGTCCCCTACATCTAGACTGCTCCTAATAGCTTCCGACACAGCCAAAAGCGCGGATTCAGTACTATGCCTGGGCCGGAAGCCATGTTGAGTAGAGTCAAATATGGCATGTTGCTCAACAAAGTTAGCCAAAATGGAATTCACATGTGCCTCCACCACTTTAGCCAGGAAAGGCAACTGGGAGATTGGTCGATAATTACCCGGGTCGGCAGCGTCCAAAGAAGGTTTTTTTAACAGGGGGACAACTTTTGCATGTTTCCATGCCCGTGGAACTGACGCCGTCAACAACGACAGGTTAGCCAGATCCAGACCCACGCCTGAAATGGAAGAATAGAGCTGGTGGAAGTGAGTAGGGATCACTGGATCAGCCGGGGAGCCAGATTTGATTTTTAAGCATAACGCCTCAAACTCCAAAGGCGGGATGGGAGGAAGTGCTACCAAATTACGAGCCCCCGCAGCATCTCCCCCTTTCGGACTCACCTCCTCTGGCAAGGTAGCTGCCTTTGGGAGAGCCAGATAAATCTGTTCCACCTTGTTAACAAAATACTGGGCTAGCTCATCGCATTGGTGGTTAGAGGCGATAGGAGAAGCCCTAATGGCTCCTGTACTCTTCATGCCACCCAGCAAAGAGAAAATAGTCTTGGCAGGGTTAGAGCTGCCCAGAATTTCGCTGGCCACAAACTCCGCCCGTGCTCTTCGGATACCCTTATGATATTGCTTGAGGGCCATCCGAAGTTTTGCTGTTGCATCATATGAGCGTCTCCAAACATGCTCCAGCTGCTTACAGCCCTTCTTAGCTAGCGAAAGGGCGTCGTCAAACCATGGGTTAGATGGCCTGCGTACTTTCCTTCTCCATTTAGCTGGAATACAGTTATCCAGGCCAGCCGTCAGCCATTCTTGGTAACACCGGTTAGCCGCACCCACATCCGAAGATAACTGAGGTTGATGGCCAGATAGCCAGGAAGAGAGAACCTCTGGGTCAAGCCTGTGCCAAGGGCGTTTACAAACTTTAGCGGGGCAGATAGGGTCTGTCTTGATCTGCAATTGCAGAGAGAAGGAGACCAGAAAATGGCCAGTCCAGGCCTGCGGGATTGGAGTACACACTTTAATCCGATGAAGATCGGAAAATACAGGATCCAGCAAATGGCCGGCTACATGGGTGGCCTCGAGCACATGCTGCCTCAGCTGGAAAGCTTCTAGGTCTGCCAGAAAACTGACTGTAATGGATCCATACCCCTTGAGAAATTTTCTGTAGTACCCAGTCAGGCCCAAGAAAGCTCTGACCTGAGTCTGGGTAGTTGAAGCAACCCAGTCCATGAAGGTCTAGATTTTGCTCTGTAATGGTTGAACCTGACCTCCACCTACAAGGTGGCCCAGGTACACAACCTGACTCTGCCATATCTGGCACTTAGTAGCCTTGATAGTTAGGCCTGCCTTCTGCAGGGCCTCCAAAAAATTTCTCAGGTGGACCAGGTGATCCTCCCAGGTGTAGCTAAAGACAGTAATATCATCTAGATATGCTGCACTATAGTCTTCCAGGCCTGTTAGGACTTTATTCACCAACCTTTGAAAAGTGGCAGGTGCCAAAGGGGTTGAGAATGCTGTCTTTGGCTTTGCATCATCAGCTAATCTGATCTGCCAGTAAACAGCTGCAAGATCAAATGTGCTCAGAAATTTGTCTGAGGCCATCATATCAACAGGCTCAACTGCTCTTGGGATTGGATGGGCATCAGTCCTAGTGACTGCATTGAGACCCCTGTAGTCAACACAAAACCTCATCTCTCTGTTACCACCCTGGGTGTGAGGGTTTGGTACCAAGACCACTGGACTAGCCCAAGGGCTATCTGAGGGTTCAATAACTCCCAAATACAACATTTTCTGGACTTCTGTCCTGATACAGTCCCTGACATGATCAGGTTGACTGTAATCTTATTTTTAACAGGCAGACTGTCCCCAGTGTCCACTTCATGAGTGCACCAGGTAGTCTGACTTGGAGTCAGAGAGAACATATGTCTGAACTGATTGAGCACCTGTCTGCAGTCAGTTTGCTGCTGGGCAGTGAGGCTGCCTGCCAAGGCTACACCATCTACTGACCCATCATCAGGGTTCTGTGAGAGCAGGTCAGGGAGTGGATCACTCTCTTCCTCCTGTCCCTCACCAGTAGCCATGAGCAATCCCATGTCTGCCCTGTCAACATATGGTTTCAGTCTGGTGATATGAAGCACCCTATGGGGGCTCCTGGGAGTTCCAAGGTCTACCAAGTAGGTAACCTCTCCCTTCTGTTCAACAATAATGTGGGGTCCACTCCACTTGTCTTGGAGAGCTGCTGGGGCCACAGGCTCCAACACCCACACTTTCTGTCCTGGCTGGTAAACAGTCAGTACAGCCTTTTGGTCATGCCAGGCTTTCTGTAATTCCTGGCTAGCCTCAAGTTTTTTAGTTGCCTTTTTCATATACTCAGCCATCCTGGAGCGGAGACCAAGTACATAGTCCACTATGTCCTGTTTAGGCGGTTTTAGAGGTAACTCCCATCCCTTCTTCACCAGACACAATGGTCCTCTTACAGGATGCCCAAACAGAAGTTCAAAAGGGCTGTAGCCAACCCCCTTCTGAGGAACCTCTCGGTATGCAAATAAAAGGCAGGGTAGTAGGATGTCCCATCTCCGCCTAAGCTTCTCTGGGAGACCCTTGATCATACCCTGTAAGGTTTTGTTGAATCTTTCAACTAAACCTGTCATGATTTCAAGAGCAACGGCACAAAGCCGCGAAGACACCTGGATGGACTACAATTGCCGGGTGGCGCAGCAAATGCACACGTTACGTGACGTCCCGCACGCCCCGGAAACGAATAAAGGCCAAAACGACCTAGGGGGCGTTGCCAATGATTCTCGTAACACTCGTTCCAGTTCAGCGGCCTCGCAGTTTCCAGCCTGCTATCTTGCAATCCTCCCGAACTTCCAACCGGCAACCCCGAGTTCCCGCTCGCCTACACTTCAGTTTTGGTTGGCATCATACCGCGAGGTGAGTGACAAGAAGTTCCATACCTTCTGAAACGCCCCCGGAGTCCCGGGCCAACAGCCCGCCGGTGCACGCTCCTCAGCTCCTCCGCCGAGAGCTCAGCGGTGCCCCAACATCATCCACACGCCCTCGGATTTCCGGGCTGACGATTTCCAGGTTCGTGCTCCTCTGCTCACTTCGTATCAAAGAGCATTGAGTCGAAGCGCGAGCACCCCAAAGGGAGGCTCGCCGAGATTAGGGTGTCGTCATTTCTTGCCTTCAGTTCGCTTCTCCCCAAACACTCGGGTTGAAGAGGCGTACGAAGCCCTCTGGTATTGACCCAACCTCCGTGGGTGAGAGACCCCCACTGACTTGGCGCTCCTCCGCCCATGGATTTCCGGGCGTAGAGTGGTAGCGCCAACAACCTTCATCCCTTGCTTCTCTGGTGACATCTCACTCACTCCTAGCCTTCCCGTGAGTACAACAGGAAGGCGCGGAAGGGGAGTGCAACACCCAGACATCATTTGCAACGAGGAACAGCCTCCCAGTGAGAATAACTGGGTCAAGGCGTTATCTTGTTGATCGGATATAGCCAGACTGGGGGAGGAAGGAGTATCAGGTAACGGGGAAATCACGACGAAGGTCTGGTGCAGTGGGAGGGGTATAGGTGGCCAAAACCTGTTTCTAAACCATCTGCTTATTTCCTTTCAGGTCTCTCTCCCTGCAGTCCCTACCCTTCCTTTCCTCACCCACCTGTCTCCTGAGTCCGTGTGTTTTATACATATCCCGGACTGGGGACGGATGGGAGGTGGACCCATACATAGCGTCAGCGTCATCCCGAGGAGAGGATCAAAGGAGACCGTGACAAAACCATTGCATTGTGGGTGATAGGGTGTGGTGAATTTGTAATTCACTCCACACTCCTTCCACATTGCAGTCAAGTACCTAGACATAAAGTTTGCATCTCTGTCTGATACCACCTCCTTAGGGAAATCCACTCTTGAGGACACTCCCAAGAGGGCTCTTGCCACGACAGGTGCTGTAGTGGTCCTAAGGGGAATTGCCTCTGGGTACCTAGTGGCATGGTCCACCACCACTAGGATAAACCTGTGCCCAGAGGCTGTCTGGGGATCCATTGGTCCAACAATATCAATCCCCACTCTCTCAAAGGGAACCCCCACCACAGGTAGTGGGATCAGGGGGGCCTTTGTCGTGCCACCTGCCTTACAACTGGCTTGACAGGTGACACAGGAGTGACAAAACTCCTTTGTGTCTTCAGACATGTGGGGCCAATGAAAGTGAGGGACAATTCTGTCCCAAGTCTTGTTTTTGCCCAGGTGTCCTGCTAAAGGAATATCATGGGCTAGTGTCAATAGGAAGCCCCTGAATTTCAAAGGTATGACCAACCTCCTGGCTGCACCAGGCTTGGGGTCTCTACCCTCTGAATATAGGAGTCCATCTTCCCAATAAATCTTATGGGTGCCACTAGCATTCCCAGCAGCCTCAGCAATAGCCTGCTGTCTGAGGGGTTCAAGAGAAGGGCAGCTCAGCTGCTCCCGACTCAGATCTGCCCTGAAAGGGCCCTGTCCCCAAGAACTCAACCTTATCAGGCTCAAGTTCATCTGGGACAGTTCCTTCTTCAGGGGCACAATCATCTCCCTCAAGAGACTGATCATTTCTCTGAGTCAGGGGGAAGACACCTGGTCCATTATTCCAGAATCCAGGGCCTGTTCAGTTTTAGACATTTTGGCCTGTGACCTAGTCACAGCAAACACATGTGCAGAGATCCCTAACATTTCTGGATGGGTCCTTAACTCCACTTCAGACCAGGCTGAAGTCTCTAAATCATTGCCAAGCAAGCATTCTACAGGGAGGTCTGCACTTACCACAACTTTCTTGAGGCCAGTTACCCCTCCCCAGGAGAAATTAACAACTGCCAGGGCATGGTTGTTCCTGACATTGCTAGCATTGGTCACTTGGTAAAGTTCACCAAGTATGATCTGTCCAGGATCCACAAGGTCTTGTGTCACTATTGTGACACTTGCCCCAGTGTCCCTGTAGGCCATAACCTCTTTTCCATTTATCAAAGGCTGCTGTCTGTATTTGCCCAAGTTACTGGGACTCACACAGGAGGACATATCCGTGCCTCCATCACACACTAGGCGAGCCTAAGTTGGAACTCTGACTAGGCCAGAGTCCATCTCAAATCCCAGGGTTAACCCTACTACACCCTTCTGCTGAGTACCACCACCTGAAGCTGAACTAGGGGGAACAGTTGCCTTAGGGGCAATGGTGGCTGGAGTTGAGTCTTTGCTTCTAGTGCAATCACTATTCCAATGGCTGTTCTGCTTACAGATTTTGCACCATGGTTTCTTTTGGCCTTTCTTCTTAGAACATTGCGAATCCCCACCATTAGAAGCTTTTTGGGGGCCATGTGAAGACTTCTGGTCTTTACCCTTCTCCCCACCCTTATTAGGATCTTGCTTCTTCTGGTCACCACCTTGGTTCTATACCTTCTGCTTCACCCTGGTTCTGACCCATGTGTCTGCCTTCTTTCCCAATTCTTGGGTAGAGGTCAGATCAGAGTCTGCCAGGTGCTGATGCAACAGCTGATTCTGACAGTTATTAAGGATCTGCTCCCTCATAATCAGGTTGTATAATCCTGTATAATCACACACTTTACTGCCCAGTAACCAGCTGTCCAGAGCCTTAGTAGCACAATCTACAATGTCAACCCAGTCCAGAGTCTGTGTCTATTGGGTATCTCTGAACTGTAGTCTATACTGGTCAGTGGTTAGGCCAAACCCATCTATTAGAGCACTCTTCAGGACTTTGTAATCATCAGCATCCTCCTGGGGGACCTTCTGTACTTTGCAGGCCCTCTCCAGTGCAGTTATCCATTTGTGGATGTCATCCCCACTCTGGTAGGCAGGGACAATCTTGTTTACGTTTCTATGGTCATAAGACCCTTCCCTACCACTAGGGATGTTGCTGCCACCATGGGACTCTAGTCCCATCTTTTTCTTAGATTTTTCAAGCTCTAGGGACTCCCTTTCTAAGGCTACTTTCTGTCTCCTTATCCTCAGTTGAGCTTCTTCAAGTCTCAGCTGTTTCTCTCTCTTCTCCTGGGAGGTGTCCCTCCTATGAGAAGAGACAGAGGTCCCTATAGATGGGTCAGAATGGCTAGACTCCACAGAAGGAGATCTTGACCTTCTAAGCACCCCCCCAACTCTTCCTGGTGGGACAAAGAGAGGGCCACTTTGGCCTTCTTCATCTCCAGTAGGAGCTGGATTGTCCAGGTCTAGGTCATTGTTACCGGTCTGGTCATCATCAGAGTCTGAGTCCTGGTGGTTTGGACCACTGGCCTCTTCTTCCTCTGCTGCTCCCACCCTACTGCCTACCCTCTCAGGCTCTGCAGCCTTCCTAAGGTCATCCAGCAGCAACACGTCTCTGAGGTGTTGGGTGGTGGCATTCTTGCCTGTCTTCAATTTCTTCATATTACACAGAGCCCTTAATTCTAAAAAAGGGAATGTGTCATACTTGGATGCCTGTAACATACTGACATCTGGCAGGGACCCACTGGTTCCTGGCCTAGAAGACATAACTAGTGAGGTGTGGTGTATGCACTACCTACTCTAGTTGATCTTAATAAATTGGTCCCAAGATATCCACTCCAAGAGTTTCCCACAAAAGAACACTCTATCAGACATAAAGTGGGACAGAAGGTATTAAGTGTTTTGTCCACATTGCAATATTCTTCACACATCCTCACCTGTCTTTCTGTGTCCTTCTCTACTCCGAACACCAATACAATCCTTTAAATCTTCTCTTAGTATTCACTATTCCTAGATGACTAACATGACAGCTGTAGAATCTTGTCTCTCACATTCACTGGATGTATAATTGTCTCCCCACTCCATATGTATTTTCTGAGATTGACAGTCAAAGTTCTCTCATGTGACCAACCTCCCTTCAGGTCTACTAGACTTCCACAAGCTCACCATACTTTTCATAAGCAGTTGTTTGTACACTCTTATTAACGCTGTATTCTTCACCATCTTCTGTACTGGCTACTGCTAAATTCTCACAATTATCCATTGACACATCCTTTAATGGTAAAGGTAATTTGAGAAAATCCGCAACCCGGTTTCTTACCCCAAGTACATACGATACCTTGTAAACAAAATCTTGTAATCCTATGGACATTTTTGCAATACGTGCAGAGACTTTTTTTACCCTGCTAGTGGTTAGTATTTTCGTACGTGGCTTGTGCTCTTTTCTTAAATCAAACTCCTTCGCCCCACACCAATGGCCTAAAATGCTCCATGCAACACATGCATGCAAAGGTCTCCGTTCAATCACCGAGTATCTTTCTTCAGTGGGTGTCAACTCTATGAAGCAAAGTCAATCACTACTTCCTTACCATCTGCCTCTATCTGTCTGAGAACAGCCTCGAGACCCTTACCACTAGCATCCATCGTAATTATACTCAGTAAATCCGGGTCGAACCTCTTAAAAGGTGGTTCACTACTTAGGCTGTTTTTGATACTCTAAAGGCATTCACACACTAATTAGACCACAAACATTCTGATTTAACTTTTAGCAGTTGTCTGAGAACATGCGTCTACACTGAAGAATCCTGCATAAACTTTGAATAGCACAATTCCTTCTTATTTCCAAGACAAGGAGCATATTTCACAGCTTTAATCAATTCAAGCTTGGGCATGATTCCTTGGTTACAGATCTTATGACCCAAGTAACTGACTGTATGCGTAACAAAAGTGCATGTACAGAATCCCACTGTAAGACCCTTTTTTTCTAAAACAAAAATCACCTTCCTTAGTCGTTCATCATGTTCAACTTTATCTTTGCCCATAATCAAAATGTAATCTTGGTAAAATAACACTACTTTTATTCCTTTGAAGATTTGATGCATTAGTCTCTAGAAGACTGCAGCAGCTGATGCCAAACCAAATGGCATTCTTACAAATTGGAAAAACCCCACAAGTGGGATGAAAGCATTGAGTCTCCGATGGAGTGGCACCTGACGATAGGCTGATGACAGGTCAATAGTTGAAAACCAATTAATACCCTTTAATTTAGATATCAGTAAATGTATTTTTGGCAAAGGGAACCACTAATATATTCCTGTTGAGATCAAGCAAATCAATACACAGTCAGATTTTCCCATTAGGATTGCACTCAACCAGAACAGGAGAGATCCAATCTGAAGACTCAACTGATTCGATTATACCCAGCTCCCATATTTTCCATTGTTCCTGTTAAAATTCCTCTCAAATCAGCATAGGAATATTACATACTTCGTGGATCACAGAACACACACCACCCTTCAAAACAATCTTGTGTTGGAAACCCCCCAACTTGCCAACACTTTCAGAAAATAGCATAGAAAATTCACACCTCCACTTCTTCCCTGCATCAACATTTTAATTCACCAAAAGAACTTATTCCAGGCTGTTTGGATCCAGGATAATATCCAGATACCTCTGATCAATGATGTACAAAACAGAAGGGCCACTTTGTGCTGCATACAATAATAATAATAATAATCAACAATCTTTATTCAACAGTAATACCGCCATAAAAGAGATCATGCATTCAAATCAATAACAATTTCACTAAAACATATTTCATCACACAATAAATACACATATTAATATAATTCCACGAGCATCTAAACAATCCTGTTTCTAACCCTTAGTATTAGGAGTATATCGAGTCAACCCTTAATCATCACGTAAAATTCCCTATAGCATAAAATAAATCATAACAGCCATCATGTAAACACAGTTATATCATACTTCCACTGCATTTTTATTCAGTTTTCTGCCAAGCCAATTCTGCATCCCTCCTGCACTCAGTCGAATCTAGATTTTCTTGATCTAATCATTGCTTTTAATAAATGCGAAACGACACACAGTGTACGAGCACTCTGCATAAGTTGCAGGTGCAAAAGAGCAACTCGTGCCTGTCTAAATCTCATTTCTTTTAAATAAGGTATAAGAAATTGTCTTTTGGGATGCGTAAAATATTTACATAAAAAGATAAAGTGTAAAATATCCTGTGGCGACCTATTGTCATAGCCACAGGGCCCTCTATCCTCTGTTCGTACTATAAAACCAGGAATAGAGGCAACTAAGTGATGAAACATATTCAGTCTAAAACGCGTGATCAAAAAACGCTCATAGGGGCATGTTAAAATGGCATGGTAGGGTTCCATGCCTCACACTGATTTAACGAGAGCACGGGCTCTGACCATAGGCTTATTAAACTCCCTTCCTTCACACTCAGAGCTCCGTGATTTAAAAATAGGTCTTTGAATAACTCTTTGTCCACCTTCTTTACTGACTCATGATTCATAAAAATATCAGGTATTCCCAGGGCACTAGATTATTCTTTAATGTATTTAAGCCAGAGAATTTTTAGGGCATGGACCAGGGAGAGACAGTCCAAAATAATTGCTTTATTAAAAGAAGCCTCTTCGTTGGACCATACATTCACCCAACAGAGCAGGTGCTTAACTGAAACTAGATCTATGATATATTTTACCCCCAATCAATCATACAATCAGGGGTTTATAAAGCCCGCTACTAGCACGTGAGGGTCTCAAGGCGCTTGGGGTGGAGGGTGTGCAGCTCCGGTTTCAGTCGAAAAGCCAGGTCTTGAGGTTCTTCCTGAACTTGTGCAGGGTCGCGGAGCGTCTGATGTTCACTGGGAGCTCGTTCCAGGTCTTGGCTGCGATGTAGGAGAAGGCTCTTCCGCCTGCTCTGTTTCTGCGGATGTGGGGGGTCTCTGCCAGGGTGAGGTCGGCAGAGCGGAGGTTCCTCTTGGGTAAGTGGAAGGAGACTCTTGTTGAGGTATTTGGATCTCAACAGGGAGCCAGTGGAGGTCTCATAGGTGTTGGGTCATGTGTTTGTGTCATGGTGTCCCGAGGACGAGTCTGGCTGCGGTGTTCTGGATGGTTTGGAGCTTGTGTAGAAGAGTTCTGTTTATTCCGGCATAAAGGGCGTTACCGTAGTCCAGTCTGCTGGTTATGAGCGTGTGGGTGACAGTCCTCCTGCATTTGTGGGGAATTCATTTTAAGGTCTTGCGGAGGATGAGGATGTTGCAGAGGTTCGGTGCGTGGTCTGTAGGGGTAGGTGGACTCCCGAGGGTTGAGGGCCACCAGCTGTTGTCCCAGGCGGAGGTGGAGGCTCTGAGTTGAGCTTCAAGCAGCTATTTTTTATCCAGGCTGCAACGTCCTTCATTCCTTCCTGGAAGCAGAGTCTGGTGTCTTCGGGGTTCTTCGTGAGGAAGAGGATGAGCTGGGTGTCGTTGGTGTAGGATACTATGCTGAGCCCATGCTGTCTGACGATGGTGGCGAGGGGGGTCATGTAGATGTTGAAAAGTGTGGGGCTGAGCGATGATCCTTGGGGTACTCCGCATGTACAGCGTAAGCAGATGATCCCTGTGGCAATTTTAAAATCCGTCGTAAAAATTTTTGGGGGATGATTTGAAGCTTGTCAGCTGCCTTATAGCCCCAAATGTCACACCTATACAAGGCCTTGGAAATACAAAATGACTGATATAATTTTAAAATCACCCCCGGAGACCATGTCCCTAACCTATGGACATAATTTGCAATAGCTCCCAGCGATTTTTTCATGACCATAGCCTTTTCCTCCCTCAAGTTGTTCCAATTAAGTTTATCGTCGAGTAGAACACCTAAATATGTAAAAGTCAGGACTTTGGCTAGGCAAGCCGTGCCAGCCTTGTAGGATTTTGTGCTAGTCCCCCTACAGCCCATTTCCATAACAAATGATTTACTAAAATTGGGTGATAAATCCAGCGTATTCATGAAGGAGATAAACCCATCAATTAAAGCTTGCAATGCCCTGGGAGTTCGTGCAATAAGCACCGCTTCATCCGCATATAGCAGGACTGGTACTCTCGGGTGTCAATTTGCAGTGCAGTCAGGTTGGATTCTAACCCATTAATATACAGTGTAAATAATAAGGGGGCAAGGATGCACCCTTGGCGCACGCCTTTTGAACAACTAAAATTATCGGTAAGTCCTCCCTCCTGTGTATAACGGACTACAGCTGAGGTATTCACATATAAGGACATTAAAACATTTATAATTTGACGCTCTGCTCCTATCTCATCTAATAGAACCACCCACAGTTTGCTACGATTCACACTGTCAAACGTGGCAGTAAAGTCCAGAAACCACAAATAATTAGAACCTGCTTTGGCGATTATATATTTGGAAACGAACAGGTAGAGATTCAGGTTTTGACCAACTGTTGATTTCCCTGTTCTGAATCCATATTGAACATCTGAGATGATTCCATTACTCTTGGCCCATTCTAATAAAACCCTGCCCAGAACCTTCACTGTGGGGTCTATCAGGGATATGGGACTGTAGCACTGTGGGTTGTCCTTGTCTCCCTTCTTAAAGATGGGGACAATAATAGCGAAAGACAAAAGACTGAGGCATTACTGTTCGTGCTGCTGTGTTTAAAACCCTAGTCACAATCGGGGCCCAGACGTCTAAATTATTCCGTAACAGATCTGGAGGGATCCCATCTGGGCCAGGGGCTTTGTTCGTGACAGTCCGTCAATAGCTGTTTTAACCTCATCCAAGCAGAAGTTAATTTGGTCGTCACATGTAAGAAACTCCAGGTCAACAGTATCTTGTTCCCCTTTTTCGTGGTAATAGACCATCTGAAAGGGTGCCATCCATTGCTCCTGAGTTATATGATGAACCCTTCCTGGTTTATCTGGTTCAGAAAATAAGAGCTATTGATAACCTTCCAAAAAAGGATACTGTCCTTTAATTCACTTGCTTGAACCAGCTCATCCCAGGCTTGTTTCTGCAATGATGACCTCCGCTCTTTTAGAGCGCATTTATACTTTTTACAGCAAATGGCTACCCTATCTTTATTACGCAGTGACTCTTTCAGTGCTTCTTTTAGATTCCTTAACGCCTTAGAGCACCCCCTATCAAACCATCTAGGATTGTCCAAACAAGCCGGAACGGCCAGCACTGTTAACAAGCTCGCTACTGTCTGTGCAATGGCGACAAAAGAACTAATTATGTCCTCGTCTAGGGGCGATGCTTCATGGCACTTCATGATCTCTTTATGTTTTGATTTAAAAAGTGAGCTGTTAAGAGCAAAAGTATCCACCTGCGACCACTGCAGTCGCCTCCCCTGATCTGTCGACATCCATGCCCCCAATCTCCTGGTGTCCTGTGTTCCCTGCGAGTGTTGTGCCCCCAACCGCATAACCACCGGGTTATGATCACTAAAGGGGCTATCCAAAATCCGAGAGGGCTGTTTAATATGATTCATGGACGATGAGATAAAAATATAATCACTAATTGTAGCAGCGCCCCTTCCTTTAGAAGACTGTTGATGAATACTGCTAGGGGGCCTAGGTGCATTTGGTATTTAATAGGGCATTTAAGTCGCGGCCATCTGCGGAGTGCTCCATGTGCCACACATCTGGGGCCTGACAGATCACGGTGTCCCTGAGACTTTGTCTGATGCTGGGGCACAGATGACAATTAAAGTGGCCAAGCAACACAAGATTTTCCTGAGGCAAATCATTGGCCTGTAGCGACTCTAGGAACCCAGACAGCTCCATCAAACTTGAGGGACCTTGAGTCTTGTTTTTAGTGTTGTAAAAGTTTATTAAGTCAACCATAGACTTCTCCTGCCACTATCTTAAGCCCTTGTACCACTCTAGAATCACATTTCAACAATTTTATAGATGCCCCAAAGTCAAGTGCTATAAAAATAATTAGACCCCCTTTTGCACGGCCAGAGGGCGACCCTTCTTTTGGGTTGAAAAAAGTCTTATAGCGTTCCAAATAAAATGTATTTTCTGCCTCCCAGGTCTCCTGTAAGCATATGCTCTTGTGTGCGGTTCTAAACTTAATCCACATCTCATCTCCAAATTTGGGGGCTAGACCTGCCACATTCCAAGATACCAAGCTGATGGTCCCCTCACTATAACAACTATATGATTTGGCAGAAACTATCTCGGCCCCCCAGGGGACTTATTGGCCGGGAGGGAAGGTGTTATTGCTCGATAGAGCTAAACTATTACTCTTCTGAGGATCACTAAGCACGGTGACCTGACTTCCCTTGGAGTAGTCTGCTTTGTGCTAAATACCGCACCCTCTCCCAGTCAACCCAAGCCATTTAGATCCGACAAAGGGGCATAAAACTCTGAAGATGTTATTATCCCCTCGCAAACATAATATCCCCCCTCCCACCCAATGCTAGGATCCTTTGGTAGATTATTTGGTGGAGGCCTATAGAAAAAACCAAAAGGTAGAGGTTTGAGAACTGAGGCATAGAAAGGGAGCTCAGCAGAGTGTCTTAGGATGTTATGCGCCAGTACTGGGTATCTAAAGATAACGATTACAACATCCCCCCTAAATGATTTCTTCAAGCAACCAATCCAGGCAACCCTTCTTGCCATCAAAATGTTATTGTGGTCTGAAACATTGACTACTTTGTGTCCCTAGCCAGTGCGCCACCTTGTTAATCAAGTTATCTGTGGCTTCACTATTGTTCGTTCCCAGACCTTGGACCCCAACCAAGACCACAGTATAAGGGCAGCATTCTGGGAGCAAATCAATTATTGGCAGGCCTGCAGTGTTTGGGATATCTCGCTTGTCCCTGCCCTGCTCATACTCATCTGTTTTAGTATATTGCTCCCCCTTCCACCGGCACCCCTTATCAAACTATCCATTTGGGGAGTGGAATTACCCTGGGGCTTCCTACGTAGATCAGTCACATGGTTCAGTGGCCCTTTCTCTACCGGGAGCTTATTATGTGCTCCATCATTTATATCACTAGCTACCAGAGGTTGTACAAGTACGCCACTGGCTGGGGCATGAGAGTTGTCAGAGTTACTATCCTGATGGATTCCATCTGCCATATTATCTGCTTCATTCGGTGTGAGAGCCGGGACCGGAAGACCAACAGATCCCATGGAGAGTCTCCTCTCTGCTTTGTCAATCTCTTTTGAAATGACTCCCACTGCTTTGGCCAGAAAAGAGTCAATGGTAGCCCTCTTGTTACTGTTAAGATGGTCAGTGTGCACAGCCTTTCTCTTCCCCATAATTGGTATAAACAGAGAAAACCTGGTAATAGGAGGTTAAAATAGGCTGCCGCCTCCCACCAGTATTTGCACAGCTATTAAGGAACCAAGAATTACACTGACCCGCCACACTGCAACAAAATCTTCTTTACGATGCACTCCAAGGCTACAAAGTCCCTGGCGCTGCAGCAGTCTCAAGATCGCCAGCCAAGAAAGTAGGCCCAGCCCGGCCTCGATCGGTCGTGGACGGGCGCAGACGGGCTTGCCCTTGGTCTGGGCACGTCCGCGCACGTCCCGCATTGCGGGACCCCCTGCATGCTTTTATGCACCTCCTGGCGTGGACAGATGACCAGCAATGCCTCCTGGCTCTATGCCTGTTGGGTGAAGTATGCAGCAGAGAGCAGCAACCTCCCGGCGTTTCAAAAGTGGACTCCCGCACTGCGGGACCCCCTGTGTGCTTTTAAGCACCTCCTGGCGCAGACAGATGACCAGCAACGCCTCCTGGCGCTATGCCTGCTGGTTGAAGTATGCGGCGGTGAGCAGCAACCTCCCATCATTTCAAAAGGGGACTCTCCACTGCGTACAATTTTCTTCTCTCTAAATTCAATGGTAGCCCGATGAAAACCCATCATAGAATAGGATCCCCTATAAAACTGCCAGGGTTTATATTACTTGGCTCCAACGTTTCTCCTGTCACCCCAAAAAATGTCTCTTTTCACACACCCTGAGTCAAATTGTGTAGGGTGACCCTGAATCAGCCACAATATTTATGTCCACACCTGCAATGCACCTCTCACAAACTGACTTATTGCAAGACTTATCACTCAAACCCAACACACCTTCCTTCACACGTAGAGCACAACTGCCACTGCCATTGTCAGTTTCCACATTCTCTGAGGTATTAGGTTCCTGTTCCTTATTCACACACTTAATCCTTCTGTTGACTTTCTTCAGTTTATTCATTGTGTTAAACACCCTTATAAAATGCCCAGTCTCAACTAAACCAGAACACTTGAAATGGTTTGCTGATAGCTAACTGTTCTCTGCTTTCACACCTATAACATGTGACACCAGCTCCTTTCTTTTTCTCCTTATCAGCTTGTTTACTTGAATCACTATTACCATCACTCGATATCCATGGTTCCCTCTTGGGTTTAACTCTGCCCACAACATCCACGTTTCTTTTTGAATTACTCATAACTTTTCAATCAATCAATCAATAAGACATTTGTAAAGAGCTGCATTGTCCACCACTCAGGATATTTGGGCGCTGAGGGTGCCATGTCTCCGTCAAAAAGCCAGGTTTTAAGGCTTGTTCTGAAGTCTACCAGGGAGGTTCCTGTTCGTAGGTGGAGAGGCAGGCTGAATCCAGTCTTGGCAGTGATATAGGAGAAAGAGCGGCCTACGCTGCAGCTGTTGCAGATGCGGGGGATATGTGCGAGGGCTAGTGAGGTGAAGCACAGGTGTCTTGAGGGCAGATGGAAGTTGAGTCGGTGGTTGATGTAGGATGGTCCTTGGTTGTGAAGAGCTTTGTAGGCGTGTGTGAGTATCTTGAACTGGCATCTTTTCTGGATGGGGAGCCAGTGGAGGCTTCTGAGGTGAGGAGGGATGTTGTTGTGTAGTTCATAAGAATACTCAGGATCTGCACGTTTGTTGGGCAACATAAACTAAGGGCTTGGTGTCAAGACTGATTCTGGACACCACCGCAGGATAGGTCGTCCTGTAGTCCCGCTAGCTCACAGTGCCACTATAAGCCCCCCTAGTCCTCACCAAGGAGCGAATCATTTTTGGTAACCACTGAACATGACAACCCTGACCCCTCAGGGATCGTGGAACCAGTACTGTACATTTTGCTCAGTCACTGATACACAGAATAAACGATAGGGTGTTTTCAATGAGGATTTATTGAATCAGCTTTGTTCTAGTGTAAAACATATGTGCTGCAGCAATCATCAGGCACAAGCAAATGTATAAGATTACAAGCACCAAAAGAGTAAATAGTAGGTAGATTTCTACTGTGGTGCTAAAGCAATAAATATATGCAGACATATAAAACACAGTCATCTCTGCGTACTCCTACTTATGCGGACCCTACCTGAATGTACCTAAGTGTATGTAGATGTGAAAGCATGTATGTGGATGTAAAAGCCAAGAATCCCCTAGGAAGAAGCCAACCCCATTACCTGAGGGGAGAGAATGAAGGACCCAGTCTTGGTCTCGAGTAGGACACCCCGCAAGGGATGTCAGATCGCTGCGTGTTGATGATTCAGCATGCAGGACCCCTGGTCAGCATGGAAGTGTCTACTCTGTATGTCCAGTGATGATGTGCCCCTTTTAAATCCAAAAGGTGCCCACAGAGGTTCTACCACAATCAATATATTATGATTGCAATTATGCAAATTGGCTGAATCAATAATTGTAACTGTGCACAGCAGGCCTGTCGTCCAAGGATGACGATGGCGGTGACTTTTGTACAGACTTATAATACAGAGTGTGCAGGGGTTTAAGATAAGGTACAGAGACTCCTCATGCATAACAAATGAGGGAAATTTTCTGCGAAAACCACACGACATTTGTTCAACTTATAACTAGGTAAGAGATCAGTGCAAAAACCGTTTCATAGAGAAAGGTAGGAAGATTGTAGGTGAAAGGCCCCCTTAATACTTAGGCCTAACTTATAAAGTATAACACCCACTCCTCATCGAAAGGACGATAAGGTCATCTAATGCTAAAATAAGCTTTCTAAGAGCATAAAAGCATTGGTAAAATTTAATTCTAAAAACATGTCCAAAAAAACAATCATTAATAAGAGATGTTGCTACAGCTAAAAGAGCTCTAAAAGTCCTCTAAAAGTCAATACACGAGTTGGCTCACTGAGCACCTCGTTTAAATAGGTTCACGATCCCCCTCGTATCAGACATGTTAAAGATGCGATGAACCATTTCCCCAAAATGGAGTGGGATGTTCGTACAGACTAAGGCTTGTAACTCAGATGAAGACCTTGCAACCTAGAGATCAAAAGTCTCTCAGGCTGAGGTTAAGGCCACATCTTTCTGAAGAAGCATAGCTTTCAGTCTGCTCAGAGAATCAAACTGTAAAAAGGAAACATCTACTGAAGGCCATAGCGTCACCACCCTAACTGTGTGGGCCAGTGGAAACAATAGTTGCGTACAACAAGTAACCGTGGAACTTACTGTGACCAGATATACGATGCCTGTTACCATCCTACAGCAGCCTTGACCATTTAGCATTAAGTAACTCCCATTCGAGAGCAACTCGAATACTGGATGAATCACTGCAGCTGGGGAGCCCTTCAAATACCAGGACAAGTTTGCAACTGAAGCATTACAAGCTCTGTGAAGTGTAATTTCTTTGCAAACTAAGGAGTCACTAGAAGTATTTTCACAGTTCGAACCACTTTGAAAAACTTTAGTGTCCCCATTCCTACATCTGAATCTGTACGGTAATTCTCAGTACTCATGTATGAACCCCTCACCCAGCGCTTCATACCTGCCTACCTGATGGTGCTGGATCCAGTATTGAAATTGGAAAGTCGTGACTGGCAGTGTAATATAGCCATGGATTAACCATTCTGCGGAAGGTGACCCAGCCACGGTAAAAGGTAATCGGTCCAATTTTTCAATTTGCAACATGGTGTATTTTGCATCTCTTTGTGCCATAATTATCTGTTTTTCCGTGAGGTTATATGCAGAAAGCAGAGATGCGGTGTTGATGTAACGACAAGGCACGTGGCAAGAAAACAACGATTGTAGCGTCCAGCTTAGCAGTATAATGGAGCGCAATTGTGATTGTCCGTGCTGTAAAATAGACAAATCTAATTCCATTATATCGATTGCAGAAGACGCAAGGTTGCCCAGTGAATAAATCCTGGACAAGAGTGTGGTCATGCCATTGTCAACCACAGCCAAAGTCTTTTCTAGATTAACCCTATCTATTTCACGTAATCGCTCAGCATCCTCCTGTTGGGAGATTTTCTATATTTAGTTGTAAATAGCGTATAAGAAGCGCTTACGACTTGGCTTCTGGGGACCTAACAAAAAATCCCTAAGATCCATGTTGTCTGATAGCAGGGACAAGTGTTGTTTCACCTGTGACAATGTTGAGGTTTTTAGCCACTCTAGGCACAACTTCCCGATACTGTAAGATATCACCACCCCCAAGTGTTCTGATTGTGCATAGCGTGGGTCTGACCTATGGATACTAAACCCTTCGGTGGTACCCCTGAATCTAGACTGACACCTATTTGTGTCGATAGGCCAAACCAGCCATCCCTTCTAATTGGGGTCAGATGAATTGTACGAACCATTATGCATCAAGGCATCTAATGTATCCTCTCTGTGTTGTGTATAATTTTGCCACCCCTCAAAGTGTGTAAGTGAGGGAATTAGAGGTTTGTTCAAATCCTTGATCCTGGCTAACCCAAGACAGGAAGTCTGTTGCACAGTCTTGTTCAGGAATATTATCTGATGTGGAATGAGGCATGTTCTGAATAAGGCCTAGGTTCCCTGAACCTGCCAATCTTTAGTCCCCCAGACAGATTTTGTGTCTATAGTGACCCTCCAGAAGTCGAAACCTAGTACAGGCATTTGGGAAATAAAGGAAGCAGAGTATATCAGCTTTGTGTTTGTGAGCATGTTTTTCTTTGCAGATGTTGGTGCAAGCCTATAGTAATAAGAGTCCGGGTCTGAAGTGTTAAACCCAGAAAAATAAGCAAACTTTTGTGCAAACATTGTTGAACCACCTTTCGGTGGTGTTGGGCAATGTTACAAATTGGTGATAAGTGAAAACATTTCGTGGGATGCTTGCTTTGTGCAGAAAATGGTGCCTATAATGCTGGTAACAAAAAATGGTGTCAATTTTAGTTTTTTCATCATACAATTCATTTTGTGCATGTGCGGCAGACTAAATCAGACATCATTATATGCACAGTTTCAATGTCCCAATCGTCAGAGATTGTACTAGAGAGGATGAAATCATTTAAAGAAATTTTAAACAGGTGTGGAATTTTCAAAAGTTCAGTTGGACCAATTACATCATAGGAAACCATATCCCAAAACTATTCCCTCAGGAACTGAAACAACTTTAATATTCACTAAGTACAGGTCTCTTTGTTCATGGTGTGATGATGAATTTGGTTTTAAAACCAAGTTCACATGTGGTACTGCAGAGCGTTCTGGAAGATAATGTCCATTTATGAGCAGGAAAAAGACAGTCACTATACCAATCCAAATTACTAGGAAAAGTAGGCCAATTGCAAGCCATAGCTGGAGCCAGGGATAAACAAAGTAAGTCTTTTACAGCCAAAGGTAGAACTCACAAATTTGTTGTCTGTAGGAACAGGCTGTAGCGGTGTCTCGGGTTCACTTGGATCCGATGAAAAGTCATCAAAGTCGATGAAGTAGCCAGACGCAGTTCGATCTATCTTTGGTAGTTCAGCAGGTTTTGTGGAACTGGTAGATGACTCACTTTGAGACATATTCACATAGATGTCGGTATTTGGCCGAATTGAAATTTGTGTTTCATTTGAGACTTGATGTTGTTCAATTTCAACAGGTACAAGTTGCATTCCATTGTTGGTAACTCTTTCGCTTTGCGGTTTTGAGTTTGAGTTTTCAAACGTTATTAGTCTTTCCATCTAAACTTCCTGTATGGTAGCGAGAGGATAGCGATGGCTACCCAAGAGCCCATGCGACCTACTGTTGAGAATCGGCCACATAGTGAGGTTTCATCAGATTAATTGATACAAATCTCTTGCCTTTCTTGCTGGCAAGGGGCGGAAGTAGTACTGTTCTTGTTCCTTCGACAGCCAGGACAGGTACAGGCGCTCTGTAGGATGGCCCGAATTCTTTCTTGTCCACAATCTTTCATCTGACCAGATCCCAACTTCCGGGATCCAGGCAGGCCTTGCTGGATCGGCTTTCACTTCTCCAGTGGCGGTGCGTTTTACTTGGACGTTGCTTTGTAATGCCCGGAATTCATTGAATTCCTGTAAAACAGCCAAACGATCATTGATGTCAAATGCTTTTTCATCCGCCACTGTGCTGCCACTGTCGTGGTCAGGTACCCACATTCAAACAGAACCTCTTAAGGGGTACGGCCTCCCAGGGATTTTCTTGGCTTGTTGTTTAGTGCCCTCTGGACCCCATATAGGTGATTGACCCAACTGCCACCCGAGCCTTATACCCTAGCTGTTAAAGGTTGCTTTAAGTCACGGTTATTCTTCTCCACAATCAAATTTCCCTTGGGATGATACAGGGAGGCGTACCGCAAGGTCACACCCAAACTTCCCATGGCATCTTTGTAAGCCTGAGAGCTAAACGCCGGGCCACGGTTGGAATCTAATGTGCCAATTGCGTATGTCCCGATGAAGACTCGCAAATCCTTTATAACAGTTCGGGCATCAGCCGAGCGCTGAGGCCAAACCCACAGGAATCTAGAGCATGAATCCACTGCCACCAAGATGTACTTGTAAGCCCCATCAGATTGTAAGGGGCCGTGGTGGTCCAAATAGACACAAGCGAGAGGTCTGTCAGATATATATAATGGTGTCTGTTGTGGACGTGCTACAATGGAGCCTTTCATCTGCTGACAGATGTCGCACCTGAGAACAAGGTTCTTAGTCTGTTTACTAAACCACCAATAACGCTGCTTCAATAATGAAATCGTTGCAGCGACCCCTGCGTGTGCAGAACCCAGACCATCGTGTGCCGCTAGAAATAAACCTAATCTGCGATCCATGTTTGGTATTACTCTGTCCCCCAATCCTGGAATCTGAGCATACGGAATGTTTTGTGCATCCAACCTGTAGGAGTACTTGAGTGGAAAACCTTTTGGCAAGGCAGAGCTGTTACGCGTAGCGTTGACAGCTATCATAATTGCTCCGTCTATCCTCGTGCTGGAACGAGTGATTGCAGCAACGGCAGCAGTTCGCACTGTCGCCTTGGCGGTTTCATCAGCCAATGAATTTCCTTCAAAGTGTACGCCAACATGCTGATGACTCAATGTGTGAATTACATGAGCCCGTGGCAAGCCATCTTTCAGCTTTGCCACCTCTTCCCAAAGTAACTTGTGTTTGATTGTGCAACCTTTTGAATCTCAGAAGCCATTTTGGCCCCAATAGTAAAGATATTAATTGTATGACTGGACACAGTACAACAAATCGCACACTATGAGTGTGGGGAATTCCCGATCAGTATTCTGCAGTGCCAGTATTAGCGCATTTAGTTCTGCCAGCTGTGTCTGCATATTGCTAGGATGGAAATTGCCATCCCGCATACGCCCCTTCACAATTGCGCTGTATTGCTGTTTACTTCCTAAGGTAGGCTGAGCAGAACCGTCAGTATAAATAATATATTCATACTGGTTCAGAGGCAGGACTTCATTCAGGAGAGGATATTCTTGTTCATACTGCAAAAAGGCTTGTGTTTTCTGTGTAGGATCGTATCTGTAATCTACATCTGTTGCAGTGAGAAAATTAGCCCATTGTATCCATCGTGGATGTAATGCTTGTGTGTTCGGAACGCTTGCTTTTGTAACAGCCTCTAAGGTTGGTACCAGAGTCACGCCAATTATTTGTTTCCCCTGAGCTAGTGCTCCTTCTCTCACTACAGCAGTTTGTACTGCTGTAAGTGTCTTCTCAGTGGATGCAAAACGCATTTCAGCATTTGTGTACAAATGTGATTTGTATGAAATGGATACAGTTTAGCCTTCATTGAAAGTGATGTAAGTGTACCTTGCTTGACCCACGACTACACGGATTGTCAGATTCGTAGAGTTCACACGCGTGTATAAGTGTTTGATATCTATCATGTCAGCTTGTATGGAACGTAACATTTCTGTGTGTTCCTGTATCCAATGGTGAACTAAAAAATCAGGTCAAACTAGATCGTAGAAAGGTATTACCTTTTCTGCATAATCCAAAATGTATATTCTGCCAAAATTTAGAATCCTAAAATGGATTGTAAACCTTTCAGAGTCTTTGGAGGTTGGAGCAGCGCACATTTTCCTGAAACAATTGCCTGTGAGGCTTTTCCCTTTACTTGAGAGCTCATATCCGAAAAACAGGATACTGAGGTGGGCAATTTTCAATTTCTTGAAATTGAATTTGTAACCCAAAGTGGCAATCCCCTAAATGATGTTCACCGTGCTCAAGTGCTCCAATAACTCATTGTCCGTCAGATAAATATCATCTACATAGAACAATGCCATCACAATTTTGAAGTAACTCTGATACTCTTGCTGAGAGTACCCAGGGCTGTTCCTGTACCCTTGGGCAGTCTACAGAATTGGCATTGAGTGCTTAGGGCCAAAAATGCTGTTAAATATCTGCTTTCAAGCGCTATATTTTGGCAGAAAAATCGATTTTGAAAGATATCAAGTGATGTTTTGTCTTTCTTCCGCACCATGTTATTCACTAAAGCGGCACTGTGTGCATTTTGTGCTACAAATGTCTGTGTGCATGTGTTCAGATGCCAGTAGTCCAAAACTAGTGTCATGGGGGCCCTTAGTCACGTTGTCTACATTGCTAAGTTGACATAAGCTTCGCTTCCATGCTGCTGCTTTTGCACATGTTACCATTATTATTTAGTTATTGCAACACTGTCTGTTCCTCGCACACAAGGTTAAGTTGTTTTCTCATTTTCAGTATTTCTAGAAGTTTTGACTGAACATGAAATGCAAGGTCGAACAACAGTGCATATTATTATTCTGTTCTGGTCAGTTCTTATAACCTAGACAAAACATTTTACACACAGCTGCCGAGCTGAAAGTTCTTGCTTTGATATTACGCTGTTGCATGTTTCTCTAACACGCTTGGAGAGAACTGTTCCATGGAGAAGAGCTCCGATGTGCATATGATGTAACCTTTACATCCAGCTTTAAAGGTAGGGGGTCTGCTGACAAAGCCTAGAGATCTTCCTTTATATACAATAAAGTTCTTCTTAGCAAGGGGGAGGATAAATAGGACTCATTATTTTGGCTTTTATCATACAGTCTTTATAAAAATGACCACTCCTTTTGTATTCTACGGACTTGTGACAATGCTAACTGTGCTAAGTTTATGCATTTTGCTGCCAGTGGTGGCTCGCATAATATATTGCAGAGCATGATAGTCATAATAAACATTTTGAACTATTTCAGTGACTCTGACAATATTCTTTTGTGGACCAGGATGAGTGAGTGAGCGAAAGTGTGTTCTTGTTCCTGCGATTCCTGAGAGAGTCGGGAGTGTTGTGTTCTTGGGTTGTCCAATTGTTTGTAGCTTCCTGATATTTGGGGGAGAACGAATGAGACAGTATATCTAGTCAGTTTGGGATTTTGGGTACTAATGTGGTAGACGGTACACCCCTATACACTGAGGTCCTGTTCTCCTGCGCATAGTTCTGTATATGTGCAGAATCCCTGCAACATGGCGCCGCCAACATTTTGGTCTGGTTCTTATCTGCGAGACCCTTGAGTAGTGCTTGTGCTTGTCCACAAAACCCTCACTTCTGTTTCCCGAAACAGCTGTGACGGTGTAATCTCCTATATTGATACTTTATTGGTTCTTTCAAGCTTGAAAATTAATAAAAAAGGTTCTTTTTACTTTATACCCTATTTTGCACTGCCACGCTTTCAGTTGTCATTTCTTATCTTGTCATTATGGCGGTCGCAAGTGCAGCACATAGCTGTGCCCCTCTCAAGGCACATTTTCCTTGGGTGGCTTAATGCAGGTACCGCACTGGTCTTTGTTGTGGAGGCGAATCCAGCTTACCACTTCGAGGTTTTTTATTCATGGGTAACTTTCCCGGCTGTGTATGATAATGATGACTTGGTCCATGAATATACTCATACAGCCGTCCCCAACCTTTATCAGCCTTACAGGGCTCTTGAGGTTCCTCTTACAGCTTGGCAACACACAATTTGGTTTAATGGCGCCCTTCCCCATCCAATAACACCGGTCCGATAAGGCCCTTTATCAATTGAGGGGGCCACATGGCCAGTTCTGGCTGGGTATACCCCACACCCACGTTATCTTAACACTGGAACGCTTGCAGAACTTCACGTGCAACATACCTCGTTGGTACCCATACATAGAGCTGTTATACAGTATATCACTCGCAACTTCCAGGTGGGACCGCCTGGCGTTGCTGCTCAACCTGCGGGTACTGGTGGTGTAACCATCAGTCCCCTTATGGTTAATTCGGTTATGGGCAAGCGTCCACAAAATAAGGATGATTTTCCTTATTGGCTTGCTGAAAAATGTGACCAATTAGAAGCTGTTTTTCCTAATACCTCTCCTGTGGAGAAACACAGGATTTTAATGATTAGTTTGCCAAAAGACTTACTTCCCGAGGTTGCTGATTGTAACACCTGGGGTAGGGTGTTTGCAGCAGTTTATGCAATGTGCTTCAGCAGTCCTTCCATGACTGTACTCCGTTCTGTGATTAAGCGTGTTCAGGATGAGCACGGAGCCGAGGCGGCTGTCGAGTTAGGGATGCAACTGGTGGGAGTGTTCGACGTGGTTGCCGGTATGATCCTTGCCAATGTCAAGGGCGATGCAGTGAGCTTTCAAGTGGCTAATCGCTTGGAGGCTGTAGCTGTAGCTGTAGCTGACAAACCACGTGAATTACCGAAAATCATTGCTAAGGCTTATAAAACTATAGGCTGTAATAGCTTGGGAAATAAGCCTTTTACTAAGAAAAAGAGACAGTCTCAAAATTCACAAAAAGCCCAGACTGACAAGGATGGGCGTCCTTTCTTTGCTAAAAAGAATTGGAAAAATGTGAAACGGGGACAGAAACAACAGAAGCAGGGTTCGCGTGCCAGTTCACCGACCCCAGAGTCTTCTGACCGTACTTATGACTTGCGCGATCGCACGCAAATTACGTCCTCTGACCGATTTCAAGTCCCTGAACAACGCTCTCCTCGTTCTTTACAGGACACATCGAGAACACAAGTTGATGGTGGAGAGCAGCAGGATGGGAGCAAAAGCCAGAGTCATGAACAGCCTCGACAGTCAGAGGTCAAAGGAAAACCGGAGGATTTACTTTGTTTTCGGACACCTTTTCAAAAGAAACAAGTTGCCGTATCATCTGCACGTTATGCCTCAGACGGTGAGAACACATCTTCTGGATTGGACGTGGGCAGGGACTCTTCTCGACAGCGCGGCAGAGGTAACCATCATTGGGGAAGCTCTGAGTCCCAATCTGGATGCGATAGCAACTGAGACTTTTGTAATTGTTGAGACTGCTGACACCCGGGTTGCCCCCCACGAATAGACTCTATGAAGTGATTTTTCTCATTGAAGGTGATATAGCTCGTACAATTTATGCGGTTTTCTGGGAGAATCTGACCTCTTTATATGACATTTTGTTAGCGGAGAGGGATTGGCCTCCACCTTTTGTGTTGGATGCTTCTAGAGGAAAAGACGTGATACTTCCGAGTTTTTCGCATCATGTCCCTTTGGAACTTGCGAAGGAATTCGCAGCAGACTGGGGTGTGGCCTTAGCCCCAGCAGTTTATCATATTTAAGTGGGCTGGGATTCTGATTCACTGGCAAATGTCATTCCTCTGCGCTCTACACTACAGCCACAACCGCAATACCCAATCAGGCGTGAAGCTAAAGCTTCCGTTTGTGATATTCTGACCCAAATGGAGTATCAGGGTGTAATTGTATTGTGAACCTCACCTATGAATAAGCCTCTCTTTACGGTATCAAAACCTGATGGTTCATATAGCTTGGTATTGGATTACCAAAATTTGAATATTCATTGCCGCACTTTCGCGGTGCAAAACACTCACAGTTCAGCGCTGGTGAACAATTTGGTTTGAAAAAAATATAAAACCACACTGGACATTTCTGATGGTTTCTACAGTCACAATCTGGCTCCTGAGAGCCATGACTTGACAGCATTCGCCACCATCGGGAAACAGAAAATTTACACGATTACCTATGGGGTATAAGAATATCCCCGGGGCATTTGCGGCAGGTATAGTGTCTTTGTTAAATGAAACAGACCCCGACGCGATCTCGTACGTTGATGATATATATATGACAGATGATGAGCTAATGCAGCATCTTGACAGTATAATCTTAAACTTTGCTGATTTTGGTTACAAATTTAATTTAGCAAAATCACACATTGCCCATATGGCAGTGCTCTTTCTGGGCTATGAGCTCAATAATGAAGGCAAGGGCTTAGCCCGCCACTTCTTGGAAAAATGTGCACATTTTTGCAGCGTTGATACAACCCAAGATTTTCTTCTGCCAGCTGGCTTCCGGAACATACCTCAATCCTACAATCTTTGCAATCTCACTTGCTTGCAACTAACTACTTGTTAACTCGTGACAACACCACCAACCTGGCGATACGTATCATTTCAGGAGCAGTGGGTTTCACATAGTTAACATTCAATGAAGGAGACACAATACCTATTGCATACAAATCACATTGATACATTGCTGCAGAAATGTGTTTCTCTTCTATTGAAAAGATTTTGGCAGCAGTGCAAATGGCGATTTTAAAAGAACGCTCACTCACTCAGAGTAAACGCATTCTCATGGTCACACCCTTACCTGCTTTGGAAGCAGTGACTAAGGCTAGTGTTCCAAACGCAAAAGCTTTACATCCCCGTTGGATACAATGGGCAACTTCTTTGACATCTTCTGATGTCACCTTTATTTTTGATCCTTCTCTTCAGACACAGGAGTTTTTACAGTATGAATTTGATCATCCTCCACCCTTGTCCCTGCTTCCATTGTAGGACTATGCTTGCATCATTTACACCGATGGCTCGGCTCAACCGGCCATGGATTCTAAACATGCTAATTCAGCAGCTTGCGCATTTGTGGCTGGCTTCATTGTTAATGGAGAGTTTAAGTCTACCCTTGTGCATACTCAAGCACTTGGTGACAGTACGGCACAATTGGTGGAGCTGCGTGCTCTTGTACTTGCTCTCGAGTTTGTTGATCCCAATGTGAATACTCTTATTGTGTGCAATTCCTATTACAGTGTTCAGTCCTTCAATGACAACCTATTCTTTTGGTCACAAAATGACTATCAGGATTCTAAAGGCAGCGCAATTAAGCATAAAACACTTTGGGTTTGAGTGGCAGATCTTAAACAACGTCTGCCCCTCACACATGTTATACACACTCTTGGCCATCAGCGTATGGAAGAGCATGCTCTTGGTAATTCTTTGGCTGATGAAGCGGCCATGTCTGCGGTAGCCACTTATTCAGTAGCAGCAGTTACAAGATCCAATTCTAAAATAGATAATGAGATTCTGGCAGCAGTTGCTGCTACGAGGGAGGGAACTGCTTTTTCTCAGGGTTTCCCTTCGAAATACTCTTATCGCATAAGTTCCGAACAGGTTCCTTATGCTACTATTCCTAAAGTTGGGGATCGGCTGCTTCCCAACTCGGACCGCAGACCCCTCTTTGATCAAAGCTGCACAAGAAGGCATAGCATCTGCACTTGCTGGTGTTGCAGCTACAGTCTCTATACTACAGCAATGTTATTGGTGGCGTGGTTTATATAAACAGACCCGCAATTATGTCCTCTGTTGTGACATTTGTCAACAAATTAAATCATCTATGGTCGCACGTCCACCTCAAACCCCGCTGTGTATTTCTAATAAACCGTTTGGCTGTGTTTATCTTGATCACTGCGGTCCTCTTTCTTCTGGTACTGCGTACAAATACATCTTTGTTGCAGTTGATTCATGCACTAGATTCCTCTGTGTTTTGCCACAACGCAGTGTTGACACTCAAAATGTCATCAGGGATTTGCTGTCTTTGCAGAGATGTTTGCCTGTGGTACCTTCCATTCCGACCAGGGTCCAGCGTTCACCTCTAAGGCTTACAAGGATGCAATGAAATCTTTGTGGGTACAGGTGCAGTTTTCGTCTCCATACAGGCCTGAGGGCAATTCAATTGTGGAGGGAAGGAACCGTGACTTAAAGCAATCCTTGACAACTAGAGTCTTAGGTACTGGCAGGACCTGGTTGGCCCATTTGCATGGAGTCCAGCGTGCATTAAATAATCTCGCTAGAAGATCTCTGGGTGGGCGGACCCCTTACGAAATGCTCTTTGGCATTAAAATGTTTGTTCCAGACCTTGACGATCTAGACGTTGTGGCGGCTGCTGCAACATTTGACGTAGATAATTATTCTGCGGTGTTACAGGAACTACAAAAGACACAAGACACCCTGGCGACTGAACAGTCACCATCTTCCGCTGATCCAGCTCTGCTGCTTCCAGTCACCGATTGGCGATCTGGTGGGAGAAAAAACAGAGAACAAGAAAGAATTTGGTCCATCTTATTGCGCTCCTCTTTCAGTGCTTGGTCTGATGGGTACTCGTACTGTCATTTTACCACCACTTCCTGGTCGCAAAGACAACAGATACATCTCAGTAGACAATGTCAAGTTACACCGTGTGGTCATTTCTGAATAGTGTCACGCCTGCAGTTTCCTGCAATGCAATAGCATTGTCTCCACTGACTTTGTCTCCTTCTGTTTCAACGCCTGCAATTAACCAAACGATGGATACTATCATATAACTTTCCCCTGCTTGTCCTCTATCTTCACCAACGGCTGTTGCATTTGCATCGACTGCGGAGGAGTCCACTCTTCCACCTTTGCTTCAACAGCCTACGAGTGGCTACTATGGTGATCATGCAAGCCTCTCTTCCAGCTCGTCCTCTTCAACATTAAGTTTGGAGGATCCACCATCCAAGTTGAAAACATTCTTTACCTGGTTCAAAAAGACTTACCTGGTCCTGCCGTGGTCTTACATCTGGTTGGTTCTGGTCCTAATTTTCCTCTTCATGTCAATCGTATTCATTACAGTGTTCTTTTTGCTTATCAACGCCCCTTATCTCCCTGAACGCTTCACTGCAAATTTGGTCGATGGAACTTTGGGCCCCCACACAGCATCACACCGGATGAAGTGTGACCGATCCCTTGTGAACATTACCGGATGTCCAATTGCAGATGGCATCGTTTGGGACAAAGTGGATTTCGAGGTCCATGGGCTGACTGAAGTTCTTAAAGTTCCATACACGTTTCGTGTCTCATTAGGAGATGTGGTGACACGTGACATTCATTCTGATGATTGGGTTGTACAAGCCGTTCATGCATTGTTTTCTGATTTAAAGTATTACACTGCATTTGATGCTGAGGATTTGTATTTGAATTCCGCCAACTATGGTGATCTATTCTGTTATCAACATTATGGGCATCACTTTTTGGACCACATTTTAATTATACACAATGGGAACATTGCCCAACTCCTTTGGAAGGTAGTTCAAAGACTCTCAGAAATAAGTTCACCTATTTCTCTGATTATAATTTATCCAATCCAGAATTCTGTTATTTTAAACTACCCCAGTCTTCTGGTTCCAAATTTTTGTTGACCCATACAAAACTACTTTACTCAGAGTTATTCAGTTCACAATTGGCTACTGAGGGTTATGACCACTGGAAAGAGACCATTGATTTGAAATCAATCTGGGGTACAAAGCCTTGGAAGGTTTGTGGCACTGAAGCCTTTCATCGTGCCTGCCTGATCCCGGCTCAGATTTTGTTTCTAAATGATTCCATTTACCGAATGACTTGCTTTGGACTAGCAACTGTCAAAAATTTAAATACACCCTCTATTCCGTGCTTGGCGGAATGTGACTATTGGCACAACTGTACTAATTTTACAGTGGACTCATTGCAGACTTTGATTAGCAATAGAACTTTTAATATTTCTAAAAATAGTTCCTGTGGTTGGTTACTCTGGCCACAAAATACAAATGGATGCCAATTGCGTTTTTATAACATTACATCTGGTTTCACACAGAGTAGACCTGACCCTCGTTATCCCCTTCATCATACAGTTACTACATATTCAGTGGGTAAGTTATGCCAACAATGGTTAGAGCATTCTACGTTTTCATCTGTGAAACAATATCTTTCACTTTTATCTAATGACATCAATGTGGCTGATTTCATCTTGGGGCCCAGAAATCCTAGCGCTAAAAGATTTGTGTATGCAGCTTACAATGATATTTGGAAGCTTTCACAAATGGAAGCTGCCTATCGTCTTCGACAGATTGATCAGGCAAACTTAGAAAAAGTCCTACCTGTAGTTTACAACAGCATTAACACCCTTTCTTCCCGTATTAACTTGTTAGATAACATTGTATCATCTGTCATCTGTCATCGATATTGTTCAAAGTGATGTTTCTGTGTTGTATCATCATCAAAATCAATTACGTTCTGTAATGCAATTTGCATGGACTTTGCAAACGCTCAAAATGGGAAAAGTGCCATGGGATTATTTAAATGCCACTGCTTTAATTTTGCCATTTAACCTGACTGATGAACATTTATGTCCATAAAAGATGCTGTTTACACACTCATACATATTGAACAATTAGATCCATTGCCGTTCTCCGTGGCGGAGACGGACTCAGCTGTTTGGTTAATCCATGGGGTTATCTCTTTACCTTTCTCGCTTTTTCAATTTAAATCGTGCATGCAACATGTTCCTGTAGGCCGCTATGAACCACTGGGTAGTGCCTTCCTACATGAGTTGTGGTCCCTGTCTTTTACTTACCATTGTCAGCAAGAGGGTAAGGAAGTTTTTCTTACAGGGGAGGATTGTGATTCTACAATGGGACATTCGGTGGTATGCAAATAAATTGCACGGCGCGTGCAATGCATCTGCGCCCAAATTGGCCTGCTTTTTAAAAGGCACTCCTGTGCCATCTATTACTCCAGTTTTCAGTTTGCTTACAAATGGCAGTTATCTTATTTTGAACAACCAAGACTGCTGTGGTTTACGGGTGGGAATCCCATATTTAGTTACAGTTTCCCAGCGCATAATTTGCTATAGCAATGTCCTTTTCCACCCCCACGTGGGAGTTTCGATACCTCAATCTGGCCTTCCATTCCCACTTTGAAGACAGACTTCAACAAGTTGAGCAGGCTCAAAGCCCTATTATCCCAGCAAGAGGCGGCCCTGACTTCTACATTACAGGTGGCCCGGACCTCAAGTGAAATACAGTCCCTTCTAAATACTAACCTCCCACTACATTTTGGGGAGTTAACTCACCAAATATTTAAGGCGTCTAAAACTACCAGACTTGCACATTTTTTTAGAAGTGTGGGATCAGATCTTGTGACTTCATTCCAGATGATATTTGGTGTAATACCAGCTTTTATTCATTCTATTTTCTCCAGCGCCTTTGGAGGATTACCCTTAATCTTGGCGCTAGATGCTGCAATATTAATTCTTATACTTCTGCTCTGTAATGGTTGCACACCTTGTGGCCCTGCAAAGGCCGGGCCAGCTGGAGCTGTATCGTGATTGCCTTGCCCAGGCTTTTAGATGCTTGCTGCTGGCCACGCTTGGTGTCAGTTATGGCCTCTCTTTTCGGTTTGCTTGCTTCACATGCGTGCAACCCATCTTTTACTGTTGGCTATGTCCTTTCTATTGGGCACTGTATATTTGCCTCTCAAGCACGTCCTGTCCAATCCCTGATTTCAGCCGGTTAATGGGTCCCTTAGAGGCACATGATGAGGCTTGTTCAGAGGATGGCCAAATGACACGTGTAGCTCTACTTGGAATATGGTCTGAATGGGATGTCTGTGCGTCTGCACATGACTTCCTGCAACAAAGTTTCATCAAACATCACGCAAGTTTCCCACTGATACTATTAACGGCATCTGATTAAGAGGAGCAAGCTTGCTCCTTCGACTTGCTTAATTGGATGTCATCTCTCTTTTCTACCAATGATCAGGATGATCTTCTGGAGGGCATTGCCTTTCTTTTCACACAAACCTTTATGGATTAACTGACTACATGGTCTTCACGTTGATCCCACCTGCTATGTTTTGTCTCTTCACCACCGAAAAATAATTTTTTGCCAATGTGTTTTTTTCACTCACGTTCAAAAACAATTTGATCTCTGTTCAGCCTTCTGAACTCTGTCTTGGTCCTACAAACTTACCAAGGGAAGGGTGTCGTGGGGGCCCTTAGTCATGTTGTCGACATTGCTCGGTTGACATGAGCTTCGCTGCCATGCTGCTGCTTTTGCGCACATTACCATTATTATTTAGTTATTGCAACACTCTGTCTGTCCCTCGCACACAAGGTTAAGTTGTTTTTCTCGTTTTTCTCATTTTCAGTATTTCTAGACGTTTTGTCTAAACACGAAATGCAAAGTCGAACAACAGTGCATATTGTTATTCTGTTCTGGTCAGTTCTTATAACCTAGACATAACATGTTACACACAGCTGTCGAGCTGAAAATTCCTGCTTTGAGTTTACGCTGTTGCATGTTTCTCTAACACACAAGGATGAGTGAGTGAGCAAAAGGGTGTTCTTATTCCCACGATTCCTGAGAGAGTCGGGAGTGTTGTGTTCTTGGGTTGTCTAATCGTTTGTAGCTTCCTGATGTTTGGGGGAGACCGAATGAGACACTATAGTTAGTCAGGTTGGGATTTTGGGTACTAATGTGGTAGGCGGTACACCCTTATACACTGAGGTCCTGTTCTCCTGCGCATAGTTATGTGTATGTGCAGAATCCCTGCAACAGTAGACTGTATAAATTGTAGGGTTTCATAATGGGAAATAAAGGATTATTCAATTTATGGAAGAGGTGCAGTTCTCAATTACACCCTGGTTTTCAAGTGGATCTAGGATCTCCCTGACTTGTTTCTTCGCTTCATGTTTTATTGGGTACTGCCTTTGTGGAGTTGGAGTAGATTTTAATGGGATTTCATAGTGAGGTGAATCAGCATCCCACCCTACATGATTGCGGTAAATTGCAGGAGCTAGCACTAGCGCCCACTCCTGCGCGTATGAATGATTTAGTGACTCTGCAACTAGGTCGGAAAAGGCTGGTAAAATAACATCCTCACCTTTAGGGCAATCAATGACGAATTCAGGCGGCCAATCTTTCTCAGCCAAAAGGATGTCATATACATATGTCAGGTTCTCCCAAAAGAGACCTTTAACTTTTTTAGGTATGTCCCCCTCCATTTAGAGCGTTATTTTGTGTAAACGATGTGGGACTCTTACCCTAGTATCAGGTTTTTCCACCGTGATATTTTCATTCAACGCTGCTGTCACCAGAAATTCCATCAGGTTCTGGCGAACTATTGTTACTTCTGCTGCGCTGTCCAACATCGTCAGAGCCCACTCCCCTTTCAGAAGCAGAGTCCTCATTATTCTGGCCATGTCTTATTTTTAGGCCAGCTACTTTTTTCTTTTTAAATTGTGCTTTAATTTTGGGTTTTCCTTCTTCTTTAATAATGTAGTCAGAAGTGCGATGTGTCTCCCTTTTCGGCTTGACTCGCTCTTCCGACCGTCTATCCCCCTCTGAGTTTTTTGATGAACCCTGGAAGGAAAGAGAGGAATGTGTATCAGTATCCTGATACCTATCAGGTTTTTTAATGTTATCACCTTTCCTAAGGTTATACCTCTTCTCAGAGGGCTCCTGCTGAGGAGACCCACCCCGTGTTCTCGGTGAATTTTGTTTATTGTTATTTCTTGTTTGTTTATTATCCCATTTCTTCTTAGAAGAATAGGGTGCTTGCTTTGAGTTATCCTTTTCAGAATTACCCGCTAATTGTGGGTTCCCAGGTCTAGCCCCCCAATAACCTCTACCAAGCGAAGCATAGGTATCTTCAATAATTTTTAGTAGTTCTCGCTCCTACTGTGCAGAAGTGCATTCCCATAGGCGTTGCCATATAGCCACCGCTTCTGCTTCCCCTTTAATGTTGCTTAACGTTATTGTTGATACCAGTTTCATCCCTAAGTCCAGGGCGGGGCCTGCCCCATACTCATTTTGTATTTGTTTCAATATTTCAGGAATAACTGCTATAGAGGGGGTACCATGGATCCTGATGTACATGGCAGCGAAGATTGTACCCCAAGTGGTACAATCCTCTATCGCGGGAGCTATCCCCATTGGCAAGCAAATAGTTAACATTGTATTTTTCCTGCGGGCCCGTATGGGCAAATACTGGTTCCAGCAGTGTTGTTTTTTGTACGATCCAAAACGGGATTTGCTCCTGCTTGGTGGGCATTTTTCCCATAATCGCGTTCAGCGTTTGTGGGCTGGTAGTGAGGTTAGTCAATTGAGGTTGACCAACTGGAGCAGCCCACACGGGTTGTAGTGTGAGTGTACGCATGACGAACTGTGTGAGGTCTCTGTAGAGTTTCACTATGTCTGTACAGAGTGTGTGTAATTCTGCTGCTGGCAGTGTGTCAATTTCTAGATGTGGTGTGTACGCAGCCAGGACCGGCCATGTCGCTCAGTCTCTGCTGAGCTGACTGAGTCTCACATTTGCTGTGGTGTGTGGGAGGGCACCTTTAAACCAGTTTATATGTTCCTGGTATGTTAACTGGACTTCTATGTCCACGTATGGAGAATATTCTTCTGGTACTTCATCCTCAATGTATGTATGAAATGTTTTTGTGCGTGCATCTGCATGTGGGAATCTAACCCAAGAATAGAATACCTCTTTTCTGAATGCCTCGTGTGCCTCAATCGCATAGGTAACACCTCCACCTGCTGAGGTGAGGCCATGATGTATTAATTTTAGGGTAACTGCATGTCTGCAACTTTCTAGAATGTTAGGAACCCCGTTCCCCGTCTGTTTCAGCATCCCCGTGCTTAGATACTATAGGAGGAAATGGTATGGAAAAAGAGATAAAGGTTTGCACAATGTAGGGAAGAATAATCCTTCAAGCTTTATTGAATCTACAGCCAATAAATAGGGTGTACCTACTCAGCCGAGGCGGATTTTCCCTTCCCACACCAGACGTCTCGGGTTAAATGTGAGTCGGGGTCTCTGAGAAAAGCTCGACTGAACTACTCAGATTTGACTGTTAAATAAGAACCAAAACCAATGTTGGCAGCGCCATGTCATGTAGTTCCTAAGAATACTCAGGATCTGCATGTTTGTTGGGCAACATAAACTAAGGTCTTGGTGTCAAGACTGATTCTGGACACCCCCGCAGGAGATGTCTTCCTATAGTCCTGCTAGCTCACAGTGCCACTATAAGCCCCCCTAGTCCTCACCACGGAGCGAATACAAACATGACAACCCTGACCCCTCAGGGATTGTGGAAAGTGTACCGTACTTTTTGCTCAGTCACTCGTGTTCACTTACACTCAGAGAGATACACAGAATAAATGATGGGGCATTTTCATTAAGGATTTATTGAACCAGCATCGTTCTAGTGTAAAACCTATGTGCTGCAGCAATCATTAGACAGAAGCAAATGTATATAAGATTACAAGCACCAAAAGAGTAAATAGTAGGTAGATTTCTACCATGGCGCTAAAGCAATGAATATATGCAGGCATATAAAACACAGTAATCTCTGCGTACTCCTACTAATGCGGACCCTATCTGAATGTACCTAAGTGTATGTATATGTAAAAGCATGTATGTGGGTGTAAAAGCCAGGAATCCCCTAGGAAGAAGCGAACCCCATTACCTAGTGGGAGAGAATGAAGGACACCGTCTTAGTCTCTAGTAGGACACCCCGCGAGGGATATTAGACTGCTGCGTGTAGATGATTCAGCATAAAGGACCCTGTGTCAGCATGGAAGTCTCTCCTCTGTATGCCCAATGATGATGTGCCACTTTTATTCCCACCAGGTGCCCACAGAGGGTCCGCTACGATCTATATGTTATGGTTGCAATTATGAAAATTGACTGAATCAATAATTGTAACTGTGCACAGAAAGCCTGTCGTCCAAGGATAACAATGACTTTTATGTAGAGTGTGCAAGGGATTATGATATGGTACCGAGAATCCTCATGCATAACAAATGAGGGGAGTTTTCAGAGAAAACCACACGACATTTGTTCAACTCATAACTAGGTAAAAGGTCAGCGCCAAAACCGTTATATAGAGAAAGGTAGGACAAATGTAGCTGAAAGGTTGCCTTACTACTTAGGCCTAACTTATAAAGTATAACAATGTGGGCCCCTTAGGGAGGTCTAAGATGAGTCTGGCTGTAGCGTTCTGTATGGTCTGGAGTCTTTGAGGAGCTGAGGGAGCTAGGTGGGGATTCTGTCTAGAGAGCGTTGCCGTAGTCGAGGGGGCTGGTGACGAGAACCTGCATGACGGTTTTTCTGGTTTTGATTGGGATCCATCTGAAGATTCTGCGGAGCATGCGAAGGGTGTGGAAGCAGGAGGAGTCGTCTGTATCGACTTGTCGTTTCATGGTCAGTTGGCTGTCGAGGATGATGCTGAGGTTTCGTGCATGGTCAGTCAGTGTGGGTGTAAGCCCAAGTTCTTCTGGCCACCAGCTGTGGTCATATGTGGAGGTGTTCATCCCCAAAATCTGTACTACTGTTTTGTTGGAGTTGAGCTTGAGGTAGTGGCCTCTTATCCAGTTGCCTATGATGGTCATGGCGTTGGAGAAGTTGGTTTTGGGGTTGGCGGGGTGCTTGGTGAGCGAGAGGATTAATTGAGTGTTGTCTGCATAGGAGAAAATGTTGACTCCATGGGTTCCACTGACGTCTGTGAGGGGGGTCATGTAGATGTTCAACAGCATGGACAGGAGGGATGATCCATGTGGTACGCTGCATTTACTGACCTTGGGTGCGGAGTTGAAGGGGGGCAGTTGGATGGTCTTTGTGTGTCCTGTAAGGAAGGAAGCGATCCACTTGGGGGCGTTTTGCTGTATGCCGATGTTGTAGAGTCTGTTGATGAGTGTGTGGTCAATGCAGCTTCTCCATCCACCCATAACGTTTCTGGGATTAAATTATACTTAGAACGCATAATGACTTGATCTTGAATCAGCTGATCATGCAATCATCCAAAACAACAGGATTTGGCTAACTTCCATAAAGCAAATAGATACTCATTTACTGACTATGTTTTGTTCCTATTTCCTCTTTCAAAACATATACCTATTAATGGCCACGCAGACACTAGGATAATAATATGAATCGAAATCATATGAAGCATTTGGATACACATCCACCTCATCCGCAGTCCTCTCTTTCCACACCATTTGATTTTATTGCCTGACTCTTTCGGGTCCCAGTGAATGTAATAAAATACCTTTCTTTTTGTTGGAAGTTAAAGTATCATTTTGTATTATTTCCATATAGTTAACCAAGTACTCCTTCCATTCATGCCACTTAATGGCAGGTCCGCCTGGAACTGGCAAAAATGGAATAGGTGGCGTCAACATGTAGCCCTGTGATGCACACATTTCAACAGTTAATAATCTCCACCAACAGTACAGAAGGATTTGCTAGGAGCACTTTCCCAAAATCAGTCTCCAATATGTTCTTTCCAGGCTTCACAATCACCAGGGATAACAACTTCCAATCAGTCACCAGGAACAAACAACTTCCCATTGGTTGAATATTACTCCAAGAAATTCCTCGCAAACTGTAGTACCTTCATTCCAAAGACTGACTCCCCCGTGCTACCTCATACAAAGATGTACTCGACACTTGTCCTTTGGCATAACCAGTCTGAAGAAAGAATGCACCACACGTTATATTTTTAATTTGACCTTTGTCACATTCTGCCGTGTAATTTGCCCGAGATTATGTCATCATCGCAATCAAAATGATGGCATGCTTTGTACGCAATGAGACCTTTGTCTGCTCCGTTGTGTTCCCCACTATGCACAGCGGTCTAGATGTTTACTGCAGGTGGTACACTTAACCCGCATGTCACTGACAGGTACACCAAAGTAACTGGAGAGAGGATATGGCCTCACGGCTACAGATGCCGACTTTGGAGCTGGGGAACCAGTTCGAGCCTCGGCTTCGGCTGAGCATTCTTTGATTCTGGGCAAATCACTTAATCTCCCCGTGCCTAAAAAAGAATGAATGTGTCCTTGTGTAACGTAACTGGTGCTCATGTAAAGCACTCCAATACCTTCGGATCGAGTTCGCGCTATATAAATCTGAAAAAACAAAAACTTTCGCAATGACCCACAGTGGTGTGTGCGTCAGCCTCACGTCACGGACACACAGTCCCTGTTAACAGCCACCGTGGAACGCAACCCAAAATACCTTACTTGGGGGCATATTTACAACGAGGCGATAAAAAATTATCGCCGCTTTAGCAGCCGTTTTCGGCCGAAAAGCGGCGATAATTTCATCGCTATATTAGCAAGGTCACGCTAACGCGTGAAACCTTGCTTTAGCGTGGGGATGTCTAACGCCCAGCTTTGCATCTCTAATGAGATGCAGAGTGGGCGTTCCTGACCTGACATGATAGGAGAAATGTCGCTAAGCGACATTTCTCCTATCATCAATCCCCACGCTATGAAGCATAGCGTCAGGAAAAGTAGCGATAACACCTGTTATCGCTACTTTCCTAACACCTGCTTCAGGACTGACTTAGCCATGATATTCTATGGAAGGTGGATATCATGGCTACGTTTGTGAGTCTCTATCAACTAGCTAACGTGAGATATCTCACGTTAGCCAGTTAGCGCTAGGATTTTTATCGCTGATGAGATAAGCGTTGCTAATAGCACGCTATCTCAGCGATAAAAATCGGCGCTAGCCGGCGATAATTACCTGAGCGCTAAGTGCACTCAGCGATAATTATCGCCGGTTGTTGTTGATATGCCCCTTGGATCTGCCGGAAACCATAAATAAGTTATTATATTATTATGAATAGCCACATCCACTCATTCCGTGGTAAAGAAAGCCGCAGAGTTCCTAATTACATGTACGCCAATATTATGTCTTCCTTCTTCCTAGTTTGCATCCATTGATTGACATATGGATTCCAGTGGGGTTGAGTTACTTGTCTCTACTTTGTGGAATCCAAGAGTCACGGATAGAAGAAGCTGAAGACTCTTTTTTATTAAACCCCACAAACAACCAATGTAACCGTCCATCTCCTGCAACCATCCTGCTTCCTCTCCCCACAAATTCTTGATTCCAATTTCCATTGCATCATAGGACGCAATGACATGGAATGGAACCTAGAAGCAACTCTATAGTCTGCCTGCTGCTTTGACGTTCTTGCTAATTTTTTAGCTCAGAAGCCATCACGCCTGAATCATTGCTGTCAACCTCATGTTTCACTATCCCATGTCCCCTTGTAGTAGGTTGTTAGGGTCACAATGTTCCTACAAATGCAATTGGTTTACTGCCTTTCATACAGCTGTGGTTTTGCCTTAGGCCCTTCTCCCCCTACGACCCTGGGATTGCTACCCGATTTCAGTTTGTGTCTAAATCAGCGGTCCTCCCTTCCCATCTGTAGGCAGGAATCCTTCCACCCTCTTTACCTCCATAGTGGTGGCTTTCTATTACAACCCACAACTGCTCATTGCACCATTCTACTTTCCCCCACCATGGCCCCTTCCCCTTGAGGTTTTGCTACATAACTTGCCTGTTTCTCTACTAGCCTCACTTGCTCTGTGTGTACTCATTCCTCTGATTGTTGTTTCTGCCTCTTCAGATGTCACCCAGGTTGTACCAGTCCATATTGATGCTCCACGGGGGAGATCCGCTGCATTAGCACATCTGGTTCTATACATAGAAGCTGAACATGGACCTTTTCTCCTCCTACATACATGACCTGAGAGCAAGTGAGGGTTCTACAAATTGTTGTCCCAAGTAGAATTAACATCAACAATTATCTGCCAAAACACCACGGGATCTAGTGCACGTAGCAGCAGGGGTACCCTGTGCTGTCCCCGGCAAAGAAAACATTCTGCCTCACGGGTGCTTGACCACCACAAAGTTTACTGCGTGATGGTATGGCGCCAGCTTGTTTGGGTGGTAGCGCGGCAGAGAGCAGGAAAAACTAGATAGCTCTAACCAAACTATTCCACTTTGGAAAACAATAGAAGGTGCAAGAGATCCTCATCGGCTGGACCCGGCGTTTACTAATTGTTTATGCTTTAGTGACACTGGACCCACGTGGTTCAGTGGCTGACACCTAGCCACTGTGATAAAACTCACAAAAAGTATGTCTGGTAAATCCATAAAGGAAAGAGAAAGAGAATTAAGGAAGACATGTATGTTTATGCGTGTGTTATGTGTTTTTTTTTTTCAAGGTCCCTGGTGTGGGCTACAACTCTCCGATGGGGAGGAGCTGAGGTGTTTTGAATAATGATGAGTGATGTTAAAGGGTAAGTGAGGGGCAGAGTGCAAAGAAAGAGCTGGATAAAACGATCACAAAAGGACTGAATAGACTTTATTGGATGGTCCTCAGGATAGGGCTAAAAATATGAGAGGACTAGGCGATTTGACCATATATAAACCATACAGATGGTCAACATGTTTCTGCCCTTTGTCAACCCCAAAAGGGGTTCTGGGGCATTCGTCAGGACCTTGATTATTAGTCACTGTGCTTCTAACTTAACTCCCTGTCCCCATAGGGAAGGGTGTACCTCGGTCTTGCACTTTGTGTCCCGCTGCAGTCCCGATTATGTCTACATACTAGACTTGGGGATCTCTCTGCAGACAAGAGTGGAACCCCTTGCTCTGGGCACCTTACACAGGCATTGATGGCCACCCTCCACTCCGTTGAGCACTAGTGACGGTCTGGAGTTCGTCTTACGGACCCCTGACCACATTGTTATGAGGTTCTCTTGGGATTGCGATCCATGCACATAAATCATCATTGACCGCTCTATCCGAGTCATTTGTGTTGCATCTCTCTGTTACTCATGCTATGTGATATGAATATGTATCTGTCTGAATATTGCGTTGTTGCGACCAGCTGGACTGGTTGGAGTACGCAGCTTTATGTCACCTCCATGGTGTAGCCTCTAGAGTAAGGCTCCTAGTTGGCCTTCTTGTACCTAATACCTGCACCCACAGGACACATACCCTGATGACTTTAATATTTTATACTAGACTGGCTATCAGTTGACTATTTGACGTTTTCACCATTTCATGCAATTTATTCAGTAGTTGGCATGAAGTGTTAAGTGCTGAATCAAGTTAACCTACATGTTTTTACCAGTTTCTTTGTTGGTCCTCCCTGTTTCTCTATTTCCACTTGATGCCATTATAGATCTGCAGTTGAGGCGCTACCCAGTGGCTTGAGAGTCGACTATTTCCATTTTACCTTAGGTAAATAGCTCATGTAGTATACTCACTGGGCATCACTTTGGTTTTTGATGGGCACTGCATACACCCAATTTAAAAAAGCATGAGTAGAAACCATGTTTATCCCTTCAGTTGAGTTATTGAGAGTGCTTCTTACTAATGTATGCATTATTTGTTCTTTTAAGAACCACGGAGGACCCAGGGTACATTCAAGCCATCACCGTTCTCACCAGGCTTACCTCTATTAGGCCGGTATTTTCTGAATTGTTTCCTTTTTGATTGGAAGTAGAGTGACTAATTATCCAAGTCCTGACGAATGCCCCAGAACCCATTTTGGGGTCGATAAAGGGCAGAAACATGTTGACCATCTGTCGGGGTTACATATGGTAAAATCCCATAGTCCTCTCATTTTTTTAGCCCTATGCCAGAGGACCATCCAACAAAGTCTATTTAGTCCTCTTGAGATAGTTTAATCCATCTCTTTTTCTTTGCACCCTGCACCTCATCCTTTAACATTGCTCATCATTCTTCAAAACCCCTCAGTTCCACCCCATTGTGTAGTTGTAGCCCACACCAAGGACCTTGCGATCCGGGTGTGGGGAGGGAACCCAATGATGAAGCAGGTCACCCTCGGGTGAGTGAGGGTTCTCGTCCTTTAAAAAGCTCTCTTCTGTTAGAAATATGCACATAACATACACATGCATGTCATCCATAATTCTCTTTCACTTTGCTTCATGAATTTACCAGGCTTACTTTCTGAGAGTTTTATCATACATAGGGAGGAGTACATGCCTGGTTGTGCCTCTCTCACTAGATTCCTCGTGTGAATGTGACATAGCCACTGTGTCCATAGCAAAAAATACAGGCCTGGCCGTGCACATAATTGCTTGGAACCAGCTGTAGCGGTAGTGCCCCATCAAATGAATAGTTCCTATGCCGTTGGTAAGTTGACACATGTGGGATTTATTTTAGCAGATAAGCCAGAAAAGCAAGCGCATCATTCAGTGTCCTGTCTGTCCTGCAATCCACTTCCAACTTCCGCCACCTGCAGTCTTTATTCTAGAATCGGAACACAGGAGGACACTAGATGATGCACCCAAAGAACATTCTACTAACAGGTAGTGGCGTAACAAAATTCCCCGCAGTGTGGGGGGCCCCTCTGGCACTGGCAGGTCCCTAGCCTTAGAACTCTGAACTGGATCAGGAGCGCTGGCGGCCCCCTGCAGGTACTTCACAGGCAGGCCCCCTCAAGTTTTGTTACGCCACTGCTAACAGGTAAGTACAACTGATAATATACCAGTAAGAAATAATATGTTAAAACACATATAATAATAGCTAAAGCAATTACAATAAAGAAATACACACTTACACTAAGTATACAGAATACGACAAAGGGAGCAGCGCATAGAAAGCCAAAGCACCAGGGAGCTGAAATATGTGGCACTAATGTATTTTAGTGCTGTAATGTGGATACCGGCACTAAAATGTGTTAGTCTAATCCTTGATGTGTGGTCCTTGGCAGGGCTGCCAATGCCACTTTTTTTTTTTTGTTAAATATTTTTATTGACTGCACATTAACATACAGATCTCTGCGCCTACAACCCAGGGGGCCGGCTACAGTGTTGCAAATATTAACCCAACAGCACCGGTTATCCCACATCCCGGAGGCCGGGCATCACCGTGTGCAGCCGGCACAGCTCCTGCAGTATTCCAATTCGCTTTCACCGGAAATCCTTGTCTTAGGAGCGACCCCCTGACAGTTGCAAGGTCTAAGCGTGTTTTACCCGTATCCTGTTGTTCCCAGTTCCGTACCTTTGGCATTGAACTCTAAACCCCCTATCCCCGCCCTGGAATCCCACCAGGCCCCCCCAGCCCACCCACCTATTCCAAACTGTTGAGGTCACCTGTCAGCCGCCACCGTATCAATAGTTGTGCACTCAATGCTCACCCACATCCCGACACCTTGAAGCATCCCTGAAGATCTTCATCACCTCTAATCTGGTCCCTCCAGTGCGGATTCTATGCCTCCACCCCACCAGCACTCTCCCCAGGATCCTCTCTCTGAACTGCCTCCATGCTGGAACACCCCGGGGCGCTTTCCGCTTCCGTATCTCCCTTGCCAATATATTCCGCGTACAGTCCCCAAACGTTTTTTGGCCGGCTGCGCGGCGGCAGCAGCTCACTGAACCTCTCTGTCTGAGTACAACAGTAGAGTACATCACGTTTCCACTGCGCCACTGTGGGTAATGGGTCCCGCATCCAGCACATCGCGACACGCCGTTTCGCAACCGGCATCCCTATGTCTACCAAACGTCGCGCCGCCCTTGGCACTACCCTGGAGTGTCCCAACAGGGCCACAGCCGGATCTGGAGCCAACTCCACCTCTGCCACCCTCGCTATCTGCCGATAGATTGCCTCCCAGTAGCCGCGTATGCCAGGGCAGTGCCACGCCAGGTGCATAAAGTCTGCCACTGGGTGCTTGCATCTTTCACACGTCGACTCTTCTCGCAGGCCATAACGATGTAGTCGCTCCGGAGTATAATAAATCCTGTTTATAAATTTGAAATGGACCAGCCGGTGTTTGCCATGCAGGGAGATGCGTCGTATCCCCGTGCAGCAGTATGCCCACATGGCGTCGTCAATTGTAATTTCAAGATCTCTCTGCCATGCCAGTCGGGCCTTAGTGTACTCCTGCAACCTTTGCGACTGCGCCATGCGATATAATGTAGAGATCAACTTATGGGGATTTTTGTTCTTAATAATAAAGGACAACTCCGGAACCTCCGGTGGTTCCGCCATGTCATCCCCCAGCAGCTGTCTCCAAGCATGTCTAACTCTATGGTATTGGAAACGTTGCAACTGCGTGCCACCCCCTACCGACGCGGCCACTTCCTCCCATGTCTTAACCACGCCGTTCACGAACATGTCTCCCATGGTGTGTACACCCAACGCTCGAAGTGACCGCACCACCCCCTCTTCCTTGCCGGGGGACAGCCACACCGCCCAGTCAAGTGGCATTGCCGGTGAATAGAGCTGCGCCCCCGACGTGCGCTGTAATATATTGTTCCAAGCATGCCGGGTTGAATTCAAAGAGTCTAAGAACCCCGTTCGGCGGTCCGGTGGCTCGAAAATGACAGCGGGGAGCGGGAGCGGCGCTGCGAACAAAGTCTCCAATTTGAGGTACGGGACAGCCCCGTCCCCATGTATCCAACTGTGCGCCTGAGTCCCCTGCGCCACCCTGTAATACAATTCCAGGTCCGGCGCTCCCAGGCCGCCCAGATGGTAGGGCAACGTCAGGACCCGCCAGCTGATTCGTGCCTGCTTGCCCGCCCACGCCAACCTAAGCAGGGACGCCTTCAGCCGAGCGAAGAAGGCGCGCGATAGCACCATGGGGATGTTGACAAACAAGAACAGAAAACTAGGGAGCACCACCATCTTCATGATGGATATGCGTCCCAGCAGCGAGAGAGGCAGCTTGATCCAGGTCTCCACGTCATCTTCGAGTTTACTGATTGCCCTGCCATAATTCTCAGACAGCACTACCTCCGAGTCCATATGCAGCTGGATCCCCAGGTAACGGACCGCGTCGTCCGACCACTGCAGTGGATATTCCATGTCAAAGGGGGCCGTGACCGGCGTCAACGGGAACACTATAGACTTGGTCCAGTTAACCTTCAGACCTGAGAGTGCTCCATATTGAACCACTTCCCGCAACACCGGGGCCAGGTTGTTTTCTGGGTCCCTGACGTATAGCAAAGTGTCATCCGCGTATGTGGAGACCACTATCTTATAAATTGGAAAGTTAATTCCCCTCAGACTATGATATTCACGCAGAGCACACGCCAATGGCTCCGCCACCAGTGCATACAAGATAGGCGACAGGGGGCAGCCCTGTCTCGTCCCTCTCGAAATAGGCATCGCATCATTAACACGGTCTCCCAGCCGTAGTCTCGCAGTGGAGCCACTATACAGCACCCCGATCAGCTGCAGGAAGACCGGGCCCAGCCCCATTCTGGTCAGGACCTGCTGCATGAACGGCCACTCTACCGAGTCAAAAGCCTTTTCCATATCAAGAAAAACAGCTAATGCCCGCGTGTCTGGGCGCACATGTTGCATGACTCCAAACACCGTTCTCAGATTGTACGTGAGGTTCCTGCCGGGCACGAACCCCGCCTGTTCAGGGGCTACAAGGTCCGGGGTGAGCAACGCTAGGCGAGTGGCCAACACCTTAGCGTATAGTTTAGCGTCAACGTTCAGCATTGACAACGGCCTATAAGAACTGCATTCCTCCGGCGGCTTACCCGGTTTGGAATCGCCACCAGGAGAGCCGCACGCATGCTCCCTTTAACGCACATGTCATCAAACAATGTCGATATGTGTGGAAGGAGCTGATCAATAAAGGCTCGGTAGAATGCAACAGTGAGGCCATCCGCTCCCGGGGTGCTCTGCGCTTTCATGCCTGCCAGTGCCTCCAGAATTTCATCCCTTTCAATAGGCAGGGCCAGAAATTCCCTGTGCTCGTTCGTAAGAAACGGCAGCTTAATATAGTCCAGGTAGTCCCCTATGCTATCCTCCATACCAGTCTGTTGAGAAGCATACAGCTTAGTGTAGTACGACTGAAAGCGCGCCACTATATCTTCCTCTTCCGTTAAGAGCAAACCTTCCTCCGATCGGACCTGGGTGATGACGGATCTACGTCTACGGGCTTTGAGCAAATTTGCTAATATCGATCCCGGTCTATCACCCTCCCCATACACCCTGGCGGTAGCGTACTTCCCCAAATGCAGTACCTCTGCATCAGCGGTCTCGTGGAATTCTGCCAGTAGAGTCTTCATCTCCTCAGGGACGCCCTCATCCTGTGCTACACGCTGTTTAGCCTCCAGGGCCTCCAGTTTGCGTTCCAGCATCGTAAGGCGCTGCCTAATGTCTCGTAGCACCCCCGAGTGTTTGGCCATCGCCACTCCTCGGATATAGACCTTAAAGGTCTCCCAGATAGTCTGGAAGTTGTCCACGGACCCTAGATTGGTATCAAAAAATTGCCCAATGGCCTCCGCCAGTTCCTCCTTAAAGAGGGGGTCCAGCAGCGAGTATGGGGGAAATCGCCAAAGAAATGGCGGAACCGTCTTTCTGGGTGCAGCCAATGACATCAACACAGGAGAGTGGTCAGAAAGTGTGCGCGGGAGCACCGCACAGGCTCGCACCTGCGAAAGTAGAGACGAGGACACAAGCCAATAATCTATCCGTGTATGCAAGCTGTGGTATGCCGAGTAGTGTGTGAAGCCCCCCTGTTCCGGATTACGAGTTCTCCATACATCCTCCAGATCTAAGCAGAGCATTTCTCGCGTAATCGCCTTTGCCGCCGCTGACTGCGCCCGTGCCGGACCTCCCGATCTATCCATCCCGGGGTTCAAAACTACATTAAAGTCTCCTCCCCACAGCACATTCCGCGCTCCTTGGTCTCTAGCCGTGCCCGCCAGCGCTGTGTAGAATTCAGGGCAATCATAGTTCGGCCCATAACAGTTAACCAGCAGTAAATCCAAACCTCCGCCCTGAAAGCGCGTTAGCACAAATCTGCCTGTGCTGTCCGTAGCAATGAGCTGCGTTCTATATTCCGCCCGGGGGCGGACCCATGTCTCTAGAGTGTGTCGTGAACCCCGCCGCATGCGCGTCGCAGAGCTCCCTGGAGCGCAGCATAGGACTATTAGTAGGAAGATGCGTTTCTTGGATGAAAGCTATATCTATCTGATGTCTCTTAAGGTAGTGCATAACTTTACGGACCTTACGGTGATCATTCAGGCCCCTAACATTCCAGGTCAGGATTCTGAGAGTGCCAAGGCGTTCAGCCATATCTGTGCTGGTCATGGACAGCAGTTGTGCCGGGGCGCCAATCGCCCGCAGCTCTGTGTCGTAAGGAGCAGGCGCGTACAAATATACAGTTCAGTGCATACCGACAGTTAAACCTCAAAACCCTACAACTGGAACCCCACCCTCCCCCCACCCACGGCAGACCCGCCCCAACTTGGCCTTGCCGATTCCCATGAATGGGCGCCCTAAACCTCCCGCCTCCCTACCCCCAACTTACTGACCCACTGAAAGCTGTGGCACGCACTCGCGGGCAGAGGTTGCTCAGCGCTCACACCCTAGCGTGGAAGCGCCTAGTCCCTAACAGCTACCACCCGGTCCGGCGACCCTTTAGCTGCCCGTCCTCCACCCACCCGCTATAGTCGACCGCGGCTCCGCGGCTGTAATCTGGGCATAAGAACTCAGGAGCTCCCGCACACGCCCACCAACAGAGTGACCATATAGTTAAACCCCTCGGGCAGTGGGCTTCGCGCTCGAGCCCAGCTGGTTTAACCCCCGCTGTGGGCCCGCGGCCGCTCCATCGGCGGGAGGATGTGTACAATACCCCACTCTGCCCGCACTCAGCTAACCTGAGCCCCGCAACCCGCATCAACCCACCAACCCCAGCTCAACTCCGCTCAACAGTCAATGAATTCAACCAGTCTTGCCTGCCCTTCGGGGTCAATCCTGCTCGTCCAGTCCGCCATCCCTCGCACCTTCCTGAAGCTGCGTCGCGGGGTTCCTTTGCTGCTCCTTAGCCCAGTCCTTCAGCGCTTTCTGCAAAGCTTTAGGGTCCAGGAAAATATGTGATTTGCCCTGTCTGTTGACCCGCATTTTGGCCGGGTACAGCATCGCATAATCCAAGCCCAACTCCCGGAGCTGTTTTTTGGCTGGGGCGAACTCACGTCTAGCTTCCTGCACTCTGGCTGTGAAGTCCGGAAAGAGTGAGATAGTCGACCCCTCGTATGTCAAGGTTTTCTTTTCGCGGGCCACCCTCAGAGCAGCATCCCTGTCTCTGTAGTTCAACTGTTTCGCGATAATTGGTCGGGGTGGTGCTCCCGGTGGGGGCCTGGGGCCCAAGGATTTGTGCGCCCTCTCCACCACGAACATCCCCGAAAACACCTCCTTTCCCAATAGTTTGACCAGCAGCGTCTCTACGAAGCATTCCATACGGCCCGTCGCAGTCTTCTCCGGAAGGCCTGTAATGCGCAAATTGCACCGACGTGTACGGGCCTCTAAATCCTCCGTTTTGTCTTGTAACACCTGCAACTGGCGCTCGAGTTTCCTTTGGCCCACGTCCAGGGACGTCTGCGCTCCCTCCACCTCCGAGAGACGTCTGTCTGACTGGTCCAGGCGCTCCGCATGTTGGTCTATACGCTCGCCCATGCGATCCATCCTGTATGATAGTGCATCGATCTTGGCTCCGAGGGAGGCTATGCCACTCTGCAACCCTTTCTCCATTGACAGCAATAGTCCTCGAATGTCCTGCTCTTCCTCCGGGGGGGCAGGTGTGCTCCCCGTCGCCCCCTCCAGGGGCACCTGGGCTTTGGGGCGCCGCTGCTCGAATGTCAACTTGGGCTGGGATTTATCGGTCTTGCCCATCTCAAGTCACAGCACCTCGCAGCGCGGTTCGCTCCCCCAGAGCGCGCCAAGCCTGTGCTCCATGCGCTTCGCTGCACTGCTGGGCCTCTCTCCGCAGTCTCCGCTCGTTTGCGCTTCGCAGCGACTGCCCACACAGCTTGCACCCCGTCTCCGTACGCACGGGGGCCCAGTCTCCCAATCGCTGCACCCCTCTCTGCTCTGCTCCGGTTAGCACTGTGCCAGTCCACAGCTACACTCCGTTAGAGACCAATGTTCCAACTTGGGGCCAGGAGACACCACCACACCCAGACCTCCCTCGCTGTTATATTCTGCAGCCGACAGGGACCACAGCCGGGCATCCGCCTCACCAGCTACAGGTTCTCAACATGTGCGGCCTCTTCTTCGCTGCCACAGCGCGGTCACTCCGGTCTCCACGTCAGAGTCTTTGGCCAGGGAGCGGCCGTTGTGCGCCCCCAGCGTGCCCCAGTCAGCTCGCCCTCGACACTCACCGCTCCGACGTCCGACCGCGCCGCACCCTCACCGCTGGAGCCAGGCACCGGATCGCCGGGTCCTCCGCACGCCAGACGCAGCGCGGTCAGCTCAGGAGCTCCCAGGTGGGTCTCCGCTATGCCACGCGGCGGCAAGCTTCTCTGTCCCCTCACTCGCGCTGGTGCTCCCCTCCGTTGCGCACGCCTCAGGGTTACTCCTTCCGATGCCGCAAGTGATGGCGATCAGCCCCAGGCCGGCCCCTCCTCGCGTGGCCGGCCGCACGCTCACTTACGCACAGCCGTCCGTGCCTGCACGCAATGCCGGGGATCTCCGGCCCAGTCCGCTCTCGGCGTCGTCAGCTCCCGCTGCTGCTCTACAGCCCGCCCCGGGCTCAAGATTCCGCCAAACGGTTGCACGGCCGGGTAGGCGTCTCTGCCACTGGTATGAGGTATTCTTTTAGGTGGTTGGGGCAGGATTATTGCCGGATCGGTTGGGTAGCTCGCCGGAGCTCCGAGCTCAAGCAGCCATCTTCGCTGCGAGCTAAGCTCCGCCCCCCGCTGCCAATGCCACTTATTACGGTGAGTGTAAAGGTTATTTTAATGAGGCAGATGAATATGTTTTGGATCTCTCTTAAGGAGAGGATTGGAATGACAGCTTGGAGCAAAATATCACTACAAATAAAGAGAATAAAGGTGAAATTAGAAACCCTTTGGTTGAGTTGATGTTTAATCCTGTTGATATTCTTCATCCATGAAGCACAGAGTGGTGGCCTTCGGCACATGTTGGTGAGTTTATAGGCTTCTTGATGAGAAAGCTCATGGAGAAAGAAGCTAGGAATGTTCTGAAGGTAGTGTCTGTCCAAGGCTAGTGCTTAAAAATAAGGTCTGTGTAACTCCATATTTAATAATGTTTTTCTTTACACTGGGTAGCTGTCCAAGGAAAAGATTATAGAGAACTCTAAAGCAGTGCAAGGACCGTGTTCCTGAAGTGGTAGGTCCTTTAGATATGATCTTGGATAACACCGAAGAGGCGCATTGTAAAGAGGTGCAGGTAGATTTTCTGCATGCCAACAAGCTATAAGTTTAGCGAGAGCTGCTAATGTGACTTTAATTTTTTAGAGATGTAAAGCCATTACGATGCGTATTAGCCCTGACCAGTTCAAGCTAGCTAAGAGGGAACTTGTGGTGAATTCAACGGGCCTTCTGTTTGTTGGCAGTTTGGTGAAGACAATTGGCAAGTATGTCTCCATGTTCACTGCTTTGTAAAAGGCTCAAAGTTACTTAAGGAGAGTCTTTAGGGGCAGTGGAGTTTTTGAAAAAGCCAAAGGATGGAAAGATTCATCCTGCTGTGGTTTCCAGGGGTCACCATATAATTCTGGAGGAAGAAGGGTGTTTCATGAATTCCATTCTGATACATGATTCTTCCCACAAAGACGGAGGTCAAGTAGAGGACGATCAGGAAGAGGAAGAGCAATGCTATGTCCCAGGATAAGTATGAAGAGTCTCACTTGTTCATCCCAAGAAAAAGCAGGTGAAAGATTGAATATGTGTCCAGACAATTGGAAATTGATTACAGGTGACCCATAGCTGCTGCAAACTGTGAATGGTTATGTGATTCAATTTGTGGGAAATCCGTGACAGGACAGAGCACCACACATGGTAGAGTTCTCACAGGATCAGAGATCTCCGGTGGATTTAGAAGGGGCTCACATTTTGGACAAAGGTACTGCTGTACACATGCCGGAAGAGCCAAAACAAACGTTCAGAGTTCCTTTTCTTAGTAGAAAAGGACAAAGGATGGCGCCTAGTGATAAATGTAGGAGATCTGAATTGGATGTGGAATATCATCATTTCAAGATGGATGGAATCCACCTACTTAGTGATATCCTTCAGGAGGAAGATTGATCAGTAAAACCGAATCTGAGGGATGCATATTTTATGATTCATATGGATTATGTGAGTCAGTAATATCTCCAATTCAAACGGGGTGCCATCTTTACCAATTCTTTGTTTACCTTTTGGCATGACATCAGCACCCTGGTATTTCGCAAAGGTAATGAGACCAGTAGCAGTATGATAGAGCGAGCGAGGTGTGTGTTTGATTATGTATCTGGACGACTTTCTAATTAGGATTTGAGAGAATTGGTAGATCATTTGAGAATGTGCAGATATGTTGGAGGGTTTGGGATTTCTAATAAATCAGGAAAAATCAATCATAGTCCCAAGCTGAATATTGGAGTTTCTGGGTTTTCAACACTGTTGAGTCTTCCTTTCAAGAAAGTTAATTTAATCATTGTTTGTTAATTCTGGATCAGGTTCCTTTTAGAATGCTTGCTTGAGGTTTTGGGTCTCCTGTCTTCTTCTATTCAGGCAGTCCCCCTCATTACTGGTGTCTTCAACGGTTGAAAGTGAATTATCTTTGGAAGGGAGCTTGGTACGGCAATTATATGTTTTTGGCAAAAGAAGCCAGTGAGGGATCAGGATGGTGCTTAAACAACTTTGAAGCCTAGAACGCAGGAGCTATATTTGGTGTGTCCTCAGAGTATGTTGTAAAATTGGATGAGAGTCAACTTGGTTGCTGTGCAAGATTAGACAGTTTACACCTTAGGGGTGAATGGATGAAGAGAGAGATTGTCACATATAAATTATTGGACTTGAAAGCAGGTCTGATTGCACTTCAGTGTTTTTCAGAACATGTAAACAAATTTGAGATTCTTCTACGGATAAATAATTTGTGTAATGAACAGCTAAAATATTGTCTATGGGGGAAGCAGATTGAAGAAGCTGATGGAATTGGCAGTAGAGTTTTAGAATTATTGTCTAAAGCACAAAATCTCTGTGATGGCAGAGTTTTTACCAGTTCAGGGTAATGTGATATGTGTGGAATTTCCAACAATTCCACGATTACAGTGTTTGGAAATTGAATTGGTATTTAGGAGAATCCAGAGTTTAGGTCCTCTGAGGGTAGATCTATTTGCGCCAAGGTTGACCACCCAGCTTCTAATATAGCTCAGCTAAAGATCAGATCAGAGTCCAAAAGCAGTGGATGCTTTTCTGTAGGACTGCAGATTTCTGAAGGGTATGCTTTTCCACCCATTTCAGGTATTCAGAGGTTATTGATGAAAGTAAGGAACCATGGATGTCAATTAATATTGGTGATTCCTTTTGGGGTAGGTCAACTGTAGCAAAAGAAGGTACTTGGAATGAGTCAACAACACCAATCAGCAAGTAACTCTCATTAATGAGCAGCGTAAACAAGTGTACAAATGGCTTCCCAGGCGACCAGCAACTGATGCCGAATCTTGAACACCAATCCCTTTTCTTCACCTCTCACACACTATCACACGCTCCCACCAGCTTCAACCGAGACATGAAGTCAATGTGTGATGAGTGTGGAGTAACTTATAAGTCTCCACACCTTACCACCCTCAGACTAATGGGCTTCAACAAGACCCTTAAAGACATGATTATGATCCTACCAGAGCCCATGAGGTGGAAATGGGATGTCCTCTTCCCATGCCTTCTTTTCGTTTAGAGGGAGAAGCCATAGAAGAGAGTAGGGTTCAGTTCTTTTGAACTCCTGTATGGCCGTCCTGCTGGGATACCTCTCAATCTGGTAAGGAGCGGTGGGAGCAAGCTCCCATGAAGTCCCACGATGTAGTTGGCTAAATGTTGGCTCTTATAAACCAGATGCAGTGCTTCTGGAAGAAGGTGCCTGAGAATCTGAAGTCAGATAGTAGGTAATAAAGCTCTGGCATGACCAGAAGGCCTCTGGTGGAGTTTCAGCCTGGACAAATGTGTGTGTTATGGAGGGAGTTGAGCCCATGGCCCTCCAAGACTGCTGATCAGGGTCTTATGAGGTGAAGGAGAAAAATAGGGCGGCCACCTACATGGTGTACTTCAAGACCCCCAGGAACCCCTTAAGGGTAGTCCATGTTAATTGCCTCAAACCACACTATGAGAAGTCTGAAGTCACCATATTCCTGTTGACAGATGATGGGGTGGAAGAGGAGAATGACCTATCCCTTACTTCCTATCTTCCAAGGAGTAGGATGGGTCAGTGGAAGGTGTCAACCTCTTCCCTATCCTGACTCCAAAACAGTAGAGGGACTGACACCAGTTGCAAGGGAAATTTTCCTACCTGTTCTCCATCAACCTCTAGGCTTACAGAGTTGTTTACCTATTATATAAATACAGGGCACAGTATGCCTGTAAAGATCAAAATTTACAGACTAACAAGGTGAGGGCTAGCATCAAGGAAGAAGTGTCCAAGATGCTTGAATTGGAAGTGATTGAGCACTCCAATAGTCGCTGGGCCAGCCCAGTGGTGCTGGTACCTAAAGCCACCCCACCAGGCACCACTGAAGAGAACTTAGGTTCTCTGTGGATTATAAGGGATTCAACTCAGTTGCCAACACTGATGCTCTTGCCAACCCCCGAACTAATGAGCTCATAAATAGGTTGAGTGCTACCAAATTACTCAGTATCCAGCCGGCACTGAGAGGCATTAGGGGCGGACTCCAACCCCAGAGTATCCTTCGGCTGCTGTTCCTGCGCCCGGAGGCGCTTAAAGGTCCTTTGGGCTCCCACCGCCCGGGAGCCGGTATCCAGCCGGCATTGAGAGGCATGGTGAGTGTCTACATACATTGCTTTCATTTTGCACAGCTTGCTACTTCTCTGGTCCATTCGTTTACAGTTTAGTGCATATGAACTTTGATTATGGGGAAAAGAAAGGCGGAAACAACTAATGGGGATAGACAAACGCTCAAGAGCCAGCACATCGATCTTGTCCTTCCTGAATCAGGCTGTGGGAGTATTGTCCAAGGAGATTCATAGTGCTGAAATAGAGATAGCAGGGAACCATCAAGTCCTACCCCCTGAGAGCCAAGTGGAATGTACTTTGACCGGGGATGTGGGCGATTTAAATAACCACATAAACAATCATATAATCAGCCCTCCCCATGTCTCTCTATCGCTCTTGACCGCGCTGCTAGTACTCCTAGCGCATTGGATTTGCTGCCCACACCAAGGGACTCATTGTTGAAATGCACCGCCAAAACACACAAACCGGGAACTAGAATGGGAGTCAGACGCAAAAATTCCCCCCAGGGTTTGCTGTGCCGACCAAGTCTAGCAAGCCCAACAAGAAGATTATCCCTGAGCTGACTGCTAGGAAGAAGCCCAATAAGGTGATCTGGACTGAGGCCCCCACAAAGCCTTTGATATCCTTAAGGAGGCTGTGTGTACAGCACCTGCACTCAATGCTTCGGACTTCTCCAAATAATACATTGTGCAGATAGATGCTTCAAGGCATAGGAGCTGTGATCACACAGCTAAATGAGGAGGGACTAGACCAACCTTTAGCCTTCATAAGTAGCAGACTTTTCTCCAGAAGGCAGAGTGCTACTGAGAGAGAAGTCTTTGCTGTGGTCTTTGTATTGAAGAAGCTGAGACCATACCTGTTTGGGACTCACTTCCGAGTTTAGACAGACCTCAGTCCCCTTAGATGGTTCATGCAGATGAGGGTTGAGAATTCCAAACTGCTGAGGTGGTCCATCTACCTACAGGGAATGGACTTTACAGTGGAACACTGCCCTGGGTCTGATCACTCCAATGCTGATGGTTTATCTGGGTTCTTCTGCCTTAATAATGAGAACTATAAGGAGGGTGGGTAGCCATCACAGCTTTCAGCTGCAGAGAGTTCGTTAGACCAGACAGCCTTTGGTAAGCTCTTCCACCAAATGTTTTGCCTGCTCTCCTCCAGTTTCCTGAAATTAGTTGTTGTAGGACTTAGGACGCTGTGTACTTTATCGCTGCTAACCAATGCTAAAGTGCTTGCACCTTAAAACATGGTAAAACTGGCTTAGACCAATTGGCACATTTCATTTACTCATACGTCCGTAGTAAAGTGGTACTACATGTACCCAGGGCCTATAAATGAAATGCTACTACTGGGTCTGCAGCACTTATTGTGTCTCTCACTTACATAACCCTCTAAAACATGTCTCCGGCCTGCCATTGCAGCTTGTGTGCAGTTTTAAACTGCCAGTTCTCTTGCTAAAATGAACCTTTTCCCAAGCCTAAACTTCCATTTGAAAACATAACTCATCCCTAAGGCAAGCCCTAAAGAGATTACAGGGTAGGGGGCATTGGATTTAAAAAGTAGGACATGTACTTAAAAGTTTTACATGTCCTGATAGTGAAAAACTCTAAAATTGTTGTCTCATTACTGCGATGCCTGCGTCTCCCATAGGATAACAGGCTACCTCATTACATTGCATAAGTGATAACTTTTGTTTGGGAATAGGTACATGTGAGAAGTTGGCCTGGCATATGCTGGTCACTAGTTATAGCGGCCACCTTGCACCAGTCCAATTCGACTCTTGTGGTAGATAGGTTTAAGACAACCTTTAAAGAAAGCTATCCTAGTGGTAGCTGTGGAGAGCAGCCTTCAGGCTAAGTCTCTGAGGAATGTAAAGTAGCTTGTTTTACCTTATAATCTCTTGAATTACCAAATGAAACGACACCACACAGGTATATATATCAAATATATATGTATTTATTTCTAAATATACTCTACTAATCTCTTTATGAGATTAGAGCCAGGTAAACATTCAAAAGATCAACAGTTCTCAATAAATTAAGCACAAATATGGCTGTAGCCCTAGGGGCGTACCAGACCATATACTAAAATAGTGGTTTAACAAACTCGACTTGCAATATGAAGAGGCCTAGGGCCTTGGGAATCGCTGGGGCTTCACTTCTGCAGTGTTAGCAGGTAAGTAATCAGCCCACAGGAGACGCGTGCAGTGTCTAAACACACACGCGGGTTTCAATGCGTTTCAATGGCAAATGTCGCGGTTTGTATTTTACAGTTCTAGGGCACTTCGGAGTGGACAACAAGCAAACAACTTACAGGGTAAGTATTTCGAGAGCCAATGCACACTTGGGCACCATAATGCAAGAGTTACCTCACCCAGGGAAGCCGGGTGCATACGTGTCCTTTGGTGTCGGGTCGCGATGCTGTTTTCAATGGAGATCGCTGAAGACTTGCTGCTTGTGTCGTCGAGAGAAGTGTCCGCTGGAATCCGAAGATGGATTGGAGTTGCAGAAGACCTAGAAATTATGGGGACAGAGTTCAAAGTCACTTGCCAGTGACCGGTGGCCAGCAAGATGGATGACCACAGCTGTTGCGTCTCTTCAGGTCGCTGATGTCGTTTTGTCTCTTCGCTCACGAGGACCAGGAGGGATCGATGAAGACCAGCAGCTGGATTCGGAGGGTCCCACAACGTCTGCAGCTGTTGACGGTGTCGGCACTCGGTTTGGAGCCAACAAGCCTTGGCAACTGCAAGTCTCGTGTGGATAGACGATTGTCAATGGAGCAGACCAGCAAGATCTGATGGACTTACCCAGTGAGGGTAAGTGAGGGCAGGCCCAGAGCAACCAGGCAAGCCCTTGAAGGTGATGTGGAAGTCTTCTGGAGAGTCGCTAGCCAACGGGCAAGCAACCGCGAAGACGCCTTTGCAGGAAAAGTTCACCAACAGCCCACGGTCACTCGGGACGAGGTAGGCCGCTGATCTTCGGGACTAAACCTGCTCGGGACTTGGACAACAAGTGGTCCAAAGCACAACTTTGTTGGACGTAGTTTAGGGCTTGCACTCGAAATCAGTGCACGGTTCCCTGGTATTGCTGTTCCTCGTCACTCGTGGGGTCCAGATGCCACAGCTTCGCTGGGGACTCAAAATGGCCGTCGAGAGGTCAGGAAATCTGCTTCAGGGGACGCAGGGACTTCGGGCTCCGGCGGGAGCGGTAAAGTTTGCAACCGTAGTTCAGTAGTTTTGGCGCCTGCCAAGCAGGGGAGTCACTCCTTGACTCCAAGGGAGATCCTTCGGTCTTCTAGAGATAGTAGAAAGTTGAAGGGCCAGGATTCTTCTTCGTAGAGCGTCGTCCAGGTGTAATCTAAATTGCATTGGCAATGTGTGGTATCTTATAGTGAAAAGATGGGAGGGACTAGCTCTATGACGACTCCTCTAGGAGGGTCAGGGTAGTGGGTGGTTACACCCACTTCCCTTTGTCCAGTTTCGCGCCAGAGCAGGGGCAGGTAGCCCCTGAACCGGTTTGAGCTGGCATATGCACAGAGGAGCCTACTGCTCCCCCAGTGCAGGACTTCAAAGCACTCTAAGAGTGCACCCACCCAGCTCCAATACACTAAATCCTGTCTGGGAGGTGGTGACACCTCCCTGTGACAGGAAACCCTTTGTTGAGCTCCCTCCACTGCGAGTTTCGGTCAGCAGCAGGAGGGCAGCCCGGTGTCTGTGCTGGTGGCATCCATTTTGTGATGTCAGGGCTCTAGATGATTTCTACCGTGTAGTACAGTGTGTACATGTCGTCCCCTCTAGAAGGGTGGGATCCTACTCCCACACCAGTTACTGGTGTGGGGGTAGGATTCCAAGTTGTTTGACACCAAACACGACATGTTTTGATGCAGTCATTCCAAAGTTAGCATTTACCGCGAGGTTATCGTGCACTGAAGAGTATATGGTTTAACCGCATCCACAAACAGCAGCAGAGAATAGACTCTGCCAGCTGCAGAGGGGTCCTGCTCAGGCAGAAGCACCCCCTCACATAGTAAACCAAGCACCCTGCCCTTGGGATTGATAGGGCCTACCATAGGGGTGACTGATAGGTTTATATGTGTATGTATGGTGAGATATAGGAACCTATACCTCAGTGAGGAGTGCTAACACTACCTCACACAGGCTGCAGTAGCAGGCCTGTGGTGTCAGATTGTGAATGCTTCCCAGGGGTGGCATAATACATGCTGCAGCCCCTGGTAGGCCTGTGAAGTACCAATGCCCTAGGTACCTAAGGTACCATATACTAGGGGCTCATAAGGTACCACAGTATCCAATCACTAGTGCATCTAATATGCACACCAATCATTTAAGGGAGTAAGCAGATAGGCTGGGGTCCTGGATAGCAGGATCCCAGCCAGACTAGTCAAAAACCATTCAAACACCAGGAAAAAAGTGGGGGCAACCATATAGTCAGATTCCACCTTCCTACAGTACACATATGTCATGTTTGGTCTCTAAAGAATTGTAATTTAAAATCCTCTTGAAGAGTAAAGTTGGATTTAATGTCACAGTTCTCAAAGTACCACTTTTAGGAAGTTGGCATTTTCATTTCCCAGCCAATTGGTGCCTGCAGCCTGCGTTCTTGGTAACACAACTGTCAATAGAGAGGCATTTTTTAATTCCTCCCAGGCAGTGAGACAAAGGGTGGGGGGGAGGGGGGTAGGTGCTAGAACGATAGATGGGGCAGGGCTGTTCCCTGACAGACTTACATTTAAAAGGGCTACCTCCCGACACCAGCTTTTTGTCACCCTAGACCTCTTGGAGCCTGGGCAGGGGAATGGGAGAAATTTCCAGAACCAGATGTAAAAAGACCTACTAGTTTCTCCCACTTCAAATGCTGGAACCAGATATAAATATTGGACCCTCAGACCCACTATTCCGTTCACTGCCTTGCTGCTTGAACACAGGACAACCAGAGGGCTAATTGGTTGACCTCCTGTTCTGAGCTACATGGACTGAGTTGTTAGTGTGTAACTCCATACTAACCAATGGAGCTACTCGTCTGAATACAGTGAAAACGACAATGCAGGGTTTTTGCTGTCAGGACATGTGAAACATAACTGCTATCCTTTTCTTTAATATAATGCACCCTGCCTTTGAGGCTTGTTAGACCTATCTTAGGTGTGACTTACAAATATTAAAAAAGAAGGTTTAGGCTTTGCCACAGGTTGAAATGGCACAGGTGAGTTAGCAGTTTTAAAGCTGCTCTGCCAGCCTGCAATGGCAGCGTGGGAGAGATGTTACACCTTGTCACACTCGTGGTGGCACAATAAGTGTTCCAGTCCAAGAGGAACACTTAACGTATAGACCCAAGGTACATCGGGTGTCTTACATTAGAGACCAATGTATTAGGAAACGTATGCCAATTGGAGATAAGCCAATTAAACATACACATTGAAAGCTCAGAGTACATGCACCGATGCCTGGAATGTAAGGTCCACAGGCACCACAGAGTCATTTCACAGCACTAAATCCAGCAACAGTAGGGCAAAAAGTGTACGGGAGAACCTGCAAAAACACTTTTCTACGTAATTAAGAAGGGCTTTTGTCTTTTAAAAAAAACAATGATAACAAGCAGCATATTACATGTTACGGATCTTCATACGCCATGATGTTTTTTCATGAGAATTAGTTATAAATATTTTCTCATGTCAGTCACATTGCATCGAGCCTATAACATGAAATGTTGTCACAGTAAGAAATGTTTGAATCTTGCTTTGTTGTTCCAAATGACATTTTATTGCACATTTATTTTCACAGGTGTGTGTCTACATGGGTGCATATAAATTCATGATACAAGTAGTATTTTTTAAAAAGGACAAACAGTTGTCATGGCGAGGGAATGTTAGAAAGCGAGTGAATGGGGTGTTCTGGTCTTAAAAAAGCTCTTGATCCTCGCCCTGGCAATGATGATATTTACCTTTATACATTCAACAATTCTGCACACAATTATATTTACCAGTCACGTACCCCTGTGCAGGGCAAGACGGCAATATATATAATATGAAGAAATTGTCAAATAATAGAATATGTAAGGTAAAAAGGAGGACAATTATTGTATTTTGAATTTCTCTTCTGGATTCACTTTTATATCCATTCTATCTCCCAAATGCTGATATATTTCAAGTCCCCTTGCTTCGCTAGTATTCCACATTCTAGGCTATGAGTTTTCTACAATGAACGGATTCTCTGATTATTTTACAATATCTGCATTCTTGTGAAGCTTTTCTTATGTTTGCCACAATTAATTGCCTTAAATGAGGGTATCTGAGTGAAGTTTTTCCTAGATGCGGAACAATGAAAAGGTTTCTCATCAGTATGGATTCTCTGACAGCGATTTCTTAAACGTGAAGCTTTCCCCACATTCTGTGCACTGATATGGTTTCTGACCAGTGTGGGTTATTTGATGTCTTAAGATAGCTTTTTTCTTAGTGAAGCCTCATCCACATTCAGTACAACAATGCGGGATCTCACCAGTATGGATTCTCTGATGATTCAACAAATTGCATTTCACAGTAAAGCTTTTCCGGCATTCTGTAGACTGATATGGTTTCTCATCAATATGGATTCTCTGATGCCTCAACAGTGTAACCTTCTGAGTAAAGCGTTTCCCGCATTCTGTACACTGATAGGGTTTCTCACCAGTATGGATTCTCTGATGGCTCAACAGCGTAACCTTAACAGTAAAGCTTTTCCCGCTTTCTGTACACTGATACGGTTTCTCACCAGTGTGGAATCTCTGATGCGTCAACAATGAGCTCTTCACAGTAAAGCTTTTTCCGCACTCTGTACACTGATAGGGATTCTCATCAGTGTGGAATCTCTGATGCTTCAACAAGTTGTTTTTCACAGTAAAGCTTTTCCCGTAATCTGTGCAATGATAGGGTTTCTCACCAATATGGATTCTCTGATGGCTCAATAGCGTAACCTTAACAGTAAAGCTTTTCCTGCATTCTGTACACTGATAGGGTTTCTCACCAGTGTGGAATCTCTGATGCTTCAACAAATTGATTCTCAAAGTAAAGTTTTCCCACATTCTGTGCAGTGGAAGGGTTTCTCACCAGTATGGGTTCCCGTATATACCAACAGCTTGATCCTTGCAGCGAAGCATTTCTCACATTCCGTACACTGATAGAGTTTATTGGCGGAATGGGTTGTCTGATGCATCATCTTGCTGAAGCATTTCCTACATTCTGTACAGTGATAGGGTTTATCGGCAGAATGGCTTGTCTGATGCATCAATAGTGTGCAGTTCTCACTGAAGCATTTCCTACATTCTGTAGTGATAGGGTTTCCAACCAGTATGGGTACTCTGATGAATGTACTGTATGCTAATCCAAATGAAGATTCTCACATTCGGTACACTGACAGGGTTTATTGGCAGAATGGGTTGTCTGATGTGTCACCAGTACGCCGTGCTCACTGAAGCATTTCCTACATTCTGTACAGTGATAAGGTTTCTAACCTTATTGGTACTCTGATGAATGTACTGTATACTAATACAATTGAAGATTTTCTCACATTTGGTACACTGATAGGGTTCTTCAACAGTATACATTATCTGATGCTTGACCATGTGAATGTTTTTCTACTTTCTGTACAGTCGTATGGTTTCTAACCAGTATGGGCTATATGACAACAGCGATTTCTTCTCAGCAAAGTTTTTCTCACATTCATTACACTGAAAGGGATTCTCGCCAGCATGGATTATCTGTTGCTTCACCAGTGTGCCATTCTCAGTGAAGCTTTTCCCACATTTTGTACAGTTATAGCGTTCATCACCTGTATGGAGACTCTGGTCTCTCAACAGCTTCTTTGGTTCAGTGGAGCTTTTCCCACATTCCGCACACTGGTACGACCTATCCTCAGATGGAACTATTCTGTAGATAACCGGAGCAGCAAAGACCCTTCAGTGCATGTTTACCCACATTCCATATACAGCTAGATTTTCCCCCCTGTAAGCATTCTCTGATATTACAACAGATATGTTCTGGGGGTCACGCTTTTCTCACACTCCTTACACTGGTATGGCTTATCCTCAGGATATTCAGATTAACTGCACTAATTTCACATTAGAATTACAATTGTGTGAGTGCTGAGTGAAGTTTTTCTCCCATTCTGCACTTGTTTGGTTTCTCACTAGTACAGAAAATCAGAGGTTTTTACACTTGGTATACTCAAAGTGATGATCTGTGGTGTGTATCTTATAAACTGTCCATATAGATGAGGTCCGCATAAGCTTTTTCACACACTAGGCGTGTGTTTCTCCCCTGAACGTACATCGTAGGGTATGTATCTAGGTCCAACCTCCAGCTGAGGGTTTTCTCAGGCTCTGCACACTGATACGATTGATCATCTGGTGATGCTGTCAAGGACTTTTCAGGTGCTGGGGTGCTGCAGGTCTCTTCATTAGGTTCTTTGATTCTGTGAATGAGAAACAAATCTCTGTGAGGGTGGGAATGAAATTAGGTAGCAGATTTCATCAAAATGACTATAAAAGACAGAGGAAAGCGTGATTTTAAAGGGGAGAGGTACAGAAGGAGGGAAGAGAAAAGCAAAGGGGTCTGCACTCCTTTCATCAAAGGGACTATAAAAGAGAAACTAGATGAGGAAGAAGTGATTTTGAAAGGCAGAGAAAGAAGGAGGAGAAAAGCAAAGGGGTCTGCACACAAGATATTAAAGTTTAAGGTCACAGTTTGAGTATAAATGTAAAGTACACTTTTTTGATTGCAAATGGTGACGTAGGCGATCCAGTTGGTGCCTCCGTTAATCAGATCAGAACTGATCAGACAGTTCAGTTTTGAAAAAATGTATGCTCCTTAACCATGACACTTAACTGGTTGTTGGCCCAGCTACAGCACTAGTACTCCCAAGATTGACCAGTAACTTCTAGGACTAGTAGAGTGTGTGAACGGTCCCTCCACTGACTCAGACTCCACATACCAGCTATCTGGAAGCGCCACTGGAACCGCCTTAGGATCTTACTGACTTTGTGAAGTAAACGTCCATAAAAGCAAGCAATAATGGATTACTTCTCTGAGCAAATTAGCAGCATTTCAAATCTAAGGAGCTATTTCATAACAGACCTACAATGTCCTAAGGCAAGTTAGTTTCTCCCATAAAGCAGCGATGTGAGGATATGTCATGCCATTTCAAAAATTCATGTAGAGATTTAGCAGTAGAATCTTTCTCCTCTTGTACTCATTGACTATAACTGGGTAAGGAAGCATAAATCAACCAACAGAGAATAGACACAGACAACTGGTCTCTGGAGGAATATATTCTGTAATTAGAAACCAACTACTAGTAAAAGACACACATCAGTGAATCATAAATCACACATGCGTACATGGGAGTACAACGTCAAGAATTATTTTTGATGCCAACAGAGGCAGCCCTACCTTGCAGAGCACATGTGGGATCAAAGACAGCCAAGGACAGGTACTGTGAGGAAGGGTAGACAACATCCTTCTCGCGCCAGAAAAGAATCCAGGACCATGAGATCCTCCCGAGCCTTGCAAAGTAAGTTATACCCCTTAGGATGCCAACGCACACCCACCAGCAATCTTCTCCTGAAGGTGTTCCCCCACCATAACACCATGCTAGTCCAAGGGAAGAGGTGTGATAAAGGTTCGGAGGGATCTGAGAAGGTGACACTCACCTCTGCCAGGGACCACTGAGCACGCTCACCATAGAGTTGACTGCTGAGCAAAGAGTCACCTCCCTAAGACTGAGCATGACGGGGAGTGTCTGACCACTTCCCTCCTGCATGGCATACATTTTGTTACCTTAGTAGAGAGGGGATTTTCAAGACGCAAAATAGAGACCTGGTCCTGAACACACAAAAACTGGCCCTAGACTAACCCCAGACAAACTTTCATTCATACATTTTCTACACAACCATTTTGCCACAAAGTCACTCTTTATGCACTCTTTTGGCAGAGGGGTAGCACGCAGCCAGGATGACGTCTGCTACTTTAACTGCAAATCAAGAGTGCTCGCATATCCTTGCTTAGTTTCAAACCACGAAGGTGGAGAAATGTTTTTTCCAGGTTTTATTTCTTTAACCAACATCAGGCCTAGTCTTAAGTCGAGGCGCTTTATGATTCAATACAATTTAAAGTGAACGCTAGATCTGCAAGATATTTCAAAGGTAATTTCCAGTGTGAGACGATAAGAAAAAGAACACTGAATGCTTATACTAATTACAAAGGTACAATACAGGATTAGTATAGTGTATGCAACTAGTCTGTGACCAATTAACATTTTTGTAGAAGTGAGACATTCAGCAATGACTAACCACATTCCCAATCGGGGTCCTCGCCCCATTCTCAGTGATGCCTCATCATTCTCCTCAGTAATACCCAGCCACAATCCCACGTGGGATCGGTGCCCCATCTATCACTGATGTCTCATCTCTCTCATGACCCATTGAAACATGCCAAAGTCATCCCTCTTTTGAAACTACCTTTGCTTGTTGCAGCTCGGCCAGGAAACTATCAACCAATTTCTCTCCAAGCATTTCCTTTGTTCAGTGCTCCTCTGATGCTCCAGAGAACTCAGAGAAGCACTCGGGCTGCAGGGAGCTCAGAGGAGTTCAGAGGCTGCAGGGGGCTCAGAGGAGCTCAGAGGCAGCAGGGGGCTCAGAGGAGTTCAGAGGCTGCAGGGGGCTCAGAGGAGCACAGAGGCTGCAGGGAGCTCAGAGGAGCACCAAGGCTGCAGAGGGCTCAGAAGAGCAGTGAGGCTGCAGGGGGATCAGAGGAGCACTGAGGCTGCATGGAGCTACGAGATGCATTGAGGCTGCGGGGGCTCAGAGGAGCTCTGAGGCTGCGGGAGCTCAGAGAAGCATTGAGGCTGCAGGGAGCTCAGAGGAGCACTGAGGCTGCAGGGGCCTCAGAGGAGCACTGAGGCTGCAGGGAGCTCAGAGGAGCACTGAGGCTGCAGGGAGCTCAGAGGAGCACTGAGGCTGCAGGGAGCTCAGAGGAGCACTGAGGCTGCAAGGAGCTCAGAGGAGCACTGAGGCTGCAGGGAGCTCAGAGGAGCACTGAGGCTGCAGTGGGCTCAGAGAAGCACTGAGGCTGCAAGGGGCTCAGAGGAGCACTGAGGCTGCAGGGAGCTCAGAGGAGTACTGAGGCTGCAGGGTGCTCAGAGGAGCACTGAGGCTGCAGGGGGCTCAGAGGAGCACTGAGGCTGCAGGGAGCTCAGAGAAGCATTGAGGCTGCGGGGGCTCAGAGGAGTACTGAGGCTGTGAGGGCTCAGAGGAGCACAGAGGCCCTAGAGAGGTCAGAGGAGCACTGAGGCTGCAGGGGGCTCAGAGGAGCACTGAGGCTACAGGGTGCTCCGAAGGGCACTGAGGCTGCAGGGAGCTCAGAGGAGCACTGAGGCTGCAGTGGGCTCAGAGGAGCACTGAGGCTGCAAGGGGCTCAGAGGAGCACTGAGGCTGCAGGGAGCTCAGAGGAGCACTGAGGCTGCAGGGAGCTCAGAGGAGCACTGAGGCTGCAGTGGGCTCAGAGGAGCACTGAGGCTGCAGGGGTCTCAGAGGAGCACTGAGGCTGCAGGGGGCTCAGAGGAGCACTGAGGCTGCAGGGGGCTCAGAGGAGCACTGAGGCTGCGGGAGCTCAGAAGAGCACAGACTGCAGGGAGCTCAGAGGAGCACAGACTGCAGGGAGCTCAGAGGAGCACTGAGCAGACCCCCCATGATATTGCGGCATAAATGTGCTAATTTTGGGGCACAAAAATGAACATTTAGCAGCACAAAAAGTGAAATTTGAAGCATTATTGCAGCACTTTATTTTATGTGTAATCATTCCTTTTCAGTCTTAAATGAATGGAAACTGTTTTAGCAGAGTATTCCACTTTAAAATAGGCATGTCTGAAAGTGTTTACTTTTAGCCGTTTATGCTAAAGGCAGGACCTTCAAATAAGGATTTATTATCAGCAAAACTATTATAATCTGGTACTTTTGTGAAAATAAAGTGACCGAACACTACTGTCACAGAACAGTGCTTTGTTCAATGAGGTTGAAGGACTCCATTTCTCCGGGATTGCTGTCAATAAATAATCAAAAGCAGCTTTGTCTTAACCTCAGACAGATGAAAGGCAGAGTAGGCCCAGCCAGGTACTAACTCGTGACCTCTAGGTTATGGATAACTCTTCACAGCAAATGCTCCAAGTACTGAACTACCTTCTCAAAACTGAATGAATATTGTAATCAAATCTCTCAATTACAGCATCACCCCAAATTGGACTTGCAGTCAAAAATACCTCAAGCTGTCTTTAGACATGCAATCATAGTGTCGGGAAGGGCCACCTACAGCAAAAATATGATGGCACAATCCAGATTGTTAATTTGGACTGGAGTCAAAGAATCAATAACAAGTGACCCCCCATATTATGACATTTGTTGGCAACAATGCTTTGCATTCTGGGGTACGCAGATTTACTTATCCCTTTGGCAGGCACAGGCTTCCGAGGTCCACTACCCAAGTGGTTTTGCTTAAAAATCAGATTTTCACGTTTCAGCCCCACATCCAAAGTTTAAAAAAACAAAAAAAAATAATCTTACAGTTTCAACCAAAAAAAGATAGCTGTGCATACTTCACACTCAATACAGAGGCTTTCAGGCTGCTGGGGTCTGCACAGGGTACACATTACTTGTGCAATAGGCAGACGTTCCACATGTAAACAACCAAAGCAGGGCCTTTAATTCTGATTAATAGTTTACAATGTCAACACTGCCAAGCCTGAAAAAACCGAGGTGTTCACTAATGTAATACATTTCGTAGATATCGGTATGCAAAAACTCGTAGTTTTTTCAACAATTTGACCAAAAAAAACCTTTTTGAATCATAACGCAAATCTGCATAAAATTCATATTTTATCTATTTAAATGGCTCAGCAGTTTGAGTTCTTTACTGAAACAACTTTCCTTTATGGAAGGCAGCCTTTACAGGGAGTATTCAACGGGTGGTAGAAAAACAAGGATTGCAAAGACCTGCTGTAGACGGAGGTGGATACACGTTTTTTGCCTGCTACTGGGATATTGCAAGGCTGCCGGGGGTGGGGGGGGTTCGGTGGGGGGGGGGGGGGTTCCGCAGCAGCCCCCCCTTAAAGGCGGCCGCCTTAGTGCCACAGGAAGGCACTGGAGGCACCAGTCTAGTCCCTGGGCCACGGCCAGGGAGGATGTCCGGCGGACCCACTTCCGGGAAAGGGGGAGGGAAGAAGGGTATTTAGGCTGTCCCCAAGCGATGTTCGCCCTCTTGTCCCTCTACGTCTCGCCTTGATGCCGTTCGCTCCTCCTGGTCTTGCGTCGGGTTTTTCATGATCCCGGTGAGTGTTGGTGGGGACGAGAGCGAGAGTCGGTTGGGGATGGAGCTCAGGAAGAGCTCATGCTTTGCATGTATGAGGCCCCGGGTTCAGTTCTCGGCATCTCCAGACTTTTGCCATACTTATCTTGGATTTTGGGTTATGGACCCGCTTTTATTGTCGGACGTTTGCCTTGAAAAATACCATGAAATGGGGCTACCTCATTTAAAGTTTACGGCCCGCGCGCGCGGCCAGCAGTCTTAATTAGGTGCCCGTCCGACCTTACTCCCCCAACGGCTCGCCTTGGTCGGGCGCGCCGGATGTCGATGTTGAGGGGCTGAATCTGGCGTGTCGCGGGTTGCGAAGTAAGAGTAGTAAGAGGATGCTACTGCCCCTGTCTTTATCCCCTCGAGGTTCACTTTGTAATTTAATTAGTGAGGTTGCCCCGGAGGCCTCGCGAGCGCTCGGGTTTGGAGCGTATGGGGGGATTAATGCGCGGTGAGTCCTCATCACACCCGCCCCCCCTCCGTTTTGCTGCGAGTGTGACCACCACCTGGCCACCGCTTGGGGCAGAGGCCTGTATGGAGAGGTTGGTGGGTGACGCTGCTAGTATGGCACCCCGCGGGACATGCAGCTCGGCCAGGTGGGTGTGAGTTTTAATTTTGGTTTGAGGCCGGTCCACCCGCCCAGAGGCCGCGCGGCCTAGGGTGACCTGCGAGCCTGCCGCCATAGGCCCGCTTTGGGGCTGGCGGGCTCAGTAAGCGTGAGCATGTGCCCTCGTGCAGTTGGCTCAGGTTTTATCACGGTAAATTTTGGGCGTGTCGTTCTCCACTGTGGGAGGGCGGGTTTCGCGACAAGCTTTGGGGACACTCGTCACCGTGCCGCCTCTGGCGGGATAGTCGGCGCCAGTGTTGATGAGGGAGTAGGGACCCTGTCAGGGCCGGGTTTTGGTGTTGTCATGTCTCCCCTCCTTAAGCAGATTCTCCCCCCCACCCCCTAGACCGCACTGTGCAGAAAGGTCATTTGGAGGCGTGTGCCGGGTTGGTTTGCGGCGAACGCGGTGGCATGGTCTTAATTCTCACCTCAACTAGATTCTGCCTTTACACCTAGCGGTGGGGCACCTCGCAGCCGTCCGTTCGGCTCGCCTGCCATTGGGTTCGGGGCAGGGGGTGGGGTGCATGTTTTAAGCTCCTTGATTGCGCGGATACCCGCTGGGTCGGTTCGTAAAGTGAGATCTGCAGGCCGGTTGGTAATGTGCCTCTGTCCAGGTTGGACATGTATTTATGGGTGATCTGGGGTAGCTTGTACCTGACGCTGTGTTTATGTGCGCCAGTGGTCTGGTGTCTTGTTTGTGAAATGCAGGGCATTCGGCGTCATGCATGCTGGTTCGGTCCCGGCAGAGGTAGACGGCGAAGTGTGAGCCGCTACAATTCACGGGAGCGCCCGAGGACAGGGGGACATGGAGTGCCCTCCACCCCCTTTCCCTACGTACGTGGCAGAGGAACGACAGGCTTGTTAGGAACGGCTAGACTGTCGACTTTGGTGCCGGCAATCAGTGTTCGTTCCTCGGGGTCGCGTCCACATCACTTAGTCCGCCCGTGCCGGAACATATAATGTGAATACTGTGCTCGGGTTCAGCGCTCCATTACCTTCGGGTACAGCTCGCGATATTTATGCACACCAATACTGGTTCGGGCCACTTTGCGAGCCTGCCAGGGCCGGGGTGTATTCTCTCCACTTCTTCAAGCCTTACTGTTCACAGGGTTGCCCTCAGTCCCGGAAGCTGGCGAGGGCTGGGTGGAGTCCCATCGACAATGTACAGCGTGATGTGGAGAGGCAGACTGTGTCGGTTATCCTGGTTGGAGGGGGATTGGATCGCTTGGGATGGGGGGCAGTGAGCGTGCATAGCTTTCCCTCCCGCGGCGGCCGGGCTGCTGATATATGTTTCGAACATGCACTTTCCTGTTTTTCTTTTATGCCACTAATGTCTAAGGATGTCTCCCTGCTATGAAACTTTAGTTGTTTACGTCGTCCCCAGGAGTGAGTTGCTTTCCGGACATAACAGTTACCTTTTCGATTGTCAGACTGGTGTAGAGAACCAGACATTCTCCAGGTGCAGGGAAGCAGTTCTCACTTTCTAAGTTTGTTGGCCAAATCGGAGCTTGGTTTGTGGTCGGAAATCGAAGTCGGAAGTGGCACCATCCCAGGGACGGGGGGCATCCCATCGGGTAGCTTTGATAGCGAGAGTGCATGGGCGGGTTTTCGGAGCTTGCCAAGGTATTTGCCAGGTGTTTCGGGCAGCTGGGGGAGAGAACGGGGTCCACCGGATGTCCTGCCCTCATTGGCAGAGGGCAGCGTAGAGCTTACACGCGCGCTCGACGCTACGCGCGGGCAACATTGATTAAGTTGCGGCGGCCGGGAGTGGCAGAGCCCGAGGCATAGGCACTCAGCAACGGTGTGGGGCACTTGGCTGCCCGTTGCAGTTTGCCTAGGTAAGAGCGGCGCTCGACTGTGGTAAGTCGGGTAGAGCTATTAGAGTTTAATTAAATGGCGTGTCACGCTCAGGCTCGCGTAGTCGTCCTCCTTCACCAGGATCGTCCTTCAGCACAAGAACAACACTACTTCTGTCCCCTTTCCAGTGGGTCGAGCATAGGACTTCTGCCTTAGGTAATTAGGCCACTGGGAGGTAGCGCTGCGCATTGGGAACATTACTTAGGCCTTCGAGTGCTTCTCTGTTTTGACTAATATTAGGCGGCCGAATTTGGGAGAGGATGTGGTCCGTTGGCGGCGCTGCCGCTTCTGGTGCAGGAAACCAGGGTTCGAGCCTCGAGCTTGTGTACACATCCCGTCACTCTGGGCAAATCACTTAATTCTCCCCGTGCATGAGTGTGTCATTTAATTAGCGTTGTATAGCGCTCCATTAACTTCGGGTTGAGTTCGCGCGATATATACATAGGTGCAGTAACGCACAGCCAGCCTGGATCTTTGTGGTGTAAGGAAGCCAGTGCTTCAGGGTCGCCCAGGCATGGAAGGGTCTCTTAGCGGCAGCCGGCTAGAAGGTGGTCGGCTTCTTCGCCAGCGCTGGGCGCACATCGCCAGTCCGGCTCCATTATGGCTGCTGCTTTCCAGCGCGGACACGCGCACTGTGTCCCTGTTCTTCATTCGCTTCTGCGGGTCTCAGCTGGTAAGTCAATAGTGGCATTGTGGAAGGTGGTGCTGTTTGTAGTAAATATAGGGATGCAGTGGCATGTGTCAGTATGGCATGAAACTGGAGCTCACGTTGAAATGTTTATACACCGTGTGTGCACACACATTTACTTGTATAACTGAGATGCAATTCCCTATGCGTGTTAGATTAACGCTATGAATGGTGAGCAGTCAGGCCTTGCATCGAGCAGGTCACCTTGCAAACGTACGGTGGCTGGTGGCCGGGCTGCATGCCATGTCATTGCCTGAGCTAGTTGAGGAGCCCTGCAGACCAGTTTTTAACTCTTATTCACTATTTAAAGCTTGCGCAGGGCGCACTCGGCGCTGGTGGTGTCTTTCCTAGAGAACTGGCTGTTTACTGGTGTGGGGGGACTGCCCAGCTGTCATACTCGCAGGCAGGCTGACATGAGGTAGAATAGCTCTCGGTGGCCCTTGCAACTGAGCTATGATGGGGATTTATTTCACTATGCGCAATTATAAGCACTGATCAGCCGATAGATGGGCTTGGGTAGGGGTGCTCTTCGCGTAGTAAATATAGAGATGCGATGCCAGGTGCGCAGTATGTCATGTAACTGGAGCTCATGTTTATCGTTTCAACACCTTTGCGCTCACATACACAGACATTTGTATAATCAAAATGTGTTTCTCTATGCGCATTAGAGTAACGCTATGAATGGTGATATGCAGGCTTCCACGGAGCGGGACACCTGTCAGGGTCTGAAGGCTGTTGCCTTCCAGTGGGACCACGGCACGTGCACGTTTGACCCTGTTTTCATACGCTTCTGTTGGTCAGCTGGTTAGCCAATAGACGGGTGGGTTGTAGAGAGTGCTTATTTTGTAGTTAAGATAGGGACGCATGACATCTGCTCAGGATTCCATGTAACGGGGAGCCCTTGTTTCACGTTTCTACACCGTCGTCTCATCATTTACATTTGTACATTGAGAGGTTTCTCAATGCGCGGAGATTCGGCAGGTATAGTGATCCTTGAACTCGATGCTGGGCTCCCCCTGCCCCCGTTGGTGTTTTTATGTTAGCCTTTCACTTCGGGTGACCGGTATGTCATGAGTGAGGCAGTGGAACCTATAACATTAGGGCTATCAGGTAGGTCCTTGGTTGGATCCTGTGGAAGGCAGGAGTATCCATTTTCGCAGTAACTGTGTGCTCCCCTGTGGTAGGATTTGGCTCGTCGGTTACACTCAGCCTTCCTCCTGCCCAATCTATCCTTCCAGCCTTGGCGGGGGCGAGTTCGCCTCTTTGGGCCTCTTGGGGTCAAGGGAATTAGAGGCATGTCAGCTACAAAAGCTTGATTGCCACGTTGCTGCGCTTCTTGACAGATGAGGTATGTCTCCAGACGAGTGCTGCTTGCAAGCTTAGTTTACATTGGTTGGTGAACACATTATCCTTTCGCTTGCGGTCGGGGAACGTAGATTAGGTGTTGGATTTAGCATTTCATGTCCTGGGACACTGAGCGGTAAGCCGGCTAGCAGTAGGACGAATGCTTCGTTAGTAAGGGAACCCCCTGGGTGAGGCGTGCACGGCTAGGATCTGAGGGCCCCAGCAAGGGCTTGCTTCCAAGGTTTGGGATGTGGCTGAGGGGCCTAGCTGTGCGGCAGTGCACCACGCATATTCTATAGGTCTCAGTTTGAATTCTAGGTCCTATGCTCAGGCACGGTTAGGTTCTGCTCTTATATGCCTGCACACCTTCTCGTATATTTACATTCGGGACGCATGTTTATGTTCCTCTGCCCCACCCCCCTCACCCCCCCCCCCCACGTGAGGTGATCACACAATTTCAGCATTTTTCAACGGGCCAAAAGGGGCGAGCTGTGGGGCAGCAAGATTCCTGCAGCAGGGAGCGCCGCCAGGCGGCAAGGACTTGGAGAGTATCTGGGATTTGAAGGTATCTGGGTGCCTGCCTTCTGGCCACGACAGGTGGTTGTTGGTGATCTCCAAGGGCTTAGGAGGGGTCATGATAAAAATCACCGGGGTGGATTCACAGGCGAGTGCTGTGGCTCCGACCTCATTTCGGATGATGCTCCCTGTCGGGTCTGTCTAATTTTCATCTAAGAGGGTTTTAAATCTACAGTCTCTCTTCTCAGCCATACTGTGAGCTGTTTGCAAGCGGTCTGTGGATCAGTAGGTTGGGGGGAGCACGTCCGTTTCGGGGGTTGTGCTGTGAGTCCTGGTGTGACGCTTTGAGTCCTAGTCCTGCTTGCTGCAGGGCCGGAGGAGGGTTGATTCATAATTGGTTGCTATGGATGAAGAGGCAGAACCCTGCAGCGCACTCTGTTACTGGCGAATTGTTTGACCTAAGGCCGAAGCGGGGCTGCTAGAGCAGGGCCAGATTGATTAGGCCAGGCAGCAGGACAAAGGTCTTTCCGGCACTGGCAGAATCGGGCAGGCTGCTAATAGTGCCATTGCAGAACATAGATTTGTCAACATTCTTCTAGGAAATGATTATTAGCAGGAGGATATTGAACCATGGTGAGCAATTGGTTGTGGGTTCGTGCTCAACAAGAGTAAGGGAATTGCAGCTGTATCGCTTCTATTTTCGCCCGGGACTGGGGCTGGCAATGTCATCAACCTTTGTAGCCAGACACTGATGAGGCAAAGACACACTTGCGTTGGTGCAACGGGCACTCAGCAGTAGAGTCAGATGAGTGTCATCATACCCGGTATAACGTCAGTGATAATACGTAAGGTTGTGGCTACACACGAACAGGCACTCTAGGGCAGCTGGGGCGGGAGTGTGCCAGTGCCAAGAGGGTGCGGGTTGCCTGGTTAGGGCTGCTTGTTGGGAAGGAGCACTAATACGGATAGCCACACGAGCACATGTTGCATGCATAGAAGGCTAAATTGCAACTCCATGGCATGGTGCCAGTTGCTGCAGTTAGGTGCATGTTCCTTGGCAGTGTCGGGAACATTCAGTATGTAATGTTGGTGGATAGCCTGTTGTCATGCTTCTCAGAGGTGTTTTAGCTCAGGCCTGGCCAAGCATGGGATAGAGGCCGGTGGTCTGCCCTGGGATTCGGTTAACAGGCAGGTGAAGCAGCGGAACTTAGAGGGGCTTGGGTCTGACCTCTGGTTACAAGGGCAGAGCCTGGTGGCTCACTTAGTAGCCCGCCCTTGGGTTCGACGAAACAGGTACCATTGTTTGAGTACCGGTAATGGGTAACTTCTCCCGCCATCCAGCACTAGCTTGCAGCGATGCAGGTTGTGGAAGTGGCCTTCCAACGGGGGCGATTTGGGCCATATGATTGGGGGAATCTCCTGGGAAACATATGTGGGCTACTAAGTAGCAGGAGAACTATTGGCATTTCCCAGTATGCAACATAGAGAGGTAGTTATGCTTTGGTTCCCCCTGGGTCACGCTGTCCTGTCGGCTCCCTGGTATGCTAGCAGAAGTTTGGGAGAGCAAGGCTTCACATAGGGTGGTGACTGTCGGAAGGTGATGGTCATACTCCGACTAGTGCTAGACTCAGATAACTGAGGAATGAGGAAGTAGAGCGGGCTTGTCACCCTTAACTCCACCCGCATTGGCACTTCCGGGCAGGAGTGGCTTGTCAGATGTATTGTTCTTCAGCCAGGCTAAGGTAACATTGGACCAACGCCTATTTTAGGTTTCTGGTCATATCAGTCACAATCCACGGGGATTTCACAGAGCAAAGAGGTTTTGGCTTCATCAGGCATGGTCTTATACACGCCAAGTCCACAGGGTGCCTGGAGGGAGATGGGGTGCACCTCTCTAGTTTAGGCATGGATCCAACTGGACCTAGGGGAAGCTTTGGCTGCAGTAGGTTGTAAGGAAATAAGGCTACCTTGGTGGGGGGCCCTGGTCGTGATGGTGGCCACTCCCAAGGCTGTGGAGGAGTTACAGGGCGATCCAGAGTCTGCAGATACCAAGGGGTACTTCATGCAGCAGCACAACGTGGTGCTAAGCCAGGATACCCAGGGATGTCTAGCGTTGTCCCCTGGAAGAACTACGGCACCCCGTTAGTCCTACGGGCGGTTGTGGGTCTGAGCAACCAGGGGCTGCCATAATACGCTCCGCCCACCTCTTCGGGGGGGGCGTGAGTAAGCAAGTGGACTGGTGGTCCACGGATGGGAGGGGGTGGCCCCTCCCAAGATTTGGTATGCACCAATTGGCGACTGTCACGGTGTAATTTAGGCTTATCAGACGGGCAGGCGGCATAGGGGTTGGCCTGCCCTGGGATCGGATCACCCGTAAGATAACCTACCATGTTTGCATATTGGTTATGCTAATAAACCTGCAGCAATATTTCTCCACTTACAAATGTGTCGTGTGGTTTATTGATGTATTATGTGTGTTATGTGACTACAGTTGCCGATATTGGCACTATGCAAGGCTGCCCGGGGGGGGGTTGCGCAGCAGCCCCCCTTAAAGGGCGGCCGCCTTAGTGCCACAGGAAGGCACTGGAGGCACCAGTCTAGTCCCTGGGCCACGGCCAGGGAGGATGTCCGGCGGACCCACTTCCGGGAAAGGGGGAGGGGACAAGGGTATTTAGGCTGTCCCCGAGCGATGTTCGCCCTCTTGTCCCTCGACATCTCGCCTTGCCCACCCCTCAGCTTACCCGGCAGCCGGAGGTACAAGGAGTGAGGGGGGTTAGGTTTTCTAACATGTTATTTTGTGTTGCAGGAGGAGTTACAGGGCGATCCAGAGTCTGCAGATACCAAGGGGTACTTCATGCAGCAGCACAACGTGGTGCTAAGCCAGGATACCCAGGGATGTCTAGCGTTGTCCCCTGGAAGAACTACGGCGCCCCGTTAGTCCTACGGGCGGTTGTGGGTCTGAGCAACCGGGGGCTGCCATAATACGCTCCGCCCACCTCTTCGGGGGGGGGGCGTGAATAAGCAAGTGGACTGGTGGTCCACGGATGGGAGGGGGTGGCCCCTCCCAAGATTTGGTATGCACCAATTGGCGACTGCCACGGTGTAATTTAGGCTTATCAGACGGGCAGGCGGCATAGGGGTTGGCCTGCCCTGGGATCGGATCGCCCGTAAGATAACCCACCATGTTTGCATATTGGTTATGCTAAGAAACCTGCAGCAATATTTCTCCACTTACAAATGTGTTGTGTGGTTTATTGATGTATTATGTGTGTTATGTGACTACAGTTGCCGATATTGGTACTATGGACTGGCGCAGCAAAGGAGGTCAAGTGATGGCCGTCCCTGAGCTTGATCTGCCACCTCTTGGCCCCCATGAACTTCATCTTTCATCACAGGCACGGGTGGCAGCTGGGTGCTGCTGAATGTGAGCTGTGAACATAGCTCGAGGAGCAGGGGAGTGCTGCAACTTCTAAGGGATTCTTCTGCCTGCAGGTGGGGACGGGTGTGTCACAGCTGCTTGCTGCGTGGTTCTTCACTCCAGCCCTGGCTGGAGGTCTGGCTCTGTGGTCTGATGGAAGCTTTTAAATCTGCCTTAGTGCAGCCCCTGTGAGAAGCTCACGTAGAGAGAGCAGGCCAGGCTGCTCAGAGCCACAAATCACGTGTAACCATGACAGTCCTGAGCGATCGGCTCTGGGCACGATCACAGAGCTGCAAACAGGATAACAGAAACAGGGAAGTGAGTCACAGTCTCCACGCTCAGAGCGCCAACGACACTGTTACACAATCACTTCTGTAATGTTACAGATGTATGGCACCATGTCGTGACATGTGCGTGTACAGCCAATCGGATGCCACCATTTCTGCCGGAGTCCTTTTTTTGCGGTCAAGAAGATAAATATAGCTGTCATCATGCGCCACACCTAATTTCACGATTATTTCGCAAAACGCGAAATCACGAAATGCTGGAGGGTCTGACTGAGGCTCTAGGAGCTCAGAGGAGCACTGACTGCAGGAGGAGGGTCAGAGGAGCACTGAGGCTCTAGGAGCTCAGAGGAGCACTGAGGCTCTTGGAGATCAGAGGAGCACATACTGCAGGAGGAGGGTCAGAGGAGCACTGAGGCTCTAGAAGCGCAGAGGAGCACTGAGGCGTCAGGGAGCTCAGAGGAGCACTGAGGCTCTAGGAGCTCAGAGGAGCACTGAGGCTCTAGGAGCTCACAGGAGCACAGACTGCCGGAGGAGGGTCAGAGGAGCACTGTGGCTCTAGGAGCTCAGAGGAGCACAGACTGCAGGAGGAGGGTCAGAGGAGCACTGAGGCTCTAGGAGCTCAGAGGAGCACTGAGGCTCTTGGAGATCAGAGGAGCACATACTGCAGGAGGAGGGTCAGAGGAGCACTGAGGCTCTAGGAGCTCAGAGGAGCACTGAGGCTCTTGGAGATCAGAGGAGCACATACTGCAGGAGGAGGGTCAGAGGAGCACTGAGGCTCTAGGAGCTCAGAGGAGCACTGAGGCTCTTGGAGATCAGAGGAGCACATACTGCAGGAGGAGGGTCAGAGGAGCACTGAGGCTCTAGAAGCGCAGAGGAGCACTGAGGCGTCAGGGAGCTCAGAGGAGCACTGAGGCTCTAGAAGCTCAGAGGAGCACTGAGGCTCTAAGAGCTCAGAGGAGCACTGAGGCTCTAGAAGTGCAGAGGAGCACTGAGGCTCTAGAAGTGCAGAGGAGCACTGAGGCTGCGGGAGCTCAGAGGAGCACTGAGGCTCTAGGAGCTCACAGGAGCACTGAGGCTGCAGGGAGCTCAGAGGAGCACTGAGGCTCTAGGAGCTCACGGGAGCACTGAGGTTCTTGGAGGTCAGAGGAGCACAGACTGCAGGAGGAGGGTCAGAGGAGCACTGAGGCTCTACAAGCGCAGAGGAGCACTGAGGCTCTAGGACCTCAGAGGAGCACTGAGGCTCTAGGAGCTCAGAGGAGCACTGAGGCTCTAGGAGGTCGGAGGGGCACTGAGATTGCAGGAGAAGGACCAGAGTAGCACTGAGGCTGCGGGGGCTCAGAGATGCACCGAGGCAGTAGGGGGCTTAGAGGAGCACTGAGGCTGCAGGGGGCGCAGAGGAGCACTGAGGCTGTAGGAGCTCAGAGGAGCACTGAGGCTGTAGGGGGCTCAGAGGAGCACTGAGGCTGTAGGAGCTCAGAGGAGCACTGAGGCTGTAGGGGGCTCAGAGGAGCACTGAGGCTGCAGGGAGCTCAGAGGAGCACCAAGGCTGCAGAGGGCTCAGAAGAGCAGTGAGGCTGTAGGGGGCTCAGAGGAGCACTGAGGCTGTAGGAGCTCAGAGGAGTACTGAGGCTGTAGGGGGCTCAGAGGAGCACTGAGGCTGTAGGGAGCTAAGGGGAGCACTGAGGCTGCAGGGGGGCTCAGAGGAGCACTGAGGCTGCAAGGGGCTCAGAGGAGCACTGAGACTGAGGGGGCTCAGAAGACCACTGAGGCTCCAGGGGGCTCGTAAGATCACTGAGGCTCCAGGGAGCTCGGAAGAGCACTGATGCTGCAGTTGGCTCGGAGGAGCAATGATGCTGCAGGGAGCTCAGAGGAGCCCTAAGACTGCAGGAGCTCAGAGGAGCACTGAGGCTGTAATGAGCTCAGAGGAGAACTGAGGCAGCAGGGAGCTCAGAGGAGCACTGAAGCTTCCGGGAGCTCATAGGAACACTGAGGCTGCAGGGAGCTTAGGGGAGCACTGAGGCTTCAGGGAGCTCAGAGAAGCACTGTGGGTGCAGGGACATAAGAAGAGCACTGAGGCTGCAGGGAGCTCAGATGAACACTGAGGCTCAGAGTAACACGGGCTGCAGGAGGTCCAAGAAGCACTGAAGGTGTAACCCCTCAGAGGTGCACTGACACTGCTGGGGGCTCAGAGAAGCACTGAGGCTGCAGGGATTCAGAGGAGCACCGGAGGGCAGGGCACTCACAGGCAGCAACACAGACTGGTCAGAGGTGCATTAACCCCTTCGCTGCGGCGGAAATTCCGCCGCAGCGCTGGGGGGTGCGGGGGGCAGCGCGGTGGCGCAGTGCTCATGACGGAGCCACTCCGTCATGAGCCACGGTTGGGCTGTGCTCATGACGGAGTGGTTCCGTCATGACTCCGCCCACAGCGCTAATCGCCCACACAGGCGGGGAATTAGCGCCGCGTGGGCGGCGCGGCCGCCAACGGCCGCAGCATGACGGAACCACTCCGTCATGAGCACACGGCAACCGTGGCTCATGACGGCGTGGTTCCGTCATGAGCACGGAAGGAGCTAAGGCTACACAGGTGCTCTGAAGCAGCCCTGCCAAGTTCCATGCTTGAGGGGTTAAGCTAACAAATTTTAGTGTGGTGGTCCACATCACTGCACTAAAATGCACAGTCGTGCCTTATTAGCACCTTGACTCCACTTGCGCGCTGCGAGGCATAGACCAGGAGAGTGACCGACGGAGGAGAGGAGCTGAATTATTAGCAGCGCAGTGAGTGCTCAGAGCTCTGTGCTACAGCTGAGACCAACTCTGCGTAAAGGCCTTAGTCTCTCTCTGAGTTTATATTATGAGAAAATAAAATGTGACACTACAAGTGGTCTGCAACTGAACCCTCACCGAGCACACAATGGGCTGGGGCATGGCTGACTGCATTGATTCAAGCGTAGACCCAGCCGCAGCTTAAGAGGCCGTGCCATGTCAGTTGGTCTGCCTGTCACAAGATAATCATTCTATCAAGAATGAATCATTACCCCAGCAGCAGTGCCCTTACATGACTCTGGGGGGTGGCACCTCACCCATTGTTTTTCTGGCAACTGGAGTAGTGTCACTGACCTTTACTGGCTGGCGTTCATGGGCAAATTAGTTTTGGTTTTTCATGGTGTGCGGTGCCCGCTGCCAGGGAGTGGGGGTGGCACCTCTAGGGTCAATGCGGCATGGTCATCAGATGACAGTGCACCACTGTAAAACCAAAGGGGATGATGGACGGAGCGTTGACAATACAAGCACTCACCCCCAGTCAACTGATCTGAGTTTAATCCATCATCATTCTTTAGTTCACTCCGCCAGCCCGGTTCAGACATGGCCATATGCAAGTAAGTGTGACCCTGTGCCTCATGGGAACAGTCCAGCCCGAACTGCCAAGCCATGTCTTCCCTGGACCAGAAACAAGCCTCCTGGGACTGGTTTCGGTATCATAACCCTCATCAGCCAGGCTATCTTGAATCAAGTGGCAAAGTGAGCAAGGGACCCACGTCTGGGCATAACCTGCCAACTTAGGGCGAACAAAGGAAAACCAAAGTGGATGAAGGACAGAGCGTTGACAATACAAGCACTCACCCCCAGTAAACTGATCTGGGTTTAATCCATCACCATTCTTTAGCTCACGGGGTGAGTGCTTGTATTGTCAAAAAATGGCAAAAATTGTTTCTGTTTAACTGGTTGCAAAGTCTGCATTTTAAAATATGTTATGGGGTTAAGGCACCTGCTGCACAGAGCTTTGTGTGCCCCGTAAATCACTGGAAATAATAATAATGGTAAGATAATTATAGAGGTTAACACATTTGCTGGAGAGATCTGTGTTTTGTCTAGTCAGAGGTTTGACTCAAAGTTAATCTGTCTCCTGCAAAGCCCATCATATAACAAGCAGTGGACTGCTGCTTTTAACATGGCGATCCTTTTGTTACTTGCAGTTCATAAATTGTAATCCTCCTAATATAGCACCGCGAGCTGTGAAGGACATGTGACTCCTTCACCTTGGAACCCTCACTGTCCCATGTAGCACACCATGTACATTGACAATAAATAATTTGTGTGTAACTCAATGTTGAATGTGTATGTGTGGTGTACATCACACTGACGCCCTGCATTGGCTATAAAAGAAATAAAACAAAATAGTGATATTTAAATTGTTATTTGTGTGAATACTGGACCAGGCCAGCACAGCGGACATTCTTACTGTGCGTGCATATCTCTTATATGCAGAGACTGACCAAAGTCAAATCATGCATCTCTTAAGTACCTGTTTCCCCTCCATTGCATTTGCATCTAGGTGTGAGGCTCCAGATCGCTCCCAGCCAGGATGATCAAAAGGAGGCCAGATGGTCCTGTAACTTCGAACATAATTTAGGGCCGGGCTCGAATTCAAGACAAGAAAGCCTCCTTCTGCCGCCTGCACACTGTGCTCAGAAGGAAAGCAGACAATGTGCAGGCGCTACTGAATGTGTCTCTGTGTCTAAACATCACACCGGTGCGAGTCCAGCATATTTCAGTGGGGCACACATTCTTGGCAGGGTGGACTGTTTCCATCCTTTGAATAGAATGGGTGGACACCATCTTCCTGCACGTACCGCCCAACTTTTGACCTGGTTTTGATCCTATGTGAGAAGTGTGTCCATATCGTGCGTGATGACCACTGAGGTGAGGTTATCTTCCTTTAGGATGTGGCGCATCGCAGTGTGTTGGATGACAGGCGTGCGGTTTTATCAGCGGCGTCACTATGGGGGTGCGGGGGGTGCGGGCCGCACCGGGTGACACCCTCAAGTGGGGTGACACCAACAGGGCCCGTCAGGGGCCGGCTTTAGGGCAGTACGACCGGGTGCTGGCTTCCTGGAGGCGCCGTGTTTAATAGTTTATTACGCTTTTGAAGCACCTGCTGGAGCGTTTCTTTCCCCCGGCAATTACCAGGCCTCACATAAATGTCAAGATAACTGGTGTGATTAATTATCTTCCTGGAGAGAGATCAGTGTTTTATAAAGTTGAGGTTTTAACTTAGGTGAAGTTAGTGCAGAGGGTTAATATGCCTGCTGCAAAGAACGTGTGCCAAGTAGATTGCAGAGTGCAGATCAGCAGGTTACTGCTTTCAAAAGAGACATCCTTTTGTTGCAATTTATAACTTAAAGTCCTAATATTCAACAGTGAGCTATTAACTTTCATCCTAGAACTGCATACACACCTCAAAATATACATTATTAGAACATTGATTAATGTTGCAAAAAGGGTTAATTTGGCTAGAAATAGATTCTTATTATTAAAGAAAACTCCCAACTATGCTGTTTCTTTTTAGACTCTGCGTTTGTGCTTCTCCACACCAAGCACTATACTGCCTACCAGTATGGATGACATGTGACTCCTACACTTTCAGTCCTTTGGTTTATGTATCATTTCCTATACACGGATTTACACACCTATGATTGACTGTCTCTGTGTAATGTGTGTGTGATGCAAAGTGTTCGGACACCCTACACTGGTATGAGTGGCGCTATATAACTAATTCAATGCATCTGAGAGTGTGGTTATGGTGACTTGGTCACTGTTAAAGGGTGCTAGTGAGAGAATCCGTGGTGGAGGTGGTCATTGGGGGGGGCGCCAACAAACATTGTCGCACAGGGCGCCACCAGCGCTAAAGCCGGCCCTGGGGCCCGTGTGCGCAGAGCAACCTAACCTTTTAGGAAGAGAACGTGCCTGTGCGCAGTGCACACTGTCTCCTCTCCTTTCTTTTATTTGCTTACCTGTGAAATGGATCCAAAAAAGAAAATCACTTTTGCTGGAAATCAATGTCGTATTTTTCTGACATTTAATTCCAAAATGCAGCATCAGGAATAAAAGTTTAAAAATATGAAAAATAAATAACTAAATAAAGTAAGACAGAGTGGTAGCAAACTGTCCAGATTTATTTTTATTCACACCCAAACACATTAGCGCCACTTTTACAGAGTTTGCCAGTGAAGCGCTATTTTTGTTGTCTTGGCTTTGTTTTCCCTGGGCTTGGAGCTAGTGCACCAATCCTGGAGGTACTGCAATGTGAGGATTGAAAAACAAAATTGTACTGCTGCTCTGTATCTAGGGATGTTGTCTTTTTTTACCATACTGCTTACGTTTTGTGAGGATATAAGCAATGGGCATTGAAATGGGTCCATTCAGGGCCCTGTAGTCATGTCCTTAACTTTTCAGGCAAGAGCACTCACTGATTTCTGAACAGTGAGTGTAAACGCATTAAGGTAACCATGTTGTTCCTGCTTACAATTCACATGGTTTGCTAAATGTTGCATTCCCTTTGATTGTTTGCTTTTTCCAGGATGCTGTCACTTTTTTTTGTAGGCCACATATTGCTCTTGCCCAGTGCGTAATTTAAATTGAGCCGCATCCAGGTGTTTATAGCTGGCAACAATTGGGTTGTAGTTGAAGGCAGTCTGAGTTTTTCTCAGTGGGGCAGTATGGTGTTCAGTGGGGGAGAGGATGTGGCACTATGGCCAGAGCTGCTGAATTTGGAATTGGGGAACTAAGTTCAGCCTTAATAACCAGTCCGCCAGACCACTCTCCTGAGAGAGCACTATCTCATGCTAGACCTTAGAAGGCTTCGCAAGACATTAGAAGCCCCGGTGTCGTAGCACCAGCAGGTGGACCCTAGCATGACAAGTGTAGGTTAACCTTCAAGGCTTGTCCAGCACTATTCATACTGAAGTTCACCTCCAGTTTTGCGGCAGGCCTATGAAGCAGTACACCCTAGAACAGTGACCCTGTCACCGAGATCACAGGACCCTTGAGAAGGGCCAGCTCTAGGGCGGTGCAACCAGTGTGACCGCACCAGGTGCTCACTTTCGGTGGAGGCATCATTTTTGCAAGTATATTATGGTTTTAAAAGCGCTTGCTGCCTCCTTCCTGGCCTCCAGTAATTTTCGGTAACAATAAAAATGTCATGATGACTCTGGTGATTAATGTTCTTCCTAGAGAGAGATCGGAATTTTGTCTAATGGAAGATTTGACTCATGGAAAGGTAGCTCAGAGGGTTAATGTACCTGCTGCAAAGAACATGTACCATGCAGATCACAAAGTGCACATAATGTAAATAGGCCAGTGGGCTACTGCTTTTGTCAGAGAGATCCTTTTGTTACTTGCAGTTTATAAGTTAAAATCCTGACATAGAACAGTGAGCTATTAACTGTCATCTACTCCGCAGCAACACAAGTCAAATTTTTTATTAACTTTTGATACGTTTGAGCAACAAACAATTTATTAGTTTAAATGGTGAGATCATGCTGCAGATCTTGCATTATGAGGCAAATATGGCAGAGCCATTATTATTTAGAAAACATTTGCAAACTAGGATTTTTAGCAATTCATGTTTGAACTGCTGTTTTGGTAAAGGGAGAAGTGCTGATGACAGAAACTCCATGGCTCGGAGACAAATGGCTTGTGCTTCCACATTTTATCGTATTTGGGGACATTCTGTGATTAGAAGTATATCCCACTTTGTATACATTTTACTGTCAATAACTCATTATAACCTTAAATAATCATGTGTATCCATTGGTTGATAAAACTGGGCAGTGAAACCAAACAAATAAAAAAAATTGGGATGTTTGCGCATTCTGGTCACACCTCTGGCTCTGCCCACTGATCCAATCCTTGGGTTATTCCCACCCTCTGATTCTCCGCCCACAGTTCCCCTACTTTTTTTCCCCCACTTCGACCACTGATATATCGTGTTGATGGATAGTGGGAACACCACACCAGTAAAAAGTACCATACCTATGATATTATAAATTCCAATAAACTGTTGACTAGCAGGTAGCCCACTGTACAACCTGATTAATGAATCATTATCACACTGTTGTTAACAGGCACATTTTGTAAATATAGGACCTACATTTACAAACGTTACTAAGGATTCTGTATGGTCCCGTTATTTGCCAACTGTGTCCACTGGCGGACTCAGGGCGGAGGAGGTCCATGCGGTAAGTCGTGAGGGGATGACACCATGAGTTACCCGCACCGGGTGACACCAACCCTAGTGACGCCACTGGGTTTTATGGTTTTATGGTTTAAGGATCGTCATTTAACTTAATTTGGGCACATGAATGGCAAGTTTAATTAGAGGAGGCACTTTGTTAAGGAGATTTTTTTTAATTAACATTTTGAATTTGGTTTTCACAAATTAGAGCAATATATCATGTCACCTGGATAATTAATAGGTCCATTAACGTGCAAAGAGGGAGAAAATAATGTTATATTATCTAGTCATCCAAATGAGGATAATACTTGTTATAATTAGCATACTTCACTATGGCGCAGCTGGGGTTTCCATTGGCCCATTTATACCAGAATGACCAGTATTTTTGTGTCATGGCTGTCAAGTTTTGTTTACGTGTGAAATGTCCATTGTTTCAGTGTATTTATAAGTGACAATCAGCTGCCAGATTTGAGACACTTCAGATGACACTTTCACACAAGTTACAGCAAGCAATGACACCGCCTCGATAATTGCACTCCTGAGTTCAGTGCTCTGCTACACTCACCCATGCCGTTGTAAGCAGGGCCACTGCAATTATGCGATTCTGCAGCCCCAGCTTTTTTCGGCAGAATCTATTATCTGCTGCATAATGTACTGATTTTAACAAAAAGCAAATTGTATCTAGCTGAAACGATCAAAAGTTACAAAAACGTGGTTGTTAGAAATGGGATCTCTGGTTGGCTAGGGCTTGCGCCAAAGCCAGGCAGAAACCACCACTCTAGTCAGGGCTGGGGAGTTACACGCCAAAGATATCCCCTGCTCACCCCCTTGGTAGCTTGGCACGAGCATTCAGGCTTATCCCGGAGGCAATGTGTAAAGCGTTTGCGCGCGCACCCAGCTCCAACACCCAAGGCCCACCACAAAAGAAACTCCACACAAGGTATTATATAAAAATAGCCTTTGTATTATACCAAAACACATTAGATAATAGTCACACAATTTACACTGTGCCAACTGGCACTGGGCAGAATTTACAGGGGACTATTTACACAAGACAGGGCCACATGGATCACTGTCAGAATTATCACAAATCACCAAATTGTAAATGTAGAAAGGTAGAACATATAATAAATGTAGCGCACAACCAGTAACCACTGGTAACAGGTAAGTACCACCTACGCAACCCTAACTACCTTAGGAAAATTTTACGCAGGGAACCATGAACACACTGGCATAATTTCTACTAGCAAAACAATCTCCTAGGCATAAACACAGTTTAGGAGTGAAAACAGCATAAAGGCAGTGCACATTGCGCAAAAGTATACATGTTAAAATAACCATGCACCCTAGGGGAGGGCACAACACAGGGAAACTGTCCCCAGGCCAACTTGGCCTCTCAGGGGCTCAAACGCCCCTTTGTCCATAGAGTCAGGGCTGGACTGCGCAGGCTGCGCAAGCCAATCGCGAAGGGGCACAACCTAAATGGTGCAGCTGCCCACTAAGTGCTGGGCAGCTGGGAAAATGAGCCGGGTCCCGCAGGACGCTGTTTGTCAACTGTTGCTCTGTTGCCCCAGGAGGGGCTCACCTTGCTGCCTGTTGCCGGGCGAGGGGTTTCCATCGAGGGGAGAAGAAGCTTCACGGGACTCAGGTCCCCAGCAGCCCGTGCGGCGCAACACCTGTGCTTCCCCCCGCCCACCCACCGCAGAGAAGGATTAAACGGCTCGCGGAACCCGCTGGCGCGGGTCCCGCATCGTTCCCAAACCTATCAGGACGCTGTTTGTCAACTGTTGCTCTGTTGCCCCAGAAGGGGCTCACCTTGCTGCCTGTTGCCGGGCGAGGGGTTTCCATCGAGGGGAGAAGAAGCTTCACGGGACTCAGGTCCCCAGCAGCCCGTGCGGCGCAACATCTGTGCTTCCCCCGCCCACCCACCGCAGAGAAGGATTAAACGGCTCGCGGAACCCGCTGGCGCGGGTCCCGCATCGTTCCCAAACCTATCAGGACGCTGTTTGTCAACTGTTGCTCTGTTGCCCCAGGAGGGGCTCACCTTGCTGCCTGTTGCCGGGCGAGGGGTTTCCATCGAGGGGAGAAGAAGCTTCACGGGACTCAGGTCCCCAGCAGCCCGTGCGGCGCAACACCTGTGCTTCCCTCCGCCCACTCGCCTTATTTAAGTATTGCTGGCGACCGCTACGCGGTACGCGCCGGACGAAGCCCGGACAAAGGGCGGACAGTCTGTGACAGTCTGGGACAGGAGGGGGCTGGTGGGGGCCGTGGACATCCTTATCTGTTTAGAGGTACCAGCGGGTTGAGTATATAGTGCTGTGCTGTGAAAATATATCTCCAAAGTGGGTAATACGTAAGGGCTGGTAATTGCCTGTTAATTTTGATTAAAGTGTTGTAGGGCTGCACCAGTTAATTCTATGTCAAAAGCAAAATCTATCCCGGCGAAGACAACCATGGATAATTATCTTGTTAAAATGGTTGATAAGATAAATCAGAAGCGGAGAAAGTCCTTGGGGCGGCTAGAAACCGCTGACCCTATCCCCTCAAATATTAACCCCCCTATTTCTTTGCCCGTTCTAAATCAGGATGTAAGTAATGAGTCTAATGAGTCTAATCATCATATGGATGGTTCTATAGTGGTGGCCTCCTTAGAAGGAAACAGCTCTGTTGGTTCCTCTCCCTTAATACTTATACCAGATCCATCGACTCCTACCCCGACGGCCACAACATCACAGAGAGTACTACGTTCTAGCCGGAACCACAACAAGAATGTATATCCCAAACGGGGGGGGGGGGAGGGGGTGCGATCATTTAAGAGAGCTGATCCTTTACCCACCAATTCTGCTCGTGACCCCAGCGTAGTGCAGGATAGTAATCCGGCCACCTTAGATAGTAAGCAGTTGGACCTTTTAATCAGCATGATAGATGCTAAGTTTGATCTATTAGTTAAACCATTATTGAACAAACTTGACGTGGTAGCGAACGAAGTGGTCAGACTAGGAGGCCTGTTAGAATCGCACCTTAATGCCAGTATTGGTACTAAAGTAAACAATGAGGTTTTAGAAAGTAGTCATGTTCCCTCGCGGGTTTCTAAGGTAGTTATACCAATGGCCAAGACCAATCCTCCCAAGATCTCATCTGGAGAACACTGGGAGGAGAGAAGATATGCTCCAGACTCCTTGCAGACTCCCGGACAATATAGCTCCTTACGTACCCCAGCCGCTGAGAACCAGCTAGGACCTAGTGCTAAAAACTCCGGTACCCCCAGGCCTGATTTGCCCCCAGCTTGTGCCCCATTTGTGGCAGTTCTCACCAATGTCCCCACAGTAAGTGAGACTGGCCGTAATTAGTGAATCCCATACTTCTCTGAAAAACAAAAGTGTGGATTAGCTGCATCGGGAATGCGGCTTCCCAGTTGTCTTAGCAAAGGATATATTAAGCACAAGAAGAGTTAACTGGATTGGTAGCTTGCGTAAGACCTGTGGGGGTGATTGTATTGTGGTTAATTTCAGAAACCCCCATCTTGCCTCAACTGCCTTGTTAAGAGCACAATCATCCTCTTCATGGGATCGAGGGATATCTCTTCGGCCCTTAGGGTATTTTTATAGGCATCTTAATTATCGTCCTAATGTTGAACATACTGGGACAAGAGAAGGAGATACGAATGTCTTCCCTGGTTCTACAATTACTATGTCAAACCGATTTGAAGCCCTGAGTGGACTGGATTGTAATGATTGACTGGAGCTAGCCCTGTCTAAATCAGAGGATGTTGTTGATGCCGTAGGAGGCACGGGAGGGGACGTCATTCCGAGGGTGTTAGATACAGTAGATACTAGTGGTAATGATAACCCTTCGGATAATACCAACAGGAAGCCCAGTTGTTGTGATAGTGAGAACTGGGTCCATTTGGCTGGCAAGACTGGGGTCCAGCCTTGTAATCATGTCCCCCCTGTTCCTACTAGCCCCATACCTTTATCCAAACCCTGTAGACAGAGTGCCTGTTCGATTGTTAGTTGGAACATTGCGGGACTTTCATCAAAGGACACCTGTCTGGGATGGACAGAGTTCATTAATACTTTTAATATTGTATGCTTTCAGGAAACCTGGTGTGTTGACACAATCAATTATAATGGTTTTGTTTCTTTTCATCTACCTGCCATGGCCTCACAGTCGGGCAGGGCAAAGGGTGGGTTATTGGTTCTGATTTCTGTAGAAATACCCATCAAAGTTAAGAAACATGTTTTGGTTGGTGCACACTCCCAGATTTTATGGCTTCAACAGGAGCAGGGTAGAAATATCCTTTTAATTAATTTTTATAATAATATTTTTGATTGTTCGAGGTATCAGGTTGTACTTGCTTTGGAGTCTGCCATGGAAGACATCATAACCAAATTTGATATTGATTTTGATATCATTTGGCTAGGGGATTTTAACACAGTGGTGTGCCCCTTTGCTGCTCAAAGGGTGTGTGGCTTTACTGACCACTGGGGGGATGGTGTTCCCCACTTTCCTCATAACTCTTATGGTAATTCTTTGAATAAAATTCTAACTACTTATGACATGGAAATACTGGTTAACCAGGTTAATTCCTCAGGTGTAATTATTCCCACTTTCACGGGAAGGAATGCTAATACAGTAATCGACTTTATTTGTACGTCGTCCGGTATTAGCCCACGGTGTTCGGCCCCTGTGGTTGTGGACAACTTAATTAGCGATCATAACTGTATTACCGCTGAGGTTTCACTATGGAAGGACCAACAGGTTTACAATCCATGTACTATTACCAATATCGAGCCACATCGATCTAATGGTATCCGTATCAGATGGAAAGGTAATAATGCGGATATTACATCTAACACCATCGTTTCAAAATGTCTTACGGAAATTATCATAATCTTAGAAAGTGAGGAAGTAACTGTTGAAACTGTGCGTAATTTTACCAATATTAACTTAATTATAGATAGCAACTTCACCATACTCTCTAAGGGTAGGAAATTTCAACAAAGGGGATGGTTTGACCATGCATGTTCTATTGCACTTAAGGGGCTTAAAACAGCATTGGCAGCAGAGAGGAGAGATACTGGAATGATTAGGGAATTGCGAGGGATCTATCAGACCGCAATTAAGTCCAGGAAAACAGAACTTAGACAAGAGGCATGGGACAAACTAGACCAGGCAGCCTCTACCGCGGATTCCTCTTTATTCTGGGCAACAGTTAATAGTCCCTTTTTAAAGGACGATAAGACGCCCGAATTATCGGCTAACGTCAGTGTGGAGAGCTGGGTCACCGACTTCTCTCTGATTTTTGACTCGGTCAGAACTAGGGGAGTCTATGATGATGGGTGGCCTGTCATCCCCTTGGATATTACTATTGCCGAAGTGTAGGACAGCATTAAATCTAGCAGGGGTGGGAAGGCCCAGGGACCTGACGGGGTACCCATTGATGTATACAAAACAGCACCCGAGATTTGGGGTCCGTTGCTTACAAAGGTATTTAATGCTGCCGTATGCAACGGGGTTCCCCATACATGGGAGGAATCCATAATCGTACCAATTTACAAGAAGGGAGACAGGGGGGATGCGAAGAACTACCGCCCAATCTCCCTCCTGGACTCCTCAGTGAAAATTATGAGTCGGGTGCTTATGGTTAGGCTGGAAGAATGGGCGGAGTCTAATAATATCCTGGCTAATTCCCAATATGGTTTCAGGAAGGGCAGAGGAACCTTATAATCGGGAAGTACACAAAGGCTAAAAAAGGATCCCTCTACCTCTGATATGCTGACTTGAGTAGCGCTTTTGATATGGTGGACCATAATATTTTATGGGCCAAATTATTGGAAATGGGGGCACCCGAGTCCATTGTTTATTTTTTAGCAAGACTTTATGTTAAATTAAACTCCAGTGTCCGTTATGGCCAGGCAGGGGAGTGCACCCCCAAGTTTAGGGTCAGGCGGGGTATTAGACAAGGGTGTGTGCTTGCCTCTTTACTTTTTATTCTTTTTATTAATGAAGTGGATTTAGCTTTAAAGACGGTTGCGGCTGATGCACCAAAAATAAATGATTTCTACGTCCCCGTACTTCTTTATGCGGACGACGCCGTAATCTTGTCCAGGACCCCTATCGGTCTACAGCGCTTGATGGACAGGTTCTCGCTGTTCCTTAAGGACAGGAAGCTGTTGATTAACAAATCCAAAACTCTTATTATGGAATGTGGTGCGGGATGTAAAAAACCCCATGCCTTTTTTATTGATGGGCACAAGGTGCAAACAGTGGAGTCTTTTAATTATCTCGGCATCACCTTTTCTAAATCGGGCAGTTGGTCCAGTGAGATCAACTGTGTCCGGGCCAAGATGGCAAAAAGCTCTCACGGGGTGTTTAAATTTGCTACCAAAATTGGAGACAAAAGGATCAAAGATATGCTAAAAATCTTCCAAATGAGATGTCTTTCGGTGGCCCTTTATGGAGCCGGGGTGTGGGGGCATATCAAGGTAGGGAACTTGCAAGTGGAGGAAAATCTCTTCCTTAAAAGGCTCCTGTGTTTGCCCAAATCAGCTACTAATGATTTGGCTCACAGAGAGCTTGGTATTTTACATCTCTCCGACCTATTGGCAATAAGGCCTTTAATGTTGTGGCGCTCCGTTTGGTCAAAGGAAGAGACCTCCCTAAACAGAGCAATTATTGGAGACTGTCTCTCCACTGATGGCCACCTAAAGATTCCCTGGATTAAATTTGTTTTAAATTGCTATCTAGAGATCTATGGTTTTAAACTTAAAGATGACTGTTACGCCCCTTCTAGTCTGCCCAAAGAAGTGATGAAATCAGTTTTTATGAACTTTAAATCAGAGAGGCGGGAAAGGATTAGTAGTAATTTAAGTACATGTATGTTTTACGGCAGATTCTGTGAAACTGAGGGATTTCAGCCGTATCCAAGCCTAGTCACCCGATCCTCTCACCGGTATGGTATTACCAGATTAAGGTTCGGGATAGTGCACCATTTGGTGGCCTACCCGTGTATTAAAAAACACCCGGTCGGCCCATGCCCATGTGATAACGTATCGTGGGGTGCCGCTCGTGTAGCGGGAAGAATTGTGGACAGTGTTTTTGGCCGTCCCAGGGGCACTATCAGCAGCGGAGCCCTTTCCAAGACTTTCTGCGTGGCCTGGGAGCATTTCGGCTCGGTCACCTCGGCTGGGGGAGTGCTTCAGACGCCACCTGCATAGGGAGCGGGACTGCGAGGTCCAGAAGTGCTTGCGCCGTCCACCGCGCGCACCTGGTTCCTCTTCCCGCCCCCTTCTCCCTCGGACCTCCCTGGACCTTCCTGGAAGTGTATTAAACTCCTCGCGGCCCCCGCTGGCGCGGGTGCCGCTCGTGTAGCGGGAAGAATTGTGGACAGTGTTTTTGGCCGTTCCAGGGGCACTATCAGCAGCGGAGCCCTTTCCAAGACTTTCTGCGTGGCCTGGGAGCATTTCGGCTCGGTCACCTCGGCTGGGGGAGTACTTCAGACGCCACCTGCATAGGGAGCGGGACTGCGAGGTCCAGAAGTGCTTGCGCCGTCCACCGCGCGCACCTGGTTCCTCTTCCCGCCCCCTTCTCCCTCGGACCTCCCTGGACCTTCCTGGAAGTGTATTAAACTCCTCGCGGCCCCCGCTGGCGCGGGAGCCGCTCGTGTAGCGGGAAGAATTGTGGACAGTGTTTTTGGCCGTTCCAGGGGCACTATCAGCAGCGGAGCCCTTTCCAAGACTTTCTGCGTGGCCTGGGAGCATTTCGGCTCGGTCACCTCGGCTGGGGGAGTGCTTCAGACGCCACCTGCATAGGGAGCGGGACTGCGAGGTCCAGAAGTGCTTGCGCCGTCCACCGCGCGCACCTGGTTCCTCTTCCCGCCCCCTTCTCTCCTCCTCTACTTTAACCCCGCCTTGAACGCGTACGCGGGCGGACGAGGAAGCGGGCGAAGACCGGGCAAAGAGCGGGCCGTTAGAGGCCGGCAGAGACCGGACCGGGCCCCCCCTCTAACGTTGTCCCTGTCTCAAGGCTCTTCTCCATACTCCATCAGCCTGCGGCTTTGACTGTTCCTCTCGCCATGGCTACTAGAGTATCCAGGAGTAAGGCTGCCCAACAGTGCTCTAGCACACTGGAAAAATTCTTTCCGAAGACCAGTGCTGCGGCTAGCAAAGGTCGCACAGTATCAGACACTCTCCTTGAGGTAAACTTAGAAAACGCGTCAGTTTCAGTGGACCCCTCGGACTCTTCTTCCATCGATGTTAGTACTCCAATACCCCTTGACGTCACCCATCTATCTCTCATGGATAGCATTGATCAGACAATCGAGTCAGTCCTCCAACAACTTAGGACCCCGTCTAATCTACTGAGGGATAGCGAGCCTCTGCGTCCCTCGGGGGTGGTGGAGACCACTCCGTATATGAACTGTGCGGAAATGTCTAAGGCGCAGGATGAAGGGCAAGTTGCAGCGCCAACAGATCCCGTAGGCAGTAGAGTGGACCATCCTCCGAAAAGGAAAAGGTCAAGGAAGCTTAGAGGGGCAAAAAGGGCCAAAGTGGATAAAACCAACCCAACATTAGATGTTAGCTCAGACATTTCGGCTTCTCCCGTGGTTACTTCCCCGGGAATTGGGTCTGATCAACCAGACTCGCCATTAGCCACAGTGGTACCTGGGTGTTCTGGGCCGTTCATATTTGGTGGAAATCCTCCTAATGCGGCAGAGGCTCTCATTGGCTCTTTTAGGGACATCCTTAGGAGCCTGTTGGAGCCCCTGTCTGTAAAATTGGACTCCATAGCTGCTAGACTCAGGGCTATAGAAAACGCACATAACAGGAATAGTCCTAGCAGGGGGTTGGGTCCAAGTGCACAGACGGCTCCCCGGGAATCTGTAGGGAATAGACCATCTACTGCTGGAACAAGCATACAGGCCCCGGCTGGGGCACAACACAGTGTTACAGGTAGTCATGCTCCCCCACTGCCCTCTTCACAAATGTCTAGGCTCCCTGTCCCTGCACCTAGAAGATCTAAGCAACCAACACTACCCCTTCCAACGAGTGGGGGGCGAGTTAACAATGAACATACTGGTCGCCCCACTAGCCCCAACACTAGGCGCAGGGCGGTCAATCTGCCCCCTGAGGCTGTGCCCCACACAGCGATTATGGTGGGAGTTCCTGAGCTCACTGGCGACACCAGAGAGCCACAGGACTCACTCCGTAATAAGGTAATTAGCTGGCTTAATATTAACAGGCCCCTCCCTTCTAACATCAAAGGTGATGTGTTGATGGTCAGAAGGATCCCATGGATCGGAATCACCCCCAAAAACAGGGTAGGGGACTGTATCATAATTAGTTTTAAAAGCCCACTGGTTGCCCCTTACATTTGTAACTGGCTGGTAAGGCCGGATAAGTCCAACATAGAATTAGTGTCCCTCTCACACTTCTACCCAAATGTTTCCAACTTAGTAGTGGGGAGGGAACAGAGTTGGACCAGAGTGGGCTTCGCCGTAGATGGTTCACGGTACAGACCCAAGCACAACACACTGCCCGCCCATGGCAATTTTGTCCATCAGAATAGATTCTCCTGCCTGGACCAAGTAGATTGACCAATAAGGGGGGACACTCCACAACACCCAGTAAATTCTGCCTATGGGTCTACACTCAGGGGGGAAGGTACATCTGTTCCCGTAAATGAAAAAAGGTCCCTGGCCCCTGCAAATGAGGGGGGACCGCCCTGGGAAGCATCCAAGTTTTAGATGAGGATCCACCAAACACACCAACTGTTCTTACAGCGCAATTGGTGGAGCTTGTTGAATTACCCACCCAGTCGCCCATTACTACTGGTTTGGGTGACCTGGGTAATTTTGCACATGACATCCCGTCTGCACCAAGTGAAGCAGGTCCGCAATTTCAAGGTCCAGGCCTGACTATCCTTTCCTGGAATGTAGCTGGCATCTCAAGTAAGGTGGATACCCCGGAGTGGGAAACTTTGGTCAGTAAAAGTGACATCCTCCTCTTCCAGGAGACATGGGCTAGGGCACCACAGCTTAGGAGGGGATATGACATTTTTGAAATCCCGGCAAAGTCGAATGGGAGGGGGAGACCCTCGGGAGGTTTAGCAATCTGGGTGGCGAGCCACATTGGGTGTCAGGTGGAAAGAATGGATACACTTTCACAGGACATTCAGTGTGTGCTCCTCAGATGGCCTGGTAAAAGTACATGGGCTATTGTTAACGTCTACTCTCGACCAGTCGCTGTGGGCAAGGAATCCCCAACCCTAGTTGATCTTTCATCTTTTCTAGGGCAACTGCCAGGTGACTTGAAAATAGTGATGGGAGGAGATTTCAACTGCCACTTTGAACCCCTGGAAGGTCTAATGGAGGGTGCCTTTACTGCCGAGGATGACCACTGGGGAGTCCCACCTTCCTCCTCACCTCACCCCAAAGCTTGGTCTCCGTTGGCAGTACAACTTACCTCTCTCACTCTGAACTTTGCACTGAGGGCGTGTAACGGACGCACCCCCTCTGACACTCCTTCGGTGTGTACTTTCAACAAAAAGGGCCATGAGTCAAGGTTGGACTACATTTTTATAGATATTTCCCTGTGGCCCAAAGTTCAAGATTTTAGAGTGATCCCGAGGACAGACAGTGACCACAATTCCCTTTTGTTGGAGATCCAGCACCCAGCCCCTGCTATAGGGCTGCTAACTACCGATTCTGGAGTCGACCAGGGAGACATACTACTCACTACAAGCAGGCGCCGGGTGAAATGGGGGAAGCTAGTTGATAAAGAAGAAGCTATAAATAACCTCTATGGCATAGCACTCCCCAGGTTCCAGGAGGTGGATGCTCTCATCAATCAACCAAGACCCTCTGACTACAATGAGAGACTATTTGGCATTCACCAGGCCTTAGTGAGGGACCTTGCAGATGTCTTCAATCCGGCCCTGCCCACTAGAAGGAAAAAGACTCGCGCTCCGACTTGGTACACCTCCACCTGCAGGAAAACTAAGTCTGAGCTTCTTTCCGCAATTAAAGAGGGTAGCGATAAGGTGAAGATTGCAGCCCTTAGGAGGGGGTACAAGTTAGCACTGGCCAACGCAAGGGCAGAGTGGGATTGGAACCACTGGCATGAACTGACTGAAGCCCTCAAATCCAAAGACTCTAGAAAATTTTGGCCTCTGGTAAACAATGGAACAGGGGATCTGCTATCCGCAGTAGAACCCAATATTGCCCCCTCTATTTGGGAGGCCCACTTTGGGACACTATATCAAGAAACCACTCTCTGGCCGGAAGGGATGGTGGTGGAGTCCCCCTGCCTTCCAGATGTGGCCTTGGAATTTTCCTTGGGGGAGGTGAAGCTAGCACTGGAGCGCCTAGCGCTGGGGAAGGCACCGGGGTTGGATAAGCTACCCGGTGATTTGTTCAGATACCACCCTGACATCTGGGCCCCGTACTTTCTTGTTCTTTTTAATGCTATTTTGGGAGGTATGGCGGTCCCTTCCTCTTGGCTAGGGGCTGAAATAGTTCCGATTTACAAGAAAGGGTCCCCTTTGAGTCCGGCAAACTACAGGCCTATTAGCCTGATAGATGTTCCCCAAAAGCTTTTTGCGCGCCTTATTTTGAACCATCTATTAGACTGGGTGGAGGAAAATGACATCATGAGTCCCCTGCAGGCTGGCTTCAGGAAAAACACGTCGACCATGGACCAGATCTTCCGCCTCGTTCTCCTCTACTGGAAGACGGTGAGGATCGAGGGGGGGAGATTGTACATGGTCTTCGTGGATCTGAGGTCAGCCTTTGACCTAGTCCCGCGCAGGAAACTTTGGGAGGTGCTGGAAAAGTTAGGAATTCCCCCCCAGCTACTTAACATCTTAGCCAGGCTGCATGAGAACAACTATGCTCAAGTCAGGTGTGGGAAAGATGGCAAACTCTCATCCAGGTTTCCTGTCCGTCGAGGTGTGAGGCAGTGTTGTGTCTTGGCACCGACCCTGTTTTGCTTATTCATTAATAACGTCATCTCACACCTGGAAAACGTCAAGGACAACGACGCCCCCTGTTTGGCAGGTAGGAAGGTACCGGCAATCATGTTTGCCGACGACACCCTCCTCCTTTCAAAATCCCCCATGGGGATCCAGAGGATCCTGGATGGATGTGGTCTTTTCTGTCATCAGCATGGGTTGGAGGTGAACACAGAAAAGACCAAGTTCATGATCTTCAACCCACCAAAACTAGGCCCAATCCCACCCTGGGGACCGCCAGCCTTGAGAGGGTGTCCACCTTCATATATCTGGGGGTAACACTGCAGGAAAATTTAGCATGGGACCGACAGATAGTACGATCTAAGGCCAAATTATCCCAACTGTCGGGTACAATCCTGAAAGTGGCTAATACTTCTTCCTTCAAGCCCATAAGCCCGGCCCTTGAAACTTACAAGACCCAGGCCAAGGCTGCGGCCATGTATGGCAGTGAGCTATGGGGATACAAAGCGGTGAAGGGCTTATCAACAGTGGAAAATAGTTTTTTAAGGCGCCTTCTAGCCCTTCCAAGTGCCACGCCACTTCAGCCTCTGAGAATGGACATGGGTCTCCCCCCTATTGCAGAGGAGCTTGTGTCAAAGCCAGTGAAGTTCTGGCACAGGCTCTGGTCTACGGACGAACTTCATCATTATAGGGAGGATCTCACCCATGTCATGAGTTTAAACTGCAGCGGCAAAATCCCCTGGCTCACCTTTGTGGAAAATGAACTGTCTGCCATCAATCTCCGTGTCCTGTGGGAGGACCCCGCGCGAGGCTGCCAAACAATCTCGCGCAAAGCCCTGGCACAAATCTACAAAGCCAGGTCCCTTGCTCACTTGATGGACGCTCAAAATAGCGGCACCCTAACTTTGCGATTTTTAGAATCCAAAAATTCTTATGTTTTTGAACCTTTTATGGATTTTATCTTTCCCATCCTGGCGAGGAAACTGTATGTTCAATGGAGGCTTAGCACACTACCTATTAATTCATACACCTGCAAGTGGACAAATGGGGGCAATAAAACATGTCCCTGCTGTAACAACCATGTGGAAGATGACCCCCACATCTTGTTTGTGTGCCCTGCATACCAAAGGCCCAGAAAATACTGGATAGCACCGCTCTGTAAGAACCTGGGGTTCAGAGAGTATGCACAGGCATACAGGATTTTGAAAACTAGCACCCTGGGCCACATTGTGTTCGCTGTTTCCAAATTTCTTATGGCCATATGGTTGATCAGAAAGAAAAAATCCTCTGAAGCCCCTTGAACTTTCTAATGCAATTTTAAATCACTCCTCGCTGGGAGAGCGGACTCTATTTAAATGTGTTTTAAAATAATGTTTTAATGTTTGTAATGTTTGCATTGCATCTTTTATGGTCTATATGGCCGAAATAAAGAATTTTTGGAATTGGATAACGTATCAGTTCAAAGCACTATGCACTTTCTTTTACTGTGTAATCTATATGGTAACTTTCGTCAAGCCTACCTTAAGCCTATCCTGTTAAAATATGGAGTCAGGAGTGTACAAGATGCTATGAAGTTGCTTTTTAAACCTTATCCTGATGTTTGCTTTTTTACTGCTACTTTCCTCCTACAAGCTATCAAAGCAAGGCCCAGTATGCTTTTTTAATCATTTTAAATGTTTTAACCATGCAATCTGTTTTGTAATTTTTTATTATGGTCATGATTAATGTATTCGTTGTGTATTTGTTTTGCTTTTATGGACTTTGTGTTTAAGCTCCGAATAAAGCCTTATGAAATGAAATGAAATGAGCCGGGGCACCACTGTGCCTTTCAAAACATATATGTCACACGTTGGAGCCTCTCAGGACTCTAAAACAAATATGCCCAAGTCCCGTTGGAGCCTCGTGGGCTCGAAAACATCAATATGCCCCTGGGACAACGTTGGAGCGGCCCGCTGCCTTCTGGGGCCACTCTTATCGTCAAAAGAATGCCCCCGTATGTTGGAGCCTGCAAGCTCTAAAGTAAATATGCCCCCAACGATGGAGTCCCTCTGGACTCTGAATAACAATAATGGGCGCTAAACGTTGGAGCGACTCCCAGCCCTTTCCAACTCACCGTGCTCTTCTCTGGGGACTCCGCTCCTCTTCACCGGTCTGCTCGCCTTGGAAACCTGCAGGGCTCCCTCTGACACACGGGGGCCCTGCCAACGTCTGCAGCACTTCTCCGCTGCTCACTGGGCACCACGGGGCTCTCCCTTGCTCTCGGGGGCCCCGGGTGAAGACGACGACTTCCCCAGCAGCGGCGGCACTTCCTTTTCCGGGTGTACGCGGCCGGCCCCGCCTCCAGTCAAGGCTGGGTCCTTGACTTCAGGGCCGGCCGTCCTGCTTTCTCCGGGCCGCGGTGGTGATCTCAATATGGCGGCAATGAGGGGTAGGCTCCCTCTTCTTTAATCATACGGAGGGGGGTGGGCACCCGCTCTGAGGCAGAAACGCAGGGTGGGCACCCTCGAAGGATGGCAATACGGGGTGGGCTCCCGTTACGATGAGGCATAAGCTGGGTGGGCACCCGCCGAAATTAAAATAAGCCGACAGGCGGCGGGGTGGGCTCCCGTTCGGTTATTAGCAATGGCAGGGGGAATCCCACACGGTGCAGCTTCGGGCTGCAGGCAGATCCGGAGCGCTTCTCCTCTTTGCACAGGAATAAGGCGTTCTCCAGAAAATAAAGATATAGCGCTCCCCAGGCGCTGCAGTAAACAGTTCCAGGGAAAAGGTGGAAACCTCTCCTCAGCAGGGCAAAGTCCAGGGAAAGTCTTTAGGAAGGCAGGGGGGCAAGGGCTGGGCCCAGGGGCCAGCTCACAGGGCCCTCCAGGCAGGGAGGCAGTCCCCAGTGGCGGTCCTCCTGGCGCCCAGCAGCAGCGGCAGCCCCCCCTTCAGTTAGGATCAGCAGAGAACAACATTCATGGGGTCACAGCCCCTTTTTATACACAGGTTTCCTTTGTGATACAGCACAGGGTTTAGGGCAGAACCAGTTACAACTGGTTCAGGAGCACTTGAGCACTTTGTTTTGCTCAGCTCCTCTCCTTCCTTTCACAGGACAGGCCAGGGTCATCAGTCGCACCACAGGGGGCGGAGCCAGCATTGTGTGGGGAAAGCCCAGCCCTATTCAGGTCCCAGGTGCACTCCTCCCACCCATCTGGCTGCTGTTCTCCCCATTCACCACTGGGTGACTCATCTTGACTCTGGGGATTCCCTAGCCCATCACATGACCTCAACCAGCCAATCGCCAGACAAGGCACTTATCTCACACTACACACAGAAATGCCAACTTCTAGAAATGGCACTTCCACACTAGGTACATTGACACTGCACACATCATCGCGCAGCATTTCATTAAACGAGTCCGCACATACCAAACTCGCACCTGCACTCCCCATGCATCAGGAACCACCAGGGACACATACATTCCCCCATGCATTCCTATGGGAGGGCAGGCCAACCTCACTACACGCACGCACTTTACCCTGGGACACAGTGGTAAAGTGCGCAGAAGCCAAAAATCACTAACACCAGGTCATAATAAAAAGCAAAAAGTTTCAGGGGTGAACCTGCCAGAAGGGCCGAGTCCAACACAACCCCCTTCCAGCCAAAACGCAGGGTAGACCAATCACCACCGTGATGGTCTTCCCTGCTTGGGGCGATAAAACACGGACGCAGGCCCGCAACGGCAGGGACACTCTCCGGTTTTACGCCACTCTGAACCCACGTGGTTCCCTCTGAAAAAACTCGGCGGACCAACTGGGCTACCCCACTGGTACTCCTCAGCTGTCCGCGGCCAGGACCAGGCCCTAGGCCATCCAGGTGCCACTGGTCCTTGCCTAACCACAGAGTGGGGGGTAGTAACCCCTGGCACATAGCAACCATTCTCCACTCTACCCCTCATCAGGGCAGTTCTAAACTGCCACTGATCCTCCAGCCTAGGGTCTGTACCCTCAAGCTGACCAACAGTCACGGGCAAGGCTCTTCTCCCCCTACCTCTTCTTCTAGGGTTCCGCCCTCTCTTCCGCTGAGAGGTGACCTCGTAACGCAATTCACCCACCTGCTCAGGACCTCTCCCTGAGAAGTGGTCTCCCAACCTAGGGTTTAACCCCTCAGGTTGCACCGGGGTCAGAGGCGAGGACTCCCTCCCTCTGCACCCCCTTCCAGAGTCTGGCACCCTCCCAACTGGAGTGGTGCCCCTAACAGCTACATCAGTCAGGACACTGCTTACAGTCGTCCTTCCCTCCAGGTCAGGCTGATCCTGAACCTGGCCTCCCAACCAGGGGTCTAAACCCTTTGGCTGAGTACTTGCCTGGCACTCCAGGACTTCTGGGGACTTACACACCATCCCCCCGAGGGTAACATATGCCTCATATGTTGCGTGACAGTCTGCCTGGCGCAGATCTCCCGTCCCCTGACCACCTGACAGTGCGCGAAGATCCCCCAGGACAGACGTGTGGTCACCATGGTCACCTCTAGGAGACTCAGCCCTCCCGGCTGGTCCCTGACCCACTGGCTCCTCCACTGGGGAACACAGCCCCATGCCACTCCTCTCGCTGGACTTCTGTACCCTCCCTACTGGAGCGGTACTGCCTGACACCAGAACCACTGGAGCTCTACTTACAGATGCTCCAAGTTCTCCATACACTAGGCGATCCTCCTCAAATGGACTAACAGGACAGCCTAGGCTCCCAACCTGGTGTTCCCTGAAGAAACCATCCAGGCTCTGAGACTGGGTTTCGGGCAACTGGGGACACTCAGTCACCCACTGACTCCTACTCCACTGAGACAGGACGTGAGCCCCTACACCCCTCTCACTACTCTGGGACCTAGCTGGGCTACTCTGAACCTCTTCCCCAATACAGGACGGGAAGATACCTGAGCCACTACTTTTAGAATCGCTTTCCCATGCCTCCTCAGAACCTCGGGCACTTTCCCAACGGTCTGCTTTCTCTGCAAGTTCCCAAGGACCCAAGGAGTCATACCTCAACAGGTGTTGGCGCAACCCGGGATCACAACTACTGAGCATCTGTTCTTTGATAACCAGCTCATACAGGGCGGAATAACTACATTCCATATTAAGAACCACCCAATCGGTCAGTGCATCATCACATCCATCCACAAACTCCTCCCAAGACTGGTGAGACAGCTTCCTACTGCCCCTGAATGTCAACCTATACTCCTCTTCTTGGGAAACGGGTACCATACTCTGGGAACTGGGAACTGGGAATGGGACTCTCTGCACTGGACTCTATCGCTGCCACCACTGGACTCTACCCTCCCTGGGGAATCCAGACAACTACAACTGCGCTCAGGGGACAACTTACCCTCCAGAGCTAGTTTCGCTCTGGCAAAGGCCCTCTCAGCCTCCGCCATCTGCTTCTGAGGTAAGGCCCCCCTCGGTCTCAAACTTTTTCTCCTCCACATTCAGCTGCGCTATCTCCTTGGCATGCTCTAACCTGACCTTCTCCAAAGCCAGCTGATGCTCCCTTTCTTCCCTCCTATCTACCCACTCCTCTGGGGACAGGAAAAGGGATGGGGCGCTGCCCCTGACACTGGACCCAGCAAGGGACTCCCTATCTATTGGGACTTCACTATCTACTGGCGTCCCTGTCCTGTCACTTTCCTCCTCCTTTTCAGACTCCTCAGGGCTCCCCTCAAACCCACCACCCTCTTGGCGTGCGGCCCGGGCCCTCTCCTCCTCACTGCGCTCACGTTCCCATTCATCCTTCTGCCATTGAATCAGGTTTTCCCTAAGTTTTGACTGGGAGTCTGACACACTCACTGCTATGTCTCTCTCCTCACAAAAGGCAACCAACTCATACATACTGTATCTAAACAGACCACAGAAATTAAAAGCAGACCCCATTTTGGCAGGACGCTCAGGGACATGTGCAACACAAGGGACCTAGGTGTCTGAACTGAAGCGAGAGTACACAATTCAAAAATGACACTTTTAGGAGAAGAAATAATGGAACTCAAAACAATAATCCCCAAATACGTGATTATCTAAAATGCAGAGTTTTGTAGTGCAGCCAGTTGCTGCTGCGGTACAGCGCAAACGCAAGTCCTATCCCACCGCTGATCACCAATGTTAGAAATGGGATTTCTGGTTGGCTAGGGCTTGCGCCAAAGCCAGGCAGAAACCACCACTCTATTCAGGGCTGGGGAGTTACACGCCAAAGATAACCCCTGCTCACCCCCTTGGTAGCTTGGCACGAGCAGTCAGGCTTATCCCGGAGGCAATGTGTAAAGCGTTTGCGCGCGCACCCAGCAACAACACCCAAGGCCCACCACAAAGGAAACTCCACACAAGGTATTCTATAAAAATAGCCTTTGTATTATACCAAAACACATTAGATAATATTCACACAATTTACACTGCGCCAACTGGCACTGGGCAGAATTTACAGGGGACTATTTACACAAGACAGGGCCACATGGATCACTGTCAGAATTATCACAAATCACCAAATTGGAAATGTAGAAATGTAGAACAAATAATAGATGCAGCGCACAACCAGTAACCTCTGGTAACCGGTAAGTACCACCTACGCAACCCTAACTACCTTAGGAAAATATTACACAGGGAACCATGAACACACTAGCATAATTTCTACTAGCAAAACAATCTCCTAGGCATAAACACAGTATAGGAGTGAAACATCATAAAGGCAGTGCACATTGCGGAAAAGTATACATGTTAAAATAACCATGCACCCTAGGGGAGGGCACAACACAGGGAAACTGTCTCCAGGCCAACTTGGCCTCTAAGGGGCTCATACGCCCCTTTGTCCATAGAGTCAGGGCTGGACTGCGCAGGCTGCGCAAGCCAAAGCGCGAAGGGGCACAACCTAAACGGTGCAGCTGCCCACTAAGTGCTGGGCAGCTGGGAAAATGAGCCGGGGCACCACTGTGCCTTTCAAAACATATATGTCACACGTTGGAGCCTCTCAGGGCTCTAAAACAAATATGCCCCAGTCACGTTAGAGCCTCGTGGGCTCGAAAACATCAATATGCCCCTGGGACAACGTTGGAGCTGCCCGCTGCCTTCCGGGGCCGCTCTTATCGCCAAAAGAATGCCCCCGTATGTTGGAGCCTGCAAGCTCTAAAGTAAATATGCCCCCAACGATGGAGTCCCTCTGGACTCTGAATAACAATAATGGGCGCTAAACGTTGGAGCGACCCCCCCTATCAGGCGGGGGCCGCTCGGGAAGTAGACCGGTCTGGGACCGGCACCCACAACACACACACGGAGTCCCCCAGCCCTTTCCAACTCACCGGGCTGTTCTCTGGGGACTCCGCTCCTTTTCACCGGTCTGCTCGCCTTGGGAACCTGCAGGGCTCCCTCTGACACACGGGGGCCCTGCCAACGTCTGCAGCACTTCTCCGCTGCTCACCGGGCACCACGGGGATCTCCCTCACTCTCGGGGGCCCCGGGTGAAGACGACGACTTCCCCAGCAGCAGCGGCACTTCCTCTTCCGGGTGTACGCGGCCGGCCCCACCTCCAGTCAAGGCAGGGTCCTTGACTTCAGGGCCGGCCGTCCTGCTTTCCCTGGGCCGCGGTGATGATCTCAATACGGCGGCAATGAGGGGTAGGCTCCCTCTTCTTTAATCATACGGAGCGGGGTGGGCACCCGCTCTGTGGCAGAAACACGGGGTGGGCACCCGCGAAGGATGGCAATACGGGGTGGGCTCCCGTTACGATGAGGCATAAGCGGGGTGGGCACCCGCCGAAATTAAAATAAGCCGACAGGCGGCGGGGTGGGCTTCCATTCGGTTATTAGCAATGGCGCGGGGAATCCCACACGGTGCAGCTTCGGGCTGCAGGCAGATCCGGAGCGCTTCTCCTCTTGACAAAGGAATAAAGCGTTCTCCAGAAAATAAAGATATAGCGCTCCCCAGGCACTGCAGTACACAGTTCCAGGTAAAAGGTGGAAAGCTCTCCTCAGCAGGGCAAAGTCCAGGGAAAGTCTTTAGGAAGGCAGGGGGGCAAGGGCTGGGCCCAGGGGCCAGCTCACATGGCCCTCCAGGCAGGGAGGCAGTCCCCAGTGGCGGTCCTCCTGGCGCCCATCAGCAGCGGCAGCCCCCCCTTCAGTTAGGATCAGCAGAGAACAACATTCATGGGGTCACAGCCCCTTTTTATACACAGGTTTCCTTTGTGACACAGCACAGGGTTTAGGGTAGAACCAGTTACAACTGGTTCAGGAGCACTTGAGCACTTTGTTTTGCTCATCTCCTCTCCTTCCTTTCACAGGGCAGGCCAGGGTCATCAGTCGCACCACAGGGGGCGGAGCCAGCATTGTGTGGGGAAAGCCCAGCCCTATTCAGGTCCCAGGTGCACTCCTCCCACCCATCTGGCTGCTGATCTCCCCATTCACCACTGGGTGACTCATCCTGACTCTGGGGATTCCCTAGCCCATCACATGACCTCAACCAGCCAATCGCCAGACAAGGCACTTATCTCACACTGCACACAGAAATGCCAACTTCTAGAAATGGCACTTCCACACTAGGTACATTGACACCGCACACATCATCGCACAGCATTTCATCACACGAGTCCGCACATACCAAACTCGCACCTGCACTCCCCACGCATCAGGAACCACCAGGGACACATACATTCCCCCATCCATTCCTATGGGAGGGCTGGCCAACCTCACTACACGCACGCACTTTACCCTGGGACACAGTGGTAAAGTGCGCAGAAGCCAAAAATCACTAACACCAGGTCATAATAAAAAGCAAAAAGTTTCAGGGGTGAACCTGCCAGAAGGGCCGAGTCCAACAGTGGTGTTGTGTTCGCACGTGTTGGAGCATCCATGGCAAAGGTTAACTGGTTACCTTTCAGTCTCTTATTTATGTATTTGGTTCTTAAACCGGTACTAATGAAGTGACCTCTTTGCCCAGACAGTATCATGTGAAAAAATTACAAAATATTGAAGTAATACTATCAAACACTGTGCTCAGTGGCGTAAGGAAACCTGAGGCGGCCCCCCTGCAAAGTACATGGAGGGGGCCCCCTGACCTACCGCCCTCCACTTTGCCCCACCACCTAAAAATCTGGCATATTTTGAATTGAAACCTCCAACATTTAATAAAATGCCTCTATATTTGCGTACTCAAAATTCGAATAAGAAAGTACGAAACACTCTTACCATATAAGCTACACCATTCGTAACATTATTGTCAAGAGCAGATTATTTAACTGAGACGGGAATCAGAGCAATGCCAAGGAGCGATCCTATTGGTTGAGGAACTGCCTATCGCTGAAGAACAAGGAACAACTACATAGGGTCTGAATTAGAATTGACATTGATGGAAAATAACTTGAAACTTTGAAAGACAAACCCAAATCTGCAATTTAACAGACTTGACTGACAATATACATGAGCAGTACACAAGATATAACCCAGTATCCTGCCAGCACCAAGAGAAATAAACTGGTGTGAATTATCTGCATGCCACACACTTGCGTCTTCAGGAAGTTTGTACGATATTAACCACTCTATAGTATTTAAAATGAACTGAGGATGCAATTTCAATATCTACCATCAGGGCTTTATTAGTAAGCAGGGCATAAACAGGCAGGCACACAAGGCTGAGGATGAAAACTGCTTAAATGCTTCAGAACATTGATGCAGATGTGTGTCTGTATTTATCATTTCTGTATTGTAAACAAAGCTAATTATACGATTGCAGGTGCACATATTATAGACAAGTGCAAACAACAACATCAATACTGCATCATGTAGGATAAAAACAAACCATATTAGCAAGTACCTAATGACAGAATCTATACTAACTGTAGCTGGTGAAGCAAAGAAAAAAGTGCAAATACTTTCAAAGTGCATAATAAAAGAATCAGCAATCCAGCAATATACAAAACTCAAGTGTGTTTTGTAAAGCAATCCCCCTTTCTTCTTGCATCAAGGTGAAAACACTTTCAAAGTGCGTAATAAAAACAAGTGACTGGTCAAATAATAACATGCACAACAGCATACACAAATCAAATCTAACCAGTTTAATCAGACTATGGCCCTTTGGTTTGTGAATGAAGGCGCAAATATTTCACAATGACTTTTTAAACAATAACAAGTACAGCAGGCAGCAGCATACAAAAATCAAACCAGTTTAGTCAACAAATGCCCCTATGGTTTGTGCATGAAGGTGCAGATATTTCAAAGTCACTGTTAAAACAATAATACGTACAGCAGGCAGCAGCATATAAAAATCCCTGTACTGTACCCTTCCCAGGCACACACACATCTAGTGCAGAGTCACTGCTCCTGCACAGCACTGCACACCTACCTGAAGTAGGCCAAGGGTGAGTCAAGCACACAGCAGCTGAACTTTTAAAAAAGTGAGTGAGGCTGTAGGCCTCACTCCAGTGACTGGGTAAAAAGGACCTGTTCACTACTACTGTTCACTACAGAATATGCTGCCACCACCCCCTTGTGCTGCTTAACACCTACGAAGACTGTAGCCTTCCACCACTATAAGGATAGCACTTTGGGTGCCCCTCCTGGTCCAACAAGACCCCATACCGTGAGACAGACATGATCTGTGCTCACCTATGAGAAAAAAATCAGCATTAGGGTCCAGTGCTTTAAATGGGCCGGTACTCACCGGTACTGAGTACCAGCACTTCTCAGTTTTCTCCCCCTGAGTACCGGAACTTGTTTTTGGGCAAGGAGAGTACCGGTACTCCCAGAAGCAGCAGGGCTCATGTCCTGAAGTACAGGTACATGCAATGCAAAAACTACTGAAAATAGCCCTTTCAGATGGAGCGTGTTTATGTGCCGCTCTGGCAGGCAACGGGTAGTGTATTCCTGCACTGGGATGCTCCTGCAGTGTTAGGTTCTAATTGGCATCGCAAAGAGAATGAGGATGCGGCCAAAGCTGCCGACAGTGCAACTGGAGAACCAGGTTCGAATCCCAACGTTGGCTCATCATCCCGTGATTCTGGACAACTCCCTTAACCGGTGGTGCTTAAAAAAGAGTTAGCTTTAATGCAAATGTTCTGACTGTCATGTAAAACGCCTAAATGTCCATGGCCCAAATTTGCGCAATATCAAACTGCCAAAAATTAGACCCTGCACCTATGACATTGGAGTTGATGCTTGCCATGTCTCCTACGTAAGGAGGCAGTTTGATATTGTGCGAATTTGGCCCATGGGCGTTCAAGTGCTTTACATGACAATCAGAACATTTGCATTAAAGCTTACTTATGTGGCTATTGTTAAATTCCTGGCTCATAGCCACGCCCCTAACGGCCCACCCAGTCTAGTTAGTGAGTATCGGCACTTCTCATTTTCCATTTAAAGCACGAACTCCAATTGATTGCCGCCCTCTTCTCCTCTTGGGGTGATAGTGGTTCTGTTTACTCCAAGTAGAATGCTGCATTTGGAACCCAGATGTGCCTTAATATAGAAAATATGTATCTGCACGCAAAGTTCGGCCAGGGACTACGCTTAATCATTTGATTAATCATTCGAGGAAGAGGGAGCCTTGTGTAGAAACTCAGCTTAAGTATTCCAAGTTTCTAGAGTAGAAAGAAGGTTATTTGGTTTGAATAACTTGAGGAAAAGAGGAATCTACAAATAAGCATTTGAGGTGCTGAATCTGAAACACCTATACTCTATATAGCATGTCCCAATATAATGTTGTTAATATACTTATACATATATACAGTGCTTTAAATGGGCCGGTACTCGCCGTTACTAAGGACCGGCACGTCAACATTTTCTGCTCTTGAGTACTGGAACTTCTCCGTGTCCAAAGAGAGTACCGGTACTCATGGGGTAGCATGCCAAGCTCAGTGCAATTTGGCATGTACAAAAAGAAGCGCAACAGACCTGACTAGTCAGTCCGTTTTCGTGAAGCACTCTGATAATCGAGTGCTAATCTGCCCTCAGTGTGCTAACTGTGGGCGGGCCATAGGCAATTATTTACAGCTGGCAGGAAGTTTGGGAGGGGCCCACGTCACACTGTGATATTTGACACTCAGGCTCTGTGATGTCAATAGCACTGTAGGTGTGCGAGCAGGCCCTGCTAATAGGCATATTTTCACTGTGGTAAATCTAAGAAAGGATTCCTGCTGGCATAGAAGAGTACGGATACACTTGTTTGAAGTCAGATTGAGGAGGAAGGTGTTGTTCTCAACAGAGAACTAAATCAAATAAACTTAAACTTGAAACTTGAGGACGAAGGTGCTGATAGTGAAATTGTAGCACAGCCAATGGGAATCAAGGTTAGTAATGTGGGTAGCAGCCAGGGATGGATTGGCAAAGCGCATGGGCCCTGCCTTAGTGTCACCTGTGGGCTGGTTTCAAGGACGACAACCAACACAATATCCTACTGGCCACCCAGCCCCCACTATGGCCACCTGACTAGGCCACTATGCAGGGCCGGCTTTAGCGCTGGTGGCGCCCTGTGCGACAATGTCTGTGGCCCCCCCCAATGACCACCTCTGCCACGGATTCCCTCATTAGCACCCTTTAACAGTGCCATTTAGTTTTATAGCGCCGCTCATACTAGTGTAAGGTGTCAGAGCACTTTACACCACACACACATTGCACAGAGACAATCATATGTGTGTAAATCAGTGTATAGGAAATGTTAGATCAGATAGGACTACAAGGTGTAGTGTAGGAGTGACATGACATCGATACTGGTAGGCAGTATAGTTTGAGTCCTTATTCTGGAAAAGCACAAATTCAGAAATTAAAACGTAACATCATTGTTAGGGGTTCTCTTTCATAATAAGAATTGTTTTCTACCCAAATGAACCCTTTTCTCAAGATTAGGATGATGAAAGACTGGGCAAAAAACCTATAGCTCTAACATATACCTTGCAGTTTGCATGCAGCTCTAGGATGACAGTTAATAGCTCAATGTTCTATATTGGGATTTTGCCTTAGAAACGACAAGTAACAAAAGGAGCTCTCTTACAGAAGCAGTAACCCACTGACCTATTTACATTATATTCACTTTGTTATCTGCATGGTACATGTTCTTAGCAGCAGGCATTTTAACCCTCTGCACTACCTTATGATGAGTCAAAACTTCCACTAGACAAACCTCCCGTTTCTTTCCAGGAAGATGATAAATCACCGGAGTTATATTGACATTTTAATTGATGTCTGAAAATTGCTGGAGGCCAGGAACACGGCAACAGGTGCTTTTAAAATGAAAGTATACATTTTTTTTAAATGACGCCCCCACCCCAAGTCAACATCCGGTGCAGTCGCACCGATCGCTCCGCCCTGCCACTATGGAATGTGTAGGTGGGTCGCAGCACAAAAGGCTTTGCTTAGAGGTGGGGAGCCGAGACGAGTGAGAGGTCCGTTTTGTGGCTGTAGTTTTGGGCCATCTTCACCTTAGCCCAGACCCCACCATCAGTGCTATTCCACATTCCTTCCTGCCATTCCGTCACACTGTGCCTTAATAGATGTGGTCGGGCGGGGCAGATGTTCCTCCGGTCATTCACAACTCGGCCACTGCAGAACAAGGAGCTCGGTAGGTGGAACAGCTAATCACAAAAGCAGTGTCTTTGCAGTACTCCTCTGCCAAGCACTCCTTGCACTGAGGCAATGGCAGGCGGCGGAGAAGAGAGTGTGAGGAGGCTGAGAAGCCACACAGGGAGGCCAGGCCATGTGTTGTGGCCCTTTGGTTGTTCGGCAGCCTAAAGGTTGTGTTTTTCCCATGCTCCCTCCCAGGCAGGCGCTTCACATTCATCCCGTGGTAGGCGGGGAGTGCAGGTACTATTCAGAGGCCTTCCTGAAAGGCCAGGTTTGGCTCTACCTTTTGGGCCGTTCCCACGTCAGCCCTAAGGGGCTAGCCCAGTGCAGAAGCAATTTGTTTCAACTGACCTCTCTGCCAGGCCATCGCATTCAGGCAATGGTGGGTGAGGGAGTGTGCAAAGGCTCAGAGGCCTTGCTGGGAGGCCAGGTGTGGTGTTGGCGTAATTGGGACATTTTAAGCTCGACCCCAATTTCAATAATTAGGTTACCTGCACATGTTCCGTTTTTCAAACGCCAACAAAAGTACTTGCCAAAAAGATCTGTACTTTATCTGATAACAGTTTTGACTCATCATAAGTTAGCACAGAGGGTTCAAGTGTTTGCTGCAAAACATAACATGCTGATCCCAGATTTGTATTTTATGTACGTAAGCATGTGGGTTACTAGTTTTGCACACCAATTAAATCTCAATCAAATCAAATGTGTGCCCCTAGCCGGGTCCCTTAGCACTCCCCGTAGCCCTGTCCCATAGCCCCCGCCTCCGCCCAAGCCCCCTCTCCTTAATCACATCTTAATATGGTGAGTACCTGCACTTCTTTTTTTCCATTTAAAGCACTGCATATATATATGTACATCCATCTATGTCATTGTATGATTTTAATTATCTTGAAGCCCTGGAAAGCTACATTGGCCAGAAAATACATAGTAAGCCAAAACCCAACATTTTGTTGAATGTGGAAGCATAACACTGCTGCTTTAAATAGTATATGTTTTTTCGAACCAAAGCTCATGCTGGCTTGTTTTTCAGCCCTTAATAACATGCTCACTGAAAGCTGGACTGGCTCAAAATTCATTAGAAGAGGTTAAAGTCAGCAGCACATTTCAGAGTCCGTCTGTTACGCATTTTGCACAAAAGGATATTTGTTCACAAGGCAAAGCATGCAAACCTGCGGGCACATGGCCTCTTGTTTATTATGAGGCTGGCTAAGCATCATGCCCCAGACATACTGTATACCCTTATTGCAAACCACAATGAAGTTTCATCTCAGCACCCCTTCTTCCTATGCTCACCTGTAGTGTCACGCTCTAGTCTTCGCGGTGTGCGCGATGACGTATAGCGCGGCGGCCATCTTGGAGGACGAGGATTAGCGCGGAGCCGAGGAGCTGATCGGACGTCTCCCGGCGCTCTCCGTAATACCTGTAAAATAAACAATAAAAGTTACTTACCTAAACATCTAAAGTGCCAGAGTCCTTCCTCAAGGTGGGCCCCCCAAACACATTACAACTGGCTACGAGGCTGGGGATCATAGAAAAAAACACCCAGGAGCAGCCCAGAAACCACGTGGGATAAGGGGCAGCACACCTGCAACCCAAGGAAGTAGAGGCCGACTCACGCAGGCACAGACAGTAAGGAGAGCGCGGCAGAGGGGAAGCACTAAGCCAAATTAGTGCAAGAACAGTCCAGAGCATAGCTGATATATATAAGCCAACTGTAGCCGGTGAAAGCAGCCACGTGCAAGAGGGGAAGGAAGTAACCACCAAGCCACACCCCAAGGCACGTGGAGAAGCGGAAGGGAGCGAACGCAACAGGACAGACACTGCCCACAAGTGAGAAGAGCAGTGGGTCAAGACAGCGACCGGGGAAGCGCAGAGGCTAGTTGCCTCGTTCGCGGAAGACAGACGGAACGCCTGAGGTCCTGGCGGAGCAAACAGAATACAGACCAGGGGGTGGAGCTGCGTCGCAACAGAGCCCCCCAGGCAAAGCGCGCTAGGCAGCCCAAGGGGTGAAGAAGAGTCACCGGGAAGAAGAGCGGAAATGTGTGCTCAACCGTCCTCACTCACGACACCCATTCCATTCGTACCAAAACCAGGAGATCCATCGATGAAGTGGGAAGACTGGAGAGAATACTTTATGAACTATCTGGAAGCCCTGGAGGACGAGAATGGAGAAGCATTTCCCAGCAAGAGAAGGAAGAAGATATTACTTCACAACCTAGGTCCAGAAGGCATCAGAGTGTTCCAGAACATAGTCCCGACTCCACGACAAGCGGCAGATGATGATGTGTTCCAGCATGCTATTGATGACCTGAATAAACATTATAGGCCAGCAGTGTGCACGTCCATAGACCGATACAACTTCCAACAGAGGAAACAGGCAGTGGGGGAGTCCATAGACGAATATGTGGCAGCGTTGAGGAAATTGGCGGCCACGTGTAAATTTGGCACGTTACACGATTAATTCATCAAAGATCAGATCATAATGCACACCACGAACGCGACGATCCAGGACAAGCTGTGGGTAAATGGAGACGCGACTTTGAAGGAAGTCATAGCCGTGGTGAAGAAAGCGGAGCTGTCAAAAAGATGTGCGGAGGCGGCGAAGAGAGACACAGCCGCTAGGCCCATGGTGAACAAAGTCACCGAAGCAGAACCACCGGAAAAAGGCAAGGGAGCTACGGGGGGACACGAGAGCACAAGCCAAATGGACACCCAAGTCAGCACCGGCGAAGAAACCGGGTAATGAAAGCAAGAACACGTGTTACAGGTGCGGCAGTCTGTCACATCCAGCTTACGACAAGCGATGTCCAGCCTTTCAAGCCAAATGTATGTTTTGCGGGATTGTAGGGCACTACGAGAAGGTATGTCGCCGTAAGCAAAAGAGAGCAGCAGTAAAATACGTTGCACAAGAGACAGAGACGGTAAGTGAAGGTGAAGAAGAAGAAGACGGCGTGTTGTGTATAGAAGAACACATACTTGGGATCAACTGCAACCGTTCCAACAAACCCCAGTGCGACCTGGTGATAGGAGGTATACCGATAAAGATGGTGGCAGATTCAGGATCCCCGTACACCATAATACAAAGAACGGTATGGGATGAACACTTCAAAGAGCACCTGGGGCATCACATGGAACCACCAGATTTTCGTCCAGTCACATTCACAGGAGACCCTATTCCTATGGTTGGATACAGAAGATTGAAATTTGAATTTAAGGAACGAAGTGCAAGATGCAAACCATACGTGGCGGAGAAAGGCCCTTCAGTTCTGGGGTGGATCGACCAAGGAGATCTGTGAATACAACTGAACGCCGGAGGCACCACACTAGTCCTGATGACCAGCGAAGAACAACAACCGGTCGCAGGAAAACTGAAAGAAGAATTTCCCATTGTGTTTGGAGGCAAGGTTGGCAAATTAACCAAATTCACACATAAGATCGATCTCAAAGCGGATGCGAAACAGGTGTGCCACAAAGTGAGAAATATCCTGCTAGCAATTAGAGAGAAAGTACAACAAGAATTACGCAGACTAGAGGACAACGGTATCATAGAACCGATAACCAGTGCGGAGTGGTTGGCTCCCTTGGTAGTAGCAATGAAACCAAACGGCAAGGTGCGTCTGTGTGTAGACTTGAGGGAATTGAACAAAAACATAATAGTAGAAACATTTCCACTACCCAGGATAGACGAAATGCTAGCGAAGACCAAGGGGGTGAAATGGTTCTCTACCATCGACCTCACATCAGCCTACCATCAGATAGCCCTACACCACACATGCCGAAAACTGACGTCGTTCATAATCCCGTTCGGATACTACCAGTTTCGTAGGATGCCATTCGGACTGGCCTCGCAGCGGCCGTATTTCAGAAACTCATGCACAAGCTATTCAAAGATGTAGAAAGAGTTCAGTATTTCCAAGATGACATCTTGGTGATGGGCAAGAACAAAGCAGACCATGACGCCAAGTTGTCCAAAGTCCTACATGTCTTGGAGCGCAATGGGCTCACAGCAGAGTGGGACAAATGCCGGTTCGGGATGACATCGGTCACATACTTAGGGCATGAGATCAGCGACCAATGCATCACACCTAAACAATCCAATGTCAAAGCAATATGTGATGCGCCATCCCCAGGGACCAAAGAGGAAGTCAGATCATTTCTAGGCATGGCTGAATTCTACAGCAAATTTGTACAGCATTTCGCCACTAAGACACACCACTTCGCCAACTCCTCCGGGATAAAACAACCTTCAAGTGGACAGAGGAGACACAAGAAGAATTCCAGAAGATCAAGACAGATATCAGCCCAGCAGTTCTCTTAAGCGGATATGATCAGCAAGCTAGATCAGTATTGACGACGGATGCAAGTGAAAGGGTCCTAGGAGCGGTCCTAATGCAAGAGACGAAGGAAGGGGAACTAGCCACCCTCAGCTTCGTATCCAGATCTTTATCGCCTACGGAGCAAAAGTACAGTGTAATAGAAAAGGAAATGTTGGCGGCAGTCTGGGCCATGGAGAAGTTCCACCAATTCTTATGGGGTACAAGACTCAGGATAAGAACAGACCATAAACCTCTGGTCAAAGTCCTCACATCATCTGGACATGCTAATGCGACCCCCGCATCGCGAAAATGACTTTGAAATTATTGGATTACAGGTATGATGTAGAACACATCCCAGGAACCAGAAATAAAGTAGCAGACTACCTAAAGTCGTGCCGCGGCCATGGAGGAAGAAGCTCGAGTGAATCTGAGGAGGAAGACATTAGAGTGGCGTTTACTGAAGATCACGAACGAGTGATAAGCGAACAGGAGTGGAAGGAAGCGTACGAGACCGACTCGGACATCGGGGCGGTCAAACAGTTCATACTTGGGGGATGGCCAGAGAAGAGACACGTGGAGGCAGCGCTCAGGAAATTCTTTGAAGTGAGAGAGGAGTTATCAGTATGTGACCAAGGGATCTTTCTGCGGAGAGGTGAAAAGGTAGTTCCACCCAACACGCTGGTGCCACGCTTACTAGCCATCATACATGAAGGACACCTGGGCATTGTGAAAATGAAGCTCAGGGCGAAACAGATGTACTGGTGGCCGACAATGGATAACCAGGTAGAGAGGCACGTGCGGGGGTGTGATCAATGCCAAAGAGCGGACAAGTCCCAAAGCCTGATGCGTCCACCCTTAGGGAAAATCGACAACCCCCCAACTCTTGGGAAGATCTGTCGATAGACATCCTGGGGCCAATATTGGATAACCAGGGAGTCCAGAAATACGTGGCGGTACTTGTGGACCGGTACTCCAAGTGGCCAGAAGTGGACATACAGGAAGACATGGACACTGACAAAATATTAAAATTTCTCACAACCATTTTCCTTAGAGAAGGTATTCCACGCTCTCTCCTAAGTGACAATGGGCCTCAGTTCACGTCGGAAAAATTGAATGCGTACATGGGAAGGAATGGGATAAAAGTCATACTTCCATATACCATCCAGCAGGGAACGGACTAGCCGAGAGGTTTAATAGAGTCATCATGGGCTCGATACAATCAGCGATAGGAGCTGGGAAGGACTGGGAGAAAGAACTAAAGTGCATGTTGTGGGCATACAGGATTACCCCGACCAGCACAGGATACAGCCCCTTCCAGATTCTCAGAGGTCGAGACCCATTCACGAAGTACAATGTTGTCTGGAAGGAGCGCACAATCACGAGCAAGTGGTCTCCAGCTGTAGTGCAACATAATCTGGAAAAGGCACAGAAAATATATACCGAACACTTCAATAGGAGGAGAAATGTCAAGGAGACGGAGTTAGAGAGAGGAGAATGGGTTCGAGTCAAACTAGCCCAGTTAAGAAGAAAAGGCGACCGCAAGTTTAGTACACCCATGCAAGTGGAGGAAGTCTACAACTGAGCAGCCTTGCTGAGCGACGGAAAGGTTTGGTCCCAGGATAGGATGTCCAAATGCAACAAGATCTTGAGATGGAGTGAAAAAGAAAGTGGACAGACAGCAGCTCCCCGGATGCAAGATATGGAGGTCAATCCGGTGGGAGCAGGAATGGGAATAACCAGAGAAAGAGAGAGAGAAGAGGAAGTAGAGAAAAGGAGTGATCCAGGAGCTGAGGAACATTCGGGAAGCACCATCAGGTCGCCGTGCAGAAGAGTTCCCTGGAGTGTAGAAAGAAGTGGAACGAGGAATTCCCAAGACGTAGCTGAGTACACTTCCAAGACTCCGGTGAGGCGCACCCGCACTGGCAGGGCTGTGATAAGAACGTTGAAGTACAGAGACTTTGAGATGGGAGAAGGGAACGAGTCCAACAGCAAGTAGCCTGAGAGACATTATCTTATGTGTGAAATGTATATCCGTAAAGGGGGGAGATATGTAGTGTCGCGCTCTAGTCTTCGCGGTGTGCGCGATGACGTAGAGCGCGGCGGCCATGTTGGAGTACGAGGAGTAGCGCGGAGCCGAGGAGCTGATCGGACGTCTCCCGGCTAATACCTGTAAAATAAAGAATAAAAGTTACTTACCTAAACATCTAAAGTGCCAGAGTCCTTCCTCAAGGTGGGCCCCCCAAACACATTACATCACCTCCACTCCACTCTCAGCTCAGCGCCCTTTTCGCTTGAGGTTGCCTTCACCTCCTTCACCTCCGTTCCAAGAGTGCGTCCTGGGCCTGGGCACATAGAGAACTGAATAAGAGGAGTGAGGGGGACGCAGAGGGGCCTCTCGAGCAACGGACTGCAGGCTCTCTGCACAGGAGACACATTCGGCCGGCACCAGGCTCCTAGTGGTGCCCTTAGGACGTTAGAGAGGGAAGGAAGCACAGTGCAACAGGAGGCAGCCGATAAAACTGACAACAAAAAAAGACACACTTCCCTGAATTAATGTAAAAAAGACAACGTGCGTTGCTAATGCGTTGCAGGTCTGCTGGCTTTCTAATGTACCTGCCTGTTTTGTTGTTGTGGCAGTTTGTGTGTGGAAGCAGGTGGGGGATGCACACAAGGCAAGCCTGTGACGGTGTGGTGTTTGTTCTCCCGAAGGGGGCCCCTGGAGCTTGGGGGCCCCCCCACACTGCGGGGGCTGTGGGGGCCTGTGTTACACCCCTGACTGTGCTGCATTATACCACTCAATTTTCATTTTCTTGCCGTATAATTTAGTCAACAATGCTGCATAATTTGGTTCTCCCCTGCCGCACATTTCTAGTGGCCCTGAATATAAGTGCCTTCTGAGTGACTGGTATGCTGAACCAGATGCTGTATTCAGGCCGGCTAGGCAGGGGGTCCATCGGGCTGCAAGCAGTGCTAATTGTAGGCTTACCTCTGTAATGTTTGGTTTTAGAAGGCAGGGTTCCTGAGCAGCAGTTCGTGTCATTGCTCACTATCCTAATCACATTTCCTGTTCTGCTATACCTGTTCTGCAACCCATTCCAGTCCACAGCATTACATAGGAACTCTTACTTCTCTGGCATTCCATTCTCTCGAGCCTCTCCTTAGCCACTGTTAACCCTCTTACACATCCCATCCCCAGTGTGCATGACACTGCCCCTTTCGCACCCTCTTTGTAAACCTCTTTCTTGTACACTGCCTGTTGATACATTCTCGCTTTATAAAAGTCACACATATTTAATTGGATTGAAGTAGGAAATCCTCTTTAAGGAAAACATTGTTTTATGGCCTGCAGGAAAATCTTTTTTTTATTTTTTTGTTAAATACATTTTTATTGAAGATAGAAATGCACAGAATTACAAAATATGTACTGAACCAAGAAGGAGAAAATAGTGCCAAAAATAAACAAATAAAAAAAAACAGGAGACAAAAACAGGGCTAGTATACATCAATGAATTACAAATATTCTAGGCGGATATAAAAAATAAATATAATAATTAAATAGGCGAATAATTTTTATATAAAAGAGAAGAGGAAAAAGAGACAAGGAGAGAAAGAAAAGAGAAAGAAAGGAAAAGGAAAAGAAAAAGAAAAGAAGAAAAAACAAAACAGTAAAGAAAAAGAAAAAGATAATAGGAGTAGATAGAAATTATGATGTTGATGATAGAAAATAAGTAAATGGTAGCCAGAGAAGGTCAGATTTAACTTGTAAATGAATGGAGGATTGAGGAATAGAAGCAATTCTATGTTCATCACAAATGTAGTTCCACCAATGAAAAAAGGATAATTTAGAATTGTCCTTCCAGCAAGAGAGTAAGGGCCCGATTCACAGAACAAACTTAAGACAAAATCCTAAACTTAGTACCATTTTGGTATTCACAGAATGCACTTACTACTTCTGGTATTCACAGAATGAACTTACTATTTTTGCGATTCACAGAATAAACTTACTACTTTTGCTATTCACAGAATGGATTTACGACTCCTAACTTTACGTCCGCACTCGGGCCGGAAATTCCGGCCCGGAGGCGGAGCTTCCGGCCCGGAGGCGGGGCTTCCGGGCGGGAGGCGGGGCTTCCGGGCCGGAGGCGGGGCTTCCGGCCCGGAGGTGGGGGTTCCGGCCAGTGGCAGATCTCCACCACTGGCAGGAATCCCCACCTCCGGGCTGGAATCCCCGCCTCCGGGCCGGAAGCTCCGCCTCCGACCCGGAAGCCCCGCCTCCGGGCTGGAAGCTCCGCCTCCGGGCCGGAAGCTCCGCCTCTGGGCCGGAATTTCCGGCCCGAGTGCGGACGTAAAGTTAGGAGTCGTAAATCCATTCTGTGAATAGCAAAAGTAGTAAGTTTATTCTGTGAATCGCAAAAGTAGTAAGTTCATTCTGTGAATACCAGAAGTAGTAAGTGCATTCTGTGAATACCACAATGGTACAAAGTTTAGGATTTTGTCTTAAGTTTGTTCTGTGAATCGGGCCCTATAACTTTAAAAGCAGCAGCAAGAAACAAATTCAATAATGGTGAAACAGGAGGAATTAGATCAAAATCCGGCGATACAGTGCCTAAAAATACATTTTGAATATTAAGGTGTACATTATAAGAAAAAATCAATGAACATTTTGACCATATATCATTCCAAAATGTAAAAACCTTAGGACAGTAGAATAATAAATGTACTAAAGAACCTTCAGCATTAGAACACGACCAACAAGTTGATGTAACAGAGTGGTTGAATTTATGTAACATAAGGGGAGTAATGACGACTCTATTATAAATAAAAAGTAAGGATTGTGTGATATGAGCAGCTTTGGAGGTCTTAAATAATTTCTGCCAAAACTTATCCCAGTGAGATATGGACAGGGATAAAGAGAGGTCATGTTCCCACTTCAGTTCCACCTTAGATTTAATCCGTGTACAGAGGGGAGTAGATAAAGATTTATAGATAAAGGAAGCACTAGGGATAACATCAGGAGAGATTTGAGATAATGAAGAAACAGGAAGAGGGGAAGAAGGATGTGGAAGAGAGAGGAGTTTCTGGAGGCACCCCTGTAGTATTGGAACTAAAGTATCATATTGCTGGATGCAGGAATCAGGAAGGTGAAAAGATTCTTGTAATTGATGGAAAGAAAGAAGCACATCATTAACAATCAATTGATGCACATAAATAATGCCCTTTTCTTTCAATTGTTTGTAGTAGAAAGATTTGTGGCGAAATTTAATGTACTTGTTGAACCAAATTGATGACGCTAGAAAGGATTGGTAGGTATTCAGTTCCTTATAGAACAATGTGTTTAACAAAACTTGAGAATTTTTCAAAATAGGATATTTGGAAATAAAAGTACAGTTAGACATGTGAACAACATCTCGTATTGAAAAGTCATTTAACAATGAGCATTCAACTTTAACCCACGGAGGTTGAGGTAAGTCCCTATAGTCTTTGGACAAGGCAAAAAATTGACGAACCAAAAATGCATTATGGTATAAAATAAAATCAGGAAAACGTACCCCCCCTTCATTCTTAGGTCGAATCAGTTTAGGCAAAGAAATACGTGCATGTTTGTTATTCCATATAAATTTGGAGCCTAACAAATTAATCTGAGAGAAATAATATTTAGGGATTTTAAAAGGTAACATAGATAAAATAAACAGTATCTGAGGGACAATCATCATTTTAATTGTATCAAGTCTACCCCACCAAGAGAGAAACAAGGGAGATCAGAGATTTAACAAATTAGTGATTTTAAGTTTTAAGGCAGAGAAATTATGAGATAATGTATCAAGAATATTAGGGGAAAACCAAATGCCGAGATACTTAATTTTTTGAGGACACCATGTGAAATTAGACGATTCAAACATATATTGATAACATGAAGGATTTAAGGGTAAAATCTCAGTTTTAGAGAAATTTAATTTGTAACCTGAGACCTTAGCATATGATGCAATTTCCTGCAAAAAGGGGGGTAGGGAAGATACAGGGTTAGACATATAAATAAGAACATCATCAGCATAAGCAGACAACTTAATTTGGTGAGATTTAAGATGAAAACCATTAATGAGAGGATTATTTCTGATACGTTCCAGAAATGGTTCCAAACAAAACAGGAAGAGTAATAGTGAGAGAGGGCAGCCCTGACGTGTACCTCTTTGAAGGGAGAAATAAGGGGAAAAAAGGCCATTGACAAAAATACATGCTTTAGGGTTGGTGTATAACAATTTAACATATGAGATAAACTTCGGCCCAAAACCAAACCATCTCAAAGTATGAATCAAAAACTCCCAATTAACACGGTCAAAGGCTTTTTCAGCATCCAGGGACTGCAGGAAAATCTAAAGCAGATTTACAATGAACAAGACTGAGGTGAACTCTAGTGGTCCAGCTGTATTCCCCAAAGAGGCATAATTTTTCTATATTACCCCCCATGCATTCTTGTCTCCTAAAATACTCTTACCCATGATTTATAGTGACATACACTTCTGTGGCAACAGTCTGATCATTACGCCAATAAGTGAAGTCATTTTGATGCAATTCAAGACACTCATTTCCGAAAGCAAAGACAGTAGAGGGCAACACAAAATCTGGTATATTCTTGTTGCCTATAATAGGCACGTCTTGGCCACTGAAATGGCTTCTACCAGTCTCAGAATAAATTTGCTATTGATGTTTGGTAACAGAAGTTCAACATAAGTCTTTCAGCACATCCCTGCCACGACCTCCTGGAGCAGAGCATTTATTCTTACGTCGAAGAAAGAAAAAAGGGTAGCTGGACGTTTAGAGAGTAAGTCCTTCTAAGTAGGCTTCAGGAGTTACAGTAAAGGCTGTTCTCATAGATAGGAGATTCCTCTTTCAGTCCGAGAAGTGGAGACGTACAGAGTTCCTGCATCTATTAGCCTTGACACATTAAGTAAGAGGACTCTGGTAACAAGGTTTGTGTGTCAGGATAGGCTCTAGTGGGTGGTGGCTGACAAGCTTGTGCCACTTGAGTGGGTGGTTCGTTTGGGTAAGTCTGGAGAGTGTGCGTCTGAGGCAGAGCGTTCCTGTGGGTAGGCTCAGGGAGGCATTAAAGACAGCAATGATCCTTAAATAAGGGATTTTTCTGACAAGGGTCTCTCTGCTAGCAGTTACAGAGACACAAATTTAACAAGTAAAAATATGATAGACTTAGATGATTGAAATCAAGCCAGCCACGAGGCCTTCCTCCTGGCAGCCCACCAGTCCACTGCATTGTATGTTGTCTCCACTATTAGAGATGGGGATCATCTATATCAGTGTTTACCAAACTGTGGTCGCTCAAGAGCTGGTGGGGTGTGAATGTCCAAGCAATAAATAAAGATGTCTTTAAATTCGGTATTTATCTTGTCACATTCGTTGTGCTTCAAAATCATAGGGGCAGAGCTGTGGTAAGACCGTTGAAGTACAGAGACTTTGAGATGGGAGAAGGGAACGAGTCCAACAGCAAGTTGCCTGAGAGACATTATCTTATGTGTGAAATGTATATTCGTAAAGGGGGGAGATATGTAGTGTCGCGCTCTAGTCTTCGCGGTGTGTGTGATGACGTAGAGCGCGGCGGCCATCTTGGAGGACGAGGAGTAGCGCAGAGCCGAGGAGCTGATCGGACGTCTCCCGGCGCTCTCCGTAATACCTGTAAAATAAAGATTAAAAGTTACTTACCTAAACATCTAAAGTGCCAGAGTCCTTCCTCAAGGTGGGCCCCCCAAACACATTACATCACCTCCACTCCACTCTCAGTTCAGCGCCCTTTTCGCTTGAGGTTGCCTTCACCTCCTTCACCTCCGTTCCAAGAGTGCGTCCTGGGCCTGGGCACATAGAGAACTGAATAAGAGGAGTGAGGGGGACGCAGAGGAGCCTCTAGAGCAACGGACTGCAGGCTCTCTGCACAGGAGAGACATTCGGCCATCACCAGGCTCCTAGTGGTGCCCTTAGGACGTTAGAGACGGGAGGAAGCACAGTGCAACAGGAGGCAGCCGATAAAACTGACGACAAAAAAAGACACACTTCCCTGCATTAATGTAAAAAAGACAACATGTGTTGCTAATGCGTTGCAGGTGTGCTGGCTTTCTAATGTACCTGCCTGTTTTGTTGTTGTGGCAGTTTGTGTGTGGAAGCAGGTGGGGGATGCACACATGGCAAGCGTGTGACGGTGTGGTGTCTGTTCGCCCGAAGGGGCCCCCTGGAGCTTGGGGCCCCCCCCACACCGCAGGGGCTGCGGGGCCTGTCTATGTCATCTGACAAATTGTCTTGGTATTGGTGTTTACAAACTCCTCTCACTTTGCAGTTAGAGAAAGAAAAGTTAAGTGAATTATATGGCCATTTTACTGTGGTACAGAGACTGTGAAAGGAAGGCTGCAGGGTTTTGTAACACAACAAAATGCAATTCCATGTAAATGAATTGTACACATTCAGCAGTAGGAAAGTAAAAATGAAGCACATTTTTGGGTAATTCTGAAGTGTGATGGAAACAAAGTTTTTACCTCGTGATGCACAAATGATAGTCACTGGAACGTAATGGCCGCACATCATTTGTGTGCAATATATATATAAATTGTAGGTCTGTGCAAATTTGGTGGTAATTTCAATGGAAAATGTGCTGTTTGTAACGGACAGTGCCGTACCACCAGATGCATTGGTTACATTGAAAACATCGCCCACCTGCTGTCCATTCAAGCTCGGTGACTCGCGAAAGTCTGTCCATCTAAAAAGTAGGTCCTGGTCCGAAAAAGTCTGGGAAGCAGTGATATCTATGCAAGTGAGTCTTTCTTTGATCCCAAATGGGCAGGCCAGCCTTTACTCGCACATCACTTCCCCTCTGAATGGGAACAAAAACAACCCAAAACCTTCCTCTGGCCTGGTTGGGTTGGTCCATTTCGGTGTAGAGAGTAGGTACAAAGGTGTCTATACACCTCTCAGGTAAGGAGAAAAATGTAACACAGCAATGCTAAAGAGAGACATTCCCCAAGAGCAGCAGGCTCTTCGGAGTAGGCTGAGAGAGATTAAGCATAAAGAGCATTAGTGAAGGAGCACAGATTATTGTGCGAGGTGACAGGTGAAGACCATCCTGTGTAGCTTGAGAAAAAATGACATGTAGAGATATTTGAGTCACGTGGCCAGGGAGCACTAAGGATGGTGTTATGGCGAGTATGGGGGCCGGCACCCGGGTGATTTCTGCTTATTGGCACCAGCGAGATGACAAGAAAAGTGTGGAGTGCGGACGTTGGATTGGCCGGCAGTCTTGCGATGGCCAGCCCGACATACGCAGTTCTGCCCACAGCAATCCAGCAGCTGCATAACAGCCAGGGGATTGCAGCCACAGGCCTCGAGTCGCAAAAGGAACGCCGGGTTGGTCCGCTCCCTCCAATCCTGGCGCTTCTCTCATGCTGATAACAGCATGAGCGCGAGTGCAGGATTGGTTAAGTTTGTGCCAGCATGACCAGACAGGAGACCCAGAGCGCACAGGCTTTTGCAGTGGACATCCCTTTGTGGGGAAGTCAACTATTTTTACCTGCACCCTGGAAAATCAATTTGTGGGGAGAGCCCCATCCCTCACCTTTCCCTGGGACAGGACTACATATTCTCGCCTCATAAGAATGCAGCAGATGCACTAACCAGACATCTCTAAAACGGAGGGGGTTTCCCTATATTTCAAATGAATGACCGCTGCCGCTGGGTCCATGATCATCACACCCTCATTGATAAAGAGCATCGGAGCGGAGGTATGTTGCGATTTAAATGACATCAGTAGCACTATTTGCATAATAAGGTATGTAACTACAGATACAATTCCAATCCTGTCCTCATGTTCAATTCCAAATAGCTCCTTATAAATGTCAGTGAAAGGATATTGCGCTTGAAAGAAGGCCTGGCCATTTTGGAAGGCCCACGCTTGTAAATATTTGGATGGTTCACGTATACTTGAACACAGACATGCGCACACTAACATTTTAATTAATGAGTGCTTAATGAGTGCTTTAATGTATTTATTGCCGAACCGCGCTCTCTGTGCGGGGCCTTTCGTTAATGCAATTTTGGCTGGTCTCTCTGCATTCCAATTTAGAAAGAACAGAGAGAGGATATGAGCTTCAGAAATAAACAAGCATTGGTAATGCATAGGTTTTGACTATGTGATGAATGAAGGGCTGTTTTTATCAATCATCCTCTGGGAGAGGAAAAGAGTTCCCTTACAGATAAGACAGGAGAGGATGTGGCGCAGCAGCTAGAGGTGCTAACTCGAGAGCTGGGGATCCCCGTTCGAGTCTCGGTGGCGCAACATCCTGTGATTCTATGCAAATGACTTAATCTCTCCGGGTGATAAATTGTTATATAGATATTCTGCAAGAGAAAAAAGCAAAAATAGGCAAAACTTTATGAAAAAATAGTTCCACCAAAGCGGATGTTAACAGTATTCAGCAGCTGGAAACTGATAAGAGAAGCAGACAAGGAACAAGCACTGGTAAATGTAGGAAAATATGCTACAGCCAATAGAAATGGAGGAAAAGTAAGTGGCACGCACAGGAACCAATGAGAAGCCAGGAAAGAGAGGAGGCAGAATGTGAGTCCCTTTTAAGTTTATATTAAAAACAATAGATTTCTCAAGCACAGCGCAAGTCCAGGCGAAACCTAAAAAAGAATAACAAAAAACTGCCATGCCAGCTGCAGTAATTGAGTCTGAACAGCCAAAGAAATCCCTTACCTATAAGCTGCAGTCAAGGTGCTGTGTTTTTAACCCTGCCCCCGTCTCACCAGATACCTTCATTTGTCAGGAGCCATACACCTGCACACAGAGCCATGTCCGTGTATATCCAGCCTGCGACAAGTTTGGCAGATAGACAGGAGTGCGTACACAGCTATGGGGGATGTCATTAGATAAACACACGTATGCGTGATGGTGTACATAAATAGCTTTTAGGTGTATTAGTCTACATAGAAACAAGCATAGCTATTTTGTGTGTAAGTGTGAACATATAGTTCACACTATAAAATTGCAGGGCATGACTACAAGATAATTTTATTACGTTAGGATTCGGGTTTATTAACAGGTATTTTTTTTTTATCACCAGCTCAGTCGAAAAGAACATTATGTCCCTTGTTCACACTGAGTGACTAAAATGTTCCAATGTGTAAATAAGTCTTTTATATTGAGAAAGTAAAGAACCTTTGCATGCAACACAGGCAGGTGATTCATTAAATTATTTTTAGGCCGAGCTTTAGCGGCAGCGTGCATGCGCTGTTTGCTCTGCGAGACTGCGGTAGTAGAGTATGGGAGCCAAGCTGCCCCCACTCTACGCCCATATTTGTTATTGGCTTCTGTCTTTGTCCTTCGTAAATGCTGGCGTGTGATTCCATAATAGGCTAATTAGTCCCGCCTTACTACGGCCATGACGTCATTGGTATCCTCCCATGGTTACTGGCCCCTTTATTTCATTGTTACACGGACGTGTACCATTTCCTTCGTAGTCACACAGCTTTGTCCGTGCCGTTTCTTCTCTCCCCCCGCCACTGTCTGTGCCTCCCCCCCCCTCGCTGTCCGTGATGCCAAGTTGCCAATGCACTAGGTCTCCCGTAAATCGGAGACCTATTTCATTGCAAATGCTTGTTTCTGTGGCATCCTTGTTCAGCAAAGTCGCGAGAGAAAACAACACGAGTAAACATCTGGAACGAACAAGACATGAAGAACGAAAAAGGACTAAAGCGGAGTGTTTTTTGCCTTCAGCCATGATATGTCAGAAGTCTAATGACAGTCATATATGTGAACGGAGAGCTCTGCCGGCATTAGTCCGTGAGAGGACAAAATTGTAAGAATTTAGCTGAAAACTTTTTCTTGTCCAAATAGTAATCATTGTTGTGGATACTTATCCACGTGTTTTTTTAATTAATTTGGTGAGCTTTTACGTAGTACTAGCTTTTGGATAATTATTTATAGTTCCAGATACAAAATAGCGCGTGGCTACCTACTATTGGTATATATTTTAATAACATTGTATGGAAATATTGTTTAGCTTCTATGTCTTTCGTTTAGATAGTTGTCCAACAGAGATGCATTTTTAAGATGGCTGTTGTGCATAAAACACTCACGCTATTATAAGCTCGCAGGGTGGATTGCCTGACCTTGGCGTCATCCTAATAAAGCCGCCATAATAATAAGGTGAATGCAAGTATTTCTTGAAACGCGAAAGTCTTTGAATGTTGTATTGAGTTTAGAATGGAGTTATTTAGAATGTATATGTATATTATGTCTTTGCTTCCTAACTTTGAATAAACATATACTTGAATTGAGGAAATATGAATTTTGTGATCAGTTATGTCCCCTATCGTAGACCCCAACGGCTCCATGTACATGCTATAAGTACATGTATGTTCCCTCCTGCTCCAGTTCTGAAGACGCAAATATATGTGCGTCCACCGTCAACATGTCCTCTTTCAGATCCACCATGAATGGGTCAGATATTCCTTTCCTAAGTATGAAAGGCCACCGACTTTATGTGGTTCACTTTCCACGTTTTACAGATTCAGGCGAGTAGGCCCGAATTCTGTCATCAAGCCTTTTCCTGCCTTCTGCCTCTGAAAGCTCCAGTCTGAGCCTGCATCTGTGACCATGAACTTTGTCTTACTCCCTGCGCGGCTAACGGTGCCTGATCCAGCCCGTCGCCTGCCAAAAACTGTATTTCACCTTCAAGATTATCTCCTCCGCCCCTCATCCGATGCATTCCTGTCTAGCAGTTTAGGTAAACATTCCTCCAGCTACCGTGCAAAGGGCCAGGCCTCGCTGTCCTCATGCAAGTAATTCATAGCCCTGTTACCATGGAATATTCCTACCCCCTCGCATCTAGTGTAGACACTTAGACGCTTGTACACGCACTAACAGTCAGTATAGTCAGTATAGAATAAGATTCTATCCTAAGAGACCTCTCTCTTTTTGGATAACACAGTTCTTTAAACATAGGATATTAGATATGATCTGGGATTAGGTTGACATAACCCCAGACTTCTGTCTCCACATGTAGAGCTAAATGTCAAGTCCCCTTCACCCTCTAGTTGCACGTCAATCACACGTCATGCGGCTGCGCGCGCATCTCTGCCAAATATTTCTGCTGACATTGCAGGATTCTCTTATGGATCCACCCACTTGTGACATCATGTATAATGACGTTTTCTAGTTACGCCTATTCTAGTTACGCATGCATATTTTATTTTGTCTTATCAGTTGTTACGCCTACTGCATCTGTTTCACTGTAATGCCTTTTCTATAAAAATGATTACCGGTCAATAATATATGCCCTTCCTTCCTGAACTTTCGTGGTGATGGAATAGAATGCCTACAATTCGAATTGTATTCCTTTGTATAGGAATAAAGCCTTTTAAAACCTCTAATACCACGGATTCTGCCTCTCATTTTACTGAGTTATTCTTAATAGACTTTACCGCATAAAAAATAGTACCGGTAACGAAATATTTACCACATAAATTGGCGCCCGAACAGGGACACTTTCTCATCTCATGCGCCGGCGGTGCGTTGCAGGCCCGGTCTCCTGCCACAGCTGAACGGACAAAAACGCGTACCTGCAGGATTTCCTGTATCTCCCTCCGGCCAAGCGGGGACGACTGAGGCTGCGATCAACACCCAGACGAGGCGGTGAGAAGTGCGAAGTATCCCGACCAGAGCCTAGCTGAGAGAGCAAGATCCGAGGTATACAGAGACCCGCCAGGTTCCGAAGTTCCGAGTCCAGTCGAGTCAAGTCCAGTCCGGTCCAGTTTCAGTTCCGTTCCGAGGCCTTCCGTTCCGAGCTACCCGGTGAGTACCATTACCGGGGAGGCATTTAACGTGCACATAGTCTGTGCCGGTCAAGACGGGTTTGGGTACACAAATCCGGTCTGCACTGTTTTAGCAGTGTATCTGTACTGTTTAGCAGTATATATAGTATGTTTTGCATATAAATAAATATAAATAAGTATTATCTAGTGTCAGTATTATGTCAGTAACTAGTTTTCTATTAGTTATCATTGTTCGTAAAACTGTTAAGTGTTAAATGTTTTGAAATACGTTCTATATACTGTGGTGTGAATGACTGTTCATTATTGTGTTTTTTTTGTATAAAGTGTGTTCTAGTAATAAGGTCTAAAAATGCCGCTCTTTTCGAAACTAAGACAGATCAAAACTAGAAAAGGAGTACTCGAAGAAGCTGTTCCCATCCCACCAAGGGACACTCCAGGGTACTTTATGTATCATAAGCATGGCCTAGATGCCGTATTATTTCTTGATTTATGGGTGGACTACACCAAAGAATTACCAGAGAGTCAGAGATGGCCCGCAGCGGGGACCTGGGATGCAGATTGCATCATGAGAGTAGAAGAAGAATTATGGAAAAAGAAAGCCAGACAGTCACAGAAAGATGCCATTGAATTATGGCGTAAAGAATCATATAGACGTACAGAAAAAGCACTCAGACAGGAAGAGAAAGGTAGAGAGAATTCAAATAAAACCCGAGAAAATCTATTACTTGAGGAAGGTACCCGAGTAAAATCAGAACAAGTAGATAGACAAAGAAACGCTCTTATGAATGGTATGTATCCACTTCTGGCTGAAGGGTTACCTAAGGCTACTCCGGAAATACCAAAAGACTTGCCACCTCCATTGTTCCCGATAAAAGCACATCCCAAGGGGCATCCCAGAACCGCAGAAGATGTTTTCCTTTCCTCTTATTTAGATGACGCAGCTCCCGAGTATGCTAATACCGCACCACATAGACCGCTTGCCGATGATGCTCATCGCCAAGATTCTCCGTCTGTACCTCCGCAACAACAAGCTCCGACACACATTCCGACAAGCACATCTGTTTCTACTGTTTTTCCCGCAACGACGGTTGCTGTCTCACCGTCAACAAATCCTTTCACGTCCAGCACCCCAGACGGTGCTACAGGAGGTACGACAGACATTTTTTCTACGCCACCCAGAGGAAATAAATTTTCCCTTAGAGAATTAGCACACCAACGTACGCCCAAACTAGCAACTCCCGACATGCTTAAGGAACTTCTAGTAGATTGTAGATATGATCCTGTGCCCGGTAAGCGGGACGAAATGCTGCTGTCATCATTACGTATTCGACGAGCTGCAATATATTTAACGAAGCTACCAGGAATGGCTACACATTTAGAAAATATATATCACTTTGTCCAGTCAGGGCGAGGTCCTGAAAGTATTAGCAGAGCCATGGAGTACCAGAAAGCGGAGGTACAGGGACAACTGTTACGTTTCCTCATAAACTGTGTAATCAGAAATCAAGACCGGCCTGGGGTAAATCCGGAAGAAATGCAAAAACTTGTCACTTGGGGCCAGAATATATCAGAAGGGAGACATGATAAACAGTTATGTATAGTAGCTATGTACCGAAAGATCCGCAAAGAAGTAGAACGAATACACGAAGAAAGATTAGAGGTAGACGCCACTGACCTAAATAGAGAGGAGGAGGAGCAAGAATCAGAGCAATTAGATACAATAGCTTATGTAGGTAGAGGAAGACCCCATAATAATACCAGAGGTTTTAACGACCCAATACGTCCAATACGTCCAGAATATAATAGACATCTTCCAAACCCTATGCTAAATACAAAATCCCCTGAACACTTATTCCAAGCCGCTGATAAATTACTCCGAGATCGAAGGGGGTACCACGTGCTCGATTCCATGGACGAACAAGAATTAGCCAGGTCAGCAGTACTATGGGCTGACGGTCCCGGCGAATACAATGATGATGTACTTGCACACACGTTTCTGAATCTAGACCCATATGAACAGCGTTTAGCTAGTATATACATGATTCAACACCTCCTTATATTATATAAAAGCCAACACTCCGATCCAGGACCCTTACCTGACATATTGACAGAACTACTCACGAATATATGGAGAGGGTCAGGTACTGATTTGATTAAGGAAATTCTAGAATCCCGAAACCATTATTTAAATTTCGTATGCCCAGAACACGTTCCAGTTCCCATTATGGGAAGAAAAATGTATCACATAGATAGACAGAACCCGTTACGCGAAGTGCACCCAATTAGAGGTGCCGGAGATAATTTTACACGCGTGTTTGTGTACACGCCTATAACTAAATTGGAATTATTAGAAATGAAGAAAGTAGTACCCAGTCATGACAAGGATCCAGCAGGTTTCCACCGTGAGATAAAAGACATGTTACTCATGGGAGAGTATACCTACCCCGATATTATGAAAATATTAAAAGTCCTATTACCCGCCGGTGTTTATGAGAAACTCAAAGAAAAAGAATGGGAGGTGGGAGACCAAAAGATAGATTGGACAGCATTAGAAAACGAAGAAAAGGCCCGAGCTGCAGGAGCAGGGCTTGGGGAAAAGACTACAGCACTAGCAGGATTACTAATACAGGTACTGCCACGTTTATTAACTACGAAAAAGGAAGACTGGGGTGCAATCTCAGCCTGTAAACAAAAACCAGATGAAGACACTAGTGATTTCTATTCCCGATTTGAAAAATGTTTTAGTATAAATAGTGGCATAAAAGCCAGTAGTGAGTCATATCCACATCTGTTTGTGACAAAATTAGTTGAAAATTCTCTGCTACAAGTCAAGAATAGAGTATTGAAATTCGAAAGTACCTGGCAAGGTAATACCCCATCACAGATGCTACAGATGTTACAATATCACCACAATAGAATTAGAGAAGAACAAGAACACGAACAAAGACGTATGAAAGATACGAAAATGAAAATGCTTGTTGCACAGTCAGTTCCAGCCGATAGTCATCAAAAGGGTGATTCCGCAGGTCCTGCGAAAGGGACATACAACTATTGTAAACAACCAGGTCATTATATACACGATTGTCCAGTCCTGAAACATAATATTGCCACAGGTAGAACACATGAGAGACCACGTCCACCTAGACAGGATCAGAATCAACAACAAATGCCTCAGAATGCACAACCTAGGTTAGTTCCGCAACAATTAGCTCCGCAACAGGCAGCTCCACAACAGATCGTAGCACCACCACAAGCGCAGCCTATTGCTGCAACTCAAGCAACAACACAACAGATGTATCAGTATGCTCAAACAGATTATCCCGATTATCAACGATACTCATGAGATAGCCTAGAGAGGGAAGTTGGCTTACCCCTTATAGAGGTTCCTGTAGACCAAGAGGGACCTTATGTACATAGTGAACTATTAGGGGAAGACAGAAAGTTTTTACTTGATACAGGGGCAAGCAGAACAACTATAAGACGCAGTGAAGTTCCAGGGGCACCCCTCTCAGGCTCACAAAATATTTCCCTCGGATTCTCAGGAAAACCGATAATAAATGACGTAACACAACCTCTTCCACTTACAGTCGGTCCATTGATACGTACTACAGATTTATTGCTTACTAAATCATGTCCAGAAAACTTGTTAGGCATAAAAACATTGAAAGCTCTAGGAGCCATAATATGTTGCTCTCCGGAAGGAGTACGACTATTTTTACGTGACTTTAAAGGTCACTACGTATCCAGAGACATAGATTACCGACTGCAGAATTTACCTACACATTTATGGGCACAAGGCCCTACTGATGTTGGTTGCATGAACATTACACCATATCGAGTTACACTGAAAACAGGAATAGTACTACCACGAATGCGACAATACAAGTTACCACCAGATGCTGTAGTGGCTTTACTGCAAATCATTGACGAGCTCATTGCACAAGGAGTGGTCGTCGAAACCGACTCCAATGTATGTAATTCCCCGATAATTCCGATTCTTAAAAGAACGGATCCAAAAGCACCACCAGTATATCGATTAGTTATTGATCTGCGCGAATTAAATAAATGTATTGTACCACAATACCCTGTGGTCCCAGATATCTCTTCATTACTCACAGCTATTGACTCAGAAGCAACGTTTTTCACTGTAATTGATCTCAAGAATGCTTTCTTTAGTGTCCCAATCGATCCGGAAAGTCAATATTTGTTCGGTTTTAGTTTAAATGGACGAAGTTTTAAATTCACACGCGCACCTCAAGGATTTACAGAAAGCCCCAGCATCTATAGCCAAGCACTGAAACGAGAACTTGACAGTATCCACATGCCAGTTAACACTGCCTTGCTTCAATATGTCGATGATCTGCTGATCACCGCTCGAAGCGAACCTGAATGTGAGATAGCGTCACTGACGGTTTTGAAATTTCTGGCTGACAAGGGGCACAAGGTGTCCCCTTCCAAGCTGCAATTCTGTGTCCAGCGAGTTGTTTATCTTGGGCACTCGCTGTCCAAGGAGGGAAGGCAGCTTACACCTGACCGCATCCAGTTAATTGCTAACATGCCACCACCCAAGACACAAAAGGAGGTGCGGGCTTTTATAGGCCTCACTTCATACTGTAGGCAGTGGATCCCTCAATATGCATTTCTAGCAAAACCACTCATCCAGTTGACAACACAGGAGGCAGCCACATCGACTGTCCTCCCTTGGACTCCAGAACATACACATGCCTTTGAAAGCTTAAAGAAAGCTTTATGCCAAGCACCTGTCCTAGCAACACCATGTTACAGTAAACAGTTTACACTCTTTGTTACAGAACGCGAAGGTACTGCCTTGTCAGTACTCACTCAGGAACAAGCAGGATCACACAAACCATGTGCTTATTTCTCTAGTACATTAGATCCAGTAGCTCAGGCTCTTCCAGCGTGCCTGAAATCAGTGGCAGCAACAGCTTTAGCAATCAGACAAAGCGATGCCATAGTGTTAGGACATCAATTGACAGTACAAGTACCACACGCAGTAGAGGTTCTCTTGAACCGCACACAAACACAACACTTGACTATAGCAAGACTCACCGGTTACGAATTGACATTGTTTCAGCCACACATAGAAATCAGACGTTGTAATACGTTAAATCCTGCCACACTGTTACCAGTAGGCGGAACAGATCCATTGGCACATGATTGTGTCGAAGTCATTACTATCACGACGAAACCCAGACAAGACTTGACAGACATCCCTTTGTCAGATCCAGACTTGACATTATATGTAGATGGGTCATGTATGAGAACAAGTACAGGAGAGTTAGTGGCCGCTTACGCAGTCACAACAGACACTGAAGTCATTGAAACAAATTGTATTAACACTTTGTCAGCTCAAGCAGCAGAGCTCATCGCTCTGACACAAGCCTGTATTCAAGCCACAAATAAAAAGGTCAACATATACACAGATTCACGTTATGCATTCGGAGTCGTCCATGACTTCGGCGTACTGTGGCGAGAGAGAGGTTATTTAACTTCTCACGGTGCCCACATCCAACACGGACCCCTCATTCAAGCCCTATTAGACGCGATTCATCTACCTACTGCAATATCGATTATGAAATGCAAAGCCCACACAAAAGTTACCGATATCATTTCTCAGGGTAATGACCTAGCTGACAGAACAGCTAAACAGACTGCTCAGAATCAGACTCACACAACTGACATGCCAAAGACAATAGTCCTGACACCAACACATTGCATGACAGTTAAGGATCCCGCCCTTGATGTAATTGACATACAGACACATGCTACACCAGAAGAAATAAAGAAATGGACTGAATTAGGAGGGATCCAAACAGATCAAGGATGGATGACGAAGGAAAAATCTATATGGTTTCTTCCCGACTCAATGGTCCAAGTCATCATTAACACAATACATAGTCCAGCGCACCTAGGAGAAAAAGCTATGATAGACAGCATTCAACACATTTGGTTCAACAAACACATGCGAGCCGCAGCGAAACAAAAAGTTCGTACCTGTATGATATGTTGTCAGTTTAATCCAGGTAAAAGCATCCCCGTAGAGCAGGGTGGATTCCAAACTCCCGATCATGCTTTTGAAGTCCTCCAGATGGATTATATCCAGATGGAACGATGTCGAGGATTCAAATATGTTCTCGTAGTTGTCTGTGCTCTTTCCCGTTGGACAGAAGCATACCCGGTTTCAGATTACACTGCCCCGACTACTGCCAAACAGTTAGTTCGAGAATTCTTCTCACGGTACGGTTTACCACGTGTTGTCTACTCAGATAACGGCCAGCCGTTCTCATCCGAACTAATGAAACACGTTTCCCTTCTATTAGGCTACCAATGGAAATTCCACTGTGTCCGACATCCCGAGGCGGCATGTCTCGTGGAACGTCATAATCAAACTCTGAAAATTAGATTGTCCAAAATATGTAGAGAAAAAGGAGTCGATTGGATAGTAGCCTTACCAGTTGCGCTCTTTTACATGAGAATGGTAGCACATTCTCGAACAGGGCTATCCCCGTATGAGGTGATCTTCGGTAGACCACCAAATATGTGGGGGACGCCTATACCTCGTAAAATCACTGATGTTGACTGTAATATGCTGACAGATTACCTGGCTTCCTTGATGTCTGCACTACAATCTTGTCGTTCACAGGTATCCGCAGCTTTTCCCGACAATACTGAGGTGAAACCCCATGACGTGGTTCCTGGGGACCTGGTGCTGGTCAGGAATTTTGACCGGAAGACCCAACTGGATCCTAGGTGGAGGTCACCGAAGTTGGTTCTACTCACCACAAGGACAGCTGTGAAAATCGAGGGAAGGAAAGGGTGGTTGCACTCGAGTCATATCAAGAAATTTTATGGACTACCATCCAGTGTAGATGCTCAACCCTGTATTCCCTCACAGACAGACTCAAAGCTTCCCTTGGCTGAATTAACAAAACCAGAACTTTATAAACTAAAATTGAGGTCTAGTAAGTCAGACAATTTGATTGTTTAAGTCCTCTCCAAGGTGAATCGGTTGAATTTGTCTCTGACATGTATCCTCTAGACCGGAATAGAGAAAGAAATCATCAGATGCTGCTCAAGAAGCATGCGTATTGTAAATCATTTCGTAGTCACTGCACAGTAACATTGTTAATTTTGTTTTTTCTAAGTCTTCTGATCATCATTGTCAGCATCCTATTGCACATGTATTACCCTATTCCTAAGCGTGCTTACAATATAACTGCAGAACATTCTTTTAGTGAATTACCTCCACATGAATTGTCTTATAGATTTGCGCTGCGCAACAACACATTCATTAGTATGTTACATCATTCCCATCAAACCAGCAATGCCAGGAATTGTTGGATATGTGGCCGACTCCCTCCCTATCAGAACTATAAGGGAGTTTTGCCCCTCTTTCCCTATCCGTTCACACACAATGGCTCCTGTGGAGCATGGTTTAGTTTGATTAATTCCCTAGATTCGAATTCCGCAGTTTATCAAGACAACTGGGTATGGGGAAACCTGAACTTAGTTTTGCTTAAAGTCTGCTACCCTAACAAGGAGGGACTTCCCAAAAGAACAGGAACTGATCTAGAAAATGAAGTATATGGATTAGGTAATTTTACACTTAACCTTATGATCCTGAACGTTGAATCTGAAGCTACACCAATCTTGCCCGCCATGTCAGTATTCCCAGTAAAAGGGGAATTATGTATAAGAAAGAATGGCTCCATACACATGGGCCATAGTAAATGCACCACTGTAATAAAATTCAGTGATCAAGGCAAGTCTACATTTAGAGCTTCTCGTCATTCCTACTTTATATGTGGCCAGACCGCATATATACGTCTACCTTTAGATTGGGATGGTACCTGTTACATAGCATTCCTTCTACCACCTGTTTTCCTAGCCCCTCCTGATTATCACAGAAATACCCATTTAGTACACAGTAGACAGCAGAGAGATCTTCCAATTGTCGATTACACTGAAACAGCATGGGAAAAATACACAGATTTCAATAAAGGTTTCTTTCCCTATATAGGTACAGTCACTAATAGTAAGCTGATACGTAGATTAACCAGAACCCTTGAAGCAGTAGTGAACGAAACTATTTCCGCCTTAGGCAATTTAACAGAAGAGCAGTCTGCTATGCGGATTGTTGTGCTTCAAAATCGTCTTGTCCTTGACGTCATCCTGGCCGATAGGGGCGGAGCTTGTAGGGTCATCGGATCAAGTTGTTGCATTTTCATACCAGAAAATTCGCCGTCAGTATATAAAGCCATAACCCGCCTTCATAAGATTGTAAGCCAGATACACCAGAGTCCAGGCACCTGGACTTGGTCCGGTTGGTTCTGGGGCGTGTTGTCAGCCTGGGGATGGAGAATGCTCTCCTTCCTAGGTATTGGCTTTCTCATACTATTCAGTTGCTGCTTATGTTTACAATGTGGGCCAGCGATTTGTGGTCTGTGTGCCACCTCGTGTATCCCACATCCAAGTTTTCGTTCGAGATCCCGGAAGAAGAAAGAAGAACAAATGATGCTATATGAACAGATCGATGGATTGATGAAGATCGATATCTCCTGAGGGTCCGTAGGGGACAAGGAGGGAATGAGGAAATATGAATTTTGTGATCAGTTATGTCCCCTATCGTAGACCCCAACGGCTCCATGTACATGCTATAAGTACATGTATGTTCCCTCCTGCTCCAGTTCTGAAGACGCAAATATATGTGCGTCCACCGTCAACATGTCCTCTTTCAGATCCACCATGAATGGGTCAGATATTCCTTTCCTAAGTATGAAAGGCCACCGACTTTATGTGGTTCACTTTCCACGTTTTACAGATTCAGGCGAGTAGGCCCGAATTCTGTCATCAAGCCTTTTCCTGCCTTCTGCCTCTGAAAGCTCCAGTCTGAGCCTGCATCTGTGACCATGAACTTTGTCTTACTCCCTGCGCGGCTAACGGTGCCTGATCCAGCCCGTCGCCTGCCAAAAACTGTATTTCACCTTCAAGATTATCTCCTCCGCCCCTCATCCGATGCATTCCTGTCTAGCAGTTTAGGTAAACATTCCTCCAGCTACCGTGCAAAGGGCCAGGCCTCGCTGTCCTCATGCAAGTAATTCATAGCCCTGTTACCATGGAATATTCCTACCCCCTCGCATCTAGTGTAGACACTTAGACGCTTGTACACGCACTAACAGTCAGTATAGTCAGTATAGAATAAGATTCTATCCTAAGAGACCTCTCTCTTTTTGGATAACACAGTTCTTTAAACATAGGATATTAGATATGATCTGGGATTAGGTTGACATAACCCCAGACTTCTGTCTCCACATGTAGAGCTAAATGTCAAGTCCCCTTCACCCTCTAGTTGCACGTCAATCACACGTCATGCGGCTGCGCGCGCATCTCTGCCAAATATTTCTGCTGACATTGCAGGATTCTCTTATGGATCCACCCACTTGTGACATCATGTATAATGACGTTTTCTAGTTACGCCTATTCTAGTTACGCATGCATATTTTATTTTGTCTTATCAGTTGTTACGCCTACTGCATCTGTTTCACTGTAATGCCTTTTCTATAAAAATGATTACCGGTCAATAATATATGCCCTTCCTTCCTGAACTTTCGTGGTGATGGAATAGAATGCCTACAATTCGAATTGTATTCCTTTGTATAGGAATAAAGCCTTTTAAAACCTCTAATACCACGGATTCTGCCTCTCATTTTACTGAGTTATTCTTAATAGACTTTACCGCATAAAAAATAGTACCGGTAACGAAATATTTACCACAGAATGCCCATTGCTTTTTTTAAATTTTAACGAGATTCCGATCTTGACGTTGTACTTAGGCTTTTCTTTGGCTTCTTTACTAATGGGCTCTGTTTCCCTTGAGGTTCCGTTAAAAAACACGGACACTGCCTCCCTCTCAGGGCTGCTCGGCTCCTCCCACTAGACTTACGTCAGCCTCTAACAAGTAAAACACGAGCAAAGCCAGCAACTAATATCATAGTGTGACATGTTCGGACTGGAGGGGTGTTCAGACGGGAGTCAGACCAGTATACATTTGGCTATGGGAATGTGATAGGCTGGTGCCCCAATAGGCCGGTAGTGCAGATAGTCACAGTCAGGCACCGCCTGACCCACCTTTCTTTTCTCATCAGCCTGTAACAGTCTCACCCCTCTTCCATGGCATTACTTCCTGCTCTGCTTTCTCTTCTCTCCCATTCCTTATAGCTCCCCATGCCAAATTCCCCTCCTTTCTCACTAGTATGACTTTTCTGCCTCTTCATAACCATTGTCTGTCTTTTTCTGTCCTAACTCTCCTTTTTTCTGCCCTCTCACTCTAAACGTAATTTCCACTACTACTGCTTCTCTCACTCATGCCATGTGCTGAAGAAGCTGGCACTAGGCGCTCAGAAGGGTAGTGCATGGAAGGAGTGACCATATTGACAGAGTATAGTTGCTGAAGGGATTTGTGCTTTTTTCTAGTAGCGCTCACAGCTCGGCATTGGGGACCCAGGGGGACCTTGGCGCGAGCCGGTGTCCCCCTGGGGTGATTCGCACTGTGGAACAATCCACCCAACACGATAGGTTTATGCAGGTAAGGGGCTGGTTTAGTGGGTAGGCTATATATAGAAGTGCTTTGGGCGGGAATGCTTCACTCTGAGGAGGTTTGTTAGGCGAACATTTGATTGACGTCGGCATTTTCCCTCAGAGTGAAGCGGCATTTTCTTTTAACTTAATGGCTGAAAGCGCTGCTGTTAAGGATGTGCTCCGCGTCCTGTGCGAAGCAGGATGCGATGATTTATTGCGCCCTGGTGTCTCCGCTTTGTCGGAGGGAGGCACGAGGCGCCCGAAGCGTGTGGCGGCGCTGGGTGTAAATGAGGCTGTGGCGGCTTGTTTGCCATCCATAGCTTGTTGCCTCTAATGCTGAGCTTTTACCTGATCCATTGCTGAACCATGGACGCCCCTCACACCGGAGCGGTGATATGAAGCTCCTTTCCTCACGCTGCTCTTCCTCGTCTGCGGTGGAGGAGAGGCAGTTGGGGGCGGTCTCTGCCACTCGTTTGGGCCGGGCTAGGAGGCGTGTCAGCAACAGGGGCGGAGCTGCCTCCAGAAGTTTGCCTGCAACACTGACTCGAGGTAGTAGTGGGAGGGTAGGGGCCCTGCTGGGGAAGTTAATGTTTTTATACTATCAGAGTCTCCTTCTCCTGCTAAGAGGGCACATTTGGTGGATAAAGTGCATGTGAAGAGCACTCAGTTTAACAAAACATGGTCATTATTTAATATAGCCCCTCCTGTATTGTCAGATGGACGCTCTGCAGCACTAGTAGACTATTCTAGTGACAGTGGTGAGGAGGATGATGTTGATCAGGAAGTGTCCTCTGCTATTATGCAGAAGGTGCAGTTTGTTGGGGCTGTACGGGCGGGGGCTTTTTCAGATGTTGTTTTGACTCCTATGCCTAGAGGTCCTCCTCGGGTAAAATCTAGTTTGTTTAAGCAAACAACAGTCAACACTGGTCATATTGATATATCAGAGGCAGCTCTGGGTGATGATGTCTCTGAGGTTGTGAATGAGGTTGAAGAGTGGCCGCTCATTGAACATGATCATTCACATTTAGACTATGTTGGTAATTCGTCAGGCATTGTATCTATTTTTCCGGAATCTCGCCCCCCCTCCTCGTCACCCTCAGGTTGTGGTTGACTCTTCGTTTGGCATTCTGCTCCTTCATCGTCCAAGGTTGGCGGCTTTACGCAGACTTCTGGAGTTGGTAAGTTATCGGCGGCTTCTGGCAAGAGCAGCGGGAAGCCTGCATCTCATACAGTCTCTCAGTCAGCGTCTGGCGTTTCCAGAATGGCGAATACGAAGCAGGTTGCGGCTTTTGGTAAGGTATCATCTATACAAGGCGGATCAGGTGCGGATTTCTGTATTACGGCCGGGCTCTCTGAGCAGAGGCCTGTGACCAATTGGACATCTTATGACGGTTGGGTAGGGGATGGTGAAATGCCAGGTACTAGCAATGATGTTTTTGAAATATCGGCTGAACATTTTGATCAAGGGCTTGTGGATGACATTGCAAATGAAGGGGATTTTGTGGAAGCTTTTGACGGTAATGCATATACTTTGGGTTATGATCATGTTTTTTCAAAGGGGGTCTGGGAACAATCAATTCTTCTGATATGTTACAGAAGTTAAGTGCGGACTTTGCGACGGATCAAGAACGGCATCACAGTCATCATCGTTGTGATGATCCTCAGGAATTCCGGAAGCGTGCTGCTCAGTTAACGACAGGTAAGCCTCATTGGTGGGCTGCTCGGTCACAACCTTTGGCGGGCAAGCATAATTCTGGTGCTGTGGGTGTTGGTGATTTACATGTAAATGAATCTTTTGGTTTGGGAAGAAGCAGGATATGGTGAAGGTAACGGATCAGTCATATTTCTCTAGTAGTGTTGCAGAGGCAAATAAAATTTCAGGTCAAGACAAACAGGTTTCGGAGGTGGGCAATTCCAGTTTGGGACAGGAGTCAGTCATTGATAACATTCGTAAGAAGCTTCCGTATATGGGTTTAGCTATGCCTTTGGGGATGCACCTTTCAGATAAAAAAAAGAAAAGAATTTGGCAACATGAAGTTGTTGATGTTTTCAAACTCCTTCATAGAGATATTCAAGCTAAGGAGGGGTCCAAAGAGGAAGAATGGGAGCTTTCTAGACGCCCCAGAGTCCCTAAGTCTATTGAGAAATGGACCGCTGCATTTTTAATATATGCAAGTGTATATTGTGAGAGACACCAGGATAGGGCTGTAGCTATGTTTAAATACATGGATATTATTCGTAAAGCATATTTACAATTTGGTGGCTATGCATGGCTCAACTATGATGAAGAATTCAGGGCTAGAGTCAGTATGTTTAATGATAAACCTTGGGGCGAGGTGGATCAGGAGCTTTGGTTGCAGTGGATGTCCTCTACCCAGCCACCTGCGACGATACATACGGCAAGTGGTCTGCCAATTATGTACCGGCCCTTTCCGTCTCGCCCCGCCCAAATCGGGGCGGGTGTTTTTGGTAGAGGATAACTGCCTACATCAGGCGCCTGTTGGAATTTTAACCGGGGAGTATGCACCAGGCAATTTTGCAGGTTCAAGCATGAATGTTCCCAATGTGGTGGGAAGCATGCCATTACCCAATGTTTCATGAACCAGAATTTTGGGGATCAAGGGAGGTTCCAAAGAGGTAGAAGTGCAGTTCATCAATTTATACCAAAGGGTTCATACCCCAATTAAGTTGCAGTTACTGATACCATGGTTGGAGGTGTATCCCGATTCTGAAGCTGCTTCTAAATTGTTCTGGGGATTTAAAGATGGTTTCAAGATAGGTTACCAAGGGCCACGTTATTATCGTTGTGCTGACAACTTAAAATCTGCCAAAGAATTGCCACATAGGTGCCGATCACGATCCGGTAAAAAATTCCCCCGTGCGACTCGTATCGGGTCTTTTTACCGTACGAATCGTCCAAGTGCCGTACGAACTGGCAATCACGATTCGCATGGTAAAAAGTCCATACGACCCGCACCGGGAATCATTCCCCACACGTCCTCGGGTCGGAAAATGTGTCCGACACGTCCTCGGACGATTTACCTTACAAACGTAAAAATCCAAGTCCGACCGAGGAATCACGATCCATCCCGTGCGTCCGAGCCTACAACCGTATGGAAAAAACACCGTCCGCACCGAACACCAATAGCAACCATGGAGACATGTGCCCGCATACGCGCCCAACACTCCCCCCAGCCCCCGTACGTCCGACACGTACCCCCCTTATATGTATACCCCCACCCGTCTATGTACACCCCAGTACGTTCCAGTCGTACCCCCACCCCAGTACGTGTCGTACCACCGTCTATGAACACCCCAGTACGTTCCAGTCGTACCCCCACCCCAGTACGTGTCGTACCACCGTCAATGTACACCCCCCACCCCTGTACGTGTCGTACCACCGTCCATGTACACCCCCCCACCCCTGTACGTGTCGTACCACCGCCCATGTACACCCCAGTACGTTCCAGTCGTACCCCCACCCCAGTACGTGTCGTACCACCGTCTATGAACACCCCAGTACGTTCCAGTCGTACCCCCACCCCAGTACGTGTCGTACCACCGTCAATGTACACCCCCCCACCCCTGTACGTGTCGTACCACCGTCTATGTACACCCCCCCACCCCTGTACGTGTCGTACCACCGTCTATGAACACCCCAGTACGTTCCAGTCGTACCCCCACCCCAGTACGTGTCGTACCACCGTCAATGTACACCCCCCACCCCTGTACGTGTCGTACCACCGTCTATGTACACCCCCCCACCCCTGTACGTGTCGTACCACCGTCTATGAACACCCCAGTACGTTCCAGTCGTACCCCCACCCCAGTACGTGTCGTACCACCGTCAATGTACACCCCCCACCCCAGTACGTGTCGTACCACCGTCTATGTACACCCCCCCACCCCTGTACGTGTCGTACCACCGTCTATGTACACCCCCCCACCCCTGTACGTGTCGTACCACCGTCTATGAACACCCCAGTACGTTCCAGTCGTACCCCCACCCCAGTACGTGTCGTACCACCGTCAATGTACACCCCCCACCCCTGTACGTGTCGTACCACCGTCTATGTACACCCCCCCACCCCTGTACGTGTCGTACCACCGTCTATGAACACCCCAGTACGTTCCAGTCGTACCCCCACCCCAGTACGTGTCGTACCACCGTCAATGTACACCCCCCACCCCAGTACGTGTCGTACCACCGTCTATGTACACCCCCCCACCCCTGTACGTGTCGTACCACCGTCTATGTACACCCCCCCACCCCTGTACGTGTCGTACCACCGTCAATGAACACCCCAGTACGTTCCAGTCGTACCCCCACCCCAGTACGTGTCGTACCACCGTCAATGTACACCCCCCACCCCTGTACGTGTCGTACCACCGTCAATGTACACCCCCCACCCCTGTACGTGTCGTACCACCGCCCATGTACACCCCAGTACGTTCCAGTCGTACCCCCACCCCAGTACGTGTCGTACCACCGTCAATGTACACCCCCCACCCCTGTACGTGTCGTACCACCGTCTATGTACACCCCCCCACCCCTGTACGTGTCGTACCACCGTCTATGAACACCCCAGTACGTTCCAGTCGTACCCCCACCCCAGTACGTGTCGTACCACCGTCAATGTACACCCCCCACCCCAGTACGTGTCGTACCACCGTCTATGTACACCCCCCCACCCCTGTACGTGTCGTACCACCGTCTATGTACACCCCCCCACCCCTGTACGTGTCGTACCACCGTCTATGAACACCCCAGTACGTTCCAGTCGTACCCCCACCCCAGTACGTGTCGTACCACCGTCAATGTACACCCCCCACCCCTGTACGTGTCGTACCACCGTCAATGTACACCCCCCACCCCTGTACGTGTCGTACCACCGTCAATGTACACCCCCCACCCCTGTACGTGTCGTACCACCGTCTATGTACACCCCCCCACCCCTGTACGTGTCGTACCACCGTCTATGTACACCCCCCCACCCCTGTACGTGTCGTACCACCGCCCATGTACACCCCAGTACGTTCCAGTCGTACCCCCACCCCAGTACGTTCCTGGCGCACCCCCAACACAACCTTCTAAGTACGGAGCGCACCCCATGCCCCAACATCACAACCGCATGTACGAGTCGTACAAAGCCACACACAAGGACCAAATCGTACAACCAAATGGCCCATGTACACACCGTACACACGCTCAAAACGCACGTACACAACAAGGACAAAACAAAACAACTCAACAATACACCATTCGCAAGGCACACAGCCACTAAACATGGCCAACAACCACTAAAATAACACAATCACTGACCTGCAACTGTCAAAAACAAACAGAGGCCCAATACACCACCACTCCTTATAACACACCCACCCAAAATTCAAACACTGCCACACCCACCCATGGACCAATAAAAAGGGCCCACACACACAAACCATGAGCCTTTGCAACAGACCCACTGCTGCCAGACACCACAGAACCAGACTACAAGCGACACCACATCTTACACTTGCACACCTTCACACGACCACCCTCACAAACACCCTCTCATCACATTCACACACACACACAACCATCCACACCCCCCCCAACATCCACACACCCCCCACACCCACACCATCCCCACCCACACCCCTCACCATGCCCACTACCAAGAATCCAAAGTTCAGTCACCGAGAGTTGGAGGTCCTTGTTGATCAAATCCTCAGAGTCGAGCCACAGATCTTTGGAACATTGGTCAGAAGCACCAGCCAGGCAGCCAAAACAGCCATGTGGCAGACCATCGTCGATGCTGTGAATGCTGTTGCGGACACCAGGAGGACCAAGCAGGATTGCCAGAACAGGTGGTACGATCTGCGGAGGAGGGTCAGAGCCAAGAGACAGGAGGAACACGACCAGGCCAACGCCACCGGAGGAGGGCCCTCCCGCAGACCCGTACAGTACCATCCCTGGGAGGAGAGGGTGATGGCCATACTGCCGGTGGAGGCAGTTGAAGGAGTAGAAGGACTCCGAGACCCGGGTGAGTACACAAACAACGCACCTCACATGGGGGGAACTGCAACCACAACCAAAATTAATAACAGGCACGCAAACACCACAAGCCATCGCATTACTCAACCACACTCCATGAGCAGGCACATGCCACTGCTGCCACCATGCCCCATGCACCCAGCTGGACAATGTCAAGTCACAGGCCACAGAAGACAACAACACATGACACGGTAACCCGGATGGCGGGAGTGTGGGCACCAAGAATCACATAGTGCGACTCCAAAGCAGACAACAATGCCCTCTGCCCATATGGCCTAGGTCACAGCCAGACAAACACTGTGTCCCAACACAGGAATGACTTGCCAGCAAATGGCGGATGCCTTGCATCAACACATGGGGGTGAAGGCACTGTTTTGCACATGCCAGCAGCTAATGAACAGCCAACAGTGTGAAAGAGTGGCAGCACACACCACCACAGCAGCAGCGCACAGACACACAGCAGACAAAATGGGTGCCTGGAGATCAGAAACAAACTCACATCAACAGGCCAAGGGCCACTCAAAGATCTGCTAACAGTGTGTGCCCAGGAAGCTGGGCCAAGGTGACAGAGGGTGACACACGGAGGGAGGGAGAGGGGGACACAGAGGGAGGGAGAGGGGGACTGAGAGGGAGGGAGACACAGGAAGATGGACAGAGGGAGGAGGCTGACACACAGAGGGAGGGAGAGGGGGACAGAGAGGGAGGGAGAGGGGGACAGAGAGGGAGGGAGACACAGGAAGATGGACAGAGGGAGGAGGCTGACACACAGAGGGAGGGAGAGGGGGACACAGAGGGAGGGAGACACAGGAAGATGGACAGAGGGAGGAGGCTGACACACAGAGGGAGGGAGAGGGGGACAGAGAGGGAGGGAGAGGGGGACAGAGAGGGAGGGAGACACAGGAAGATGGACAGAGGGAGGAGGCTGACACACAGAGGGAGGGAGAGGGGGACACAGAGGGAGGGAGACACAGGAAGATGGACAGAGGGAGGAGGCTGACACACAGAGGGAGGGAGAGGGGGACACAGAGGGAGGGAGAGGGGGACAGAGAGGGAGGGAGACACAGGAAGAAGGACAGAGGGAGGAGGCTGACACACAGAGGGAGGGAGAGGGGGACACAGAGGGAGGGAGACACAGGAAGATGGACAGAGGGAGGAGGCTGACACACAGAGGGAGGGAGAGGGGGACACAGAGGGAGGGAGAGGGGGACAGAGAGGGAGGGAGAGGGGGACACAGAGGGAGGGAGAGGGGGACACAGAGGGAGGGAGAGGGGGACAGAGAGGGAGGGAGAGGGGGACAGAGAAGGAGGGAGACACAGGGAGAGCAAATCAGTCCTTTGGTGTGTGGGAATGTCTGCTCGTCAGCAGGTGGACTGCGTGCATGTAGACAAGGGTGCCCAGTGCCAGAACCCCCCCTCTTCATCATGGCAAAACGCAGGGCCATGTCACAACCTGTACACGAGCACAAGGACAGCCACCTGCATCATATGAGTGTGTGGATCCACTCCATGTGCACATGTACAGTGCTACAAGGAAGGCGCAAACGCATAGCTCGGCACACATGCACACTCCACTGCTGACTGCAGTCACACTTGACGCAGCAAGTAAGACTGTGCCACACATAGTTAAAGGGGCCAAATTGGTGCCCAAGGGACACACACATGCACAAGTGCACTGTGAGTGGAATGCAAGACAGATCCTAATTCCAAGAGGAAATGTGCCAACTTTGTAACGGATGAAACATGGATGTTGCATGGATCCAAAGTAACATTGTCTCTCTCACACACAGGTCAACGTCGTGCTGCACCCCCCAACACTGGGGGGGAACACTCACAGGACCCGGATCTGCAGGAGACCGATCCCACCGGCAGCGACCACTCTCACCACTCTGCGGACGACCCCGACCGACCTGGCCCCTCTGGTGTCCAACCACCTGCAGCAGCTGCGTCAGGTACAACCGTGCCAACCACCACCCCCACTCCTGCCACATCCCAGGAGACACCCAGGATCCCTGCCCCAACACCACAATGCAGCCAGGCTCGCCAGGAGGGACACGGTGTCCCGGGCACCCAGGAGGAGGCAGGCGACAACGCCAATGCCACCCCTCAGGGGTCCCGGAGACCCCATGTGCCCACAAGTGCAGGCCAGACGCAAGTGGGCAGGGGTGGTGGGAGTGGAGAGCGGCGGAGGCGCGAGCCTGACCAGTTGGCTGGGGATCCGGTATTTTCACATGTCCGTAACATCCTGGACTCATACCGGCAGGACACCACGGGCATGGCCCAGGTTGTGTCCGTCCTCGAGGGGATCAAGGTCCAGCAGGCCCAGCAACATGCGGAGCTAATAGCCTGTCTACAGCTACACCAACGGAGGATGGAGGACAGACAGGCTGAGCAAGTGACGGCGTCCCAGGGGATTCACGCTGAACTCCGTCGGATGGCCGACACCATGGCCGACCCTCCCTGTGCCAGAAGGCGGAGAACATCACCACCCACAGGGAGGGATCATGAGGAGGAGGAGGAAACATCCGACGGAGCATCCCAGACGTCGTCACGGCCTGCTGCTGAGGTTCCCCGCAGGAAGCCGGGTCGTCCACGGAAAGGACCGTGAGGGTGGCTGCTACATCACCATCTCCCAGGACACCTGGCCTGGCACCTGGCCCACTGGAGCAACAGCATCACAGCATCAAGAGACATTCTCTGCCACATGGCCCTGCTGGTCACTGGCTGACCAATGTTGACAAAGACTGTGGCATGGACTCTGAGGATTTCCAATGGCAAGGACACCAACTCCCCTACTGAACTTTGGATTCCCTAATCCCGGAAAGGCCCTCACTTGGCCCCCCCCCCCAATAATAAATCACACTATTATGAGTTGATGCCTGCTGGTAGCATTATTACCTAACATGTGTCTTGTACAGTCTAAACATGCCTGAGTCATCTGTTCACTTCAACCATCCACACCCTGGGGCCTGAGTCTGGCACAGGACACATGGGTCACAGTTTACTAGGCAAGACAGACATGGAGCACCATACACACCCGTGATGGTCAGAACCAGCTGAGGGGGTGGCCGAACAACCGTGCTGACAGACACATTGAGTACAGCAACAGTCATGCGCAGAGGTCAGGGATCCTGGCCCGTGTCCTGGGGGGCACCCAGGTACGTGTAGACAGGTGGCAGAACCATGTCCTGCAAGCTTGAGTCCGGTGGATGCAGAGAATGGGGTCATGGACAACGTTGGATGCATGGGGATGGCACATGTCACAATACCCACACAGTCATGGACATCATGCCCATTACACAGTCTCAGCACACACACACAGCTTGCATCTTGCCACTCGACACATTGACACATAGCCACAATCAGGGAATACCATGCCAGACATGCAGGATGCACCGTGCCAACACACCAGCATTGACTGAGAAGAGGCACCTTGGAGGCATAGGGACATCTTTAATAGTCATGTGTTTGGGATTGCAGAGGCAACTTGAAGTACACATGAACACATCATGTGGAGTAACATGTGGCTCCAACACTGGCACCCCACTCTGCAGCACAAATGCGTGATAGCCATGGAACTGGCACACAAGTGTCGGATAATAGCTAAATACCCACAGCTGCTCACGGAGAGCCTGCCATACACCATACATCCGCTGATGTGGAAGTCCCACGCCATGTCAAGACAATGTTAACCGTATGTGTCCGAGGGCAGTGTCACACACATTGATGCCTTCATCACAATCCACCATCCCATCACTGATGACTGACAACCAGGCAGCCCATCTATTCAGGTGTACCCAGCTGCATGTCGTGTCCCATGGGGATGCCACATGTCTGCAGAGGACCCAAACCCCGACCGGGGCAGTGTGCACACATCGTGAACAACTGCCACACCCAATACACCCCAGATGCATCCCTTACCCCATGGAGACTTCCAAACGTGTCCGTGCCTGTAACGCTGAGTCAGCCCACGATGCCATGTCCATGAGGAATAGCAGTGCCACAACAATGCAACCAGCAAACGGCATGCGCAGGTACCTGGGGAAGAGAGACACACAAGAAGTCAGCCACAAGAAGCACAGCCACTTGCATGTGCATGTACTCGACACATGTATGTATGACAACATGCTAGGTCACAATTATGTCTGGGGAAATACTACCATCACTGCCACCATCACTCCAGTGACACACCCACACACACCTCTGACCCACGTGCCATACATGCAGGTGGAGACACACATCACAACGCATGCCACACGTGGACCAATGCGTGCACACTCAGACCCTGGTACTCACCACTAAGCAAAGAAGTCGCGTATGAGCCGAGTCCGGATGTCCTCTTGAGGCTCCACATCCTCCACATCACTAGCCCCATTGCCAAGCCCTTCGTCCTCCACGGGTGGATGGTCCTCGTCATCTTGATCCAGGATGAGGGGCACAGCTCTTTCAACTGCCATGTTGTGCAGCATGCAGCAGACCATGAAGATCTTGCAGACCTTCGCCGGGGCATATGGGAGTGCGCCGCCGGTCTTGTGGAGGCACCGGAATCGGCTCTTCAGCATGCCAAACGTCCTCTCTATCACTCGCCTTGTCCGGCCATGGGCGGTGTTGTAGCGGAGCTGGGCCGGCGTGATGGGGTTGCGGAGAGGTGTCAGCAGCCAAGGCATGTTGGGATAGCCAGCGTCCCCTAAATGGAAAGCACATGGACATCGTTAGAACTGGCGAAGCGGTAGTGCTGCTCGGCCAAACAGAATACAGGACAGACAGACTGTACCCACCAACAACACATGCACGTTCGTTGCGCAGCTGCATCATCATATCAGGCATCCCGCTACGCCTCATGATGTAGGCATCGTGTGCTGATCCTGGAAAACGAGCACAGACATGTGAAATCACCATGTTGGACAGACACACCACAAGGGCATTGATGGAGTGGTAGTGCTTCCGATTGCGGTACGCCACCTCCCGTGCGTGTGGTGGTACCAAACCTACATGTGTCCCATCTATGGACCCAATGACATGGGGCATCCCTCCCAGGGCATAGAAACCACGTTTGACCTCAGTCATCTGTTCAGGGGTTGGGAACTTGATGAAGTCATCCAGGTGAATCAACATGGCCTCCAAGAAATCATGCAGCACACCGCTGAACATGCTCTGGGACATGCCACCAACATGGGCTATGGTATATTGGAAGGTACCCGTGGCAAGGAAATGTAGGGCAGCCATTACCTTCAGCTGGGGTGTCAGTGCCGTAGGATACCTGTGCTGCGGTTGCAGGTGTGGTGCCAGTCTCGCCGTCAGCTCCAGAATCAACGGTTGGGTGAAGCGGTAGAGCCGGATCCTGTCATTCTCCTGCATGGTGGCCAAGTCTGGAATTCTTCGGGCAACAGGAGGCGCTCTGCAGTAATTTGGAAGTGACAAGGAAGAGTGAGTGCACTACGAGAACAACTCATGTCTACTGAGCACATGTAAATCTGCCAATACACACATGCCACATAGGGAGTCAGGCATGTGCTACATGCCCAGGACACGTATGGATGCAAGGTGACACTCCTTGGGAATAGCTGTGTCCCAGTGCAAGTGAACAGCCCGACGCAAGACAGAAGTGACATACACACACACATCAGCAGAAGTAGGATGCCGATTGTAGAGACTGGTAGCGGAACACCGGAGCCACAGGTCACATGACATTACACTAGGCCTGCCCACACACCTTGCCATGAAGGTGCACATGTCATGACTCACCACACATTCCTTGTGAGGATGCTGACATGGCCTTGTCACGCTACTCCGTGTCCCATGCATACATGTGCACCTCACATCAGATACCACATGTGGCATGGTGTGCGGAACAGTGTGCAATGACAATCTACACACAGACACATGTTGGTTGCTGCAACGGCTGCAGCTTTTGAGGGTGCTACAACATCAACCTGATGTAAATCCCGGACACATAAATGACATAGTCACATTGTGCACTGTGGGTAGTGACAAGTCAGGTGTCATGACCCCTGTACCGGGCATCATGGGACACTTCCGTGTGTTGGTGTCCGTGCCATGCCAGTGACGCTCACCCCAAGTGCGCAGTACGACATGCACACATGTCAAAGGAGTCAAGGGCATGCCTGGCACACATTGCACCCTCACACAGTACACCTGTACACATCTCATCATACATCTGGTGCCTCCTCCACTCAGGAGGCATGTTCCACATCACAGCCTGTCACACCTGTGCCCCACACATGTAGTAATGCACAGACGATGCCTTGATGTCCATTCCTGGACAAGTATGTCCATCCATGGACAAGTATGTCCGCCCTATTCCTACCTGTGTGTCGACTATCACCACAGTGATGTGTACAAACCGGCGTACTGCTGCTAAGAGGGCCTGTGTATGTTCCCCAATCACTGTGGGAGTGCTGCCGTATGTGTACCCATCGTGATGGCGAGCGTACAGGCATTTGTACGGTCCGTACCACTACGTGTACGCATACGCGTGCAGAACCATAGTGATAGTGAGCGTACAGGCATTTGTACGGTCCGTACCACTACGTGTACGCATACGCGTGCAGACCCATAGTGATAGTGAGCGTACATGCGAGTGTACGGCCCTCTCACTATGGGTCTGCACGCGTATGCGTACTCGTTGTGGTACGGACCGTACACTCGCATCTACGCTCACTATCACTATGGGTCTGCACGCGTATGCGTACACGTAGTGGTACGGACCGTACAAATGCCTGTGCGCTCACTATCACTATGGGTCTGCACGCGTATGCGTACTCGTTGTGGTACGGACCGTACAAATGCCTGTACGCTCACTATCACTATGGTTCTGCACGCGTATGCGTACACGTAGTGGTACGGACCGTACACTCGCATCTACGCTCACTATCACTATGGTTCTGCACGCGTATGCGTACACGTAGTGGTACGGACCGTACACTCGCATGTACGCTCACTATCACTACGGGTACACAGACCCATAGTGATAGTGAGCGTACAGGCATTTGTACGGTCCGTACCACGACGAGTACGCATACGCGTGCAGAACCATAGTGATAGTGAGCGTACAGGCATTTGTACGGTCCGTACCACTACGTGTACGCATACGCGTGCAGACCCATAGTGATAGTGAGCGTACATGCGTGTGTACGGTCCGTACCACTACGTGTACGCATACGCGTGCAGACCCATAGTGATTTTGAACGTCGGCATGCATGTACGGGCCGTTGCCATGCATTTGGGGTGCCCTAGGGCCCGGAAACGCACCGTACCTGTGTGTGATTCTCCTAATTACATAGGGGACAAGTATTAAGGCCTACATGCATGCTGGTTGTCATGGCGACCAGGTTCAAATTTCGATTTTGTTCTGGAAGGTGCACAGCAGAAGTCAGTTGGAATTCTTCTACTTTGTTGCAATGTGTTTGTGGGGCTGACATCATGCAGGAGAATGAAACCGATAGAGAACCCACAGACTGCTAGGTTTGAAGGGATTGGTGGAAACATAGGATGCAAATGTGAGTGACCAATCACTCTGTACTCCTGTGCATGAGACTGGGCAGAAGGCCACATATAAGGCAGCCAGGTCCCATGAGGGATTACTTGCCTGCACATCTTTGCATTTGTCGACCAAGCTGCTGCTACTGATTCCCTGGAACCATGTCAAGGGCTGTGGAGAGGACACAGCCATTCACCCTGGAGGAGAACATGGCTCTGCTGGATGTGATCCTCCCACAGTACCCCATGCTGTATGGGCGACCAGGGTATCAGGTGAGTGCATAGGCCACTGCCACAGACTGTCCCTATGTTGTGACTGTGTCTTCAGGCATTGTGACCCGGTGTGACACACATGCCATGTACTGTCGGGGGGGTACCAGGGGGGGGGTGCCTGATGTCTCCCAGCAGTGCCCTGAGACAGGAGGGGTGTGTGCAGAGTCCTCCCAGCAGTGCCCTGAGACAGGAGGGGTGGGGACCTATCACTAACATCAGTGCCCTGAGACAGGAGGGGTGGGTGTGGAGTCCTCCCAGCAGTGCCCTGAGACAGGAGGGGTGGGTGTGGAGTCCTCCCAGCAGTGCCCTGAGACAGGAGGGGTGGGGACCTATCACTAACAGCAGTGCCCTGAGACAGGAGGGGTGGGTGTGATGCACAGTGTGAGCCTTGATCATTGATTGTGACATTGCCATCATTCCACCTGAGTACCCACTATGGCACGTACTGCCTTTTCCCTCACCAGAGGATGATGTCCCTATGACAGAGGTGCAATGCGTTGTCTGCATTACATGCCATGTAGTAACCAGCTATTATGTTCACATATGTCTCTCTGTGACATGTGGCTGGTGTATTGATGTGGTGTCACTTGTACTTCCTCACAGGTAGGCGCCTCTGCCAAGGAGCAGATCTGGCTGACCGCCGTCAGTGCCGTGAGGCGTGTGGATGGTCGGAGGCGGAGCCTGTCCCAGGTGAGGAAACGCTGGCAGGATATCCGGTGCTGGACGCGGAGGATTGCACGGCTCCTGCTGGGGGACTCACCTGAGAGCCACAAGAACCGCGGCCGCCGCCGTCTGACCCACCTCCACAGGCGTGTGCTGCCGGTGGTCTTTCCAGACCTGGAGAGGCGCTTACAGGCGATGCAGCAGGCGGAAGGGGGTAGGTACATGTGCGTTTGTTGTGTGTCACCGGCATTTGTAAGGGCACAGTGGCATTAATTCACTGGCAGGGTTTAAAGGTGCTGTGCCCATCCAGTTTGCCCAAGTGTAGCGCTGCGCCCCTGCCACCCTTCCCCTCCTTGCAATGTGTTCCCTGGTCTGTGTGTAGTCACTCCTTCACAAGGTAATGTAGGCTGGCGCTTTGTCCACGAGAACAATGACTGTAGCATCATGGGTGGTGGTGGTGGGTAACAGGTTGTGGGACCTTGCCTGTGAACTGTCAAGTTCACTGCATGTGGGTTCCATGTCAGTTGGCACTGATGCTGGCTCCAGACATGGGAGTTGGTCTCTCATGTGTCATGCCTTACAGCGCGCATGTCCTATGTAGTGGCCTGTGACATGATGTGCATGAGTGTGCGCTACGCATAGTGCAGGGATGGTGACGTGTGTAGCAGTCATTCCCATTCAGCCATTCAGTAGCATGTAGTTGCGTGCCCAATACTGTCCCCTGGGGCACCTTATCCTCAGTGTTGTTTGTGTCATCATCAACGTGGACACTCTCACTGTCTACAGCGTAGGTTGTGCTCTGTGCCATTGTCCCCTGTCACCATGTATATAGACGTGCTATTATGTACAGGTGTCCACTGTGCAGCCTGACCTGATTGTCCCTCTTCATACTCACAGTTGCCAGTGCCTGTGTGTCTTGTTATACTCATCTGAGGATGGGCACTGGTACCTCATTATTTGTACAGGCGCACCTTTGCTGTTTTGCGTCCAATCTAGCCTTTTGCCTGCCACTGTGTTTATCACCCAGACTATGAGATGTTGGTGCCACCTGTGTCTCAGCAATTAGCATCGTGTGGGGGTTGCTTGGGGCGGGCAATGCCTATGTGTCAAATCCTGATTCCTAATTGCTGGGTCTGGACAGTGTGTGATGTTACTGGACACACACGCAAGGTGCAGTGACCGAGTTATGTTGGGCATGTTTGCAGCATTACCTATGCAGCATGTGTCTCAAGTTCATGGATATTGTCCCTGGTCATAGGTATTTTCACAAACGCTGTGTGGTGCAGAGGCAGTGCAGGATTGTCCCCAGGGCCTGGGTGCTATGTCAGACTCCGTTTCCTGTCATCAGCTATTGTCTCATGCTCTCCATGGTATTTCAGTGGCATGGTGGCTCAACCAACTGTGTTTCATGCCCTACATCGGTACCTTGTTTTGCAGATGTTAGGGATCTGCCTCTTCAGGCTATGCAATGTTGACTATGTAGATTGGACTCATGTGACAGATGTGTACAGGTGTCTGATTAATTTCTGTCTCTCCACCCTGCCCACAGCATCGTCGGGGGACACAGAGGGAGACATGGACACGGACCAGGCGGAGGGACCGAGCACCAGTGGCAGCCGTGACATTGGGGCTGGCACATCGAGTGGGACAGAGGCGGAGGATAGTGTGGCCGAGGACCTGTCGACTGGCACATCAGACTACGAAGCTGACAGGTCCGAGGAGGATGTCTCAGGGTTGGCGGAGGCTGCACCAGCAGCTGACAGTGGAACAACACCTGCCACCGCCCCCTCAGTTCCCACCAACCGCCTCCCACTTGCTCGTGTCCCTTCCCAGCGTGCCCGGTCACCGCATGTCTCCTTCCTGCCAGGCACCGCACCCCCTGCCCCTGTCTCCACTGCTGCCGCCAATGCTGAGTCTATGGACATCCAGCGGCAAATGCAGGTTGGTCAGGCTGCGATCCTGAATGTCCTCCATTCCCACGGGAAAACCCTCACCAACATCGAGGCATTCTTGGAGGGCATTCATTCTTTGCAGGCTGACCAACGCAACTTGCTGAGGTCCCTAGACTCCACACTGACTGCAGCAGTGGGTCTCCTGCAGCGCGACCTCCCCCCACCTACCCCTGCCCCATCCACACTTCCCACTTCCATGCCTGTCCCACGTACACCCAGACGTCGGCATGCACCCACCACAACAGACACAGGCACCACACCAGCAGGGAAGGTCCACCGCACTCCTCCTGACACGCACACACAGGGTGAGATAGGCACACCCACTGGGTCGGGGGGCAAACGTGTGACACGTAGCCAGAGTGGGAGTCCGCATTCCACACAATCCACTCCCTCCAAATCCCCTCCCCTCAGCTCTCCTGGCCACATCTCTCCCAAGGACTCCTTCATGGCCGCTCTGTCCCTGAGCCCCACAGTTACGCCACCACGCAAGCGGTCAAGGAAGTCCTCGGTCAGGGTGGTTGAGTCTCCCCCCCTGTCTCCACCCTCCCCCGGTGGCGCTGCAACCCATCCCTCTGAACCCCCCCCCTCCTTGGGGCCTGAGGTCACTTCGGGTGCAGGGGACTCCCTGGAGGACCTTGCTAAGGTGTGTAGTGCCATCCTGGCCTCCGCCTTTGGCCATGACACACCCCCTGTGGTTGAGTCCTCCATCCCTGCACCCACAACGCCGCCCCTTTGCCCTGATGTCCCTGCGGTGCCTGTTGCTTCCCCCCCCCCTGATGCCCTCACCAGTATGGAAGATGATGGCATTTGACTGTGCAGGCAAGGTAGGGGACACACATCCCACTGTGTCCCCCATGCAGCTGGGAATAATTGACTGCCCTATGGCCTTTGTTGACTTTGAACTGCCGTTGATCCACGGACATTGTGCTCATGCTGATTAAAGCTTATTTTTTTTTTCATTATCACACTCCTGCTATGGTGGTATTGGTGTTGGTGGGGCTGCTACATTGTTTTGGGTGGTGTTTAAGGCTTTGGGTGTGTGGGATTTGTAGTAGTGTTCTGCTCTTTGGGGCCACCCTAGGATCTGTGTGCCATCACAAGGTGTTGGCTAACTTCCTTAGGTCATGTCAGCAGTTACTGCATGGTTCAATTGTCCCAGGGTGTATTCCTTCCTCTGTGTACCCAGTTTCTTCCCTGCAGGGTGTTCCCAATGTTTAGCGCAGAGCTGTGTGTACATGAGCTGTGTGTGTGACGGAGCCCTTCTACTTTGGCCATGCATGCATGGCCATGTCTCCACCTGCAACAATCGTGGCATCCTTGGTGATCACTGTACTTGTGTGTGGAGTCAGTTGACATGAGTTCATGGGGACATGTTCCCTTGTAGGCAGTATGGATGTGGGTAATTGTGGCATCACACACATGTGTTACACCCCTCCTGGGTGTGGACACTGCTGGGAGGACTCTGCACCCACCCCTCCTGGGTCTGGACACTGCTGGGAGGACTCTGCACACACCCCTCCTGTCTCAGGGCACTGCTGGGAGGTCTCTGCACCCACCCCTCCTGTCTCTGGGCACTGCTGGGAGGACTCACCACCCACCCCTCCTGGGTCTGGACACTGCTGGGAGGTCTCTGCACCCACCCCTCCTGTCTCTGGGCACTGCTGGGTGGACTCACCACCCACCCCTCCTGGGTCTGGACACTGCTGGGAGGACTCTGCACACACCCCTCCTGTCTCTGGGCACTGCTGGGAGGTGTCTGCACCCACCCCTCCTGGGTCTGGACACTGCTGGGAGGACTCTGCACCCACCCCTCCTGTCTCTGGGCACTGCTGGGAGGACTCACCACCCACCCCTCCTGGGTCTGGACACTGCTGGGAGGACTCTGCACACACCCCTCCTGTCTCAGGGCACTGCTGGGTGGACTCTGCACACACACCTCCGATTTCTGGATATGTGCGCTTGGCACATACACGGTGGGGTTACGCACACTGCATTAGAGGTGAGGGTACGTGTCTACTGACACTGGTGTGGTGGGGGTACGCTCCGTACGTCCGCGGGTGTGGGTACGGGTCGTACTTACACTGTTGGGCAGGGGGGTACGCTCCTTGCATTCGTGGGTGGGGGTTCGAGTCGTACTTACACTGTTGGCATGGGGGGTACGCTCCGTACGTCCACGGGTGGGGGTACGGGTCGTACTTACACTGTTGGGCTGGGGGTACGCTCCGTGCGTCCGCGGGTGGGGGTACGGGTCGTACTTACACTGTTGGGCAGGGGGGTGCGCTCCTTGCATTCGTGGGTGGGGGTTCGAGTCGTACTTACACTGTTGGCATGGGGGGTACGCTCCGTACGTCCGCGGGTGGGGGTACGGGTCGTACTTACACTGTTGGGCTGGGGGTACGCTCCGTGCGTCCGCGGGTGTGGGTACGGGTCGTACTTACACTGTTGGGCTGGGGGTACGCTCCGTACGTCCGCGGGTGTGGGTACGGGTCGTACTTACACTGTTGGGCAGGGGGGTACGCTCCTTGCATTCGTGGGTGGGGGTTCGAGTCGTACTTACACTGTTGGCATGGGGGGTACGCTCCATGCATACGCGGGTGGGGGTACGGGTCGTACTTACACTGTTGGGCAGGGGGGTACGCTCCTTGCATTCGCGGGTGGGGGTACGGGTCGTACTTACACTGTTGGGCTGGGGGTACGCTCCGTACGTCCGCGGGTGGGGGTACGGGTCGTACTTACACTGTTGGGCTGGGGGTACGCTCCGTGCGTCCGCGGGTGGGGGTACGGGTCGTACTTACACTGTTGGGCTGGGGGTACGCTCCGTACGTCCGCGGGTGGGGGTACGGGTCGTACTTACACTGTTGGGCTGGGGGTACGCTCCGTACGTCCGCGGGTGGGGGTACGGGTCGTACTTACACTGTTGGGCTGGGGGTACGCTCCGTACGTCCGCGGGTGGGGGTACGGGTCGTACTTACACTGTTGGGCAGGGGGGTACGCTCCTTGCATTCGCGGGTGGGGGTACGGGTCGTACTTACACTGTTGGGCTGGGGGTACGCTCCGTACGTCCGCGGGTGGGGGTACGGGTCGTACTTCCACTGTTGGGCTGGGGGTACGCTCCGTACGTCCGCGGGTGGGGGTACGGGTCGTACTTACACTGTTGGGCAGGGGGGTACGCTCCTTGCATTCGCGGGTGGGGGTACGGGTCGTACTTACACTGTTGGGCTGGGGGTACGCTCCGTACGTCCGCGGGTGGGGGTACGGGTCGTACTTACACTGTTGGGCTGGGGGTACGCTCCGTACGTCCGCGGGTGGGGGTACGGGTCGTACTTGCACTGTTGGGCTGGGGGGTACGCTCCTTGCATACGGGGTGGGGGTAGGGTCCGTACATATCCGTCCCCACGCTATGTGATGTTTGTGCGGCCCGTACCCAGGCCTTTGCCACGTGGGTGCGATCCGTCCCGCCATTGTTGGGGTGACGTGTGTGGGCGTGGTCCGACTCGTACCCACGCTCTTCAGGCGTGGGTACGGGACGTACCTGTCTGGTTGTGTTGCCGGTTCGCGTGGTGACGGACTTCCGTTGTGGCGGTCGCTGGATTATCAGGACACGCCCCCACCCCCTCGTGGTGACCAGGGCATGGGAGTCAGGTATGTCCAGGCCATGTGTAGTGTGTCACTCATGTGGTTGTTTTGTGGCCTGCCCTGGTAGTGCCACCCCCACCCCACCCCACTTTCCCCCCTCCCTTAGTTATTCTGACCTTCTGCGGCGTCTGCGTCGTAACCTGTAGAGGAGGTGTACTGCTATGAGGGCAGGGATGACTCGTAGGTTCGGGTCCATGTCTGTCCGTCGCGTACTGGTACTCCTTGCTCGCGTCGTCCTGTCGCGTACGGGTCCTCCTTGATCGCGTCGTCCTGTCGCGTACGGGTCCTCCTTGGTGGCGTCGTCCTGTGTGTCCGTCACGTACTGGTCCTCCTTGTTCGCGTCGCCGTCTGTCCGTCGCGTACTGGTGGTCCTTGTTCGCGTCGTCCTGATTTTCCGGCAGTTTTTGGGTGCCGCAAAATATTCACCGTGCGGGGTGACGTCGGTGCGAATCGTGATTCCTGGGTCGTGAATGGCTGGCTGCGTGCGTCCCGACGTCAGGTCGGCGCTTTCCCGGATCGCATTGGTAGGTGTTTTTTGTTCGGTCGGTCTTTTTTACGATTCGTACGGTAATGGTGTACCCGTGCGAATCGTAATTCCATGTTTGTATATTTTGACGACCGGGTACGCGTCGGACGGAGAATATGCTCCGTCCGACGGTTCGTACCCGGTTTTTACCGGATTGTGATCGGCACCATATTGTTCAAAAGAAACTGGTTGTGGAGTTAAAAGCTGGGAGGATAGCGGGTCCTTTTAGTCAGTGTCCTTTGCAAAATTTGATAGTATCCCCGTTGGGCGTAGTTCCCCAAAAATTGGCTGGAGAATTCAGATTATCATCATCTGTCGTGGCTGGAGGGCCAACCTATTAATGATTTCATCTCCCCTACTGACTCTAATGTCTCATATGCTTCTGTTGATGACGCTTTAAGATTGGTGCGGTTGGTTGGGACTGGTGCTGAACTAGCAAAATGTGATATTCAGTCTGCGTTTCGTTTACTACCTATTCATCCATCGGATTTTGAGCTCCTAGGAATGTTTTTTAATGGAGCATTTTATGTCGACAGAGTCCTCCCTATGGGTTGTTCAGTGTCTTGCGCTTTGTTTGAAACTTTTAGCACTGGTGCTTTTCGAAGAGAAGTGGTCACAAACATGTTTGTCACTATTTAGATGACTTTATGTTCATTGAAGAGGCACATTTAAACCAATGTCGCAGAGTTTTTGGCATATTTCAGGATATGGCTTAAGAGTTCGGTGTTCTGCTGGCTCCGGAAAAAACTGAAGGTCCTTGTACCAAACTCACTTTTTTGGGGATCGAGATCGACACTGAAGCTATGATGGCTCATTTGCCAGTTGCAAAGGTGGGTGAAATCAGGTCTTTTCTGTTGAAGGTCATTGACAAGGATAAAATGGAGCTCAGGCAGGTTCAACGTTTGTTGGGCTACCTACATTTTGCTTGTCGGGTTGTCAGGGCTGGCAGAACTTTTTGCAGAAGGTTGGGAATGGCAATGTCAGGAGCATACCTCCCTCATCACAGGATTAGAGTTACTAAAGCCATCAAAGAAGACCTGTTGATTTGGCTAAAATGTTTGGAAGATTTCAATAGAGTTTCCCTCTTTTTTGTGGAAGACAACACTATATGGCAGATTCAGTTATTTTCAGACGCGTCTGGGGCCCATGGTTTTGGCTTATTTTGGGAAGGTCGCTGGTGTGCGGAGAAATGGCCTCAGCATTGGCTCCAACAAGGACGCAGTATCGCTTTTCTTGAATTGTTTCCTCTCATAGTAGCTTTGCTAGTCTGGGGTGAGGAATTCCGAGACAGATGCGTGCTGTTCCATATAGATAATATGTCTGTGGTGGAGCTCATTAATAACCAAAAAGCGAAAGATTTACGGGTGTTATGCCTGTTGCGGTTTTTCATGCTACAGAGTCTCAAACTAAATATTGTTTCAGAGCTAGGCACATTCCAGGCATTAATAATTCAATTGCGGACGCGTTGTCTCGCTTCAATTGGCAGAAATTCCGCAATTTGCCGCCAGGGGCGGACAACTTCAAAACTGCGATTCCACAAGACATCTGGGTGCTGGGGGATTGAGGATCATCGAGTTGGTCGAAAAGTCTATAGCTCCTTCCACCAGACGCAGTTATCAACAGGCCTGGTCTGAATTTTTTAAGTTACGCTAAATCTCACAGCCTTGAAGGGACACCAGTTGGTAACAAACGTTTTATTTTACAGTTTGTTTTGTATTTGATGAACAAGGGGTTGTCTCATACAACCATTTCTGGGAAACTGGCTGGGATTTCTTTTTATGGTCAGTTATGGTGGGTCAAGACTTGGGGGGGGGGGATGTTTTGTTGCGTCGAATGTTGAAAGGTTTTAGTAGAGAACGTGCACATTCTTTGCCTTTGCGCGAACCAATTACTTTTGTTCTTTTGCAACAGTTGTTGGTACAACTACCATTTTGTTGTTATGACAGGTGGGAGGTTTCTCGTTTTAGGCTTTGTATGATATGGTTATTTTTTGGGGCTTTTAGAGTTTCAGAATTGTTGGGATTGAGGGATCAAATGGGTATTCACACCAGTGACATTCATGTTCAACGAGGGACATTGGGCAAGGGTACATGAATTCATTTAAACGGTAGTGGTGATAGGAATGTTGCCCTCTTGGGGAATGGGAGTCATTCGCAAGTTCTCCTGATTTTCAGCATGGGGCTATATTTCGGCATCGCAATGGGGATAAGATTACCAGTGATCAGTTATTGGCTGTTTTGCGGAAATCCTTGACCTTGGTTGGGAAAAACCCCCTTACTGTTTGGGACTCATTCTTTCCGAATAGGGGCTGCTACTGAAGCGGCCAGATTGGGTTGGGGTTGGGAGGACATTAAAAGGATTGGTAGGTGGAAATCTGCTTGTTGTTCTCATTATGTCAGAAAATAATAACAACTATTTATCACAGGACTGCAGTCTAATTTTGTTTTTTCCGCCTAGGTCGAGTAAAAAGTTCTTTATCGACGAAAATGCAAACATGGATTGCAGGCCACTCCTTCATTAAATGGTCAGCCACATTTGCAGAGCGGCAGATTTACGGCAGAGTGCTTGGTCTTCCCAACAAAGGCCACGAAGTCCTCTGGAAAGGGAAAGGTGGGATGAGGTGGGAAGGTTTGTTTCCCATGCTGTCAGAATTATCATCTGAAAGAGGTTTTCCGGATTTATTAATCATTCACTTAGGTGAAAACGATCTAGTACTATTGTCAGGTTTATCCCTCTTAAAGCAAATGAAATTGGACTTAGCGGTGATAAAGAACAATTGGGTGAGTACGTCACTGGTATTTACAGGCATCATTGGAGCGGGGCTCGCAGAAAGCTAAATCGTGCGATGAAAATGTTTTGTCATGCAATGGGTATTAAGGTTTTGACCCATGCAAACATCACAAGTGTAATGACAATGTGGATTTTTCATAATAAGGTTTTGCTTTAAGAAAGAGTTTTTATCTGTTTACCTGTCTTGATAAAGTGACCTTTTTTGCTAAGTCAATAACAGTGTGGATTGTTGTTATTGCGCGATGGGGACCCAGGGGGACCTTGGCACGAGCCGGTGTCCCCCTGGGGTGATTCGCGCGGTGGAACAATCCACCCAGCGCGATAGGTTTATGCAGGTAAGGGGCGGGTTTAGTGGGTAGGCTATATATAGAAGTGCTTTGGGCGGGAATGCTTCACTCTGAGGAGATTTGTTAGGCGAATGTTTGATTGACCCACCCACCCTTTATTATTTTTTATTTAAAAAAAAAAATTGTTTTACGTCACGTTAGGACAGGTAACAGTTTTATCCTTTCGTAAGTTGCTCTTTTTCGTAGGTGTTTTTTTGGGGGGTTTGGATAGTCTGGAGCGGGCTTATCCTTCCCTCTGGGGTGGGGGGAGGGTGGACGAAAAGCTTGTTAGGAAAAATATAAGGAGGGGAAAGGAAATTATGGGATTGTGCAGTACATGGGGTATTTTCTGAAAGTCTTGTTGGGAATATTTTGGTTTCTATTTATGATAAAATGTTTTAAAGCGTAATGACAGTGTGATTTTTTATAATAAGGTTTTGCTTTAAGAAAGAGTTTTTATCTGTTTACCTGTCTTAATAAAGTACCTTTTTTGCATAGTCAAGAACGGTGTGGATTGTTGTTATTGCGCGATGGATCGAGCCCCGAAGGACAGTGACTTGTCTCACAAGGGAAGTGTCACAGCCAGAAAACTGATTTCTGGTTTTAAATTATAAAGTTTGTTTCTTTGATTACAGTGCATAAGTAGCCAAGAATGGGCACAAACTGAGATATTTTAGGCAATTTTATTTCCAAACAGCATTAAGTGTTAACTCAAGATTGCTTGGACGTCAGGTTGGTTGAAAATAAAGCTGCTTACAATTTCTTACATCAAACACAACGGAGTCAGGAGGCTTTGAAGGCATAGCCAGTACATCCTCCATGGTTAAACCTATGAACACAACCAAACTGACTGCCTATTGGTTATGAGAAGGAATACAATGGGTAAGGCCCTCACCCACCTGGTAGGTGGCATGCTTCATCCTTTGGCCCCTCCTTGCACCGAACCCGAGGATCTACCCACCAGCTACTAATGCCCAATGGTGGCATGATTCATCATCGGAGCCTATCCACACCGTGATACAACTGGGGCGGACTCAACCAAAAACAAGCATTTGCAACCAAAAACCAGCATTTGCAATGCAATTGGTCTCACATTTTCGAGAGTTTGAGCTATTGGCATTGTAAATGACAATGCCTTTTATTTACATATTGGCTTTGAAACATAAATAAAAGGCATTGTCATTTACAATGCCAATAGCTTAAACTCTCGCAATTGCGAGACCTATTGCATTGCAAATGCTTCTTTGTACTTGCAAGTGTGGTTGAATAAATACATACTATTGCCTCGCATGGTGTAGAGCGTTGCATAAATTATTACATCACTGCTAAGTATTTTGGACTTGTAAAAATTGTGCAACATCAGTAAAATTGTCTCTGCATTTGTAAGTGCTATCCTGAGAATAGCTTTTGATATACCATGGCAAGTGTGCTGGCAGGAGTCAGGAAAATGAAAGGATCTAAACAAGTGTCAGGTGATCCCCTCTGCAGCCAATGGTAAGAAAAGCGAATTCAGGGACTTCCGTTTTATTGTATGTGCAGTTCTTCTAGTACTTGCCCACAGAAACCTAAACATGTATTGAGAAGATAGTAAAAAGAGCGGAGATGACGGTAGACTGTCGTTCCTGCTCCTCTATACCAGTTTTATCTTGTGTTGATCCCGCGCAATAAACCCTGACACCAACCGTCTTATGGTGTCAATGTGCTCCAGATCCTTATCAAGTAATTAAATGGTGTGCGCAGGATGAAAGAAATCCAACAAATCAACGTAGAATTTTCAAAAAGTTCTTTTATTGTCTGACTTGTCGACTAATTCACAAACAAAGATTCAGCCAACGCGTTTCGTTCTCATTGAGAACTTCTTCAGGGCTGAAAACGATAAGAAGCACACATCCGTATACACAAACAGGGAGAGTTAGCAACATATAACCTTTAAGTACAGCCGAAGGGAGACACTGAATATAAACAAATAACATACATTTGAAAAATCAAACCCTTATATATAAAAAAAGGAGAATCACAACCACAAAGAAATATACATAAACATCACATTATTACACTGTACACCAATTACTTATGGGAACAAAAAAGTGTTATACATATATAAATGGGGAGACAAAGAAAAGAAAGGGCAGAAACCAATCACACACCACATTATATAGAATCCTCCGCCTTGAAATACATAGGTATCTTTAGGCAACTAGTATTCTAAGGGAGCACAAAACCATAAATGATTATCCACACCCTGATACAACTAGGGCGGACTCAACCAAAAACAAGCATTTGCAACCAAAACCAAGCATTTGCAATGCAATAGGTCTCACATTTTCGAGAGTTTGAGCTATTGGCATTGCAAATGACAATGCCTTTTATTTACATATTGGCTTTTAAAACATAAATAAAAGGCATTGTCATTTACAATGCCAATAGTTTAAACTCTCGCAAATGCGAGACCTATTGCATTGCAAATGCTTGTTTGTACTTACAAGTGTGGTTGAATAAATACATACTATTGCCTCGCATGGTGTAGAGCGTTGCATAAATTATTACATCACTGCTAAGTATTTTGGACTTGTAAAAATTGTGCAACATCAGAACAATTGTCTCTGCATTTGTAAGTGCTATCCTGAGAATAGCTTTTGATATACCATGGCAAGTATGCTGGCAGGAGTCAGGAAAATGAAAGGATCCAAACAAGTGTCAGGTGATCCCCTCTGCAGCCACTGTAAGAAAAGCGAATTCAGGGACTTACGTTTTATTGTATGTGCAGTTCTTCCTGTATTTGCCCACAGAAACCTAAACATGTATTGGGAAGATAGTGTTCTCACTCAGTATATAAGGCTCATGATAGTTCATTAATATATTAAGAACTGGAGCTCCTTAGCATCGGTGTTTGCTACAGACCAGAAGCTCTGCACCGAGATCTATTCATCGCATTTTAAGGGCACTCTCAGATGCGAAAACAGAGTGTTGGGGGTGGCTTTCAAGGAACATAATAGGACTCCAAAAAGGTTGCGGAAAAGAGTTTATAACCAGTTACGATGTAAGTTAATGCACTATGTGTGCTTTAAGTCACACCAAGACACCCTTTTGTAGATCTCTTTTGTTTTCTTGTGTAAAAATCAACATATCACACAAATACTTCTTTGCTTCATCAGAATTTTAATCTTTTTTTAGGCCTGGTCGCTGGAGTCCTTTTATAAAGAAATACAAATTAGTTTAAGGTAAATACCACATATAGAGGGGCTTTGAGCTAGTGTGGTGACTGTGATGATAGCTCTGTGAGCTGATGGTTGGAAGAACGTTTCTAAAGTCAAACCTGTCCTGGTGTGTTTCAGTAATACTTCCAGGTACGTAGGGTTTTTATTCTGCCTTACGATAGGACCATGGATGCTGTCGGAATACAGATGAGTGTTTATTAAAAGACAACCAGAGACTCTATAATACGCAAAGTAGTATCAGCTTGTGTTACTTGTTACAGGCTTAAATTCTTTTTTTGTGCCCTAATAATGTCCTAACTACAATAGTTTTATTAACCTTCTTGTGTCATCAAATCTGCTTGAAAATGCACCATTGAGAGCCTCCCTGAACCCCCCTTATGATGGTTGGGCTCGCTCGGTACGTTCACTTGCCACAGTGCACTCATCTCAAACAATTACGCGCCCTCACTTTCAAATGTCACCAGCCACCACTGTTGTCACTAATCAAATTTTGTGTAACCCTTCATGCACAAAGACTCCATCCAAAAACGTAGCCACTGCTTTCACATTAGCACTTTCCATAATCTCCAACTCAACCTACCTAGAAAAATTATCCACCAGAATGATTACATACTTAAACCCAACTTGATCATACGAAACTGGTCCCAAGATATCCACTCCAAGAGTCTCCCACTCTATCTTTGGACACTATTGGGCTTAAAGTGGGACGGAAGGGATTATGTGTTTTGTACGCACTGCAAAAATCTACACACATCGTCACCTGTCTTTCTGTGTCCTTATCTACTCAGGGACACCAATCAATATTTTAACTCTTCTCTTATTTTTCGCTATTCCTAGATGACTAACGTGACAACTATAAATCTTGTTTCTCATATTCACTGGAGGTATAAGTTTCTCTCTTCTCCATACATAATAGACACTCTCACTCAATTCATTTCATATCTCTCAGTATTTCCTGAGATTGACACTCAAAGTTCTCTTGTGTGACCAACCTCCCTTCAGAAAATGCTTGATTTTCACAAGCTCACCATCCTTTTCATATGCAGTTGTCTGCTAACTCTTGTTAATGCTGTATTCCGCACCATCTTCTACAATGGCTACTGCAAAATCCTCACAATTATCCATTGGCACTCCCTTTAATGGTAAAGGTAATCAGATTGAAGACCTCTGCTCTAGACCCTTAACACTAGCATCCGTTGTAATCACACTCAGGAAATTTGAGTCAAACTTCTTCAAAGGTGGTGCACTACTTATGTTGTTTTTGATATACTCAAAGGCATTTGCACACTCATTAGACCACATAAATTCTGATGTAACCTTTAACAGCTGTGTAAGAACATGCGCCTACACTGAAAAATGATGTATAAACTTCAAAAAGTACTCCGCAAGTCTTAGGAAGGAGCGCAATTCCTCCTTATTTCCAGGACAAGGAGCATGTCCTATTCACAGCGATAATGCAAATGTGAGCCAATCCTTTTGTGATTTACTTGCCGCCACTTTTCAATCCAAAGTATTAAATGTCTTCTCGGCTTTTCCTGCCAACACCTTGCAATATACAGATAACCCTCATGAAGATATCTTAACCGTTAGCCAACGGTCTCTTTCCAACTTCTCCCCCCTCAGTCTGGACCAAGTTTTTAATCTATTTTTTAGCTCCAAATCAGGTTCTCCAGATGATCCTTGTCCTCCTAAAATCCTTCATCAAGTTGAAGAGATCAATACTACACAGCTGACACGTATCTTTAATGAAATTGTCCAGACAGGTACTTTTCATGACGTCTGGAAAAAAGCCTCTATTCTTCTTTTCATAGAAAAAAGTATGGTATCATCTTTAGACCCCAACAACCATCTTACCATATCCCGGCTTTCTCTCCCAGCAAAAATCATTGATAAAGCTTTGAACCTACAACTATCCACTTTTATTAACAAGAACAACTTTCTAGATTCCTCTGAATTCGGTTTCCGTAATCAACACAGCACCGAAAAAGCCCTTATAGCGGCAACTGAAAAACTAAGAACGATTATTGACAGAGGTGACAACGCTGTTCTTATTTTATTAGATCCCTCAGCGGCGTTCGACAGCGTCAATCACATTCTCATTGCTTTTGTACTTGAGCTGGGCATTGGGGATTCAGCCCTTGCACTCTTGCTTCTTTTTTTTCAATAGGGAACAACTGGTTGCCTTAGATCCCTTTACCTCAAACTCTTCCACTCTTCCTGGTAAGGTGCCACAGGGGGCCCTCTTTCAGTCCCACCTTATTTAGCTTCTACATCAGTCCACTAGCTAAACATATAACATCCTTTGGTGTTTCCATTGTATCATTTGCTGACAACACACAGTATCTCTAGATCTGGCAACCCTTCACACACGGCATCAGGATTCAAGTCCTGCATGATAAGCATAAACAATTGAATGATTGAGAGCTGCCTCGGTCTTACTTCCGGAAAAAACAAGATTCCTTGCTTTGGTAATAACACCTGCCTCTGGGGTTCTGACTGGTGGCCACAAGAGCATGGCCCCCTTACCACACCAGTGGACAAGGTTAGAAACCTTGGTGTAAGTTTTGACAGAAGATTCACTTTTGCTAATCAGGTAAATCAAATTGCTTCCTTGGTTTTTTATCTTTTAAAGATTAATAAGAACATACTTCCTTTCATCCCTCCTATTCTCCTAAAATCAGTTGTAACAGCTCTGATTTTATCTAAACTAGATTACTGCTGTGGGTTGTACCTTAATATGCAGTAAAATCTTCTTGCCAAACTCCAAGTTTTACAAAATGCAGCAGCTCGGCTAGCCTTTACTGTTTCCAAATATCACTCTGCCTCCATAGCACTACGCAAACTTCATTGGCTTCCCATAAAGAAAAGGATTGTGTTCAAATCCCTGTGTATTGCCTTGAAGGCATTGCACAACATTGGACCTGAATACTTTTCTTTTTAATTTGATTTATCAATTTTCACCATAAGCATTGTAACAAAGATACAGTACAGCTTAATATTGACTGTGGTGGATTTGATATCAGGTCCCTTTACACACAGAGGTCATCAACACAAGCTTTAACCACGACAATCCTGAGTAACAAAGGATCAACAGCGTACATACACATCACTGTCGTGTCGTGGGTTCCCCAATTGGGTGCATGCGCTCCCTCATCTGTCCCATTATTTGAAGAGGTGTGCTGCTGTGAATGTGGTATATCTCCTGTGTCCTGCACAGTTAATAAATATGAGTAGAGTGGCTGCCATATATCAAGGGGCCTGAAGGCCGGTGGCTGTAGCAGTGCATATGTGTTGCAATATGTCATGCTGTGTAACCACATTTTCAATGTAGGTGCGAATTTTCTACTCCAGTTTAAGGCTACCTCCCTTTGGGCGATGAGGAGTACAATTGCAACAAATCGTCTTTTGGATTTGGGGAGATCATGCGTGTACCCCATGAGCGCCAGCAGCGGGGAGGGTGCAAGCTCCATCTCTATCATACGGGAGAGTTCTACAAAAACCACTCTCCAATACCTAGCTAGTTTCTCGCATTTCCATGCCATGTGTGCGAAATCTGCCTCTGGGGAGTGACATCTGGAGCACATGTGCGTACGGGTTGGGTCAAAGCGATGTAGTTAACTTGGTGTCATGTATGCCCGTCAAAGAAATTTGAGGTGTAGCAGTTTATGCCTACGATTAGGGGAGATTCGGCATATTTGCGTGCTGCAGTGGCTCCACTGCAAATCAGACATGGGGTGGCCCAGGTCCCGCTTCCAGGCCGCGCACACCCTAGCATCCCGACTAGGGAGTAGGGACACGGCTGATCTGTACAGTCAGGACATAAGGTGGTGCCCACTCGTGTCTTTAATGATTTCTGATAGAAGAGGAAAGTCAGAAGGTTCTAGTGGGTAACTGTGGATGCTGGCCCTAAGGGCCCTCTGAAGTCTTTGTAAAATAAAGTGGTCCATCACTGTTGCCTCACTAAAACGGGGTTTCTCTGTACATGAGAAGACGTGACCATTGGGGAACAAGTCTCCAAACGTAACCAGGTGAAAATTGGTTAACGTGCGTTTCACTAGGGTCTCCTGTAGGATGGGAATCCAGCCATTTCCTGCTAGCGGTAATATGGAGCAGTATAAAAGTGGAGACCCGGTCACATTAATCAGTCGGCGCCAGGCCCAACTTGATGTGGAGAGAGTTTGCATATCCTGTGGGCCCGTGGCATCCTGACCGTCAAAAGCGTACGCAATTGCACTGGGGGCGCGAGGTCTGCTTCTGGCCTAAAGTATGGGATTCTGACGTCCACTTGGTACCAGTGTCGCCAAAACTTGCCTGTGCAACCAGATAATAAGTAAAAAAATTTGAAACCCCAAACCCACCCCGCTCATACGGCAACATCAGTGTGTCCCAACTTATCCGGGGTTGTTTGCCACCCCATACTAGCCTGATCAAGATTAAGGAAAAAATTATTAAATAGTGGGGTGGGAATATTTTGAAATAAATACAAGAATTGGGGGAGAACGACCATTTTAACAATGGTGATCCGTTCTGTCAATGACAGTGGCAATTTTAACCACCGCTCGATGTTACGCTCCAGTCTCTCAACCACCGGGCCGTAGTTGAGATGCAGTACGCGGTCTGCTTCCCTGTGGGTATGGATGCCAAGGTATCTGACAGAGTCCTTGCACCATGCAAGGGGATATTCCGCCAACCCATTACAGGGCACCGTGTCAATGGAAAGACCACCAACTTTCCCCAATTAAGGCAACGGCCTGAGAGGGCGCCATACCTGGTGATTTCTTGAAGGAGTGGAGCAAGATTGTCATCAGGATGCGGCACATAGAGTAAAATGTCTTCGGCATATAGAGTAATGGGTATGGGACCAGTGTTAAACTGCAAACCGAGATGAATATGCTTCTCCTGCAAGTGCCGTACCAGAGGATCCAGTGCCATGACGAACAATAATGGGGAAAGCGGACACCTCTACCGTGGGAATGGGGATGTTAGTGGGCCATGGGTGCGCTGTGGGTTGTATATACAATAACTTAATGACTGTCAGGAATCGTCCCGGCATCCTGAGTCGGCCCAGCGTGGCATATAAAAATGGCCACTCGACGGAGTCGAAAGCCTTCTCCGTATCGAGCAGCACGGCTGCCGCAGGCACTAAAGGAGAAATTCTGTGCAAGTTGGCAAACAAAGTGCGGAGGTTCAGGGCGGTCGACTTGTGCGGGATGAATCCCGACTGGGCGGGCGAGATCATTTGGTCGACGATCAGAGCAAGCTGCGTTGTCAGTATCTTGGCTAATATTTTGTTATCAAAATTTAAGAGGGAGAGCGGCCGTCCCATTACAGGGCGCCATGTCAATGGAAAGACCGCCAACTTTCCCCAATTAAGGCAACGGCCTGAGAGGGCGCCATAGCTGGTGATTTCTTGAAGGAGTGGCGCAAGATTATCATCAGGATGCCACACTTTGGGGCATATTTACAAGCCCATTGCGCCACTTTTGCGTCATTTTTCCCATGTTAGAAATGCCGCAAAAGTGGCGCAAGAGGCATGTAAATCTGCCCCATAGAGTATAATGTCTTCGATATGAGCCACATTTCAGTGGATCTTTTCCGGTCTTAGGGAGGAGTATTATAACCGCCTCCCGCAGCATGCGGGGGGGGGGGGGGGAGCTCTCCTGCTACCCATCTATGAGGTGTGGGGCCAGGATCGATTTAAAATTTATAAAAGCTGCCAGAGAATCCATCAAGACCCTGCGCCTTGGAGCCGTCCATTGCGTCAATGGCCTCGACCTCCTCATCTGAATGGTTCAGTCAAGAATTCGCGATGTGCTTTTTTCGAGCCAAACTAAGTAGATCTCATCCAAATAGTCATCCATATGTCGTCATGTCCACTATGGCTCTGGATGTATATAAATCTGCATAGTAAGTTAGCACCTCCTCAAGTACACTTACGTTGCCTGTTATTCACGTGCCATCCTGTCCTCTCAATTCGGCTATGTATGTCTGTTTGCAGGATTGTCTCATTAACCTGGCTAGGGTCCTGACCAGCCTCTCCCCCTCCCCGTACCGCCTGGCTACCGCATATCTGGCCAGATAATGTGCCTCACGTTCTGCTGCCTTGGTAAACTCAGCCATGAGGGATGCACAATGCTGCATTGGGGGGATGAGGGTGGGATAGGGCAGCATCGCTGCTGTCAATCTCCGCCACCTGCTACTCCAGCTGTGACAATGTGCGACGTAGGTCCCTGAGCACCCCGGCGCTCTTTGAGATGCACAGTTCCCTGGTGCAAGCTTCAAAAGCGTCCCATAGGGTACCTTTAGTGGATACGGTGCCGGTGTTGAGAACAAAATATTCCACTATCGCATCCCAAAGTTCTGATTCGAACACTGAATTCCGTAGGGCCATATCAGGGAATCTCATTTGGCTTTCAACGCCCCAGCACGCAGGACCCGCAGCTGTAGCAGGACTGGGGAGTGGTCTGACAGTGTGCGTGGTAGATATCAGACTGCACCAACCCACAGCGCCACCCCTGCTGTAAGGAGCCAGTAATCTAGCCGTGTCCATGTATTGTGTGGAGCAGAGTAGTGGGTGTATTCATTCTGGTCAGGGCTGAAATGCCTCCATGCATCAACCAGACCATACGCCTCTCTAATGTTAGACAAGGAGCGCCTGGCTCTAGGCTTAGTGTCTATGGTGGAGGCTGTGCTGTCCCTATCGGGGTCGAGCAGCATGTTTAGGCCCCCACCCATCTGATCCGCCCCCATGTTTTCCATTTGTGTATGAATAGCACTAAAAAAAGTCGGGATCGTCAACATTTGGTGCATAGACATTGACTAAAAGCATGGAGTGCTCCAACAAACATCCCTCAACCAACAGGAATCGCCCCTCAGCATCTCTGTAAACCTCCATCTCCCGAAAAGGAACACGTTTATGAATCAATATTGCAACTCCTCTGGCATAGAACTGTATTCTGCAAAGTATCTATATGCTCCTCAATTGGCAGCCAATGTGGTCTGGACTGAGGGTGCCAAATGCATCTTCTGTAAGAAAGCAACATCCACCTGATCCCTTTGTAAGTAATTAGATACTTGTTTACAGTTTCGCGTTTTATTAAGGCCCCTTACGTTCCAGGACATCATCATAATAATAGTTTCCAGTTGCACTCTATTAACCATTATCTATACCCAAAGTATATGAACTGTAAAGACCTGAATAGCTGGTACTATACTGCGGTTGAGACAATCGAAAGAACATGTAAATTAAAACATTTTGAATCAACCCATGTCCCCCCATCCCCGCATCAACATTCGGGGAAAAACCCAACCCACTACTGAGAAATTCACCCATGAAAGGAAAATAAACATTCTACAATACAGTAATAAACATATGAAGTGCAGCTGCACTAGGAAAGTGGCAACGCCACGCCGATTTCCCGGTATTGTCGGAGCAATAATACCTGTGAGGGTAAATGTAGTCCGCCACATGCGACAGTCCTAGCCACAGCGGCCTGTGAAATTAAAATGTGAGCCAAGTAGGCGGTAGTTCAGCCAACAAGATACAAAAACATCGAAAAACCATCCTGAGCGGCCACAACCGGGTGAGAAGAGGTCCATGCTCGTACCAGAGTTCTGAATGTCCGGTGAGTGATGTGGGGAAGGGGATCCACACTGTTGTCCCTATTTGGTGTAGGCCTGGCAGAACTCCTGAGCGTTGTGGGGAGAACCAAAGACACGTGAGCGGCCATCCACATCAACCTTAAGGCAGGCGGGGTATAGCATCCCATAACGCAATCCTAATTTGCGAAGATTCGCCTTGACTCCTGCATATTTGTGTCGGGCCTCTTGTACCATCGCAGTGAAGTCCGGGTAGATTGATATGGAGGACCCCTGCCACCCAAGTGGACCTTTCTCATGAGCTATCCGCAACGTGGTGTCCCTATCTTTGAAATGGAGAAGCCGGGCCAGTATGGGTCTTGGAGGGCAGCCAGGATTGGGGCGCGGCCCGAGCGTGCGATGTGCATGTTCCACTACAAAGGTAATGGTGAAGGAGTCTCGTCTGAAGAGATCGGCCAGCAGCGTCTCAATAAATCCATCCAGTCGCCCGTGTTAGTGGATTCGGGTATACCCACTATGCGTATGTTGTTGCGCCGCCCCTGCACCTCCAAATCTTCGTTCTTGATGGCGATCGACTTGAGCAACCTCTATATTCGCTAAAACTTTTTTGTGGCTTGGGCGGTGCCGTCCTCCAGGTTGGAGATCCTGCCCTCTGCTGTTGTCAAGCGCCCGTCTTGTTGGTCAAGTAGTATGCCCATGGTATCTAAGTGCTTATCTAGGGAGTTGAAGCGGGTAACCAGGGCCTTAAAGCCCGCCGGAGTTCCACCAGCACGGCATCTGACCCAGCCGCCGTGGCCGTGGGTGCACTGCCTCCCTCCGCCATGTCAAGTCATTGGGCCTCTGCGCCACCATCTGCTTTCTTGAAGGACAGTGTCAGTTGTTTGGGGTCAGTCCGGACCATGCCCTGACCCTTGGCGCTGAGCAGGACCCATGGGCGAGGAAGTCGCTACAGAAAAACAGCGCTAAGGCAGCTGTGTTGTGACAATGGCTGCTTTCAATCAATGTACCTGGCTCACTGCAGTGGGGCCCGTGAGTGCGCTGTAGTTCTAACAATATGGCCCGATAACTTTCCAATTTGTATATATGAGGCGTGAGGGAGGGGGGGCAGCCGTCGATCTCTTGTCTCAGGGGGGCTCCCATTAGATGCTGTGACTCCCGGCCTGATGGCCGGCCCCCAGGCTCACCATGGGGCCTCTGGGGGGAGCGTCCACGGGGCTCTCTGCTTTTTTGTTTTTGTTAAACCATAGGAGCAAGATGTTTCTGCCGCTGCCGCTCACCTCGTTGGTGGTCACCGCGCCCCTCACAGCCGCGGTTCCCCAGTCTCTCCCCCAGTGTCCTGGCGTGTTCTTCTCCACTAGAGACTGCTGCTTCACATGCGAGTGTAGGACCCACCTCTCATGGGCTTACGAGGTTGGGGCAGGCAGCGACAGTGGGCCTCACGGGGATCCGATGCGGCACCGATCACCTCCGTAATTGCTCCCACATCGTTGTTGACCGCGATGCTGCGGTGAACACCACTCTGACGGCAGGATTCTGGGGAACGATGGCGGAGCTCCAAGCCTACACGCCCATTATGGTCGTCGCAGTGGCGTAATGAAACTTGAGGGGGCCCCCCTGTAAAGCACATGGAGGGGCCCCCCCCTCCCCCGGCGGCACGGCCCACCATCTACCACTTTGCCCTACCGCCCAGAAATCTAGCATATTTTGATTTGAAACCTCCAACATTTAAATTAACTGCCTCTATATTGTCTTTCTCTAAGTTCCAATGAGAAAGTGGGAAACACTCTTAACATGCAGGCTAAGCCTTTGTATCAATACTGTCAAAAACGGATTATTTAACTGAGGCAGCAATCAGAACAATGCCAAGGAGTGATCCTATTGTCTCGGGAACTGCCTATGGCTGAAGAACAAAGAACAACTATGAAGGGTCTGAAATAGAATTGACAATACCTTGAAACTTTGAAAGACCAACCCAAACCTGCAATTCCATAAAAACTCGACTGACAACAAACATGAGAAGTACACAAGCTACAACTCAGTATCCTGCAAAAGTCAAGAGAAATAGACTGGTGAATTATCTGCATGCCACACACTAGCGGCCGTCAAGGGTTGTGCATGATAATAATGTGAACTGAGGAAGCAATTTCAATCATAATGTCTTTGTTAGTAAGCACTGCAAAACAGGCAGGCAAACAAGGCTGAGGAAGAAAACTGTTTGGATGCTTCAGAACATTGATGCAGATGTTTGGCTGTTCTAATTTATCATTTCTGTAGTGTAAACAATGCTAAATACAAGATTTAAGGTACACGTATTACAGACAAGTGCAAGCAACCACATAAATAACACTGCATGTAGAATAAAAACAAACCATATCAGCAAGTACCTAATGACAATCTATTCAAACTGTAGTTGGTAAAGCAAAAGAAAAAGTGCAAATACTTTCAAAGTGCAAAATAAAGCAATCACCAGTCCAGCAATATACAAAAATCAAGCATGTTTTGTAAAACAATCCAACTTTCTTCTTGCATCAAGGTGAAAATACTTTCAAAGTGCATGGTAAAAACAAGTTCAGCAGCTTCCTCACAAGGACTGACCTGAACCACCAGACTGGGCCTTACTTCATAACAAACAGAGGCCTCAGACCTCAGTGTGTCAACACTGGCGGTATTTACAATTTACAAAGAGTGTAGACACGCCTGCTAAATTACAGATTCACCATTGCCTCCAAATGGCTCTATTGTCACGTGTGACACCGCCAGCCAGGCGTGGATTTTAAGCCAACAGCGCCTTGCATTCTGGGAGTTGTGCTGTGACCATCTAAGTAAGGGGTTAAACATTCCAACATGCAAAGGCTGGATAAAAGCTACGAATGGACACGACATGGTGCCAATGCCATTTGGCAGCTATGTTTTATACAAGCACAAGGGGATGTTTAATTTTCTCAACACAAGCTGAAGAAGTCTTGCGTCCAATAGCAAACACGTTGTGCGGAGAACCCAGAAACGTGCTGTGTAGCCCCCGTGTATGGACCTGAGGTGTCATTCTCTAAGAGACCCAGTGGTAAAAGCCCACAGTTGTCTCTAATGCATGTTAGTGCCAGGCAGTGGTCGAAGTGGTGGGAAAAAAGTAGGGAAACTGTGGGAGGAGAATCAGAGGATGGGAATAACCAATGGATTGGGTCAGTGGGTGGAGTGAGAGGTGTGGCAGAAAGAGCAAAATATCCCAATTTTTTGTATTTGTTTCCCATTTCACTAACCGGTTACAGCTTATTACATTATTTAATTTAAACAATAGATACACATGTTTATTTTAAGTTAAATATGTGTTATTGACATTAAAATACATTCACAAAGTGGGATACGTTTCCAATCACAGAATGTCCCAAATATCCTTAAAAGTGGAATTGCAAGCCATTTGTCTCCCAGCCATGGAGTTTCTGTCATCAGCCCTTCTCCTCCCTTTTTCCACAAGAGCAGTTCAAACATGAATGGCAAAATATCCTAGTTTGCAAATGTTTTCCACATAACTATGGCTTTGACATATTTGCCACATAATACATCATCTGCTGCATAATCTGACGATTTTAACTAGTAAATTGTTTATAGCTCAAACACATCAAAAGTTGCTAAAAAATGTGACTTGTGCTGCTGTGAAGTGGAGGGCCCTTTGCAAAGGTTGACTGGTCACCTTTCTCATTGCTGCAGTTGTATATTCCACTAGTACTAATAAGAAAAAATATTTGCAGAGACTGTTAGCATGTGTACAAATTTCAAAAAAATAAAGTATCAGAAAATGTACAGCACCACTAATACCAGTGTAGGGTGTCAGAGCACTTTACATCACACATATTACACAGAGACAATCATTCATATGTGTGTAAATCACTGTGTAGGAAATGTTACATAGGACAAAGGACTACAAAGTGTAGGAGTCACATGACAACCATACTAGTAGGCAGCATAGTTTAATAGTGATTGGTCTGCAGAAACACAAACTCAGAATTAAAAACATAATACCATGGTTGGGGGTTCTCTTTAATAATCAGAATTGACTTCTACCCAAATTAACCCTTTTTTTGCAACATTAGGACAATCGAAGACTGGGGAAAAAAACACAACGCTCTAATTTATACCTTGGAGTTTGCATGCAGCTCTTACATGACAGTTAATAGCTCACTGTTCTCTGTTAGGATTTTAACTTATTAACTGCAATTAACAATAGGGTCTTTCTGACAAAAGCAGTGACCCACTGACCTATTCATATTATGTGCACTTTGTGATCTGCATGGCACATGTTCTTAGCAGCATGCACATTACACCTCTGTCATTTCTTTCCATGAGTCAAACCTTCCACTGTACAAAACACCATCTTTCTACTAAGAACATTAATCACTGGCGTTATCAAGAAATTTTTATTGTTGCACAAAAATGTTGGAGGCCAGGAAGGAGGCAGCAAGTGCTTTTAAAACCATATTATAATTACAAACACGACGCCCCCACCTGAAGTTAGCGCCCGGTGCGGTCGCACTGCCCTAGAGCCACCCTGCTCAAGGGTCCTGTGACCTCAGTGACAGAGTCACTGCCACTCTATGGTGTGCTGCTTCATAGGTCTGTCCCCAAGACTGGAGGTGAACTTCATGGATAGTGGTGGACAGGCCTTAAGGTTTAATCCACACTTGGCACCGATAGGGTCCACCTGCTGGTGCTAAGACACCAGGGCTTTTAAGATCTTGCGGCGCCTTCTAAGGTGTAGCACAGGAATGTGCTCCCTCAGGAGAGTGGTCTGGGAGCCTGGTCATTAAGGCTGAACCTGGTTCACCAGTTCCACTTCAGCAGCTCTGACCATAGCGCCACATCCTCTCCCCCACTGAACACCATACTGCCCCACTTAGAGAAACTTGCACTGCACTGACCCGCTATAAACACCTGGATGTGACTAAATTCTAATTACACACTAGACAAGAGCAATATGCTGCCTAAAAAAAATTAACATCCTAGAAAAAGCAAACACTCATAGGGAATGCAAGATTAAGTAATGCATGTCAAATGTAAGCAGGAACAACATGGTTACCTTTTTCCTTTTACACTAATTATTCTGGAATTAGTGAGTGCTTTTGCATGAAAAGGTAAGGCAATGACTACAGGGCCCGGAAGGGACCTGTTTCAGTGCCCATTGCTTATATCTTTTCAAAACATAAGCAGTATGGTTTAAAAAGACCACATTCGGTAACACACAGTCGCTGTACACATTTTGGGGCATATTATCAAGGGCAATATTGCCGCTTTAGTGGCACTTTTTGCCGCTAAAGCGGCGATATTTTTATCGCCCTATTAGCAAGCTGTCGCTAACAGCTGTTAGCAACAGTTTACTGGCAATAGCGTCCGTTTTTTTTGCCACTTTGCTTGTCAGCGATATTTATCGCTAATGACATGCAAAGTAGGTGTTCCTCACTAAAACTAAATGGAAACAGTCGTAATCATAACTTCCCCCTATTATCAATGCCCGCGTTGCGATAAAAAAAGTTGCACTAACCGCGATTATCGCTGGTTCCTAACGCCTGATTGAAACCTGACTTAGACATCTTTTCAATGGGAGGTGGATTGTCAGGCTGAGACCACCTTAGCTTATTACCAAGGATTTCACTATCGCAGGAATTTCATCACTGGATGTCCAGCGATGATCAGTCATTTCGCCGCTATCGCTGTTTTTTTTATCGCCTATGTGTTGCTAATAACGCGCTATCTCCGTGATAAAAACCAGCGATAGCCAGCGGTAAACAAATTGACGCTAAGCGCGCTTTGCGATATTTATCGCAAAGCGTTGCTAATATGCCCCTTTGTTTTCCAATTCACCCATCAAGCAGGTATTTCAGTACCTCCAGGCAAGGTGCACTTTCCCACACAGGGAAAAAGTTGGGGCATATCAACAACAACCGGCGATAGTTATCGCAAAGCGCACTTAGCGCTAGGATAATTATCGCCGGCTAGCGTGGATTTTTATCGCTGAGATAGCGTGCTATTAGCAACGCTTATCTCAATAGCGATAAAAATCCTCACTCTAACCGGCTAACGTGAGATTATCGCTGGAAACCCAGCGATAATCTCACATTAGCTTGTTGATAGAGACTCACAAATTTAGCCATGATATCCACCTTCCATAGGATATCATGGCTAAGTCAGTCCTGAAGCAGGTGTTAGGAAAGTAGCGATAACTGAAGTACTGGGAATTTTAAGCCCAGCGGTGCAGGGGAACACACCCTATGACTTCGGGTTCTTCCTGTTTCAGACCTACAGAAACACAGAGTCTTCTGGGTGAAGTCAAAGATCAGTTTATTGGCTGCAGACCAATTACAGGTATCCTAGAAGTACAACAGCGTGTATGTTCTCAGGAGACTGCTACAAATCACAGAAACTGGCTTCTCCTTAAATACAAAATATCCTGCCTCAGGCATACATTCCTTGTTTTATGGCATGGTCATTCAAATGTATACATTTCAAACGAAAAGGCAGAGCCATGATGACCATCCCACATTCCAGTTAAGCCAGCCCGCAATTATTTACCCAGCAAGGCTCAGATCCCACATCAGATATCGATAGGCCCCAATAAACATGAGCATCTCCTGTTTGGAAAACAAGCCATAAAGCAGGAACAGTCAGGTGCGAAAGAGATTAGCTGGAGGCTCGTGTTTAATGTAAAGGCTTTATGGTGTGCAAGCCCTGATGCTAATCACAGGTGGCCAGAGGACGGGGAACTCGTGAGACCGGACTGACCTGGGGCAGCGGAGCCAAGCTGCCCAGGTCACAGAAAAGTCAAAGGAAAGCACATGTGCTCTAAAAGGCCCGTATTTACTTCATGCTATGTAGCCTATGTGAGGGCAACCATAAGATGGCCACCGCTCTAAGATGGAACCCACGTAGTGATGTATAATAACGTATACACAGTGCATTCATAGCTAAAACGTTACACGAAGCACTTGTACATACCGCATTGACCATTCGCGGTTCGCTAATACCGGGATAGACAGGGGTAGGGCCCTGCCTCCTACGCGGTCCCAAATTGCAAAGTACGACAGACCCTCCTTTTGCCCTTACATAGGCAATAACCATACTCATTTCAATCCGAGTCTAGGTCAATATTCACAAAGTCATGGAGATGTTGCTGTAGCATCATCCTATTACTTAGCTCGTCCCTCGATACAGGTTTCCTTACACATAATGTAGCACAGAGGCCACATATCGCAGGAGCACACTGTATGCACAGACAGAACAGGAAAAGGATGGCTAAGATCATTCCAATGACCATCAGAACTTTCCAACCCCAGGCAGATATCAGTTCCCAGAACCACCCCACCAGTGACCAATCTCCTTTATCCACGTGTATGGACTCAGATATTTTATGCAGTTTGGAGATGGCTTGATAAACTGTTGGAGCGTTATCTGGTATGAAAATGCAACAACTAGATTGGATAACCTTACATACCCCACCGCGGTCTGCAAGTATAACATCTAGAACCATGCGATTCTGCAAAGTCATGAGGCGATCCGCTTGGAGCTCAGCTGTCAAATTACCAAGGGCACCAGCCGTAACATTAACGGTGGATTCAACCACACGAGTCAGTTGTCTCAGGTTCCTACTATTGACCATAGGTCCCCAAAACGGCAGGAAACCCAAAAAGAAGTCTCCCGCTTCCTGACCGGCAGTATTCTCCTTACTAATCACGCCTCTCACAACTCTGGTCTTGTGATAGTCAGAGGCAGCAGTAAATGTTGGCGGTAGCAAATTTGCAATATAACATGTGCCCGAGAAATCAGGGGGCAACCATGTATATGCTCGGTCATTGCAGATAAAATATGTGCCCTTGGCAGCCAAAAACGCTGGGGAAAACTGTGACGGAAAAGTGTACGTTTCAGTACAGTCACTTCTCCCCAGCTGAGCTCTTGGATTCTGACCATTACCTTGTAAACAGAACCGGCCTATGTGGGGTACAACCCAGATTGGGGATGAAATTTTTCGCTGTCTTTCACCCAGACTAATACTATACACCGTCGCGTACCACCCTACATAAGCTCTCAATTCTTCCTTGGGTATAGATGAGTATGCGTCGATATCTCTGCTCATATCGGCAACTCCTTTCATTAAAGCTTTATTATTTGTGCTAGGTCTGATGGAACGCGGTTGTCGCGGGGAGTAGGCATCTAGTGCAAAGAGAAACATGGTCTGGAATGCCCATGACGATCCATTGTAACTAAACGGCAGCACTAGATAAGGAATACCCTTATTAATGGTATGTGGCATTAAACCACACACCCAACAATTGGTTGTATTCATAACTAGTTGGTGCTGGTGCAGGAGCTGAATAAATGAGTTGTTTACAAATTCTGATCGTCTAGCTTGTTCATGTTCAGGCAGAGGGTGAAAAGAGTGTGAGGAGACAGTAGGAGGAGGTATAGGCTGTACAGTGGGTGCAATGGGCTCTTGAGAGGAGAAGAATACAAATCCTACAGTAAACACTACCATACTACATAATATATACAGACATAATAATACAAAACGTTTGCTCCTCATTATTTTACACATTCTTGCTTTAAATTTCATTTCCTCAGCGAGTCTCTCCATCTTGAAAAACTCCATCCTCTAATCGTGCCGCTCGCGGCGGGTGAGTATCTTCTGCTAAGGAGTACGCCTGTCAGTCCAGGGAACGCCCTAGACCAACCAGAACCGTTGACCTAACGTCTTCGGCCTGTACCCCAAAGTCTTGGCACTGCGACCCTGCGGCTGAACCCGGATGGTGGTTCGAAAAACAAAAATCAAGAAAGTCCTTCAGATGGGAGAGCTATGGTATCAAAAACAAAAGGGTAAGGAAAAAGAATATTTATTTGTCCATAGGCCTTGGTCTTAGATTATAATTATTATTATTATTACTTTATTTCGGCCATTTTGGCCATAAAAGTCACATACATACATTAAAAAAAAATCAAACTGTAAACATAGCAGCAATTTAAGAGAATAGTGCACAAAAAATGAATACCTTTTACAATTCATCTCATTTCAAATTTTTAAAAATATATAAAAATATTAAAAATGTAAGAGATTTGTAAACATATACATATTTCCAACTCAAAGTACCTGTCCTTGTTTCTTACGAGTTATGTAGGCAGAGTATAGAAATTTACTTATGCTAAATACAATGTACTGGGTTGAGTTACTTTTCATGATCCTAAAGGCTATAACGCAGGACCTGGTTCCCAAAAGGTTGCACATTGGTTTTAGCCATTTCTTTCTAGCATTCATGTAGGCGCTACAGACAAAAAACATATGAGCTTCATTCTCAGAACAGACATTGGAACACATAGGGCAACACCCCTTTTTAACATTCGCTTCTCCCATTCTTTTTTGTGCCCATCTTTCGGTGTTGGTTAGATTATAATGAAAACGGCCAGGTACTGTCTGATCTTGAAACAAGAGTTCAGGCTCTGTGGTGTCCAATTGAATTGACGGTGGCACAGCTTCTTGCAAAATATCGTCACTCTGTTGTGCTGAAGTTGTGCCTTTTATGCGTGCATCACTGAACGGCACAAAACGAGGTACAGTGTCTGTTTCAGAGTCTGCGATACCCTCCTGGTCCCACTGGTCATACGGCAGAGGCAAAGGTATCCTTTTCACGTGGGCGCCGTGGATCCAGTTCTTCTTCCCCTTTACTCGAACAGCTGATCTTGTAGACAGAAGTACGAGATGAGGGCCGATCCAACGAGGCTCATCGTTGCTTTTGCGCTGAATTTTTTTTACCAAAACCCACGTGCCAGGGTCGATAGGGTGTCCTGGAGCCTCAGAGGCCGGGGGAAGAGTATCGTGCACCTGTTGGTGTAAAACACGTAATATAGCCGTCAATTCGTACAAATAATCAAGCAGTACTGGATGTTCGATTTCACTGAATTTCGCCGGTCTTGGCACACCCCATACATTAGCCGGGCGGCCAAAAACGACCTCGTAGGGACTAAGTCCCACTCGTGAATTTAAGTCATTCTGGTGGACAGGAGTGCTAGAGGCAGAGCGTCAGGCCATTTAAGACCTGAGCTCGCCTGGATTTTGGCCAGCTTGAGTTTTAGAGCGCCATTGTAGCGCTCTACTAATCCAGCTGATTGGGGGTGATTTGCAGCGTGGAATTTCTGCTTAACCCCTAATCCCTCACACACATTCTTCATCACTTGACCCACAAATTCACTCCCATTATCACTCCACACCATTCTTGGCATTCCAAACCTAGGGAAAAATTCCTTCACAAGGGCTTTGGCTGTGGATAGAGCAGTGTTATCTTTTAGGGGATAGGCCTCTATCCATTTTGAAAAAGCGCAGACAACCACCAATACATATTTCAGGTTGTTGCACCTTTCCATGTGGATAAAATCTAGCTGCAAAACTTCAAATGGATATGATGGAGGCGCAAAATGACCAGCTGGAGTTGGGGTTCCCCTACCAGGGTTGTACTTCAAGCATACCATACAATTCTTGACCACATTCTCTGCACACTTAGGAATTCCAGCATTCTGCCATACTGTAGCCAACAACTTACAGATTCCTTTCGTACTGATATGTGCCATTCCATGTGCCATAGTAACCACTGGAAGCACATATACATCAGGTAACAACCATCGCCTATGTTCTGACAAATCAATCCAACAACCATTCTCATCCAACTTACCCATACTTTCTCTCCACTTGCTTAACTCTTTCTCTGTGGCTTCAGCTTGAAGGGACTTTACACTCTCTATTGTGTTTTCACACATTCCAACATCACCAACCTATCTTGCAGGGCCTGCAACATACATTCGAGTCTTTACATCTTTTGCTGTTTCTTTTGCGGTTTCATCAGCAAACGCATTACCACGACCAACATCATCAGTGATTTTCTTGTGCGCACTGCATTTCATAATCGCAACTTGTAGCGGTAAGGTCAGTGACTCAAGGAGATCATTCACCAACTTGCCATTCTGAATCTTAGTTCCATGCGAAGTCAGGAACCCACGTTCCTTCCACAATCGCCCAAAACTATGAGCCACGCCAAAGGCGTACTGGCTATCCGTATATATGTTCACTTTCATTCCTTCAGACAACACGCATGCTCTTGTAAGGGCAATCAATTCTGCTGCTTGAACCGAATTTTGTGGCACACGTGCAGTTTCCACAATCGTGTGCAAAGTCGTGATAGCATATGCAGCAGTCGTATCACCATTCGGAAGCTTGAAACACGAACCATCCACCCATAAAGTACCATCACACTCAGTCAGGGGAGTATCTTTAAGATCTACTCTTCCTTTCGTCTCTTCTTCTGTTCTGAACAGACAATCATGTTGCTCAATCTCATCTAGGTCTGCTGGAATTGGTAATAGTGTAGCTGGATTCAACGTGTTGCATCTCTTTATGTGTATATGGTTTGCTAACAGTGTCAGCTCATATCCGGATAATCGCGCACTAGTTAAGTGCTGTGTCTTGGTCCTGTTTAACAGTGTGTCCACAGCATGTGGAACCATAACAATCAATGTATTATCCATTACTAGGCCAGCAGACTGTTGAATAGACATAGCTGCGGCGGCTGTGGCTCTCAGACAACTTGGCAATGCCCTCGCTACCAGGTCCAAGGTTGACGAAAAATACACGCATGGACGCGGTCTGTCGCCAAAAGGCTGTGTTAACACTGATAATGCGCAACCATCTTTCTCATGAACATACAATGTAAAAGGCTTGCTGTAGTCAGGGGTACCCAACACAGGAGCTGAACATAATGCATTACGCAATTCCCAAAAACTTTTCTGACACTCTTCAGACCATGGAATAGGATTCGGTGTGTCTTTGCATATTAATGCTAACAAAGGTTTTGCCAACAAGGAAAAATTAGGAATCCAATGCCTACAGTATGAAGTAATGCCCAAGAAAGCACGCATTTCTCTCTGTGTTCTTGGCACACTCAACTGTGTAATGGCTTGAATTCTTTCTGGGGTCAGTTTCCTTCCCTCCTTCGATAAGAGATTACCTAAGTAGGTCACTTCTTGTCGACAATATTGCAGCTTTGAGAGAGACACTTTGTGATGAAAGGCAGACAAATGACGCAACAATGACAAGGTAGCGTTTTTGCAAATCTTTTCAGTATCCGCGGCGATTAGTAAATCGTCAACGTACTGAATAAGAATAGCGCCACTGGGTAAAACCAGTGCATCAAGCTGCGCTTTTAAAGCCTGACTGTATATTGATGGACTTTCACAGTAGCCCTGGGGAGCGCGTTTAAAGCGGAAGCTGCGACCTCCTAAACTAAAGCCAAACATGTCTCTGCTCTCCTCTGCAATTGGGATGCTAAAGAAGGCATTCTTCAGATCGATCACTGAGAACCACGCAGCGGAGGCTGGAATCATGGTTAACAAGGCAGTTATATCAGGGACAACTGGAAACTGTGGCACAGCAATCTTATTAACCTCTCTAAGATCAATCACAAATCTGTAAACAGGTGGCTGTGAAGGGTCCGTTCGTTTTAAGACAGGTAAAACAGGACTATTGCAAACGTTGCCTCTTGTCTCTTCAATTACACCCTTTTTAATCAAATCACTGACAATTGCTAACAATGCTTTCTGACCTTCATTGGAGATCTTGTACTGGGGAATGCGTGGCAATCTGACATTGGCTTTTAAAGTGACCACATATAGCGGTATTTCCAAAAGACCCACATCATTGGGACCAGTAGCCCAAAGGACATCCGGAAGGGATGACAATTCAGGTGGCATTGCATTTTTAGACAAATACATCGGGGAAATCATTTTCTTGCCTAATGTAAGTTGTACTCCTGAGGGAGAACAATATAGTGTTGCATGCAATCTTTTTAGCAAATCTAAGCCTAGCAAATTTTCACCACAACCTGTCGTTAGGATGAGGGGTGCTTTTAGCTCACAAGGTCCAACAGAAAGTGACATAGGACTAGAAATCGGGTTCCTAACTGGGGCGCCAGAAAAACCTACTGAGACATTCATTTCGCCAGACAAAGGCGCGCCAGGGAGTTTTGAATGCATGATTGAACTCTTTGCAGCACCAGTATCCAGCAGAAAGGGCTCCGTTACATTTGCTGTAGTTACTTTAACATAAGGTCCACTCTGATCCACTGGCACTGAAACAACTCCCTCTCTCTGTCTATGGCTGTCCTAGTAATCATTATCTTCTACATTGTCATCTTCTGCATAATAATCGTTATTGTAGTACTGAGCTGTATTACCAGTCGCATTGGCTTGCTGATCAAAGCTATTTATGGTATTTTGAGGCGGAAGAGGACGCGCGTTCTGGGGAACATTTCCACGCCCTCTGCCTCTAGGAGCTTGCTGACCACCTCTACCTCTTGCGCCATACGCATTACTGTTACGCTGCATTAATTTAGGGCAACTATATTTAAAATGACCTTCCTCTTTGCAATATGAACATTGGTTGGGACCTACAGGGATGCGTGGTTGATAATACCCATTCATTTGCTGATTATTCTGAAACTGTTGGGGCTGCTGATAGATACCTTGTGTTTGCCTATAATTATTCTGTCCTCCACGTGGTGGATAAGCCTGCTGCAAGAGGACCTTTGTTTTCAGTTCTTTTGTTTTCTTATCTGTTCTATCTTTCTCGTCTTTATCTCTATTTTCATAATACTGTGCAGTAGCCAGTATTTGCGCTGAAGAGGAAACAGCCCAGGAACTTTCTGAGTCTTTTAGTTTCTTACACAACTCGGGAAGTAGATTCTGCACAAATTTATCAACAAATAACCTTTGGCCACCTTCAGTGCTCATGTCTTGACCACTGTGGTCGATAAACGTTTCTTCAAACCTGGTGAAGAAATCAGACACTGTCTCATCTTTCTTCTGCTTACATGCGGATAGTTTATCCCAATTTACGCGCATCGCAGGCATTATAGTTTTCATGTAGGTAATAATTCGACCAGGGAGTTCTGCTACCAAAGGATCAGGTTTCGCGCCACCAACTTGGCCAGCATCTGCAGCAATGATATTAGCCCATGTGTTACCCAATTCTGCAGCGTGATCTACATTACGAATGGATCCCCATAAAGGCTGTGGAACAACATTCCCAAACAGCATATCTATGTCAGCCAGATTCATTACACACGATTCTGCAGTTTGTGATAACTCCTTATAATAACCTGTAGGGTTTTTACGGGGGTCAGGCAATGTCTGTTTAAGCGCTAACACTTCAGATCGCTTCCATGGAACATGTACCCAAACACGCTGAAAATGTGCTGGAACAGCTGGATTAGCATTTAAATCAGCAGGTCTCCACACTGGAGGAACCTCACGCATCGGATATTGGCGCGCTTTTACCTTTTTCCCCACAGGGAGTTCCTGTTCGAACAATGATTGCTCACAATCGCCATTTCTGAAGGACAGTAAAGTCGCAACTGCTTTATCTACATTGGGACCCACAATTGTACCTTTTTCAAAATCAAATCGCACTCGACACAATTCCTGTGGGTTTGGGTTTGCACCATTATCCTCCAATTCCTCACAGAGGAATTCACACATTTTATCAAAGACATACCTCTGTTTTGGGGCATCTCATTGGTGGAAAACGTTAACAACCGATTCCACATCATAGAGTGAAGGGAAACCAATCCACCTACGCGCCAGATGATCTAACACCTCTTTCTCGTCAGGACCAGGCAGCTGACTGCGCAATTGCTTACACTGTAAGCCAGGAGTCGCACTGGATGACCCAAAGAGAGGTGACATTAAACTAGTAACTACATTAGCTAGTCGTTGTCGTGCTGAAGGAGAAGTTGAGGCGAAAACGGGGGGATAGATAGAGGGAAGAAAACGGATTCAGATACAGGTACCTGGGTAGTGTAAGAAGGAGCGCCAGGGGAAACCGCTGGCGTGCTAGGCAAAGTCGCAGGAAGCGCGGGGGTAACAGGTAGCAAAACTGGCGGCCCTTGAGAGGGCTGCACTGCAGGGATAGGAGCCAGCTGAAGAGGAGCTGTCGGCTGCGGGAAGGCTTGCGGCATATTTACTGGACGCTGCACATTTACAAGCTGTGGAGGTGCGGTGGCATTTTGCGCATACGGGGGTGGTGAACTTAACAAATGGGACATTAGGGAATCTTTTTCTTTCTCTTTTGTCTCATCTTGCACAAGGGGTGACAAAACAGGGTAACATTTATCAATCACTAGTTTGCGCTGTCTGTGCAACTGTTCATTCAATTGCTCCTCCTCATTATCTTTAAATTGCACAGCTGCTTGCATCACTGACATACCTCTCTCTCTCTTATTCCTTTTCGCTAGCTTAATTTCCTTCTGTTTGGCTTCCTTTCGCCATAGGCGGAAAGAATCAAACATCGCCGGCCGGGCTTTCTTTTTAAACAATTTTACTTCCAAATTATCTAAGATATCTGTATCGAAACTACCATTTTGGGGCCATTTTAAAACACCGTCCTTTCTGGTGTATCGGATCCATACTTCATTATATGCAATGGGGCCCACGCCATGTTTTACATAAAGCTCATAAGTTGGAGTTCCAATTGGAGGAACCGGACATGAATCCTCCAACTGGAAATCCCTTCCACAACTCAAACAAAACAATCTTCCAAATACACTAGCACCAGGCATCTTTGCTCACTAGTCTAGTTCCAAACTTCAAAGGATTATCGATTACGAATACACGAGTCCTCTGGCTTTGGGGTTTGCAAACTCCAAATCAAAATAATCCCGAAGGATACCAAATTCAAACTGGGAGACGCTCCACTTATACTTAACTGAATATCGATGATCAATGGCGTCACCAGAAGACTCTCTCGATTGTTTCGCTCTACCAAAATCGTCAAGGGTCCAAAACAGGGCGATTAATCAGGGCAGCAGTCCTTCGTAGCCGTCGGGACGCGGAGAACCTCGCAGAAAAGACTTTCGGACCACGTCGACATGCAGGGGTCGATGAAGTGGCGGCCTTCCTCCACAATTTCCACACGAAGCTCCTCACGAACCTCTGGCTTGGACCGGTACCGCTGAAATCGCGCCGAGTTGGGCGCCAACTGAAGTACTGGGAATTTTAAGCCCAGCGGTGCAGGGGAACACACCCTATGACTTCGGGTTCTTCCTGTTTCAGACCTACAGAAACACTGTTACGGGGTTGTTTGCGGCACGTTGTCAGGTTCACCGGAACTACCCTACCCAGCAGCCAGTGTGGCGCAGTGCTCGCGCGCTGACGTCACTTCCGACGCGTTGCGTCGTGTTCCGGCTTTACGCGCCGTGAAAAGAAGAACGAAGGAACCATGGCGCTGTCGGATATTCCTACTTTGGTTCCAGTCTTGCGGTGATTATAGGAGGGTCAGTCTGTAGGAGGCGGAGGTCGGGTAAGGGTGCATCTGCACCATTCAAGTCTCTGATATAGTTAGAGTGTGGAGCCAGTGGGTTCGGGGAAGCCGCTACGCTACTAACTGCATCGTGGGCGTACCGCTTCCCAGGGCATTGGTGTTGGGACAGGTGATACGAGAAGGGTATCAAGCATATGGGTGCCCCTCAAACCTGGAGAGAGCAGAAGTGCGTGTGAGAGCGAGAACATCGCCGTGAGGTAACGGCTCTGTTCCCTTTGAGAGAGAAAGAGAGAGTGACAAAACACGCCGTGAGGTGAACGGCTCTACCGTTGTATGAGAGAGAGAGCGTGAGCAACACCGTGAAGTAAACGGTACGTTTATTGAGAAAAGATAGCTCACGTGAAGAAATCCTATCTTCAACTTTGGGAAACGAAACCCTGTTGGCTCGAACATTGGGAGCTGGGGGGGAATTTGGAGGATATCTCTTCCCGGGGGGAGCACTGAGGGCCGAAGCCGGGTTGAGAACCGGTAACTGAAGTGCACGAAATCTATTGGCCGAAACCGTGTTGAGAAACGGTGGAGTTCAAATCATATGGAGCTATGAATATCAATCCCTGTTGTTTCTGGTGCTGTTAACGCTTGCTGTGTTCAATGGAGTAACAAAACTATAGGCTCAAACAAACCCCTGATACAAGACAATCACAGAGATTTGAATAGTATATGCCTTTTGAATTATGTTCATCATTCTTTTCCTTTACAGGTAACGAAAGCTTCCCACAGGGTACATTCCCATGCTTTATGTAGTCAGGTAGAGATTAAGTATAGATAAAGTTTAATGGTCTATGTTTATGTTTTACAGGTCTCCCTCCCCGCTGTTCCCATCCTTTCCTTCCCTCACTTGATCCGATCTATCTCTTGTGCTGTAATAGCAATCAGAGAGGAAACGATCAAGAGGTGGAACCCTTTGTGCAACGAACCAACTCCGAGGTGGTCATCGGACTCTACTTGAAGCTATCAGAGCTGACAGAATATCCGACCCTAAACTTTTACTTCCCAGTTGGTTCGGGGCGCAATGGCCACCCTAGATGAGATTTTGGCAGCGTTACAATTAGTGCAGACCGAGGTAGCAGCCTCCCGAGCAGAAACAGCGTTGTTGCAGGACCGCGTAGACCAGATACAGCGTAATCCTTTTGATGCAGTTGGAAGCAGAACAGTTAGTGGAGGTAGTTGGGTAGGGGGAGCTCCCACAACACCGTCCACTCCATTTACGGTGGAAATACCCACCCCAATTCCCTTAGCCGCTCCAGAACGGTTCCATGGGGACGAGAAGAAAGTACAAGTATTTCTGACACAAGTCATGCTTCATTTCACGTGTCGCCCCAAGGTATTTAGTACCAATCAGGCTCGAGTAGCCTTTCTAATCTCATATTTGGCAGGAGATGCAGCGCAATGGGCGGTCCCCTTAGTACGGAAGGATGATCCCTTTTTATATGATTGGGATGGGTTTCGGGAGGAGTTTGAAGGTATTTTTGACCACAGAGCTCAGTCCTATTCTGTGGATAGAGAGTTGTTGGAGTTAAAGCAAGGGAACCGTGAATTATTGGTATATGTCAATGCGTTTCAGCGATTAGTAGCAGAGACGAATTGGCCTGAAGAAAAGCAAGCAGCGGTCTTTCACCATGGGTTGCGGGATGAGCTGAAGGATGTGATTGCTCAAATCGATCCACAACCGAGGTCCTGTGTAGACCTCATTAACTTAGCGAGACGTTTAGATCACCGTCTCATGGATAGAAATGGAGACAGAAGGAAATATGATCGTCCTTTTGTGAGGAATGAAAGACCACGCTCACAGGGAGTCATGTCCGGCCCAGCGGTGAAACCTATGGAAATAGGCACCGTGAGAGCGGCCCTTACACAGGAAGAAAGGGAAGTAAGGAGGAAGCAAGGCTTATGCATGTATTGTGGGAAGAAAGGGCATTACGTAAGAGAATGCATGGCAAAACCCAAGGCTAAGGAGAGCGGATTTATACGGGCTACTCCATTGACAGTAACTAAGGCGGAAAACTAGCAGGCCCCGGGATTGGGGGAGGAAATTCCATGGGCCAATATGAAATACCTTCGGTGATAGGACAGAAAAAACATTTTTTTTTTAAACTTCAGATACATATCAAAGGGAAACCAGTTGAAGCAACTGCCCTTTTGGATTCAGGCGCTACAGGTACCTTTATGGATGAAGAAGTAGTACAGGAGTTGGGTATCTCAAGAGTAGCTAAGAAACAGTTGGAAAATGTGTTAACGGTGGATGGTAGGAATCTAGCTTCCGGACCCATAGGATTCTGTACCCCTTCCCTGAGGGTTGGATGTGGGGAACAACATAGTGAATGGTTGACATTTAATATCATCAAGACACCTATGTATGGGGTAATTTTGGGGTTACCATGGTTAACCAAACATAACCCAACCATAAATTGGATAGATCACAGTATAGTTTTCGCATCCCCGTTTTGAAAGCAATGTTGTGGGATGGAGAAGAAGCAGACGGAAGATCCTCCTTCACAGGGGTATACCATAGCTACAGCGGCAGAAAAGGACATCAAATTACCAGACAGATATAGAGAATATCTAGAGGTCTTTAATGAGACGCAGGCTGATAGGCTTCCTCCCCATCGCTCTTACGACTGTCAAATAGATCTGGTTCCGGGGGCGGTGGTACCATGCGGGAGGATCTATGCTCTCTCGGAAAGAGAAAACGAGCATTTGCGAGATTATCTCGAGAAGTACCAAGCAAATGGGTTTATTAGATCATCAAAATCCCCAGCAGCATCGCCACTTTTCTTCATTCCCAAGGCTAACGGCGAGTTAAGAACTTGTATAGACTTTCGCGCCTTGAATAAAGTAACGATCAAAAAGAGTTACCCGCTACCTTTGATCTCCGTCCTGTTGGACCAAGTGAAGAAGGCAGTAATCTATACCAAACTGGATTTAAGGGGCGCTTACCACCTTGTCCGCATGAGACAGGGTGATGAGTGGAAAACGGCTTTTCGCACTCGATATGGGTTATTCGAGTATCGAGTGATGCCGTTTGGGCTTTGCAATGCACCTGCAGCATTCCAATTCTTTCTAAACGAAGTCTTGCGAGAATATTTGGATCGGTTTGCAATTGTCTACATAGATGACATACTCATCTATTCAGAAAACGACCAGGATCACCCACAACATGTAGGGAAAGTGTTAGAGGCATTGAGAACCAATAATTTGTACTGTAAACTCAGTAAGTGTGAGTTTCATGTAGATCAGGTTGAGTTTCTGGGGGTAATGTTGTCAGCTCAGGGACAAACCATGGCGGAAAGAAAGGTTTCGGCAGTACAGAAGTGGCCAACCCCTACAAATGTAAAGGACGTGCAATCCTTTTTAGGATTTGCCAACTTTTATAGGCGGTTTATTTCTCAATTCTCAGATATAGTAGCCCCCATAACACAACTCCTCCGAAAAAAGGTTAAATTCAGTTGGACTCCGGAGGCACAACGGGCGTTCATTCAACTCAGAGAAGCGTTTACAACTGCGCCTGTGCTGGCCCACCCTGATCCTGACAGACCATACCTGGTAGAGGCCGATGCCTCTGAAGTTGCAATTGGTGCGGTACTATCCCAGAGGGATTCTCAGAATGGGCTGTTACACCCCATCGCTTTCATGTCTAGAAAACTCAGTGGACCAGAGATTAATTACACAATAGCAGAAAAAGAGCTACTCGCTATACGAGACGCTTTCAAGGAGTGGAGTCACTATTTAATGGGGGCCAAACACATGACCACTGTATATTCCGACCATCGGAATTTACAGTATATGACTTCAGCTCGCCTCCTCTCACCCAGACAACTAAGGTGGATGCTATTTTTTGAAGAATTTCGTTTTGTGCTCACATACAGACCTGGAAGTGCAAACAAAAAAGCAGATGCCCTTTCACGGCAGGAAAGTACACCCACGCCCTCCGACCCAATTGCGAGATCCATCATACATCCTGAACAGGCAATATGCGCGGTGCAATCCGAACAATTCCTCACTAAAGTGAAAATAGAAATGAGAAAACCTGAATGGCAAAAATGGCTGTTGGAGCATAAAGAGTGGAAGGTTCGAGAAGGCCTCCCTATGAAAGGAAAACAGTTATTCGTACCTACTCCCAGCTTACGCCAGGAAGCATTACATTGGTGTCATGCGTCACCCACAGCTGGACACAACGGAAGGGAAAAGACCCAAGACAGGCTTCTTAGACAATTCTGGTGGCCCACACTGTCCAGCGATGTAAGAGTGCTAGTGCAAACATGTCAGGTCTGCATGCAAACCAAACCTGATCGAGGTAAACCATATGGGCTGCTTCGGCCATTGCCCACCCCAGACACACCTTGGGAGCACATATCGCTGGATTTCATTGTAGGATTACCTAAGGATAACGGATGTACCACGATCCTGGTAGTGATCGATAGTTTGACTAAGATGGGACACTTTATTGCGTGTGCGAGTCTCCCTACTTCCGGACAAGTAGCCAAACTATTACTGACTCATGTAGTACGTCTACACGGCCTTCCCAAGACTATCATAACAGACAGAGGCACCCAATTCACGTCTCAGTTCTGGAGAGTTTGGTGTTCCGCCTTGCAAATTAATTCTAACATGTCAACTAGTTTTCACCCACAAACAGATGGACAGACGGAGAGGTTAAATCAAACATTGAAACAATATTTGAAAGCCTACGTCCAAAGCCCTACCGAAAGGTGGGTAGAGTGGTTAAGGCTAGCGGAAATAGCCTACAATAGCGCTCAACACAGTACCACAAAACTAGCACCGTTTTTTGTTACTTATGGATTTCATCCCCGGTTCCTCCCATTTCTTCTGCCCAAGGACACAAGTAAGGTACCAGAAGTACAAACAAGAATCCACAGAATCCAAGGCATCTTGAGGAACACCCAAAGAAATATACAGGAAGCAAAGACCAAGTATAAAGCACAAGCCGATAAACATAGGAGGCCCGAACCTTTGTATAAGAGCGGAGATGTGGTATGGTTATCCACCAAGAATATCCGCTTTCGACGCTATAGCATCTTCAACCCTCGATACATTGGTCCTTACAAAATACTCAAAATCATCAACCCGGTAGCGGTCAAACTAGCGTTACCAAATCACATGCGGATTCATCCGGTCTTCCATGTTTCTTTGTTAAAACCAGCCCACACTCCTGCACTCAGACACCCAAAGCCAATTCTCATTGACAATGAACCAGAATTCGAAGTACGTGCAGTGGTGGACTCCAAGAAAAGAGGAAGGAAGATATGGTATTTGATATCCTGGAAGGGATACGGACCTGAGGAAGATTCTTGGGAGTCTGCGGAGGATGTACATGCTCCGCGTCTGATAAAAAGATTTCACGCTCTGAATCCATTAAAACCAAAACCCTGACAACGTCCCGCTGGGGAGGGATGTACTGTTACGGGGTTGTTTGCGGCACGTTGTCAGGTTCACCGGAACTACCCTACCCAGCAGCCAGTGTGGCACAGTGCTCGCGCGCTGACGTCACTTCCGACGCGTTGCGTCGTGTTCCGGCTTTACGCGCCATGAAAAGAAGAACGAAGGAACCATGGCGCTGTCGGATATTCCTACTTTGGTTCCAGTCTTGCGGTGATTATAGGAGGGTCAGTCTGTAGGAGGCGGAGGTCGGGTAAGGGTGCATCTGCACCATTCAAGTCTCTGATATAGTTAGAGTGTGGAGCCAGTGGGTTCGGGGAAGCCGCTACGCTACTAACTGCATCGTGGGCGTACCGCTTCCCAGGGCATTGGTGTTGGGACAGGTGATACGAGAAGGGTATCAAGCATATGGGTGCCTCTCAAACCTGGAGAGAGCAGAAGTGCGTGTGAGAGCGAGAACATCGCCATGAGGTAACGGCTCTGTTCCCTTTGAGAGAGAAAGAGAGAGTGACAAAACACGCCGTGAGGTGAACGGCTCTACCGTTGTATGAGAGAGAGAGCGTGAGCAACACCGTGAAGTAAACGGTACGTTTATTGAGAAAAGATAGCTCACGTGAAGAAGTCCTATCTTCAACTTTGGGAAACAAAACCCTGTTGGCTCGAACATTGGGAGCTGGGGGGGAATTTGGAGGATATCTCTTCCCGGGGGGAGCACTGAGGGCCGAAGCCGGGTTGAGAACCGGTAACTGAAGTGCACGAAATCTATTGGCCGAAACCGTGTTGAGAAACGGTGGAGTTCAAATCATATGGAGCTATGAATATCAATCCCTGTTGTTTCTGGTGCTGTTAACGCTTGCTGTGTTCAATGGAGTAACAAAACTATAGGCTCAAACAAACCCCTGATACAAGACAATCACAGAGATTTGAATAGTATATGCCTTTTGAATTATGTTCATCATTCTTTTCCTTTACATGTAACGAAAGCTTCCCACAGGGTACATTCCCATGCTTTATGTAGTCAGGTAGAGATTAAGTATAGATAAAGTTTAATGGTCTATGTTTATGTTTTACAGGTCTCCCTCCCCGCTGTTCCCATCCTTTCCTTCCCTCACTTGATCCGATCTATCTCTTGTGCTGTAATAGCAATCAGAGAGGAAACGATCAAGAGGTGGAACCCTTTGTGCAACGAACCAACTCCGAGGTGGTCATCGGACTCTACTTGAAGCTATCAGAGCTGACAAACACAGAGTCTTCTGGGTGAAGTCAAAGATCAGTTTATTGGCTGCAGACCAATTACAGGTATCCTAGAAGTACAACAGCGTGTATGTTCTCAGGAGACTGCTACAAATCACAGAAACGGGCTTCTCCTTAAATACAAAATATCCTGCCTCAGGCATACATTCCTTGTTTTATGGCATGGTCATTCAAATGCATACATTTCAAACGAAAAGGCAGTCATGATGACCATCCCACATTCCAGTTAAGCCAGCCCGCAATTATTTACCCAGCAAGGCTCAGATCCCACATCAGATATCAATAGGCCCCAATAAACATGAGCATCTCCTGTTTGGAAAACAAGCCATAAAGCAGGAACAGTCAGGTGCGAAAGAGATTAGCTGGAGGCTCGTGTTTAATGTAAAGGCTTTATGGTGTGTCAAGCCCTGATGCTAATCACAGGTGGCCAGAGGACGGGGAACTCGTGAGACCGGACTGACCTGGGGCAGGGGAGCCAAGCTGCCCAGGTCACAGAAAAGTCAAAGGAAAGCACATGTGCTCTAAAAGGCCCGTATTTACTTCATGCTATGTAGCCTATGTGAGGGCAACCATAAGATGGCCACCGCTCTAAGATGGAACCCACGTAGTGATGTATAATAACGTATACACAGTGCATTCATAGCTAAAACGTTACACGAAGCACTTGTACATACCGCATTGACCATTCGCGGTTCGCTAATACCGGGATAGACAGGGTTAGGGCCCTGCCTCCTACGCGGTCCCAAATTGTAAAGTACGACATAACAGGTGTTATCGCTACTTTTCCTGACGCTATGCTTCATAGCGTGGGGCTTGATGATAGGAGAAATGTTGCTTAGCGATATCATGTCAGGTCAGGAACGCCCACTTTGCATCTCATTAGACATGCAAAGCTGGGCGTTAGACATCCCCACGCTAAAGCAAGGTTTCACGCGTCAGCGTGACCTTGCTAATATAGCGATAAAATTATCGCCGCTTTTCGGCCGAAAACGGCCGCTAAAGCAGCGATAATTTTTTATCGCCTCGTTGTAAATATGCCCCAATGTTGTTCAAAGAGAGAGGAGAAAACAAAAGTATCACTTCACTGGCAAACACTGTAAAGTGGCGCTAATGTGTTTAGGTGTAAATCAATCTGGCCACCTTGAAACCACTCTGTCTTGCTTTAATTAGTTATTTATTTTTCACAATTGGAATGTTTTATTTCTCTCCACCCTGAGGCTGCACTTGTGTCAGAAAAAGACAACCTTTCCAGCAAAAATGTTTTTCTTTTTTGGATCCATTTCACAGGGGAGCAAATAAACGAAAGGAGGAAAGAAGTCTCGGTTTTCACTAACTGAGGAGCGAGACAGAAAGAGAGGGAAGACTCGGAGGCCTAGAGGCCGTGCGCGCAGGAGCACTATTTAATTTGAGAAGACTGGTCTCCCTCGCTGAGAGTGAGGGGGGCCCTGGAGCGTGGGGGCCCTCCCGCACCGCGGGGGCTGCGGGGGCCTGTGTTACACCCCTGGGTCGGCGGCTTGGCCACGCCCCCTTGGACCTGAATACTTTATTCAAGCATGGTCTATTCCCCCCAGAGCTCTTCGTTCACTAAGTTTAAAGAACGTGATGGTCCCTAAATGTAGAAAATCTTCCTGTAGAAGCAAAAGCTGAAATTCCACTGTAAGACTCCTTTTTTTAAAAGCAATTTTCAAAAGAAAAAAAGTAAACATGACACATCGTACAATTCCGCTAGGAATAATAATTCTTGCTCAAAATTGATAGGAAAGCAGATCACTTACACCTAGATGCAATGAAGAAATCATTTCAACATGCTTCCCCACCTTAGTCATTCACATGAAAAGTACATTCCAACAGATCCTTCCTCAGGGTTGTAAGAAGACCTAATGTGGATGTCAGATGTGCATATTGTTTTAGACATTGTCATACGAAGCCCTCCTACCCATGTGAGTAGTAAAGGGGCACCATATAGCATTGAATTTGGTCACCTGGTCTTGGATGAGAGCATTCAATTTATCCATAGCATAGATGAAACAAACCTTCCCCCACCACATATTTAAAGGAAGTGGCTGCTTCCACATCTGTGCCACACATGGTCGCACCACAAAGAGTAGATAGGTGAGTAGACATCCCTGACGGGCCGTTGTGGGAAAAATATCTGTTGGTCCCTGGATCGCCCAAGAGAATCGTTAGTGGTTCAGGTGGAAGTTGAATGTTGGTAATGGTCAGTACTGTGCTTTGGATCTCAACTCAGACTGTCTGGATTACTTGGCATGACCACCATGTATGTATAAGGGTGCCTCTCCCCCACCCCTTCTAGCACAAATCCAACTCCACGAACATTGTGGGTAGTCTAAGGGGTGTAAGATACCAGCAAGTCAATATTTTATACGCAATCTCCTTATAGCGGATACAAATCGAAGATTTAGCTGCTCTTTGCCAAATACACCCCCCCCCCCCCCAAACCCCAAGTATTGTCGGGAAGCTCTGTATCCTGTTCACTTTCCATTTGTAGTACATAAGCATGTTTTTTGGAAGGAGTCAACTGTAAGAGGTATTGGTAGAGCCACAATATGACTTTAAAACACACTTTAAAGAACCTTCTTTTGTAGAGCAAACAGCACCTTCCTTAGAGGCTCATCATGCCCTACTTTATATTTGCCCATAATCTGAATGTCATCTTAGAAAAATAACAACACTTGTATTCCTTTTAATATTTGATGTATTAGTCTCTAGAAGATTGAAGCTGCTGATGCCAAATCAAATGGCATTCTTTCAAATTTGAAACATCCCACGTGTGATGAAAGCAGTAAATCTCAAGGTTTTCTAATAGAGTGGTACCTGATGATAGGCTGATGACAGGTCTATAGATGAAAAACAATTACTACCCTTTATTTTAGATGGCTGCAAATTTATTTTTGGCAAAGGGAACTTGTCCACCAATATATTCCTGTTGAGATCATGCAAATCAATACGCAGTTGGATTTTCCCATTAGCTTTGCATGCCACCACAACAGGAGACATCCAATCTGAAGACTTAGCTAATTCAATCACACCCAGCTTCCTGTTCCTTATTCACACACTTAATCCTTGAGTTTATTTGTTTGGTAACACACCCTTTTAAAATGCCAAATCACACAACAGTTTTGATTTTTTACTCTTAACTAAGAGTTCTCTAATTCCACACCTATAACGTGTCATACCAGCACCTTCTTTTTCTCCTTATCAGCCTGTTTCCTTGAATCACTACTACCATCAATCAACATCAGTGGTTCCCTCATCGGTTTAACTCTACCCACAACATTCACAATCCTTTCCAACTCACTCATAGCTTTTGAACATCTATCCAAGATTTCACCCTTCCTGACTGTTGTCATCACATCGTTCAATGCACCTTTACCATCCACCCATAACCTTTCTTGGATGAATATATACTTAGAACACATAATGACTTGACTACATATTAGGTTTATGGAAGTTAGCCAAATCCTGTCGTTTTGGAGACTTGCAGGATGAGCTGATACGAGATCATGTATTGACCTCTTTTTGTTCCTGTTTCCTTTTAAAAACATATACCTATCAATGGCCACACAGACAGTAGGATAATAATATGAATCCAAATCATCTAAAGCATTTGCATACACAACCACCTCATCCCCAGTCCTCAATTTCTTCACCTTTTGATTATATTGCCTGACCCTTTCGGGTCCCAATGAATGCAATAAAATACCTTTCTTTTTGTTGGAAGTTAAAGTACCATTTTGTATTGTTTCCATATAGTTAACAAAGTACTCCTTTCACTCATGCCACTTAATGGCAGATCCCCCTGGATCTGGCAAAAATGGAGTAGGTGGCATCAACATGTAGCCCTGTGATGCACACATTTCAACAGTTAATAATCTCCACCAACAGTACAGAATCAGCATGGTTGAGCAAGCGAGGTGTGCGTTTGATTATGTATCTGGACAACTTTCTAATTACGTTTTAGGATTTGAAAGAACTGGCAGATCATTTGAGAATATGCAGATATGTTGGAGGGTTTGGAATTTCTAAAAAATCTGGAAAAAACAAACATAGTCCCATTCAGAAAATTGGAGTTTCTGGATTTTCAACACTGTTGAGTCTTCCTTTGAAGAAAGTTAAATTAATCATGGTTTATTAAATCTTCATCGGATTCCTTTTAGAATGCTTGCTTGAGTTTTGGTTCGCCTGTCTTGTTCTATTCAGGCAGTCCCCCTCATTACCGGTGTCTTCAAAGGTTTGAAAAGAATCATCTTTGGATGGGAGCTTGGTACGGCGATTATTTGTTTCTGGCAAATAAAGCCAGAGAGGAATTGGCATGGTGCTTAGACAACTTCGAAACCTAGAACGCAGGAGCTATATTTGGTGTGTCCCAGAGTAGGATGTAGAATTGGATGAGAGTCAACTTGGTTGCTGTGCAAGATTAGACAGTTTACACATTGGGGGTAAATGGATGAAGAGAGAGATTGTCCCATATAAATTATTTGGACTTGTAAGCAGGTCTGTTTGCACTTTAGTTTTTTTTAAAACATGAAGACAAATTCCAGGATTACAGTGATTGGAAATGGAATCAATTGGTATTTAGGAGATTACAGAGTTTGGGGTCCTCTGAGGGTAGATCTTTTTAAGTCAAGGTTGACCACCCAGCGTCTAATATATTTCAGCTGGAGACCAGTTCAGAGTTCAGAAGCAGTGGATGTTTTTCTGTAGAACTGCAGATTTCCGAAGGGTATGCTTTCCACCCATTTCAGGTATTCAAAGGTTATTGATGAAGGTCAGGAAGCACAGGTGTCAATTAATATTGGTGACTCCTTTTGGGGTAGGTCAACTGTAGCAAAAGAAGGTACTCAGAATGAGTCCACAACACCGATCACCAAGTAACTCTCTTTAATGAGCAGTAGAAACAAGTGTACAAACAGCTTCTCCATCCACCAGCGACTGATGCAGAATATCAAACTCTAATCCCTTGTATCCACCTCTTAAACGCTATCTGACTGTTAGAATTGGGAATCTCTGGTTGACACAGGTCGAGACTTGTGTCAAGCAGGGATCCTCTCTTCCAGTCAGGGTAAGGGGTTACACTCTAACAATAACCCCTGCTCACCCTCTAGGTAGCTTGGCGCGAGCAGACAAGGCGTTATCTCAGGGCGCAATGGTTAAGCATTTGTGACCACACACAGTAATTCAATGATACCCCCACAAATGGATTCCACACTGGGTTTTATCAAAAATAAGTATCTTTATATATATCAGGCTTAGCACAAGACCAAAATAACGTTTACGGCCCACAATACTATTAGCACAAAGAAAAGGAAAGAGTTCTTGAGTTTAGCGTAATGTTAAAGTTCAGTGCGTGTTGTGCCTCTTCGTACGCTTCGTACGCGGTGGAAAAATGTTCCGGCACGGGTCTCACACACACTGCAGGTGCTTCGGGTGAAGCGTACACCTTACGGTGCGAACATACACAGTACCTTTGTCTTGAGGAGTTCGTCACGGACAAGGCTTTGAAAATCAGCGCATTGTACGTCGCGTTGTCCTCCTGTCGCGGGGCGTACTACGGCACGTTGGGTCTTGGGTCGCGTTGCTCGAGGGGACGGTGCGGAGGTACGGTGCTCTTGAGTTTTGTAGCGGCGTACGTGCCGTACCGTGAGATCAGCACCCTTCTTTGAAGTCCGATGAGGAAGCGAACCATACGCTTCGCTTGGGGGAGACGTACACAGCTACTCTACGCACCGCAGCCTTTCCGAAGCAGGGAAAAGGAGCGTACGCTGAGTAGTACGGTTCGCAGGAACTGAAAGCAAGTACGGTGCGAAGTCCGTCCTTTACGTTGTGAGCTACGGCTCGCAGGGGCCTGTGAGTCGCGTTGCTCGGGTCGGACAGGTCCTTCCTTTGCGTTGCGAGCCACAGCTCGTTGGGGGCCTCCAGTCACGTTGTGCGGGCCGGACAGCGGGGTATAAGCTTTCGAGGGTACGCTTTGATCGTCGAGACGTACACAGCAGTTTGCTTCCGCTTCACTGGGAAAACGGCAGTTTTCCGGTGCTCTTTTCACGGCGGTGAAGTCCACTGGTCCTGGGACTTAGTTCAGGGGGCAAGCTCCAGCACAAGCCCTTGGAGACCTTAGACAGCACAAGTTGAAGCAAAGTTTATCAGCAATCTTTCTCCTCTCCTTCAGCAGCAAGGCAACCACTGCAGGCCAATCCCCCAGGTCAGGGACAGTACTCCTCCTACAGCTTTCCCGGTTCCTTCCCCTCAGGCAGAGGTTCGTCTTGTAGCAGGATCTGATTTCTTAGGAGCAGGGCTCCTATACTTATACTGCATTTCTTTTGTTCTCGCAGGCCAGGGAAGCCCTTGCCTAGTTCGGTCCGGTTTCTGAGCACTTTGTTGACATGATGCAGGCTCCTTCTTTCAGTGTGCAGGACAGAGTCATCAGACGCTCCACAGGGGGTGGAGCCAGCATTGTGGTGGCAGAGCACAGCCCTATTCAGCGTCCAGGTGTACTTCTCCCACCCATCTATATGTCAATCTCTCTATTCACCACCAGGCTACCTAGCCCTGCCCCTCTGGGATTCCCCAGCCCTGTCACTCACACAAGCCAGACAGCAGATACACATCAGCGCAGAGGCGGGCTGAAATGGTTAGGCAAGCAAAGGCCAACTTTCTAAAAGTGGCGTTTGCAAACTCAGAACATTAAAATCAACTTTGCTAAAAGATGTATTTTATTATCCTGAGTTCAGGCATACTAAACTCGATTTTCTACCATGTTCCCTGGGTCTGTTAGGATCATAGGATGTAACAATTCCAACAGCCCATTCTGGCCTATGAGAACAGGTAGCCTTACAATAGTGAAAAACGAAAATGGCTGTAATTCACTATTAGGACATGCCACACATATCAGGGCTTGTCCTACCTTATGCTTACAATGCACCCTGCCCTTGGGCCTACCATAGGGGTGACTAACATGAAGTTAAGGGAAGGTTTAGGGACTGGCAAGTGTGTGCACTTGCCCAGTCAGCATGACAGTACCAGACTGCTCGCAGGTTCTGCAATGGCAGACCTAGACACATTTTACCAGGCCGCGTCTGTGGGTAGCACAACCAGTGCTGCAAGCCCACCAGCAGCATTTGTATTTACAAGCCCTGGGCACTCCTGGTGCACTTTACTGGGGTCTGATAGTAAACCAAATAAGCCAATCATGGGATCCAACCAACATAGCAATTTACAATGGGGAGAGCATATGCACTTTAGCACTGATCAGCAGTGGTAAAGTGCCCAGAGTCATAAAACAGCCAACAACAGGTCAGAAAAAATGCAGGAGGAAGGCAAAAAGTTTAGGGATGACCCTGCAAAAAGGGCCAAGTCCAACACTCACGCTTTGTGTGTGGAGCAAACTATAAGTCTCCACACCCTACCACCCTCAGACTAATGGGCTTCAACAAGACCCTTAAAGACAGGATTATGGGCCTTCCCGAGCACATGAGGTGGAAGTGGGATGTCCTCTTGCCATGCCTTTTTTTCGCCTAGGGGTAGGAGCCATAGAAAAGAGTAGGATTCAGTCCCTTTGAACTCCTGTATTGCCACCCTGCTAGTAGACCTCTCAATCTGGTGAAGGAAGGGAGGGAGCAAGCTCCCTTGAAGTCCCACAATGTAGTTAGTTAAATGTTGGCTCTTAGAAACCAGATGCATTGCTTCTGGAAGAAGGCCTCCGAGAATCCGAAGCCAGCCAGGAGGTAATGAAGCTCTGGCATGACCATAAGGCCACTCTGGTGGTGTTTCAGCATGCGTGTGTGTTATGGAGGTAGTTGAGCCCAGGGCTCTTTAAGAGTGGTGATTAGGGCCTTATGAGGTGAAGGAGACACCTACATGGTGGGCATCAAGACCCCCAGGAATCCTATAAGGGTACGCCATGTTAATTGCCTCAAACCACACTATGAGAAGTCTGAAGTCACCATGCTTCTGTTGACAGATGATGGGGTGGAAGAGGAGAATGACCTCTCCTTGACTCCCTATCTTCCAAGGAGCAGGATGGGTCAGTGGAAGATGTTAACCTCTCCCCTATCCTGACCCAAAAACAGTAGAGCAGCTGTCACCAGTTGCAGGGGCAATTTTCCTACCTGTTCTCCATCAACCTCTAGGCCTACACAGTTGTTTACACACAATATAAATACTGGGGATAGCTTGCCTGTAAAGATCAAAATTTACAGACTAACAAGGTGAGGGCTAGCGTCAAGGAAGAAGTGTCCAAGGGCCCGATGTATCAAAGAATAGTTTTGCGAATCTCAAATAGCGATTTTTAGAGAATCGCAATTCGGAACCCCGCCCCAGGCCTTTGGCAGAGTAGCAGGCTGGGGGATGGGGCCCAGGGCTGGAGCAACTGACCCGGGGCCCAGCGGGGCCCCTGGACCCAACCGAGGCTCCCTGGCCTGAACGCACAGGGGAAGCCTCCACGGGCCTGCGGGACCCCGTCCTGGGCACCCTGCCACGTGGCAGGACCAGGGACAGAGCCTGGGGGGGTGATGCTGCCCTCCCCGGGGACCTCAGGAGGGGGAGTCTCCCCGGGCCCAGCAGAACCCCGTCTCATGCCCCCATGGTGGAGAGGCAGGCTGGGACACTGAGCCCGGGGCCCCTGGACTCCATCTGGCCTCCCCGTGCCCCGGGCACCACATCACACATTTGCCCAAGGGATGGAACCCCGGCCTGGGTAACATCCTGGCCCATCCATATGCCAGCTGAGGACCGCCTGGCCGAGAGGGGTTCCGGAGTACCCTGTCCCTAGTTATCCGGAGGAAGGGTACCCGCTCCCCCCCCTTTCTGGTAAGCCGTGCGCAACGCAAGACTGAGGGGACCCAAGGCACGGACGTGCCCGACCTCCTGGAGCCCTGGATGGGATTGGGGAGGCAAATGAGCCCTCATGGGGACTTCCAGGGCAGCCAGGCCCTCTGGTCCCCACATTGGGAAGCATTGCGTGCGACCAGATGGCAGAGGGGATAGGTGAGACCAGATGGCCGAGGGGATAGGTGCGACCAGATGGCTAGGTTTGAAAGTCGAGGCCATCTGGTCGCTTTGTGCCCCAATGAAAGAGTGAGTGGGCAACAGGGCGTGGGGGTCCGGAGGCCCGTGGCCCCAGCTGGGTCTCAGCCATGGGGGCTGCGAGGAGGAGCCGACAGGACCCCATCCCAGGGACCCTGCCATGCAGCAGGACCGAGGACGGAGCCCGGGGTGGGGAGGCCCCCCTCCCTTGGGCCCCTGGGAGCCCCTGAACCCGGCCAAGCAGGAAGAGGCTCCCAGGGCACAACGGAACCCCACCAAGGCCATTGGTGGAGCAGGGGGAAGCTCCCCGAGCACAACAAAACCCTGTTCCGGGCCTTTGGCGGGGCGGCAGGCCGGTGGGATGGGGTCCAGGGCTAGAGCACCCGACCCGGGGCCCGGCGGGGCCCTTTGGACCCAGCTGGGACTCCTGGGCCCAGAGGCGCAGGGGCAGCCTCCCCAGGCATGCGGGTACCCCGTCCCAGGCACCCTGCCACGCGGCAGGACCGAGGACGGAGCCCGGGGTAGGGAGGCTGCCCTCCCGGGGCCCCTGGGAGCCCCTGAACCCAGCCAAGCAGAAAGAGGCTCTCCGGGCACAACGGAACCCCATCCAAGGCCATTGGTGGAGCGGCCGGCCGGGGCATAGGGCCCAGTCTGGAGCACCCGACCCGGGGCTCGGCGGGGCCCCTGGACCCAGCTGGGGCTCCCAGGCCCGGAGGCGCAGGGCGAGCCTCCACGGGCCCCGGGGGACCCCGTCCCAGGCACCCTGCGACACGGCAGGACCAAGGACGGAGCCCGGGGTGGGGAGGCCACCCTCCCCGGGGCCCCTGGGAGCCCCTGAACCCCACCGTAGCAGGGGGAGGCTCCCCGGTCACGATGGAACCCCGTCCCGGGCCTTGGCAGAGCGGCAAGCCGGGGGACAGGGCCGAGGCTGGAGCACCTGACACGGGGCTCAGCGGGGCCCTTTGGACCCAGCTGGGGCTCCTGGGCCCAGAGATGCAGGGGCAGCCTCCCCAGGCCTGCGGGTACCCTGTCCCAGGCACCCTGCCACGTGGCAGGACCAAGGACGAAGCCCGGGATGGGGAGGCCACCCTCCCCGGGGTCCCTGGGAGTCCCTGAACCCTGCCACGCAGGGGGAGGCTTCCCGGTCACGACGGAACCCCGTCCCGGACCATTGGCGGAGTGGCCAGTCGGGGGACAGGGCCCAGGCTGGAGCACCCGACCCTGGGTCCGCGGGAGCCCCGTCCCAGGCACCCTGCCACACGGCAGGACCAAGGACATATCCAGAGGTGGGGAGGCCACCCTCCCCAGGGCTTCTGGGAGCCCCTGAACCCAGCCATGCAGGAGGGGGCTCCCCTGGCATGATGGAACCCCGTCCCGGGTATCCCTGCCACGCGGCAGGACGGAGGACGGAGCCCGGGGTGGGGGTGGTTCCAGAGTACCCTGTCCCTAGTAATCCGGAAGAAGGCTACCCCACTTTCTGGTAACCCATGCGCACTGCGAGACTCTGGGGACCCTAGGTGTGGATGTGCCCGACCTCCTGGAGCCCTGGTTTGGATTGGGGAGGCAAATGAGCCCTCATCGGGACTTCCAGGCCAGCCCGTCCATCTGGTCGCCCCATTGGAAAGCACTGTGTGCGACCAGATGGCCGAGGGGAAAGGTGCGACCAGATGGGCAGGACCATAAGGACTCCCATCTGCCTGCCCCGAGCCTTCGCGGTAGGGCTCCCGCCTGCCCACGCAGGGCTCAGGGGCTCAGATTCCCGAGGGCTCGGGGACTCTGGCTCGGCCTCATGCACAAGGAGGACCACCGGAGCTCTCGGGCCTGGACGCCTGAGGGAGGACTGCCCGGGTCCCATGGAGCCCGTCCTGGGCACTTTGCCACGCCGTGGGCCGGAGGAGGGTGCCCCAGGATGGAGGCGAGGTGTTGTCCGGGCATAGCGCATCTGGTCCCCGGCAAGGAACTGCCAGCCCGGGAGGGTTGTTCCAGCATACCCTGCCCCTACTAATCCGGAGGAAGGCTACCCCTCTTTCTGGTAACCCGTGCGCACCGAGTGACGGAGGGGACCCTAGGCGCGGATGTGCCTGATCTGGAGCCCTGGCTGGGATCCGCGAGGCAAATGAGCCCTCATCAGGACTTCCAGGCCAGCCCAGCCATGTGGTCGCCCCATTGGAAAGCACTCTGTGCGACCAGATGGCCGAGGGAAACGGTGTGACCAGATGGCCGGGACCGTAAGGACTCCCATCTGCCCGCCCCGAGCCTTCGCGGTAGGGCTCCTGCCTGCCCACGCAGGGCTCGGGGGCTCCACTTCCCGGGGGCACGGGGACTGCGGCTGGGCCTCAGGCCGGGGGAGGACCACCAGAGCTCTTGGGCCCGGATGCCCGGGACAGGACTGCCTGGGACCCATGGAGCCTGTCCTGGGCACTTTGCCATGCCGTGGGCCGGAGGAGTGAGCCCCAGGATGGAGGCGAGGTGATGTCCTGGCATAGCCCATCTGATCCCTGGCAAGGAACTGCCGGCCCGGGAGGGTTGTTCCGGCATACCCTGCCCCTACTAATCCGGAGGAAGGCTACCCCTCTTTCTGGTAACCAGTGCGCACCGAGTGACGGAGGGGACCCTAGGCGTGGATGTGCCTGACCTCCTGGAGCCCTGCCTGGGATCCGCGAGGCAAATGAGCCCTCATCGGGACTTTCAGGGCAGCCCAGCCGTCTGGTCGCCCCATTGGAAAGCATTGCGTGCGACCAGATGGCCGAGGGGGAAAATGTGCGACCAGATGGCTGGGACCGAAAGGACGCCCGCTGCCCATAGTGGCAGGGCTACCTCCTGCCCTTGCAGGGCTCAGGGGGCTATGCACCAGGGACCTTTGTCCCAGGCTGACAGACCCTTGGCAGGCCGCAGGATGGGGGCTCCTACACCTCAGGCCCTGACCAAAACCCAGCCAGGCCAGGGAGATCGGGGAGCCTGTCCAGGTATGGGGGACCCCTGTCCCGGGCACACTGACCCTCGGTAGGGACCGCGTGAGTCTTCAAACCCCTCGGCCCGGCTGCATGGAACCGGGTCGAACCGGGTACCTGGCAACGAGGGAGGGTCGCCCCACCTGCACTTCAGCCGTCCGTTGGTGGGGGCACTGAGCCGTGCCAGGGTCAGAGAAGCCGGAAGGAAAGAGCCAGGCGGCTCCCCATCCCGCACGCCTCCCACCGAGAGGAGCCGGGGTCCCCTCGCAGGCCCTCGGCCCCTTCTCTTCCAGGCCTCCCTGCCGTGTGAGAAGGGCCGCTCCTCGGTCACCTGGAACCTGGTCGGGCCAGGACTCAGGCACGGGGCTTTTTCGAGGGAGGGATGGTACCAGCCCGGGGATGCACTGCCATTTGGTTTCCCCCCCACATTCGGTTTCCTCCCCACCGCTGGGAGGGTCATGCCAGGTGAGCTTGGGTTCCGTCTCGGAGAGGGACAGGGTATGGGGGCGTCCCCCGGTCCCTCACGCGTCGGTCGGGCCTTCCCCAGGGGAAAGAGTCCCACCGAAGTCCCAGTCCTCACCCAAGCACCCCATGCAGCCGCGGACCGCTCTGCCAGCCGGGGCATGCCAGGGCTGGGCCGGGCTCTGTGCCTAGGGTGCGTGCTTGCAGGAGGCGGCCGAGGGCTTCGGGCTGGTGCCGTCGGTCGCTTGGGCCGCTCTGCCATTAATTATCCTTCCGCAGGTTCACCTACGGAAACCTTGTTACGATGTTTACTTCCTCTAGATAGTCAAGTTTGAGCATCTTCTCGGCGCTCCGCAAGGGCCATTGCCGACCCCGGCGGGGCCGATCCGAGGACCTCACTAAACCATCCAATCGGTAGTAGCGATGGGCGGTGTGTACAAAGGGCAGGGACTTAATCAACGTGAGCTTATGACCCGCACTTACTGGGAATGCCTCGTTCATGGGAAATAATTGCAATCCCCAATCCCTATCACGAACGGGTTCAGCGGGTTACCAGCACCTGTCGGCGAAGGGTAGACACACGATGATCCGTTCAGTGTAGCGCGCGTGGAGCCCCGGACATCTAAGGGCATCACAGACCTGTTATTGCTCGATCTCGTGTGGCTGAAAGCCACTTGTCCCTCTAAGAAGTTGGACGCCGACCGCTGAGGGTCGCGTAACTAGTTAGCATGGAGGAGTCTCGTTCGTTATCGGAATTCACGAGACAAATCGCTCCACCAACTAAGAACGGACATGCACCACCACCCACAGAATCGAGAAAGAGCTATCAATCTGTCAATCCTTTCCGTGTCTGGGCCGGGTGAGGTTTCCCATGTTGAGTCAAATTAAGCCGCAGGCTCCACTCCTGGTGGTGCCCTTCCGTCAATTCCTTTAAGTTTCAGCTTTGCAACCATACTCCCCCCGGAACCCAAAGACTTTGGTTTCCCGGAAGCTGCTCGGCGGGTCATGGGAATAACGCCGCCTACAGATCTGCTGGGCAGCAGCATCCAAGGGCCTGGTGCTACCCGACCCCTTCCGCTGGGGTCAGACCACTGGGGGGGCACGAGCTGCCGGGGCCATTCGGCCTTCGCTCTGCTGGGTAAAGGGCCTCCCGCCAGGCGGCAGGCCCTCGAGTCGGGCGGTCCATGCGGGTTGGAAGCTCTTTGCTCGAAACAACAGCCGAGGCTGGCCAAGCAGTCCATCCCTAAACGGACCGAGAATGCCCAATCAATCAGAGTACAGCTGGGGCATCCCCTGGCAGGCCACCATGCGCAGGGGGTATGCTGACTTAGCATCGCCTCCCTGCCTGCTCCCGGGGCAAGCAGATTCTGAGAAAAAGGACCATCAGGAAGGGGCTGAGAGGCAGGTGCATACCCGGGCCCCTGCGGGCCCCGGCGGGTGGGCCCCGGTGCCGCCTTCCCCCGTCTCAGCATCGCTTGACCTCACGGAGGTCTGACTGAGGAAAAAAACTCAGAGAAAAAGGACCATCGGCAAGGGGCTGAGAGGCAGGTGCGTACCCGGGCCACTGGGGGCCCCGGCGGGCGGGCCCGGGTTCTGCCTTCCCCTGTTTCAGAATCGCCGGACCTCACGGAGGTCTGACTGACCCTCTCCCTAGTAATCCAGGTCGCCCCATTGGAAAGCATTGCGTGCGACCAGATGGCCGAGGGGAACCTTTGCGGTAGGGCTCCCGCCTGCCCACGCAGGGCTCGGGGGCTCCACTTCCCGGTGGGGTTCGGGGACCCCAGCTGGGCCTCAGGCACAGGGAGGACCGCTGGAACTCTCAGGCCCGGATACCCAGGGGAGGACTGCCCGGGACCCATGGAGCCTGTCCCTGGCACTTTGCCACGCCGTGGGCCGGAGGAGGGAACCCCCCCTGGACAGAGGGGTGCTGTTGTCCAGGCATAGCCCATTTGGTCCCCGGCAAGGAACCGCCAGCCCGGGAGGGGTGTTCAGGCATACCCTTGCCCCTAGTAATCCGGAAAAAGGCTACCCCTCTTTCTGGGAACCCATGTGCACCGAAAGACTCAAGGGACCCTAGGCGCAGACATGCCCGACCTCTTGGAGCCCTGTCTGGGATCTGGGAGGCGAATGAGCCCTCATCGGGACTTCCAGGGAAGCCCGGCCATCTGGTCGCCCCATTGGAAAGCATTGCGTGTCACCAGATGGCCAAGGGGAAAGGTGCGACCAGATGGCCGGGACCCAAAGGACTCCCATCTGCCCGCCCCAAGCCTTCGCGGTAGGGCTCCCGCCTGCCCACGCAGAGCTCGGGGGCTTCGCTTCCCAGGGGGGTTACGGGGCCCCCAGCTGGACCTCAGGCACAGGGAGGCCTGCAGGAGCTATCGGGCCCGGATGCCGGGGGGGGACTGCCCAGGACCTATGGAGCCTGTCTCAGGCCCCATCTGTGGTAAATAATTTAATTACCGGTACTTAATTTGATGCGGAAAATCTATAATAATAGCTCAGTAAAATAAGAGGCAGAATCCGTGGTATTAGAGGTTCGGAACGGGCTTTATTCCAAAATCAATTCGAATTGATGGACTCCATATTCCATCACCACGAAGGTTCAGGAAGTGAAGGACCATACTTTATTGACAGGTAATCATTTTTATACAGAGGCATTATAGTGAGAACAGATGCAGGAGGCGTAACAGTTGATAACAAAGATAAAAACATACATGCGTAACTAAAATGGGTGTAACTAGGCGTAACTAAAGAACGTCATCAGGTATGATGTCATAAATGGGTGGTTCCATGAAAGAATTTCGCAATGTCAGCAGAAATACTTGGCAGAGATGCGCGCGCAGCAGCATGACGTGTGATTGACGTGCAACTAGGGGGTGAAGGGGACTTGACATTTAGCTCTACATATGGGACAGAAGTCTGGGGGGTCAAGTCAACCTAATCCCAAATCATATCTAACATCCTATGTTTAAAGAACTATGTTATCCAAAAGGAAAGGTCTCTCGAACAAAATCTATTCTATACTGACTGTGAGTGCGTGTACAAGCGTCTAAGTGTCTACACTAGATGCAAGGGCAGAAATCTTCCATAGTAACAGGGCTATGAATTAATTGCATAAAGACAGAGAAGCCGGGCCTTTTGCTCGGTAGCTGGAAGAATGTTTACTTAAACTACTAGACAGGAATGCATTGGATGGGAGCGGAGCAGATAATCTCGAAGGTGAAATACAGTTTTTGGCAGGCAACAGGCTGGAGTCAGGCACCGTTAGCCGCGCAGGGAATAGGACAAAGTTCATGGATACAGATGCGAGCTCAGACTGGAGCTTTCAGAGGCAGAAGGCAGGAAAAGGCTTAATGGCAGAATCAGGGCCTACTCGCCTGAACTGTAAAATGGGATAAATGAACCATATAAAGCCGGTGGCCTTTCATACTTAGAAATAGAATATCCGGCCCATTCATGGCGGATCTGAAAGAGGACATGTTGACGGTGGACGCACATGTGTTTGCGTCATCATAACTGGAACTGGAGGGAACATACATGTATTTGTCATTTATACATGAAACCGTTGGGGTCCAAGATAGGGGACATAACTGATCATAAAAATCCATATTTCCACATTCCCTCCTTGTCCCCTACTTGCCCTTAAGAGATATCAATCTTCATTAATCCGTTGATCTGTTCATATAGCATCATTTGTTCTTCTTTCTTCTTCCGGGATGAATGAAATCTTGGTGGTGGAATACACGATGTGGCACACAGACCACAAATCGCTGGTCCACATTGTAGGCATAGGCAGCAACTGAATAGTATGAGAAAGCCAATACCTAGGAAGGATAGGACCCTCCATCCAAAGGTTGATAATACACTCCAAAACCAACCGGACCAAGTCCAGGTGCCTGGATTCTGGTGTATCTGGCTTACAATCTTATGAAGGCGAGTTATGGCTTTATATACTGATGGCGAATTTTCTGGTATGAAGATGCAACTGCTTGATCCGATGACCCTACAGGCTCCACCCCTATCGGCCAGGATGACGTCAAGGACAAGACGATTTTGAAGCACAACAATCCGCATAGCAGACTGCTCTTCTGTTAAATTGCCTAAGGCGGAAATAGTTTTGTTCACTACTGCTTCAAGGGTTCTGGTTAATCTACGTATCAGCTTACTATTGGTAACTGTACCTATATAGGGAAAGAGACCTTTATTGAAATCTGTGTATTTTTCCCATGCTGTCTCAGTGTAATCGACTATTGGGAGATCTCTCCGTTCTCTATTGTGTACTAAATGAGTATTTCTGTGATAATCAGGAGGAGCTAGGAAAACAGGTGGCAAAAGGAATCCAATGTAGCAGGTACCATCCCAATCTAGAGGCAAACGAATATATGCAGTCTGACCACATACGAAGTAGGAATGGCGAGAAGCTCTAAATGTAGACTTGCCTTGATCACTGAATTCTATTACAGTGGTGCATCTACTATGGCCCATATGTATGGAACCATTCTTTCTTACACATAATTCACCTTTAACTGGAAATACTGACATAGCGGGCAAAATTGGTGCAGCTTCGGATTCAACATTCAGGATCATGAGATTAAGTGTGAAATTCCCTAATCCATATACTTCATTTTCTAGATCAGTGCCTGTTCTTTTGGGAAGTCCCTCCTTGTTAGGGTAGCAGACTTTGAGTAAAACTAGGTTCAGGTTTCCCCATACCCAATTGTCTTGATAAGTTACTGAGTTTGAATCTAAGGAATTAATTAAACTAAACCATGCTCCACAGGAGCCATTGTGTGTGAATGGATATGGAAAGAGAGGCAGAATTCCCTTATAGTTCTGATAGGGAGGGAGTCGGCCACATATCCAACAATTTGTAGCATTGCTAGTCTGATGGGAATGATGTAACATACTAATAAAAGTGTTATTGCGCAGCGCAAATCTATAGGACAACTCATGCGGGGGTAATTCACTAAAAGAATGTTCAGCAGTAACATTGTAAACATGTTTAGAAATAGGATAATATATGTGCAACAATATACTTGCAGCTATTATTAAAAGACTTAAGAAAAACAAAATTAATAACGTCACTGTGCAATGACTACGCAGTGATTTACAGTATGCATGTTGTTTCAATTGCATCTTTCGGTTTCTTTCTCTATTCAGGTCTAGGGAATACATGTCAGAGACAAATTCGACCGATTCACCTTGGAGAGGACTTAAACAATCAAATTGTCTGACTTGTTAGACCGTAGTTTTAGTTTATATAGTTCCTTATTACTCTGTTCAACCAAAGGAAGCTTTGAGTCAATCGGTGAAGACACGCGAGGTGTATCGTTTACATCCGACGGTAGTCCATGAAATTTCTTGATATGACTTGAATGTATCCAGACTTTGCGACCTTCGATCTTCACGGCTGTCCTCGTGGTGAGCAGTACGAGTTGAGGCGATTTCCACCTAGGATCCAGCTGAGACTTCCGGTCAAAATTCCTCACTAACACCAGGTCCCCGGGAACTACGTCATGGGGTTTCACCTCGGTGTTGTCGGGAAAGGCTGCAGCTACCTGTGAACGACAAGATTGTAGTGCAGACATCAAGGAAGCCAAGTAATCTGTCAGCATATTACAGTCAACATCAGTTATTTTGCGTGGTATAGGCGTCCCCCACATATTTGGTGGTCTGCCAAAGATCACCTCATAAGGGGATAGCCCTGTTCGAGAGTGCGCTACTATTCTCATGTAAAAGAGTGCAACTGGTAAGGCTACTACCCAGTCGACACCTTTCTCTCTACATATTTTGGACAATCTAATTTTCAGGGTTTGATTATGTCGTTCCACGAGACCTGCTGCCTCGGGGTGTCGGACACAGTGAAATTTCCACTGATAGCCTAACAAAAGTGAAACGTGTTTCATTAGTTCGGATGAGAACGGCTGGCCGTTATCTGAGTAGACAACACGTGGTAAACCGTACCGTGGGAAGAATTCTCGAACCAACTGTTTGGCAGTAGTCGGGGCAGTGTAATCTGAAACCGGGTATGCTTCTGTCCAACGGGAAAGAGCACAGACAACTACAAGAACATATTTGAATCCTCGACATCGTTCCATCTGGATATAATCCATCTGGAGGACTTCAAAAGGGTGATCAGGAGGCTGAAATCCACCCTGTTCCACGGGAATGCTTTTACCTGGGTTAAACTGACAACAGATCATACAGGTACGAACTTTTTGTTTAGCTGCTGCTCGTAAATGTTTGTTGAACCAAATGTGTTGAATGCTGTCTAGCATAGCTTTTTCTCCTAGGTGCGCTGGACTATGTATTGTATTAATGATAACTTGGACCATAGAATCAGGAAGGAACCATACAGATTTTTCCTTCGTCATCCATCCCTGATCCGTTTGGATCCCTCCTAATTCAGTCCATTTCTTTATTTCATCTGGTGTAGCATGTGTCTGTATGTCAATTAAGTCAAGAGCGGGATCCTTAACCGTCATGCAATGTGTCGGTGTCGGAACTATTGTCTTTGTCATGTCAGATGTGTGTGTGAGTTTGAGCAGTCTGTTTAGCTGTTCTGTCAGCTAGATCATTGCCTTGGGAAATGATATCAGTAACTTTCGTATGAGCTTTACATTTCATAATTGATATTGCAGTGGGTAGATGTATTGCATCTAATAAGGCATGAATGAGGGGTCCGTGCTGAATGTGGGCACCGTGAGAAGTTAAATAACCTCTCTCTCGCCACAGCACGCCGAAGTCATGTACAACTCCGAATGCATAACGTGAATCAGTGTATATGTTGACTTTCTTATTCGTAGCTTGAATACAGGCTTGTGTCAGAGCGATGAGCTCTGCTGCTTGAGCTGACAAGGTATTTATGCAATTTGTTTCAATGACTTCAGTGTCTGTTGTGACTGCGTAAGCGGCCACTAACTCTCCTGTACTTGTTCTCATACATGAACCATCTACATACAACGTTAGGTCTGGATCTGACAATGGGACGTCCGTCAAGTCTTGTCTGGGTTTCGTCGTGATAGTGATAACTTCAATACAATCATGTGCTAGTGGGTCTGTTCCGTTTACTGGTAACAGTGTGGCAGGATTCAATGTACTACAACGTCTGATTTCTATGTGTGGCTGAAACAATGTTAATTCGTAACCGGTGAGTCTTGCTATAGTCAAGTGTTGTGTTTGTGTGCGGTTCAAGAGAACCTCTACTGCATGTGGTACTTGTACTGTCAATGGATGTCCTAACACTATGGCATCGCTTTGTCTGATTGCTAAAGCTGTCGCTGCCACTGATTTCAGGCACGCAGGCAGAGCCTGAGCTACGGGATCTAATGTACTAGAAAAATAAGCACATGGTTTGTGTGATCCTGCTTGTTCCTGTGTGAGTACTGACAAGGCAGTACCTTCGCGTTCTGTAACAAAGAGTGTAAACTGTTTATTGTAACATGGTGTTGCTAAAACAGGTGCTTGACATAAAGCTTTCTTTAGGCTTTCAAAAGCTTGTGTATGTTCCTGAGTCCAAGGGAGAACAGTCGATGTGGCTGCCTCCTGCGTTGTCAACTGAATGAGTGGTTTTGCTAGAAATGCATACTGAGGGATCCACTGCCTACAGTATGAAGTGAGGCCTATGAAAGCCCGTACCTCCTTTTGTGTCTTGGGTATTGGCATGTTAGCAATTAACTGGATGCGATCTGGTGTAAGCTGCCTTCCCTCCTTGGACAGCGAGTGTCCAAGGTAAACAACTCGCTGGACACAGAATTGCAGCTTAGAAGGGGACACCTTGTGCCCCTTTTCGGCCAAAAATTGTAAAACCGTCAGTGAGGCTTTTTCACATTCAGGTTCGCTTCTAGCGGTGATCAGCAGATCATCGACATATTGAAGCAGGGCAGTGTTGACTGGCATGTGGATACTGTCAAGTTCTCGTTTCAGTGCTTGGCTATAGATGCTGGGGCTTTCTGTGAATCCTTGAGGTGCGCGTGTGAATTTAAAACTTCGTCCATTTAAACTAAACCCGAACAAGTATTGGCTTTCCGGATCTATTGGGACGCTGAAAAAGGCATTCTTGAGATCAATTACAGTAAAGAATGTTGCTTCGGAATCAATGGCTGTCAGTAATGAAGAAATGTCTGGGACTACGGGGTATTGTGGTACAATGCATTTATTTAATTCGCGCAGATCAATAACCAATCGATACTGGCGGGGCTTTTGGATCAGTTCGTTTAAGAATCGGAATTATCGGTGAATTACATACATTGGAGTCTGTTTCCACAACCACTCCTTGGGTAATAAGCTCGTCAATGATTTGCAGTAAAGCCACTACAGCATCTGGGGGTAACTTGTATTGTCGCATTCGTGGTAGTACCACTCCTGTCTTTAGTGTGACTCGATATGGTGTAATGTTCATGCAACCAACATCTGTAGGACCTTGTGCCCATAAATGTGTGGGTAAAGTCTGCAGTCGGTGATCCATGTCTCGGGACACATAGTGCCCTTTGAAATCACGTAAAAACAATCTTACTCCTTCCGGAGAACAACATATTATAGCTCCTAGAGCTTTCAATGTTTTTATACCTAACAAGTTTTCTGGACATGATTTAGTAAGCAATAAATCTGTAGTTCGTGTCAAGGGACCAATCGTAAGTGGAAGAGGCTGTGATACTTCGTTAATGATAGGTTTTCCTGAAAAGCCAAGGGAAATATTCTGTGAGCCTGAGAGGGGTGCCCCTGGAACTTCACTACGTTTTATGGTTGTTCGGCTTGCCCCTGTATCAAGTAAAAATTTTCTATCTTGGCCTAATAGTTCACTGTGTACATAAGGTCCTTCTTGATCTACTGGGACCACGATAAGGGGTAAGCCAACTTCCCTCTCTAGGCTGTTTCATGAGTATCGTTGATAATCAGGATAGTCATACTGTGCGGTCTGGTACATCTGTTGTGTCGTTGTTTGTGTGGCAGCAATAGGCTGCGGTGGTGGAGCAGGCATAGACTGTTGCGGAGCTGGCATGGACTGTGCATGCTGCGGGGCTCCTTGTTGGTTCTGATCCTGTCTAAGTGGCCGTGGTCTTTCTTTTGTATTACCTATGGCGATATTATGTTTTAAAACTGGACAATCGTGTACATAATGACCTGGCTGTTTACAATAGTTGCATGTCCCTTTTACAGGACCTGCTGAAACACTGGACTGTGTCATACCCTTTTTATGACCGTCAGCTGGAACTGTCTGGGAAACTAGCATTTTCATTTTTGTGTCTTTCATGCGTCTTTGTTCATGTTCTTGTTCCTCTCTAATTCTATTGTGATGGTACTGTAGCATTTGTAACATTTGTGACGGAGTGTTACCTTGCCAGGTACTCTCGAATTTCAATACTCTATTCTTAACTTGGGGCAAGGAATTTTCAACTAATTTTGTCACAAACAGATGTGGATACGATTCGCTACTTGCTTTTATTCCACTATTTATACCAAAACATTTTTCGAATCGGGCATAGAAATCACTAGTGTCCTCATCGTGCTTTTGTTTACAGGCTGAGATTGCACCCCAGTCTTCCTTTTTCGTAGTTAATAAACGTGGCAGTACCTGTACTAGTAAACCTGGTAGTGTTTTGGTCTTTTCCCCAAGCCCTGAACCTGGACCTCGAGCTTTTTCTTCGTTTTCTAATGCTGTCCAATCTATCTTTTGGTCTCCCACCTCCCAATCCTTTTCCTTGAGTTTTTCGTAAATGCCCGCAGGCATTAATACCTTCAATATTGTCATGATGTCGGGATAGGTATACTCTCCCATGAGCAACATGTCTTTAATTTCACGGTGGAAACCCGCTGGGTCTTTGTCATGACTGGGTACCACTTTCTTAATTTCTAATAGTTCTATTTTAGATATGGGTGTGTATACAAACACACGTTTAAACTGATTGTCCTCACCTTTTATCGGGTGCACTTCGCGTAAGGGATTCTGTCTATCCAAGTAATACGTCGTTCTTTCCTTGATGGGCAGTGAGACATGTTCGGGGCATACAAAAAGAATGTACTGCTTTCTGGATTCTAGTATTTCTCTAATTAACTCAGTACCTGAACCTCTCCATTTATTCGTGAGTAATTCAGTCAATATATCAGGTAAGGGACCAGGATCGGAGTGTTGGCTTTTATATAATATAAGGAGTTGTTGAATCATATAGATACCAGCTAAACGCTGTTCATCTGGGGTGAGGTTCAAAAACGTGTGTGCTAGTGTATCATCACTATATTTTCCGGGACTATCAACCCAGTGAACGGCTGACCTGGCTAATTCTTGTTTGTCCATAGAATCGAGTATATGATAACCCCTTCGTTCTCGGAGTAATTTGTCAGCGGCTTGGAACGAATGTTCGGGGGACCTTATATTTATTATAGGGGTTTGAAAATTTCTGCTCTTATCTGGACGTATCGGACGTATCGGATCAGTAAAGCATCTAGTATTATTGCAAGATCTTCCTCTACCTACATAGGCCATGGTTTCTAACTGTCCTGTGGGCAGTTCTAATTCTTCCTCCTCCTCGGTTTGTTCAGGCTGGTCTACTGCTAATCTTTCTTCGTGTATTCGTTCTACTTCTTTGCGGATCTTTCGGCACATAGCTACTATACTTAATCGTTTATCATGTCTCCCCTCTGATATATTCCGACTCCATGTGGTAAGAATTTGCATTTCTTCCGGATTTACCCCTGGTCGGTCTTGATTTCTGATCACACAATTTATGAGGAAACGTAACAGTTCCCCCTGTATCTCCACTTTCTGGTACTCCATGGCTCTATTAATACTCTCAGAATCTCGCCCTGACTGGACAAAATGATATATATTTTCTAAATGTGTAGTCATTCCTGGTAGCCTCCCTAAATATATTGCAGCTCGTCGGATACGTAATGATGCCAGCAGCATTTCGTCCTCTTTGCCGGGCACAGGGTCATATCTACAATCTATTAGAAGTTCCTTAAGCATGTCGGGAGTTACTAGTTTGGGCGTACGTTGGTGGGCTAATTCTTGAAAGGAAAGTTTATTTACTCTGGGTGGCGTGGAAAAAATGTTTGATGCACCTCCTGTAGCACCACCTGGGGTGCTGGATGTGAAAGGATTCGTTGAACGTGATATAGCAACCATAGGTGTGGATACAGTTGTAGAAACAGATGTGCTTGCCGGAACTTGTGTCGGAGTTGGTTGTTGCGGAGGTACAGACGGAGGAGGGTCTTGGCGTTGAACCCCCTCAGCAGGCGGTCTATGTGGCGCAGTATTAGCATACTCGGGAACTGCGTTGTCTAAATAAGAGGAAAGGAAAACATCTTCTGCGGTTCTGGGATGCCCTTTGGGATGTGCTTTTATCGGAAACAATGGGGGTGGCAAGTCTTTTGGTATCTCCGGAGTAGCCTTAGGTAACCCTTCGGCTAGAAGAGGATACATACCATTCATAAGGGCATTTCTTTGTCTGTCTACTTGTTCTGATTTTACTCGAGTACCTTCTTCAATTAATAGATTTTCTCGGACTTTATTTGAATTCTCTTTACTTTTCTCTTCCTGTCTGAGTGCTTTTTCTGTACGTCTATATGATTCTTTACGCCATAATTCAATGGCATCTTTCTGTGACTGTCTAGCTTTCTTTTTCCATAATTCTTCCTCTACTTTCATGATGCAATCTGCATCCCAGGTCCCAGCTGCGGGCCACCTCTGACTTTCTGGTAATTCCTTGGTGTAGTCTACCCATAAATCAAGAAATAATATGGCGTCTAGGCCATGTTTATGATACATGAAGTACCCTGGAGTGTCCCTAGGAGGAATGGGAACAGCTTCTTCGAGTACCCCTTTTCTAGTTTTGATCTGTCTTAATTTCGAAAAGAGCGGCATATTGAGAACTGATCTGATACCTAATTTTGAACACGTTTAATACAACAAAACACAATAATGAACAGTCATTCACACCACAATATGCAGAACGTATTTAAAACATTTAACATTTAACATTTAATGAACAAACAATAATGGCCATTTAGGGAACTAGTCACTAAGCATAATACTCGGCACTAACTAGGTAATTCTGAATTATATACTAGACATACTGGATATACTGCTAAAACAGTACAGATACACTGCTGAAACAGTGCAGACCGGATTTGTGTACCCAAACCCGTCTTGACCGGCACAACCTATGTGCACGTCAGAACGCCTCCCCGACAATGGTACTCACCGGGTAGCTCGGAACGGAAGGCCTCGGAACTGAACTGAACTGGACTTGAACCGGACTGGACTCGACTCGAAACTTCGGAACCTCGGAAACTGGTGGGCCTCTGTATACCTCGGATCTTGCTCTCTCAGCTAGGCTCTGGTCGGGATACTTCGCACTTCTCACCGCCTCGTCTGGGTGTTGATCGCAGCCTCAGTTACCCCCGCTCGGCAGGAGGGAGATACAGGAAATCCTGTGGGTACGCGTTGTTGTCCGTCCAGCTGTGACAGGAGACCGGGCCTGCAACGCACCTCCGGCGCGTGAGATGAGAAAGTGTCCCTGTTCGGGCGCCATATATGTGGTAAATAATTTAATTACCGGTACTTAATTTGATGCGGAAAATCTATAATAATAGCTCAGTAAAATAAGAGGCAGAATCCGTGGTATTAGAGGTTCGGAACGGGCTTTATTCCAAAATCAATTCGAATTGATGGACTCCATATTCCATCACCACGAAGGTTCAGGAAGTGAAGGACCATACTTTATTGACAGGTAATCATTTTTATACAGAGGCATTATAGTGAGAACAGATGCAGGAGGCGTAACAGTTGATAACAAAGATAAAAACATACATGCGTAACTAAAATGGGTGTAACTAGGCGTAACTAAAGAACGTCATCAGGTATGATGTCATAAATGGGTGGTTCCATGAAAGAATTTCGCAATGTCAGCAGAAATACTTGGCAGAGATGCGCGCACAGCAGCATGACGTGTGATTGACGTGCAACTAGGGGGTGAAGGGGACTTGACATTTAGCTCTACATGTGGAGACAGAAGTCTGGGGGGTCAAGTCAACCTAATCCCAAATCATATCTAACATCCTATGTTTAAAGAACTATGTTATCCAAAAGGAAAGGTCTCTCGAACAAAATCTATTCTATACTGACTGTGAGTGCGTGTACAAGCGTCTAAGTGTCTACACTAGATGCAAGGGCAGAAATCTTCCATAGTAACAGGGCTATGAATTAATTGCATAAAGACAGAGAAGCCGGGCCTTTTGCTCGGTAGCTGGAAGAATGTTTACTTAAACTACTAGACAGGAATGCATTGGATGAGAGCGGAGCAGATAATCTCGAAGGTGAAATACAGTTTTTGGCAGGCAACAGGCTGGAGTCAGGCACCGTTAGCCGCGCAGGGAATAGGACAAAGTTCATGGATACAGATGCGAGCTCAGACTGGAGCTTTCAGAGGCAGAAGGCAGGAAAAGGCTTAATGGCAGAATCAGGGCCTACTCGCCTGAACTGTAAAATGGGATAAATGAACCATATAAAGCCGGTGGCCTTTCATACTTAGAAATAGAATATCCGGCCCATTCATGGCGGATCTGAAAGAGGACATATTGACGGTGGACGCACATGTGTTTGCGTCATCATAACTGGAACTGGAAGGAACATACATGTATTTGTCATTTATACATGAAACCGTTGGGGTCCAAGATAGGGGACATAACTGATCATAAAAATCCATATTTCCACATTCCTTCCCTCTCGTGCTTTTGCCCACGCAGGGCTCGGGGGCTCCACTTCCCGGTGGGGTTCGGGGACCCCAGCTGGGCCTCAGGCACAGGGAGGACCGCTGGAACTCTCAGGCCCGGATACCCAGGGGAGGACTGCCCGGGACCCATGGAGCCTGTCCCTGGCACTTTGCCACGCCGTGGGCCGGAGGAGGGAACCCCCCCTGGACAGAGGGGTGCTGTTGTCCAGGCATAGCCCATTTGGTCCCCGGCAAGGAACCGCCAGCCCGGGAGGGGTGTTCAGGCATACCCTTGCCCCTAGTAATCCGGAAAAAGGCTACCCCTCTTTCTGGGAACCCATGTGCACCGAAAGACTCAAGGGACCCTAGGCGCAGACATGCCCGACCTCTTGGAGCCCTGTCTGGGATCTGGGAGGCGAATGAGCCCTCATCGGGACTTCCAGGGAAGCCCGGCCATCTGGTCGCCCCATTGGAAAGCATTGCGTGTCACCAGATGGCCAAGGGGAAAGGTGCGACCAGATGGCCGGGACCCAAAGGACTCCCATCTGCCCGCCCCAAGCCTTCGCGGTAGGGCTCCCGCCTGCCCACGCAGAGCTCGGGGGCTTCGCTTCCCAGGGGGGTTACGGGGCCCCCAGCTGGACCTCAGGCACAGGGAGGCCTGCAGGAGCTATCGGGCCCGGATGCCGGGGGGGGACTGCCCAGGACCTATGGAGCCTGTCTCAGGCCCCATCGCCACGCCATGGGCCAGAGAAGGGAGCCCCGAACGGCGGGGAGGTGTTGTCCGGGCCTAGCCCATCTGGTCCCCGGCTGAGAACCGCCAGCCCAAGAGGGGTTCCGGCATACCCTGCCCCTAGTAATCCGGAGGGAAGCTACCCTTCATTCTGGTAACCTGTGCGCACCCCGAGACTGAGGGGACCCAAGGCCCAGACGTGCCCGACCTCATGGAGCCCTGGCTGGGATCGGGGAGGCAAATGCGCCCTCATCGGGACTTCCAGGGCGGCCCGGCCATCTGGTCACCCCATTGGAAAGCATTGCGCACTAGTAATCAAACACCTTCCCTACTGGACTTGCTCTAGATGGCGCTCCAACCTAAGGAATATTCCAACCCTTTCCCTACTGGACTTGCTCTAGATGGCGCTCCAACATAAGGAATATCCCAACACCTTCCCTACTGGACTTGCTCTAGATGGCGCTCCAACCTAAGGAAAGAATAGTTTTGGAATTCTCAAATTGCGATTCTCTAAAAAATCGCTATTTGAGAATCGCTAAACTATTCTTTGATACATCTGGCCCATAGTCCTCTGTTGGTTCATCTTCTTGATAGAAGTGAAATGTATTGTCTGTTGTGTCTATTGGTGGGAATTTAACCCATGAATAGAATACTTCTGTCTGAGATGCCTCGTGTGCTTCGATGACAAAGACTGCTCTAGCACCTTGTGTAGGCAAACCATGTTTTAAAAGTTTGCCTGCAAGGGCTTTCCTGACTGTGAGAGGTATTATTTTGGAGTCAGCATCACCTTCGTCCATTATGTTTTGTGTAGATGCTGGTGTTGTAGCTAAAGCTGGTGGTGTATTGTTTGTAGAGTCTGTGTCTGAATCTCTGTCTGTAGTATTTTCTTCTCCAGACATAAAAATACTGAACTGGTTTTAGGAGGGAAAAAGATAACTCGCACAATATTGAACGTTTTTATTTCCTTTCAAATTTGATTAAAACCAACAACCAATACATAGGATTTTTCCTACTCAGTTGTGGCGAAAATGTCTCTTACTCATTCCAGATATCTTGGAATATATGAGTTAGAGTCTCTGAGAAAAGCACGACTGAGTAGCTCAGAATCTAGTGTTTTAAATAAGTGCCTTACCAAACATTGGCTACGCATGTGATTATATACCAATCAAACGATGGTAATTATAAACCAACAAACATTGGGCGCCATGTCGTGTAGTTCCTATATCCCTATATAGGTTCTGTGCGTTAGGATCTCATATGCTATAGTATATGGCAGAGGACTGAGTCTGTCAGCCACTATCGCATATGCTAATGTTGCCGTAGAGTGTATTTACCTCACTAGCTCAGAGGCCACACTGGAAACTTCTTGGTAATAAGAAGGGAATAGTTTCTGGCAACCTTGCAACATGAAAACCCTGATTCCTCAGAATCGTGGAAAAAGAAGAGATAACTCAGAGCTCAGTCATGCATGCTTAATATTCTCAGTAGTACATAAGAATAATAAACGGGCGTTTCAATAAGTATTTATTGAACAGTCTTCTATTTTGTGTAAACGATATGAGCTGTTACAATCGTTAGACAGTATGCAAAGTAAGTAATGCATATGAGATTGAGCAAAAAGAAATAGTATTGCTCTAAGATCGTTCAAGGTTTAATAATACTTTCGTATAGATAAAAACCATGTTTAAAAAAGGACAGATAACAGTGCGAGTAAAAACAACAGTTTAAAAAGCACAGTTGACTGTTATACACTTCTGAAGTGCCGCTTTGTACCCCAATGCGTTCCTACCCACCCCCACCCTTGAATCCAAACCTAAATATAGATGTAGGTGCAAGAGGAGTTGTAGGCACTGAAGGCTATAGGATAGTTTTCAATAGTTGGGAGTGAAGAGCTATATCAGTCCTGGAATAGTTCTGAAGCTGAAGCGTATTGTGCTAAGAGTCATTTGGAGATATCTAAAAAAATATCTCTCAGAGTTTCTTTTAAGGTTTGGAGTAAAGTAGTCCCTAGTCTTTAGTCTAAAGTCTGAACTAATAATATTAGTTTAAAATAGCCAAGAGTCTCTAAGAGAAGAAGTCCAGTCCATACCTGAGAATGGAGAGAGTCGGGTCTTTGCTAGGATCTGGAAGTCTAAGTTCCCGCTAGGGAAAATAGAACACTGCACGTTGTCGTCTTGGCGTGCTGGGAGACATAGTCTTGTCTTCAGCGCGTAGTCAGTGCATCAGGCCAGGAATGAAAGGCTCCCCGGGATTCGAGGGCTCCTCTAATTTGCTTTAGCAAAGGTGGGATATTTATACTGGGCTATCAAAAGATACGCATCAGGATCTGTCAACACAAAATGCAAGATACCAAATGCACCCCTTGTAGAACATTTTCTAGAAACTGGGCATACCGAGAATGACTTATGCTGGACTGTTATAAGTGTGGTCAAGCTACCCCCAAGAGGTGGGCACATCTCCAAACTATTGAATAAGGAGGAACTGAAATGGATCTTGAAGACCAACAGCATACATACAGGCCTGAATCAGCTTGAAGATTGGACAACACTCATTTAGAGTTTCTGTGTTCTAGTTCTGAGTAATCACCAATTGCAATTTTCCCATGCACTTTTGATCATTATAATCATGCAAATTGATTTTTTCTTTTTTAACCATGTTATCTGTCCTTTTCACCTCCATTCTACATATACCTTTTATCTGTCCTGTTTAACTCCCACCTGGATTCACGATACCACTGTTAGGATGTATCACGCCGTAGGATTCTATACACACTCACGGTTCTTAAGGTCTGGGAATTATTGCTCCTTATGAGCAACTGTATCTCACATGCATAATACACACGCAATAATCCAGTTTCTTTTAATTTCTCCTCTCACCGACTGCTTCCTTTGTGCAACTATATCACACACGCGTAATGCACACGCATCAGTCGAGGGTCTTCTATTCTCTCCTTCCACGTTCTCACTTCTAGTTTCTAAACACACTATAAGAGGGCCGCCATCCTTGCCCTCTCTAGTACATCTTCCCTTTCTATTCTTCCATTCACGTGACTGGTCCTGGCCAAACACGCACCAACCCGGGGTCCTTAAACCGAGCTGGTTAAGGGCTCTTCCTTCCGCACCGATGGAAGCCGACAACCATTTCCTGCCACCGAGGACCCAGACATAGGTGAGCGTTCTCCTCCCCTTCTGCTGCGTCTGTGGCCACACACGAGCTCCAGCCATTAGGTTTACCCCCTGCTTTCCTTACAGGCTACACTGCCCAGCAGACCCCCGGAGGACGATCCTGCAGCTCCCCTTCGCAAACGACTTCAAGAGTACCTTTCATATGGGTAAGCATTTCCTGTTATCATCCCCTATGTAGGAGGTTACGCTGTGCTCTCTCTACCGATCTCTCTTCTATCCCACCTTGTTCACACAGGTCAATTATACTCATACCACGCCATCGCCTTTTACGCCCTCAACGGTCTGGGTCCCTTTAATCCATCGGCCACAACTTCGCCGGTAAGCGTGTGTCCATCCTGCCCACGGGACCGCATTTAATCTCTTGTCACTCACAGTATCCTCAGTTCATTACTTTTTCTTCTTTCAGGTCTATCTATTCGCTGACTGTGCCTCTAAGCCTCAAATCTACCTCCATCACTGTACTTGACATTGCGTATGTGTCCTTCTTTTTCTGCATATTGTTCGCCACGCTTGTGATAAGCGCTGCTTATGTATACTGCATAAATCAGACACTGGCAATTCCAAATAGCCTAGGCCGCTTCACGCTGCTATGAGCAGCTAGGCACTATAACTTTTCTCTATCCTTAGTAACACGGCTTCTTCCTTCCTTGACAAATTAAGGTTGTCACTTGGCTCTAGAATTGCATGGTGCGATGCCAACGTTAACTGACTAGCAAGATACTGGTTTTAACATGTGTACCTGAACTGGTGCCCTCTCTTAATTATTCGTATTTCTTCCCCCTTCTTTCTCCCCCCTTTTTTGTTCTTTTATTGTACTACAGTTATTACAGGCAATTGTACACAGGCATGCTTATTCTAAATGTCCTGATGATGATCCATTTATTGTTTCCATGGACCAAAACGCCGTCGACACCCTGAAACACCTTATGCACTACTCTGAATTGTGATTGAATGTGTAAAGGTGTTTCCTTGCGATTTGTTAGTCACATTGAGAACTCTGTATGCAACAACCCGTTAGCTTTGCCTGAGCCTTTTGTGTTTTCTATTGTTTTGTCCTTGTCGTCACAGTAGGATGCAGGCTTTTGTCCCACTTTATAATTTCTTTGTATGTACCTATCCTATTGGATTGAGAAATATTGAAATATAAACCTCTGTCCGGCTGGACAAGTTTGTTTAACTAATATAGCACCAACTGGGTCTATATTAATTTTGCCGTCCCTATCCCGATTTCTCTAGGGACCACTGTTGTCAATAATAACATTTAAACATGCAACACATTGGTAAATATAACAGGACCACAACATCAATAAATGCATAAAATAAAAAATCTAAAAGAGAGTAAGAGAGAAAAAGGTTGACAGAAAACAAGATTACTTTGTCCAAAAAACCTTAGCCCCCTCCTAGCGCTTACAGCCAGATGAGAGGGGATGCTCAGTGTAATGCACAGAGCTAAGGGAGCCTGATAGTATGCCACTATTGGCTCGGCGGGCAAAGATAGCCACACTTTGTGCAGAGAAAGTAATAACATGATAACTATCGGCCCTCTGTGGCCAGACAAAAGCTACGCCTTATTTAACCAAAGTCTGACTTTTCCCTAAGTTTCTGAATTACACCCTATATCACACCCAGGCTGTGAGAAACTGGGTGTTTGATGCAGTACCCCCCCCCCCACACTTTTTGTCTGGCTTATAATGCAAGTTTGACTGAGGTGCATTGTGTCCCTGCTAACCACGTTCCCGGTACCAGTGTTCTTTTCCTAAAACTATAACACAATTGGCACAACTTCAGTTACCCCTATAAATCCCCAGTAAATGGTACACCTGGTACGTAGGGGTACTGAAGAGGATCCTCTGGGTCTGCAGCACTGGTTGTGCCACCCCAGGGCCCCCTCACTAAGGCTATGCTCTCTGCCCTTGTAGGCTGCGTGTCTTGGTGCAGGAAAATCCAAAGAGTCGACATGGCACACAGCCCTGTGTGCCATGACAACCATTCACTGCATAAGATATAGGTAAGTCACCCCTACTGCAGGCCTTTATCCCTATGGCAAGGTGCATTATATCCTATGTGAGGGAATATCAGCATGATCAGATATGCCCCTACAATGTGCAGTCTATTGTGAGATGTTGTAAGTGAACAGGGAAGCCATAAAGAGTACATGGGCTGGATATTTATCAACACAAGTTTTCTAGCTCCATGATGGCTTCACAGATTTCTAAGATGTTTAGTACCAAACATCTTGACTTATTAAATCCTCACTGATGCCAGTGTTGTATTTATTAATAAATTCACACAGGAGACCCTTTTAGAGTGTCTGCTGAAATTCAGCAAACACTAGTGGGGTCTTTGGCTGGTTTTCCCCAGCCTGCCAACACCACACTTGCTTCTGACTTCATGGGGGGAGAGCCAGCGCTCTCAGAGGAAAGAGACAATGGTGGAGGTGGGGGTTCTTCACACTTTTTCCTGGACAGGATGGTCTTAGCGGGCGAAAAGCTTCAAAGGAAACACCACCTTTGAAATCCATCCCAGGAAGCCTCAGATAGTTGGGGAGGCCAAGCCCCCTTTCCTGCTCCACTTTTGGTGAGAGGAATGTGGGAGCATTAGTTAGATAAGGATGAGGGTTTTCCCTCTGTCTGCACCACTCCTAGGGTGGGCCAGGCAAGGTAAACCCCTCTCCTCAAATTCCACCTTCTTGAGATGGTGAGAAAGCCTCTTATCAGGGATTGGGTGGTGCCTCTTCCCACAGTAAGTGGTCACTAGATGGTATAAACACCCTAAAAGTAGATAGCCGATTGGCTATTAACTGTCTCTCCTTGTAACACCCCTATATTCAGTACTTAGGTGGCTGCCGAGACCTGGACATCAGATACCAAAGAAGACCAGGACAAAGAAGACCTGCTGCACGAGAAGTGAAGCCCTGCGGCAGAAGAAAAAAAATCCAAACTCTGCCAGCTGCTCCAAGAACTCGACAATGACTGCCTTCTGTGCCATCCTGAACCTGCAAGGTCTCCAAGAACCCTGGAGCACCTACAACCTTTGAGAAATTGCCAAGAAGCTCCCTTATAGTAAAGGTATCACTCCCCTACACACCACAGGCACTGATCCTGTGAAGTCCAGTTTGTTGACTTGCTGCTCCTCGACAACCTCAACACAGCACTGAAGCAAGAAGAGGAGCAACAGCTCTGGAGGGTTAAATCTGCCTCTCCACCAAGTTTGGAGGTACCAGCTGAGGCATACCAATACCAGGGTTATCGGACCCCCAACGGTAAAAACCAAGAAGAGTTCAGTCCGGATGATGAATACAGGCCCCAGCTAGGCCCGCAGGACACAAGGGTTCGCTCTCCTGTAATGGAATCTATAAGGAAGTTGGCACGGAAACTGCAAAGTACAAAGACAAGGTTTATTAACCCTTAAGGGTGGTCCTACAATCCATACAACACTCTTCAGCATTGCATAGAGTAGCACAAAGAACTTGCATACATGGTCCCCTTTTATACACAATAGAGGGGCTCATAAGTGGGCGGACACAACATGAGACTGAGAATAGTACCTTTTATGGTCATTTTCGATACTGAATCAATATATGGGCGGAGCTGACACACTCCTTGAGCCCGCGAAGACATGGTCAAGCAAGGCTAACTGATAACAGATGTGGTCAAGTCTGGGCATGCGCCAGACGGACAAAGGAGCTATTTATAGACTGTTACTAGGCAGATTACAAGAGCAACTAACACAGAGGTTGGACTCTTCTCGTGGTGAGCACGTGGAGACATGACAATGCAAAATGGAGTCCGAACTTCGGTCAACATAACAGAGGAAACATGCTCTAAAGTAAGGGAATTAATGTCTTTAGTAAATGCTTAATCACATCGTTGTTTCAATTTACAACAGACGACCCTTTCAGCATTTACTGAAGACATCCGGTTTGTTAGGATAATCATCATATATATCAATTGTCATCATTTCTTCGACTTCTTTAGCTAAACGTTTCTGATGAGCAACATCGGCAATAGCTTTCTTATCGGGAATACAGAATGATACACATAAGGAACACATTGGACACAGATACAACAAGAAAACAAAACTGCTACAATGATACAGAGACCAGTTAAAACCTTCCACCCCCAGGCAGTGATCAATGCCCAAAACCATCCAGAAAAGGACCAAGTGCCGTTTTCTGTATGTATTTCGGCTGCAATTTTATGCAGTTTGTTAATAGCATTATAGACTGACGGCGTGTGGTCAGGGATAAACACACAACAGCTACTTCCAATAATTTTACAAGCTCCACCTCGATCGGCTAACATAACATCTAATACCATACGATTCTGTAATGCAACAATTCTAGTAATTTGCAATTCTTCCGTAAGATTCCCAAGAGCAGCAGCAGTTTGGTTTGTCACAGCCTCTACCACTCTTGTTAATCTTCGAACCTTCCTACTGTTTAAGGCAGCTCCAACAAAGAAAAACAATCCTAAATTAAAATCAATATACTGTTGCAGACTGGTATCAGTCTGGTCTACATCATCAATTGATAGGGTACGTTTATACCTATTTACAGTCACATTATTCAATAATTTCAAGTCTTTATGATAGGATGCTGGTGCTAAGAATACAGGAGGTAATAGGAATGACACATAGCATACCCCAGACCACCCAGCCGGCAAACGGTAATAACCTTTATTTCCACACACAAAGTACGTATTATGGGAGGCTAAAAAGGTACTATTGTTCAACCCATCGATGTTCAGAACGGTAATACAATCACTAACACCAACAGGAATAAAACCCACACTCTGGACACACAGGTCCGCTTGAGCTTGTGCCACTTGAATCACAAATTTGTCCTTTCCCACGGTGTCTCTAGTGTTCGTGAAGATGTAGGGAATAGATTCATTGTCTGGTCGGTACTCTTCCCATTCCCAAATTGTCCCATTCGCTTGCGGATACCCATTTTTATCCTGGTGACATTCTTTGTTGAGTCTGAAGAGTAATCGTCCCACTGTCGGTTTCCGAGTGGCGAAAAGCAAAGTGTACCATGCTCTACAAGAGCCATTATGAGAGAAAGGAAGTGGTATGAATGGCGTTCCTCCTTTCTTCTGATGGGCTGGCATCATCCCACATATCCAACAGTTCGTAGCGTTCGTAGCAACGTGGGTATGATGCAGCATCTGGATGAAAGTGTTATTCAAATAGGACTGTCGATGCTTCAACTCTTGATACGGTAATGTATAAAAGTAGTGCTCCTCAGGCACCGGAGTTGTCAACACAAGTATTTTTCGAGCGGGAGTTACATCCTCCACAAACCATGTGGTTATCCCAACAATAGCTACTGTCAACATGAACCCTGATGCACAAAGGATTTTCTTTTTCTCCATGTCAAAAAATAAAACCCAATATCTTCCTGAAACTAAAAGTCTGTCAGAACTCTTCCCCTTGGGCAGCGGTCGATTTCTTCACCAACGGGCCAAGACGGGTGTCGCTACACTAATGCAGGGCTGATCCCCCCCCTTGCCTCATTGGCTCTCCGTTTCACTAACCCAAGGGCCGCTCTGACAATATGTCCCGGTACTAGAGAACTCACTTCCTTGGCCTAAGATGATATCGCCTTCCTCCAGGAGTCGCGTGGTCCGGAAAGAGCTCCTCAGTGGCGTTTGGCTCCGCAGCACGGCCTGTCTCTGCGGCCAGGATTTCTCGTTGATCGGTCAGTACAGCAGGTTCCACCAATCCGGGCGGCACTTTCCGACAGTGCAGGGAATGGATCCAATTCTTTCTGTTGGAAACTCGCACAGCCGTCCTCGTTGCAAGGAGGACCTGCTCAGGGCCCACCCATCTCGGTTCCAAGCTGTTCGTCCTGTCGAAGATTTTTACCATCACATGGTCGCCGGGTCGGAGACCATGTCCTTCACCGGTAGACCGATCAGGGAGCCCCTCTCGGACCTGTTGATGAATAGAAACCAAGTTATCCGTTAACTGTGCCAGATAATCGTTCATCATTACACAAGGTACATCGTACACGGCCTTAGGTTTTGGTGGACCCCAAATATTCATTGGGCGACCAAAGACAATCTCGTATGGTGTAAGACCGGTTCGAGAGTGTGGTACCGACCTAATTGACAATAACGCCAGCGGCAAAGCATCTGGCCAAGTCAAAGACGTCGAAGCTTGAATTTTAGCGATCTTGAGCTTCAGTGTACCATTATACTTCTCGACTAGTCCCGCAGACTGAGGGTGAAACACGGCGTGGAACTTCTGGGTGATGCCTAGGCCCTTCAAAACATACTTTATAACATCCGCTACAAAGTGGGGTCCATTGTCACTCCACAGAAGCCTACAAACGCCATATCGAGGGAAGAACTCCTTCAATAGCAGCTTCGCAGTAGTCATTGCAGTATTGTCTTTCGTAGGGTACGCTTCAACCCATTTACTGAAGGCGCAAACCACTACTAGAGCATACTTCAAATTGTTACAGCGCTCAAGCTGGATGTAATCCATCTGCAAAACCTCGAAGGGTGCAGTGGGTGTCACAAATCCTCCTGCTGGAGTTCGGGTACCTTTCCCTGGATTATACCTCAGGCAGATCATACAGGTCTGCACCACCCTCTTTGCCGTGCTAGCAATCTCTGGATGCTCCCAAACTTGGGTAAGCAATTTTACAATTGCAGAAGCTCCAACATGTGCTAGCCCATGTGCCATCTGAACCATAGGTTGTACGAAAGCCGTGGGTAATTTCCATCTATCCATCTGCTTATTTCTCTAGCAGCCCTCATCATCCAGTTCTCCCTCGCTAGCCCATTGTTCCCGCTCTTTATCAGAAGCGGTCCTTTGCATTTCTCGCACTTCCTCCTTCGCATCATGCCATCTTTCCACCTGTGACTTCACCACATACATGACAGTAGCACCGGGCTGCATCGCAGTCTCCCGTGCCACTCGGTCTGCTAACGCATTCCCTTCTCCAACTTTATCAACTACTTTCCTATGGGCGCTACATTTAACGATTGCAATTTTCTTCGGATATGTCAATGCAGTTAAAAGGTTGTGGACTAACTCTCCATGCATTATCTGTACTCCATGTGACGTTAAAAACCCTCTCTCCTTCCAGAGCAGGCCAAAGTCATGCGCTACTCCGAAGGCATAGCGGCTATCTGTATAAACATTCACACATAATCCTGTACTGAGCTCACATGCTCGTGTTAATGCTATCAGTTCCGCTGCTTGAGCTGATTTCTGTGGTATGCGTGCTGTCTCCACTATCGTTTGTAATGTGGTAATTGCATACGCTGCTGAAGTCGTACCATCTGGTAGCTTCAGGCATGATCCATCCACCCACAGTTCTCCATCTACATCTGGAAAGGGCGTGTCCTGGAGATCAATACGACCCTTTGTTTGTTCCTCAGTCACAAGAATACAATCATGCGCTTTCCGTGCTTCGGACTGAGTCTCGGGGTATGGCAACAATGTGGCCGGGTTTAACGTTACGCACCTTTTTAACGTAATATGAGGAGCCAAAAGCGTCAACTCATATCCCGTTAAACGGGCACTAGTCAAATGCTGCGTCTTTGTTTGATTAAGCAGGGCATCAACAGCGTGGGGGACTAACACCAACAACTTATGAGATAACACAATTCCCTCACTTTGGCGTATTGACACAGCTGTCGCCGCCACCGAGCGAAAACACCCCGGTAATGCTCGAGCAACAGGATCAAGTACAGCCGAAAAATATGCACAAGGGCGCTGCTTATCGCCGTGCATCTGTACTAAAACTGATAACGCACATCCATCTTTCTCATGCACATACAACGAAAAAGGTTTTGTATAGTCAGGGGTCCCTAGCACTGGTGCCGAACAAAGGGCCTGTCGTAGCTGTTGAAAAGCAGCGTCACACTCATTAGACCAAGGGATCGGGGTAGGCGTGTCTTTTGTCAAAAGGGCTAATAATGGCTTAGCTATGTGTGAAAACCCCAATATCCACTGCCTACAAAAAGAAACAAGACCCAAAAATGCACGCACATCCTTCTGCGTGGACGGTGTCGGTGTGTCCAGAATTACCTGGATACGGTCTGGTGTGAGTGCACGCCCCTCCTTAGACAAAAGGTGACCCAGATAAGTCACCTTTGGTCTACAGAACTGCAATTTCTTCCGAGATACTTTATGATTGTGGGATGCCAAAAAGGAAAGTAAGGATAACGTACTTTTTTCACACAACTCCAGGGTGTCAGCCGCCAGCAAGATGTCGTCGACATATTGAATGAGGGCGACCCCCTCGAGCAGAACAAAGGAATCCAATTGTCTTTTCAAAGCCTGACTGTAAATGCTAGGGCTTTCTGTGTAGCCCTGAGGGATCCTACAAAAACGGTAAGATCTATTATTCAAAGAAAACCCAAAAAGGTATCGACTATCAGGATGAATGGGAATGGAAAAGAAAGCATTTTTCAAATCAATAACTGAGAACATGGTCGCCGTAGGCGGGACCAAAGTAAGCAACGTCGTGATATCAGAGACCACTGGGTACTGAGGTATCACGATCTTGTTCACTTCTCTCAAATCAATTATAAACCGATAAACTTTGGCATCCGTATCCTTTTTCAAAATGGGGAGAATGGGACTGTTACAGATATTGTAGGGAACTTCCTCTACTACTCCCACTTTGATCAAATCCTGCACAATCTGTATGAGAGCCTCCTCCCCCTCCTGGGAAATACGATACTGTGGGAGGCGTGGTAACACCGCCCCCTCCTGGACACTAATGTGGACCGGCGGAATCACCATTTGTCCCACATCAGTATCCGAAGTGGCCCACAAAGCACGAGGGAGGGTAGCTAACACAGCATCCTCCGCAACCACACACATCCGTTCAGACCGAGGGTAATTATCATTCAGTATCACCCGCACACCAGCAGGGGAGCAGCGGATCGTAGCCCTGAAATGTTTCAACATATCGAGGCCCATAATATTATCCGGTGTGTTCGGGGCAACCAGAAACGGGCAGGGTGCAGAAAAAGAATCAACCTGAAATGTGAGGGGCCGAGAAAGAGGGCTTCGGGAGAGTGTACCATCAAACCCTACCGATGTAACCATTAAGCCAGATGGGGGAGCCCTCGGAACCAATTGTTTAGACAGCGCACTACGTGTCGCTCCTGTATCCACTAGGAACTGATCAGTAGCGCCCAAAACTGCAGCTGATACATAAGGACCCTTCTGATCAACCGGCACCTCAACTGATTCTAACCCCCATCCAACGCATTCCTATGCATGCTGAGAATCATGGTACCCAGACCGATCAATCCCCGACACTTGATACTGGTTCTGGCGATCGAAAACATTGGGTCTATCTCGCTGCTGCCCGGCAGTGTCAAAACGAGCGTGATCGTTAGAATTCCCTCTAAAATTCGAGAAACCCCCTCTACCTCTCGGGCCACCCTGACTATGCCCCTGACGCGAAGCATGCAACGCCGGGCAATCTCTAGCCCAATGTCCCAATTGCTTACAATACGCACATTGATTCCTATTCAAATCAGATCGGCCCGAGGGAGGACCATAAAATCCTCCCCTACCTCTATTAACACCCCGTCGGGGCGGGCCATATACTTGTGCCAACATCACCTTCGTTTTTAGATCTTTCGATTTCTTCTCCTCCTGGCCCTTCGCTTCTTGTTCCTGACGCTCATAATACTGAGCGATAGTCAGGAGGGCCGTCGGGGTCGCGGAGGACCAAGAACTCTCACTCGCTTTTAGACGGGCCGCAACTGCCGGCAATAAATTAGCCACATACTTATCAGCAAAAAGGTGTCGACCCGTCTCATCCGTAAGCGACTGGCCACTAAAGTCATGAAACGTCTCCTCAAAGCGCGTGAAGAAGTCTGCAACTGACTCGTCAACTTTCTGCTTACATGACGCTAACATATTCCAGTCAATCTTTTTAGGGGGGATGATCGTCTTCAGCTTAGTCAGAATAGCAGAGGGGAGATCTAAGATAATCTGTGGTGGTTTCTGTGCGGGCTTCCGGTCCCTATCCTCATCTTCAAGCTCAGACCATCGAGCCTTAAAAGCAGCTATATCGTCCACCTTTCGAACAGAGCGCCACATATCCGGTGGTAGAATAAGACCAAAGAACAGGTCTATATCCGCTAAGGTCATAACGCAAGAATTCAAGCCCCCCTCGACTTCTTCGTAAAAGGCCGCTGGATTCTTACGGGGATCAGGTAGTGCATTCTTCAATGCCATAACATCAGCTCTATGCCACGGAGTATAAACCCAATTATACACAAAATATCCCTTAGCATCAGCAGAGGTGATGTCCGAGCTAGTCCCCGCTCCTTTAGGAGGAACATACAAAGGCGCCGCCTCTCGCATTGGCTTAGCATGCACTAGGTCGCTCTTATCTGACTGGGAGGTGGATGAATGGCCCTCTGCGGTACACGAATCCGACTGCTTCTCCTCCTCCGCTCGCTGGCGCGCTTTTTCTTTAAGATTCAGCATCGCGTCCCGCAATGCGAACAGCCGCCGTGCCGTATCAGGCGCCTTAGAGGAAGAGAAAACACCGTTACGCAATGCTTTAGCATCCGACACCACATCGTCAGGCTCAAAGACACTGGAATATTTCCGGAAAGCGGCAATCACTTCATCAGCGAAATGGCCCAAAAAATACAATTTCTCTCTATCCTGCCACAGCCCCCAAGTATGGAACAATTCATCCAGGGACACCTTGCCCTTGAGTGCACGGAAAGAAACTTGCCGAAGCTCAGCCATTCGCTCAGCTGGTAACATGGACCGCGTATCTACCTTACCCGGAACCGGGTCAGAATCTTGTGGCCTCGGGGCAGATGCGCCAACATAAGGGGGCGGAGAGCGATCTAGTAAATAAAAATCATCATCAATATTATTAATGACAGGATAAAGTGGCTGCCGAACAGCATATTGACCCGAGACTTGCAGCCTACGCTCTTTCTCTTGCCTCTCCGTATGTTCTCTTTCCTCCCGACGCTTCGCTTCCTGTGCTCGCACATGATCATTCTTCCGTTGTTCTTTATCAAACAGCGCTTTCTCACGTTTCTCCCGCTCACGCACTTCCTTCACCCACAACCGCACACACTCAAACATATCCTGACGAGCACGCCGCTTACACATACACTGTTCCACATACTCAATCTTACGCATATCAAATGATCCATACAAAGGCCATCGTAACTCAGGATCCTTCTTAGTATATTTCCTCCATACTGTGCTGTACATTATGGAAGAAAGACCATGCTTCACATACATATCCCTATTAGGAGTCCCCTCTGGGGGAGCCGGAGCAGATTCCTCGAGGTTCAACCGGTTTCCAAAGCAGCAGCACCACTTACGGAGTGCGCTAAAAGCAGGCATGCTCAGAAAATAATGCAAAATATGCAATATTATAAAGAAAATGGCACTTAATCGTTGCGCCGTTCAAAGTTACACCGCTCCGGAGAAATCTCTCCACATTACCTGCCTATATGTGTTGCAACGCATATATTTTCACAATAACAAATACAAAATATGACCAGTCATTACAAATCAAAACTCAAATAGCCAGACCAGGCCTCAAAAACTCGGAGCAAGTACCGTACAACGGTTCTTACCAATCAAGAGTCCAGATTCCAACTGCCAAGCTCCAAAATCGCCCAAACGGCTTTCACGGCAGGACCGACAGAAGAGGTCTCAGTCGAGGACCGGCGCCACCCAGACGGTCAGCTCGGAAGGGAAGGAAGAAAAACCTCGGGATGCCAGGGCTAAAACGCCGCTGGCAGTGATCACATCCCCGGCCAAATTCCTCACCTTCGTCGCGACCAGTCCTTCGAGCATCCGAGTCGCCGATGAGCCCCACGTGACGGGCGCCAATTGATGAATACAGGCCCCAGCTAGGCCCGCAGGACACAAGGGTTCGCTCTCCTGTAATGGAATCTATAAGGAAGTTGGCACGGAAACTGCAAAGTACAAAGACAAGGTTTATTAACCCTTAAGGGTGGTCCTACAATCCATACAAAACTCTTCAGCATTGCATAGAGTAGCACAAAGAACTTGCATACATGGTCCCCTTTTATACACAATAGAGGGGCTCATAAGTGGGCGGACACAACATGAGACTGAGAATAGTACCTTTTATGGTCATTTTCGATACTGAATCAATATATGGGCGGAGCTGACACACTCCTTGAGCCCGCGAAGACATGGTCAAGCAAGGCTAACTGATAACAGATGTGGTCAAGTCTGGGCATGCGCCAGACGGACAAAGGAGCTATTTATAGACTGTTACTAGGCAGATTACAAGAGCAACTAACACAGAGGTTGGACTCTTCTCGTGGTGAGCACGTGGAGACATGACAATGCAAAATGGAGTCTGAACTTCGGTCAACATAACAGAGGAAACATGCTCTAAAGTAAGGGAATTAATGTCTTTAGTAAATGCTTAATCACATCGTTGTTTCAATTTACAACACGGACTCCCAAAGCACCAGAAGCAAACACCCATTGAGGGACGTTGAGACACCCGAGACCCATTTCCTGAGTGGCCCAGCTGTCTCGATCTCCTCTACAAGTTGCCTGCTCCGGACCGCTAGGAACCTAAAGACGCACAATGACCTGTTTCCTCTACACCCTGCCACAGCACTGACTAGTCAACATTACTCCTATGGTCCCTAGGCCCTTGTGATCTCCTCCTTCCAATGAGACCCACCGGACTTACCTGTAAGTCTACCTGTGCAGTGCATTTTCATGTGGCCCACCTTCATATTTGCGCACCAGTTTCCAAGTTCCTCAGCCCTCTGCTCCCGCCTGATCCGGGATGCTTATGAACTTCTGCTGGAACTTTGGATCTGGTCCCGACATTGTCCAAAAACAAGAAGGTGAACTTTGTGAAATCATTGCCTGATCTTATATGCATTTTCCTCTTTCTCCCCATTGTTTCCTATGGTGCATAATTGTGCACAAAAGCGATATATTTTCCAAACTTTGAAAAATTGTAACTCAAAAGGTACTTACGTTAGAACTGTGTTCTTGGTCTTAAGAAATACATAAAAATTAACTATTGGTCTCAGATTTATTCTCGAGTGTGTCTCATTTATTGCCTCTGTGAGTACAACAAATGCTTAGCACTACCCTCTGATAAGCCTAACTGCTCGTCCACACTAGCACAAAAAGATCATTAGAATGATCTCCTTTTATCTTTGTGTACCATTTGGGGATTCTCTGGACTCTCTGCACAGTGTACTTCTTTGTAGTACACTATAAAGACAGCCAGCTTCCTACACAGGCGTAGTACATTCCGACTGCTTGACGACCAGTGGTCCAGGTGCAAAAATCCACCTTTTCACTTATTTTAGGTACTCCCAGTATTGAGAAACCCTGGAAGTCTCTAAGAAAACCAATTTGACTAAAAAATAAGATTGAGGTGGGGATTCCATATAACACACCAAGGATTTGGGGTGTACTGTTGTGTCACGCCTAACTGTTCAAGCTAAAAAGTAACCCTATGTAACACACCAGGGGTCAGGGGTGTACTGTTGTCACGCCCGACTGTTCAAGCTAAAAGGTGACCCTATATAGCACATCCAGGGTCAGGAGTACTGCTGTGTTAAATCCAACTGTTCACGCTAAAAACTGTAGCTACCTTCACCTTTCTCTAGCGTGTTGACTAGGATAAATATTATCTACCCAAATTTATATTGTTTGCCATACGCCACATGCTGGGACTAAGGATCAGATGTAGTCTCTTACCCTTGTGATGGCGGACCACAGATGGACCTCCGCCCGTGGATTCAGCAGAACTTCTAATCAATTATGGTGTCTGCTCACTGATCTTGTTTGCATAGATGTGAATCCGTTCGGGCAGTGTTCCTTGTTCTTCGACAGCAGTTGGGTTTGATAAACCTATCTCTCCTGGCTGGCTGAACCAAAATGTTGCCTGGATATGAATTTACCTTAAAGAAATGAAAAGACAAGCGGCGTTTGGCAAAACAGGAACAAGTTGGTTGAACTAAACACATTAAACACAGCGGCCGGGAAAGTTGCAACAGAATGTGTCTGAGGAAAGTCTCTAAGTGTGCAAAGTTTTGGCTGGTATATACATTTTGTGAGGTATTAGAAAGAAATTTCAGCATTCCTGAAAAGCATCTCAGTCATAAATTAACAAGTTTTGTCATCGGATAGGGACACAGTTGGATCTCGATTTCGGGGAGAGCTAGTTTGGGCCTGTGTGTATGTGTCCAGCATTAGGCATGCGCGACCACTACATGTGGTTTGTATGTCATGTCCTAATGAGCTGAATGTTCCCATCTACATGTGGTATCTAGCTCTGTGGTATTTTGGGGAAATGCGAACCTTTGGCCAAGCGTGTTTTATTGGGGGCAATTTCCTCAGAAAGGATTGTGGTGCAACTATCTATTTGTGGGATCGATCAGGGTTTTCCCTGGGTGCACGTTTTCTTTAGGTTAAGAGATAGCCCACCTGTAACCTGTCATTAGATAGGCGTGGGTCGCAGGACCTGCCTGATCACGTATCTCTGACTCAGGGTTGATGGGTAGGTCACCCTGGGTAAATCCAACAGCAATGTTACGAGTTCATTGGAACTCCTACAAATATTATGGCAGATCCTGGTATTATTTTTATTGACATTCTATACATTGTGCGTGCACTTGTAATAGGTAACCTTCACATTGTCTTTACTGATAAAGACACAATTATGCTTGTCTAGGTCATAGCATAAATCAACATTATTTTTTACTGGTAACAACATTGTATTTCGTGCATGGATTATGATATACATTGACATTGCTACTGCTGGTATCGACACTGTTGTGCGGGCATAGATTATGACATAAATTGATATTGCATTCATGGGTATTGACATTGTTATGCTGACACGGGTAATGGCATACATTGACATCGCATTTATTGGTATTGCTATTGTTGGGCCTGCAGAAATGGAATTCATTGATATAGTATTTACTTCTAAACGCCTGCTTTCCTTAACAGCCACTGAGCAAACCGAATTTTTACATTTTTACTGACTACTGTGTTATTATTTTTGTATTTAGAGTGTTAGTGCTTATATGTAAAATGCCTGCCTTTCATAGCAGTCAATGAGCAAACTGATTTTTATATTGTTGTACTGTTTTAAATATACTTTTTATGATTGTAAATTCAATCGAAATAAAGATAAAGTTGGATATCGTATTTACCCATTCCAGCATGCCCTTTTATTTTTAATTATCTTTATTGGATTTTAAATGCAAACAAAAAAGCATTTAACAATTGCATAGTATCAACTAATCGCATCACCCAATCTCAAAAGGTAGTATCTGCACAAGGCGGCTGAGTCATCACATGCAATAGCAGAACAACAACCACATTGGGTGTAGGACCTACCCATGTGGGGACCGAGATAGGGAGAGGACGCTCATCAGTGGCGGGTTAGGGAGAGAGATCGGTGAGTAGTGTCTTGTTCTACGGTGTGTACGAGCAAAAGGGCAGTCAAATATCTTTTGGGCGTGATGTGGGGGGTTGCAGGTTGGCATAGTCCTCCCCTACACTCTCACATTGGCTCATATTCTCCAGCCATCTTAAAGGGGTGGGTGGTCTGACACTTCCCCCAACGTAGAGCAATCTCCCTCTCACCCACTAACAATGCCTTGGAAACAAGGTTGTGGAATGGGAGGGGTACATTTTCTGTATAGTCCAGTAGGGCAACCAGGGGGTCCGGTCTCATTACTTTTTCGATCATGGGGGATAGGTGCGTGTATACAGCTACCCAGTAGGCAGCCACTACCAGGCATGCCCAAGTTAGATGTGCTCCAGGAGCATGCCATTTCAGACATCTGTCAGACCTTGTATGATCAAATTTGGCGATATCTAATGGGGAGTGGTAATATCGGTGTATGTATTTGAAATGTATTAGTTTATGCCTTTGTTTGATGGAGATGCTCTGTATTTGCACACACAGCAGTAATTCCAGATCTTATCCGTGTGCAAGCCCCCCAGCTCTGCCTCCCAGATCACCCGCACCAGCGCAGTTGTATCCGGTTTCAGGGCCATACATGAGTGATAAAGTCTAGATGTTATGTGTCCTCCGTCCGTGGCTGTAACCACCATTGTGAGGGGTGGGAAACCATCAGAGCAAATAGGAGGGTATAAGGGACCGTAAGGTATTTCTGGAGTCTCCAAAAAATAAAGAATGGGAATGGGAAAAGCTCTGATTTTGCCTAATTAATACGGGGTCCTGAAAGGTCTCTGTATCTCTCTATCTCCTACATGATTGGGGGAAAATTGTCTTGTGGGTTCCTGCATATAGAGATAACAATAGAGGGCCGTGTGTGAGTTGTAGCCCGTGGTGTGAGTGAGTGCCGCGGACTATTGGGTCCATTGCGATTATGAAAAGGAGGGCGTCAGCAGGCAGCCCTTCCTGGTGCCCCATTGTATAGGGAATGCGTTAATAAGTGCACCATTCATTCAGAGGTGTGTCATTGGTTTAGTATATACGAACATGATTAAGGCAAGAAACGGGGGATATATCCAATTTATCGAGACAGCTCTCAGAAAAGGCCATTCGAGTGAATTGAATGCCTTCTCGGCATCTAACACAGCTACAACCGCTGGCATAGCAGGGGCGACTTTATTGAGCAAAGCGAATATGGGGCGGAGATTGACTGAGGTCTAGCGATGTGGCAAGAAGCCAGACTGGGCTGGAGAGATGATCTACTCCATCAGCAGAATGAGTCTAGTGGCGAATATTTTTGCTAAAATTTTATTATCTAAGTTTAGCAAGGATAGGTGACAGTAAGAGGCACAACGACTAGGGTCCTTACCAGATTTTAGCAGGATCAGCAAGACTGCCTCGCGGGGTGTGGGTGGTAACGCGCCAGTTCTTAATGATTTATTGTATAGTGTAAGAAGCTGCGGAGCAAGTTTTGCGATGATTCTGCACATATACAGAACTATGCTCAGGAAAACAGGACCTCAGTTAATAGGTGGTGTACCAACCTACCACATCCGTACCCAAAATCCCAAACCAACTAGCTATAGTGTCTCATTCGTTCTCCATCTACAGTGAAGCTACCAATGATTAGACAACCCAGAACTCGTCACTCTATCTTGGGAATCACGGGAGCCAGACACTCTTTCGCTTAGCCAGTCATACTTCTCCACAATGAGAGTAATCAGAGATGCAGTATAGTTTAAAATGTTTATTTCAACTAATGCACTCTATGGTGTAGTACACGAGCCAATACTAGCAGCAGAATGCATAAACACAATATAGTCATCATTGTTACAATACCATAGAATGCAAACAGGGATGTCATGTTATAAAAAACAGTGGGAAAAAGGACTGAACGACCTAACCACCCTCCCAGTGACAAGAAATAGTTTATTATAAAACAGAAGACCTCTGCGCTATGTCAGTAGACCCCCAAACCTCAAGGCCTAGATGCAATGTTCACATTGCAGGACAAACACACCTTACTCTCTGGAAAGGTGTGTCTTCGAGTGTGTAAAAACAGGTATGCGGTTGGAATATAAAGTACATGATTTCCAGGAGTGCAGCTGTGTGTAGCATGTTATCTCTAAGTGCAAGGGGCTGATCAGAACAGAATAACAAGGGGCATTATTGTTTAACCTTGAACATCGTGTGCAGACTAAACCTCAGAGCACAGTAAAGAACTTGCAAGGTAGACAGTTCTCATGTGAAAGGGACACAAACAAAGTCTTGTGAAATATATGCTTGCATTGTTGTGCGCAAAAGCAGCCTCATAGTAGCGAAGCTCATGCCAACTTAGCAAATGTCGACAATGGACATATAAGCCTTACTACACCCTCTCCCTGATATGGCCATCATATGTAGACTCAACAAGAAAACATAGTTCAAAAAGCGTGAGCAGATATTAATAGGCGTGTTCATAAAATCAGAAAAATGCAAAAATGAAAGTCTGTGCAAAAAAAAAAACAAGTCCTGAAAGAAGTCAAAAGACGAGAAATAAAGGAGAAAGTCATAGTAAAAAAAATCGTTGAAAACAAAGCATCCCGAAACCCAGTCGATGTCCACTGGCAAATGTACCTGATTAATCCATCAAGGTGTAAGTGCAAAAGAATGCAACACCCTCCAGAAGGACATCGTTTTGGTTGGTGGAAAAATTAGATGCCATCCAATTGAGCAAACTGAAAGAACAAGAATGTTCTTCATAATCAGGTGCCTCCATTAACATTGCTGGATAACTTGTGTGATATTCAATGTAACTCTGTAGTAGGAGATTCTGTGAAGCCTCTCAGAGTGGAGAAGTGTGGCTCAATGGTTAGAGCGACAGACCCTGATGCAGAGATCTGGCCCGGACCAGGGTTCAATTCCCGCCTCGGCGGGTCTTGGGCTCAATTTCCCCGGACCCGATAATTCTCGCCTCAGTGCCTATTCTAATCATGGGTCCCACTCTGCAACTCTGGGCAATAGCTTGCTTAATCGCCCCAACAGTGCTAGGATGCCTGGCTTCACCTTGGCGGTGCCCAGGAGTGAGCACTTCACAGGGAAAGGCCAGGAAGGGTTCCACAGCAGTATGTGCACAGCGCCTGAGAGACCCTTTCGGGGGTGTGTGGAGCGCTATATAAATGCACTACATTTACATATCCCATTGTGCCAAAATTCCAAGTGCAGCAGCACGCGCCATCAAGCCAATCCCACTACACTCCTGCTCATGAGCAACTAAGGGGCCCATTAGCCAATCGAAATCCGGGACTGGACATGAGGTGTTGGTGAGACATAATTCCAATGCCCACGTAAAGTCACTGCGGAGGCACGAAAACACAGGTTGCACACAAGTAAAGTAAGCAAAACGGAATGATAATCCATAAGACACACTGAGTGTTACAAGAGGCAGTGTACCGAAGCATTCATACATCCGGTCACGAAGCAGTTGCAGCCGGCCTGGCCTGCGCAGTACTACAAGAGGAGCAACCATTGCATAGCAGGCACAACAGAAGCAGGATTCCCGCTGCCAATGCCAATAGTAACGGAAAACTGCCAAAGACGCTGGAAAAGATAGAATGAATGAATGCAGGTATCACACCAAATATAGTCTGAAAAGAAGACACGAGGCCAGAACACACATGTTTAAAAAAATGAGCCAGGCCTTGAGTATTCGACACATTGAATATGCGATGAATCAACTCCCCAAAATGTAGTGGGAGGTTAGTATTTAAAAGTGTTTGAATCTCAGTGGCCGCACTGGCCACCTGGAGCGTGAATGTTTCACATGAGGAAGTCAATGCAACTTCTTATTGCGTTACAAGCGCCTTTAATCTGCTTAGCTTGTTGAAATCTGCCTTCAAAGTTGGTATTGAAGGCCACACTGAACTATCCAGCGGCCCATGCGGGGGTGGAAAAAGCACATTATTGCAATAAATTACGCGCTGGGAAACCATGACAATTAAAGGAATGCCACCAAGCAAGCTGCAGCATTTTTGGTTATTTAAAATAAGATAGCTACCGTTAGTAAGCAGTGTGAACGTGGGAATTATGGCGGGCACTGGTTTACCTTTTAAAACACACGCGAGATTCGGAGTTGAAAGATTCCACGCTCCGTGCAACTGTATGTTTTTACATACCAGGGAATGTGCCACAGTGGAATCACAATCCTCCCCGGTAAGATAAACCTCGGTGTTGTCCCTCAAACATCGATAAGTGAAAGGCAAAAACCACAGTTCATGTAAAAAAGCACTTCCAAGGGGTTCAAAACGGCCCACAGGGTAATGCTTCATACAAGAAGTAAACTGAAACAGAGAGAAAGGTATAAACATATAACCCCATGGATTAACCAAACAGCAGAATCCGATTCCACTACAGAAAAGGGCAAAGGGTCTATTTATTCAATGGGCAAAAGAGTGAAAGTTGCATCTTTCATGGACATAAATTGCTGCTTGTCTGTCAAGTTAAACAGAAAAAACAAAGCAGTTGCATTTAAAAAATCCCATGGCACTTTTCCCATTTTCAATGTTTGCAAAGTCCATGCAAATTGCATCACTGAACGCAATAGATTTTGACCATGATATAACAGAGACACATCTTCTTGCACAATGTCAATAACCGAGGAAACAATATTATCTAATGTATAAATGCGGGAAGACAGTGTATTAATGCGGTTGTCGACAACAGCTAAAAAAAATTCCAAGTTTGCCTGGTCTATTTCACGCAAACGCGATGCTGCTTCTATTTGAGACAGTTTCCAAACTTCATTGTAAGCGGCATATATCCATCTTTTTGTTCTAGGAGCTCTCGGTACTAAGACAAAATCGGCCAAATTTATATTATTGGACAGTAAAGATAAATGTTGTTGAACAGACAAAAGTGTCGAGTGCTGTAACCATTGTTGATACAATTTACCAACAGAGTAGGTTAAATCAGAGCACGAAGTAGGGCCTCAGAGCCTCACACCTGCCAGTCTTTAGAACCCCAAATTGATTTCAGATCAATTGTTTCCTTCCAATGGTCATAACCTTTTATGGACAGATCCTGGAGGAAGGAAGAAGAATATATTAATTTACTATGTGTTAACATGAGTTTCTGAGAGGAGGGGCTATTTAATCTGAAATAGAATGATTCCGGATTTGATTTATCAAAATCTGTAAAGTATGTAATCTTTTTCTTAAGAGTTTTCGAGCTGCCTTTTACTGATGTAGGGCAATGTTCCCACTGAGTATAATTTACGACAGGACGTATTGTATTAGTCTTGTGTATGAAATGATGCCCATAATATTGATAACAGAAGATGTCAGCATAATTTCCAGAATTCATATACAAGTGTTCAGCATTAAAAGCAGCATAATATTTTAAATCTGAAAACAAAGCTTGAATAGCATGCACATCCCAATCATCAGAACAAATGTCTTGTGTGACCACATCACCCATAGAGACTCTAAAGATATACGGTACGTTAATCAGCACTGTCGGACCGTGATCTTGGAAATTCACTTTATCCCAAACGATACCATCCGAAACTGGGAACGCTGAAATGTTAAAAAGAGTCTGGTCACGCTTCATGATGTGTGAAGATGAATGGGGGGCCAAAATACCATCGACAAAGTTCACAGCAGAGCATTCAGGCAAGTAGTGACCATTGATGAGTAGAAAAAATACAGTTATAAAACCAATGGACATAAAAAGAAAAATCAAAATTAGTATCAACCAGATGTATGTCCCTGGAGGAACCAAATAAGTCTGTGGATAATTTAGTCAGGTCCCCTGAGGAGGCGGAGGAAGAGTCAAATGAAAATCTGCCATGGTGCAAAGGAGTATCCGGCAAATCCTGCAAAGATTCACTTGTGGGATATGTGTATTCAGCATCTGCGTTACCGGAGGAAACAGGAGAGACAGTAGAATGATCAACAACAGTGTCCATCTCGATGACAGTGTTGGGTGGCAAATTGGATGTTATATTTTCTCGAGTTCTTGAAATTGTTGGACACGAAACAGCAGGTGTCACACTATTCAGAATCGGCCAGATGTTGTAACTTGACATTGTCCATTGAGATGTATCTGTTGTCTTTGCAACCTAGAAGAGGAGGTAAAATTATTGTTTGAGTACCCTTCAGGCCAAGCACTGGAACCGGTGCACGATAAGAGGAACCAAATTCTTTTTTGTTCTCCACCTTTTCTCGGACCAGATCTCCAACTTTAGGAAGCCAGCCGACCACCGGATTCAATAGTGCTGCGTCAGTTCTGAAGACAAATGTTCAGTAGCAAGGCAGGCATGGGTCTCTTGTAGATTCTGTAACATAGCAGAATGATTATCTATGTCAAAGGTTGCGGCAGCCACCGCAACGTCTAGACCATCAAGGTCTGGCACAAACATTTTGATGCCAAAGAGCATTTCGTATGGGTCCGCCCACCCAGAGGTCTTCTAGGGAGATTTTTAAGTGCACGTTGGACACCATACAAATGGGCTAACCAGTTCCTGCCAGTACCAAAGACTCTAGCTGTCAAGGATTGCTTTAAGTCACGGTTCATTCGCTCCACAATTGAGTTGCCCTCAAGCCTGTATGGAGACGAAAATTGCACCAGCATCCCCAAAGACTTCATTGCATCCTTGCGCGCCTTAGAGGCGAAAGCTGGACCTTGGTCAGAATGAAAGGTGTGCCACAGGCAAAAATCCCTACAAAGACACGCAAATCCCGGATGATAGTTTGAGCGTCACACCTAAAGGAAACTGGTGCATGAATCCACTGCAACTAAAATATATTTATATGCAGTATCTGAAGAAAAAGGACAGCAGTGATCAAGATACACACAAGCAAAAGGGCGATTAGCAATGCTAAGCGGTCTTTGTGGTGGACGTGTTACCACAGAAGGCTTGATTTGCTGACAGATGTCACAAGAAAGCACATAATTGCAGGTCTGTTTATATAAACCACGCCACCAATAACGTTGCTGCAAAATAGAAACTATAGCAGATACTCCAACATGTGCCGAGGCCATGCCTTCCTGTGCGGTTTTGATTAAAGTGTGTCTGCAGTCCGCGTTGGGAATTAGCCGATCTCCAACGTCTGGTATTCTAGCAAAAGGAACTTGTTCGGGAGTTAACTGATAAGAATATTTCGAAGGGAAACCCTGCGGGTAATTAAAGCCCTCCTTTGTTGCAGCTATAGCTGCCAAAATTTCATTATCAATCTTCGTCATGGATCTAGTAACGGCTGCTAAAGAACATGTGGCTACTGCAGATTTGGCTGCTTCATCAGCCAAACCATTCCCAACAGCATGTGCTCCGACACACTGATGGCCAAGAGTATGTATAACATGTGTGAGTGGCAAACGTTGTTTAAGATCTGCCACTCGAGCCCAAAGCGTTTTATGCTTAATTGTGCTGCCTTTAGATTCTCAATAATCATTTTGAGACCAGAAGAATAAGTTGTCATTGAAAGACTGAACACAGTAATAAGAGTCGCAACGTTTGGATCAGCAAACTCGAGAGCAAGAACTAAGGCATGCAGCTCAGCCAATTGAGCAGTACAGTCTCCCAGTGCCTGAGTGTGGACTATGGAAGATTTGAATTCTCCATTCACCATTGTACCGGCAACTATAGCACAAGCTGCTGAGTAAGCATGTTTAGAATCTATGGCCGGTTACTCCGAACCATCGGTGTAAATAATACACACGTAGTCTTCCAAAGGAAGTAAAGACAAAGGAGGTGGATGAACATGTTCATACTGCAAGAACTCCTGTGTCTGAAGAGAGGCGTCAAAGATAAAAGTGACATCCGGGATATCAAAGAAGTAGCCCATTGTATCCAAAGGGGATGTAAAGCTTTTGAGTTTGACACACTTGCCTTTGTAACTGCTTCTAAGGCAGGGTAAGGTGTAACCACCAAAATGCGTTTTCCCTGTACAATGGTGCGTGCCTTCAGGACCGCCATTTGCACAGCCGTCAAAACTTTCTCAACAGTTGAAAACGCCATTTCGGCCGAAGTGTACAAATGTGATTTGTATCCATATGGTACTGTGTCTCCTTCATTATATGTCAAGTAAGTGAAACCCACCGCGCCTGGTACGATTCGTATCACCAGGTTAGTGTGGTTATCATGCGTCAACAAGTATTTAGACTCAAGCAAGTCAGATTGCAAAGAAAGCAAAATAGCGGAATGTTCCGGTAACCAGCTGGCTTTTGAAAATGTAGGTTGTATCAAGGCATAAAGCGGCTTGATACGCTGGGCATATTCGGGAATATAAGACCGAACGAAGTTTAAATATACCAACAAGGATTGAAGTTTTTTCAGTGTGGTTGGAGATTGCAACCGTGCGCATTTCTCCAGAAAATGAGGAGCTTTGCCTCGACCTTCATTGTTGAGCTCATAGCCCAAGAAGAGCACCGCATAACAAGCGATGTGAGACTTGGCAAAATTAAACTTGTAACCGTAGTCTGCAAAGTGCAGAATTATGCGGTTAACTCAGCACAGATGCGGCCATAATTCGTCGTTCGTGAGGTAGATATCATCAACATACGAATATGCATCTGGATCTATGCTGTCTAACAGAGAGACAACACGTGCAGCGAATACACCGGGTTGTTTTTATACCCCATAGGCAAGCACCAGTATTTTTTCTGTTTTCCACCGGTCGTGAATGCGGTCCAATGACTGCATTCAGGGGACAGATTGTGGCTGTAAAAACCATTGGAAATATCAAGTGTCGTTTTGTATTTTTTACGAACTATGCTGTCCACTAGGGCAGAACTATGGGTATTCTGTACCGCAAAGGTCCGGCAATGGGAGTTCAAATGCTGGTAATCAAAAACTATGTGGTACGACCCATCGGGTTTGGATACAGTAAAGAGCAGATTATTCATTGGCGATAAACATGTTTCAATCCCTCCTTGATATTCCAACTGAGTGAGAATATCAGCGACAGGACCTTTTGCTTCCCGTCGAATTGGATATTGGGGTTGTGGTTGAGGCATCGACCATAATGAAATATCATGTGCCGGTGAATTTTTATCCCAACCTACCTGATTACGGTACACAGCCGGCACCAGGACCAAAGCCCACTTAGCTGCAAAAGCCTCTGCATGCTCCTTGGGAACGTAACATGAAAAACTAGGAAGTATCACGTCCTCCCCGCGAGCCGCGGCCAGAACAAAAGGTGAGGGCCTGTCGGCTTCCGCTAGCAAAATGTCATAGGAAGCAGTCAGATTCTCCCCAAAAATCACAGTGATTACATGCTCAATGTGACCTTCTATACAAAAAACTATTTCGTACAGTTGATCCTGGGGGGCCACCCATGTGTCGGCTGTCTCCACAGTAATGAATGTTTCAGTTGCTGTCACTTTCAGACAAGGACGCAGTGCCTCCCGCACTATGGTAACTTCCGCTGCACTGTCAAGGAGGGTTACCGCCCAAGTCCAATCCAGTAGTCGTGTTCTCACAGTCTGAGGCATATCTCGCTGCTAAAGCGGCAACTTTTTTATTTTGAAAAGGGGCACGGAAAGGTGGTTGCTCTTCCTTCTTCCCCTTGCCGTCAAATTGACGAGGTTGATCACGTTCCCTTGGAAGCTGTTGACTCTTGCCACGATCCTGACGATCCCCACCCCCAGCTTGTGAGCTGGATGTGTCCTGTGAAGAACATGGAGAACGCTGATCAGGGACTTGAAATCTATCTGGAGTCTTAATTTTCGTGCGGTCGCGCAAGTCATAAGTACGCTCAGAAGATCCATGTGTTGGGGAACTTGCACGCGACCCCTGTTTCTGTTGTTGCTGTTGTGGTTGCCCCTTTTTCTTATTTCTCCAGTTCCTTTTAGAAAAGACTGGGCGTCCATCTGTGTCAGATGGCACTATAGGCTGAGCCTGTGTTTGTGATCGATTATAAGGTTTGTTTCCCACACTATTGCGGCCAATGGTCTTATAAGCCTGTGCAATAATTTTGGGTAATTTGCGTGGTTTGTCTAGTTCAGGGACTTCTGCCAAGCTGTTAGCGACTTGAAAGCACGCAGCATCGCCCTTGACATTGGCAAGAATCATATCAGCCATCACGTTGAATACTCCCACCAGACGCATTCCCAGTTCCACAGCCGATTCCGCGCAATGTTCATCTTGAACACGCTTTATCACTGAGTGGAGGACAGTCATAGATGGTGTGCCAAAACACTTTGAATATGCAGCTGCAAACATCTTTCTCCAAGTATTACAATCAGCTAATTCGGGAATCAAATCCTTAGGCAAACTAATAGTCAAAATTCTGTGTTTTTCTCCAGGAGAGGTATTCGGAAAAACAGTCTCAAGCTGTCCAAATTTCTCGGCAAGCCAATAAGGCATTTCATGCTTATTTGTCGGTCGCTTGCCCATTACAGAATTAACCATAACAGGACTGATAGTCACCCCACCAGCCCCTGCAGGCTGTGCTACAACCCCAGGTGGAGCCACCTGGAAAGTACGTGATACGAACAACTGTATAACAGCTCTATGTACACGAATTAAAGAAGTATGCAACACCTGCAGCTCATCGAGCGTAGCTGTCGTTAACCCACGCGGGTGCGGTGCATACCCAGCTAACAACGGCAATGCGGCCTATTCAATTGATAAAGGACCCAAATGGACAGGCGTATATGTGTGAGGAAGGGCTCCGTTAAACCTAATTCGGTGTTGCCAAGCTGATAGCGGATCCTCTAGGGTTCGATAGGGACGATACACGACCGGAACAGCCGCGGCGGTGTATTCATGAAACAGATTGTCATCTGCCTCAACCGCCGGAAAGGTGACCCAAGAATAAAAGACTTCGAACGGATACGCAGGATATGCTTTAACTACAAAAATCAAAGACACCCCCCCCTCCCCATCAGGGACTCCACAATTCCTTAAGAATTCCCTGAGCGGGGCACGATTGTGTGCGGCAATGTTATGCCCCATCACGAAAGTAGGCTGTACAACTGAACATCAGGCAGCACAACAACAGCCTATAAGAGAGAGTAACCTTTTTTATATAACTTCAAGCTTGAAAGAACCTATAAAAACTTCAATATAGGAGGTTGTCCCATAAGAGCCACCTCCGGAGGCAGTCCCATCAGAGCCACCTCCGGAGGCAGATGTGAGGGTATCAGGGACAAGCACAAGCACTACTCAAGGGTCTCGCAGATAAGAACCAGACCAAACGTTGGTGGCGCCATGTTGCAGGGATTCTGCATCAGTGGCAGTGCATCCATTAGGGCGCGGAGGTGTTGCCCCACAAGCCACCCATGCCCGCAGCTCCCTCAGCATCTCTTAACTTAAGTAAACTCTCAGTTTACTTAAGTTCAGAGGTGCTGAGGGAGAACTGACAATCATGTCAGTCAGCATGACGTCAGACCGCCCACCCCCTTCAGAGTTGGAAGGGGGTGGGCGGTCCAGCATCATGTTGACTGACCTGCATGTCGGACCAGGGGCAGGCAGCAGCACAAGTGCGCATGACTGGTGAAGGTCAGCAAATGTTTCCGACCAGCCCAGTCATGCGCACTAGTGTCTGCTCAGGCTGGCGGCTGCGTATTAGGAGAGCGAGGGTTGATCAAAGGCTCAAACCTCGGTCTCCTAATGGGCAGGCGGGCGGCGAGTATCCCTGCTAAGCCAATCCTGGCGCTGCTGGAGCAGCGCCAGGATTGGCTGAGAGGGGTTGTCAGCAGTGACGCGGCTGTTCCTGTAGGCGCCAAAGGGACCCTGGAGCAGAGGCGGCGTGGACTTGGGCGGTCAGGTAAGTTTTTATTTTAAAACTCCCCCAGCCCCCACCCCCCGCGAGTATTGTGAGCTGCTACTGTTCCTCCCTCCTTCTCTCCATCTCCCTCCCTCCTTCTCCCTCTTTCACCTCTCTTCAAGCTCCACTGTGCCAGCTGCAATTAAACTCAAGGAGCTGGTGAAAGCGACATCAGCAGTGGCCACGGGCTTTCCAAACTGGCACTGAATGGCTTCAGCCCACCGTGCAAATGCCCGATGGAATTAAAGCCAGTCCAGCCCGGATTCCGCCGCTGATGAATGCTTTGGGACTAGTTGTAACACGTATCTGTGCTGCCCCTGCTCTGTGTTGATTGCCCTGCTGTGCTACTATGTGACTGCACATGTCTGTGGCTGCTCTGTGGTTCCCTTTAAGTAGCTGCTCTCTGATTGCCAGTGTTTTGCTGGGTTGTGACTGACTTCGTAACTGGCCAGTGCTCTGCGATTCTGATTGTAATTGCATTTATATAGTGCTGCTACCCTTGACGAGGTGTTGAAGCACTTTTTGCCAGGCAGCACGCTGCTCCAGACCCAATGTTAGCTGTTAGTCCAGTATGATTGGTGACTACTTGGATTAGTCTTGTGTGCCCCGACTAACCATTGCATGCACTCACATCAGTCTCACGCGCTTCAGAGGCACCTGAGGTTTTTTGCACCACCACAAGCTCACTGGCAGGCTGCACTTCAAGTCTTGTGGCCCCCACACTGATTCTGCCACTTACCAGCAGCAGCGCTGCCGTGAGGGGAACGGCACTCGCTCCATAACAACTACAGCCCCCAGAGGCCCCAGCGAGGGTGACGCGCCGGAAAACAGCACCTGGAGGCCTTTAAATCACCGGAGCGCCTCCCGCAGCGCGGGACGCACGCGGGCGAAGCCCGGGCCAAGGGCGGGCCCGTTTGAGCCCGTTGGAGACCGTGTAAGGCCGGGCCGGGCCCTCCCTCGTTGAACTTCATCAAAAGGTCTGTTACTGCTAGATATTTGTAAGGTGTTTTGCTGATATTTTCCTCGAATATAGCGGGCTTAGCCCCCCAATGTACTATATCTACAAAAACTGAATTGGCGCTCAGAGTACTTGGTGGCCAATTGTGATCGTATGCAAGGAGTTAATTAATTAATTAATTGCCCCTGAATGATGACTACCGCTCCAGTAATAGGTCGGAAGTCCCTTGTCGGTACACTCGACCAATTTTTGGTAAGAGCTTCCTCTATTTTGGACAGGGAGATTGATGTCACTGAGAAGCGACTGTCGCTGGGTTCTCTTAACAACAAACGCTCCTCGCTGGGCTATTTGTCGCAAATACGTTCCCCTGTTCGTAGTATGGAACCGGGAACAGATACCGGTGACGTAAGCCTTGTGTTGGATGCCCCTGGAACTAACTCCCTTTGTCATGATTCACCAGTGTACTGTATCCCAGATTCTGAGGGAGCTAACCTCAACACCAGATCAAAAAAGGGCTCCTCAAATCCACCTCAAATCATTGGTGAGTCGGAAAGTGTAAAGACTAGGTCTGCCACGAACTTAAAGGCTAAAGCACTCATTTTGATAAACAAAGAAGGCCCGAAAACCCCGAAACCCAAGAGAAAGCGCAATGAACCGCTAAATGCCGGAAACATAGCGAAGTCAAAAAGAACCACCCCCGGGGCCACACATGTGAACATTCCTGATCCCAAAGGAGTAACTTCAGTCAGTGGGAAGGAGAGTGTCCCAATGCTGCCTTCTATGATTCCGCCTAAGGACTTGCAAAATCCGGGTGAAGATTTTTGGGGGAAACTGGAGACCATCTTTTATAAAACTTGCAAACCAATTTATGATAGGTTGGATAGTATAGAAAATAGACTGACTTGTTTGGAGCTGATGTGTTCTTCATCGCAGTTCCGGCAGAAATATGTCACCAACTGCCGGGGGTGCGAAAAACCTACTGAGAAACCTCCAAACAAAAATGTCCCAACTACTGATACTGCACTCACTCTTAACTCAACTATTGCTAAAATTAATCCGTCTGACAAGGTAACTGGGAACACAATGCACACCCCCTATGTAGGTAACCCAGAGAGCGGGGGGAATTCACAAGCGATAATTATTAGTAGCCAGGTGACAAAAGAAGCAGAAAGGGAAGCTTATAGCCTCCTAGCAACAAGGAAACATCCAAACATACACCTCCCCCCTGAGTCAAGCCCCTATGTGATAATATTGGCAGGAGTCAAGCCCTTGGGTTTACACACCAGGGAGGACCATAGGGATCTGAAGAATAAGTGTGTGTATTGGTTAAATTGCAATCGCCCCTTACCCCAGAATATTTCAACAGAAATCCTCTTTGTGCGCCGAGTCAACTGGGTGGGCCCCAAAAAGAAAAATATAGAAGGAGATTTTGTAATTATCAACTTTAGAGATCTAAGGGCAGTTGAGCATATTTGCCACTGGCCGAACTCAAACCTTTGTTCTCCTATTCTCTCCCTGCCTTTGTCCTTCTTTTATGGTAATCATCAACAGGCCAACATAGTGGATTCTGGCCACAGAGATATTGGTACATGGCCTAGAAATAACAGATGCCCAAATGCACAGTCCGATGGTATTAGGTCCTCTGGCCTGGAAGACTGCGATTGACGACCAAACTCTTCTAGGCCAAGGAAACACCCATGCAAAGTAGATGTAACTCTTGTAGAAAAACGGGCAGCTAGTTTTATCTCAACGGGGGACGATAATGCTGGCACAGACATTATTAATCAAACACTACCGGTCCTGCGCCAGCTGGGGGAAATATACCGGCCACCATCCGGGATTGGCCTTATAGCCCCATTGAGTTCTGTTACAGCGGCAGTTGGTACAACTGGTAATGTCGAGCTTGACATTCCTACTAATGTGAGCACTAGTAGTACTAACAAATTGATTCCTCTAGCAAAGGAAAGCTCTAGTCAATCACAAGGGATCCCAAGACCTTATAAGGATGGACTGTCTGCAAGTGGACAATTGTTAATAATGTCCTGGAATATAGCAGGCCTAGGCCAAAAAATAGTAGATCCTGAATGGCTGGGCTTTATATCAAAATTTGATATGTGTCTCTTCCAAGAGACTTGGCTGACAGATCCCCTGATATGCAGGGGTTTTCTCAACTATCATATCCCAGCCTCAAAAAGAGGTAGAGGTCGCCCATCAGGAGGACTAACTATATGGATCAAACAAAACCTAGGATGTCGAGTCACTCAAAGTTCTATTATTAGCGAAGACATCTTATCTGTAAAGATTGCTTCAAAGGGCGGGGTAAATCTCGAAATTTTTAATGTTTACGCACGAGGTCAGCCGGGGGGGAAAACGTCCCCAGTAGTATATCTACTGGAAGAACTAATCGACTCTTTGCCCTCAAACTACTTACCTATCATAGCAGGCGACTTTAATGCCTCGTTTGAGCCCCTGGACCATGACATATCTCAGCTTACTGCTGAAGAAGACGCAAGCTGGGGAATTCCACCCCTTGAGATTGCCCCAGTAAAAAGGTGGACCGGGGCAGCAATCCAGCTAAGCGGATTATGTCTAGGGAGTCATCTGAGAGCAGTCAATGGCAGGAGCCCGTCTGACAAATGTGGCTCAAATACCTTTGACAACGGTCGTAGGGCAAGCAGAATTGATTATTTATTGATCCATGCTAAACTCTGGCCTTATTTTATAGACATGGAGGTAGTTAACAGAATCGAGAGCGACCATCACCCGCTAGTTTCATCATTTAACTCATCTTTACTTGGCGCTATTGAAAAGCCACAAATTATACACGAGCCAGAGCACCACCTGTCTAATGATATGCGCCACCTAAAATGGGAACGGGTTGCCGACGACCCAGAGGTTGTACTAGCGATAAAAGAAGAAGTCACTATTGCACTAGAAGAACCGGGTTTATTGGCCGAGGGTCAGGACTCCCACCAACGCATAGTGGAAATTCACGTAAGGCTTTTTGCGGGCCTGCGGCAATATTTCCTCAAACCCGCCCCTACAAGGAGTTCCATGCCACAAAGAAAAGTGGGCTGGTATAATAACAAGTGTAGGAAAGCCCGGGATGAACTAGGTAGTGCGCTAAAACAGAAAGACCCAACATCTGTAAGATTTGCCAGATCCATTTATGGGAAATCTCTCAAAGAGGCAAAGGTATCCTGGGAAAATGAAATTTGGAAGGATCTCCTTGAGGCCTCAAAAAGCAAGAATAGTAAAGTTTTCTGGGACACATATAAATGGGATAGGGGTGGTATTGCGGAGCGACCACAAAATAGTGTGCCACAGAACGCCTGGTTAGAGCACTTTAAACCCCAATATGCTGCGCCCACCCAAAATACCCCTGCTGATACCTTTCCCTATGTATTTTACAAAAAGGCAATATTTACACTTAAGGATGTGAATAGAGCACTAGATGGAGTTGTCCGGGGAAAGGCCCCGGGAATGGATGGCATCCCTGCTGACGTGTTCACTGATGACAGAAGCCTCTGGTCCAGCTATATCATGCGACTTGCCAACGCAATTGCCCAGGGAGCGGAAATTCCGCCCTCATGGAAGGGCGCAGAAATTGTCCCTGTATTCAAAAAAGGAGACAAATCAATCCCAAGTAACTACAGACCAATCAGTTTGATTGATTCGGTCCAAAAGATCGTAGGCCGTATGCTTCTTTATATAATTCAAACTTGGATGGATGACCACGACATCTTAAGTCCAATCCAGGCAGGGTTCCGCTCCCGGACAAGCACAATCGACCAAGTCTTCCGCTTTGTTAATTTGCACTGGAAGACGGTGGTCTTGGGGAAAGGCGCCCTCTATGCGGTCTTTGTGGACCTAAAAGCTGCATTTGATTTGGTCCCAAGAAGCAAGCTTGGGCAGGTCCTGAAGGAACTGGGAATTGCACCCGAACTTCTCACCGTGATCATCCGCTTGCATGAGGGAAACGTTGCCAGGGTGCGCTGGGGTGGCCCGGGGGAGGTGACTGGCGACTTCCCGGTTGACAGGGGAGTGAGGCAGGGGTGCGTTTTGGCACCGACCCTGTTCTCGCTCTTCGTCAATGGGGTGGCCGGTTGGCTCTCGCGGACCCCCACTGATGCGCCGATTTTGGCAGGAGTGCGTATCCCTATCCTCATGTTTGCGGATGACACGCTGATAATCTCTAAGACCCCTAGCGGTTTGCAGAAGGCTGTTGGGCGTTTTGAAAAATTTTGCACTGAGAGGGGCCTGGAGGTAAACACGGGGAAGACGAAGTTCATGTCTTTTAACGGATCAAAAACCTTTAGAGGGAAAATATACATGAACAAGTTGCCCTTGGAGGAAGTGACATCATTCACATACCTAGGGATAAGATTGCAAAAAGACATGCGATGGGGTTGTCAATTAGATCGTGCTGGCTTACAACATAAACAAAAAGCAGGGGCCTTGCTGGCTAGATTCAAAACCTCACTTACTAAGCCAATCTCCCCAGTTTTAGAAATCTATGGAACTAAGGTGCTGGGCTCATGCCTCTATGGGGCCGAGCTCTGGGGCTTTAACAACCTGAATAGCTTGAAAGCTCTAGAAAATGCTTTTTTGCGTAAAGTCACAAACCTTCCTTCCAGTACACCACTGCGGCCGCTATTATTGGACTTGGGCAAAAAAAACCTGGAACACCTGGTGAGGCTACGTCCAATATTATACTGGCGTCGTCTCTGGTGTACTGACAAATTAACTCATTATAGGAGTGGCTTTATGGACATTATAGAATCTGACAGGTCCCAAAAAATACCATGGCTGTTAGGAATAAAATCTCTTTTGGGAAGTTTAGGCCTGTTAGATCTTTGGAAAAACCCTGCAAACACCGTTTTCCCATCTAAAGAAAACCTGAAAAATATGTATTGGGAATGGGTTTACAAGTTGGAATTCACTCAAGGCCTTTCTACCCATTTAACAGCCCGTTTTCTTGATCTAAAAGTTCTTCCCCACTTAGAGGATTATTGGGATATTATTGAAAAAACTACTGATCGTAAGTTATATTTCCAGCTGCGGGTGGGTACACTACCCATTGCAGAATTCACCTCTAGATGGGGGAGGCAAGGCAGTGAAAATGATAAGTGTTACAGATGTGCTGAATTATGTTAAAATATCGGTCATGTTCTATGTTTCTGCCCTATGTATGTGGTACCTCGTAAAAGATGGATACAACCAATCTGCAAGCTTTTGGGTATCAGTAGATATGCCATAGCTCTTCGCATTCTGTGCACCGATCCCACTCCCCCAACATGTATAGCAGTGGCCAAATTCCTAGGGTGGGCCTGGAGTATAAGAACAAAAGCCCTGAGGCTACCTGCTAGCTCCTTTATTTTGAACTAGCATTGATCTTGTAAATTTCCCACGGAGAAATACCTTGATGTCGAGAGCTGGAGAGTTGGGGTGTGAATGTAATGTCTAGCCACCTCCTGTATACCATAATTCGACATGTTTACCTTTTTTAACTTTTATATTTTATAATCTAAGCTCGTCGGCCATTTATAAATCTAATTGCAATTTTAACTTTTTAGGTAATTTATATGTATCTGTATGTAATGTCTGTAAATGTGCTTTTATGACTTAATTGCCGAATAAAGCTAATTGATTGATTGATTAAATTAATAGGGGTTATGTGTGATCATTAGGAGGTGTGTATGTGACACATTCATGTGGTTGGAGGGATTAATGAATGAGCTAGAGGTGGTGAGGGCACGCGCTTATGCAGCTCCACCATTGGCAGATGACTTTTGAGGGGGCCACCCACGCCTTTTTAACCTTGAGGCACAACCAGGGGGTCCCGTGCCGAGTGGCCTCCCCGGCGTTTTCTCGGGCTCAGCTGCCACCCGTAGGAGTTTGTTGCGGGCCACTCGCCAGTCCAGCTGCACCTTCCCGGCCCGCATGCTTTCTCCAGATTAAGTTTTTTTAAATCTCCAACTTTCCTCTTCAAAATTGTTAGTATGTATGTGCCTGCGATGCTAGGTCAGTGCTCTGTGGCACTTTGCGAGCTGTAGCGCTATGACTGCGCAGCTCCTCTGTGGCTGCCTTGTGAGGAGGTACTCTGTGACTGGTTGTGAGGTAGGCGGCCTCTCAGTGATTGTGTATGCAGATGCTCTCTCTTTTTTCCGGTGCAGGTCCCCGCTAGATGCTGTAACTACCACCCTTCCGCCTCCTCGCCCCCACCCACACACATACACAGTGATTAAGTTATTCTCACGGGTTATCAACATCGAACTAGCCCGTAGCCCATTGGTATTCATGGCGTCATTTGAGTGGGGGGTTTATTTATGCTGGTGAGTTGCCTTCATGATGTATGCAGGTGCGTCTGCATCCCCCTGCAGGTTCATTCAGGATGTTTTGGGTGTAATGTGGGAATCCTTTTAGGTGCGCACACTCCCTCGATTTGTGTGACCCCATCTCCTGTGCTCCATTCTCCCTTTAACACTGACTGTGTGTTTGCTCAGACAAAAATGCTTTCCTCCACACATTTATATATCTGTTTTGCACTTTTTCTCGTTGTAAACCAATTTATAAGTGTTGATTTTTGGTTCTGAGGCTGAGAATTATTTGTCATGTCGTTTTATCTGGTGCGTTGATCTTCGGATGGTTATGCGAGGTGTTAGGTTCTTTCTTTAATTTGCTTGGGTTGGTTGTGTGCGTCTTCGCTTTTGTTAGTGGGTGCTCTCTGGTAAATGTGTCTATTTTCTCTGGACATAATAGCCCATTTGGATGTAGGAAGACTTTGTAACTGGCGCATTTTGGACTGTTTGCCTCAGGCGATCTTAACTTCCCATACATGATTACAGAGGATTTGGGACTGTCTTGTCAACCCTAATTTCATCGCAATTTTAATGCTTCTGTCTTTTCATTATTGGAGTTTGTACAAACAAAGTTTTAATACATACATTTATACGCGAAGGAGACAGGAAACACATTGCCTTGAAGTTGGAATCAGCATTGTACACATTACTTGTAAGTCATCTACGATCTGCAGCCGCATTCCTCTTCATGTGTCTCATCATCGATCTTACCCTCATTAGGAAATGTCAAAGTCAAATGTATATTTTGACTAATAATTCTAAAAAGCACTCCAGACAAAAATATGTGTATGAAAACATTGCAAGAGCTCAAAAGCACGTGATATTTATTAGGAAATAATGATCTGACGGCAATCCTACTACAAAACTTTCAACAAGTCGTTTTTACCAGCAGCAATGCGCTTTTGGTCTGTGAATGATGGCAGAGGCCTGGGGTATTTTAGGTCTATGTGAGTGATGACACAAGCGAGAGATATGTGCTTACTGTGTAACATGTGCTTACAGTGGCCAGTCCTCTGATGTATGGCATTAAAACTGGCCCTGTGTACATGCCCCTAAGTTAACACTGATTCCAAAAAAATGGATTGACTTGCAAACAATGAATGTTAAAAACATCGAGGGAATGCATTTCAGCGATTTAGTTCCTCTTATTTACATTTTTACTTGATCTGGCATTCCCCACGAGTTAGCTATTTTATAATGTTGTTTATCTGTATTTTTATCTGTGCATACTTTGAGGCTTGAGCCATGCCAGGTGTTTATAAGGGGCTTTGATTGAGCACGCAGGCGCTAAGGCTAAAGCAAAACAAAGTGCCTGTCAGTGGGTTGGCCTCTCTGACTGCAGAGCACACAGAACAATATTTGTGTATTCCATTTGCAACTGAAATTCTGTGGAAATGTTTGTGAAGGGGTTACACTGATGTCAAAATATTTGCAAGGCAAAAGTAAGAGAAATTAAAGTGCTTATATTTGAGGGAGTGCAGTTCATGTTGGGGCGGTGAAGAGATGTGAGGAAGGACATTCGGGGAAGAGTGAAAAGAGGATGCTGAAGAGGAAAGAGAGGGGGTTGAAGATGTGCAGATGGACAAGATATGCAGAGAAAAAGAGGATACATATCTAACATAAAGCACACATAATGGAAGGCCAAAGCTCCTTCCACAGCCCTCAATGCTATTTAATTCACAGACTCACTATTTCAGAATTTAAACATTTTTAATGTTAATTATTTATTAGAAATCATTGTTGTTACTCATTTATCTTAAACAGCTAACACCCAGTGACAAAGCCAATCATACTGACAGGCTTTAGGCGTATGTCAGTTGCTGTGCCATTTATCTGGATAAAATTACATCTCAGAGAGAAACCAAAATACTGGTCTGATGGCACACTATGGGAATCACAGAAATGTATTTGGCATGCTCCTTTATAGGTAGCACCCACTTTTTGCATCTCACTTAAAGACCTGTCTGCACATATTTCTATATGACTGGTTACAGCCAGCAGCTGTGGGTGCTTCCCGAAGTCTGGTTAGGCCATATTTTTCCAAAGTTAATGCTGCATGCAGTGCAAGACACTGGGCAAGCATACATTTTAAAGGGCTAAAGTTGTCATGCAGAACAAATTACATATTACAGTAACTGTTGAACAAATTAATGCAGTTTTTAATGTTTAATATTTCAAGACTATACGTTCCCACTGCTTAATAAGCCTTGCTTTATCGCTGCATTCATTTTCTTAAAAATGCACCATTTGCCAATCTTTTTTAAATTTCTTTCTCTGGAGAGGGACTCTCCCTAGACCCCAGGTTTGTCCATTGAACTTGTTCACATCGCTAACTAGTGTTTTCTATTGGAAAGGGTAGAGACAAAGCAGTCTTGCTTAGTACCCCAGCCCCCTTCAGAAGTCAGACTTGCTTGGCAACCTAGATATTCTCTGAAATAATGTATGAGTTTTCTTTTATGAATGCCTAGAAGAACTGAATTTTTAGTCCATTTATCACGGAAATAGTGCTGAAAATTGCACTTAAAAGATGCCAATTTTCTTCACGGGGGGGAGAACCCCCCAAAACCTCCCCTTATTGCTGTCGGCCTCGCATACGTTGATTCGTTCTGCATACGCCACACCAGTTTCAAATTCTACCAGCCGCCACTGTTCTGCACATATACAGAACTATGCACAGGAAAACTGGACCTCAGTGAATAGGTGGTGTACCAACCTACCATATCCGTACCCAAAATCCCAAACCGACTAGCTATAGTGTCTCATTCGTTCTCCGTCTACAGCGAAGCTACCAATGATTAGACAACCCAGAACACGTCACTATCTTGGGAATTGCGGGAGCCAGACACTCTTTCGCTTAGCCACTCATACTTGTCTACAATGTGAGTAATCAGAGACGCAGTATAGTTTAGAATGTTTATTTCAACTAATGTGCTCTATGGTGCAGTACACGAGCCAATACTAGCAGCAGAATGCATAAACACAATATAGTCAGCATTGTTACAATACCATAGAATACAAACCTTTCCTAGGAGAAGTTCTGTCAGAGTATTCAGGTTTCCTTCTTTCTCCCCCTGTTTCTTGTGCATTTTACATTTTATTTTTCTCTTACATGTGGGTTCACAAATTCATTTACTTTAGTTACATTATATTGGCAGGGAGAAATACCCATTTTACACAGGGAGAATCATCAGTCATGGATGAAATTATACAAAATATAACCATATCTCAGAAAAGGCAAATGTGGGCCAGAATAGTTGACGCAGTGTATGCTGTAGCAAGCAACCTGCACACACAGGAGGAAATTAGGAAGAGGTGGAACGACCTGCGGGGGAGAGTGCATTTCCTGGCCTCCAAGCATCACCTGGAGGCCCAGAGGACTGGTGGTGGTTCTCCTAGTCTCCATTACAACTCTTTCCCTGGGGGGAGAGGATCTTGCAGATCCTACAACCTGAAGGCTTGACAGGAATCCCTGGTGAAGTGGAGACTGGCAAGTTGTACTTTGCAATGTGTCACTAAACCTAAATGTCATGTTTGCTTTAAAGTTAGCTTTTGCTAATGTGTTCAGCATTTGTCTTTACATAGAAACCTAAATATATCAGTAACATCTTTTTTTGGCTTGTTTGTTTGAATGTATTGTGCTGTATTTAATCTAACAGGGTTCAATCTCCATTACATTTCACATGATGTAATGGTGCTTGTAAGTGTTTGCACAGCAACTGTTAGAAATGGGGGTCTCTGGTTGGCAGGTCTGTGCCTTGTTGAAGTAGGGACTCTTCCTTCTAGTCAGGGTAAGGGGATTACACTTCTGAAGTAACCCCTGCTCACCCCCTTGGTAGCTTGGCACAAGCAGTCAGGCTTATCTCAGAGGCAATGTGTAAAGCATTTGCATATAAAACACAGTAATACAGTGAAAACACTACAAAAGGACATCACACCAGTTTTAGAAAAATAGGCAATATTTATCTGTGTAAAACATGGCCAAAACTATAAAAATCCAACATACAGTAATCAAAATATGAATATTGCAAAAATAGACTTAAAGTTGATAGCTCCGTCCGGGGCTATCCTGGTGTTGTGAGCAAACAAATAGAACAGTTCTGGCCGCGACTTTGTCAGCCAGCTACGGTGCGGTATCGGAAGACCTGCAAATAGTTCCTTTGGCAATGCAGGGCATTGTGGACCTTGCAATGAGCCCCGGAAAGGCGTTGGTTCCAGAGGTCGGTGCTGGAGTCGTCGGGCCCTTGGAGTCACTTGCGTTGCAGATTTGAGTTTGAAGTCAGGAACACCGGCATCGGCAGGCACCGTGGCAGTGGTGCGAAGTGCAACAGTGCGGTGTGCAGTGCACTTAGGTCACGGTGCAGGCAGCGGCTCAGTGACATCGTCCAGCAGTGATGGTAAGACCAGGACTGCAACACTAAGTGGGACGGTGTTCGTTGTGGTGCTGGCAGGTCACAGTGCCAGCAGCATCATCGTCGTTGCTGAAGGGCTGTTGTTGGTAGGTGATCTGGAGTTGATGGAGTCAGTGGGCCAAGGCTGCGGTGTAGGACGGGGCGGTGCATTGAGTAACAGGCCACAATGAAGTCAGCAGCATCGGTGTTGGCGTGAAGTGGCATCATCATTGGAATACTAGGGCGGTGATGTGGAGGCCCCGTCAGTGAGACCAGGGTTGCAAGGTGAAGTGGGGCAATGCTCTTTACGGTGCCAACAAGTCAAGGAGCTGGTGGCGGCAGTGGTGATGGCATTGGGTTGCTTCTTCTTCTTTGCAGCACAAAACACAGTTTCCAGTGCTGGCAGCAGATGATCTTGAAGTATTTGCTGTTCTAGACTTCTTGAAAAGGGGGTAAGCTCTACCTCAATCCCTTGGAGAAACTCAGGAAAATAAGTTGCAGAAAGTCCTGTCCAGTCATTTCACTGCCCAAGACTGATGCTGCCACTGCAGGCCAACACAGCAAAGTGTTAGTTCCTTCTCACAGCTTCTCCAGCTCTTCTTCTTGGCAGGTTGCTTAGTACAAACAAGTTCTAAAGGTCTGGGGTCAGGGCCCCCATATTTATACTACTTTTCCCTTTGAAGTTTAAGGCAGAAAGTGTGTGAGTTCAGTGAAAAACAGTTCTGTCCTCCCTGGTCCAGCTTCACTACAGGAGGTAGAGACAGCATTGTGCAGAGAAGATACAGCCTATTCAGGTGCTAGAGAAAACTCCTTCCACCACTCTAAATGCAGAAAGGTCTATTCATTATGGCTATGAGTTACCCTTGAAAGGCGGGACACACCTCAATGCTCCTTGTGACTGTCTAGAGGGAATACACATCCACAGCCCTCTCACTCCAAAACCAGACGGTGAATACACAAACAGGTAGAGGCACACAGAATGGTTAAGACAGAAAATGCCCACTTTCTAAAAGTAGCATTTTCAAACACACAATTTAAAAACCAACTTTACTAAAAGATGTGCTATTAAATTCTGAGCTCAAGGAGCCTAAACTCCATTTCCATATCTTTCCTCAATTGAAAGTTAGACTTGTGAAATGTTACAAGGCCGCTTCAATGATAACCTCTGGGAAAGACAGCCTTTCAATAGTGAAAACGAAACGCACAGTATTTCAATATCAGGACATGTAAACCACACTACTACATGTCCTACCTCTCACATATACTGCACCCTGCCCATGTAAGAAAAAGGGATGGTTAGTGCCTGATAAGTGGGTGCACTTGCCAGGTCAACATGGCAGTACAAACTGAGTGCAGACACTGCAGTGGCAGGTCTGAGACAAATTTGAAAGGCTACTTGTGTGGGAGGGGAAACCATTGCTGCAGCCTCACTAGTAGCATTTGGTTTACAGGCTCTGGGTACACACTGTGCACTATACTAGTGACTTACTGGTAAATAAATCAAATATACCAATCATGGAAAACCAAGCATAATACAATGTACAGAAGGAGCACTTGCACTTTAGCACTGAATAGCAGTGACAAAGTGTGCAGAGGCACTAAACCAGCAGAAACAGGAGGTCAGAAAGCTTAATGACAGAGGAAATATGTCAAAAGATGCCAGGTCTAACAACAACTAAACAAAAACATATGTGTTTCTCTCTGAAATTTGTGTTGAATTTTGTATGTTGTCCTTTTCTTGTCATGTAATTGAATTGATTTCATTAGTTTCACAAATCAACATTTGTTGAGCTACAAGGTATGTAGATTTGTATGCTGACTATAAGTTTATATGTGATAGCTTTACTCCGCACTGTTTATATGATGACTAATGCTAAGCATCCTTCTTTATTTTTGTAAATGTCTGTTTTTGGTCTGCTAGGCTTTGAAATGGTTAATTGCATATTTCTCCTCCCTACTGTGTTGTGATAAATGGTTGGTACATTTCGGTGCCGATTCCGATCCTGTAAAACCCAGGTACAAATGGTCGTACGGCGCGTTTTCTCCGTACGACTCGTACCCGGGAAATTCACCGTACAAACCAGCAATTACGATTCGTACAGAAATACCATTTCCGTACGAATCGTAGAAATACCATTTCCGTACGAATCGTAAAAAACACAGTGCGGCTAAAAAATACATACAATTCCGATCCTGGACAGCACGTACGCGACGTCCGCACGGAGTCAGGCAGCGTTTTACGGACCAGCAAGTACGATTCGTACCCACAGCACTCCGCACGGCTATATTTTTACGGGAGCCAAAAAGTGCCGGAAAAGCTAAGTACGCCGCGATGCACGAGGAAAAGGGGGTCCGGTACGCGCCGTCCCCCCCACCCCCCGTAGGTACGCGCCGTCCCCCCACCCCCCGTAGGTGCGCGCTGTACCCCCACCCCCGTAGGTACGCACCGTACCCCCACCCCCGTAGGTACGCGCTGTACCCCCAGTGCATAGCGCTGGGGGTACGGCGTACCTACGGGGGTGGGGGTACAGCACGTACCTACAGGGGTGGGGGTACAGCACGTACCTACAGGGGTGGGGGTACAGCACGTACCTACAGGGGTGGGGGTACGGCGTGTACCTACGGGGGTGGGGGTACGGCGTGTACCTACGGGGGTGGGGGTACGGCGCGTACCTACGGGGGTGGGGGTACGGCGCGTCCTACGGGGGTGGGGGTATGGCGCGTACCTATGGGGGTGGGGGGACGGCACCTACCTACGGGGGGGTGGGGGAACGGCACATACCTACACAGTGGGTGTTGGGGTACGGTGCGTACAGGTACGGGACTGGGCTATGGTGTTGGGGTACGATGCGGAGGGGGGGTACGGTGCTGACATACGGGGGTACGGTGCTGACATGTGCGGGGTGAGGGTGGCTGTACGACTCGTATCCGGGCACAAGTTTACCCGTGTACATGTAGGCTACAGCCTTCGCTCCATACGGGGCCTTTTACATGCAGTTGTGTATTCGGACGGGCGGTACGGATCGTACTTGCGCGCTCGGACTTCTGTTTTACGATTTGCAAGTAAAAATGTCCGGCTCCCTATCGGACACTTTTCCCGACGCTATTCGGACGTAAAAATTTACGGCTCCCTCTCGGACCATTTTCCCGACGCAATTCGTATGTATTTTTCACGTACGAATCGTACTTCGCAGTTTGTACCGTACTTGTACAATTCGTACGTAAAAAAATACGGATACGAGTCGGACGGTAAATTTTTTTAACGGATCGGAATCGGCACCTTCATGTCGAGTTACTAATTTCTTTTCCAGTTCAGGACATCTTACCTGTTTATTTGAAGTAATTTTGTCTGAAATGTAAACTTTTTATGTAATTAATTACAATACCACTAAAAGGTATATAATCATGATATTGAATTCCTTTTCCCTTTTAGGTTGCAACATTTTTTAGATTGAAACTCATTGGATATGTAATCCACACTTTTACAATGCATTCATTTTTTTTACAATCATAATTGGAGCAACAGCCAGAGTATATGGCCAAACATCTGTCACTGAGGAAACCTCCACTCTAGCCCAGGATTAAGCCTCCAAGGAGGACTCCACTTCTAAACGTTCGTAATATAAGGAGCAGTCTAGTCCATCTGGTCTGCCTGGACAGACGGCTCCTTTGAGTCTCACTCGGCACACACCTATACCTCCCACCTGTTACAACAACTCAGCTTACGGATACTTCGACTTCCTGTGTCCAAACCAACATCACACCGATCTTGTGCAACCCAGTCCTGGTTGCTGTCGAGACAACACTACTTCCAGTTCAGCCAGAACCCAGTGGGATGGGTACACTTGGCCAAGGGAACAGGGTTGTGGGGCCAGGGGTTGGGGTGAGGGAATCTGTGAGGCAGAATAGTGAGGCCACTGGGTTCACTCTCACCCAGGCCACCATCAACCAAGTCTTGAGATCCCTCCATCAGTCCCAAGACATGATGGGACTGGTCCTTACAGAGCTCCGGGAGATGAAGCAGTTGCAGAGGGAACACAATGTCTGAACTCTAATTTTGGCTCTTTAATAATGGTTTCTTTGACCATGACTGACTTGTTCATTTTTTGTTTTTATCATGTTTTAGTTTATTTGGTTTTGATTAATAAAAGCAAAACTAGCAAAGTCAAAGACTGGTGTTTTTTATGTATTTATTCATTTTTTCCTTCCATCATATATTTTAAAATGTAAACCACCAAATGATTGATTATTTATGAATAAATTGCAAGTAGGTAATGTTTTTCATAAATTTCTACCATGATAACAAAATGCAAATACCAAAGCTCATCAAGTTGTATTTTATTACATTTGAAAAAGATGAGACTGTCAATGCTTTGTTGAACACAACAAACCAGATATAGCACAAATATTCAGTGCAATTTTTACATTTCTAGTTCCACTCCTTGCCACCATGTAAGAAGGGGATACAGTCGAAACAATAAGGTTCAATAGGCAAAATGTTATTTAATGATGTCATGAGCTGGAACCAGTTCTTCTGCCTCACAATTAGTCCTGGGCGGTGAACTTCGCTCCGTTCACGGAGTTTGCAGAGTTTTCTGTAGAAAACTCCACTTTGCGTAGTGCAGTGGACTTTTTTCCCCGCTCACGCTCGCGAACAGAAAGCTTGCAACCGCGAGTTGGCGCTCGGGTAGAATGTCTACCCGAGCGGCAGGAAGACTGGTGCCAATGGCAGTTCGTACGGCACTCCGCCACTTGTGGAACCTTGCAGAGTTTTTTTGTCACTTCGCGGAGTTCCGTGTAGCAAGACTCAGCGAACTATGCCCAGGCCCGCTCACAATAGGGATTCAACAACAATAACACCAATAGTCATAAATCCTGGCACTACTCAATTTTGTGGCCATAGGATCATTCCAATGCACTGTAGCAGCATCTGTGGGAATCCCACAACCAACTTTAAGTAGTGTGCTACAAGAAGTTCTTTCTACAATGATCAGACATGTTAACAGCTTCATACACTTAACGCAAAAGGAGCTTTTTGCCAATATAAAGGGAGATTAGTATTCGTTGGGTGGAATTCCACATGTGGTTAGAGCAATTAAAGCAGCACATATTGGCTTGGTGCCAACATTCAGCAGAAACCAAGTCTAATGTATTTTTAAAAACGTCCATTCAATTACTGTGCAAGTTGTCTTAGTAGAAGATATGTACACCCAAAGTCAGTGTGTGTCTTGCACAGGATCAAACCATGTTCCCTTTGTACTTTGCAACAGCAGCATATAACTGCAAATGTCATAACTTTGAATATTCCAAATGAAGATGACATGGTGAAGTGTCCTAAAACAGATTAAAACAAAAAGGTTAATTAAATTACACTACGAAATAGACATCTTGCAAAGGAATATATTTGAGGACACATTTTCTAAGTGCAATCAAAGATGAACAATGCAAATGTACACAGTATTCAAAATGTGAAAACGTTGAACAAACATCTTTGCCCTGGATGTCACTTTACCTGGCCTTTCTAAAAATGTCCAGCACAAACTTTTATCCTCATTACATTAAAAGTTGGTTTAACATTTCATTTACAAAAAAAAAAATGGCATCTTGACGTACGTCAACTCCTTCCTCTTTACCACTAACATCTTCATTTGGCATTTCAACATCCTCATCCGGTAGCTTTTCATGGTATTTTTCATCTGCAATGTATGGGATGTGCGTCACAAGGTTATGTTGTACAACATGCAGCATGCCATGGTGAGTTCATGTACCTTATTGGGTGAGTAGAGGAGGGCTCCACCAGTCTTGTCCAGACATCGAAATCTGCCCTTAAGTAGTCCAAAAGCCCACTCCACTGGTCTCTGTGTTCTTCATGGGCCACATTGAAGTGCACTTCCCCTGGCGTTTTTGCATTCCTCAGTGGTGCTAACAGCCATGATCGGTTAGAATAAGTGAGTGTCCTAAATGGTATATAATGAAATTAGCTAAAATATGTAACGCAATTTAAGATCATTACACTTTACATTAACCAAACAATATAATGACAGATAGTACTTACCAATAAGCCAGTCCCTACTTTTCACGTGGGTCGCATTCCGCTGGTCTTTAGCAAGTAGCCCCATAGGATTCTGGATGATAGAGTAGCAGCGGCGAGTACACCTATCCTACAAAGTGTAAATATTAAATGCCATCCCTGGACACGTGTTTCGAGGTAGTTGCCTCTCGTCAGCAGGAAGCAGGACTGTGTGGGGGGTGCCGTAGACTGCCAAAAAATATGAGGTTTAGTACCTTTCATGGCGGCGCGCGGGTGCGGTATCCAGGCTCGTCAGCCAATCGCTCAGGGAGCTACAAACATACTTTTCACGTGGGTCGCACTCCGCTGGTCTTTAGCAAGTAGCCCCATAGGATTCTGGATGATAGAGTAGCAGCGGCGAGTACACCTATCCTACAAAGTGTAAATATTAAATGCCATCCCTGGACACGTGTTTCGAGGTAGTTGCCTCTCGTCAGCAGGGAGCAGGACTGTGTGGGGGGTGCCGTAGACTGCCAAAAAATATGAGGTTTAGTACCTTTCATGGCGGCGCGCGGGTGCGGTATCCAGGCTCGTCAGCCAATCGCTCAGGGAGCTACAAACATACTTTTCACGTGGGTCGCACTCCGCTGGTCTTTAGCAAGTAGCCCCATAGGATTCTGGATGATAGAGTAGCAGCGGCGAGTACACCTATCCTACAAAGTGTAAATATTAAATGCCATCCCTGGACACGTGTTTCGAGGTAGTTGCCTCTCGTCAGCAGGGAGCAGGACTGTGTGGGGGGTGCCGTAGACTGCCAAAAAATATGAGGTTTAGTACCTTTCATGGCGGCGCGCGGGTGCGGTATCCAGGCTCGTCAGCCAATCGCTCAGGGAGCTACAAACATACTTTTCACGTGGGTCGCACTCCGCTGGTCTTTAGCAAGTAGCCCCATAGGATTCTGGATGATAGAGTAGCAGCGGCGAGTACACCTATCCTACAAAGTGTAAATATTAAATGCCATCCCTGGACACGTGTTTCGAGGTAGTTGCCTCTCGTCAGCAGGGAGCAGGACTGTGTGGGGGGTGCCGTAGACTGCCAAAAAATATGAGGTTTAGTACCTTTCATGGCGGCGCGCGGGTGCGGTATCCAGGCTCGTCAGCCAATCGCTCAGGGAGCTACAAACATACTTTTCACGTGGGTCGCACTCCGCTGGTCTTTAGCAAGTAGCCCCATAGGATTCTGGATGATAGAGTAGCAGCGGCGAGTACACCTATCCTACAAAGTGTAAATATTAAATGCCATCCCTGGACACGTGTTTCGAGGTAGTTGCCTCTCGTCAGCAGGGAGCAGGACTGTGTGGGGGGTGCCGTAGACTGCCAAAAAATATGAGGTTTAGTACCTTTCATGGCGGCGCGCGGGTGCGGTATCCAGGCTCGTCAGCCAATCGCTCAGGGAGCTACAAACATACTTTTCACGTGGGTCGCACTCCGCTGGTCTTTAGCAAGTAGCCCCATAGGATTCTGGATGATAGAGTAGCAGCGGCGAGTACACCTATCCTACAAAGTGTAAATATTAAATGCCATCCCTGGACACGTGTTTCGAGGTAGTTGCCTCTCGTCAGCAGGGAGCAGGACTGTGTGGGGGGTGCCGTAGACTGCCAAAAAATATGAGGTTTAGTACCTTTCATGGCGGCGCGCGGGTGCGGTATCCAGGCTCGTCAGCCAATCGCTCAGGGAGCTACAAACATACTTTTCACGTGGGTCGCACTCCGCTGGTCTTTAGCAAGTAGCCCCATAGGATTCTGGATGATAGAGTAGCAGCGGCGAGTACACCTATCCTACAAAGTGTAAATATTAAATGCCATCCCTGGACACGTGTTTCGAGGTAGTTGCCTCTCGTCAGCAGGGAGCAGGACTGTGTGGGGGGTGCCGTAGACTGCCAAAAAATATGAGGTTTAGTACCTTTCATGGCGGCGCGCGGGTGCGGTATCCAGGCTCGTCAGCCAATCGCTCAGGGAGCTACAAACATACTTTTCACGTGGGTCGCACTCCGCTGGTCTTTAGCAAGTAGCCCCATAGGATTCTGGATGATAGAGTAGCAGCGGCGAGTACACCTATCCTACAAAGTGTAAATATTAAATGCCAGTCCCTCTCAGGTCCAAGTTGTGACATTTGTAGGAGTATGCTGCTGTTCCATAGTACAAAGGAATCATGAGTTGATCCAGGAAAACACGCACACACACTTGTAAGGTACAAATCTGGTAAGCAGACAAGTTGCACATTGATTGAATTTAAGTTCTTTCAAATGTGGTACATTTGTTCTCTGGCGTGTGGTGGCACTAATGAAATATGTGTACTATCAATTGTTCCAACCACATGTGTTAGTCAGCCCATGGCATAAGAAGCTCCCTTCTCTTCATGTGTCTCATCATTGAAGAAAGAGCTTCTTGTTGCACACCACTGAAAGTTGGTCGAGACACTCCATGTGAGATTATTATTGTGAGTCAGAAGATCTGGCTGCAGCTGATGACATAATTCAAGAATTGTTTGCCTATTCAATATGAATTTTTTCATAATATCCCGTTCTTCTATGGTTGCAAGGTCTAGAAATGGTCGGAACACATGAGACTGTGGTCTCCTCACTCTCCCTGGGCTCATATGTCTGCATTGAAAAATAAAAAACGTAAGTGTTTGCAAACATATTATAAAATTAAACCACACTTTTCATCTAGTTTTTAATACATTACATTATTAATACATTATACAAAACCTTATTATGTTTAGTATCATTTTTTTCTAAAATTTACATTTATCACATGTGCATTCATTTTTAAAATGGGTAAATAATACATTGTTAATGTACTATTTACACATTCTTCTTTTTTTTTGTTTTGTCGGCTAAAATGCAGTCAACGGCATTATAAACACCACCGCACAAATCTTGCATCGAACCACAGTTAGGCACTAGCTTACGCTTTTTTATAAAAACAAATGAACTACATGTATATAAAGTAGCCACTATTTTGAGTGGTGGTGACGCACGTAACAGTCTCAGACACACTATTACTAAATCGAAAATGGCGGCTGACTGACCTCGCTGTCAGGAGATTTGGAATTAGTCGTCCACAATGGAAGTTGACTGCCTAGTGGGTGTGAAACTCCTCAACAGATCCAATCATAGGTGTAAGACCTGGCACCACTGGCGTGGGACTCCCTTCCATTTTTCGCTGTTGTCTCACCTGCTTTTGCTGGTAATAGACATTCTGGGCGCTGTGCCACTGCCATCCAGTGCCACAGCACGAATGCTCCCTATTGGAAATTGACTATATGAATTGGTATTCCCATAATTGGCTCCTTTGATTTACCTGTTAGTCCCTAGTAAAGTGCACCGTGCGTGCCCATGGCTGGTACAGCAGATGCTGCTGTTGGGCCTGCAGCGCTGATTGTGCCACCCACAGAAGCAGCTTGTAAAGTGTGCCTCAGACATGCCATTGCAGAGTCTGCGTGTAGTCCAGACCTGCCATGTTGACTGTGAAGTGAACCCACTTCCCAGTTCCTAAACCTTCCCTTTGCATCATGGAAGTCGCCCCTATGGCAGGGTGCATTGTATGTGAAAGGTAGGACATGCCTTGGTATGTGTAGCATGTCCTAATAGTGAATTACACCCCATTTCATTTTTCACTATGGCAAGGCTATCTGTTCCCATAGGATAGAATGGGCAGTTTGATTATTACATTCTATAATCCTAGCTGACCCAAGGAACATGATAAGAAGATCGAATTTAGTATGCCTGAGCTCAGAATATTGAAATACATCTTTTAGTGACGTTTATTTTTATATTCTGTGTTTGAAAATACCACTTTTAAAAAGCAGGTATTTTCTTGCCTAGCCTTCCAGTGTGCTCTGCTGTTATGTGTATTGGCTGTCTGTATCAGGTTACAAGCAATCTTACCTGTTTGTTGCTTGTAGTTGATTTCGCAGAGATGTTATGGACCAACTTCCCGTTAATCTAACTAAACCCCTGTGATGTATTTTTAGACACTACGGTTGACTAGTTAGAGTTTAGGGAGGAGGGCCGGATCGGGGACGCTAGCTGTTCCTGGTTGTCGACCTGCGAGGCAACAAGGAAAGCAGATTTTTAGTGAAACTTTTCCTGACTATACTCTTTTACACCATTCTTTAATACAGATATTATGTATTCAACCTTCACTATCCCTATCTGTGATCTAGCAAGACTTGGCGTCGCGTTCGTGTTGTCGTAGTGAAGTGGGTATTGTCGTCTCTTGATCATAGGAGTTATTGTTGATGGTAAAGAATCGTGTTCACCTACACGAGAGGTAAAAGGTAAATAAGTTACTGATTTTCCTTCTTGTTCATTAGGCTTAGAAAATCCTTTACACATAAACTCTACTTCCACTTACTCCTTTATGATCGTCGTCTTTCTAATCTTCACTACCTAAATATAATTGGAATAAATAGAATTCACCCTAAAACATTTACTGAACTAAAGCCTAATCACGTTTTTTTTAAATGAGCTAAAATATTCAATACAATAATCGTATATTCATAAGAAAATGTCTTTTTCTCTTTCAGGTTCCAAAAGTTCAATGATGGCCTTCAAAACAAAGTCAAGAAAGTAATTTATTTGTTGGTTTTGCCGCTTGCTTGTGATGGGCGCCGAAATTGTAGTAAAAAGAAAAAAATGTTCACTTAGCTTTTGTTTTCTTGCAGCCCCCAGCGTTACCGATTTGTACTTCGATAGAAGTCTTCTGGAAGCTAACTAATCTTGAATCTTCACTGTGAAGCACGACGCAGTTCCTTTTCAGGTAAGCGTTACCGGAATCCTCGAGAATGCGCTCTTGAAGCGCGAAGGAAGGCAAAGCGTCTAAGCGTTGTTGGGTGTGGCTATTTATACTCTTGCCACACCCGAACGCTACAACTGACGCATCGCGCACGTTTCCAAACACGCGCCTAGCGTCTGAATGTTATTTCTCTATTGCCGTGCTAACAAAAGGATCTCTTTACCTACAAGCCTACGGAGTACACCAAATCAAATTAAACATGGCGTGACAACAAATAACGTTCAAAACTATGTTTCCTATTACATCAATGAATTTGCCCAATACAGCGCTAAGGTACTATACAATATATGTATTATATCTAATACCTTCACACTTATCAACATACATACACTGGTGTGCAGGATGCACGGGTCGGGGGTGGGTTTTTTATATTTAAAGACAATCGTTTTGGACCCTAATGTCTACGCTATATTGTGTTGATCTTGGGGTCCTGACAGTCTGGTTTTGGAGGGACAGGGCAGGCTGAATAGAGAGATCTGCATCTGGAGTAGGGGAGGGGTGGCTCCTTGACCTGAATAGGGCTGTGCCTGGCAAGGTGAATGCTGGCTCCACCTCCCACTGTGCGTCTGATGGCAAACCCCCTCTTTCTTAAAGGAAGGATGCAGCCTTGTAAACAAAGTGCTCCATGACTGAGCAGAACCGGTTGTGGCTGGGTTCAGTGACTTGTGACTTTTTAGAACAAAGACTTTTGGGGTATAAATATCTGTGCTGAAACCCCTACAATTTGTATTACTTCTGGATCTCAAGACGAACCTCTGCCCATGTAACCAAGGAATCTGCAGGAGTTGGACTGCCCCTGTGCCAGTGTGCTGTTTCTGGAGTTGGCCTGCAGTGGTTGCCAGTGGACTTGAAGAAGAGGGGAAAGGACTTGGAGAGAACTTTCACAGATCTTGCTGAAGCAATCACCCAAGGGCTTGAATTGAGCTTGCCTCCTGTTGAAGTCTCAGGCACATTAGACTTCACCATCAGCCTTCTGAACCCTCCCAGCGAGGACTTCTATTTGCAGGTGAGGCCCCTGTTGAGAATTCCAGGGCCTCCAGTTTTACTGCAGAGAACGCGGGCTGAAATCACCACTAATACACCATTGCAAGTCGCTGCAGCCGAAAGCGCCATTTTGGGATTCGCGTTACTGCCGCCGAGTACTCGCAACCTGAAATCATCGCACTGCACGTTTTCGGGTTGCTGCAGCTGAGAGCGCCATCGAGAATCATCGCGCTGCTGCCGCCGAGTGCTCACAACCTCAAGATCATCGCATCGCAGCGATCGGCGCATCACGACATCGCGGCCGCCATTTCCATCTCATCGCACCTGGATCGTCGCTCCCGAGCGGAGCGTCATTTCTTCGCATCGCAACCTCCTCGCAGCACGCATCAGCAGACCGTCGCATCGTCTCCTCCCTCGCGGCAAGGATTAATCGCATCAGCGGCGTTGCATGCAGAAGTTCATCGCATCGCCTTCCCTCGCATCAGCAGATCGGCGCATCACCTCCTCCCTCGTGGCAAGGAATCGGCACATCACCGGCCTTGCATGGAAAGAATCGACGCTACAGCTTCATTGTGACATTTTGCTTATTTGCACTGCCAATCCAGGTACTTTCTGAGTAAAAGGGTCGCAGAGACCACTGCTTTGAACTGAACTCTTTTTGCACACTTTGAACTATTTTGCAGCATTCTAAGAGTATTTCCATTTTACAGTATTGTGGTTTTTTGTCGTTTTGGGTCTGGTGATAAGTGTGGTGTCCATTTGCAGTGTTCTTCACTGTGTTACTGTGTATGGTCATAAATGCTTCACACACTGCCTCTGAGACAAGCTTGTCTGCTCGTGCTACGTTACCACAGGGTTGAGCAGGGGTTATCAAAGGGCTTAGCACCCTTACTCTGACTTAGGAAGAAGGGTCCCTACTTGGACAGTGGCCAGCCATTGCCAACTAGAGACCCACATTTCTAACATAGGCTAACGTGTTTAAAAGCAATGTAGGACAGCCAATGGATGAGTCACTCGCCGCTGACAATCGTGTTTGTAGTGTATATGTACGCTGCATTTCAAAAAAAGCTCACTGGCCTCCTGACACGGCAGCCAATAATACCTCCTCAACTTTTGCTGCGGTTTCTGACCTCTGGGAGCCACAATGCCAAGAAGAGCAGGTGGCAGGGCCCCAGCCTTCTCACCAGACAAGCTGGGGTTGTTGGCCCCTGTACAGCCAGCTCTATGGCTAACCAGAGGAACAAGTACATGTTTAAAATGTATTTGTAAATCTGTCTAACTGGATTTTTTTTAAACACAGGCTAAAATGTCCCTTTGAGTTCTTGAGTGAAGTGTAGTGATTGAAGTGGTGTGATTTATTTTTTACATTACATAGAACTATCATAGTGTGAATTATTAATTATTTTATGGTTAGAGAAAACAACAAAATTAGTATGTGGTGTGTGTTTTTAGCCCTACATTTTAGTTGGTGTGTATTTTGAGATATATCTTTGTATGAATTCCATGTGAAATGTAGAAATTACACATGTAAATTAAAAAACACATCATATTTTCTACTGTACATATATATGTAATTTTGTACATATCAAATAAAATGATGTTTGCTATTTATATTTTCCCACAAATCACTCAGCCTAGATCAAGCGTCTCCAACCAGTCTCCCAGACACCATCAGAGTAGCTCACAGCCTTGAGTTCTTTTTCAAATGAGTACAAGTTCATATTTTCATTTTTGAAGTTAAGGAAAGGCTATGTTCATGTGACATCATGATCATCAGGCTGCAGATAGCAGAGCTGACAATGAGCAGTGCTCAGTCAGATGTGTTGCGGTAAAAAAACAATGGTTCGGGTGTGGCCAAAAGGTCCAATAATAAAGTGATCCTAAGGAGAGCACTTATGGTTAGAGAGTTGAAGATTAATTATTTTATAGGAGCAAAAAAAATAATAATGTACATAGGGACATAAGTCAGTTCATGTGAAACATTTATTTCCACAACAATAGAATTCAGGTGCTCACACAATAAGTGAAAGAGGCGTGACGTGCAGAGTGATGGTGAAGTTTAAAATAACGGCATCGCATTGACAACAATAGTGTAAAACTCCTCAAGCAACTTTTTAGAATAGGAAGAGTTTTGTTGTAAAGGGTCAACGGAGTTTCGATCTCTACTGTTCGAGATCATTATCAGGACATATAACGGGTAAGCAAGCTGAATCTAAAATGAGGAAAAACGGGCAAATAAATAAGCTATAGTTTGATCCCTACATGTAGTATAATTAATACAATCAGAGGCTCCTTTTTATAAAAAACATAATGACATATATAAATATATATTACTCCTGAATGATTCTGTATATCATGTAACTAGCCATGCCTAGGGGTCAAGGTGGGTGTGGAAATACATAAATTAAGGCAAATACAGAAGCGAAAGACATGATTTAAAGGTCAGATGTCAGATGTGTTGGCCATGCTAAGGCTGAGTCACAGAGGTGAAAAACTGAAGTGTTTGTCTCTTGGAAAACAATCCTTGTCAACTCAAAATTGGAGTTGTGAGCAAAAAGATGTTTCTGAATGCTTAGAAATGGAAGAAAAATGAAATGGAGAGTTATTAATTACACAAGAACTTTTGTGGTCTAATGAGTGTGAGAATGCCTTTGAGAGTATCAAAAACAAGATAAGTAGTGCATCACCTTTGAAAGGGTTTGACTCACAATTACTGAGTGTGATTAAAACAGATGCTGGTGGTAAGGTCTAGAGACTGTTCACACACAGATAGAGGTAGATGGTAAGGAAGTAGTGATAGCCTTTGCTTCACAGAGTTTGACACACATTGAAGAAAGATGCTCAGTGATTGAACGTGAGACCTTGGCCTGTATGTGGGGGATGGAACATTTTAGGCCATATGTGTGGGGGTAAAGAGTTAGATTTAAGAACAGATCACAAGCCACTCACAAAAATACTTACTACCAGCAGGGTACAAAAAGTGTCTACACATGTTGCAAAAATGCGAATAAGATTACAAGATTTTGTTTACAAGGTATCGTATGTAACTGTGGTAAGAAATTGGGTCACAGATTGTCTCAGCAGATTACCTTCACCATTAAAGGAAGGGCCAATGGATAATTGTGAGGATTTCGCAGTAGTCATTGTAGAAGATGGCGAGAAATACAGCATTAATAAGAGTGAGCAGACAACTGCATATGAAAAGGATGGTGAACTTGTGAAAATCAAGCATTTTCTTAAGGGAGGTTGGTCACACAAGAGAAGAGTGTCAATCTCAGGAAATACTAAGAGGTAAGAAATGAAGTGAGAGAGAGTGTCAATTATGTGAGGAGAAGGGAGAAAAGTATACCTCCAGTGAATGTGAGAAACAAGATTTATAGTTGTCACGTTTGTAATTTAGGAATAGCGAAAAATAAGAGAAGAGCTAAAATATTGATCGGCGTCCCTGTGTAGATAAGGACACAGAAACACAGGTGACGAAGTGTGTAGATTGTTGCAATACAGAAAAAACACATTATCCCTTCTGTCCCACTTTAAGTCCGATTGTGTTCTAAGATAGTGTGGGAGACTCTTGAAGTGGATATATTGGGACCAGTTTTGTATGATCAAGGTGGGTAGAAGTATGTAATCGTTCTGGTGGATCATTTTTCAAGGTAGTTTGAGTGGGACATTATGGAAAGTGCTAATGTGAAAGCAGTTGTTACGTTTTTGGATGAGGTCTTTGTGCATGAAGGGTTACCCAAAACTTTGATTAGTGACTGTTGCAGATCGATATTTGGGTTACAGATTACTGAAGTTGCGGAAGTTGACTAATGCAGAGACACTGAAGTGAATTTTAATGAACTTGATCTGCTAAACTCATTAAGATGCTCTGTTTATATACTAGAACAGATGCCACGTCTTATGATGACTTTATTGTGCCTGAATCTTGTCACCTATATCTCGGACCTAATATATAATTTTTTCGATTTTATTGCATGCATGTGTCACAAAAAGAAAAAAAAGAACATGTAGCCACCTAAATGAGTCCACCATGTGCTTACTAGTGTGTATTTTAATAACAAGTTTTTTAGTTGTGCTGCGCATTTTATAATAGTTTGTGAAGGAGACGAGAATAAAATTAGGGGTGGGCGGAATTTGCAAAATTAACTTTCGCAAACTATTGTGAAAATGCTGAAAATCTCCGCAAACACGCCGGAAATATCGCGAAGACGCGGATGTTTTTTTCCCGCCTGTTCGCGTTATTTTTTGTGTGATCGCGGCTCGCCAACTTACCCATGCGGTTGCTCAGGGGCGCGGCCATCTTGTTTTCACTTGTCCCGCCCTCTCGCGATGCTTACTTCCTGTTCCGGGTCGCGCAATGCATGTTCGTGCCCGTTCGCGGTAGATATTTCCTGTTCGCGACCGCTTTTACTTGATCGCGTTGCTTTTTGCTTGCTCGGGGAGAAAATATCGCGCGAACTTGCGCACGTGGTCGCAATGGGCGTGGCCATCTTGTTTTTCACTCTATTGCATGGTTCTGGGGCCTGATTTTGAATCCTCCCTACATCTTTTCAATCCTTTGTTTAAAGCGACTTTTTTTTTTATCTTTCTTATTTATTATTTCTCTAACTATTTTCCTGCTTCTATATTTTTGGTTTTTGTCTACTTTTTTATTTTTTTTCGCTACTTTTGCTCTCTTTCTATTGCCTGCTATTTATTTCCTTTACTTCTTTAATTTTATTACCTTTTCTTTCCTGCCCCGTCCAAGAGCCATGTCAAAGGGTAGGGCTGGTCGTCGCAGCCAGAGCCACGACCGCCTTCCTTGCGGAAGGCGGCGCCCACAAGGGGTGCAGGCACGGGCCTTATTTGGGGAGGTGGAGTTGGCTGCACTCATTTTCTTTGTGCAGCGCCACCTCCCCTCAACCCTGGCTGCAGGTGGCAGGCCTGGGTCCGGGTACGGCCTCCGGGAGCGTCGGCAGCAGTGGGGGAAGGTGCGCCGGGCAGTGTTGCGCTTCTCTGGGGTCGGGCGCACCCAGGCGCAGCTGACGCACCGGTGGTCCGACATCCTGGACCGTGAGCAGGACCTGCTGGACCTGCTAGGAGTGGAGGTCCCGGGGCTTGGTGAGTAACTATTTAATTATTACTACTTTGTGTCTGTTCTTCTGCTCTGTGTTATATATTGCGAATATCTATTTTTTCTTCCAACCAGCTAGAATGTTGCTGCTTACATTCCAGGTTAATTACGTTTAAAAGTCTTCTGTGATTATGACACAGGTGCTCTTCTGCGCTACTACTAATCTTACTTGTTTGCAACTTTGCGTTTGCGCTCGCTTAGCGTGTTTCTGTAAGAGTTTATTTTAGAGAAATTAAGTTACGTAATGCTACAGTGACTCTAGTCCACTCCCTACTTTGTCCTGTCACCAAGAGATAGGGGTGGATTGATACTTAGGTTTAGGTACTTTGTATGAGTTTCTAATTTGTTAGTGGTAAGCGTGATGCCCCCTCAGTTACGTGACGTGCTGCTAGTACGGCAGTCTTTATTAGAACCTTTTCTAGTTTGTTCAATGAGTGGTGGTAATTGGCTTAGCACTAGCAGAACATCAGCATCAATCAATCAACCCAAAATTTGGTGTATACAAAAAATTTAGTCATGTGTCCTCCATTTGACCATATGCATTGTTGAGGAATAAAAGAAGTGGAAATGCATACTTAATGTACAATTGGCATGCCTGGAATAGGTGGGCTAGGGAGTCGGGTGGTACGTCGTACTTATGCTTAGTTGTAACTTAGTATTCTGGAATCAGAATGGAAGACTGGATTACTGTTGATAAATAGTAACTTAAGTAGTCGATCCGCGAATCCCCCGATACTACTTGTTGACCAGATGAGATCGGTCAATTTAGTTATTGCAATTGTTGTTTACATAAGTGTTTTTTGACCGTTCCTTAAAAATATTGTATTTGTTTGACACCATCCATCAATGTTTGTCTCTTTCTTATATCTTTCCTGTTCATCAGCACCCAGGAGCAGACAGACAGGGAGTGGGCAGTCGGCGGGACAACAGTCTGAACACCACCACCAGGAGGACACCAATGAGGGCTCCTCTGCTGGCCCCAGTAAGTCTTCTTGTTTTCAATAATATTACTTATTCCATAACTTTTACTGCACCATATTTTTCACAAACTATTGTTTCAGTTTCCCAATGCTATTTTTTACCAACAATTATCCTTCGATCTGTACTTTTTCAAAAATCTTGTTATCCCTGTGTTGGAAGGCGGACCCCGGGGGAGTCGGAGAGACCACCCAGGGGGGCCCCCACACTGTACGAAGTAGCCGAGCGCTGCTGAGAAGCCTCCTAGAAGAGGTCCTTCTCCTATACCGTACCAGCACAGTAACACCACCACACAGGACTCGAGGCTGTTTATCACGATGAGCAATTCTTTATCAGCATTTAGGAGGTTACGGTTATCGATATATACAAGGGGGGGATTGAGGGATCCGCAAGAGTCTCAAAGTCTTTGGTAGGGATGGGGTAGCGGGACAGTCTTTGGTAGTAGCGGGGTACGAGGGTACCTCAGGCCCAGTTCGTGTTCCTCAAGCTGGAGGGACTCCGTGTCCCGGAGTGGTCGAGCCGCGACGGCGTCAGCAGGGCTCTGGTGATCAGTTCGTGGAGCTTGAGCCGCGACTAGGTCAGCAGGGCTCTTCAGGTGGTTCAGTTCAGCTCGAGCCGCGACGACGTCAGCAGGGCTCTGGGGGAGGCTTCAGCGAGGTTGGGCCGCGACGGCGTCAGCAGGGCCCCGATGTTCCGTGAGGTTCCTTGTCTCAATAAGGTGGAGCCGCGACGCAGTCAGCTGGGCTTGTGGTATAGGGTCAAGCAAGAGTTCTTCTCCGAAGGGTCAGCCACGATTCCATCAGCAGGGCTCTTGACTCCGGGATATAACTGCCGTTACCTTGCGGGGTTGCCCCAGATATAGGTCTGGAGCTCTTTGATGTCCGGACCCTCGCGCCTGGGGGGGGCGGAGAGGCCGGGCTGGGAGAGGCCAGACGCCCAGCGGGAGAGGCGCCAGGCCCGGGGAGGCCGGAGGACGGTTGCACCTAGGTGTGGGGGGACGGTGGGGGTCCCATCGAAACTCTCCTCCTCCGGGAGAGGTAAAGTGGCCACGTGGTGCTCCCTGGCCAGATCTTGGTGCCTCGATGTCGGGGCTTCGCTGGGGCCGAGGCCTGGGGGAGCCGGGTTGCGTGGGCTGGTGCGTGGAGCAAGCATGGGGGGGAACCCCGAAGAGATGAGGGGTTCCTGTGCGGCCTGGAAAAGGGGGCCGCTGAGGCGGGTGTAGGCAAATGGATACAATCCCAGGGGGACCTCGAAGGGAGGAGAGGTCCCTGGTGGCCTGAAAGGGCGTCCCGTGTAGGCCGGCGCGCGGCAGACGAGCACAAAGCAAGAGGGTTAAGACCACGCCACGAGGCCGGGTCCAACAGGCGTCCCCCCCAGCTGAAGGCAGGGAGAGTCACCCATTTCCTTGGGGGTTCTCCTCGTCGAGGCGGAAGAAGCGGGACAGGCCGTCGGCGTTGGCGTGGTCACTGCCGGGCCGGTGTTCAACAGAGAAGTCCATCCCTTGCAGCAAGATGGACCATCGCAACAGCTTGGGGTTTTCGCCCCTCATTTGCATTAACCACCGCAAGGGCCGGTGGTCGGTCTGGACCCAGAAATGGGTGCCGAAGAGATAGGGCCGGAGCTTTTTGAGGGCCCACACTACAGCGAAGGCCTCCCGCTCGATGGTGCTCCACCGCTGCTCCCGGGGCAGCAGCCGTCGGCTGATGAAGGCCACGGGTCTGTCGAGTCCCTCCGAATCTACCTGGGACAGGACGGCCCCAATTCCATATTCGGAGGCGTCCGTCTGCACCACCAACTCCTTGCTGTAGTCCGGGGCTTGTAGGAAGGGGGCCGTGCACATTGCCGTTTTGAGGGCCTCGAAGGCCGCCTGGCAGCGGGGGGTCCAGTGTACCTTCTTGGGCTGTTTTTTTGACGTGAGCTCTGTGAGGGGGCCGACAATGCTCCCATAGTCTCTGATGAATCGCCGGTAGTACCCGGTGAGGCCCAGGAAGGCCCAGACAGCTGTCTGGGTGGTGGGGGGTTCCCACGCCTGGATGGCATCAACTTTCGGTTGGAGGGGAGCCACCTGGCCGCTCCCTACTTGATGGCCCAGATAGGTCACCGATCCTTGGCCTATCTGGCATTTGCTGGCCTTGATCGTGAGCCCGGCCCTTTGGAGGGCGGTCAGGACTGCTTTGAGGTGTCCCAGGTGCTCAGCCCAGTGGCTGCTGTATACAGCAATGTCATCCAAATAAGCCGCGCTGAAGGCCTCTAGCCCGGCCAGGACCTTGTTCACTAGTCTCTGGAAGGTGGCCGGGGCGTTCTTCATGCCGAAGGGCATCACCCGAAAGTGGTAGTGCCCGTCAGGGGTGGAGAAAGCGGATCTTTCTTGGGCACCAGGGGTGAGCTGGATCTGCCAGTACCTGGCGGTGAGGTCAAAAGTGCTCAGGTAGCGGGCTGCCCCTAAGCGGTCGATGAGCTCGTCGGCCCGGGGAAGAGGATGGGCATCGGTCTTGGTAACGGTGTTCAGGGCCCGGTAGTCCACACAAAATCGTAGCTCCGGGGGGGTGCCTGGTGCGGCGGCTTTGGGCACCAGGACGACGGGACTGGCCCACGGGCTGTCGGAGGGCTCGATGACCCCGAGGGCCAGCATCTTCGCCACCTCAGCCTGGATGCAGGCCCGCACCCGGTCGGGTACTCTGTAGGCTCTGTGTCGCACGGGGGGACTGTCCCCAGTGTCGACGTCGTGGACACACCATGGAGTCACCCCCGGAGTGAGGGAGAAGAGGGCCGCAAAGGGCTGTAACAGTTGCTGACAGTCATGGTGCTGTTCCGGGGTCAGGGAGGGGGCGAGTTGGACGCCTTTGATGGTCCCGTCGTGGTCGCTGGTTCGCAGGAGGTCGGGTAGGGGCTCGGAGTCGCCTTCGCCCCTGTCGTCGGTCGCTAGCAGTAGGCTTAGTTCAGTCCGGGCAAAGTGGGGTTTGAGCCGGTTAGCGTGCAGAACCCGGAGGGGGTTCCGGGGAGACTCCATGTCGATCAGGTAGGTGACAGGGCTCTTCTTTTCCACCACCTTGAAGGGCCCAGTCCATTTGTCCTGGAGGGCGCAGGGGTCAACCGGTGACATGACCCAGACCTGCTGGCCCGGCTCAAACTCGATGGTAGAGGCGTTTTGGTCGTACCATCTTTTCATGTCCTCTTGGCTGGCCTCGAGGTTGGCTTCGGCCAGGGCTCGGAACCTTCGTGTCTGGTTGCGGAGGGTCAGGAGGTATCTGTAGACGTCGGGAGGGGCATCTCGGGGCTTCGTCTCCCAGCCTTCCTTGACCAGGCTGAGGGGTCCTCGGACGGGATGCCCGTACAGCAATTCGAAAGGGCTGAACCCCAGGGACTTCTGCGGGACCTCCCGATAGGCAAACAGGAGGCACGGCAGCAGGACATCCCATCTCCGCCGTAGGGGCTCTTCCAGGCCCTTGATCATGCCTTTTAAGGTTCTGTTGAACCGCTCGACCAGTCCGTTCCCCTGAGGGTGGTATGGGGTGGTGAACTTGTACGTGACCCCGCACTGCTGCCACAGGGACCGCATGTATTTAGAGATGAAGTTCGTACCTCGGTCGCTCACCACTTCTCGGGGGAACCCCACTCTCGAGAAGATCCCCATTAAGGCCCGGCCCACTACGGGGGCGGTCACAGTTCGAAGCGGGATGGCCTCAGGGTACCTGGTTGCGTGGTCTACGAGGACCAGGATGAAGCGGTGACCCAGGGCGGTCTGGGGGTCCAGGGGCCCTACGATGTCTATTCTGACCCGTTCGCAGGGGGTGTTGACTGCTGGGAAGGGCTGGAGAGGGGCTTTGACCCGTCCCCCCGTCTTGCCGCTGGCTTGGCAGGTCTGGCAGGACCGGCAGTGGTTGTCCACGCCCCTCCGCATCCGGGGCCAGTAGAAGTGGGTCACCAGGTGGCTGTAGGTTTTGTCCTGCCCCAGGTGCCCAGCAAGGGGCACATCATGTGCCAGGTTAAGGAGGAACTCCCGAAACCGGAGGGGGACCACCAGCACTCGACTGGCCCCTAGTTCGGCAATCTTCTGCTCGCTGTACAGTAGTCCTTCAGCCCAATAGACCCAGTGGGTTCCGGTCTGGTCACCGTTGGCCTGCGAGGCCGCTTGTTGCCGGACTCCTTCAAGGGAGGGGCAGGTCTTCTGTTCCTGCAAGAACTGTTCTCTGGTGGGGCCCCCGTCGTGGCGCCATTGGGCAAGTTCCGGGAGTGTGCCGAGAGAGGCGATCTCGTCCGGGGGGGGGCACCGTGGATCTGGCATCGGTGTCCGCTTCTTCCTCGCTGGAGGCAGGCGGTGGCACGGGCCCCTCGGGCTCGACGGTGTCGGCGGCCATGGACGAATGGGGAGCCTGGGCGGCCATGGACCGGGTGGTGGCGCAGGCCCATTCGGGTAGTCCTAGCATTCGGAGATGCTCTCGCCGCTCCACTTGAGCCCAGGGGGAACTCTCGAGGTCGTTCCCCAGGAGGCAGTCCACCGGAGCGTCGTCGCGGACAGTCACCTTCAGTATGCCCGTCCATTGATAGTGACCCACTGTTGGTACTTCTGGGTGTTGCTCGGGATGGGGGTTCGGGGCACCATTTCTCGGCTGCCCAGGCAGACCAGGGACATAGCCGCCGGCTCCCACTCAGTGGACCCCCCGCTGAGGGGTTCTTCCTCTTCCTCCCCTTCTCCCAGGGCGGCAGCCACTAGTTGTCGGGGCGGGGGCCCGCTGGTCCCACTTCGTCGGTTCATGGGGCAGGCAGGGTCGCTGGCATAGCGTCCTGTTTGTTGGCAGCCGTAGCAGGTTATCGTGGGCCGGGGTCCGGCTTTGGCTGGCGCCGTCCCTCTTCGGGCTAGGCTCGGGGAGGTGTGATGCTGAGGCGGCCCTCGCGGCGGACTCCGGGGCGGCCCGGCTGGGATGTCCCGACTCCTGTTCGACCCTCCTCCCCCACCGCGCTGGCGGGGGGGGTCCGGTGGGGTTTCGCGGGTACTCCCCCATCAAGCTCCAGGGGACTCGGGTGTTGACCCATCGATCGGCCTCGGCGGCAAGCTTCCGCGGCTCGGTCAGCTTGCTGTCGAGGAGGTGTTGTCTTAGCTCCACGAAGCAGTTGTTGGAGAGGTGTTCCCAAATAATGAGGTCGACCAGCTACCCGTAGGTGGCGACCTTGCTCCCCTTGATCCAACCTTCTAGGGCCCTGCTGAAAAAGTCAACATACTCTACCCACGTGGTACCGGGGATTTTCTTGCAGTCTCTGAACCGCTGGCGGTACATTTCCGCGGTTAGTCCATAGCGGGTGAGCAGGGCCTCCTTCATATGGTCGTACGAGGTCATCACTTCTTCCGGGAGCTGGAGTAGGGTGTCTCAGCCCTCGCTAAGGAACCGACCCCATAGGCCGGCACCCCAATCCTTCCGGGGTACCCGATCGGAGGTCATGGCCACCTCGTACGCCTTAAACCACTGCTGGATGTCGTCGTTTTTATAGTACTCCTTGACGACATCTTTGGGGATATGGACCTTGGCCTCGGTGGGCGGCAGAGCGTCTCTATTGCTGGGGGTGCCGGTCTCCCCCTTCTGGGCCTTGAGCTCGAGTTCTTTGAGGCCCCGCTCGTGTTCGAGGGTCAGCCTTTTCTCCTCCAGCTCTCGATGCCGCTTCTTCTCCTCCATCTCCTCTTGTAGCCGTAGCTGTTCTATGGCCAATTTCTTTTCGGCCAGCAAGAGTTCGCCGTCCAGCCGAAGTCGTGCGAGCTCTAGCTCATGGGTCCGGACCTTCTCCCGCTCTCGTATTTCTTCCGCGGAGAGGCCGGTTTCCAGGCTGTTTCTCCCCCCGTTCGCGGGGGTCGGGGCTGGTGGCGTGGCTGCATTCAGGGGCAGGGGACCTTCGCTCTGGGAGGGACCCGCCTCGGACTCTAGCCAGGTTCTCAGGGCTTCCTGCATCTCTTCCTTGGTACCTAGGCCGGTGGTCGCAATGCCCTTGTCCTTGCAGAACTGTTTTAACTCTTTGTGTGTGTACTCTTCCAATCGTTCTGGTTGGAACTCCATGGTCTCTGTTCGTCTGGATGGATAGTGAGTGGGTTACTTGCTTGTACGCTTCTGCGTTCGGCTCGGATCCCGTCGCTGGCCACCAAATGTTGGAAGGCGGACCCCGGGGGAGTCGGAGAGACCACCCAGGGGGGCCCCCACACTGTACAAAGTAGCCGAGCGCTGCTGAGAAGCCTCCTAGGAGAGGTCCTTCTCCTGTACCGTACCAGCACAGTAACACCACCACACAGGACTCGAGGCTGTTTATCACGATGAGCAATTCTTTATCAGCATTTAGGAGGTTACGGTTATCGATATATACAAGGGGGGGATCGAGGGATCCGCAAGAGTCTCAAAGTCTTTGGTAGGGATGGGGTAGCAGGACAGTCTTTGGTAGTAGCGGGGTACGAGGGTACCTTAGGCCCAGTTCGTGTTCCTCAAGCTGGAGGGACTCCGTGTCCCGGAGTGGTCGAGCCGTGACGGCGTCAGCAGGGCTCTGGTGATCAGTTCGTGGAGCTTGAGCCACGACTAGGTCAGCAGGGCTCTTCAGGTGGTTCAGTTCAGCTCGAGCCGCGACGACGTCAGCAGGGCTCTGGGGGAGGCTTCAGCGAGGTTGGGCCGCGACGGCGTCAGCAGGGCCTCGATGTTCCGTGAGGTTCCTTGTCTCAATAAGGTGGAGCCGCGACGCAGTCAGCTGGGCTCGTGGTATAGGGTCAAGCAAGAGTTCTTCTCCGTAGGGTCAGCCGCGATTCCATCAGCAGGGCTCTTGACTCCGGGATACAACTGCCGTTCCCTTGCGGGGTTGCCCCAGATATAGGTCTGGAGCTCTTTGATGTCCGGACCCTCGCGCCTGGGGGGGGACGGAGAGGCCGGGCTGGGAGAGGCCAGACGCCCAGCGGGAGAGGCGCCAGGCCCGGGGAGGCCGGAGGACGGTCGCACCTAGGTGTGGGGGGACGGTGGGGTCCCATCGAAACTCTCCTCCTCCGGGAGAGGTGAAGTGGCCACGTGGTGCCCCCTGGCCAGATCTTGGTGCCTCGATGTTGGGGCTTCGCTGGGGCCGAGGCCGGGGGGAGCCGGGTTGCGTGGGCTGGTGCGTGGAGCAAGCATGGGGGGGAACCCCGAAGAGATGAGGGGTTCCTGTGCGGCCTGGAAAAGGGGGCCGCTGAGGCGGGTGTAGGCAAATGGATACAATCCCAGGGGGACCTCGAAGGGAGGAGAGGTCCCTGGTGGCCTGAAAGGGCGGCCCGTGTAGGCCGGTGCGGGGGGGACGAGCACAAACCAAGAGAGTTAAGACCACGCCACGAGGCCGGGTCCAACACCCTGCCTCTGCTATGATGACTCTCAGTACTACTACTACTATCAGTCTGTCTGTACTGTAGTAGCTAAGCTTGCCCAGTTGGCCAGTGCCACTCTTTATGTGAAAGGTTGTAATAAAACTCAGATTCACCAGTAGCTCTAGCCATTGAGTCCAGTCCTTTGGGTCGTCCTCTTGTACTACTTCTAGTCTTATTGGTCTTGAGTCTTTGTTAATCTTGAGGCTTTGACAATTCACAGCAACAAATGCCCAACCAGATTTATTACTATTTTGATATGAAAGCCAATAGGACATACTACTACTGTTGTAGGGATCTTGCACATACAGACCTTTGCACAAGAAAATAGGATGTTGGTGATGGTAGGTCCTCACACACCTCAATCAGAAATTCAGAACCCACCACAATCCCCTGCTCGACTATAGTACTGTCTTGTCATAACTATTAGGTCTCCGAACCCTCCCCCCCAAGATACCCAACAAGTAGACAACCTAGAACATAACACACCCAACCTCTCAGTCGTGGAAGCAATGCACATGCACACCCTTACTTGAATTTGCTCACTCGTGTAAGTTAGTCCACACCAAATACCACCAAGTCTATGTAAGTTCAAAATGTTTATTTTGAATTGAGAAGCTCTGTACATTGTTCTATTATAAAATGCAGCACCAACCGGAAAATCAATAACATTAAAATAATAAACATTGTTACACTTACTTACAGTTAGGAATTAAATCATGATAACTGAACAGTGGTGGAAGGCAGCACCACCATCCCCTAGTAATTTAGTTTATATAAATTTATAAATGAAGATCTGAGTGAAGGGACCCCTTACCTTAGAAGAACCTAGTACTGGTAGTTGTTGCATCATTCATAAGCTCTGCAAAGCTCTGGTTCGTAGAAGGGAATCTTCCGTCTGTAATGCGAAAAATAAAATGGTGCGCGTTAGTATATTGCAACTTGCAAGCATTTCTCAGCCGTGCCAAAAAGGGTCAGACTGATTTGCATATGGCCATGTCTGAACTGGGGTGGCAGAGTGGGCTAAAGAATGGTGATGGATCAAACCCAGATCTGTTGACTGGGTGTGAGTGTTTGATTGGTTCTGATGCTCCGTCCATCACCACCCCCTTTTGTACCGCTTTGTTCGCCATAAGTTGGCAGGGTATGCTCAGACGTGAGTCCCTTGCTCACTTTGCCACTGGATTCAAGCAAGCCTGGCTGAAGATGGCTGAAATGCCAGAAACCGGTCCTAGGAAGCATGTTTCCGGTCCAGGGAAGGCATGGCTTGGCAATTCGGGCTGGACTGTTCCCATGAGGCACAGGGTCAGACTGATTTGCATATGGCCATGTCTGAACTGGGGTGGCAGAGTGGGCTAAAGAACGGTGATGGATCAAACCCAGATCTGTTGACTGGGTGTGAGTGCTTGCAATGTTCAACACTCCGTCCATCATTTCCTTTGGTTTTGCTTTGTTCGCCATAAGTTGGCAGGGTATGCTCAGACGTGAGTCCCTTGCTCACTTTGCCACTGGATTCAAGCAAGCCTGGCTGAAGACGGCTGAAATGCCAGAAACCGGTCCTAGGAAGCTTGTTTCCGGTCCAGGGAAGACATGGCCTGGCAGTTCGGGCTGGACTGTTCCCATGAGGCACAGGGTCAGACTGATTTGCATATGGCCATGTCTGAACTGGGGTGGCAGAGTGGGCTAAAGAACGGTGATGGATTAAACCCAGATCAGTTGACTGGGGGTGAGTGCTTGCAATGTTCAACACTCCGTCCATCATTTAACATGGTTTTGCTTTTTGCTTTGTTCGCCATAAGTTGGCAGGGTATGCTCAGACGTGAGTCCCTTGCTCACTTTGCCACTGGATTCAAGCAAGCCTGGCTGAAGACGGCTGAAATGCCAGAAACCGGTCCTAGGAAGCTTGTTTCCGGTCCAGGGAAGACATGGCTTGGCAGTTCGGGCTGGACTGTTCCCATGAGGCACAGGGTCAGACTGATTTGCATATCGCCATGTCTGAACTGGGGTGGCAGAGTGGGCTAAAGAACGGTGATGGATTAAACCCAGATCAGTTGACTGGGGGTGAGTGCTTGCAATGTTCAACACTCCGTCCATCATTTCCTTTGGTTTTGCTTTGTTCGCCATAAGTTGGCAGTGTATGCTCAGACGTGAGTCCCTTGCTCACTTTGCCACTGGATTCAAGCAAGCCTGGCTGAAGACGGCTGAAATGCCCGAACCCGGTCCTAGGAAGCTTGTTTCCGGTCCAGGGAAGACATGGCTTGACAGTTCGGGCTGGACTGTTCCCATGAGGCACAGGGTCAGACTGATTTGCATATGGCCATGTCTGAACTGGGGTGGCAGAGTGGGCTAAAGAACGGTGATGGATTAAACCCAGATCAGTTGACTGGGGGTGAGTGCTTGCAATGTTCAACACTCCGTCCATCATTTCCTTTGGTTTTTACATTACAAAACTTGACAGAGCTGTAAGCTTGACCGTACTGTGCATCCACTTAAACTGTTCCTCCTCTAGAACAATCTTTGCCCATTTGGACTGCACCTCCAGCGAATGTGTGTATATATATATAATTCACTGAAAAAACCATAGGTTTCAGGGGTGTTATAGTTAGCTGGACTTTTCACTTGTACAAAACCATTGAAATTCCCCCGTTATAGTTAGTTCAGCTAACTATAACTCGCGCGCCCGCAATGCACTGCTGATGACGTCACATATTACATCACTCATGACATGGTCAGTGACATCACTCATGACATCACCGATGACATCTCAAATGACATCACTGATGTCATTACATATATGAGAGGGTCTTATTGGCATCAAAATTATGGTTAGTGCTCTAAAAGACTAAAATAAGGACATATTTTCTGAGTTTTCAAATAGCGACAAAGCACTTTTAAATTATTTGTTATCTTTATGTTTTTTTATCCAGTTGACCACTTGATTAAATGTTGCACTTAGGGGAGAGGTTGTGGTGTTACTTCCAGAACTGCAGACTTTGCAACTGGGGAACCAGGTTGGAGTTTCTGCTTCAGCTCGACATTCTGTGATTCTGGTCAAATCACTTAGTCTCCCCATGTCTACAACCAAAATGAATTTGTTCTTGTGTGATGTAACCAATGCTCATGTAAAGCACTCCAATACCTGACAAGTCTGCACTATATAACACTGCAAAAACACAAAATAATAAGTGTTTTGCACACTTCTGTCATTGGGCTATATTTGGGCTACATCTGGGTGATTTTGGGCTACATTTGGGCTCTTTTGTCTCCGGTGGCCATCTTGGGAGATTTGTTATGAAGTTTCCTAATTTCCTCATGTACTGCAGTCTCCTCAGTAGGAAATGCTTTCAGTTTTTTACTTTGATTCCATCATGAAGGTATTCAGATATGTCACACATTTGCCATAAATTCTGAATGTTAGCACTCTAGTTTCTCATTAGATCACTGTAGTAAAACTACTGTTCACCATGGAAGTCTGCTCCTGGTATTAAAAGTGCATGTTTCAGTCTGCATGTCAGAATTTTTTAATGAAATAGAAGAGGATTTGAGAAGTCACTCAAAATGTGCCCTCATTTTCTTTCTTCAGCATTAATCATAATTTCTATGGCAAAATGAACCCCCTCATTGTGTTCCTTTTTAAATTAAATGTTTTAAGTGTTACCAGTTTATTCCAATCAAGATGGCTTCAGGTGTGCCATACTTTTGTCATAATGAAGACAGTAAGCGCTCTAGTTGTTTTTAAGAACACTCTGGGACATTCTGTCATTGGGCTATACTTGGGCTACATCTGGGTGATATTTGGGCTACATTTGGGCTCTTTTGTCTCTGGTGGCCATCTTGGGAGACTTATTTGTTATGAAGTTTCCTAATTTCCTCATTTACTGCAGTCTCCTCAGTAGGAAATACTTTCAGTTTTTTACTTTGATTCCATCAAGAAGGCATTCAGATGTGTCACACATTTGCCATAAATTCAGAATGTTATCACTCTTTTTGCTCATTAGATCACTGTAGTAAAGCTACTGCTCACCAGGGAAAACTGCTGCTGGTATTGAAAGTGCATGTTTCAGTCTGCATGTCAGAATTTTTTAATGAAATAGAAGAGGATTTGAGAAGTCACTCAAAATGTGCCCTAATTTTTCTTTCTGCAGCACTAATCATACTTTTTATGGAAAAATGAACCCCCTCATTTTGTTCCTTTTTAAATTAAATGTTTTAAGAGTTACCACTTTAATCCAAGCAAGATGGCTTCAGGTGTGCCATACGTTTATCATAAGTAGGACTGTTAGCGCTCTAGTTGTTCTTTGGAACACTCTGGGAAGCTGCAGTAGAACACAAAGGAATCAACTGACAGTCTCTGCCCTTGTTGGATGTACATGTTTTACTGAGAATGTCAGACTTCATTCTCACATGACTGAGAAAGATAATGTGAATTTACAGAAAATAAGCTCTCAGTTTAGCTTATAGATCACCTTCCAAACCTCTGTGGGAAAAGCATGAGAAAATATTTTTCTCTCAATCATGATATCCCAGCAGAAGGCTTTTTCACATGGTGAAATCACCTTAGAAAATCCCACAATTCCTAAAATGAGTATGGTACCATCAACAAATGATTTATAATGTAACTAAAGTCTTAAAACCTTCTATTAACTGCAATGCTTTTTAATGAGGTGCTATCATGTATATTGGTCCCAAGATGGCTGCCAACAATTCTTGGATGAAGTGCTGACAGCCAATCAGATCTCAGGATGGGATGTGTGGTTAGGCTCCGCCCACATATATATATATATGATTTTACTTTTGATTTTCTCAGGAACTACTGAACAGATTGACACCAGACCTGCAAAAGGCACTTCCCTGACCTGAGGACTACCTCTCTGCCAAATTTCAAGTAATTCTGTTAAGCCGTTCGGGCTGTACCTTGGACTAAAGGTCCCTATGGAAAATTGCATGGGGAAAACGCGTTTTGGGACCCCCCTTTTTTCTCAGCCCCCGCTTGCAGAATCCCCCCGAGACTTTCAGGGTAGGAGCGGAGTGGAGCGCCCCACCTATTTTGAGAATTACGCGAGGATTCGTCAACCGGCGCCACAGTTATTCCAAATAGAATGTTGCGGATTTCCTATGGAAACACGGTCCTAACTATAACTATCTACTGGCGACCGCCAGTAGATAATATATATCCATATCCCATATGGGTGCCCAGTATGGAAAATTGGACAAAAAGGAAAACGGTTTGTAACAGCCAATGAAAATCAACATAACATGCCATCCGATTTGAAAGGCAGGTTTTTGCTGCGAGCGCCCGTCTCTCAAATGTGCCTCACGACAAATTCGACATGCCAATTCCCTACCAAGAAAAATGGCCGACAGTTGCCAGCCTTTACCTAATATCAATGAAGTACTTGTGCTTGGTCACTGCGCATAACCATGGACTAATTTCACTGTATAGACAGCATTCTTACACCCTAATTCATCCTAGGGAAGGCAGTTCCCTAGAGTGCCACAGTGTACTAAGACGATGTGTGTCCCTTCAGACTAAAATCTAAGTTTTGCTTGAGAGCCAGACTTTTAAAAACAAATCCAATAACAAGCTAAGTTGAAGTCAAAAGGTTGTTTGCTAGTTTTAGACTTATACGGTTTGCAGCTGTAAATGCCTCGTGGCATTGGTCTACGTTCCTGCAGACATTGAAACTATTCATGCAGATCTTACTTTTGGCACCACTGTGCAACAAACACCCTACCAAATTCTGATAAAGACTGTATAACTGAATTGAGAGGCATGGGCTGAATGTAAACACAATATGGCAGTACCACCCAGAGGCCAAAACCCCTTTGCTGATACAGGTAGCATATACATGAGTACTAACTGCCCCCATATTCTGCTCAAACCACCCACCATTAAGAACGACACTCTGGCCGCATAGCGCCAAGTGCCCCTCCCTTAGTCTTGGAGCCCCAGCAAAACACTCAAATTGCTTTCCTACCAACTCAAAATTCGGCAGCGCTGGCCGTTACTCCATAACCTCACCCCCAGGGTATTCAGCCTCTGTCGTCACTCACACCAGCTCCCTCATTTGGCTACCAGCACCCCCGCGAGGAAAGAGTCACCTCGGGCACCTGGGCAGGAGTTCGCGGCCGCCGAAAAATTACATGCACAGTCAGGCGGTAAAATTCTGATCCAGCTGAGGGGTAAGGGGGGGGGGGTTGTAGAGAGGAGTCTTACCCCTGCAAAGTGAAAATATTGGCTACCCGCACATATAACGACAACCAAATTGCATTATTTCTTAGGTTACCCACTCGAGCTGGCATCTGGGAGCAAGATTCAGACACTGCGTGGACCTACACGAAACAAATGCAACAAACATTCCTGGAGGTCTCCCCGCAATAGCAACATCACTGGCTCCGAAACTCGAGCCCTTACCGTGAAAGTAAAAAGGAGGCACTCCGGCGAATGAGGGCACAGTTGAAAACGTGCAGTTCAGGGAACACCAGTACACGGAGGGGGACACGTTATCTGCTATCCTCCCCTCCAACAAGGGTATGCTAGTGCCAGAGGAGGAACGTCACGGGATGTGCCCAGGGAGCTCCCCACGGGCGAAGTGCGCTGGAAAGACCTGAATGCCCGGCTCCACACACCAGCCTTGCATGGGAAAGGAAGCCCGGCGCATCCAGGCTAACTCACTCCACCCAGAATGAGCACTCTCTGCATGCATACTCGCCGCAACGGCGGAGCAGAGGCAGCACTAAACCCAATTATACAAGGCTGCCCGGGGGGGTTGCGCAGCAGCCCCCCTTCAAAGGGCGGCCGCCTTAGTGCCACAGGAAGGCACTGGAGGCACCGGTCTAGTCCCTGGGCCACGGCCAGGGAGGACGTCCGGCTAACCCACTTCCGGGAAAGGGGGAGGGGACAAGGGTATTTAGGCTGTCCCTGCGCGATGTTCGCCCTCTTGTCCCTCGACGTCTCGCCTTGGTCGCGTCGCTCTCGCTGGTCGCAGTGTTCACATCGCATCTGCTACCGGTGAGTCGCTTGCTATCTTCCTCTCGCCCCGGCCCTGTCCCTGGGCAGCACCAGGTCGACGGGGCCCTGTGGTACCGATTACCACGGGCGGGGGGCGAGCTGAACGTGCTGTTAGGCCAGGGGGTCGATCGTTCCGTAGTAGGGGCGAGGGGGGGGGCGTTGCATCTGGCAGTTGCGGATTGGACTGCTGCTGGGTTGCAGGCCTGAGGCGGCCGTGTGGCTGGATGCAGCCCCCCTATGACCATTAGCTCCCCCCCTCCCCCCCGTGCGGGGCCCAGTTCAGCAGCGGGGTGGTCATCCAGGAGTATGCGGCGCATGGGCACCGGTGGCAGAGGTAGAGGTAGATTGCCCGCAAGTTTGGATGCACCGGTAGGGGGGATTATCCCGGGACGGAGGAGTGCGGGGCATCGGTCCCGGACATCTGCTCCGCGCGGGCCCTCCGCCTAGCGTGTGGACGCTCCATTCTGGGATGCGTTGCGGTATCAGATGGATGCACCCCATATGAACTCGTTGCGCTGCACATTTGTAACACGTCATTGGCTGGTATGACTTTGCTATGCCCTTCCAAGTGCAATTTGAAGAATTAAAAGTAGAGTGGAAATATTATTTGATCTCCGGCCCCCGCCCGCTTCGCTGGCCCCCGCACCCGGTTCCCGCCTGCGTGCGCCCTGTTGGCGGCTGCTAGTGGCGGTTTCGGTCGTCCTGCCAACTCCGCAGGCAGTGCTTGTCGTGCATGTTGCGTGGGGCAGTGGGGTAAGGAGTTCGATGCGGGGGTGATGTCAGGAGCACAGGGGCGGCTTACGGCTCACTGACTCACATCGTGGCGCGCTCACTCTTGAGCACGCCCCGCACGGGCGACCTTCAATGCTCAGAGGAGCTCAGGGGCGCCTTTCGGTGCCTCATTCTGCCCGCAACGCCACCGGAACAGAATGGGACTGGTCACGTATACAGCTGCCTTGGGTGCTGGAAACCAGAGTTGACCCCGTCGCGGCCTCAGCCTCAGCCTGTGATTCTGGGCAAATCACTTAATCTCCCCGTGCCTGAATGTTTTATGTCATTTCGGTGCGCATGTGAAGCGACACCAACGGAGATTATTTTGGTAGACAATTGAGCAAACAGAGGGAAGGGGTAATGGGTCACAAGCACTCGTCGCTGCCCCAGCTGCATGCCGTGATTGCAGGGGTGGGGTGCTGTGCCGCCTCGCTTGCACGGGCAGCAGGGGGGGGGGTTTCTGCTTCTTCGTGGGCCCTCCCTCGACCGGGTCCCGGCTTCTCAGTCGCGCTCTCCTGGTGCCCCCCCTCACCCCTCTTACACCCAGGCCCTTGGATGTGGGGGACAAGCACTGGGGGGTGTGGTGAGCGAGGCCGTGTCTCACAAGGGGACAGCCGGGTAGCCACCCCCCTGTGTTCCACACGCGCAACATCAGCACTCTAGGTGCCACCCAGTTGGGGTGGTTGGGGGGTCACTATGGGAGCACTGGGCGTGCCAGGCCTGGACAGGGCAGTGGCAGACACCTCAGATCTGCGGGCAGTCGCGATGTTGCCTCCGCTAATAGCGCGCCCCTCGGGACAACATGTCGCTCCTCGACGCCAGCTAGTGCTGCACCCCCCGGTACCTGTAGGTGGCCCAAGCGTTCGCTTACCAAGTGCACCGTTCGTGGTCATCATGTCCCCCCTCCCACCGCGCGCAGACACAGGCCATGTACCCTAGGTCCTCCGATGCTCAACGCGAGGGGGAGGGAAGTCGCCCATCAGTCTAATGTCGGGCGGAATTGCGGGGAGCGGCATGGCGCGATTATTCATCGCCAGGCGGCGTCTAGCGCTGCCTTCCTGCACAAGCACAGGACATCCCTCGTGCGCCAGCAGCCACCCCCAGTGCCACCGGTAGGGGGGTCTGAGGGGCCCTATGAAACCGCGGTAGGTGAGGCACTGAGAGAGGGGTTGCGGAACCAGGTTCAGAGCGCTGGTCACAGGGGAGCGGTACTGCTTGTGATTCTGGGCAAATCACTCAATCTCCACGTATCTATCTTATAATGAATGTGTTCTTCTGTGGTGCAGCCGATGCTCTTTTAATGCGGAATGTTCACGCAAAAAAAAAACAACCTAACCCTCTATAATTTCTCACACAGATCCTGCCAAGTGACCCTCAGAGTTGCGGGATCCACTCGCTAGTGACAAGGAGTCGGGTCTGTGGGGACAGTGGGGGACACGGAGAGCAAGCCAAGGGCTATTTCGGGCTAGTTATACTCCAGGGAGTAAAAAAAAAAAAAAACCTCTATTTTCCCTCACAGATCCTGCCGGTGACCCACTGAGTTGCGGGAACCACACACTAGGGACTAGGAGTGTAAGTTGGGTCGTGGGAACAGTGGGGGACTCGGAGACGTTGACCAGCTCACATCAACTTTCAGCGATGCTGGGGATTCGGCCCCCCGCTGGCATTAGGTGAGGTCTTTTGAGGTGCTGGGGGATGCATGTTGGCCCGTCGTGTGTGGCGCGCATCTGTCTCTATTGGGATGCCGGTGGTTATTTGAGACACATGGGGGCAGGTTCCGCCCTGTTGCACCTACAATGCAGCCATATAGAGGCGAATGTACAGGAGTCCCTATAGAATGTGTTCACCCTCATAGGACGGGGACCGACTGGCGGGTAGTGAATATCTGCATTCCGGGCGTGATCGCAGCGGAGGGCTTAGTGGAGCATCGTGACTTCCAGCAGCAGCGGGAAAGCCTTGTTGCTGCACCGGGTGGTGGTCAACAAGGGCAGTTCACCCCCACAGGCGAGTGGCAGCGCGATTTCCCTTGGCTGCCTGCACTGCTTAGCTGGACTGGGCTGGCAGGGTGCATATGTCCCGCCAATTCATTTATCTATGTATCCCATGACCAGTTCGATGCTTAGGCCTTGTAGGAGGGTGCTTTTCAGATCGTTTTATTAGGGCTCGTATTCTCAAGCTTCATTTAAGGGAAAAGCAACAGGTGTAAAAAAAAAAATAATAATAATATATATATTTATTATACCTTGTAACCACCACAGTGGTGACAAAGGATGTGTTCGGCAGTGATAATTATATTTGTCTGCGGAAACGTAGACCTACGATGCATTGTTGTGCTGGCTTTATTTCCCTCCTTTTGCATGAATTTAAGCCAAGAGCCTCGCCGTAGTTGTGTTCACGACCTCTTTGGATGAGCTTATTGGCCGGACACATTGTTCGGTAGCCGAGCACGTAGGCGCGAATCATGTGGCCGGGGCGACGCAGGTTCAGGGCCAGCGGACTAGTTGATACCGGGTTAGGTTCACCGCTGCCATGGGTGCCCAACCCAGGCGATGTGGGTACCTCAAACTTCTGCGCATTCTTGTGTTGCGGAGGTTCTCGTCAGAAGGGGCGAGTTAGGCCTGCCTGCGCCTTGTAATTCGGGTTTTTTATGAGCAGTTACATAGCACAATCTACCTGCATTGAACTGTCATTCTTTCTGCATCTTTCGCTTAAATCCACCAATGTGCGAAAGTCAACCTTGGACTTGCAGAAGTGCGGCCCGTCACTTATTTTCATCAGTTGCAGAGTCTGTTAGTATAAGGGGAGTGAGTTTATCGTACTATGGAGTACTTTCAGAGATCGATTGTACAGATGTAGCAGTGGTTGATGCATACTTACAAATGGCACATTTAACGCCAGCACATGACACTACCATGCCAGTTGTAGCCATCCTCCTGGTATGGGTGTGGCAGCAGTTGCAGGATACTCGGGTAGACGCTCTCCTGTCCTGCACGGTCCCCTCCAGGAAACAAGATTTTTCTGTTCCTTGGACCATCGCTCCACTTTGCGTCTGCAGAGGTTTGCATTAGTAGTGTTCTTGGCTACTCTCCTCTTTGGGAATGTTGTCGGGAGCCGGATTGTACTTGCAATGAGCCGTTTGGCTTTGGCGCCTCGATGCCCCTTTTGGGTGAATGTGCCCGGTGTGGGGAACTCAGCTAGTCGCTTTGGCCATCACACGAGCCTCCGGACCATGGGGAGGTTCTGGCATTTGAAAAGGGAGAACCCTGGTTTGCAGATACAGTGGTTGTTTTGCTGGACACGATATACACAGGGTTTCTTAAGACACAAGCAGTTGTCATCGCAGGCTGCTTATTGCAGTGAATAGAAATGGATAGCCAGACGCCTAGCGGGCATCTCTGGCTTGGAATGTCATACGGCCTTGCGGAGACTGTCCCTTAGCACGTTTCCGTTCTGCATCTTGGCCGGTTCCAATACCCTTGAGCAGAGGGGCTTTGTTATACAGTGTGCTCTGTTTCCAGTGGGGACACACCCGGCCTGCTTTGGGACCGTACACAATTTCAAGAGTAATGTTTGGGAGGCGCTTGGTGACTGGAACAGAGGGGGTGTGCATCCAGTGCCTGGTTTGGGTGCTCGGCAACAGTGCTTAATAGTTTGTCACTGTGGCGGCCTGCCGCGCGGTGGCCCTGTCTGCCAGGTTTGGTACGTGAGCGCGACAACAGCGGTTGATTGATGTAGTATACCTGGAGCACCACTAGCGCAGGCCACCCAGGCCAAATCAGGCTTTGGTGTCTGGTATGGTATGAATTGTCACGCTGGTAGGAGTGCGATGGTTAGTAGTTATGTTGTTGCGGCAATAGGAGGCGCTAGCGGGGGGCATCGTATGGTGCATGTTTTCAGTCACTAAGACCGATCAGGGGGCAGTGCACTACGCAACCTCGCTCGCAGGTCGGGTATGGTTTCTCATACCCCCTACATGGCTGTGCGACGTTGCATACACAGTCAATTCTGGATAGCATTATCACCTGGGGCCCAACTCTAACAGTCAGTATTGCGCTCAAGGCATACAGCTCGAGGGGACCAGGGTCCCATCGTGATTGCAAGGGACCTGCTTTCCTGCGGTGTGCTTTCTAACGCTGATCGTGCAAATAAGGAAGTCTGCTTGTCACCCTTCTATTGGTTTGCGTGCATTCCACAGTTTATGTACAACTTAGGCCACATCCCACGAGTGAAGACTATATACACAGATTAGTCGAGCTTACTGACCCTTTAGGGGGTCCTGGTAGCAGGCTCAGAACCTGGTAGACACACTCAGCAACTAATCCTTCAGAAGTCGTCTATTCGAGTGCCATTCTGTTGGGTGGCCTCGTTACCCTGCGCCAAGTTTTCCAGCGGGGTAACATATTTACTTTCAGTTTGGGAGGAAAGTTAAAGGTACTTTGCAATGAGCTGCGGGGCAGGTGGCATGCCCTTATCTCTCTGAAGCAATAGTTGGGGGTGGAGGGGTATGCGTGCTAGCAGGCCAGACCAATCCACCCCCGGCTGTTTTCGGCGTAGGCTGAACCCAGTTTCGCGCTTCTTTGGCCAGCTCTATGCATGGGTCGCCGCGATCAGTTTCAGGTCTGAGCTGTTTTTCTCTTTCTTCAGTTGGTCTTGCGGTGCGTCTGCTGGGGCGGTAACCGGACAGGGTACCCAGGGTGGGGGTAAAACAGTATATCAGTCTGGGGTTGACGATCGGGCGTTAATTCAAGGTGTACTGCCTGGGTGCCTTAAAGTGGGTAGGCCACTTGGGGGGGGGGGGGGGGGGGGGGGCAGAATTTCTGTCCTTGGGAGCATGAATGATTTCTTCATGTACATACACCGACAATGGGCATGGCTCCACCCTTCTCAGCAAGAAAGACCTACGTCGGAGGGAGGCTGCCGAGTTGCCCTAGCATGGTTTTTCTCGCTTCAGGGCCAGTTGGGGTTACGTTTCAAGGTAAGGTAAGGTAAGGTTAGACTTCTTGGTTGTGTCTGGATACTTTGACTGGTTGCCCTTGCGCATGCAACCCGGCGATAAGTGGTATTTTTGTGGGGGTGAACTTGGTGTCCTTCAAGAAACTCATTAGATCTTGAAGTCCCGCCATTGTTGATCATAAGTTTGGTCTACATTCTTCTAGGAAACCATTATTAGCAGGAAGGTATCGAACCATGGAGAGCCAAGGGTTGTGGGTCATGCACAACAGTAGTAAGGGATTTTCAATCAGTTACAAGCTATGTGCACCTTCTACAGCACCAGCAGCTGTATAGCTCCTTTTTCGCCATTTTCCTTGGCACTTGTCAGCAAACATTCAGAATACAATGTTGGTGGTTAGCCTGCTGTCATGCCTTTCAGTGTGTTTTTAGTCAGGCATGGGTTAGATTCCCGAGGTCTGCCCCGGGATACATGTTCACAGGCAGGTGGAGCGGCAGAACTTAGAGGGGCCTGGGTCCGACCTCTGGTTCAGGTGCAGATCTTGGTAGGTCCACTTAGTATCCCGTCCTCGAGTGACGTTAGTATGTGCTGGCAGGTTGTTGAAGTTGCCTTCCAACCAGGGCGACATGGTACATAGGTTTGGGGGGGAAACTCCAGATGCAGATCCTGGTAGGTTCACTTGGTTTCCCGTCCTAGTGTTCGATGAAACAGGTACCATTGTTTTGAGTAATGGTAACGGGTATTTTCGCCCGCCCTCCAGCACTGGCTGGCAGCTATGCAGGTTGTGGAGGTGGCCTTCCAACGGGGGCGATTTGGTCCATATGATTGGGGGAAACCCCTGGGAAACACATTTGGGCTACAAATATCAAGAGAACAATTGGCATTCCCAGTATTCAAAATATAGAGGTAATTTATACGTTGGTTCCCTTGTGGGCCACCCGGTCCTGTCAGCTCCCTGGTATACTAGCAAAAGTTTGGGAGGGCAAGGCTTCACATTGGGTGGTGACTGACGGAATGCGATGGACATACTCCGACTAGTGCTAGACTCAGACAACTGAGTGAAAGAGGAAGTAAGGCAGGCTTGTCATCTCTTACCTCCTCCCGCACTGGCACTTCCTGGCAGGAGTCGCTTGTCTAGGTTGTTCTTCAGCCATGCAAAGGTAACATTGGACCAACGCCTATTTTTAGGTCAGGTCATCTCAGTCAAAAATCCACGGGGAGTTTAGAAAGGAAGGGGGGCACTTGTCCTGAGGGGGCATGCTGGCCTCCGGTCCTGTATGGGCTAAGACTTGTTTTGGCTGGACCTGGGAGAAGCCCGGTAATCAGCATGTTGTAAATATAAGGCCTACCTTGGGGGGGGGCCCTGGTAGTGACGGTGGCCACTCCCAAGGCTGTGGAAGAGTTACAGGGCGATCCAGAGTCTGCAGATACCAAGGGGTACTTCATGCAGCAGCACAGCGTGGTGCTAAGCCAGGATACCCAGGGATGTCTTAGCGTTGTTCCCTGGAAGAACGACAGTGCCCCGTTAGTCCTACTGGCGGTTGTGGGTCTGAGCAACCGGGGGCTGCCATAAATGCTCCACCCACCTCTTTCGGGGGGGCGTGAGTATGCAAGTGGACTGGTGGTCCACGAGTGGGAGGGGTGGCCCCTACCAATATTTGGTATGCACCAATTGGCATCTGCCACGGTGTAATTTAGGCTTATCAGATGGGCAGGCGGCATAGGGGTTGGCCTGCCCTGGGATCGCTCGTAAGATAACCCACCATGTTTGCATATTGGTTATGCTAATAAACCTGCAGCAATATTTCTCCACTTACAAAAGTGTCGTGTGGTTTATTGATGTGTGATGTGACTACATTTGCCGATATTGGCACTATGGCCGAGCGCAAATACCAAACCAAGCAACGGTTACGGTATCAATACCAAGCTACGCTTGCAATCAATCAATTACCCAACGTGGACACAGGCACAGCGCATCCCGGCTACCTCACCCCAATGATGAATGGGCACTCCCTCCTAACCACCTCCCAGTAACTGTGGAGCAGAGACTGCCATGAGCCCAGCTATGCTTCCTCCGTTTCAAACTCCAAATCAATCTCTCAAAACATGGACAAAGACGGCATCCGGGCTACCACCCCATGGCAATTGGACCGGATGCTTCGCTGCTCTGCACGCCGCCTCCGGTAAACTCCCCAGACCACACAAGTCGGGACCCTGCCCTGGCAACATGATTCACCGGCGAGGGACTGATCACCTGCCCCACAACCAGATCCCACTAACCAACGGGACTAGTCATGCCAAACTCAATTGGAACACCTGGGGGGCAGGGGCATCTAGACAACCTGCGAAGCCAACGCCCCGGACATAGTAGTCCCGTTCAAATAACGCACACCAGGAAAGTTGAACTATAAATACTGGAATTCAACGTAAAACCTAACATTTCACACAGAATTAAATCTACGACAGTGTGAAATGGCCGACCCACCCTGACCTGTAGTAGGGGTACGTAAGACTGCATGTGTATGGATGGCTGGAGGCATAGCCGGCATCCCTTCATACTCGCCGATGGGACTCAACATCTCCGAAAAAATGATCGCTTTTAATAAATTACCCTCATTCCAGTCATCCAATCTGGTGCACCAAATAAAATGCTTCTGCTTGTTAAAGAGGTACATTTAAAAAAAACAAATCTTCAAGACACGTTATCGTGTTACCCGATGTAACGTAAACTTCAGCTGTATGATCCGAAGACAAAACGAGAATGTGTGAGCGCTGCCGGTCTGGAGCCCCGATTTTAAAAAGCGAACGTCAGCCTCCTCACGCCTGCTTATTTAAAGACCCTTCTAAATCTGGGATGTCTTTTAGATTGTTTAACCTCCACAGGAACAGCACAGGGCACGCGGAGGAAAGTGATTTGCACAGAATCAGAGCACAAGACTGAGGGATTGTTGCTGGGTCCACATACGTCCAGTGACATGCTACAAATGACTTCGTTATCCAGCAGTCATAGGGAAGGTCAGGTAACGAGCCTCTGAAGCACCTGTGTCCCCCCCTTGGCCATATGTGTCCTTCTGCCCGAGGCTGCATGCATGTCCGTTTGATGTGTCCTTCCATCTCAGCATCTGGGCCAGTCCCTCCAGGTCAAAGCACACTTTGGCACACATATCACGACAAGCATAAAACCCCCAACTGGCCCAAAGCGGGCCTTGTCCACATAAGGCTGCACGTCACCACATCAAGACCCAAGAATATCGACGTGCAAATAATATCGTATCAAATATATCAACCCACCCGTCCATCACAAGGTGTTTACTTATACCATTAACTCCTTTACTTGCCTTAAGACAGTGGTTAACCCGTAAAAATGTGTCCGGGCCCAACCTATTTCTCAGGAAGACACCAGGGCTTACACTATCCACTAACCCTGCTCGGTCTGCCAAATGCCAGTTCTAGTGATTACCGCTCCCCATCACACTGATACAAGACAAGGGTAATGTTGCACTATTTCAAGGAAGAGAAACACCAGCGCTAACCCACTGGGTTAGATTACCAAGCGCCAAAGTGTCCCCTTGCAGAGAAGACGGCACTCAGGGGAGGGAATGAAACACCGCGGCACAAATGCTCCAGACCCGAGCGGACCACCCGGTGCGCAGCCCACGCGAGGCCTCCCACAGGGGAGACATCTTTAATTTAATTTCGATGTGGAAATTGAGGGGCGCCGGGCAAGGCCTTGAGCACCCCCAAACCCTCTTGCCCTACGCTCACCTCACAACACAAGACCCGCTGGCCTCTGCCCCTCGATGTCCACCGCTTCACAGACTGCGTGTCCGGCGCAAAGAGGACGCCAGAAAGGCAGAGGGAGGTATAAGTACCCTCCCCGACCTCTGTGTGCCGGACGTGACGCATCTAGCATGCCAAGGCGAAAGGACTCCTAGCCTGAGTCCAACCACTAGGAGGGGTGGTGTTTGTGCCCAAATGACACTAAAGGCTTGCCCTTTTAGGTGGCCCTGTGCGGGGGCAGCGGGCAGCCACATTCCCACCACATTTGAACCAACCTCCAGTGGGAATTCCAACTTTACCTCCTGGGATTCCACCGCCTCAATTTCCTGGTTTCCCTCATCCTGTACCCCCAATGATTCCCGTACTAATACGCCTAATGGCTCCAGCTCCAACTGTTGTGTTACCTATGTCTATGGTCAACAAACATCTGGGACCAAGAAAAGACCTCTTAGGTCTTAAGAGTCGAGAAATTGATGAAAACAGTGGTCCAACTACCACAGTCTTTGTGGAAAACATTTGTGAGAAGGTCTCAGATATGCTAACTCGACAACTTCTGGCAGATGGTTCCGTTGATGCCCACAACCTGGATCCTCCATCTTGTTGACCTTTGTCCGTCCGTTTTTTTCGCTGGACTCAATCCCGGCGACCTTTCGAACGTTTCTCTTTTTTGCTGGACTGCTTTTAACTCTAACTCCCCCTTGGGTCCCCTATACCTCTCTAAACTTTTCAGGCTCCGATTCATGGATTTTTGAGATTGCTGGTCCAAATACCGGTTTGTTTCTCTTCCACTTACTGGTCCTAATCTGCTTTCCTTACCCCCTTTTCACTTTTCCTCCTTTACCCTTATGATGTTTTGTTTCTCTGTTACACCTCGCTCTAGTAATGCATACTCTGTGTTATTTTAGTTTTTATTATTGTGTCCTTATTTGTTATTCGCAAGTAACTCTTGTCCTTACGATGTAACCATTGTGTAACTAATGTTTAATTTGTAACTTGCAACTTGCAACTCGCTGTTCCTTATGTAAAGCGCTCCGATACCTCCGGGTCTAGCCAGTGCTGTATAAAACTCTTCACATTAATAAATAAAATTGTAGGCTGAGGTGCCTGTGCAGTGTTTGGCTTTGGATGGTAATGTTCCAGTGCAGCAGTCCGTGTCATTGCTCACAATCCTAATCACATTTCCTGTTCTGCTATACACGCTCTGCAGCCCTATTCCAGTCCATAGTATTAAATAGCACTCTTACTTCACTGGCATCCCATTCTCTCAAGCCTCTCCTTGGCCACTGTTAACCCTCTTACACATCCCATCCCCAGTGTGCATGACACTGCCCCATTTGCACACTCTTTGTAAAACTCCTCTCTTGTACGCTGCCTGTTGGTACATTCCTCCTTTATAAAAGTCACACATATTTCATTGGATTGAAGTATAAATACTCTTTAAGAAAGGCACTGTTTTATGGCCGACATGAAAATTTAAAGATTTATAATAAACAAGACTGTGATCATCTCTAGTGGTCCAGTTGTATCCCCCCCAATAGACATTACTCATGCCATTTTCTGTAACATCCCCCATGCAATCATGCCTCCTGTTAGAAATGGTGGTCTCTGGTTGGCAGTGGATGGCCACTGTCCAAGCAGGGACCCTTCTTTCTAAGTCAGAGTGAAGGGCTGCACCCCTTTGACAACCCCTGCTCCACCGCGTGGTAACGTAGCACGAGCAGTTAGGCTAATCTCAGAGGCAGTGTGTTAAGCGTTTATGACCATACACAGTAATACAGTGAGGAACACTACAAAGGGACACAACACAGGTAGGTATAAAAAAAATAGTTATCTGTATATAGAGGCTTATCACAAGACCAAATATCGGGGAAACCACAATACTGTACAAAAATAATTCTCTCTGGATGCTGCAAAAATAGTTACAATGGGGAATGCAAAGTTCAGTTCAGGACAGTGGTCTCTGCGACACCTCTTACTCACAGTTCTGAGATGTTGGCAAATATTCCACAAGAAATGTCGCTCCGGCGGGTTAGCGATGTTTTTCCTCACGCTCTGGTCACGGCCGCTCGCTAACGGGGGTTAGCGACGATTTTCCGGACGCTCAGCAGCTTTAGCGATGATTTTCGGGCCGCAAACGTGCGGGGCGATGATCAGGCCAGCGGGCCCTCAGCGGCAGTGATGCGACGATTTTCTTTACGCTCAGCAGCTGTAGCGATGATTTTCTGACCGCAAACGTGCGGGGCGATGATCAGGCGAGCGAGCTTTCAGCGGCAGTGATACAACGATTTTCTTTACAGTCAGCAGCTGTAGCGATGATTTTCTGGTCGCAAACGTGCGGGGCGATGATCAGGCCAGCGAGCCTTCAGCGGCAGTGATGCAACGATTTTCTTTACGCTCAGCAGCTGTAGCGACGATTTTCTGGCCGCAAACGTGCGGGGCGATGATTTTTAGGCTTTAGCGATAATTTTGAGGCTTTAGCGACGAAATGAAGTCTACTGGTCCTGAGACTTCAGTCAGGGGGGTAGCTCTCTCTCTAGCCCATGGGTGGTTACAGGTTCAAGATTAAAAAGCTCTCTTACAGCTCCTTTTCCAGTCCAATGAAAGCTACTGCAGGACAATCCAGGGAACAGCACACAACACCAGGACAGTCCTCTCCTGCAGCTTTCTTCAGTTCCACAGACAGAGGTTGGTCTTGAGATCCAGGGGCAATACAAATTGTAGGGGTTTCAGCACAGATATTTATACCCAAAAAGTCCTTGTTCTAAAGAGTCACAAGTCACTGAACCCAGCCAGAACCAGTTCTGCTCAGTCCTGGAGCACTTTGTTTACCAGGCTGCTTCTTTCCTTTCAGGGTGCAGGGCAGAGACATCAGACGCACCACAGGAGGAGGAGCCAGCATTGTGAAGGGAAGGCACAGCCCTATTCAGGTCCAAGGTGCAACTCCTCCCACCCAGCTAGATGCAGATCTCTCCATTCACCACTGGGACACCTCACCCTGTCCCCTGGAATTCCCCAGCCCTGTCACTCCAAACCCAGACAGCCAATACACACAACAGCAGAGCACGCTGGAAGGCTTAGGCAAGAAAATACCTACTTTCTAAAAGCGGTATTTTCAGACACAGAATATAAAAATAACCTTCACTAAAAGATGTATTTTAATATTCTGAGCTCAGGCATACTAAATTAGTTTTTCTACCATGTTCTGTGGGTCAGTTAGGACTATAGAATGTAATAGCCAAACCTCCCATTCTGGCCTATGGAGAACAGGTAGCCTTACAGTAGTGAAAAACGAAATTGGGTGTAATTCACTACCAGGACATGCTACACACATCAGAGCATGTCCTACCTTACACATACAATGCACCCTACCATAGGGGTGGCTTACATGATGCCAAGGGAAGGTTCAGGGGCTGGGAAGTGGGTGCACTTCACAGCCAAGATGGCAGTTCTAGACTGCACACAGACACTGCAGTGGCATGTCTGAGACACACTTTACAAGCTGCTTTTGTGGGTGGCGCAACTCGGCGCTGCAGGCCCACCAGCAGCATTTGGCTTACCAGCCCTGGGCACACACAGGCCACATTACTAGAGACTAACAGGTAAACCAAATAAGCCAATCATGGGTATACCATTTCACATGCTATATTTACACAAGGAGAGCATATGCACTTTAGCACTGATCAGCAGTGGTAAAGTGCCCAGAGTCATAAAATCAACACAAACAGGTCAGAAAAAATACAGGAGGAAGGCAAAAAGTTTAGGGATGACCCTGCAAAAAGGGCCATTTCCAACACAACCACCTTCCCGCCAAAACGCAGGGGAGACCAATCACTACCTTGATGGGCTTCCCTGCTTTGGGAACATGGATCTGGCCCGCTACTGCAGGGGCATACTCCAGTTCTACGCCACTCCGAGCCCTGTGCGATCCCCTGGTCCACACTCTCAGGGCCCAATACGACAACCAATGGGGAACTCTTCCCCTCACCTGTGGACACCACCTGTGCAGCACCTAACCCAAGCTTGCTCACAGGTTTGTCCCAACAGAGAGACAGCAAGCAATAGTTGCCACTGACAGTAGTCAGCGATGAGACCCAGGCCCTATAACTCTCAGGGCTCTCACATCTCGGTGGCATCAGAGAGCAGGGGGCAATAGCCCCAGGTGCCTGGCACCTTTTGTCTACTCTCCCTCTCATCAGTACAGGCAATACACCCTGACACCGATCCACCAGCCCTGGGCCTGTACCAAGCGGCGGGGCCGGAGACGGGTGGGCTTTCCCACACCCGGTCCTCTTCTTTGAGGCTCGGTACCCTCCCATCTGGAGCGGTACCCCCTTCCAGAATTGTCAGGGCACCTGTGTCCGGCACAATTCGCCCACCAGTTCAGGGGTTCTATCCTGCAACTGGCATCCCAGCATAGGGTCTGTACCCTTAGACTGGGCGGAGGACCGGGGTGAGGCTGCCCTCTCCCAGCCCCCTTTACTGGGGCCCTGCACCCTCCCACCTAGAGAGGTGCCCCCATAACACAAACCGGTAGGGGCACTGTTTGCAGTTGCCCCTTCCTCCAGGTCAGGGGCGACACCCTGGACCTGGTCCTCCAACCCAGGGTCTGTACCCTTAGGCTGGACCTGTGACTGGCAACCCAGGACTTCTGGGGGAGTACACCAATTCCCCCATGGACAAGACACTCCTCTAGAGTTGGGCAACAGACTGCCTGGCACACCAGGACTTCCTGGGGAGCACCCAGGCCCCCCTTGAGGGAAACATATCTCTCCACCAGTTCAGGGCCTTGACCCTGCAAACGATCTACCAACCTGGAAAACCCCTCAGGTGGCACCGGGGTCAGAGGCGAGGACTTCCTCCCTCTGCACCCCCTTCCAGCATACAGCACCCTCCCACCTGGAGTGGTACACTTAGAAGAAAAAAATGGTCGGGACACTGCTTACAGTTGTCCCTCCCTCCAGGTCAGACAACACCTGGACCTGACTTCCCAACTCAGGGACCAACCCCCACGGTTGAAAAACTGCCTGGCGAACCAGGACTTCCTGGGGAGTACAAACACCCTCCCCGATGATAACACAGAACTCCTGTGTTGCGTGACAGTCTGCCTGGCGCAGATCTCCCGGTCCCTCTCCACCTGACAGGGCGCGAAGATCTCCCAGGACAGAAGTGTTGTCACCATGGTCATTCCTCTGGAGCTCAGCCCTCCTGACTGGCCCCTGACCCACTGGTTCTCCCACTGGGGGCTCCTTTCCCCTCACACCCCTCAAACTGGACTCCTGCACCCTCCCCCTAGGAGTGGCACGGCCAGACACAAGATCTGATGGAGGCCTGACTACAGGCACTCCTAGCTCACCTAACACGGGGAGACTCCCCACAACTGACGGTTCATCCGGACAGACTATCTTCTCTACCTGGTGTTCCCTCATGGAACCATCCAGTACTGGAGACTGAGGTGGGGGCACTTCGGGATCTATCCCAGTCTCACTCCTGCTCCCTCGAGACAGGATGTGAGGCCCTACAACCTCCTCACAACAAGGGGACCTAGCTGCATCACTCCGGACCTCTCCCACCCCTCTGGGTTGGAAGACCTCTGAACCACTCCTATTAGGGTCATTCCCTAATGCCTCTACAGAGCCTCTGGTACTCCCCCAGAGGTCTGCCTCCTGTGCCATCTCCCTAGGATCAGGGAACTCGCGCTCTGACAGGTGTTGGTTTAGTTCTGGAAAACAGGAACTCACAATATGCTCTCCCACAATTGGATTACACAGTTCCACGCAGGTGCTAACCTTCACCTCACAATCCAGTTCCTCACATACGTACCCCACACCACTCTCCTGAAATGGGCGAGACATTACATGACTGTCTATCAGTCAACCCACACACTTCTGGGCGATTCTCACACTCATACACCAGGACTTCAACCACGGGGGAACCCCTCTCCCTGCACCTCACATGTAGAGTCGGTAGGGTGTCCTTCCCCTCACTAGGACTATGGGCCCCTGTACTGCTCGATTTTCCCGGCCTTCTTGTGTTGAAGGGTGATTAATGTGACTTCAGTCTCTTACCATCCAAGTCTAAGGGTTAGAGTAGTGAATGGAGCCTATTTCCTAGGCACTTCGACATGATCCTGTGCTCTTCCCCATAGATCAGGGCTTGCACACATAGCCTAGGGGATAGATTCGTTAGTATTAGGGATAACCTGTCCTGTAGTGAGGGTATTTCATGGAGCCGTGCTGAATTCAGGCCTGGTAGGCCTCAAACGGGAGAGACTCCATCTTTCTTTCTGCTCCGGCAGCTTGGGATGCTTCTAGGTCAAAAGTAATGTTTTAGTTATGAGGTGTTATTCGCTTGGAGAGAACTGGTTCAGGCCGGCCCTTATCGAAGGATTGTATTTTTCTTCATGCCGAAGACACTACATCAGGCCGGCCGGCTGGGAACGTGTCCTTGGTACGGGGAGGTACAAGAATTTGGTGGGCGGCAGGTTACGGGCCGGAATTTTCCATGAGGAAATGCACCTCTATATTAGTGAAAGTCCGAGGCAGATACTTGGCACTTGCTTCAGTCCGTAGGCGGCATCTAGCCGTTAGCAGTAAAGCTACTACTTATTCCAGGGAAGACAGATGACAAACTTGAAGGCGGAGAAAAACCGAGAGACAGATACTCTTCTAGCAGAATAGCCAGAGAGGAGAGAGTAGCCGATGAGGAAGAGGTCCCAGTGACTCGGAGAAGGGTGAAGGGAACAGATCCGTGACTGCGGAGGTGTGACTTCCAGGCGAGCCGAGGCACAGACGAGAAGGGAACCTAGATGACCATTGAGTGCAGGCTACACACTACTAAGGTGATGTCGACCCCTTTCTTATTAGAGTGTACAACCTAATCTTTCACTTTTCTTTGCAGGTTATGTGTTATATTGTAATGTTATGTGGTTGCGTATGTAATGAGTAATAAAGTACCCAGTTTGTAGTGAACCAACATGTGCTGCGTGTTCTTGTATAAGAGGGTAGCCTATTCTTCTAGTCAGCTGTGACTTGACATGAACAGATGTTAACCCTGATCAGGTAAGTGGTAACTGAATAAGGGAGAGAGGAGCCCCTCGAACCAGAGAACAGGCTGTGCTCGAACTAGCAATCCTTGTGTGATCTGATGAATAGTGAGACTGATTCCCTTCCTGTATGTTATGGTGATCATAGGATGAACTTGTGCTGATACTGCCGTCTGGGTAGGAAGTCCTGGATCCGTATGGGATCGCGAGGCTGAGGCTGCCGTCTGGGTAGGAAGTCCTGGATCCGTATGGGATCGCGAGGCTGAGGCTGCCGTCTGGGTAGGAAGTCCTGGATCCGTATGGGATCGCGAGGCTGAGGCTGCCGTCTGGGTAGGAAGTCCTGGATCCGTATGGGATCGCGAGGCCGCCACTTGTGTCTGAGGCTGCCGTCTGGGTAGGAAGTCCTGGATCCGTATGGGATCGCGAGGCTGAGGCTGCCGTCTGGGTAGGAAGTCCTGGATCCGTATGGGATCGCGAGGCCGCCACTTGTGTCTGAGGCTGCCGTCTGGGTAGGAAGTCCTGGATCCGTATGGGATCGCGAGGCCGCCGATTATAAGAGGTCTTGGTATATATATATATGAGTAGGAATTCCCTGTCCTTAGGTGGTATATACATGTGGTTACTTATTGTGAATAGGCCCTAGGGAGGGGGTAACGTTCTGGCTGGGTTAGAGAGGCTCTGCTGAGCGGGTTCTATCTGATCCGAAGACCCAAGCAGAACAGCCCCTGCGCTAGTTCCCCAATCCACCTCAGGGACACTGCACACCAATGTAGCTACATCGTATCCTTGAATCCCCTGGTGTAGATCAACCCCCTTCTTCGGGTCAGGTGCCACCTCTCGGGGAGAGCGTACTACCCTGTCATCATTACATAACTCAATTTTGCTGCCACCACTGGACCTCACCCTCACTGGTGAGTCCAGACAATTAAAACTGCTCTTGGGGTACAATCTACCCTCCCAAGCTAACTTCTCCTCTACTGCTATTGGCACTCTCTTGTGTAAATCCCTAACAACCTCTTTAGGAATGTATACTCTGCTCTCTGTCTGTACTACTGGTATGCTGCCACCAGGGGGACTGGAAGTCTCTCCATTCTTTGCCTTAATCTCCAGCTCCCTCAATGCTCCAGCTTCATTTTCATCATTTCAAGCTCTATCTTCCTGATCTCATGGTCTCTCTCCTTCTGACCTTCTATTTGCATCTTAGCCATCTCCCTATTATGGCGTCTCTCTCTTTCCCTGTGCTCCATCTCCTCTGGGGACAGACCCCACGCCGACACACTTGTGCCCGGGCTGGAAAGCGCTTTACTACCTACTACCTCAAACACTTTATCCACATTCTCTCCCTCCACCACAGGCTCACCCATATTCCTAGGGGCATCCCTGGCTGCTAGCCAGGCCTTCAGTGCCTCGCAGAATTCTTCTTTCCTGGTGAACCCCGTGGTAGGGACTGTAAATTTCTCACAAAATAATTTTAGCTCCTTGGACGTGTAGGTATCTATCTTCTCCTCTTCCCAGGAAAACTCTTCTGGGTCAACAACTCTGGGCTTGGCCATTGTGACAACAACTGGCACTCTTAATCAAAAATAGACTTAAAAAAAAAAAAAAAAAATCCTCAAATACGTATGTGGCACGTTATGGTCTGCACTCACTAGTAGTGTACACCATAATTACTGTATGCGGTCAACAACGCAAGTCCAGATCCCCACCGCTGACCACCAATGTTAGAAATGGGGGTCTCTGGTTGGCAGTGAACGGCCACTGTCCAAGCAAGGACCCTTCTTTCTAAGTCAGAGTGAAGGGCTGCACCCCTTTGACAACCCCTGCTCCACCCTGTGGTAACGTAGCACGAGCAGTTAGGCTAATCTCAGAGGCAGTGTGTTAAGCGTTTATGACCATACACAGTAATACAGTGAGGAACACTACAAAAGGGACACAACACAGGTAGGTATCAAAAAAATAGTTATCTTTATATAGAGGCTTATCACAAGACCAAATAACGAGAAAACCACAATACTGTACAAAAATAATTCTCTCTGGATGCTGCAAAAATAGTTCCAATGGGGAATGCAAAGCTCAGTTCAGGACAGTGGTCTCTGCAACCCCACTTACTCACAGGTCTGAGATGTTGGCAAATAATCCACAAGAAATGTCGCTCCGGCGGGTTAGCAATGTTTTTCCTCATGCTCTGGTCACGGCCGCTCGCTAACGGGGGTTAGCGACGATTTTCCAGATGCTCAGCTCGGCAGCTTTAGCGATGATTTTCAGGCCGCAAACGTGCAGGCGATGATCCGGCCAGCGGGCCCTCAGCGGCAGTGATGCGACGATTTTCTTTACGCTCAGCAGCTGTAGCGATGATTTTCTGACCGCAAACGTGCGGGGCGATGATCAGGCGAGCGAGCCTTCAGCGGCAGTGATGCGACGATTTTCTTCACGCTCAGCAGCTGTAGCGACGATTTTCTGGTCGCAAACGTGTGGGCGGTGATTTTAGGCTTTAGCGATAAATTTGAGGCTTTAGCGACGAAATGAAGTCTACTGGTCCTGAGACTTCAGTCAGGGGGCTAGCTCTCTCTAGCCCTTGGGTGATAGCAGGTTCAAGAATAAAAAGTTCTCTTACAGCTCCTTTTCCCTCCTTTTTCCAGTCCAATGAAAACTACTGCAGGCCAATCCAGGGAACAGCACACAACACCAGGACAGTCCTCTCCTGCAGCTTTCTTCAGTTCCACGGACAGAGGTTGGTCTTGAGATCCAGGGGCAATACAAATTGTAGGGGTTTCAGCACAGATATGGATACCCAAATAGTCTTTGTTCTAAAGAGTCACAAGTCACTGAACCCAGCCAGAACCAGTTCTGATCAGTCCTGGAGCACTTTGTTTACCAGGCTGCTTCTTTCCTTTCAGGGTGCAGGGCAGAGACATCAGACGCACCACAGGAGGAGGAGCCAGCATTGTGCAGGGAAGGCACAGCCCTATTCAGGTCCCAGGTGCAACTCCTCCCACCCATCTAGATGCAGATCTCTCCATTCACCACTGGGACACCTCACCCTGTCTCCTGGAATTCACCAGCCCTGTCACTCCAAACCCAGACAGCCAATACACATAACAGCAGAGCACACTGGAAGGCTTAGGCAAGAAAATACCTACTTTCTAAAAGCGGTATTTTCAAACACAGAATATAAAAATAACCTTTACTAAAATATGTATTTTCATATTCTGAGCTCAGGCATACTAAATTCGTTTTTCTACAATGTTCTGTGGGTCAGTTAGGACTATAGAATGTAATAGCCAAACCTCCCATTCTGGCCTATGGAGAACAGGTAGCCTTACAGTAGTGAAAAATGAAATTGGGTGTAATTCACAACCAGGACATGCTACACACATCAGAGCATGTCCTACCTTACACATACAACGCACCCTACCATAGGGGTGGCTTACATGATGCCAAGGGAAGGTTCAGGGGCTGGGAAGTGGGTGCACTTCACAGCCAAGATGGCAGTTCTAGACTGCACACAGACACTGCAGTGGCATGTCTGAGACACACTTTACAAGCTGCTTCTGTGGGTGGCGCAACTCGGCGCTGCAGGCCCACCAGCAGCATTTGGTTTACCAGCCCTGGGCACACACAGGCCACATTACTAGGGACTAACAGGTAAACCAAATAAGCCAATCATGGATATACCAATTCACATGCCATATTTACACAAGGAGAGCATATGCACTTTAGCATTAATCAGCAGTGGTAACGTGCCCAGAGTCATAAAATCAACACGAACAGGTCAGAAAAAATACAAGAGGAAGGCAAAAAGTTTAGGGATGACCCTGCAAAAAGGGCCATTTCCAACACCTCCTTTATTACTCTTACCCATGATTTATAGTGACACTTCTTGTGGCAACAGTCTGATCATGACGCCAATAAGTGATGTCATTTTGATGCAATTCAAGACACTCATTTTCGAAAGCAAAGACAATAAAGGGCCACATGCAATCTGGTATATTATTGTTGCATATAATAGGCAAGTCTTGGCCACTGAAATGGCTTTTACCAGTGTCAGAATAAATTGGCTATTGAGATTTGGTAACAGAAGTTCAACATAAGTCTTTCAGCAAATCCCTGCCACGACCTGCTGGAGCAGAGCACTTATATTTATGTCGAAGAAAGAAAAAGGGGTTGATGGAGGTGGACATTTAAAGAGTAAGTACTTCTAGGTAGGCTTCAGAAGTGAAAACGAAGGCTGTTCGCATAGATAGGAGATTCCTCTTTAGGTCTGAGAAGTATTGAGGTATACAGAGTTCCTGCATCTTTTAGCCTGGGCACATTCAGGAAGATGACTCTGGTAAAGGTTTGTGTGTCAGGATAGGCTCTAGTGGGTGGTGGCTGACAAGCTTGTGCCACTAGAGTGGCTGGTTTGTTAGGATAAGTCTGGAAAGCGTGCGTCTGAGGCAGAGTGTTCCGTTGGGAGGCTCAGGGAGGCCACTAAAGACAGCAATGATCCTTATGTAAGACATTTTACAAACAAGGATCTCTCTGCTAGCAGTAACAGAGACACAAATTTAACAAGTCAAAATATGATCGACTTAGATAATTGAAATCAAGACAGCCATGAGGCCTTCCTCTTGGCAGCACACCAGTCCACTGCATTATACGTTGTCTGCACTATTAGAGATGGTGATCATCTATATCAGTGTTTCCCAAAATGTGGGCCCCGACCCTGTGGTCGCTCATGAGCTGGTGGGTTGTGAAAGTCCAAGCAATAAATAAAGATGCCTTTAAATTATGTATTTATCTTGTCACATTAATTGCGCTTCAAAATCAGAGGGGTCAAATGTCAGTCTATGTCATCCGACAAATTGCAGATTATTTATTTAACATGGGTATTGGGGTTTACAAACTCCTCTCACTTTGCAGTTAGAGAAAGAGAAGTAAAGTGAATTAAATGTCAATCTTAGTGGGGCACAGACACTTAAAGGAAGGCTGCGGGATGTTATTTTTGTAATACACAACGAAATGTAATTTCTTGTAAATGAATTGTACACTTTCAGCAGTTAGGAAGTAAAAATGAAGCACATCTTTTGGTAATTTTGAAGTGTGAGGAGAAACAAAGATTTTACTGGGCTTAATACAAATCAAGACACTTCAATGGTGAGGCACAATTGATATTCACTGAAACACTATGTCCACATATCTTTGTGCAATATATTTTTTCTGTAAAATTGTTGGTCTTTGCAAATTTAGAGATCATTTCAATGGAAAATGTGCTGTTTGTAAATGACAGTGCCGTACCACACGATGCTTTAGTTACATTGATAAAATCATCCATCTCGTGTCCATTCAAGCTAGGTGGATCGTGACCTTTTGTCTATCTAAAAAGTAGGTCATGGTTCTTAAAAGTCTGAGAAGCAGTGGTCTATATGAAAGTCAGTCTTTCTTTAACCCCACTGAGGTAGGCCAGCCCCTACTCGCACATCACTACCCCTCTCAATGGGAACAGAAATAACCGAATACCTTTCTCTGGCCTGGTTGGTCCTAGTCAGTGTGGCGAGTAGGTACAAAAGTTTGTATACACCTTTCAGGTAAGGAGAAAAATGTAACACACCAATGCTAAACAGACACATGCCACAATAGCACAAAGTTCTTCAGAGTGGGCTCAGCGATATTAGGCATAAAGAGCATTATTCTTGGAACAAAGAAGATTGTGCGAGGTGACAGATAAAGACCAGTCTGTGTAGCATGAGAAAAAACATCATATAGACATGCTGGAGCCATGTGGCCCTGGAGCACTCAGGACGGTGTTCTGAGTCGCTCATGGAAGTTGATGACGGATGCTTGACCCCTGGGGGAGGTGAACCTGGGATTTGTGACAACAAACCAACTAACTTAACCGTCCATCTCCTGCACCCTTCCTGCTCCCTCTCCCCACAAATTCTTGATCCCAAGTTCCACTGCATCATAGAACGCTATGGCATGGAATGGAACCTAAAATCAACTCTACACATATCTTCCCGTTACAAATAACAATAAAGTACAAGACTTTTTTTTTTTTTAATATATACATACGTTTCTGGTATAATAATAATTATTAATAATATGTATGTGTAGGAAAGTGCTTCTTTTTGCATGGTCAACCCCCACTTAATGTGTGGCATATGATGTAACTTTGAACTGTGAGTGTGCTGGGGCCCTGCCAATCAGGTCCCCAATGCCAGATCTCTTTCCCTAAAACTGTACCACGATTGGAAAAACTTCTGTTTTTCCTAGAAGTCCTTAGTAAATGGTACCCCTGGTACTTCGGGCATGAGGACAGAAGAAGGTCCCCTAGGGACCCCTCACCCAGACAAAGCGGTGCTGCTCTCGCTGGCTGCGGGACCACGTGCAGGACAAAATGAAGAGTCGACATGGCACACAACCCTGCGTGCCATGCCTTCCAGCACAACTTAAGATATGGGTAAGCCACTCCTCTAGAAGGTCTTAATAGCCCTAAGGCAGGGTGTACAATTTTTCAAGTGTGAACCCCCCTGCATAAGCAAGGGTGCCCCTACAATGTCCAGTTTAATCTGGAGTATTGTAAGTGCCCAGGGAAGCTATAAGGAGTAAATGAGCAGAAACCCGGCCACAGAAGTTTCTTAGCTTCATGATGGCTTCACTGTAGAAGGGGATGTTTGGTACCAAACATCTCGTCTTAATAAATCCTCACTGATTCCAGAGATGGATTTATTAATGCTTTCACAGTATCAGTTAGAGGATCCCTTGAACCTAACCCAACACTTGTGTGGTTCCGGTCTAGTCTTAGCCAGCCTGCCATCACCTGACAGGTTTCTGGACCCCTGGGTAGAGAGCCAGAGCTCTCCAGATCCAGAGAGAATGCCTGCTCTGGGCAGAGTCGGTCACACCTTCCCCCCTGCAGGATCTGCCTTAGCAGAAATAGGGCCTTCAAAGGCTTTACCGCCTTTGAACCGTGCCCTCAGCAGTTAAAAGCAGATGGTGACTGCCAGTCCAGCTACATTTTTGACAGGAAGACTGGCGAGAAAATTAGGTAAAGCAGAGGATGTCTCTACCTTCACCCTGTACCACCCCTCAGGTGGGACAGGCGAGCTGGACCGCACTTTTCACTACCCGCCATCTTGAGTATGGGAATAGTAGCTTATTAGGAGGCAGGGTATGCCCACCCCGCCCACCCCCCCCCCCCCCAAAAGTGGAGTGAACATAAAGAGGTTCTAGGGCCCATTGGCTACTACCGGGCCTCTTCTAGAATGCCCTAAAATTCAGTATTTAGGTGGCTCATCAAGCACCTGACTTCAGATTTGACAGACAGAAAGAGGAAAACGACAGCTGGTGGTCCAGGAACTGAGCCCTGCTGCAGACCAACCTGTCAAAAACCTTGCCAACTGCAACAGAACAGGCCTGCTGTCCTTCCTGAGCCCCGAAGAGGCTTCCAAGAAACCCTGGAGCCCCTCCAGCCTTCACCAATTGCCAAGAACCTCCCTTTGGGCAAGAGGCTCTAGTCCCATTGACCGCCGGTAAAGCAACCAAGAGGGTTAAGAACCAGCACTTTGTGTCGACGTGACTCACCACTGTAACAGGACTCCAACATCTGTATGCCTCCATCAACTCAAGAGATCCTCACAGATAAGTGACTGACGCGCAAAACGGCCCCACTCCATTGAGCACGATTCCTCCTGGCAGTGGCTTCTACAGTGTGAAGCATCATCGGTGGCACGACCTCCTCTTCAGTAATAGACAGCCCCACACCTGTGACCTGACTGCTGCCGATCAAGACCAGCCCACGATCTCCGGTTCACCCAAACCATGTGAAGTCGCAACTGCCTGCTGTGCCTGAGTCCTGGGCCTCCAATGAACCTGCATCAACCCAAGCTTCGAGTTCCAAGTGACCGAGGACACCTGAAACTCCATGGCGGAGTCCTGCGCCTCATGACCACACCGGCACCTGCGTGGCAGTCCTCCGCTATTCAACTCTGCACCTCCTGCCTTCAAGTGCAACGGTCCCTGCGTGGCGGTGCTTTGGCTCCATTGAACCCCCATTGGCCTCCTTCCAGTGACCACAAAGGTAATTGTATTGGAGTTCTTCCAAACTCCAAATGATCCGCTGCCTTCTGGCCAGACCGCTGTGATATTTATTCAGCTTTATCGACGACAGTGCCAAGATTCTAGACGTATTACATTTTTGAACTGCACTACAGCTCTTTATTCGATCACAAAAAATGCACACAGTGGATTTGTATTTTGTAATCTTGCTTCCTAAATATTATATAAAGATACTGGTATTTTTATATTCAATTGGTCCGAGACTTATTCTTGATTGTGTGACTTGCTAATTGCCTCTGTGTGAGACAACAAACCCGGCCCCAGGATAAGCCTAACTGCTCACCTACATTACCACAAAATAGATCAGTATTACTATCTACTTTACCTCTGGCCACTTTGTGGGGATTCTCAGACTCTCTACATAGTGTACTTCATTTTAGTGCACTGTACAGAGAGCCAGCCTCCCACATTTGGTGGTGCAGCGACAGATCTACGACTTTGCATTTGCTGAAACTGCTTTGTCAATAGGCGATCACATGAATAAATCTAATTTAAAAAAAAAAACAATCTTTAGTTTTTGATTGTTCTAAATTTCGAAAATTAACTGATAGGGCCTAGGTTAAGTTGTTGAAACCAAGTAGTTAGAAATTTTAAGATCTGTACTCTAGTTAGGACACAGAAAATGTTGGTAGATTTTTGTTTCTTCTCAAACGGTCACAACGTTGGCATAATAGTGCCTGAAAACAGTAGCCAGGATGAGGAGCCCGACATAACCCCTTACATAGACCTGAACCACACCTGGTGCAGGACCCTCTGAAAAGGCTAAGGTATCAGAACAGGCAAAGTGCTAAGATAGATCTCAGACAACTGCTAGCACAGTTTGAGAAAGATCATCCAGACACGGTAGACAAGTCTGGAGAAGAAGATAATTCAGATTAAAATGATGCTGACAACGGATACGAGTCAGTCCCCTCAGAAATATCAGCGGTGCCCTAGGACGAGGACCTCCAGCTAGAAAGGTTGGCCAAGGGGCTGAGCTTAGAAGCTCAACTCTTGGACATAGAAAGACAAGGAAAAGAGACGGACCTATCCCTGGTGGCAGCATTCAAGTAAATAGGGAGAGGGAAGGGTATAATGACTTAACTCCACAAAGGGATTGTCCCTAACTACACAGAGGGTGAGGATATCACCAAATGGTTCGCTGCATTCGAGAGAGCCTGCATAGGTAGAAAAGTAGCCTCAAAAATTGGACTCCTTTTTTGTGGAAGCTATTCGGAGGGAAATGCAGAGATAGACTCCTGACATAACCTGGAAAAAACGCTAACTCTATAACCTCATGAAGGGTACCCTGATTGAGGGCCATGGACTCACTGCTGAAGAGTATAGGATAAGGTTCCGGGAGACTCTCAAAACACAAGGTCAGACCCGGATCGACTTTTCAAATAAAACACTAGATGAGGGGCTAACAGGTAACAATGTGACTGACTGTGAAGGGATTTACAGTTTAATCACGAAAGAGCATCTCTTAAGTAATTATTACAATAAGAAGTTACATAAGCATCTAGTAGACCTAGGTCCACTTTCCCCTCTAAAGTTTGGGAAGAAGGCAAACCACTGGGTCAAATCAAGGGTGCCCAGAACTACCACTGGCAAGGGAGATTAAAAAAAAAAAAAAAAAATAAAAAAGAGACCTAAGGCCCCCCAAAGGGAAAAAGGAGAACCCTAAAAACAAAGACACTGTCAGGACCCCAAAAACCTGTTCAGGAGAGTGAGTCCCATGACTCTTCACAGCCCAAGGGTGGGTACCAGGTTAAGAGCGGGATCTCAAGGAGGCTTGGTGCCAGGACTGTAGGTCCCTAAGACACCAAACTAGAGACTCCGGCTGTAAAAACAAGAAAAATGCTTCTAGTCCACCTGCAGTACGTGCAGTTGCCAATCTCCAGATGGAATCCCAGAAGAGCACTGGCTAGGCCAGAGAGCTCACAGAGGCAATTTTATTAGAGGAGGTAGATTTAGACACACTAGCTGTCCGGCCCACTTACATGCAAGAATACAGACAGCATCCTGTTGTTGACCCCTTCGCTGCTAGGCCTCCCCCCCCCCCCCCCCCCCCCTGCTAAGCCTTTTTTTTTGGCTATTTGGGGTAGTTCACGCTTAGCCCCCTGTAACTTTTTTGACCACATAAGGTATCCACGCCAGATTTGCGTCCTTTTTTTCCAACATTAAGGGGATTCTAAAGGTACCCAGGGTTTGTAGATTCCCCTGGAGGGGACACAGAAATTAGCCAAGATAAAGCTCCATTTTATTTTTTGGGGGAAAAAAGGGCTGCAGATAAGGGGTTGTGGTGCTGAAATCACCATCTTCCCGGCTTTCAGGGACAAGCAGACTTGTCAAAAAACCTAAATATTTTATACAGTTTGGGCATTTTTCTGCGACAGCCTATTTTTGATATTTTCTGTGCTTTCAACCTCTTTCCAGTTAATGGTAGAAATGGGTATGAAACCAATAATGGATCCTGGAAAGCTATACATTTTAGAAAAGTAGACAAAATTCTGAATTCAACAAGGGGTCATTTGTGTAGATCCTTCAACGTTTCTTTATCCACATCGATGCGAGTGACGGAGCGGTTCCGTCATGCGCGTCTGTTGCGCTGTGCGTATGACGGAACCGCTCCGTCATGGCCCCGCCCGCGCAATAGAACCTTCAGCACAGCGCGGTAATCCGCGCCGCGCTGAAGGGGTTAAAGAAATTAACCGTTGAATATAGGACAAATTGAAAATTAGTTGAAAAAAACAGCCATTTGTGTCAAAGTTTTCACCTGTAACAACTTCTAATTATGACAGCTGTTTGAAAGCAATGTACCGTTACATCTGCTGGACCTTTCTGGTTGTAGGGATATATATGACTTGAAGTTTCACCAAGAACCCGACAAACCCAGAGCCAATAACTGAGCAGCGACTTACAATGGTTTTTTATTATGTACTGGGTATATAGCAATTATTCTGGGAAAATGAAAGACACCTATGCATTTCTCAAATGGGAACAAAATATAGAGTTGAGAAACAGTAGATATTTGCACATTTCCGAAATTGGGATAACCCATACTAGCATGAGAATCATAGGTCATTTTTCAAAATCATTTATTTTTTTACACATGGTCTCATTTGGAAGGCAGAAATGCATCTAAAGTCAATAGGTAATAACAGTTACTCTACAATTCTGTGTTACCCTAAGTCTCCCGATAAAAATGGTACCTCACTTGTGTGGGTAGGCCTAGTGCCCATGACAAGAAACGACTCAAAACGCAACATGCACTCCACATTTTCACAATGAAAAGTTACCCTTGATTTGCAAAGTGCCTAGCTGTCGTTTTTGTACCCTAGCTCTGCCGGCACCAAGGGAAACCTAGAAAACCTATACATTTGTGAAAACTAGACACCCAGGGGAATCCAGGATGGGGTGACTTGACTGGCTCTCACCAAGTTCTGTTACCCAGAATCCCTTTCAAACCTAAAAAATTGTGAAAAAAAACAAACAAAAAAACACACATTTTCCTCACATTTCTGTGGTGGAAAGTTCTGGAATCTGCGTGGATCCACAAAATTCCACCCACTCCGTGTGCCCCAAAGTCTTCCGAGAAAAATGGTACCTCACTTGTATGGGTAAGCCTAGGGCCCGCAGCAGGAAATGGCACAATACGCAACGTGGACACACCTCAATTTCACAGTGAAAAATGACCCTTTTTTTGCAAAGTGCCTAGCTATAGTTTTTGAACCCTAGCTCTGCCGGCGCCTAGAGAAACCTAGCAAACCTATACATTTTTGAAAACTAAAACACACAAGGGAATCCAGGATGGGGTGACTGGACTGGCTCTCACCAGGTTCTGTTACCCAGAATACGTTGCAAACCTAAAAATTGTCCGAAAAAACCCACATTTTCTCACATTCCTGTGGTGGAAAGTTATGGAATCTGCAAGGATCTACAAAAATTCCACCCACCAAGCGTTCCTGAAAGTGTTTGAAGAAAAATGGTACCTTACTTGCGTGGGTGGGTCAAGTACCCGCGACAGGCAAGGGTCCAAAACCTATTGAGGCGACATCAATATTACCTTTCACAAACCAACCCAAGTGGGGTTCCATGAGTTTTTGGCCTGGGGCTCGGCGGCCATCTAGGGAAACCCACCAAACCCACACATTTCTGGAAACAAGACACCCGGTGGAGTCCAGCGAGGAATGGCTTGCGTGGGTCCTCCAACATTCTCCTACCCAGAATCCCCTGCAAACCTCAAATTTCGCTGAAAAAAAAAAAAAAGAAATCACTTTTTTCTCAAATATCTATGTGGGAAAGTTCTGGAATCTGCGTGGATCCACAATTTTCCTACCACCCAGCGTTCCCCCAGGTCTCCCGATAAAAATGGTACCTCACTCGTGTGGGAGGGTCAAGTACCCGCGACAGGCAAGGGCCCAAAATGTATTGAGGACATCAAATTTACCTATCACAAAACAACCTGGTTTTGCAAAGGTCATCTGGGTTTTTGGCTCCAGGCTCAGCGGCCATCTTGGGAAACTACCAAACCCACATATTTGTTTAAAACTAGACACCCGGGGGAGTCCAGTGAGGTATGGCTTGCCTAGTGCCCCGTTTCCTGTCGCAGGCACTAGGCCTACCCACACAAGTGAAGTACCATTTTTCTTGGAAGACTGGGGAATGCCGGTTGGGTGGAATTTTGTGGATCCACGCAGATTCCAGTAGTTTCCACCACAGAATAAGATTTTTTTTTTTTTTTTACAAAGTTTGAGGTTTGCACGGGATTCTGGGTAACAGAACCTGATGAGAGCCAGACAAGTCACCCCATCCTGTATTCGCCTGGATGTCTAGTTCTCAAAAATGTATAGGTTTGCTGGGTTTCCCTAGGTGCCAGCATAGCTAGGGTAAAAAATCTACAGCTAGGCACTCTGCAAAAAAATGGTCAGTTTTCACTGTGAAAATGTGGTGTCCATGTTCCGTTTTGGGCCATTGCCTGTCGCGGGCACTAGGCCTACCCACACAAGTGCGGTACCATTTTTCTCGGAAGACTTTGGGGAATGCGGGGTGGGTGGAATGTTGTGGATCCACACAGATCCCAGAACTTTCCATCACAGAAATGTGAGGAAAACGTGCTTTTTTTTAAAACTAAGTTTGAGGTTTCAAGGGATTCTGGGTAACAGAACCTGGTTAGAGGCACACAAGTCACCCTATCCTTGATTCCCCTTGGTGTCTAGTTTTCAAAAATGCACCGGTTTGCTAGGTTTCCCTATGTACCCGCTGCGCTAGAGCCCAAAATCCACATGTAGACATCCTGAAAAAACAGTCAGTGCCTATTAGGCTTTCTGCCGCCCTGGGGAGGGGGGGGAAATTAAGGGCTATTGCCCCAATATGCCCCCAAGGGGGGCAGAAAGACTTTGGCTATTCTTTTGGGGAGATGGGGGCATTGAGATGCCCATTTTGGGAAGCCCCCTCCCCTACTAATAGAAAACGAAGCATAATCGCTGGTGCCTAGTGGACTTTCTGCCCGGGAGGCAGATCAGGGGCTACTGCCCCCATCTGCCTCGGTAGGGGGGCAGAAAGGCTATGGCATATTTTTTTGGGGGGGTAGGGACATTGGCATGCCCATTCTGGGCAACCTCCACCCCGAACTTTGGTGAAAAAAAAAATCTCTGGTGGCTAGTGGGCTTTCTACCCCCCGGGGGATGTTCAGGGGCTATTGCCCCCATCTTCCTCCTGGAAGGGCAGCAAGTCTTTAGATTTCTTTGGGGGGTAGGGTGGGGGCATTTGCATGCCCCTTCTGGGCAGCCCCCACCCCGGGCCTATTAAAAAAAAAAAAACAAATCCCAGGTGTCTAGGGTGCTTTCTGCCCCCATGGGGAGCAGATTGGAGACTTCTGCCCCCCAGGGGGGCAGAAAGACTGGAACTTTGTGGGGGGGCATTGTCATGCCCATCTTTGGCAGCCCCCACCCCTAAATTAATCGTAAAAAAAAAAAAAAACACCCTGGCATCTAGTGGGCTTTCTGCCCCCCCCCCAGATTGGGGGCTACCGCCCCCATCTGTACCCAGGAAGACTAATTGTGCAGGGGGGGGGGGCATTCCCGTGCCCATATTGGGCAGCACCCACCCCTAATTTGCATAGTAAAAAAATCCCTGGTTCTAGTGGGCTTTCTGTCCCCCCCCCCCCCCCCCGGGGGTCTGCAGAACCCATCTGCCCACCAGAGGGGCCGAAAGACTGAATTAGGCCAAAAAATATGGGGGGAGGAGCAAAGGCAATTGTCCAAGTGGCAGCTCCCCCCTCCCTGGTGCCTAGTGGGTGGATCCTTGCTTGGGGATCGCTCCCCTGGGGCTATCCCCAAGCAGGAATCCACTAGGGAAGGGGCACCATTGGAAAGGGGAGATTCTCCCCTTTCCAACGATACCTCTCCCATCTGTTTCAGTGCTCGGGGGGCTGAGATAGCCCCACGAGCACCGAAACAATGAAACAAACTAAGTTTGTTTAGTTTTTATTGCAATGACAACAGCGCACCAGGTGCACGATCGGCATTGCAATAAAAAAGGCAAATTGGCCTCAGAAGGTTGGGGAAGCTTTCCCCAACCTCCCAGGGCCAGTTAAAAAAAAAAGGGAAATCCCTCTGCTGTCTGCAGCAGAGGGATTTCGTGCGCCTGTCCTCATGACTGAATGGTTCAGTCATGAGCACCGGTGCTCCTGTGCTCATGACGGAACCATTCAGTCATGAGCACCGAAGGGGTTAATGGGATTAGGGTGGAAGGGTTGAGACACCTTGGTGCCAGAGTCACCATGGTGAGACAAAATGTAGTCTCCCCGATCAATATATTCCTGAAGGTCCTATCCAGTCACCAAAGCTGAAATTGTGATGACAAACCATCCAATGGCAATGGTGTCCTTTGACTGGGGTTGGGGGGTGTTGCTGGTATGAAAGAGGTAGCAGTCTCTCCAACACTCACAGTTGAATGTTTGCTTGGTAAGGATTTGGAGACCTCACCCTGGGCTGCAGCAGAACTAAGGATCCATGCTGGAATCATTGTGCAAAAACCAAGCACAGAGCAGATAAAAACAGGTGTTGGAGCCTGGGAAAGGTGCCCAATCCTCCAAGAGAAAAGACAAGTATACTGGGGAACCGGTCGCAAAACACACACCCGACCTCTCTCCCCAGCGAGAAGAGTAGCACCAGAGGGAACTTGAGCCACAGGAGTTTGAGCCTTACCAGGCTGGGCTCTTGGACCCAGGGGGACCCTCTAGGGAAAATCTGTGCCGGGGCAGAGAACCGGTTCCACACTTGAAAGCCTGCGAAAGCAAGCTGTTACACAGAAATGTGGCGATAATAGTGGTTCCCACAAAACCTATTGGACGAAGGAGGATCCTTTGCACCGAGGCCAGAAACCCAAAACCTAGTGCCACTCGGCGAGTGGTAGTGCCTCAGGTGTTTAGGGAGTCCCTCCTCATGTTTGCCCATGACATCCCACTAACTGGACATCTTGGTCAGAACAAATGTGAAGCAGGCTGGTCAGCCACTTATACTGGCCATGGATGAACCAGAAGGTGAATGAGTTCTGCAACTCCTGTCCCATCTGTCAAGCCAGTGGCAAGACAGGTGAGCAACCAAAGGCCCCCTTAATTACACTCCCAGTAGTTGGAGTTTCCTTTGAAAGGGTAGGGATCGACATTGTTGGCCCCCTTGACCCTCCAACAGCATCAGGAAATAGTTATATCCTGGTGGTAGTGGATAATGCCACCTGATGTCCTGAGGCTATACTCATTAGGACTACTACTGCCCATGCTGTGGCTAGTGCTCTCATTGGAATTTTTACCAGAGTGGGCTTCCCTAAGGAGGTGGTATCAGACAGAGGGGCCAACTTTATGTCTGGCTACCTGAAACGCATGCAGAGGGAGTGTAGAGTGACCTACCGGTTCACTACCCCTTGTAATGGCCTTGTTGAGAGATTCAACAAGACCTTGAAGGGTATGATTAAAGGACTCCCTGAAAAACTCCACAGGTGATGACATGTCCTGCTACCATGGATACCTTTCGCCTACAAGGAAGTGCCACAGAAGGGAGTGGGGTTTTCCCCATTTGAGCTTCTGTTTGGTCATTCTGTCAAGAGACCATTGTGCCTCATACGGTAAGGATGGAAGCGTTCTCACGTCCAACCCAAACAAAACATAGTGGACCATGTGCTGTGCCTCCACTCTCAGGTGGCCGAGTACATGGAAAAAGCAAACATAAACCTTAAGGCCAGCTAAGAGCTCTAGAAGCAGTGGTATGACCAAAAGGCTGCAATGGTCGAACCAGGTTAGAAGATATGGGTGCTCGACCCTGTGGCTCCTAGGGCTCTCCAAGATAGGTGGAGTGGGCCCTATCCCATACTAGAGAAAAAAGGGAGTCACCTACCTGGTGGACCTTGGCAGTTGCAGGAACCCCAGGTGCCACACCCATATGAACCAACTTATGCCCTATTATGACAGAGCTGATGTGACCATGCTTATGGTTGCAGACGAGGATAAGAAAGCAGAGAGTGAACCTCTCCCTGACCTCCTGTCCAACATCCCAAAACATGGGTCAGTCGAGGGAGTGGTCTTGTAAGACACCCTCACTGCCAAAGGCAGACTGATTGCAGGAAAGTAATAAATTAGTTTGCTGAGCTCTTTTCTTTGACCCATGGTCAGACTAGCTGGTGTACCCACGACGTGGACACTGCCGAAAGGCTGTCAAAAATAAAATCTATAGGCAGTCTGATCAGATCAAGGGGAGCAACAAAGCTGAAGAAAGCATGGCTCTGGAATTGGAAGTCATAGAGCCATCTGAGAGCCCCTGGGCAAGCCCAGTCTTCTTTGGCCCCAAACCTCATACCCAGTGTGGTAAAAAACAAAAAAGATTGAGATGAGGTTCTGCGTGCACTATAGGGGCCACAATGCTGTGACCAGAACTGACACGCACCCAATTCCTAGGGCAGAAGAGTTAATTGAGAGGTTATGAATGGCCAAGTATCTGAGTACCTTTGATTTCACAACAGGGTACTGGCAGATAGGCTTGACTCCCGGAGCCAAAATCTGCATTTTTGACCCCGGGTGGGAATTATCAGTTCACTATGCCCTCCCTTTTGAAAAATGCACCTGCCGCTTTTCAGAGGTTGGTGAACAAAGTCCTTGCTGGGTTGGAATCCTATAGTGCGGCGTATCTTGACAATATTGCGGTCTTTAACTCCACCTGGCAGGATCACCGGATCTACTACATGAAAGCTTTGGAGGCCATCCTTGCCTTGACTGGATAGTGCCGGAGGTTTATGAAGGATTAGGTCACCATAGTAACACCCCTCACTGAACTGACCTTCCAAAGAACGCCCAAAAAGTTGAACTGGACGGTGAGCTGTCAAAAGGCTTTTGATGCTCTGAAAAAATATGCTCGGCACCTGTCCTGCAAGCTCCAGATTGTACCAAGCAAATCATTGTGCATACTGATTCCTCTGAACATGGGATAGGAGCGGTCCTATCCCAAATAAATGACCTTGGCTAAGGCCAGCCTGTTGCTTTTATTAGTAGGAGGCTACTCTCCCGGGGACAGCGTTGGATTGCCGTTGAGAGCAAAGCCTTCGCTGTGGTTTGGTCCCTGAAGAAGCTGAGAACCTACCCGTGTGGGTCCCACTTCCGTATTCAAACCGACCACAGACCTCTCAGATGACTTATGCAAATGAAAGGTAAAAATCCCAAATAGCTAATGTGGTCCATCTCCCTACAGGGAATGGACATTAAAGTGTAACGCAAACCTGGGACTGCCCATGCCCATGCAGATGGCCTTTCCAGGTTCTTCCACTAAGACGATGAAGGCTCTCTAGGGGAAGGTTAGTCTCATCCTCTTTCGTTTGCGGAAGTCATGTTGAAAAGTGCCTCTTTTTACATGGTTAGACCCCACTTCTTTCCTGGTGTACGAGTAACTAAGTGTGCTGGGGCTCTGCCAACCAGTAGGACAAAGGATGGCGTCCAGTGATAAATTTAAGAGATCTGAATTGGTTTGTGGAAGATCATCATTTCAAGATGGAGGGAATTAAACTACTTGGCGATATCCTTCAGGAGGAAGATTGATTCGACAAATTAGATCTGAGGGATGCGTATTTTACGATTCATATGGATTAGGCGAGTCAGTTATCTCCAATTCAGATGGGATGTAATCTTTAAGTTTTGTTTAATGTTTGGCGTGGTATCAGCACCGTAGTACTTCCCACAGGTAATGAGACCAGCAGCAGCATGGTTGAGCGAGCGAGGTGTGCGTTTGATTATGTATCTGGACGACTTACTAATTAGTCTTAGGATTTGAGAGAATTGGTAGATCATTTGAGAATATGCAAAGATGCTGCAGGATTTGGGTTTTCTAATAACTCTGGAAAAATCAATCATAGTCCCAAGCAGAATATTGGATTTTCTGAGTTTTGAGCACTATTGAGTCTTCCTTTCAGGAAAGTGAAATGAATAGTTTGTTAAATCCGAATCAATTTCCCTTTTAGAATACTTGCTCGAGTTTTGGGTGTCCTAACTTTTTCTAATCAGGCAGTTCCTTTCATTACTGGTGTCTTCAAAGGTTGGAAGCGAATCATCTTTGGAAGGGATCTTGGTACAGCGATTATTTGTCTTAGGCAAAATAAGCTAGATAGGAACTGGCATGGTACTTAGACAACTTCGAAGCCTAGACCAGGGAGCTGTATTTCATGTGTCCTCAGAGTATGGTATAGAATTGGTTGCAGTGCAAGATTAGACAATTTACACATTGGGTGTAAATGGATGGAGGGATTGTCTTGCGTAAATTATTTGGGCTTGAAAGCAGATCTGTTTGCACTTCAGTGTTTTTCAGACCATGTAGACAAATTAGCAATTTTTCTACAACAAATTTGCGTATTGAACAGATGAAATATCGTCTTAGGGGGAAGCAGATCGAAGAAGCTGACAATCGGCACTAGAGTTTTGGAATTATTGTCTCAGTCCAAATCTGAGTGATGGCAGAGTTTTTACCATGTCAGCATAATGAGATAGCTGTGGAATTCTCAAAAATTCCGGTATTACAGTGATTGGAAATTGAATAAATTGGTATTTAGCAGAATTCAGTAAGTTTGGGGTCCCAGCTTCTAATATATTTCAGCTGGAGACCAGATCAGAGTATGTAAGCAGTGGATGCTTTTCTGTAGTATTGCAGATTTCTGAAAAGTATGTAAGTGGACACCTTGCACTAATCCAGACAACCCTTAAGGTGATTTTAGTGGTCTTAGACAACCATGACAAGCTCTCTAAGTAGTAGCTGTGGGGAGCAGCCTACAGGCTTAGTCCAGAAAGAGTGTAAAGCAGCTTGTTTTACCAGTACTTAATCTTATGTATAGGTTAACTGAAAAAGAACCACAGTGTAGTTATAAAAATATGTATTTATTATTAACACTCACACACAATGGATTATCTCCTACCCGGAGATATAAACACAATACTTTGTCAACAGAATACCTAACTAGCACAGAATACACAGTGACCTCCAGGGGGAGACCAAACTATATAATAAAATAGTGGAAAGCAAACCACAACTTAAGTCAATAACGGACCCAGAAGACATAGAAGAGTCGGGGACCTAAGGAACCACCCAAGGTGAGTATCTAGGAACCCTCACGGAGCCCATGTGCAGAGTGGAAACACATCTGCATGCTCAAATGTCAATGGGTAAGTCGCTGTTGTAATTTTAAAGAAGGACCCTTCCCAGCAGACCCTAAAGAAACCCCCATGGAAGACGGAAGGTTGAAGAGTCACCTCACCGACGATACCCGAGGAACCAGGATACCTACACCAGGGAAGCCGGGTGCATAGGTGCGAAGGGACGTCGGAAACCGCTGTAGACCACAATGGAGGACTTCAGAAAAGATGCAGTTGGCAAAGAAGGTGAAAGTATTCAGTGGAACCCAAAGGTACCTGCAAACAGTAGGGACAGTCTATGCCACTCAGGAGTGACCAGGAGGCACAGATGATGAATGGCCACCGATGTCAGGGATGCAGGAGAGTTGACGGGCCCTGAATGTGACAGTTATACGGACCAGGAACCATGCACGAGCTGTCCCATGTCGGATGTCAAGAGCCAAAGGGTCAGTGTCTGGCAGGGGCACCAACAAGCCTTGCAATGGCTACCATCATAGTTGAAGAAAAAGGTGCAGTGTCAGGACCAGCAAGATCCAAGTGACTCACCATGAGCAGGTAAGACAGAGAAGGCCCCGAGCAAACAGGACAGCCCACTGGAGCCACAGAAGTCCCCCAAGAGGACCCATGGGCCAAAGGCACAGGAGTTGCAAGATGACCGAGCAGTTCACCAAAGGCTGAAGGCCCACGGTGCAAAGGATGCGGTGCAGATGAAGATTTTGGCTTCAGGAGATGCTGGAGGCTGGAGCTTCTTGAAGCCCAAAGATCTCCAAAGGAGTGAGTCAACAAGCCTTGGCAATGGCAAATCGATGAGGTGCATAAGGGGTCTGTTCCAGTGGTTCCGACAAGGGATACTGGCCTCAAACTCGGTGAGAAGCCAGTGCAGGCCTTGAGGGAGTTCCATAAACACCCCCTGTGTTGCTGAGCCTTTCGGAGTCCGTAGGAGCCCAGGATCAGCTGACAGATCAGCTGAGTTGTGGTGCCTGCAGGGGAGTGACCCCTTCAGTTCAAGAGAGATTCCTTCAAGTGTCTTGTATGTCCACAGGCCTTGTGAAAAACTTGTATGGAGCAGAGATGTTGCAGCATACTTGCAGGAGGACAAGACTAGGAGCAGAAGAGTCTTCTCAGTTGCACGCTCGGTTCCCAACGCAAAGTGCAGGGAGGTCCAGAGTGCCCAACAGTTGAAGTTGAATTCAATTTGAATCTTGTCCTACAACGAATCTAGGGAGCCACCCACAGGTAAGCCCTTAAGTACCCTAAGGAAAGGGTCGGGACGATTCAGGGGTCCCTCCCAGAGGAGGGGCTCGACAGTGGGGAGGATACTCCTATGTACTTTGTCCAGTTTTGTGCCAGAGCGTAAGCCACCAAATGTGCCCTTCAAGCAGTCTCAGTGGTGCTGGCAAGCGCCCCACCCTGCCCAAATACACTAACTCCTGTCAGGGAGTTGGTCACACCTCCCTATGACAGTAAACCTAATGTTCTGCCTTCCCCTGCTCTGCTCAGCAGCAGGAGGGCAGAATTGTGCCTCTGGTCGGCAGCAGCCATAGTTTGCTGTTCAGATCTAGAAGACTAGTACCAGGAGAACTGAGGGCCTCCTGGAGGAGCTTTACAGTGCATTGAATCATACCTCCCTCACTGTTTCCGGGGGGGGCGTTGGGGGGTGATTCCAACATGTTTGATACCAAACATGACAGAGTTCGTTACAGCCAGTTTAGAGATAACCATTGCATAATGATGCATGGCAACTTCATGTATCTTAATGGCTGATGCACTTACAACCTTGGAGAATGGACTCCGTAGGTTGTAGGGGTGGCCTGCTCATGCAAGGGCACCCTCACATTTAGAACCGAGCACCCTGCCTTAGGGGTGACATAGGTTTCAAGTGCAGTGACCTCAGATATAAGGAAACATTTGTTGTAAGTGGTGCTAGCACCAGCTTACACAGGCTGCAATGGCAGGCCTGTAGACACAATTTGAGTGGTCTCTCATGGGTAGCATAATGCATGCTTCAGCCCATGGGAGACCCCTGGTGTACCTATGCCCTGGGTACCTTACTACCATGTACTTGGGACTTAAAGGTACACCAGTAGCCAATCTGGAGTGTACCAAGGTAGTTACCATGGCCAATTTAGCGAAGAAGCACAGATACTGGGGTCCTGGTTAGCAGAATCCCAGTCAGACTAGTCAGAAAAACACTGACAACAGTAACAAGCGGAGGTGACCATGAAAGCAGATCCTACTTTCCCACACTCTTCCTTATCCTGACCCCAGAACAGTAGAGGAACTGTCACCAGTTGCAGGGACTATTTGTCTGCCTGTTCTCCCTCACCCCTAGGCTTACACTGTTTAATCAAGATACACATACAGGAGACAGCATGCCTGTAAAGAACATTTACAGACTGTCCAACAAGGTAAGGGTTAGCATCAAGGAAGAAGTGTCCAAGATGCTTGACTTGGGGCTGATTGAGCACTCCAATAGTTGCTGGTCTAGCCCAGTGGTGCTGGAACCTAAAGTCACCCCACAGGGTCCCACCCCAAAATTCAGGTTCTATGTGGATTATAAGAGGCTCAACACAGTTACCAACACCGATGCTCATGCCATCCCCCTAGCCGATGAGCTCATAAATAGGTTGAGAGCTGCCAAGCTACTCAGTACTTTTGATCTGACTTTTGGGTACTGCTAATTGCTATTACCGAGGGGGCTAAAGTGAGGTCTACATTCAGCCACTTCTGATTCAGAGTTATGACCTTTGGGTTAAAGAATGCCCCTGCCACCATTTAGAGTTTGGTCAACAGGTTCCTGACTGGGATGGAGGCATTCATTGCCGCCTACCTGGATGACATATGTCTTCAGTTCCAGTTGGAAAAATCACCAGCGCCCCCTACAGGAGGTGCTGCAGGCTGTGCAACAGGCTGGCCTGACTATCAAGGCCAGCAAGTGCTAGATAGGGCAGGGTTCTGTGGTGTATCTGGGACATCTGGGGCGGGGGCAAGATGCTGCCCCTCCAAGCCAAGACTGTCCTGGCCTGGAAACCACCCAAGACTCAGACTGATGTGCGGGCTTCCTGGGTCTCACTGGGCACTATAGGAGGTTTATTAAGAGCTTTAGCACCATCTTTGTCCCCTTAATTGTACTGACTGCTAGGAAGAAGACCAAGAAGGTTTTCTGGACTGTGGCCCACCAGAAAGCCTTTGATATACTTAAGGAGACTATGTGTACAGCACCTGTACTCAATGCTCCTGACTTCTCCAACGAATTCATTGTGCAGGCAGATGCTTCAGAACAAGGTATAGGAGCTGTGATCACACAGCTAAATGAGGAGGGACTAGACCAACCTATAGCCTTCATAAATAGGTAGTAATTCTCCAGGAGGCAGAGTGCTACTGAGAGAGAAGTCTTTGTTGTGGTCTTTGTACTGAAGAAGCTGAGACCATACCTGTTTGGGACTCACTTCCAAGTTTAGACAGACCACAGGCCCCTTAGATGGCTCATTCAGATGAGCGTTGAGAATCCCAAACTGTTGAGGTGGTCACTCTTCCTACAGGGAATGAACTTTACAGTGGAACACCTCCCAGAGTCTGACCACTTTAATGAAGGGGATTTATTCAGGTTCTTCTGCCTTAATAATGAGAACTACCAGGAGGGTGGGTAGCTATCACAGCTTTCAGCTGCGGAGAATACATTAGACCAGACAGCCGTTAGTGTGCTCTTCCACTAAATGTTTTGCCTGCTCCCCTCCAGTTTACTAAAATTCATTTTTGTTGGACTTAGGACCATGTGCACTTTATCGCTGCTAGCCATTGCTAAAGTGCCTGCACCTTAAAACATGGTAAAACTGTCTTACACCAATTGGGACATTTAATTTACTCATACGTCCCTAGTAAAGTGGTACTACATGTACCCAGGGCCTATAAATGTAATGATACTACTGGGCCTACAGCACTTATTGTGTCACTCACTTACATAACCGTCTAAAACCAGTGGCGTAACAAAAGCTTAAGGCCCCCCCCTGCAATGTACACGGAGGGGTCCCTGCTCCAGATTTTATCCAGAGCGCTCAGAATTGAGCACTGTGCGAGGGGGGCCCATGCAGCTGTGCAAGCCTGTTACGCCCCTGTCTAAAACATATCTCAGACTGCCTTTGCCGCATGTCTGCAGTTTTAAACTGCCAATTCGCTTGCCAAAATGAACCTTTTCCCAAGCCTAAACTTTCCATCAGAAAACATCTCATCCCTAAGGCATGCCCTAATGAGACCATAGGGTAGGTGGCATATTATTTAAAAAGTGGGATATCTACTTAAATGTTTTACAGGTAGTGAAAAACTCAAATTGTTTTTTTAGTACTGTGATGCCTACGTCTTCCATAAGATAACGATCTACCTTACTACATCAATTAAGTCAGAGGTCTTCAAACTTTTGTCGGCTGAGCCCACCCCATCTAAACCTTTTAACACGTCGAGCCACCATCACCTGACAAAAAAGTTCTAGAAGCTGGTACTCTGCACCATGGATGGCCATTCCCTCCTGCAGAGCCCAGGTTGTATAGGGCAAATAATATTAAATAAAGTAAGAGTGTTTAGTAAACTGAAGTTTTTGTAGTGCTTGTGCTTATTATAAAGTTCAAATGAAAAGTCTCCAAGAAAAAATTACCACAAAAAAATTACAGTGGCGCTTTATTTTTCATATAAAAACACAAAATTTAGGATAGATTAGTAAAAACACTCCCAAAACACAGGTGAGGGGTGTGCCTGTTTTCCTCCACAGAGACAGTCAATGTGTGGATGGATTTTTGCTTCTGCCACCCTTAGTTTGAGCTCCACTTCCAGTCTTGAGCAGTACCTGGAAACGGGAGTGCTCACAAAATTTTGTAATATATTTTTTACAGTTTTATATAGCGCGAAAATGACCCAAAGGTATTGGAGCGCTTTACAGCAGCATCTTTTACATTACACAAGCACCCATTCATTTTTTGTAAGCACAGGGAGATTAAGTGATAATGCCCAGAATTACAGGATGTTAAGCAGGCACCAAGAATTTAACCCGCTTCCCCAGCCATCAGCTCTGTTACGCCACAACCTTGCCCCTAGACAAGGTATCAGAAGGGGTTCCACAAAACATGCTTTCTGACGCAATTGAAAAATCCGTGATTATGTGGAGTATGGCCAGGTGTTGCCATGCCAGTAGGAGGCCAGCCACAGTTTTCCAAGAAAGCCTAGGGGACATTTACATCATACAAATGTGATATAAGTGATTCAAGAGGATATATAAATCTTTATTCTCTAGCAGCAGCAAGAGTCAATTTGTTAGCATAGTTGGATTATAAAGATCGCCTTCCAAAGCTTCAGAAATAGCTGCAGAAGAAATCATTTAAATTTGGTCTACGAAAGAAGTGAGGACAGATGGTAGGCATGCTTCCCAATATTTGTTATATTAGGCTTGTGGACTCAGCTCTAGGGATTGAAACATGTTAAACAAGCACCAGTGACTTTAATCAAGGTCAAGTTCATTTTTCGTAAGTCACTGGTAAATTAAGTGATTTTGCCCAGGATCACATGATGTTGCGCCAATGCCAGGACTCTGACCTGGGTTCCCAGAGCCAAAGTCAGCACCTATGGCATTAATGCCAAATCCGCTCCTCCTTGAAACATCCAACGTACCCACTAGTAGTGGGACGAAGGGGAAAGGAGCGAGGCTTTAAAAAAAATAAAACAAAAAGCTCTTCACTCTTACCTGCCAGAGAATGGAATCTTCAGGAAGGATATAACCGTTTAAAATTCCTTGCAGTGAAATGCAGTAGCTGCGAGGGTACAAGCCAGGATAACCTTGAGGGGGAAGGGTTCAAGAGCGAGGCGAACGGCAGCAACCAGATGTTAAAATCAGCAACCATGAGGCAAAAGGCAAGTGAAGAAGTGCCGTTTCATCTGCAAAGTTTAAGTATGTTGCAGCTTTATGTATACAAAATTTGCAGCACTCCCTGGCATCTCTCCTGCTGTACCGTTCATTGGAGGAACGTCAGAGCGGACGTCAAAGCAGTGCCCTGCTGCAGGAACTACATGCAGATTGGCGGTTCTGAATGACTAATCCCATCAGAGAGCCCCAACTCGAGATGAAGATATGATAAACAGGCAGCAAACGTACTTCCAATGTGGTAAGCAACCAGGGGAGTGCAACTAGACCCGAACTTCGGGGGGGGACTAAGACTTCCAGCCAGGGCTGGCCCTAACACTGGTCACGCACAGTACAACAGTCTTTGTGCGCCCCCTCCCATTTCCTCCTGCTCCATGAATTCCCTCACTAACACTCGCCAACAATGCACATCATCTCTCTCTAGCCCCTTTCGGACCAACATTTCACTTTTTTATAGGGCTACCCATAGTTTACTATAACTCAGTTCTGTGATCTGCATGGTACAAGTTCTTTGTAGCAGGCACATTAGCCCTCTGAGCTGTGTGGGTGACGGGAGTGACAATGTGAGTGCACGGTAAGTGATGCAACAGTGTGAAAGTAGGGTGAGAGAAGTGACTGCAAGGTGAGTGAGGTAACCATATGAATTTGGGTATGGATTCAAGTGCAGAGTGGGACAAATGAATGTGTGGTTCGTGATGGGCTTGTTTGAGTGAGATTGCAGAGTGAGCAGTGAGGGGGACAGGTGAGTAAAGGGTCACATGAGCAGGGTGAGTAGTGTGCTCGTGTGACTGCAGGGTGAGGTTCAGGGTGAACAGCACAAGAGCATTGTGAGTGCAGAGTGATTACTGAGTGCAGTGAGCAGTGTGCTCATGTGACCGCAGGGTAAGTGGAGGGAGAACGGTACGAGTTCATGGCGAGTGGTATAAGTGAAGTGGGGTCACTGAGTGCAGGGTGAGCGGGTGGTGCGAGTGCATGGTGATCCGTGTGAGTACATTGTGATCCCTGTGAGTGCAGGGTGAGTGTCAAAGTAAAGGGGGAGGAGTGAGTTGTTTGAACGCAGGGTGCATTCCCAGACACAATTGAAGTTACTCAGCATATCATTGAGGGCTGGCATAGGGTTTCAGATACAAGTTAAACTATTGCTTTTATGGCATTATTCAGGCTACCTGGGGACTACGTTCCCCTTGAAAAACCAGTTTGACAACGGCTTTTCCCTCTTTGCCCGAGAAGCCAGCTTGTGTGTCTAAACAAAAGAGCAACCCCTTCCTAATGTGACTACCAATTGCCCTTAAAAGGTGGAACAGAGAAACGAGTGGCACTCCAGAACACAACACACTCAGGGATCGTGGTAATATGACACACCCTTTCGCTCTCACTCGTACTTGTCAACAAAAAGATAAACAAGAGACACGAAGGAAGTTTATAATAAGCTGTCGTGCTCTAAGATGCAGTATCTGTGCCACAATTAGACAACAAATGCATACCAAAAATATAATTAGCATGGTTAACAAACCATATACCATCAAAAGACTTTACTTGTCATAAGACAGTTAAACATAACCCCCCTTTCTACTGAAGATAAATGATGATATATTATAGATATCTGGGATTAGTGGTGGACCCCGTACCTTAGAATACATAGGTGGATGTTCTACATCTCGGCTGGCGCAGCACTCCTGCTTCAGGACCTTCGCTCAGTGTGTGTTCTTTCAGAACCGCTGTCCTCAGTTATATGACAGGATATGTGTGCTCACAAACAGCAGCTGCATTCTCTTGTTAGGTCTAAGTGCTAGTGACTGACCAGAGAGAATAACAAGTGGCATTGTTGTTTGACCTGGTCTACTGTGTTTAGACTAAACCCCAGGAAAAGAATAAAATATAAAAACATGTGCAGGTTCTGTGTGAAGATCCAATGTGGCACAAAGGCAAGCGTGTTATGTAGTAACGTGTGCAAAAGAAAAGCGGTCTACAATGTGCACAGTTAGGCTAACATAGGAAAAGCGACAATGGGCCATGCAAGAAACACACAACAATGGCTTCATCTTTCAAGCTCCCCCTCTGGGCTCACACCCCCTCTGGCCATCCTGCCAGAAGATCACACCTATTCCCCTGGGCAGGTCCTTAGTTGCCCTTCCTGAGAGTTGTTCTCACCTCTCCCTAGGAGGGCAGCAGGCTGTCTCGAGTACAGCAGTTGTGTGTAACCAAAGGCAGTTACTGGAAAGTTTTGGGCAACAAATTGACAACTTCAGAAATTGGCAATTCTAAAATAGTTACATTAAACTCAACTTGCACTTCAGGTTAGATTTAATGCAATGATTCTTTTGATACCTTAAAGCTTCAACCTCAATATGGAAGTTAGCAATATTGAGTTGTCAGTGTGCAACTCCGTGCTAACCAATGAAGGTACTGGTCTTAATACATAAACACAAAAAACGACAATGCAGGGATTTTGCTGTAAGGACATGTAAAACATTACTGCTATTCTTCTATTTCATATAATGCATCCTGCCTTTGAGGCTCATTAGACCTACCTTAGATGTGACTCACAAATGTTAACAAGGAAGATTTTGGCTTTGCCACAGGTTGAAATGGCACAATAGCTCTGCCGGCCTGCAGTGGCAGTGTGGGAGAGATGTTACACCTTGTCACACTCGTTGTGGCACAATAAGTGTTGCAGTCCATGACAAACACTTAACGTATAGACCCCGGGTACATCGGGTGTCATACATTAGGGACCAATGTATTAATAAACTCATACAAATTGGAGATAAGCTAATGAAACATATACTTTTAAGGGTCATAGCACATGCACCAAGCCCTGCAATGCAGGGTCCACAGGCACCACCGAGTCATTACACAGCACTAACTCCCGCAATAGCAGGACAAAAATTACACAGGGAGCCTGCAGAAAGAGTCGCTCTCATACTTAACTACATAATTAAACATTGATTTTGTTCTTTTACTACAAATAACCAAACAGTATAGCAGTTCACCTACACATGAAATAAAAAGAAGTCTTTAAATAAAAAAACAATGATAATAAACAGCATATTCCATTTTACGAATCTTCATACGCCATGATGTTCTCATGAGAATTATTTAAAAATATTTTCTCAAGTCACGTACTATTGAGGCTATAACATGGAATTGTCACAGTAAGAAATGTTTGAATCTTCCCTTTTAGATCCAACTGACGTTTTATTGCACATTTATTTTCAGAGGTGAACGTCTATATGTGTGCAAATAAATTCATGATTCAAGTAGTATTTTATAAAAGCACAGAGAGTTATCACGGAGAGGGAATGCATGAAAGTGAGTAAATGGGCTATTCCGGTCTTAAAAAAATTTCTTGGTCTGAAACCAATGCAATGATGATCTTTACCTTTATACTTTCAACAATTACGCACACAATGATATTTACCAGTCACGTATCCCTGTGCAGAGCAAGACAGCAATGTTTATAATATGAAGAAATTGTCAAATGATAGAATAAATAAGGTGAGACAGGACTCTTATTGCATTTTGAATTGGTCTTCTGGATTCACTTTTGTATCCAAATGCGGATAGATTTCAAGTCCCCTTGCTTCACTAGTATTCCACATTCTAGGCAAGGAGTTTTCAATGAATGGATTCCCTGATTATTTTACAATATCTGCATTCTTGTTACGCTTTTTTCATGTTTGCCACATTGAATTGCCTTTAATGTGGGTATCCGAGTGAAGCTTTTTCTAGATTCAGAACAATTAAAAGGTTTCTCATCAGTATGGATTCTCTGACAGTGATTTCTTATTGGTGAAGCTTTCCCCATATTCTGTGCACTGATAGGGTTTCTCACCTGTGTGGGTTACTTGATGTCTTAATATAGCTTTCTTCTTAGTGAAGCCTCTCCCACATTTAGATCACCAATGCAGTTTCTCACCAGCATGGATTCTCTGATGCTTCAACAGCGAGCTCTTCCGAGTGAACCTTTTTCCACATTCAGTACACTGAAATGGTTTATCACCAGTATGGCTTCTGTGATGACTCAACAGCGAGCTCTTCCGAGTGAACCTTTTTCCACATTCTATGCAATGATGGGGTTTCTCACCTGTATGGATTCTCTGATGATTCAACAGTGTGCATTTCACAGTAAAGCTTTTACCACATGCTTTGCACTGAAATGGTTTCTCACCAGTGTGAATTCTCTGATGGCTCAACAGTGCACCATTCTCGGTAAAGCTTTTCCCGCATTCTGTACACCGATAGGGTTTCTCACCAGTATGGATTCTCTGATGATTCAACAGCGAACTCTTCAGAGCGAACCTTTTTCCACATTCCATGCAATGATAGGGCTTCTCACCAGTATGGATTCTCTGATGGCGCAACAGTGAACCATTCTCAGTAAAGCTTTTCCCGCATTTTGTACACCGATAGGGTTTCTCACCAGAATGGATTCTCTGATGATTCAACAGTGATCTCTTCAGAGCAAACCTTTTTCCACATACTATGCAAGGATAGGGTTTCTCACCAGTATGGATTCTCTGATGGCTCAACAGTGTACCATTCTCAGTAAAGCTTTTCCCGCATTCTGTACACTGATAGGGTTTCTCACCGGTATGGAATCTCTGATGCAACAACAAATGTCTTTTCACAGTAAAGCTTTTCCTGCATTCTGTACACTGATATGGTTTCTCACCAGTATGGATTCTCTGATGATTCAACAGCGTACGCTTCCCAGTAAAGCCTTTCCAGCATTCTGTACACCGATAGGGTTTCTCACCAGTGTGGGTTCTCTGATGGCTCAACAGCGTATTCTTCTCAGTAAATCTTTTCCCACATTCAGTACACCGATAGGGTTTCTCACCAGTGTGGATTCTCTGATGCTTCAACAAACTGGTTTTGTCAACAAAGCTTTTCTTGCATTCTGTACAATGATAGGGTTTCTCACCAGTGTGGATTCTCTGATGGCTCAACAGCGTATTCTTTTCAGTAAAGCTTTTCCCACATTCTGTACACCGATAGGGTTTCTCACCAGTGTGGATTCTCTGATGCTTCAACAAACTGCTTTTGTCAATAAAGCTTTTCTTGCATTCTGTACACCGATAGGGTTTCTCACCAGTGTGGATTCTCTGATGCTTCAACAAACTGCTTTTGTCAATAAAGCTTTTCTCGCATTCTGTACACTGATAGGGTTTCTCACCAGTGTGGATTCTCTGATGCTTCAATAAACTGCTTTTCACAGTAAAGCTTTTCCCACATTCTGTACAATGATAGGGTTTCTCACCAGTATGAATTCTCTGATGATTCAACAGTGTGACCTTCCAAGTGAACCTTTTTCCACATTCTGTGCAGTCGAAGGGGTTCTCTCTAGTATGGACACTCAGGTGTTTCAACAAACTGTATTTCTTAATAAAGTTTTTCCTGCATTCTGTGTACTGACAGGGATTCTCCCCATTATGTAGTCTCTGATGTACCAACAGTTTGCTCTTTGCTGCAAAGCATTTCTCATATTCTGCACACTGATCGGGTTTATCGGCGGAATGGGGTGTCGGATGCATCATCAGCGGCCTAATATCACTTAAGCATTTCCTATTTCTGTACAGTGATACCGCTTATAACTAGTATGGGCACTCTGATGAATGCACTGAATGCTACTCCTAGTGAAGATTCTCACACTCGGTACACTGATAGGGTTCCTCACCAGTATACATTATCTTATGCTTCACCAGTGTGCCCTCTCATTGAATAATTTTCTACTTTCTATGCAGTAGCAAGGTTTCTAACCAGTATGGACTATATGACAACAGTGATTTCTTCTCAGTGAAGTTTTTCCCACATTCATTACACTGAAAGAGTTTCTTATGAGCACGGACTATCTGTTGCTTCACCAGTGTGCCACTCAGTGAAGCTTTTCCCCACTTTCTGTACAATTATAGTGTTTATCACCTGTATGAGCTCTCTGGTCTCTCAACAGCTTCTTTGGTTCCTGTGAACTTTTCCCACATGTCGTACACTAGTATGACCTATCCTCAGAAGGAACAATGTGATACCTGTGCAACGAGGAACCCTTGGTGTCGTGTTAGCCACATTACATATACTGCTAGGTTTTCTCCCCTGTAAGCATTCTCTGATATTTCAACAGAAATATTCTGGGGGTCATGGTTTTCTCACACTCCAGAATGTGATAAACCATACCATTGTATGAACTAGTTTGGTTTCTAACTAGAACATAACATCTGAGGTACTTATCAGAGGTGCAAATTCAGAGGAAAGTTTTTCAGACTTCGTATACTCAGATGATCTCTGGTGTGGATCTTTTAAACCGTCCATAAAGATGAGCTCTGCGTGAGCTTTTTCTCACAATAGGCCAGTATTTCTCTCCTGAACGTATATCGTAGGGTGTGTATCCAGGTATTACGTCCAGCTGAGAGTTTTCTCAGACTCTACACACTGATACAGTTGATCTGGTGATGCTGACAAGGACTTTTCTGGTGTTGGGGTGCTGCAGGTCTCTTCATCAGGTTCTTTGATTCTGTGAATGAGAAACAAATCTCTGTGAGGGTGGTAATGAAATTAGGTACCTGATTTTGTCAAAGGGACTAAAAATGACAGAAACTAGATGAGGAAGTAGTGATTTTGAACGGAAAGGCAGAGAAGGAGGGAGGAGAAAAGCAAAGGGGTCTGTACTCAAGAAAGAGGTTTAATGTCAGATAGACCATAAATGTAAAGTACACTTTTCTGATTGCAACTGGTGAACTAGTCGATCCAGTTGGTGCCTCCGCCAATCAGATAACTGATCAGACTGTTCAGTTTCCAGGACTCCTAGAGTGTGTGAACGGTCCCTCCACTGACTCAGACTTCCAAATACGAGATCACTGGAAGCGCCACTGGAATCGCCTTAGAATCTTCTTGACTTTGTGAAGTAAAGTTCCATAATGCAATTAATATCGGATTATTTCTCTGCGCAAATTAGCAGTATTTCAAAACTAAGAGGTTTCATAACATTGCAGACCTGCAATGTCCTAAGGCAAGATAATTATCTCCCATAAAGCATCGGGTCCTGCCATTCAGAAATCCACAAGAGCCTCCCCAGCCTTGCAAAGTTAGACCACATAGGAAGCCAACTCACACACATCAGCAATCTTCTCCTGATGGTGTTCTACCACCATCACACCATGCTGTTCCAAGGGAACAAGGGTTGAGGTAAGAGGTGTGATAAGGTTCAGGGGGATCTGGGAGGGTGACACTCGCCCCTGCCAGGAACCACTGTGCGTGCTCACCATAGAGTGGACAGCTGGGCAAAGAGTCACCTCCCTAAGACTGAGCATAACAGGTTGTTTCTGACAACCTCCCTCCTGCGAGGCCTACATTTTGTCTCCTTAGTAGAAGGTAACTTTCGAGATGTAATATAAAGATTTTGTCCTGAGCACACAACAACTGGCCCTAGATTGACCCCAGACAACCATTCATTCAGACATTTTCTACACAACCATTTTGCCACAGTCTCTCACTCTTTACACTCACACTCCCAACACACCAATAATCCTTTCCCTGCTCGCTATGCATTCCACACATACCAATGGAAAATCATGGACATTCTAAAGTTGATAGTCCACGGAGAACAAAAGCACTTTACAGAGCGAGTTCAGATTTACAATAATGCAGGGTTTGACATGACATGTGCCCTGAGGTGCAGGGGCAGAGATCATTACACACCTCAGCACACTAAGCAACATAATGTGCCTAGTAAACAGCCTTGGCAGAGGGGTAGCGCGCAGCCAGGATGACGTCTGCCACTTTAACGATTAATCAAGAGTGCTCATATATCCTTGTTCAGTCTCAAACAACGAATGTGGAGAAAGGTTTTTCCAGGTTGTATTTATTTAACCACATCAGGCCTAGTCTTATGTCGAGGAGCTTTATGAGTCAATACAATTTAAAGTGAACATTAAATGTGCAAGGGATTTCAGAGGTACCTTCCAGTGTGAGACGATTAGAAAAACACAATGCATATAGTGATTACAAAGGTACAATACAGGATCAGTATGGTGTACGCACTAGTCTGTGAAATTATAACATTTCTGTTTAAGTGAGACGTTCAGCTAGGACTAACAGCATTCCCAATCTGGGTCAAGCCGGTTCTCAGTGCTGCCTCATCTTTCTCCTTCGTAATATCCAGCCACAATCCAACATCGGATCGGTGTCCCATCTATCAACGATGTCTCATCTCTCTCATGACCCATGGAAACATACCAAAGTAATCCCTCTTTTGAAAAAACCCTCGCTTGACACAGATCAACCAGATAATTTCACTCCTAGCGTTTCCATTGTTCAGTGCAACTCTGATGTTGCAGGGGGCTCAGAGGAACACAAAGGCTGCAGGGGGCTCAGAGGAGCACAAAGGCTGCAGGGGGCTCAGAGACATACAGATGGTGCAGTGGGCTGAGAGGATCAATGCGACTCAGATGAACCGAGGCTGCAGGCAGCTCAGAAGAGCACTGAGAAAGCAAGGAGCTCAGAGGCATACTGTGACTGAAGAGTGTTAAGAGAAGTGATGAGGTTGCGAGTAGCACCGGGGCGGCAGGAACCTCAGAGGGGCAATGATGCCGCAAGGAGCTCAGAGGAGCACCGAGGCTGCAGGGGGCTCACGGGAGCACAAAGGCTGCAGGGGGATCAGTGGAGCAATGAGGCTGCAGGGAGATCAGTGGAGCAATGAGGCTGCAGGGAGATCAGTGGAGCAATGAGGCTGCAGGGGGATCAGTGGAGCAATGAGGCTGCAGGGGGATCAGTGGAGCAATGAGGCTGCAGGGGGATCAGTGGAGCAATGAGGCTGCAGGGGGCTCACGGGAGCACAAAGGCTGCAGGGGGATCAGTGGAGCAATGAGGCTGCGGCTGCAGGGGGCTCACGGGAGCACAAAGGCTGCAGGGGGATCAGGGGAGCAATGAGGCTGCGGCTGCAGGGGGCTCACGGGAGCATAAAGGTTGCAGGGGGATCAGGGGACCATTAAAGTTGCACGAGCTCAGAGGAATCCCGAGACTGCACGAGCGCAGGGGCCTCAGAGGAGCGCAGAGGCTGCAGGGGCCGCAAAGGAGCGCAGAGGCTGCAGGAGCCGCAAAGGAGCGCAGAGGCTGCAGGGGCCGCAAAGGAGCGCAGAGGCTGCAGGGGCCGCAGAGGAGCGCAGAGGCTGCAGGGGCCGCAGAGGAGCGCAGAGGCTGCAGGGGCCGCAGAGGAGCGCAGAGGCTGCAGGGGCCGCAGAGGAGCGCAGAGGCTGCAGGGGCCGCAGAGGAGCACAGAGGCTGCAGGGGCCGCAGAGGAGCACAGAGGCTGCAGGGGAGCACAAAGGCTGCCCAAGGCTGCAGAGGGCTCAGACAAGCAGTGAGGCTGCATGGAGCTCCGAGGCCACAGTGTGCTCAGAGGACCAATGAAGTTACAGGGGTTTGGCGAAGCACTGAGGATGCAGGAGCTCAGAAAAGCAATGAGACTGCAGGGAGCTCAGGGAACCACTGAGGCTTCAGGGAGCTCAGGGAACCACTGAGGCTTCAGGGAGCTCAGGGAACCACTGAGGCTGCAGGGAGCTCAGGGAACCACTGAGGCTGCAGGGAGCTCAGGGAACCACTGAGGCTGCAGGGAGCTCAGGGAACCACTGAGGCTGCAGGGAGCTCAGGGAACCACTGAGGCTGCAGGGAGCTCAGGGAACCACGGAGGCTGCAGGGAGCTCAGGGAACCACGGAGGCTGCAGGGAGCTCAGGGAACCACGGAGGCTGCAGGGAGCTCAGAGCGGACACGGAGGCTGTAGAGGGCTCAGACGTTCAGATGGTGTAGTGGGCTGAGAGGATCACTGCAACTCAGATGCACCGAGGCTGTAGGCAGCTCAGAAGAGCACAGAGAAAGCAAGGAGCTCAGAGGCATACTGTGACTGAAGAGTGTTCAGAGAAGTGATGAGGCTGCATGGGGCACAGAGGAGCATTGAGGCTGCAGGGAGCTCAGAGGAGCATTGAGGCTGCAGGGAGCTCAGAGGAGCATTGAGGCTGCAGGGAGCTCAGAGGAGCATTGAGGCTGCAGGGAGCTCAGAGGAGCACGGAGCCTACAGGTGTTCAGAGGGGCACAGAGGATGCAGGGAGCTCAGAGGAGTACGGAGGCTGCAGGGGGCTCAGGGGGGCACTAAGGCTGCCAGGAACTGAAATGAGCATTGAGGCTGCAGGGAAATCAGAGGAACACAGAGGCTGCAGGAAGCTCAGAGGAGCACTGAGCAGACCCCCCAGTATATTGCGGCATAAATGTGCTAATTATGGGGCACAAAAATTGAAATGTTGCGGCATTACTGCAGCACTTTATTTTATTTGTAATCATTCCTTTTCAGCCTTAAAAGAATGGAAACTGTTTTAATAGAGCATTCCACTTTGAAATAGGCATATCTAAGGTGTCTGAGAGTGTTCTCTATTTAGCCTTCTATGCTAAAGTTACAACCTTCACATAAGGATTTATTATCAGCAAAACTATTATAATCTGGTACTTTGGTGAAAATAAAGTGACCAAACACTACTGTCACAGAACAGTGCTTTGCTAAATGAGGTTGAATAACTCAATTTCTCTGGGATTGCTGTTAATACATAATCAAAAGCAGTTCTGTCAACCTCAAACAGATGAAAGGCAGAGTAGGCCCTGCCAGGTTCTAACTTGTGACCTCTAGGTTATGGATAACTCTTCACAGCAAATGCTCCAAGTACTGAACTACCTTCCCACAAATGAATGAATATGGTCATCAAATCTTTCAATAACAGCATCACCCCAAATCAGACTTGCAGTCAACAATACCACAAGCGGTCTTCAGACATGCACTCATAGGTTGGGATGGACCAGCTACAGAAACAAATAGGATGGATGGAGGGCAAGTAACAAGTCTGCTCTCCATGGAACAAGCTTTGAAACCTGGTCTATCTGCCCGTAGATCTAATACACAATCCAGATTGTTAATTTGGACTGGAGTTAAAGAATCAATAACAAGTGACCCCCCATATTATGACTTTTTGGGCAACTTTTTAGGCACAGGCTTCAGAGGTCCACTACGCAAGTGGTGTTGATTAAATGTCAAATTTGCATGTTTGAGCCCCACATCTAAACTTTGTAAGCAAAAAAAATAATCCTACAGTTTCAACCAAAATAAGATTCGCTGTGCATACTTTACACTCAATACAGAGCATTTCAGACTGCTGGAGTCTGCACAGGGTATACATTACTTGTGCAATAGGCAGAAGTTCCAAATGTAAACAACAATGGCAGGGCCGTTTACAATGTCATCACTGCCATGCCAGAAAAGTCCAAAGTGTGCACTAATGTAATATATTTCATAGACATCGGTATGTGTATAATATTCATATTTTATCTATTTAAATGGGTTTTTTTGGATCAGCAATTTGAAATGTTTGCTGAAACAACTTTCCTTCATGGAAGGCACCCTTTACAGGGAGTATTAAATGGGTGGTAGAAAAACAAGTATTGGGAAGACCTGCTGTAGACGGCAGTGGATGCATGTTTGTTGCCTGCTACTGGGATACTGGACTGGAGCAGCAAAGGAGGAAAGTGATGGCCGTTCCTGAGCTCGCTCTGCCACCTCTTGGCCCCCATGAACTCCATCTTTCATCACAGGCACGGGTGGCAGCTGGGCGCTGCAGAATGTGAGCTGTGAACATAGCTCGATGAACAGGGAAGTGCTGCAACTTCCAAGGAATTCTTCTGCCTGCTAACAGGTGTCGTGTGTCACAGCTGCTTGGTTCTCCACTCCAGCCCTGCCTGCCCTGAGCTCTGATGGAAGCTTCTAAATCTGCCTTAGTGCAGCACCTGTGAGAAGCTCACGTAGAGTGAGCGGGCCAGGCTGCTCAGAGCCACAAATCACGTGTAACCATGACAGTCCTGAGCGATCCTCGGCTCTGGACACGATCACAGAGCTGCAAACAAGATAACAAACAGGGAAGTGATAGAGTCACAGTTTCAACGCTCAGAGTGCCGACACGGTTACACAATCACTTCTGTAATGTTATGGCTGTACGGCAGCACGTAGTGACGTGTGCAGGTGCAGCCAATCAGATACCACCATTTCTGCTGGAGACTTTCTTTGCAGCCCGAAGATAAATATAGCGGTCATCGTACTCCTCACCTGATTTCGCGATTATTTAGGAAATCACGAAATGCTGGAGCATCTGACCAAGAATCTAGGGGCTCAGAGGAGCACAGACTGCAGGAGGTGGGTCAGAAGAGCACGGAGGCTGCGGGGTGCTCAGAGGAGCACGGAGGCTGCGGGGTGCTCAGAGGAGCACGGAGGCTGCGGGGTGCTCAGAGGAGCACGGAGGCTGCGGGAAGCTCAGAGGAGCACTGAGGCTGCGGGGAGCTCAGAGGAGCACTGAGGCTGCGGGGAGCTCAGAGGAGCACGGAGGCTGCGGGGTGCTCAGAGAAGCACGGAGGCTGCGGGGTGCTCAGAGGAGCACGGAGGCTGCGGGGTGCTCAGAGGAGCACTGAGGCTGCGGGGTGCTCAGAGGAGCACTGAGGGTGCAGGGAGCTCAGAGGAGCACTGAGGCTGCAGGGAGCTCAGAGGAGCCCCGAGGCTGCAGGGAGCTCAGAGGAGCCCCGAGGCTGCAGTGAGCTCAGAGGAGACCCAAGGCTGCAGTGAGCTCAGAGGAGCCCCAAGGCTGCAGTGAGCTCAGAGGAGTCCCAAGGCTGCAGTGAGCTCAGAGGAGCCCCAAGGCTGCAGTGAGCTCAGAGGAGTCCCAAGGCTGCAGTGAGCTCAGAGGAGTCCCAAGGCTGCAGTGAGCTCAGAGGAGCCCCAAGGCTGCAGTGAGCTCAGAGGAGCACCGAGGCTGTAGTGAGCTCAGAGGAGCCCCGAGGCTGCAGTGAGCTCAGAGGAGCCCCAAGGCTGCAGTGAGCTCAGAGGAGCCCCAAGGCTGCAGTGAGCTCAGAGGAGCCCCAAGGCTGCAGTGAGCTCAGAGGAGCCCCAAGGCTGCAGTGAGCTCAGAGGAGTCCCAAGGCTGCAGTGAGCTCAGAGGAGCCCCAAGGCTGCAGTGAGCTCAGAGGAGCCCCAAGGCTGCAGTGAGCTCAGAGGAGCTCCAAGGCTGCAGTGAGCTTTAAAAGAGCTCCATGAAAGAGAGGGGTCCCATTTACCCAAAGGACAGGGCACTTTTTAAACTGAAGTGAAAAATAAAATTCCTGTTGGGCCTGTAGATGCAAATTCAATCACACTCTTCACCTTCACTAAATCCCATTACATACTTCTCTTTCACCCGGGATAACATTAAGGTTAATACCACACCTGGACATTTTTATGGAAAAATGTTTTTCCTTTTATTATTTTATTTATATGTATCCATTCTCATTTCTAAATCAATTTGAAAAGCTAAACAATACAAGGCCTCCATCTTATCCTATATAAAAATAATACAATCCCATCACTATAATTTTTTTTTCAAGAAGGACAGGAAGAACATTCATAAAAATACAACAATACATAGACATGGAAAATACAACAGATAGTCACATATGTCTTTTACAGTAACCAATCGTTCATAGATCATTGACTGTATCATGAAACATTAGTATCTGCTGTGTTCCACAATGTCTTCCAGATTTGGATTTAGTTATGCATCGACGCACCCCATATTCATGGCCACCTTCTTCGGGATAAATTCATGTTTCCCAAAGTCTAGTTATAAACGAAAATCGCCTATACATAAAGATAAAGGATTATATTAAAACCCAGCACATTCCTCTAATCACAAGAACAAAATTACATTTCTATTCTTAATGCGGTTTGTAGCTCAATCTATCAGGGTTTATATTAATTTCCCACATGCATACCTATCATCGCTCATCCGTACTCGGCTACCACCATTCATAACAGATAAAAAGTTAATGATTTAGTTTACACCTTACATCATTCATAATGAGTAAATATTTTATTTTCCTCATAGGAGTAATATTTCAGGAACCCACTGATACTGGGGCTCTCTCCCAGGTAATATTGTACCTTATATGCCCGCTCACTGGTATTTTTACTTGAAGGTTATTTTTAAATATATATAAAGAAATATTCGTATTTCACCCTTGTCCCCAAGTGTGCAATTTCGCCACACGTTCCTCATATGTAGCCTCAAGCAAATAGTCTACCTCCAAGGACATCTAGAATAGAGGAGGATTTTAACTAATACATTTATATACTCTTTGTATTATGTCCCCCTATTTACCTCAATTATTCCCATACCTTATAAGTATTCGCAGTGTGGTGACCAAGAGAATACTTTTCTTAAAATACTAATTCACATGGAATTGGTTTGGTAAGGTTCAGTACTATATTATTTTTTAATCTTGTCTGGTGTTCAGGTTTTTTCTTTGGTCAGTAGTGCAAACCTAAAGAAACCAAGGGAACATATACAAATCCTTTCTTCATGGTTCCAATAACTAATTAAATCTCCGCTTATATTATTATAAAACTCTATAGTTTGTTTGTACCTTACAGAAAGATTCTTGTCCTCCACACTCTAATTCATATAAACACTTTGGTTGGGTGCAATCTTATATTCTTTCTCAATCTTGTCTGAATGTCGACTTAATTCTTTAATCAACATTACAAACCTACAAAGATTAAGGGAACCTATGTAAACTCTTTCTACATGGATTTAATAGCTAATAGAGTCTTAGTTCATACCTACTATTTCACGAATGCGGCAGCTGTCCTTCTTTCCTCGCTCGTGTCCAATACAGAACCTACGTAATAAAGGTATTTGTTACCTCTCTCGTATAGTAAAGTATTGTATATGTTTAAAAAGATTTTGTATTAATTTATCTCACCTCCCTCCCATAACTAACTGACTTATTTATGCCCCTAGGTATCCATTCCTACCTCACGCTTCTCGGGCCGTGTGGTTCGTCCTCCTTCAGTTTAGTTTAGAAATCTCTGCCGCCATTTTCTCGGACGTTAAACGCGTTACTTTGTCGGGGCAAAGGTTATGGACACGTCACTAGTTTACTCTCATTGTTAGTATCACCATCATAAGGTGGTTAAATTAGTAACGAGCGAGTATCCAACAATGCTTTTATTTGTTGTTTAAAACATTGTACGTCTGTGTTGAGGAGAAACGTATTGTAGAAAGACATATTGTAATCCACATATATAACTTCAAAGAAAACGTCTGCGACAGCGATCCTGCAGAGTGGGCTGGTTGACGAGCATGGCCCAGAGACTCCGGAGGGCTGCAAGATGGCGGCCCTCACGTTCGAGAGCACCCAAGCGTAGATGAGGAATCGACCACTGGGCGGGCTGAATTGCTGGAGGACAGACATCATCCATCAACCTCCTCCCCAGAGCGCCTGGTACCTACACTGGGGGCCGTGAGGCTCAGGTTCAAGGGAAGTACCCAGAAAACCGCGGCACGGGCGCGACCCGGCCCAGGAAAGGCCCCTTGATCGCCGCATCTGACTGCCAGCAGTGAGTAAAGGCCCGCAGTTACTCGGAAGCAGAGGGGCACCTGGGAAAGTGATGAGAGAGGATGACAAGGCCCCGATATAGTGCACAAGCGAGGCACCGGTCGCACCTGACCCCAGGACGGCAGCTGCAGAGACGAGCGAGGCTGGAGAGAGAGCCTTAAAGGGTGAAGCAGCTGAAAGTAAAGACTGCACTGGGGCGAGACAACAAGGAGAAGTAAAGTTGCGGGGGCATACACTTTTGAGAATGAGAGACCAGCACCAGGGAGCTGCAAGCCTGACACTAAGATGGAGGCCCGGGGCAATTGAAACCAGACTAAACATGCAGCAGAGTACTAGGCCACCTACCTCGACACGACAGAAGGATATTCCTGAATATTGAAATGAAAAGATAATTCATTAAGCGCGATAGCTACCCTCGGGCGTCTTAGCGCTACAGACAACGCGTGCAGGTGAACAATTGGAGACTATTCAGATTTATTAAAAAGCAGGGTTTTTAAGTGTTTGCGAAAGGGGAGTAAGTTGGGCTCTGATCGCAGATGGAGGGGAAGGGAGTTCCAAAGTATGGCAGAGTTATAGGAGAATGAACTGCCCCCACATCTGGCTCTTTTAATCCTGGGCACTGTGGCGAGAAGATGCTGATCTGAGCTGTCTGTTCAGGTGGTAGGGGGTCATCAGTGATTGCTTGATTGATTGATGGCGGCGCCAGTTTTCCAAAAGGCTTGGTGGGCGATGCATAGGGCCTTAAATTCGATTCTTTCCCTGACTGGGAGCCAATGGAGGCTCTTTAGTCTGGGTTTGACTGGGAGTCGACGGGGGATCTGGAGGCGTGTTCGGGCTGCACAGTTTTGGATGATCTGGAGCTTGCGCAAGGTGGATTGATGGGCCCCTAAGTAGAGGGCATTCCCAAAATCAAAACAGATGGTTGGCCTCCAAGAACTCCGCCAATACTGAATTGTCATTTTTCTCAAGGATCTTGCTCAGCCAAGGCAACAGGGAGATTGGTCGATAGTTACTGGGGTTATCTTGGTCTAGGTTGGGTTTTTTGATGAGCGGCTTTAACCATGGCCTGCTTCCAGGGAAGCGGGACAGTGCCGGCAGAGAGGAAGGCATTAAGCAGATCAAGTATGGCGGGTAGGATTTTGCTGTTGACTAACAGCAGGGTACGCAGGGGTGCAGGGTCATTGGGAGAGCCGGATTTCACCTGATGCGCAAGGGATTCCAGTATGGTGGGATTAAGCCGGGGGGAAAGATTGGAGTGTAGCTAGGGACTGGGGCCCTGATTCAAATGATTTGGTGAGCGGAGTGAGAATAGGAGGTATAAATGGTTTGTATTTTTTGGAGGAAGAACTCTGCCAGGTTGTTGCAGCGGGTTTGTGCAATGATAGGGAGTTGAGGAGGGTCTTTGCAATGCGATATATTTCCTTAGGCCTGGAGGCAGCTGCATTAATTTTTCCTTCGAAAAAGGTAGATCGTGCGATTTTGAAGGTTCTTATCGCTTCTCTATATGCAGCTTTACTGGAAGGGGAATAATCCAGTCGCCATTTAGTCTCTAATTTTAATCAGTGACTTTTCCTTTCCTGTAATATAGAGGAATACCAGGGAGCAGTCTTGGTACTGCGCTTAGGTTCGATGCGTTTCATGGGGAGTACGGACTCTAGTGATTTGGAAATCCAGAGGGCTCCACTGCCCCCGATCAAGAAGCAGGGGGATGCACCTATGCTACCTAAAAAGTCCACAAGTATGGTCACAAATTTCTTCACTCAGGCAGAGAAGAGGCCTGCACAAAACCAGGGGAATGACGCTTCCATCATGGCACTTACTATGGACGACCTCATGGCTTCCCTGAGGGAATTCAAACCAGAGCTGCGCGCGGAACTGAAACTGGACATAAAGGCCTCAATGGAACAACTTAAAGCAGACCTCACTGAGCGTATGTCATCCCTTCAACAAGATGTGGACTCCATCGGCACAAGAGTACTGGAGGTTGAGGCCCATGCACAGGATCTCGATAGGAAAAATATGGACACGCACGAGAGTGTTCAGGACTTGCAGTCCCAGCTACAACAGGCACTGTTGAAAAACGAGGATTTGGAATACAGGTCACGGAGGGACAATATACGAATCAGGGACATGGAGGAAGGAGGAGGGCCGGACCTGGAGGAGTTCGTCGAGGGTCTTTTAGTGGAAATAGTGAGCCCACGTCTAATAAAGATAAAAAGCGCATTGTGTGGGTGCACCTGCGGCGGGAGAAAGAAGACAGACCCGAGATGTTCTGGTCAAGCTACACTCCTTTAAAGTTAAGGAAGCAATACTGCAAGCAGACAGGAAGAAAGACACGATTGCCTTTCAAGGATTTAGCTATATACTGTATCAGGACCTTGCGCAGTCCACCCTGCAAAGATGGCAACTCTTCCGGCCTTTGACAAAAAAATTAAGAGCTGACAACATCAGATACCGATGGATGTATCCGTTTGGTCTAGCCTTTGAACTGAATAAGGCCCAACATGTCACGGATCTGGAGAGGGGCCTGGAACTCCTGGGGCTCCCTCCAGCAGAAGATTCAGAGCCTCAACCAACCTCAAAAATCGGTGAGACCTTGTGCACATCGGCTTCCCAGTGGCAAACAATCCCAAGGGGGAGACAAACCAAGACGTAAAATGGATTTGACATACGATAAAGAGACCACGGCGACCTCGGAATAACTCAGATTTCCTAAGAGAAACCGAAATGGACAAAACAAACAGGTTGGGAGAACTGCGAACTGAGATACAGGGAAGACCGCCCCTCCAAAGGATCTCAGAGTGGATAAAGACAACACACAAACACACTGTGTGTAACAGAGCAGAGACATCCGAGGAGGCGGGTCAAGACAATGGCACCCACTAATGTGCCCGGCATCACAAAGGACTATCACTGGGGGGCCATCGGGCCCTCCGGCAAAGGTTTTGTTGGGTTTTGCGGTCCCACAATTTGGGATGGGGGGGTGGGGGGGGACGTGGAAAGGTGGTGGCCATACAAAAGGTGTTACTCTGTCTACATCAAAATGCCTCAAAGGGTAGCACCTGGACAAAGGAACAACTGGGAAGGCCGTAGGGAGCAACGAGGATGGAATTGCTGCATGCATTAGGCTTCGAGGGGGACGGGAGGAAAAGGCGATGCCTCACCAGGACATTTAGTATAGCCTCCTGGAATGTTAAGGGAGTGAACTCCCCGCTCAAGCGCCAAAAAGTCTGGAGATACTTAATAGATCACCAACACGATATAGTGGCACACCAAGAATCTCACTTAAAATGGGCAGATGTACAGACTCAGACATAAAAGCTACTCGCTAATATACAGATCTTCCGCAGGAACAAAACAAAAAGGGGTGGCTCTCCTTTTCCACAACACAACTAAATTCCAGACTGAAGGCATGAAAATGGACAAGGAAGGAAGAGTGATAATGGTAAAAGGGAAGCTGATGGGAGGATGTGCACATTTGTCTCAGCTTATACACCCAACACAGGCCAAGCCGCGTTCATGACCTTATTGATGAAAATGCTAGGAGGGTTCGCAGAAGGCCCAATAGTTCTCATGGGGGACTTTAATATGACCTGGAAAGCAACAGAGGATAGCACACATCCACACAGGGCGCCCACAGGTAGTTCCCCAAAGGACTGAAACAGACCCTCCACACGATGGGCCTCACCGACGCGTGGAGGTCAATCTATCCAAACACAAGAGATTACACTTTCTTCTCGCATGTACACCGATCGTATTCAAGACTAGACTATATATTCCTCAGCCAATGCCTCATGGGGTCCTGCAAGCTGCAAAAATACACCAGATTACCGTTTCAGACCATAGCCTAATTTCGGTCTGCCAGAACTGGAGCAGCCCCACACCGGGACCACCAAGATGGTTCTTTCCAGCCTCACTGACTAGGGACAGACTGCTCAGAGATGAACCGATAGGGACAATCAAGGAATACTTTCAATTGAATCAACCAAATCGCTACCACCCCCTCAAATAACTGGGACGCTTTTAAGGCGGTGGTGAGGGGTAAATGCATCGAATAGAATACCACGCTCAATAGGCAAAGAGCAAAAGAAAGCAAAGCACTGGAAGCAGAGCTCGAATTTGAAAAAGAGCACAAAAAGGCACCTATGCGGCACTTACGCCAACTTAGCACCCTAAAGGAGAAAATCAACGTGATTTAAACCAATATGGCGGAAAATACACTCCTTCGGCTTAGTCAGCTATCCTATGCCCAGGGGAAAAAAGTGGGATCCCACCTGGCGAAACAACTTCGGGGGAAAAAAGGGAGAAGGAATATATAGCGGGGATTAGGGGGGGGGGGGAGGGGAGGGGGATACATAGAACTCTCAGACAAGGGCAAAGTGAACATATTTGGGACCTTTTACAGTAATCGCTACCAAGCAGTGGCCTCGGACCGGGTGGCCCAAATCACTTAGTGTCTCTCCCTAGGGTCTCTCCGCATTGGAGAGAGCAACTGGACACCTCCATCACAGAGGAGGATAGCCTGACGGCACACGTTTATAGAACATTTGCCCCAGAGCTCATCACCCAGATGACAACTCTTTAATGCAATTGCGACAGTTACAAAAGTGAAGATTCTATGGCTGAAGCCAGGATAACAGCGATCCAGAAGGCAAGGAAAAAAACTCAACTTTGTGCCTCCTACAGGCGGCCAATCGCCTTGTTGAACTTAGAAGCTAATATACTCGCCAATACTGGCAGCCAGACTGGTAGACCTGATGCCTGACCTTATACATCCGGACCAATCAGGCTTTATAAAGGGGGGACAGACCCATGATAATATTCGCAGAATGCTGTGTCTGATAGAGAAAGTCTCCAAACACAAAGTACCCGCAATAGAGATGGGGCTTGACGCGGAAAAAGCTTTGGACAAGGTAGCCTGGGCCTTAATGTTCCATACATTGGAAAGATTTGGGGCCTCATTTATTCATATGATCAGAGCCAACTACGCACACCCGTACTCACGAGTGCAGGTGAATGGAGGGTGCTCCCGGCCATTCAATCTATGAAGAGGGACGAGGCAGGGATGCCTGTTGTCCCTACTGTTATTCGCCTTAAGCATAGAGCCCTTTGCAGCGAGAATCCAAGTCACCTCGGAAATCCAGGGGATAAGATCCGGCAGCGAGGAACAGAAATAGTCCCTGTTCGCAGATGACATCCTGGTGACCCTCACATCCCCCGATCTTCACTATCCGCTCTCCAAGAAGAGCTGAGGAAATTCGAAGACGTAGCAGGGTTTAAGGTAAATTTGAATAAATCATCCATCCTGAATACTACCCAGCCGGAAAGAGGATACGCTGCTGGGAAGGGGGACCCCATTTCACTGGGCCAAGCACACCCTCACATACTTGGGGATCCAGATCACGCCTCACCTGGGAGGGCTCTTCAAAGCAAACTATTCTCCCCTCCTACAACACAATCTTAAACGCTGGAAACTATCTCTTGGCTAGGACGGATCCATGCCATAAAGATGAAAGAGCTGCCAAGATTTGTATATTTATTCCAGGCCCTTCCGATCGAGCAAGGGTTTCTCCCTAGGAAACGCTCACTTATTACGGGATATATATGGCAAAATGGCAGGGAACGCCTTCCGTTTCACACTCTCAGATGGCCGAGACACGAGGGAGGAGTGGCCCTCCCAGATTTCGATCTCTATTACAAAACTGCACGACTACGGGTGATAGTGGAGTGGTCCAAGAGGGAATCAGACAAACACTGGCTGCACATGGACAGGGCTATCGTGGGGAGGACAATCTGATTTGGGAACAGAAAAACGATAGGCCACCGAACGCTTACCTAAGCACGTCCACGCGGACTATGCTCAGGGTTTGGGATGAGGCCACTACGAGACAGGGGTGGAGAACGTTCCCCTCCCCATACACTCCAATTCATTTTAACGCAGAGTTTCCGCCGGCACTGGTGGAAAGGTCATTTGGCGCATGGAGGGAGGGAGGATGTATAATGCTATCAGACCTCTTTCACAACTATGACATACTTACATTGTCAGAGGGACTTTAAAAACAAACACCCAATGAACACGACCACTACCTCCAACTTAAGCACTGGGCCCTCCACCCACCAATAAGGGAAGCAGCTACACGAGACCCCACAACAGTAGAGTCCTTCGAAAGGAAGGTGGGCTCAATGAAAGGGGTGATATCATTCCTGTATAGCCTATTAGTGTCCACGCTCCACGCCAGCGTTATATCGCCAGCTGGGAGGGCATAGTGGGGAGAGATGTCCTAGAAAAGGAATGGAAACACCTATGGTCAGACATAGCGATGAATAACCACTTGCTTGACCTCAGAGAAGACACTACAAAATGCTTTTCGAGTGGTACCTATACCCATCTAAGCCTAAAAAGATATTCCCAGAGACCTCAGATTTATGCTGGCGAGGATGCAGCTTACTGGGAGACTTCCGTCACATATGCTGGGACGGTACTACGATGAAACCGTTCTGGGAGGAGATTTTGGCACAGATTAAAGACATGCTTGGCTATCCCATTCCGACTTCTGTAGAAGCGGTTCTTCTGGGCCTAAGAGATCCATTACACGAACGCCAAACAATGAGCCATTATGTGGGCGTGTTTGGGGGCAGCAAAGACTGAGATTGCTGCGGCCTGGCGGAAAAAAGAAGCACCAGCACTGGTGCAAAGGCCCACTCTACTGTGGAAAATACTCATCATGGAAAGGATGGCAGATATTTTCAGAGATGAATACAAAAATGTTTAATACAAATGGGGTCCACTAGTTACTTATCTCACAAGGGGCTTGCCGTTAGCAGTATGTCCACCCACGTTGAGAGCAATGCACCTCTTCCGATTCTAGAAGGGAAGGCCCGCCTCCGGCTCCATATAAGTAGCTCCGACTGTCGCGGTATCAACATACTAAGCCGGTGACCAGAACCTATGAATCACCTCCAGAGACATACGATACACACATAAGCTGAAGTGGACACAATAGCAACAACACCTGGAAGGGTTATTGGGGGGGGGTGAAGGGTGTTGAGGGAGGGAGGAGTAGTTGGGACATGGTTTTAATAAGTAGTAAATGTAAAACACGATTACAGTGAACAGAGGGCATGGAGGGGTCACTTTGTTTTCTAAGATGGAGAAACCCACAGAAGAAGCATCTGAGTTCCTTTTAGACATCTGCTGGCAATGTGGGAACAAATGTGTGTAACTTTGACTGTCTGAAGCTTTCTTTCAAAAAGAAGAAGTTTGATAAAAAATAAATAATTAACCTGTATATTTACTTAGTATTGAGGCCCATCTAATCATCTAGTAAATTTCTCCCATTCTTCTCTCGAGTTGAATCAGTTTCTTATTGTGTTCAATCTTGAGATGCACCATTGCTCCCTCAGTTGACGCTTCTCATATAAACTACCCCCTCTTCTGCTTATCGTAATCTTCTCTAAAATAAGCCACTTAAAATCCTAGTGTCGGGGCATGGCCAAGATGGCGGCCGGATAAGACATGCTTTAGGGTCTCTCTGGCTCCGCCACGAAATAGCACCTTCATAGCTTGCTCATTCGAGCCGCAAGCGATGGGGAAGTGAGTCAACCCGGCCTTAAAACATCGCCGGAGCCTTTGGGTACAGAGAAGAACCCCGGAGACCCATCTGGGAGCTTCGTGGGAGACGCTCCATGGCGACCTGCCTGAGCCGGCGTACTTGCGGCGGCCTGCAAAGCAGCAGCCCCAGTCCCAGCGGTAAAAAGGAGAAAGCCCCGGCCTCCCTGCGCCAAGACACGCTCCCTGTGGCTGAAGAGGTGAGGCTAACCAGTGCTGAGGTGTTCGGGAGCGAAGGCTGGGATCGCGGAGCCCGGGCTGTGTATGGAGCCCTGGTGGGAGGGCCCTGCCGCTGGCCTCCCTGAAAGAAGGACCCCAGTGCACGAGTGTGAGGTGCAGCAGAGACCGCTGGCACGGAGACGCGGACTTGATCTGCCAACTGAGCCCCCCCTCCTTGAATAGACTGATTGGCGGGCAGTGGGAGAGGAGCCGGGAGGAAAGATCAGAGAGATCCTATAAGTTGGGCCTCTATGGCCATACGATCGAGCAGGCCAGTCGGCCCTGTGACGCATTGCGGAATCAGCGGATCCGGCTCCCAACACACGTGGGACTCCTGCCTGGGTCACTTGAAGCCTGTCGAATGAGTCGGTACCCCCCGGTGCGATCTGGGTCGCACAGTCGCCTGACCGACGGAGAAACACAGCCTCGATGGCAATAGGTTGGGAAACCCTCTTCCTTCCGCAAACCTGATACAGATACGATAGCAAAAGAAAGAGAAGCAGAAATTAATTCTCAGGCTAACGTGCCCATACAGTCATCAATAGCACAACTATCGCAGCCCACGCGGGGAAGGGGGGGTGGGGTGGGGTGGGGGGGCGGTGGGAGTCATCCTTCTGATGATTCACAGATATTTGCAGGCATTACATCTCCGCTATCTAGTTGAACGGCATCGCCGCTCTCTGAAAAGCACTGGTTCTTTATTGATCAAGCGGTGGCAGGAGTAAATATCTGGCGGGAGGTGTGGGTCCCATGCAGGCATAGAGCTTGGGGTCTTTATTCCTCTCCAGTCACTGCGCTACTCTAAAGGTATGGGATACGGTAGCACATAAGGGCCTAATGAAATTTCCCCTCTCCGATGTCCCCAATTGTAGATAATCACAACTTTCTCCCAGGATGCAATCGGAGGTGTTCCAGAGATGGAGAGAGGCGGGATGCAAACAGGTGGGTTCGCCGTTTGACCTAGAAGGGATTATTCCATTGGAACAATTGAGATCAGATTATGGCCTCCCCCGGACCAACAAATTCCATTATCTACAGTTAAGACACTGGGTCACATCCCTGAGCTGCTACGCAGAGGCCTCCCGGCCACTCAAGAGCTTTGAGAAGTGACTAGTTTGCAAAAAAGATGATAAACATTTAATATCACAACTATACACCATGCTTGCTACAAGGAAGGAAGGAGGGCGTACCAAGGGACAACTACCCTGGGAGGAGGAACTGGGCAGGGTCCTCTCAGACAATGAATGGAGAGATATCCATTTCAGGTCACATCACACAGCAAATGGCACAGCGGGGACCAAATCTGCCTACAAGGCTGTAGCATATTGGTACCTCCTGCATTCATAGATGGGATAAAAATCACACTGAGAGGTGTTGGAGGGGATGTGGTCTGTCGGGCTCCTTGGTGCACTTACTACAGCACTGTCCAAAATTGGGTCGTTTCTGGGAGGGGGGTATTAGACAAAGCTTTTGATACAGAGTTGCCTCGCTTCCCAGCGTACACCTTACTATGGCTGCCAAATGCACTGACTTTTCCCCTACATTCCTTGAGGGGGGAGACAAATGGCGCTTGAGGTACTTGCGGTGCGACAAGCGATCATAGTGCATTGGGGTACTGCAACAATCCCAGATCACACAGCATGGCTGCACAGACTATGGTTAACTCTCGCAATGGAGCGCCTCTCCTTGATTGCGGAATACAAAGGAGAGGTATAGGCCGAGCTGTAGGCCCCTTTTATCGAGATCCTCTCTACAGATCTGTGGGAGGTAACGCACCCAAAATACCTACAGATTCTTCCTCTCCCTTAGGGAGCAGGGGCAGTAACACCACAGTCCGCGCAACATGTTCAGAACCCTCGTGGTGACCCTCATACCCAGATGTAAACAATACGATTTCACTAGAAATCTGACCAGTGCAGAGTTTTAAGGGATGGGAGGGGGAAGGGTCTCTTTATTGTTAGGTTGTTGTATTTTATATTTTGATTTTAGAACATTATCTGATTAACGCTGCCAGCCTCCGGGTTGTAGGCAAAGAAGCAGTGTATATTTGCCCATTGCTTATTGCCCTCAACTGCCGGCCAAGTGATTGTAGGCACATAGCTGTGTACTGTTATCGCGAATCACTAAAAAAAAAAAAAAAAATGGAATTGACCGTAATGCTAGGGGGGGAAATGAATGAGAATTATGTAATGAGATTGTGAAGCTGCATAGTGCGATTGAATTTACATCTACAACCCCAACGTGAATTTTATTTTTGACTTTTCAGCTTTAAAAGAGACCCAAGGCTGCACGGAGTTCAGAGGAGCCCCTATACTGCAGGAGGCTCAAAGGAGCACGGAGGCTGCAAGGTGCTCAGAGGAGCATGGAGGCTGCAGGGAGCTCAGAGGAGCACGGAGGCTGCCGGGAGCTCAGAGGAGCACGGAGGCTGCAGGGAGCTCAGAGGAGCACGGAGGCTGCAGGGAGCTCAGAGGAGCACGGAGGCTGCAGGGAGCTCAGAGGAGCACGGAGGCTGCAGGGAGCTCAGAGGAGCACGGAGGCTGCAGGGAGCTCAGAGGAGCACGGAGGCTGCTGGGAGCTCAGAGGAGCACGGAGGCTGCTGGGAGCTCAGAGGAGCACGGAGGCTGCTGGGAGCTCAGAGGAGCACGGAGGCTGCAGGGAGCTCAGAGGAGCACGGAGGCTGCAGGGAGCTCAGAGGAGCACAGGCGAACCATAATAAGCAGGACTTTATATAAAAAGGTGGTGTTCTTTAGTTTTATCCTGCTTTTCTCCCTTTTTTCAACTATCAGTCACAGATCATTAAGGCAGCTCTACAACACATTTTTAAAGTCCTTTCTTGTTATGTTTGTGGTCTAAGTAAGCACTGAAAAGAGGAAAAAATATTGTTGGCTTTATGTGATTTGTTATTTTTGTGCAGGCCAAGACATTAAAATACTGGTCAGGCCAGTAAAGAAAACAGTCTTGCTGCGACCCTGTGGTTTTAGTACATGTAAATGGGGCTAGATTGGTTTAAGCTGGTGTTTGAACGCCCTGGGCAGGGCTAGCTGATTCGGAATGGGCTACTGGAGGGGACTGGACAGGACCACGCTGGCTCTGAAGGGTGATAATGGGGCTAGAATGGACAGGGCATGGTCAAACTGGTTCTGCTGGATACAAATTGGGCTAGAATGGACTGAGCACGGCCACACTGGTTCTGCTGGATACAAATGGGGGCAAGAGCAGTTCTGACCTGCCTCCGCTGGCTCCAATGGATGTAAACAGGGTGAGAGCTGGTTGAGCCCGAGCACACCTGCTGGATGTGTACAGGGTTTAAACACAATGGGTCAGGCCAGCTGTTTCGAACACTGTTAATGGAGTTAGGATGGACTGGGTTGGTGGAGGCTAATTTCAATGGATGTTAATGAGTTTAGAATGGACAATATAGTGAGGATAGTGCTGCTCATTGCACAGAAGGTGGCAATGCCTGATATTTAGCTCTTCATATTGACATCGTCATTTGATTTTACTAAGGAAAAAGTGCCACTCAATATGTAATATTTTAGGCAGTAGAATGTCACTCCGTATACGGAACCGTCACACATAAGCAATATGAAAACTTGGCAGCTATGCAAAGTTGGGTAAATAAAGCGGGTTAACCTGCCTACGTGATGACGGGGCACAGACTACTACAGGATCAGCAGCAGGGCACCGACCAGAGGGGCCACAGGATCAGCAGCCCTTAGGAGCTACAGGGTCAGCAACAGGGCACTGACCAGAGGAGTTACAGGATCAGCATCAGGGCACTGACTGGAGGAGCTACAGGATCAGCAGTAGAGCACTGACCAGAGGAGCTACAGGATCAGCAGTAGAGCACTGACCGGAGGAGCTACAGGATCAGCAGTATAGCACTGAGGAGCTACAGGATCAGTAGCAAACCACTGACCGGAGGAGCTACAGGGTCAACAGCAGAGCACAGAGGAGCTACAGGATCAGCAGTAGAGCAGTGACCAGAGTGGCTACAGGATCAGTAGCAGAGCATTGAGGAGCTGAAGGATCATCAGATCACTTGCCTTAGGGGCTACAGGATCAGCAGCAAAGCACTGTCTTTTGGAGCTACAGGATTAGGAACAAAACACTGCTGCTGATCTGGTAGCCACTAAGGTCAGAGCACTGAAGCTACAGGATCAGCAGCAGAGCACTGACCGGAGGAGCTACAGGGTCAGCAGCAGAGCACTGACTGGGGGAGCTACAGGGTCAGCAGCAGAGCACTGACCGGGGGAGCTACAGGGTCAGCAGCAGAGCATGGACTGGGGGAGCTACAGGGTCAGCAGCAGAGCACAGAGTAGCTACAAGATCAGTAGCAGAGCACTGACCAGAGGAGCTACAGGATCAGCATCAGAGCACTGACCAGAGGAGCTACAGGATCAGCATCAGAGCACTGACCAGAGGAGCTACAGGATCAGCATCAGAGCACTGAAGAGCTACATGATTCAGCAGCAGAGACCGGAGGAGCTACAAGATCAGCAGCAGAGCATGGTCTTTTGGAGCTACATGATTAGGAACAAAACACTGACCTTAGTGGCTACAGGATCAGCAGCAGAGCACTGAGAAGCTATATGATCAGCAGCAGAGCAATGAGAAGCTACAGGATCGGCAGTAGAGCACTGACCAGAGGAGCTACAGGGTCAGCAGCAGAGCACTGACCAGAGGAGATACAGGGTCAGCAGCAGAGCCCTGACCAGAGGAGCTACAGGGTCAGCAGCAGAGCACTGACCAGAGGAGATACAGGGTCAGCACTAGAGCACTGAGGAGCTACAGGACAGGGTCAGCAGCAGAGCACTGACTGGAGGAGCAACAGGGTCAGTAGCAGAGCATAGAGGAGCTACAGGACAGGATCAGCAGCAGAGCACTGACCGGAAGAGCTACAGGGTCATCAGTAGAGAGCTGTACGGAGGATCTACAGGGTCCGCAGCAGAGCACTAACCGGAGGTGCTACAGGGTCAGCAGCAGAGCACTGAGGAGCAACAGGATCAGCAGCAGAGCACTGACCAGAGGATCATTACACACCGACCAGAAAATCTGAACCATGACCGGACTGTCCAAGACCTGACCATTATTAGTAAGAGCTTCCTTCAAATCCTTGCATCTGGAGCTGAGAACAGAAGTAATAGATATAGAAAGTTGATTGAATGACACGGTTGCCAGATTTTGAGACCCGTCCGAAGCTGCTCAAGAATAAGCCCAAATTTAGCCCTTCGCAGACCAGTGTCAGCCCAAAAACCAGCCCCAAGTCACAACTGCAGAAATAGTAATCAGAAACCACATCAAGGAGGAGTCTAAATTGTACTCAATATACAGATAGTGGGAGGGGGTTAACTGGGAACCTGTTAATGCTACTCATTTCCATGACCCGTCCCCACTGTGACTTTGCAACTTGTAACAGGCACTGCTAAAGCTACAATAGTAGCAAACACAGAGATTAAGGAAGCAATAGTATTATGTGCTATTTACTGCTCCCTCGAATTTGTTCTTTAAGCAACCCCCAGAGTTAATGCCCAGTAGCCCCAGTTTGCCCAGTAGCCCCAGTTTACCCCATAGCCCTCAAACCCCCCTCCCTCCTTCCTGAATGGAGTCTGCCAACCTCCACTTCTATTTCATCCACAGCATATATGTCAACATTTGGAAACCAATAAGAGGGGGATTCAGAGACAAACCCAAAGTAAAATAATTACCTCTTTAACTTGTATTTTGGTTGGAGGGACAGACTTTAAGAACCAATTACGTAAAATGATACTTTTTCGCTTACAAAATGTGCAGTTTCCTGCCTAAATTGAATAGTAGTACCACCTATGGGAGAGGATGTGGCGTTACAGTCACATCCATGTATTGGAGGCAGCAGCGTGCGCTTCCCTCACACAGAACAGGTAACAGACAGTAGCACGGCAACCTTCATTTATTTATTTGAGAGTTTAAATAGCATCTAGACCCAAAGGTATCCGTGTTTTACAACGGCAAATCTTCACATCAAAGTTAAGTCTATATAGAGCATCTGATTCACAGTGTTTTACTTCTCATATAGCACTCATTCCTACTCTTACCATAAGCAACAAGCATTGGCAAAGCCAATAGGTCTCGCCTATGCAAGAGTTATTGGCTTTGCCAATATGTTTTAGCACTGTTGTACACCAGGGTGGCTGCTGTTCAGCATCGGTAAGTAAGTTGGGTAAAGGAGCGTGGAGTGGAGCGCCATATCGCAGAGTGTTATGGAGTGGCGTACAGTGGAGTGCCATGGGTAGCGTACAGTGTTGTGATGCGTCTTGGAGGGAGTAGAGTGGAAGGGCATAGAGATGAGTGGCGCAGAGTGGAGCACAGCGTCAGAGTTGAGTAGAGTGTTGTACAGTGGAGAGGCACAGAGTGTCGTGGAGTAGCATAGAGGGTGTTGCTTAGAGTGGAGTAGAGTGCTGGAGAATAGAGTGGAGTACAGCGGAGTAGACTGTCAGAGTGGAGTGGCACAGAGTGGAGTAGTGCGTCATAGAACAGATTGGAGTAAAGTGGCATGGAGGGGTACAGAGGGAATTGCGCGGAGCGTCGTAGAGTGGAGTAGTGCTGTAGAATGGCACAGAGTGGAGCAGTGTGTCAGTGGAGCAGAGTTTAATGGAGAAGAGTATCAGAGTGGAAAGGAACACAGCTGCCTAGTGAAGTGGCATAAAGTACAGAGGTGCAGAGCAGATTTGAGTAGAGTGCATTGGTTTTGAGTTAAGTGGTGTAGAAAGCATTGGCTTAGAATAGAGCAGGGCACATTAGATTGCAGTGGCGTAGAGTGCAGTGGCGTAGAGTGCAGTGGCGTAGAGTGCAATGACGCAGAGTGCAATGACGCAGAGTGCAATGACGCAGAGTGCAATGACGTAGAGCAGGGCAGAATGCAGAGGAGTGCAGTGGCGTAGAGTGAAGTGGAGTGCTGCAGAGTATAGTGGTGCAGGGTAGAGTGCAGTAGTATAGAGCAATGGCGTAGAGCAGAGTGCCACAGCATTGACTGCAGTGGCAGAGTAGATTATTTCAGAGTAGAGTGAAGTGGTGCAGAGTAGAATATAGTGGTGCAGAGTAGAGTGTAGTGGCATAGAGTGGCGTAGCGTTAATTGCAGTGGCGTGGAGTGACGTGGAGTGGAGTGGCAGAGTGCAGGCACATGGAGCATATGGTTTCAGAGCAGAGTGAAGTAGGGTAGAGTGCAGTAGAATAGAGTATTGGCGTAGAGTGCATTGGCATAGAGTGCAGTATTGTGGAGAGGTGGAGAGTACGGCAATGAAGAGAACAATGGTGCATAGTGGAGTGGATAAGAGTGCATTGGCATAGAGTGGTGCGTAGAGTGAAGTGGCGCAGAGCCAGAGTGCAGTAGATTAGAGTGGTGTACAGTGAATTGGCATACAGTGGCATACATAGTAGAGCATCGTAGAGTGCAATGGTGTAGAGCAGAATGGCACTGACTATAATAGTGCACAGTGGCGTACAGAGGTGAAGAGTAAAGTGACGTAAAGTGCAAAGGTGTAGAGTGGCACAGTAGAGTATAACAGCGTACAGCACAGTGATGTAAAGTAGATTGGCATAGGGTGCTGTGGCATAGAGTGCATTGGTTTTGAGTAAAGTGATGTAGAGAACATTGGCGTGGTGTGGCGTGCAATAGAGTGGTGTAGACTGCAGTGCAGAGTAGATTGTTTTAGAGTAGAGTGAAGTGGCGAAGAGTGCAGTTGTATAGAGTCGTAGAGTGCAGAGTAGATTAGAGTGGCTTAGAGTGGATTTGTGCAGAATTCAGTGGCAGAGTGCAGTGCGGCGTAGAGTGCAGTGCGGCAGAGTACTGCGTAAAGTTCAGTGGAGTATAGTGAAGTGGCATACAGGGCAGTGGCGCAGAGTAGAATGTCAAACAATGCAGTGGTGTACAGTACAGTGGTGCAGAATAGAATGGCGTAGAGGGCAGTGACGTAGAGTGCAGTGGTGAAAAGTAGATGGACGTAGAGTGCATTGATTTAAAGTAAAGTTGAGCAGAATGCATTGTCAAAGTGCAGTGGAGCATAGTAGAGCAGTGAGAGGTTGAGAGCACTGGCATAGAGTGGGGTGGTGTTGAGAAGAGTGCAGTGACGTGGAGTGGAGTGGAGTACAGTTGGGTAACTTGGAGTATGCATGATATGGTAGCGTGCTGCCATTACAGAAAACAGATCTTCAAATGAAATGACCTTTACATTTGCAATCACACACATTTTTACTGATAAAAGTATACAGCACACAAACGATGATGTGTGAATAAGTCATCACCCAATGTATTGTTTTGATAGTCAACACAGTTCATTTAGATATTTAAATTTTGTGTGCAAGAAAAAAAATAATCTGTACAGCCATCCTCAAGCAGATAACCAGCATGAGTGTCACATAAATCGTCTCACGTTTAAAATCAGAGAAAGAAAAATAAACACCAAGCTCCCTGGAAGACAAAGCCTAACATTTGACCTCGGTCTTTGATTGCACAGCAAATGTGACAAGATAAGAACAAGATTTAAAAGAATGTTTACAGAAAGAGTTTGTGAAAGAACACAGTATACAAGATTTTGGCAATGGAAGGGATGAACCCGACAGCCTAAAACAAAGCCAGCAAACAGAAAATGCGAGTTACAAACCACAAAGATAATGGTAGGCAACGGGCGGAATGCATTCCTGGGTCAACTTTCTGAATGTCCACAATGTCTTTAGAAAACCAGACAGCAGCGCGGTTTGGTCGGCTGAGACGTAAAAAAGTAGTTAAATGAATGTGAGCAGTGGAAGGATAGAGGTCATCCAGTCAAAGGGATTGTAAAGAAGCTATTTTCCAGGGGAATGACAAACGCGAGAGGAAGAAAAGACATCAAGCAAGAAGCAAGCAAACTGGAAGTTTTTGATATGGTTCACAGAATGTCTTACACACAGACAGCTAAAAGGCGTATGTAGGCAAGATCTAAAAATAACAGATCAATGCCAATGCCTAGGTCCTTGCATTGCGGGGGGTGCGGGGGGGGGGGGGGACGGGACTATTGGGCTACTAAGGCTTTGGCGGGCTGAAGGTAGAGGGTGAAAATCCATGCGTGTGGGCGAGCGCATAGCTGGAAAGATGAAAGCATGTGTGCATGGATGAAAAGATTAATGTGTGAAAAGATGGATGCTTGCCGCCATCTCCCCATTTTGAGGGCAGAGAAAACAAATGCTTCCCAGCTCCATGAAATGGAGAAATCTGGGGGAGAGGTTGCATTGTCATGGCTTCGCTGGGATCAGGGAAAGCCAAAATTTCAAGTCCCATAACATTGATGCCATTTTGTTCGAGTGAAAGTCTGGTGCATTGAGGAAAGTATGGCCACAGCACAATGGGACCACAGACAGTGCACGACACACTGGTGAATGTATTGATGCACCAGTGTCTGTGATGATGCGTCAATGGATGCCTGCGTGGGAGCGTACATGGATGGCTAAATAGGTATGGATGAATGCCTGGGTGTGACTGGATTGATAAATGAAGGCGCAGATGTTGTGATAGTCAAGAGCTGGACGCCTAGGTCTATTCATAGGCTTCTCTAACGGCTTCTAGAAGCCACAATTTCACAGCTGTAATGTGTGTTACACAATAATGTCTCCTGAAAATTAATACCGGAAAAAAACTCGCAAAAGCAAAAACAAATTCCAGGTGCTAGCCAACTTATGTTAAATGTACAGGCTTGTAAATGCTGAACTGCAGCTATGTTATATAATTCGCCAGAGGGAAAGAAGGATAGCACCTTTGGCCAAAATAGAACCTTTGGCCAGAAAAAAAGCCTCTAGAACGCAGAGGATGCATATCTCGTCGCTTTCTGGTACTTCAATGTGAATTCACAGGCAAATTAAAAGTTAAAAGCAAATAAAGGCTTCAGTGTGAAGGTTAGATGAGTGTGCTTCCTGCCAGACCAGACAAAAGAATAGCAAAGCCAGGGATGTTAAGAAAATATGAAATAAAAACCGCTGTTCTCTCTGACCCTAAGCTTGTCACACATGGTCTTCCCAGAGTGTTTTACAAATAGGTTTTCCATTTATTACGCTATATCCTTGTGAAATTGTAACATTGGAGGGTGGCTCACAAGGGAATCCAGGCTGCACAAAATCTGGTTGGAGTGGGACACCGGACTGTGCAAGCAGCGTCCTTCAGAATGATAACATGTCACATGAAGGAGTGACGAACAGACGCTCAGTAAACAGCTATAAAACTTGACATCCTCAATTAGAATATTCCACACACTCCGGTATGGACTACGGGATTTCAAAAAAACTTTCACAATAAGGAGAAAACCAGGTCACTCCAATATGGACAAAGAGCTTCAAATTAATATGAAAAGAATCCCACATCACTTCAAAGTGGTCAGGGATCTAACCCACATGAGGTGTCCTGAACAGCGTGAACGCACTATGAGCTACCAAGAGGCATTGCCAGACTCGAGATCTACAGCAATCACAGCACCGCGAACTCAGGATGGCTGCAGGAGGCTGAGAAGAGAATGTTTCCCAGAACGCAGCTGGCATGAGAACGGATGGACTAATTCACCATATCTGACCACAAGTCGCCACTCCAGCTTCTCGGTTTCCCACTTGCAAAACTTAGTTCGAGAGAGTTGGAAATATCGATGAACCACTAACTTCAAGTTGCATCTAAACCAGCTACGTGTTTACCAGAGTCCAAAACGTGCAAAGATGGAATAACTGGGCCCTTCCAGAGTAACACTGTCAGGGTTTCCGGTGCTGCAGTTTATGGTCTTGAACTTTTAGGAGTCTTATGTAGCTTTAAAAGTGGCAGCAGGGAACTGCTACTTACTGTCTGAAACCCTCAATGACTAGAACCAACAGTATTAAGACCCACATATTTAGATCAAGAACTTAAGGTATTATGGGTGCTTTTTGTTAAGAGTTACTTAAAATGGGCACTGACCTTAGACTACTGCAGACACGCGAGTACTTTTAGACGGACCGCAATTATCTTTCGAAGTTGAATGTACTTTTACAACACTAGATTTACAACTATTCGTGGTGGTATGGCAAACGTAAACAAACACAAAGAATCACTTTTAAACACATGGTAACCACAGTATTGCATTGCACTTCTCGTTTATATAGTACTATACTGTACCGTGTTGTAGCTTCTTTTATAGCGCTTCATAGTTTAGCAAAGCACATTAATACATTTTGTGCTTTACACTTAAATTCTGTGTCAGCGAGGAGAATCGGTGAAGGGAAGATTCTGATGCTGTGTTTGGAAATCGAGGGTGAGACCTGGCCTTCCATGTCGTGGCACCATCTGACATGTCCACACTTTGGAGACACAGCCAAGCCCTGCAGGTCCAGACCGTTTACACTCCAGTACAGCACTCACACTAGTCATCCACACAATGCAAACCAAGAGTAAACTATCTGCGTGATGAGTACGCATGGACACCATGCATGACTCCACATACTCTGGTTATTTTGTAAGATTGGACAGATGTGACATTTTCTCTAAATTGCAAACAAGCATTTTAAGTAAAAGGGTCACTTCATGCTTTCACTTTAAACGTACCTTAAAGTCCGACACAGACTCTGCACAAAGACGAACCCTTTCTAGCACAAGCTGTGGATGCAAGCGGCTCCTACGAGGCTGCGGCAGGCGGCTCCTACGAGGCTGCGGCAGGCGGCTCCTACAGGCTGCGGCAGGCGGCTCCTACGAGGCTACGGCAGGCGGCTCCTACAGGCTGCGGTAGGCGGCTCCTACGAGGCTGCGGCAGGCGGCTACGAGGCTGCGGCAGGCGGCTCCTACGAGGCTGCGGCAGGCGGCTCCTACGAGGCTACGGCAGGCGGCTCCTACGAGGCTGCGGCAGGCGGCTCCTACGAGGCTACGGCAGGCGGCTCCTACGAGGCTGCGGCAGGCGGCTCCTACGATGCTGCGGCTGTTGCCTTCGTTTTGCTGCACGAAGCCCTCCAAAGTCCCCTCGTGCAGTTGCAGGAGCCAGCCAGATGTTTGAAGAAGCATGGAACTTCGAGGACTGAAAGCAGAACTGCTTCCGGGTCACAACACCGAAGGGCAAGAACTAGACCTCAAGTGTTCAAAACGATGCATTAAACAGTGAGGTTCAAGATAACATTTTTGGTAAACTTTCATGCAGTTTGGGGGTAGGGGACTTTATACTTTTTAGAACTCTAAATGCGTTTTATTTATTTTTTTATTTTTTTTACCGAATCTGGGATTTTGTATTCATAGATTCGAAGCCTTGTTTGTTCCAATATGAAAGCAGGTCTACAGTACCAGAATGCAAATCAAACAAGCATTTGCAATGCAATAGGTCTTGCATTTACAAGAAACCTATTGCGTTGCAAATCGTAGGCATCACTGACAAAGGGGGGGGGCACAGACAACAGGAGGGAAGGGGGAGGGGAGAAGAAGGCACAGACAATGAGAGGGAGGGCAGGGGGGTGGAAAAGAAGGCATGGACAAGGGGGGGGGTGAAAAGAAGGCAAAGATAACGGGGGAAGAAGGCATGGACAATGGGAGGGAGGGTGAAAAAGAAGGCACCAAAACACCTTACGCGCTTACCGTGGCTTTTTCTGGGCACTTTGAAGTCACTACATACCTCGCCAGCCGTGAGGGGAACGGCTCTCCAACCCGGAACTCCCGCCCTACCTGCTTCAGTGCCGTGAGGGGAACGGCGGTTCATCCAAAACTACCACCCCCAGCATTCCCTCTCCCGGGCGCTTGCCTACAGCGTCATCAGGCTGCGCCGGGGAGGGTTAAAGGCTCGGAGGAAGAGCCGCTGCGCGGGACGCGCTTACCGTGGCTTTTTCTGGGCACTTTGAAGTCACTACATACCTCCCCAGCCGTGAGGGGAACGGCTCTCCAACCCGGAACTCCCGCCCTACCTGCTTCAGTGCCGTGAAGGGAACGGCGGTTCATCCAAAAACTACCACCCCCAGCATTCCCTCTCCCGGGCGCTTGCCTACAGCGTCATCAGGCTGCGCCGGGGAGGGTTAAAGGCTCGGAGGAAGAGCCGCTGCGCGGGACGCGCTTACCGTGGCTTTTTCTGGGCACTTTGAAGTCACTACATACCTCGCCAGCCGTGAGGGGAACGGCTCTCCAACCCGGAACTCCCGCCCTACCTGCTTCAGTGCCGTGAGGGGAACGGCGGTTCATCCAAAAACTACCACCCCCAGCATTCCCTCTCCCGGGTGCTTGCCTACAGCGTCATCAGGCTGCGCCGGGGAGGGTTAAAGGCTCGGAGGAAGAGCCGCTGCGCGGGACGCGCTTACCTTGGCTTTTTCTGGGCACTTTGAAGTCACTACAAACCTCGCGAGCCGTGAGGGGAACGGCTCTCCAACCCGGAACTCCCGCCATACCTGCTTCAGTGCCGTGAGGGGAACGGCGGTTCATCCAAAAACTACCACCCCCAGCATTCCCTCTCCCGGGCGCTTGCCTACAGCGTCATCAGGCTGCGCCGGGGAGGGTTAAAGGCTCGGAGGAAGAGCCGCTGCGCGGGACGCGCTTACCTTGGCTTTTTCTGGGCACTTTGAAGTCACTACATACCTCGCCAGCCGTGAAGGGAACGGCTCTCCAACCCGGAACTCCCGCCCTACCTGCTTCAGTGCCGTGAGGGGAACGGCGGTTCATCCAAAAACTACCACCCCCAGCATTCCCTCTCCCGGGCGCTTGCCTACAGCGTCATCAGGCTGCGCCGGGGAGGGTTAAAGGCTCGGAGGAAGAGCCGCTGCGCGGGACGCACTTACCTTGGCTTTTTCTGGGCACTTTGAAGTCACTACATACCTCGCCAGCCGTGAGGGGAACGGCTCTCCAACCCGGAACTCCCGCCCTACCTGCTTCAGTGCCGTGAGGGGAACGGCGGTTCATCCAAAAACTACCACCCCCAGCATTCCCTCTCCCGGGCGCTTGCCTACAGCGTCATCAGGCTGCGCCGGGGAGGGTTAAAGGCTCGGAGGAAGAGCCGCTGCGCGGGACGCGCGCGGGCTGCGCCCGGGCGAAGCCCGGATAAGGCTGGGCTGGGCCTACCTCCTAACATTTGTGGTGGGACCTCGCTCTGCCATAGTGCCTCCTCGCCACTGCTGTAAGGGGTTGGCGTTAAGAACTGGGAGTTGCAAGTGGGATACGCTACTATTGTTTTGCTGTGCACTATATTAAGTTTCAGTGCTATATCAAGGGAAGGCGGGGTGCTCGCCAACAAGTGTGGCCGTACTTGCCTCAGTAGCATGTCTAAAAGGAGGGCTGGTGACAAGCCGGGGGGGACACTCGACGATTATTTAATAAGAGCAGAGACAGCATTGAACCTCGAGATTCTAGCGGTGGAACGTAGACTCTCCCTAGATCCCACCAACTCTTCCCTTCCATGCGCCCAGATACAGACTGGCTCGCTTGCCTCTGCTCTTTCTAGCCCTATTGATGGTAACACTTCTCCTCCTGCACACACTCCCCCTGTGCAGGAATCTTTAGTTCCTGTTCAGGGTTATGTCTCCACCCCAAGTCCTTCCAGGGTCACAACAAGAGGGAGGTTGGCCCATAAAGCTAAAGGTAATAAAAAAGAAGTTAATAAAAAACACCCGAGAGGTCAGGGAAAGAGTAAACCTACTGTTGAATCGCCTCCTTCTAAGCCTAGTGGGCCCTCTGTTGACGGGCGTTTTTTGGACCAAAACATTATTCCTTCTAGCCAGGCCCAGTTACAACCTCTTTTGGATTTACTTCTTGCCGGCCTTAAAGATCATCTATCCTGTCTCCTTGTACCCGTACACCAAAAATTGGATCTTGTAGCCAATAGGTTGGACCAATTGGAAGCTAGGTTTTCAGGTAACAAGAGTCCAGTCCCAGGGCCCCCTTTGCCATCGAACGGGGTGTTACCAGTGGAGGTGCCTAATGAGGCCGGTAGTTCTAGACCATCAAGACCAGTGGGGGCTACGCCTTTGCTACCATCTATAGGGGAAGAGAATAACATCGCCCCAGGTCATGAAGCTGTTACCGATAGGGGTATTAATGCTCGTCATGACCTGCAAAGACGCCCCTCTCAAGTTAACAGGGTGGGTACAGAAGGGGTGGGTGCAGGGCTCTCTTCACCCCCCACTAGTCTACATCTTCCTCCCCAAGCCACCCCTTATACGATCATCTTGGCAAATGTTCCACCACTCCTGGACGGATCTTACGAACACTGGTCCAACCTTAAGAATAAATCCCTTCATTATTTGAGCTCCAAAATTGGAAATAGTAAGGCCCTATTTGATGACTTTAATATGGTTAGGCGTATTAAATGGATCGGTCAGTCCCACAAGTCTTTTCCTGGGGATTGTGTCGTGTTAAGCTTCAGGTCTCCTGTTCTAGTCAAATACATACTGGAAGCTGCCCACCACCTCCCCCTGCCCCCAACGCAATTAAGATCCTCCCTTTGGGCTTTTTTTACAGGCCAGGCTTTATACAATCCTTACGGGATAATTGTAATCTTCCAACATTTCCCGTCAGGTCTGACATGCCCTTTGCGACTTTTAACCGCTTTGATATTCTTTCTACATTGGAGGATAATGATTGACATATGGATGGCTCCCTACATATCCCAGTGCCTGCTCCAGGGTTGGTGGGTCCTAATTGTCATCTGAGCCATGATATTACGATCAAAACATCCCCCCCTAAAGATCGTTCCTGTTTGATTATTTCACCTGGTCACAACTTGATACCATCTGTTGGAACGATCGACTCACATCTTGTCTCAGGTCAAGCAGTTGAAACCAGGGTCGAGAAGTCTATATTAAAAATGGGCTCCTGGAATATTGCTGGACTGGGGTCTAGGCTCGAGATTCCTGATTGGGCTGACTTCGTTGACGAGTTTGAAATATGGGCATTTCAGGAGACCTGGGCACTGTCTCCCCACTTTCGTACAGGGTTTTTGAATTTCCACAAACCTGCTGTTAAGAGCCATAGAGGCAGACCCATGGGGGGCTTAACCACCTGGGTCCGTCAATGTGAAGGTGTTACCGTGACAGAGGTTCCAATTGATAGTTCTGATATTTTGATTATCAGGGTCAAATCCCGTAGCGGCCCCAACTTTCTTATAATTAACATCTATGTAAGAGGTCTCCCGGGAGGCAAGTGCTCTCCCACTTGTCTTCTACTGGAGAACTTTTTAGAGACCGCTCCTATGTTTATGTATAAGATTGTGGCTGGAGATTTTAATGTTTGTTTTGAGCCCTTGGGGGTCGATTGTGGGGACTTTACCGAGGAAGAAGACTCAACTTGGGGTGTTCCCATGCTGGAGTTGGAACCAGTAAACAAATGGTCTCAAGCTGCTCTTTTTATGAAGGGTTTATGTTTAAATCAGGGCATGCGAGCAGTTAATGGGCGAACTAAATCTGATAGGATGGGGAGGTCGACATTTGACAATGGTAGATCAGGGAGCCGAATTGATTACATATTAGCCAGCTTGGATTTGTGGCCGCTCATAGACGACATGGTGGTAGTAAGTAGAGTCGAGAGCGACCACAACCCCCTTGTACTGTGTATCAAGGATAATATTTTTGCAGTCTCCCCTACCCACCCAGAGGGAAGTCCCCCTATAGATGTCCTCGTTACTAAGGATCTCAGAAGGGTGAGATGGCCGAAGATCGCCACTTGTGAATCTTCACGTGTGGCCATCAGGGAATTAATCAACAGTACCCTGGCCTCTCTTAATCAAATGAAATCCCAAAACTTGATCAAGGAAAATATTCGGGATTCCCATAACAAACTCTTCGCAGAGCTTAAATCCTTTTTTGTGAAAAGCCAACTTGCCACTGGTAGGGGTAAGGAGTTGAGACCACGTACGTGGTACAACAAGGATTGCAGAGTGGCCCAAAGTGCTCTGAAAGAGGCCATTAAATCAGGCTCTCTTTCTACCATCCAAAAATGTAGACTTGTTTACAAAAATGCCCAATACAAGGCCAAGCAAAACTGGGATGAAGAGCGCTGGAGGGATTTATATCAGGCTTGTCATGATCGCAACATGGTCCAATTCTGGCATCTCCTTAAATGGGGCAACTCCCCCTCGGATATTCGCCCCTCTAATCAAGTAGAACCACAACAATGGGTAGCGTACTTTGAGGAACAATTTAAGGTTGGTGCTTTGATGGACAGGCAGTTTTCTTGTCCTCCAGTTGTTGAAAATACACTAAAATTCTCCCCTGATGAAGTTAAATTAGTCCTACGTTCGATCAAGAGCGGCAAAGCCCCAGGACCAGACTGTATCCCTCCCGATTTATTTATTCAGGAGCAAGATGTATGGATCCCATACCTGACCCTCCTGGCTAATGCCCTTGCGGGTGGTGCTGTAGTCCCTGACTCGTGGCTCGGGGCAGAGATACTGCCGATCTATAAGAAAGGCGATCGCTCTGCCCCGGGCAATTATAGACCCATTAGTCTAATAGACGCAGTACAAAAAATTATTGCCCGCCTTGTACTTGGTCGTATCCAAATCTGGATGTCTGACTCTGATGTGTTGTCTCCTCTTCAGGCAGGGTTTCGTTCACATACTGGGACCCTGGACCAAGTATTCAGGGTAGTACTTCTGTATTGGAAGGTTGTCTTTTTGGGGGGAGGCAAGTTGTATGCAGCCTTCGTAGACCTAAGGTCTGCGTTTGACCTTGTGCCGAGGGACAAGCTATGGAAAGTTCTCCTGGATATGGGCATGCCAAAAGATCTGGTTTCTTTTTTGGTCATCATTCACGAAAACACGTACGCCCGTGTCCGATGGGGTAAACCCGGGGAGCGCACTGATAGATTCAAAGTATCCAAAGGTGTTCGACAAGGGTGCGTACTCGCTCCCACCCTGTTTTCATTATTTATCAATGGGGTTGTTAATTACTTTTTAAATAGCCCTACTGATGCACCTACCTTGGCAGGAATGAAGATTCCCCTGCTCATGTTCGCGGATGACACCCTTTTGATCTCGAGGACGAGACAGGGACTGCAGCTGGCCCTGTCTCGTTTCGAGATCTTTTGCCGCGAGCATGAGTTGGAAATAAACGTTGGGAAGACCAAGTTTATGGTTTTTCGCGGCCCCCGGCGGGTTAAGGCGGAGGTGTGTTTGGGCGGTGTCAACTTATCCCAAACGGCAGTGTTTACTTATCTTGGGGTCACTTTTAGCGAGACGTGCAGCTGGTCTCACCAGCTGGATCTTCTCGCGCTCAAGCATGCCCAACTGGGAGGAGCTTTGCTGAAAGAGCACAAACACTCTTTAACAAAACCAATAGCTCCACTCATGAAGATCTACGGCTCCAAGATTTTACCTGCAATTTTATATGGAGCTGAGATCTGGGGTTTTAATAACTTGACAAAATTGATGACTGCCCAGAATAAATTCCTCCGGTCAGCTATTGGGCTTCCTCAATCCACCCCACGCATCCCTCTCTTGTTTGATCTGGGAATCCAGCCTATAGAGGACTGGGCAGGGTATAGACCCCTGGCGTTCTGGCGTCGCTTGTGGACGACCCCCGAACTATCTAACTATGCAAAAGCCCTTCTGGAGATCAAAGGGTTGGAGGGGTCGTATAGGATTCCCTGGTTGTCTAGCATCAAAACCCTGTTGTATGATCTCGGGATGCGTGACCTATGGGTTAACCCTGATACAGAAGTCTTCCCGGCAAAAAAGGTACTTAAGGATGCGTACTGGAACTATATTAAGAACAGGAGATGTGCTTCTCTTATAGGTCCCACGATGACTGTTACTTTCCTAGCTTTTAAGGATGACTCTGTCTATGAAAGTTACTGGGATACTATCTCGAAGTTACTCGATCGTAAGTTGTATCACCAGTTCAGAGTGGGCGCTCTACCACTGCGAGGACTCACCAAAAGTTGGAGTCCTCTTGGTAGTGATAAATGCCCCTTTTGTGTAGACAAGATTGAAACTATGGACCACTTCCTTTTTTGTTGCCCAACTTATCAACTTCCTAGACGTATCTGGCTTCGACCTGTATGCAGACTAATGAGTACCCGCTCTGCACAGGTCGCTAGTAGAATTTTGAAAACAGATACTTCCATTCCTATAGTAATTGGTGTTGCTAAATTTATTAGTTGGGCATGGATCCTTAGGGCTAAGAAACTGAAGCCGTAATCCTTGTTCCTTGCTGCCACACAATAGTATCTATTTTGGTCCTTGGGCTAAATAGCACGTCCCTATTTGCATTTTATTGTATTTTTTAACATGATGTGATTATTTTTAATCTATTATTTAATCTACTATTTTAAAGGTTTATAGTCCTTTTTGTATTGTATATGAATTGTATTGTAGTCGAATTGTCTAATATGTGTAGTATGTCTTTTATGATGCAAATCGAATAAAGACCTTTTGACTGACTGACTGACACCTTGAGAGCCTCATTGAAAAAAATAGTGTTCACAGTCTAAATAACATTTCCCGTGTAACAGCCGAAGTAAAGCGGCCAGTCGCCATTGGAGATGACAAATGAAGAGGAGGTACTGAGGCGGGACTAACAAGCCTATCGACGAATCAGAAGCCAGCATTTAGGATAGACGACAAGTCAATTGCAAATATGGGCGGAGATTCTATTCACCTACTTGTTTACAATAAGTTTCGCAGAGCAGCACATGCACGCTGGCTCTAGGCTCAACCTAAAAAAGGGATAAAACATGAGTGAGGTTTCAAAGAGTGCAACCATCTCAAATAATCACATATGTGACTTTAAAGAGATTCGGCCTCATATAGCCCCCCCAAGACGTACCATAAGTTGTTGTGCTGATCTCTCCAGTATAACATCAGAGTCATCATAGGCTGTGTAGTTTCACGGTTGGTAGTACGTTGCTATGTATGATTGCGCCCTACAATTTGGAGCTGCTAGAGAGTCCTAGTACAAGTGTATGGATCAGTCAAAAGACACCGGACACCTGAAAGGAATGACAGGCTTGAGTTTATGGTCGGTTTGTAGCCCATCCCATAGTTTGGTTATGTTAGACCAGAGGCCTTCAATCTTTTTGATGCCGAGACCCCCTTCTCAAAAGTTTATGGGTGTAAGGACCCCCCCCTCCTGACGAAAAATTCTAGACCCCGTTACTCATCAATAACAATAAACACTCAATTCCCATGGCAAATCATTTTTACAGTGGGGAAATAATGTTGAAAATATTGTATTCTGTAAGATTTTTAGGTCTTTCACTACCAGGTAGCTAGGTATAAATTAATGGGTAGCTTAAATGAAAAATAAATATAAAACGTTGTTACTAAGTGGGAAATGCACAATAGTACATTATGAAACCTTTATTAGTTAATGCACTGATGCGGTCTGTGTGTAACCAGAGACCCGCAGAATTAAATCTTGGATCATGCAGTGGAGAATAGGGACTTATGCATTTTTAGTGCTAGAAGGTCACAGCTTGTGACAGAAAGCACTGTGAATATGCAAGTAATTATTTAAATCTTGCATTTTAGTAATACTCAGATTGCAAGCAATTGTTTTTTTTTTTTTACAAAACTATCACTTCAACACCTCCTGGGGTAGTAAGCGCTATACAAATACAATTATAAGCACACACTTTACAGTTCAATTGTTATCTCTTTGCACTACCACTCAAAAAGAATAGATCTTTGTCATCACAAAGCTTTGAGTGATTTGATCAATTAAAACCAGTACCTGCTTCCAAGCATCCTTTATTTAAATGTGCAGAATAACTTGTAGCTCACACTTGCATTTCTTTCAGACAAGCTGGCAGTTAGCGGTCTGCTCGATTTCCGTTTCACAGCACAACCCTCTTTGAATGACATTCCAGCTATCAGAATTAACCATCCCAGGACGGTTGTCTTAATCAAAAAAGTAAGAGAATGGCCATTTAAATATGTTTGCAAGCATTTTCACTGCAGAAACTATTTATCATCACACGAAGGGTCGTGCAATTGCACTTTATAAATATATTTAGCAAAATTATGCCTCAATGAGAGCAAGGAATAATAAATTAAAAGTTAATAGAAATAAATCTTCAAAATATATCTGCAAACGTATTGAAAAGGAAATATAGACATTCTAGCAACAGATGTCAATAAGCCTTTCTAGTGCAAAGGTTTTTTTATGCACAATAAAAATATAGAAAATTTAAAACCACTTCTTAATACAAGAGCCCTTTACAATATGCATTTTAAACGTTGTTGTGTAAACTAGGTGACAAAAACAGGAAAAATGACAAATGGCAAAAGGTAAGGAAAGTTCGTGGCTGGGTGGTTTAGGCCTGTGACTTCCATCCCATTTTCATCTCGGATAGAACAGCCCCTCCAACCCCCAAGCCCAGCTCGCACCTTCCCTTGAAGACGCAGTACATTAACAGGTGTGCTAGGCTCAATTAAGCTGGTACTTGCCCCCCCCCCACCGCTAGACCCATCCTCCATCATCAGCTGGGGAGGAGTGTGCACAATAGGTTTGCTTCTCAGAGCAGCTCCCAGTGCGAGGCTCTGTCTGGTACAAGCGCCTGGAGCGGATGCCATTCAACAATCCTTGCGTGCAGACAATAAGGCTGGGGAATGCAAGCCCCCTTCCCATGACTCCACAGCCTCCCTGGGGGTCGCGCCCCACAGATTGAAGACCGCTGCGTTAGACGATTTATGGGTAAACCATTGCACAGCGGGTGAACCTTGCAAAGCAGGTGTTCAATTTTAAAGTCATGCTCCACCATCTCTTATTAGTTTTAGTCCCCGGTTTTTGAAGATCCTAAAATTATCTACGGTGAATCAACACGTTCGTTTGTCTATACATGTGCGAATAAGAGGTAGTGCATATCCCAAATGTAGTTCGAATAATGCTATCTACGCCCCACTTTCCTCCTAATAACAGGGACCCCTGCTCAGAGCTGAACGAGACCCTCTTGTGGTTACACTACTAACCATGCTGTTAAAAAGAGGTGCACTAAACATTTTGAAAAGTGCAACATTAGGTGATTGGTACAACGGCCACAGGGAGAGGGTCGTTTGTACGAAATTAATAGAAATTATTTATCGAAAGTATGGCTCAAACTAAATTCTATTAATACGGCTGTAATACCATGCCTAAGAGCGTTCACAAAATGTCGCAGACCATGTCGTTGGCAATCCTAATGCCATCACCCATGCCTCTGAAACAGCGTCCCCTTCTGTGGAAATTATTGCTGTTTACAAACTTTGATTGGTGCTCCAGTGTTCTGCTACACTAAATGTGAACTTTTTCAACCCGTAATTTCTGGCTTCAACTCAACTGAATTCTCTTCGCTCCATTATACCTTTTTTTTTTTTTTTAAAGTGTTCTTGTCTTTGTAAATATTGGGACACATTGTTTTGTCTTATATACTTCCCTAATTTGAATTGTGGTCTAAATACATGTTGTGTTGTACTTTTATATGTTGTTGTTGGACTTGGCCCTTCTGGCAGGTTCACCCCTGAACTTTTTTTTGCTTTTTACTGGTGACTTGGTGTGGTGATTTTTTGGCTTCTGCGCACTTTCCCTGTGTCCCAGGGTAAAGTGCGTGCGTGCTCTGAGTGCATGTGGTGAGATAGGCCTGCCCTCCCATAGGAATGCATGGGGAATGTATGTGTCCCTAGTAGTTCCTGATGCGTGGGGTGTGCAGGCCCGAGTTTGGTATGTGCGGACTCGTGGGAGTGAATGCTGCGCGATGATGTGTGCGGCGTGCATGTACCTAGTGTGGAAGTGCCACTTCTAGAAGTGGTGTTAGAAATGAGGGGGCTCTGGTTGACGCAGGTGTGAACCCACAACAAGCAGGGACCCTTTACTTCTTGTCAGGGCGAAGGATGACTCCCCAGAATAACCCCTGCTCACCCTATAGGTGCGTGGCGCGAGCAGTCTAGGCTAAGTCTCAGGCGTACACGGTTAAGCAAATGCAATTACACGTACAGTAAACCCCTTGCATGCACCACAAACGGACACCAATCAGGAAGTATATAAAAATAAGCTTTTATGTAGTTTCAGCAGATTCAAATACAAGGCCCAGTAACGTTGAACTGATGGGGCCACAATTCTTGGAAATACGGTCAAGTTCTCTTGGTTTTACGGAAAGTTCTTTAGGCGGGCACAAGGTAACTGTAGGCCTCAGCGCACTTCGTGCTGAGGCAGCGCCCAGGGAGCACACAGCAGATGACAGGGAAATAAGAACGTTGCGGACCCTGGATCCGATGCGAGCTCGCGGTCGAGTTCGTAAGTACAGTACCTTGTTTCTTGACGCAAAGGCGGGTGCGGGATTTCAGCGGCTCTTCGACAGAAGAGCGAGGCGGCGTCCGGGGCTCCCACACTTCACGATGGGGGTCTGATCTTCAGGTTCACGGCAAGAGCGGGTGTTGCAGGTGGCGTGTGAACAAAGCGGGGCAGCCGGGCACGCAGATGCGTCCGGGCCGTCCGAGGCTTGGAGATGCTCACAAACGCCGATTCCGGCGGGAGGGTGAAGGTGCACAGCGAGCCTCCAACGAGCGAGGTGACGGGGCAGCCCAGCACAGCGTAGGGGGAGCGGCTCCGATCGAGCGAGGCTCTTCCCAAGGCGGGGGCGGCTAAGCAGTCCTGGTCACGGCTCAGGGAGGGACTGGGCACGAGGGTCACAGCTCCGGCGAGGGAAAGGACACCACAGTCCAGCAGCAGGCGAGTGAAGATCAGGTAGAGCCCAATGGTCCTGGGGCTCAGTTCAGGGGGCAAGCTCAGTTCCAAGCCCTTGGAGATCGTTTTGGAAAAGCACAAGTCTTGAAAGTAAAAGTAAAGTAAAAGTCTTCAGCAACAGTTTCTCTTCTCTCCTTTGGCAGCAAGGTCACCACTGCAGGCCAATCCCCCAGGATAGGGACAGTCTTCCTCCTACAGCTTTCCCGGTGCCTCCTCCTCAGGCAGAGATTCTTCTTGGTCAAAAACGGATCTAGTTTTTTAGGAGCAGGGCTCCTCCATTTATACCACAAATCTTTTGTTCTCCCAGGCCAGGGGGGCCCTTGCCTAGTTCAGTCCGGTTTCTGAGCACTTTGTTTACGTGATGCAGGCTTCTCCTTTCAGAGTGCAGGGCAGAGTCATCAGACGCTCCACAGGGGGCGGAGCCGGCATTGAGGTAGCAGAGCACTGTCCTATTCAGAACCTAGGAGCACTCCTCCCACCCATCTACCTGTCGATCGTCCTATTCATACCAGGCTACCTAGCCCTGCCCATCTGGGTTCCCCCAGCCCTGTCACTCACACCAGCCAGACATCACATACACAACACGCAGAGGCGGCTGAAAGGTTTAGGCAAGCAAAGGCCAACTTTCTAAAAGCGGCATTTGCAAACCCGGAATATTAAAATAAACCTTGCGAAAAGATGTACCTTATTATTCCGAGTTCAGGCATACTAAACTCGATCTCCTACCATGTTCCCTGGGTCGGTTAGGATCATAGGGTGTAATAATCCCGGCCGCCCATACTGGCCTATGAGAACAGGGTAGCCTTGCAGTAGTGAACAACAAGATGGCGGCAATTCACTACTAGGACATGCCACGCATCCGGGCTTGTCCTACCTTAGGCTTACAACGCACCCTGCCCGCGGGCCTACCAGAGGGGTGACTAACATGCCGCTAAGGGAAGGTTTTGGGGACTGGCAAGTGTGGGCACTTGCCGGTCAGCATGTCAGTACCAGACTGCACGCAGGTTCTGCGATGGCAGACCTCGGATATATTTTACCGGCCGCTTCTGTGGGTGGCACAACCAGTGCTGCAAGCCCACCAGCGGTGTTCGCATTAACATGCCCTGGCGCCCCCGGCGCACTGTACTGGGGTCTGATAGTAAACCAAACAATCCAATCATGGAATCCAACCAACTTATACAATTTACATAGGGAGCACTCGCACCGTGACACTGGTTGGCAGTGGCACAGCGCGCTGAGCGGCCAACACCATAAAAACACATGAGGCACAGCGACAAAAAGAGGAAGGGAGACTCACGCCAAGGTGCCAGGTCTAACACGTGTCCCCTCCAGCTGAAAAGTGGGGAGAACTACCCTACCCCAGGGAGTTCCTCATCACTAAGGCGGAAAAATCTGGACAGACCGTCAGCATTGGCGTGATCTGTGCCAGGGCGATGTTCCACCGTGAAATCCATACCCTGTAGGGAAATGGACCACCTCAACAGCTTTGGATTCTCACCCCTCATATGCATCAACCATCTGAGGGGCCTGTGGTCCGTCTGAACCCGGAAGTGAGACCCAAAAAAGTAGGGTCTTAGCTTCTTCAGCGCCCAGACCACAGCAAATGCCTCACGCTCAATAGCACTCCACCTTTGTTCCCGTGGAAGTAACCTCCTGCTAAGAAAGGCTACGGGTTGATCTAGGCCCTCCTCATTAATCTGTGAAAGAACAGCCCCCACACCATGCTCTGAAGCGTCTGTCTGCACGATAAACTCTTTGGAGAAGTTGGGAGCCAAGAGCACGGGCGCCGTGCACATAGCAGTTTTCAAGGCCTCAAAAGCTTTCTGACAGGTGTCAGTCCAAATCACTTTCATGGGCTGCTTCTTCGAAGTCAGCGCTGTCAAGGGGGCAACCATGTTGCCATACCCCTTGACAAACCTCCTGTAGTACCCGGTGAGACCTAGGAAGGCTCTCACCTCCGTCTGGGTTTTGGGCGCCTCCCAATTCAGGATGGTTTCTATCTTGGGCTGAAGGGGTGCCACCTGGCCACTCCCAACTTGGTGTCCCAAGTACACCACGGAACCCTGCCCGATCTGGCACTTACTCGCCTTGATCGTGAGGCCTGCCTTGCGCAGCGCCATCAACACTTCCCAGAGGTGACGCAAGTGTTCCTCCCAAGTGGAGCTGAACACTGCGATGTCATCCAGGTAGGCTGCACTGAACGAATCCAGCCCAGCCAACACCTGGTTGACCAATCTCTGGAAGGTGGCAGGGGCATTCTTCATCCCAAATGGCATAACCCGGAACTGGTAGTGCCCATCTGGGGTGGAAAATGCTGACCTCTCTTTGGCCCCTTCGGTCAAGGCGAATACCCAGACGTTAAATCAAACGTGCTGAGGTAGTTGGCAGCCCCTAGCCGATCGATGAGCTCATCAGCTCTGGGGATGGGGTGTGCGTCGGTCCTAGTGACCGAATTGAGTCCTCTGTAGTCCACACAGAACCGGAGTTCGGGTGTGGCTCCCGGCGCTGCAGCCTTTGGGACCAAGACCACGGGGCTGGCCCAAGGACTGCTAGAAGACTCAATTACCCCGAGGGCAAACATCTTGGAGACCTCCTCCTTGATGCAGGTCCTCACCCTGTCAGTCACCCTGTAGGCCTTGTGCCGCACAGGTGGACTATCCCCAGTGTCCACATCATGGACGCACCAATCAGTGACACCAGGGACCAGGGAAAACAGGTCAGAAAACTGTCCCAGCAACTGGCGACAATCATTCTGTTGCTCAGGGGTCAGGGTGGAAGAGAGGATGACACCATCCACTGACCCATCTTGCTCCTTGGCTGACAGGAGGTCAGGAAGAGGTTCTGTCTCCTCTTCCATTCCAGCATCTGTTGCCAAGAGCATGCCCACTTGGGAACTCTCCAAGTGGGGCTTGAGGCGGTTGACATGTAGGACCCTTAAGGGGTTCCTAGGAGACTTCAGGTCCACCACGTAGGTAACAGGACTCTTGCGCTCCACCACCTCAAAGGGACCGGTCCACTTATCCTGGAGCGCACACGGCTCCACGGGGGCCAAGACCCATACTTTCTGTCCAGGCTGAAGCTCTACCAGAGTGGCATTCTGGTCGTACCACCGCTTCATCTCCTCCTGGCTGGCTTCCAGATTTGCCTCAGCAAGTTGCCTGAATCGCCTAGTCTGATTCCTGAAGGCCAGCATGTAACTATATACATTCTGGGGAGGCTTCCTGGGAGATTGCTCCCAGCCTTCTTTGACCAGACTTAGAGGTCCTCTGACTGGGTGACCATACAGAAGCTCAAAGGGACTGAACCCCAGAGACTTCTGTGGCACCTCACGGTAAGCGAAGAGAAGGCATGGTAAGAGGACGTCCCACTTACGCCTCATGGCTCCTTCTAGGCCCATTATCATGCCTTTGAGGGTTCGGTTGAATCTCTCAACCAACCCGTTTCCTTGGGGGTGGTAAGGGGTGGTGAACTTGTAGGTTACACCACACTCTTGCCAAAGAGATTTCATGTACTTGGACATGAAATTGGTACCCCGGTCAGACACCACTTCTAGAGGGAATCCCACTCGGGAGAAAATTCCCATCAGTGCCCGTCCCACCACGGGGGCCGTCACTGTCCTTAGAGGAATGGCTTCCGGGTACCGGGTGGCATGGTCCACCAGGACCAGGATGAACCTATTGCCCATCGCTGTCCTGGGGTCCAGTGGCCCTACAATGTCAATCCCCACTCGCTGGAATGGGGTACCGACCACAGGGAATGGCTGGAGTGGAGCCTTCTGCTTCCTTCCACTCTTTCCACTTGCCTGGCAAGTCTGGCATGTCCTGCAGTGAGTATCTGAACTCCTGCGCATTTGAGGCCAATAAAAGTGGGTGACAAGCCTTTCAAAGGTCTTGTCCTGCCCCAAATGCCCTGCCAATGGCACATCGTGAGCCAGCCCCAGTAGGAAGGCTCTGAAGTCCTGGGGTACCACCAGCGCACGGGCTGACCCAGGCTCAGCAACCTTAGGCTCTGTATATAGGAGGTCGTTCTCCCAGTAAACGAAATGCGATCCTGACTGATCACCTGCGGCCTGGTCTGCAGCCTGCTGCCGCATACCCACGAGAGAAGGGCACTCCTTCTGTGCCTTGCAAAAGTCCTCCCTGGTGGGACCCCCTTCCTGCTGCCAATGGGTCAGCTCCGGCAGGTCTCCCAGTTCAGCTATCTGCTCCCCTGTAGGCTCCAGGGCATCCCCCTCAAGGTCTGCTTCCTCCTGGACCGTGGGAACTTCAGGGGCCGGCTTCCCGCGCCCCTTGCTCCTTCTCTCTGAGGCCGGTTCCTGGGCCTCCCTCTCAGGCTCCAGGACCTCTTGAGTACCTCTACTGGCTGCCATGGACCGTGTGGTGACACACGCCCAATCCGGCATACCCAACATCTCCAGGTGAGCACTCCGCTCCACCTTAGCCCAAGGTGAGCTCTCCAAATCGTTCCCTAACAAACAGTCTACAGGCATGGCGGGCCTCACAGCTACCTGAAGAGTACCAGAGACCCCCCCCCCACTCAAAGGGAACCTGAGCCACCTTGCAGTGTCTCTCTGTGTTGTCAGCGGCAACAACGGGATAGAATGCATTGGGGACCACCTGCTCCTGAGACACCAGGTGACACCTAACAGCTGTCACACTGGCTCCTGTATCTCTAAGAGCTTCCACTCTATGGCCATTTATGGTCACCCACTGCCTGTACTTCTTAGGTGCCAATTCCGATCCGGTAAAAAAATTCCCCGTCCGACTCGTATCCGGATTTTTTTCCGTCCGAATCGTCAAAGTAGCGTACAAACTGCCAAGTACGATTCGAACGGAAAAAAGTCCATACGAATCGCATTGGGAAGATTTCCCCACACGTCCTCGGGTCGGGAAAAGTCACCGACACGTCCCCGGGCGAGAAACCCACCGTGCGGAAAAATAAAGTCCGACTGCGCAAGTACGATCCCTCCCGTCCTCCCCATTTCACAACCGTACGCAAAAAACACCGTCCGAACCGAACTCCCATAGCAACCATGGAGACATGTGCCCGCATACGCGCCGAACACCCCACCACCCCCCGCCCGCGTATGTACGCCCCGAACCCCCACCCGTGTATGTACGCACCAAACACCCACCCGTGTATGTACGCCCCCGAACCCCCCCCAGCCGTGTATGTACGCACCGAACCACCAGCCGTGTATGTACGCCCCCGAACCCCCCCCCAGCCGTGTATGTACGCACCGAACCACCAGCCGTGTATGTACGCACCAAACACCCACCCGTGTATGTACGCCCCCGAACCCCCCCCCAGCCGTGTATGTACGCACCGAACCACCAGCCGTGTATGTACGCCCCCGAACCCCCCCCAGCCGTGTATGTACGGACCGAACCACCAGCCGTGTATGTACGCACCAAACACCCACCCGTGTATGTACGCCCCCGAACCCCCCCCAGCCGTGTATGTACGCACCGAACCACCAGCCGTGTATGTACGCCCCCGAACCCCCCCCCAGCCGTGTATGTACGCACCGAACCACCAGCCGTGTATGTACGCACCAAACCCCCCCCCCAGCCGTGTATGTACGCACCGAACCACCAGCCGTGTATGTACGCACCAAACACCCACCCGTGTATGTACGCCCCCGAACCCCCCCCAGCCGTGTATGTACGCACCGAACCACCAGCCGTGTATGTACGCCCCCGAACCCCCCCCCAGCCGTGTATGTACGCACCGAACCACCAGCCGTGTATGTACGCACCAAACACCCACCCGTGTATGTACGCCCCCGAACCCCCCCCCAGCCGTGTATGTACGCACCGAACCACCAGCCGTGTATGTACGCCCCCGAACCCCCCCCAGCCGTGTATGTACGGACCGAACCACCAGCCGTGTATGTACGCACCAAACACCCACCCGTGTATGTACGCCCCCGAACCCCCCCCAGCCGTGTATGTACGCACCGAACCACCAGCCGTGTATGTACGCACCAAACACCCACCCGTGTATGTACGCCCCCGAACCCCCCCCCAGCCGTGTATGTACGCACCGAACCACCAGCCGTGTATGTACGCCCCCGAACCCCCCCCCAGCCGTGTATGTACGCACCGAACCACCAGCCGTGTATGTACGCACCAAACCCCCACCCCAGCCGTGTATGTACGCACCGAACCACCAGCCGTGTATGTACGCACCAAACACCCACCCGTGTATGTACGCCCCCGAATCCCCCCCCCAGCCGTGTATGTACGCACCGAACCACCAGCCGTGTATGTACGCACCAAACACCCACCCGTGTATGTACGCCCCCGAACCCCCCCCAGCCGTGTATGTACGCACCGAACCACCAGCCGTGTATGTACGCACCAAACCCCCACCCCAGCCGTGTATGTACGCACCGAACCACCAGCCGTGTATGTACGCACCAAACCCCCACCCCAGCCGTGTATGTACGCACCGAACCACCAGCCGTGTATGTACGCACCAAACACCCACCCGTGTATGTACGCCCCCGAACCCCCCCCCAGCCGTGTATGTACGCACCGAACCACCAGCCGTGTATGTACGCACCGAACCACCAGCCGTGTATGTACGCCCCCGAACCCCCCCCAGCCGTGTATGTACGCACCGAACCACCAGCCGTGTATGTACGCACCAAACCCCCACCCCAGCCGTGTATTTACGCACCTAACCACCACCCCACCAGGGAATGTACGGACCGCACCCCCACCAGTGCATGTACGGACCGTACTGACGCCAAAAAAACACGTACTGAACCCGGACAAACCATATTTACACAAGGAGAGTCAAGTAGAGTTTCCCCACACCACCAAACAGGCCCAACAACCCCACAAACATCACATACACTCACCTGCAACTGCCAAACTGCCAAACAGAGGCCCAAAACTCAATCACTCCTCATAACACACCCACACAAATTTCAAACACAGCCACACCCACAAATGGACCAATAAAAATGGACCACACACACAAACCATGAGCCTTTGCAACAGACCCACTGCTGCCAGAGCCCACAGACGACCCACACCACCATACTTGAACCTCACACTTGCATACCTTCACACAACCACCTACACAAACACCCCCTCATCACATTCACACACACACCTCCACTACCACACCCACACACCCACAGCCATCCACACCCACACCCCCACAACCACACCCCACGCCATGTCCACCACCAAGAATCCAAAGTTCACAAAGGAGGAGCTGGAGATCCTTGTCGACGAAATCCTCAGAGTCGAGCCACAGCTCTTTGGGACATTGGTCAGACAGACCAGCATATCCGAAAAAACCGCCATGTGGCAGAGGATCGTCGATTCTGTGAATGCTGTTGGGACAACCAGAAGGACCAGGCACGAGTGCCAATCCAGGTGGTACGATCTGCGGAGGACGGTCAAGAGGAAGATGACTGACAATCACAACCAGGGGAACATCACTGGAGGAGGGCCGCCCCCCAGACCGGTACTATACCATCCCTGGGAGGAGAAGGTGATGTCCACGCTGGCGGTGGAGGGACTACACGGACTGCCAGGACTCCCAGACCCTGGTGAGTACACAAACAACTCACCTCACATGGGGGGGATGCCATACACAATCAATCATGCATGCCACCCCCCCCAAGCCACCACCGGACACAACAACACTCCACAAACACACACATGCCACTGGCACCTCCATGCCCCATGCATCAATCAGGGCCATGCCAAGTCACAGGCCACACAAAACACCAACACAACACAGGATGTGGTCGATGCTGGGAGTGGGGGCAGCAAAACTAACATTGAGCAACTCACAAGCACACAACAATGCCCTCAGCCCATATGGCCCAGGGCACAGCCATACAAACTGTGTGTACCCACACAGTACTGTCTTGCCTGCAAATGATGGCTGCCATGCAGGATGCCATGGGTCTGAAGGCACAATTTGCACATAACAGCAGACAATGAAGATGCATCGCTCTGATAGAGTCTCAGCACACACCGCCACAGCAGCAGCCTACACTCAGACACACTGCCCAATGGGTGCCCGGAGAACAGGGACTAACTCACATGAACAAGCCAATGGCCATTCAAAGACCGGCTAACTGTGTGTGCCCAGGAAGCTGGCCTGAGGTGACAGAGAGTGACAAAGAGAGGGAGGGAGAGGGGGAATGAGAGGGAAGGAGACAGAGGGGGGACACAGGGAGACAGACAGAGGGAGGGAGTAGGGTGACAGAGGGAGACCGACAGAGGGAGGGAGGAGGGTGACAGAGGGAGGGAGGAAGGGAGACACAGGGAGACTAAATCACCCTTGGGTGGTGTGGCCATGTCCACTCGTCAGCCGGTGGACTGTGTGCATGCAGACCAGGTCTGGCAGTGCCTCAACCCCCCCTTCCGTAGATGAAGACCGGTCCATGTGTCAATCTGTGCACGAGTCCATCCGTGCTGCAGGCACAGACCTAACCACACACCCAGTATACCCACCCACCGTGTCGGTAAGAACCCTGTCACAAATGCTTCAGTCCCCTACCTGCAACATCAAATTGCCTTGCCAAAACACCATTTGGCCACGTACAGTGCAACACGTAAGGCGCCTCTGCATGGCTCGCTACGCCCGCACACCACACTGCTGACTGTGTACCCAAATAGATGCATCAACTAAGATTGTGTCTCACACATGCGTAAAGCCCTGACAGCTGTGGCCAAGGGACATAGCCATGCACAAGTGCACTGTGAGAGGAATGCAGGACAGATCCAACTACCCAGAGGAAGAGTGCCAAATCAGAAATGCATGCAACATGGATGCCACATGTGACACTGTTAACATTGTCTCTCTCACACACAGGTCAACGTCGACGAACACCCCCCAACACTGGGGGGGAAGTCACACAGGACCAGGCTCCGCGGGATGATGACCCCACCGCCAGCGATGACTCTCACCACTCCGTGGATGACCCAGACCAACCTGGCCCCTCTGGTGTCCAACCACCTGCAGCACCTGCGTCAGGTACAACTGTGCCAACCACCACCCCCATTCCTGCCACATCCCAGGAGACGTCCAGGAGCCCTGCCCGCACACGACCACCCAGCCAGTCTGCCCAGGAGGGACACGGTCCTCCGGGCACCCAGGAGGAGGCAGGCGGCAACGCAGATGCCATCCCTCAGGGGTCCCGGAGACCCGATGCACCCACAACGGCAGGCCAGGTGCACGTGGGCAGGGGTGGCGGGAGTGGAGGACGGCGGAGGCGCGAACCTGACCAGGCAGCTCAGGACCCGGTAGTGTCCCAGGTCAGCAACATCCTGGATACATACCGGCGTGACACCAGGGGCATGGACCAGATTGCGTCCACCCTCAATGACATCAAGGGGACCCTCCAGGAGATGAAGACCCTGCAGTCCCAGCAACATGCCTGTCAACTGCAACACCAAGGAAGGATGGAGGATAGACAGGCTGAGCTCGTGGCGGTGCAAACCCAAATGACCGGTGTACTCCGTCGGATTGCCGACAACATGGGCAACCCTCCCTGTGGCACCAGGCGAAGGCCATTACCAGACACAGGGAGGGATCAGGAGGAGGAGGATTCATCCGACGGAGCGTCACAGACATCGTCACGGACTGCTTCCGAGGGTCCCCGCAGGAAGGTGGGTCGTCCACGAAAAAGACTGTGAGAGTCAGCAGAACATCACCATCTCCCAGGTCACCTGGCCTGGCACCTGGCCCTCTGGCCCAATAGCAGCACATGACATTCTCTGCCACATGGACTTGCTGGTCACTGTCTGACCTATGTTGACGAAGACTGTGGCATGGACTCTGACATTTTGCTACGACAAGGATACCAACTCCCCCAGTGAACTCTGGATTCTACACTCCCGCTGTGCACCTCTTGTCATCCCCACAAACCCGTACCCCACCACAAATAAATGAATCACACTTACAAGATGATGCCGTGATTCTACATTATTACAATACATGTGTGTGTCGTACAGTCAAAGCATGCCTGATCTCAGAATTAACTCCAACCATCCAAACCGTGGGGTCGCAGTCTTGCCCAGGACACACATGGGTCCCAATGTCTCATCTGATACAGACATGGAGTACCAAACTCACCTGTGCTGGGCCCAACCAGCTGAGTGGTTCCCGCACAACTGTGGCAACAGACACATTCAGGGGAGCAACAGTCATGCGCAGAGGTCAGGGATCATGTGGAGTGACCTGGCTTGCCGCTCCCAGGTATGTCTAGACATGTGTCCCTACAATGTGCAGCATGCTTGCGTCAGGCGGATGTTGAGAATGGTGGCTAGGCCAAGGTTGGATGCATGGAGATGCCAGAATGCAGTTTAGGATCACTGTGCCACATGGTTGTGTTGGGGTTGTGGGCTGCATCATGAGTGTGGGCGTGGATCTAGAAGGTCATCCTGCAGCTGGCTGTGAAACATTCCCCCCATCCCGTTAGGACGTTGATGTGGCCTGGTTGCCCGACGCAGTAGCAGAGCTGTGCAGATGCACTCCGGATATGGACAAGTACCATGGGAGTCGTGAGGCACATGTCCGTAGACTGCAGGGTAGGATTCTACACAGATGTTGTAGTTTCCCTGGGGGATGGTCTCTCTTGCCTTGAGGTGGATGGAACTGTGCATCTTGTGCATAATACAGTTCCCACTCCCTGACAAACCCCTAGCATCTTGTCACTCTACACATAGACACATATGCACCACCTATGAAAACTATGCCAGACCTGCGGCACGCACAGTGGCAACAGGGCACCATTGACAGGGAAGAGGCACCTTGGAGACAGAGGGACAAATTTATTAGTCATGTGTGTTGGAATGACAATGATACTCTGTCAACACATACACAGGTCATGTGGATGTACATGTGGGAGCAACACTGGCACCCCCCATTGCAACACAGATGCTGGCATCCCATTGACCTGGCACACAAGTGACGGATAACAGCTAAACACCCCCTGCTGCCACGGAGAGGCCGCTATACACCATTGAGGCCCTGATGGGGCAATCACACACCATGTCAACCCGGTGCAACCTGTATGTTTCCGAGGCCAGTGTTACACACAATGATGGCCTCATCACAATCCCCAATCCCCTGCCACATGACAGTCACCAAGTCTGAGCATGGCTCCAGGTGAAGCCTGCCCCATGTCATGTTCCCCATGTAGGATCACCATGTATGCAAATGGAACACACATGAACCGGAGAAGTGCACACAGACTACAAACAATTCACACACCCAAAACGACGTGAGGCATCCCTTACCCTGAGGAGATTTCAACACTTGCCCGTGCATGTGACGCTGAATCAGCACATGTCGCTGTGTTCATGAGGAGTAGCAGGAGCACAACAATGCCACCAGCAGACAGCATGCACATGGACCTGTGGAAGAGAGACACACAAGGATTCAGCACAAAGGAGCACATCCGCAAGCATGTACTTAACACGTATCATGTTGTTAACATGACAGGTGACAATGATGACCCTCAGACAACATCCTTCCATTGCGCCATCACTTGAGTGACACTTCAATACACACCACTGACTCACTTGGCAGACATGCAGATGGACACACACATTGCAACACATGCCACACACGGCCCAATGCGTGCACACTCAGACACTGGAACTCACCACTAAGCAAAGAAGTTGCGTATGAGCCGACTCCGCATGTCCTCCACAGCCTCCTCCTCCTCCACATCACTTGCCCCGTCACCAAGCCCTTCATCCTCCACGGGTGGATGGTCCTGGTCATCTTGATCCAGTATGAGTGGAACAGCTTCCTCCACTGCCATGTTGTGCAGCATGCAGCAGACGATGATGATCTTGCACACCTTCACCGGGGCATATGGGAGTGCTCCGCCGGTCTTGTGGAGGCACCGGAATCGGCTCTTCAGAAGTCCAAACGTCCTCTCAATGACTCTCCTGGTCCGCCCATGTGCGTTGTTGTAGAGGTGCTCGGCAGCCGTGCTGGGGTTGCGGACAGGCGTCATCAGCCATGGCATGTTGGGATAGCCAGCGTCCCCTACAAGGAAACATCATGGACAGAAGTGTGTCAGCACAGGCAGTGAGATTGGAAGATGACGCCAAACACTGAACTGCCAGAGTCTACCCACCAACAATACATGCTCGCTCGTTCCGCAGCTGCAGCATCATTTCTGGCACCCTGCTACGCCTCATGATGAAGGCATCGTGTGCTGATCCTGGAAAGCGAACACAGACATGTGAAATCACCATGTTGGACAGACACACCACAAGGGCATTAATGGAGTGATAATGTTTGCGATTCCTATACACCACCTCCTGTGCCTGTGGTGGTACCAACGCAACATGTGTCCCATCTATGGACCCAATGACATGGGGCATCCCTCCCAGGGCATAGAACTCACGCTTGACATCTGTCAACTGCTCACGATTTGGGAATTTAATGTACTCATCCAGGTGAACCAACATGGCCTCTAAGAAATCATGCAGAACACGGCTGAACATCGTCTGGGACATGCCCCCGACATCAGCAATGGTATGTTGGAACGTACCCGTGGCAAGGAAATGTAGGGCTGCCATCACCTTCAACTTGGGTGTCAGTGCACTTGGATACCTGTGGCGCGGGAGGAGTTGTGCTTCCAGCCGGCCAGTCAACTCATCAATCAACCGTTGGCTGAATCTGTAGCGGCGTATACAGTCCCGTTCATGCAGGGCAGCAATGTCTGGCATACGTCGAGGGAGAGGCGGAGCCCTGCAGTGAAATGGAAGGAACACCTAAGAGTGAGCACTGTACAACAACATCGTCAATGCACTGAGCACATGTTACACAGCCAATACACATATGCCACGTTGTGAGTCAGGTCTGTGCCACAGTTCCTGGACACGAACGCCAGTCAGGTTACACTCCTACCAAGGGACAGCCACTAACGGAGGGGGGCAAGATCACGATGACATGGCATGAGACTAGCTGTGGGCCAGTGTAAGTGAACATGCACACGCATCACAGGATTCACAGACATCCACACATGTGCAGAAGTAGTATGCGTATGGTACAGACAGGTAGTTGGATGCGATATGCACTGGTCACATGTCATAGGAATAGGACAGGCCACACACATTGCCTTTGAGGAGTACATGTCGAGACAGAACATACATAGGGAGCATGTGGATATGTACTTGTGTTGATACTCCGTGTAGTTGGATACATACACACCTCATGGCAAATCACATATGTGGGCTGGTGTGCGGAACAGTGTGCCATGCCCATCGACACACAGACACATGTTGGCAGCAGCAACTGCTGACACATTGAATCACACACCTACAGCAAAATCATGGAAAGACATGCCACACACATGACATGGTTGCAGCATGCAACGCAGCCATACACGTGTCATATGTAATATTCCGTGTACCTGGCATCAGGGGACAGGTGCGGGTGTCCGTGACTGGGACATGCAAGTGACTCATGGCTCCACTAGTGTGTACGACATGCACACATGTCAAAGGAGTGCAGGGGATGTGTGGTACAATGCGCACCATCACACACGACATGTGTACACAGCTCATCGTACATGTGCTTTGCCCACACCTCAGGGGTAAAGTGCCACATCACATCCTGACACACCTGTGTCACACACAGGTGGTATTGCACAGACAATGCATTGGTGTCCACCCTTGGCAATACCTGTCCGCTCCATTCCTGTCTGTGTGCCGCCTGTCACCACTGACAGTTGTAATACGCACCGTACATACGCTCGGAGCGCGTGTATAGGGTCCCTGGGCCAATATTGCCGCTGGCGTATGCGTACGCCACAGTAGTACGGACTGTACACGCGCTTGTACGGTCCGGATCACAATATGGGCGCTGGCGTATGCGTACGCCACAGTAGTACGGACTGTACACGCGCTTGTACGGTCCGGATCACAATATGGGCGCTGGCGTATGCGTACGCCACAGTAGTACGGACTGTACACGCGCTTGTACGGTCCGGATCACAATATGGGCGCTGGCGTATGCGTACGCCACAGTAGTACGGACTGTACACGCGCTTGTACGGTCCGGATCACAATATGGGCGCTGGCGTATGCGTACGCCACAGTAGTACGGACTGTACACGCGCTTGTACGGTCCGGATCACAATATGGGCGCTGGCGTATGCGTACGCCACAGTAGTACGGACTGTACACGCGCTTGTACGGTCCGGATCACAATATGGGCGCTGGCGTATGCGTACGCCACAGTAGTACGGACTGTACACGCGCTTGTACGGTCCGTACTACTGTGGCGTACGCATACGCCAGCGCCCTTATTGTGATCCGGACCGTACAAGCGCGTGTACAGTCCGTACTACTGTGGCGTACGCATACGCCAGCGCCCATATTGTGATCCGGACCGTACAAGCGCGTGTACAGTCCGTACTACTGTGGCGTACGCATACGCCAGCGCCCATATTGTGATCCGGACCGTACAAGCGCATGTACGGTCGGTATCACTGCTTGTGGGGTGCCCTAGGGCGTGGAACGCACCGTACCTGTGTGTAAATGTATGAAAACACATAGGGGACACATGAGGGACAAGTATAAGGGCCTAAATGCCTGATGGTTGCCATGGAGACTGAGTTAAATTTTTGATTTTGAGCACCAGGTGCACAGCAGAAGTCAGTTTGAAAGAATCTACATTGTTGCAATGTGGATGTTGACTTGACATCATTATCAAAACTGAAACCATGCAAAGCCACACACTGGGGTAGGTTTGAAGGGATTGGATGAAACGTAGGATGCTAATGTGACTGACCAATCAATCTGTACTCCTATACATGAACAGGCCAGCCAGGCATATATAAGGCAGCCAGGTCCCATGAGAGAGCACTTGCCTGCACATCCATTCATCCATTACCACTGCTGCTGATAGTGATTCCTCTGGCACCATGTCCAGGACTGTGGAGAGGTCACAGCCATTCACCCAGGAGGAGAACCTTGCCCTGATAGATGTGATCCTCCCACAGTTCCAGAGCCTGTATGGTCGACCAGGGGTTCAGGTGAGTGCAGACTCCACTAGCTTAGACTGTGCCCCTTTTGTGTGACAGTGACTTCTGGCATTGTGTCCATGTGTGACAGACATGCACTGTTGTTTGGAGTGGGTCCCAGGGTGTGGAAGGCCTCATGTCACCCATGCAGAGCATGCTGTGTTTCCTGTGTGCACTCCTCACTTGCATAGTGCCTACTGTGACAATGAATGCAAGGTGCATGCCACATTCTGCCTGCATACTCCTCCTGGGGATGTTGTTTCCACAGTCCTGATGTGATCCTGTGTTCCCCCCAGTGTGACAGGTGTCAGTACCCATGGATGTGTGTTTGTTCAGTGTACCTGTGCTGTGAGTGTCCAAAGGCCGTGTTCGTCCCCTGCACATTGGTGTGTGTGTTAGTCCCCTGTCATGTGGGTGAGTGCATATGGGGAGTGTTGCACACAAGCAGCATGAGGGATGGATATGGCCTGGCCATCGGATGTGAGCAGGGAGCAGTGCTGTGTGCATGCCGTGCTGAGCCAGCCCCACACCTGTGACACCCCCGTCTACTGGCACATGGGCAGAGTGAGGTGTGTACCCGCAGTTGGCAATGCCATGTGATTGTCCTGTACCTGTGTGTGTCTGTGTACTCTGCTGAGGTAGCATCAGTGTGCTGGGGCAGGTGACTGCTGTGAGGTGCTGTACATAATCCTGGTGTAGCCTGTGAGGCACAGTGTGATCCCTGGTCAGTGAGTGTGTGGTACCCCTCATGCCACCCGTGTGCTTCCACTGGCACGTAGTGCATTTGGCCTTCCACAGTGGATAATGTCCCTATGACAAAGGTGCAATTAGTTGCATGCATACCATGGCCTGTTCATAATGAGGATTGTTCTATATGTGTGTCTCTGTGTCTTTGCTCATGTGGATTAATGTATTCTCTCTTTTGCATCCTCACAGGTAGGCGCCATTGCCAAGGGGGAGATCTGGAGGGAAGCCGTCAGTGCCGTGAGGGGTACAGAGGGTCGGAGGCGGAGCCTGTCTCAGGTGAGGAAACGCTGGCAGGACATCCGGTGCTGGACGAGGAGGATTGCACGGCTCCTGCTGGGGGACTCACCTGAGAGCCGTAAGAACCGTGGCCGCCGTCGTCTGACCCACATCCAGAAGCGTGTGCTGGCGGTGGTCTTCCCCGATATGGACAGGCGCCTACAGGAGAGGCAGCAGCAGGAAGGGGGTAGGTACATGTGTGTCAGTTGTGTGTCCCCAGCCAATGTAAGTGTGCAGTTGCATGGATACACTGCCAGGGTTTGATTGTGCAGTGCGTCAACTTCTCCACAAAGTAGCACAGTGCTGTTCTCACTCCCTCCCTTCCCCTCCTTGCAATGTGTTCCCTGGTCTGTCGCCACTCTTGCACAAGGTTATTTATGCAGGCAGTTCATGCAGGTGCCCTATGCTATCAGCATCATGTGTGGGGGTGATGTGCCACAGGTATGGGGACCTTGCGTGTGCCATGGCCAATTTCAGTCATTGTGGTGTCCATGTCACTTGGCACTGATTGTGAATCACGACATAGGGGTGTGTCTCCAAAATGTACAGCCTTCCAGCATGCATGTCCAATTGTGTGCCCTCTGACATGATGTGCCTGAGTGGGAGGCCTGCTAAGTGCAGGGACGGTTGCTTAATTTGCAGTCATGTCCATCCTGGACCATGGAGGAGTGTGGGCACTACTGTGCCCTGGGGCACCTCTTCCTAGGTATCATGTGCGTCATCCAACAATATGGCCATTCACTGTGTCTTTGCCATGGGTTGCGTAGGGTGGCATTGTACCCTGGGCTCAACTGTTAGGACCTACAGGTTGCTACATGTGTCCACTGTACAGGGGGACCCATTTTGCTTGTGCATACTCACAGTGGGCATTACCTGTGTGTGTTGTTGAGACAATCTGATGATGTTTGCCTGTCAATGATGTGTGGACATGGCCACCAGGGGCTGTGTGTTTACAGTCATGAATTAGTGGAGGCCATGTGTTTCCATCCCAGAGTAAGAGGTGTACATACTTTCTCCGTCTCAATGAGATTGTCTCAGGTGTGGGTGGTTTGTGCGTACAAGGCCTACATGTCAGAAGCTTCATCCTCCTTGCTGGGTTTAGCCTGTGTGTGATGTTTGACTGGACATACGCTCAAGGTGCAGTGACCCTGTCATGTGTGGCCTGGTTTCATGTATTGCCTTTGCAGCATGCGGCAAGAGTAAATGGATATGATTCATGCTCATCCCTTTTTGACGACGCAGTGTGGTGCAGGTGCTGTGCACATTTGTCCCCAGAGGCTGACTCCTCTCTAAAATTTCAGGTGCAGTGATTTGCTGTTGTGTCATGATCTCCATTGTGTCTCAGTGGCATGGTGGGTAGAAAAACTGTGTGTTCCATGGCCTACATGTGTACATTGTTTTGTAGGTGTTACTCCTGTTGCTTTTCAGGCTATGCAATGTGACCTATGTATATTTGACTCATGTGACATATGTGTACAGGTGTCTGATTTTCTCCTGTCTCTTCACCTTGCCCACAGCATCGCCGGGGGACACGGAAGGAGACACTAGCACGGACCGGGAGGAGAGATTGAGCACCAGTACCAGCAGTGCTGTCCTGTCTGGCACATGGAGTGGCACGGAGGCCGAAGGGAGTGAGGCGGAGGACCTGTTGACTGCCAACACAGACTATGACGCAGACGGGTCCGAGGCTGAGCTCCCAGAGGTGGCGGAGTCTGCCCCCCCAGCTGATGGCAGCCCTCCACATCCCCCCGCCACCTCAGGTTCCATCACCGGCCTCCCACATGCTCGTGGCCCTTCCCTCCGTGCTCGGTCCCCACATGTCTCCTTCCTGCCAGGCACCGCACCCCCTGCCCCTGTCACCACTGCTGCGGTGAGTGCGGAGTCTGTGGACATCCTGAGGCAGTTGCAGGTTGGTCAGACTGCGATGCTAAATGTCCTCCATGCCCACACCCAGGTGCTGACCCAGATGGAGGCATACATGGAGGGCATGTCGGCTGCGCAGTCTGACCAACGGCAGTTGCTGAGGTCCATAGACTCCACACTGACTGCAGCACTGGATCTCCTGCAGCGCTGCGTAACACCCCCTACCCCTGCCCCATCCCCAATTCCCACTCCCGTGCCTGTCCCACGCACATCCAGACGTCAGCGTGCACGCACCCCAACAGACACAGGCACCACACCACCAGGGAAGTCGAAGCGCACACCTCCTGTCACGCACACACAGGGTGAGGAAGGCACACCCACTGGGTCGGGGGGGAAACGTAGAACACGCAGCCACAGTGGGAGTCCGCATTCCACACAACCCACTCCCTCCAAATCCACTCCCCTTAGCTCTCCTGGCCAACAGTCAGTGACAGCATCATCCACTGCGAGTGTGCCCCCCAGCCCCAGGATGACACCACCCCGCAAGCGGTGGAGGCGGGACCCGGCCAGGGGAGTTGAGTCCCCCACCCTGTCCACACCCTCCCCCAGTGGCGCTGCGACCCATCCCTTTGCCCCCCCCCCCTCCTTGGGGCCTGTGGTTGGATTGGGTACGGGGGAGTCGCTGGGGGAACTTGCCGACGTGTGCAGCGCCATTCTGTCCTCCACCTTTGGCGCTGGCACCCCCCCTGTGGCAGATTCATCCCTCCCTGCACCCACAACACCTACCCTTTCCCCTCCTGTCCCTGCGGTGCCTGTTTCCACCCTCCCCCCTGATGCCCCCTCTTCTGTGGATGAAATGGACTTGTGAACTGTGCAGCCAAGCTAGGGGACACACGTCCCGATGTGTACCCCCCCCCCGGACATTGCTGCTGGGCTGGCCCATGGCCCTTGTACATAGTGGACATTTTCTCTGATATATTTTCCTGCTGAATAAAGCCTTTTCTTTTTGTTTTGCACACTGATGCTTTCCTGGACTTGCTGTTGGTGCTGGTGCTCCCTGCGTTGGGGTGGTGATAATGTGTTAGGGGTCTGTGAAATGTTGGAGTGTGCTGCTCATGGGGTGTACCCTGCCATCTGCGTGCCATCACAAAGGTCTCTGCAAATGGTATTTGGTCATGTTTGCTCTCACTGTATGGTGACATTGTCCCAAGGTGTGTTCCGTCCTCTGTGGCCCAGCCCATTTTTCCTGCAGGGTGTCTCCCAAATGCTGTGCTGTGCTGTGTCTACATTTCCTGGATGTGTGAGGGTTGCCTTTCAATATAGCCATGCTGGCTCAGCGATGTCTCCGCCTGCATCTGGGGTATCACCCTTGTAGGTCACTGAACTTGTTGATGGGGTATATTGTCCGATGTCTGGGCACTGCTGGGAGTGATAGGTACACACCCCTCCTGTGTCTGGGCACTGCTGGGAGTGATAGGCACACACCCCTCCTGTGTCTGGGCACTGCTGGGAGGACCCTGCACCCACCCCTCCTGTGTCTGGGCACTGCTGGGGGTGTTTTGCACACCCCATTCTTATAGCAGGTTCGGTGCGTACATGCACGGGTGGGGTGGGGGTTTGGTGCGTACATACACGGCTGGTGTGGTGGTTTGGTGCGTACATACACGGGTGGGCGTTTGGTGCGTACATACACGGGTGGTGGTTCGGTGCGTACATACACGGCTGGGGTGGGGGTTTGGTGCGTACATACACGGCTGGTGTGGTGGTTTGGTGCGTACATACACGGGTGGTGGTTTGGTGCGTACATACACGGCTGGGGTGGGGGTTCGGTCCGTACATACACGGGTGGGGGTTCGGGGCGTACATACTCTGCTGGGGTGGGGGTTTGGTGCGTACATACACGGGTGGGCGTTTGGTGCGTACATACACGGGTGGTGGTTTGGTGCGTACATACACGGCTGGGGTGGTGGTTTGGTGCGTACATACACGGGTGGTGGTTCGGTGCGTACATACACGGCTGGGGGGGGGTTTGGTGCGTACATACACGGGTGGTGGTTTGGTGCGTACATACACGGCTGGGGTGGTGGTTTGGTGCGTACATACACGGGTGGTGGTTCGGTGCGTACATACACGGCTGGGGGGGGGTTCGGTGCGTACATACACGGGTGGTGGTTCGGTGCGTACATACACGGCTGGGGTGGGTGTTAGGTGCGTACATACACGGGTGGGGGTTCGGGGCGTACATACACGGCTGGGGTGGGGGTTTGGTGCGTACATACACGGGTGGGCGTTTGGTGCGTACATACACGGGTGGTGGTTTGGTGCGTACATACACGGCTGGGGTGGTGGTTTGGTGCGTACATACACGGGTGGTGGTTTGGTGCGTACATACACGGCTGGGGTGGGGGTTCGGTCCGTACATACACGGGTGGGGGTTCGGGGCGTACATACTCTGCTGGTGTGGTGGTTTGGTGCGTACATACACGGGTGGGCGTTTGGTGCGTACATACACGGGTGGTGGTTCGGTGCGTACATACACGGCTGGGGTGGGTGTTAGGTGCGTACATACACGGGTGGGGGTTCGGGGCGTACATACACGGCTGGGGGGGGTTCGGGGGCGTACATACACGGGTGGTGGTTCGGTGCGTACATACACGGCTGGGGTGGGTGTTAGGTGCGTACATACACGGGTGGGGGTTTGGTGCGTACATACACGGCTGGGGGGGGTTCGGGGGCGTACATACACGGGTGGTGGTTCGGTGCGTACATACACGGGTGGTGGTTCGGTGCGTACATACACGGCTGGGGTGGGGGTTTGGTGCGTACATACACGGCTGGTGGTTCGGTGCGTACATACACGGCTGGGGGGGGGTTCGGGGGCGTACATACACGGGTGGGCGTTTGGTGCGTACATACACGGGTGGTGGTTCGGTGCGTACATACACGGCTGGGGTGGGTGTTAGGTGCGTACATACACGGGTGGGGGTTTGGTGCGTACATACACGGCTGGGGGGGGGTTCGGGGGCGTACATACACGGCTGGTGGTTCGGTGCGTACATACACGGCTGGGGGGGGTTAGGGGGCGTACATACACGGGTGGTGGTTCGGTGCGTACATACACGGCTGGGGTGGGGGTTTGGTGCGTACATACACGGGTGGTGGTTTGGTGCGTACATACACGGCTGGGGTGGGGGTTCGGTCCGTACATACACGGGTGGGGGTTCGGGGCGTACATACTCTGCTGGTGTGGTGGTTTGGTGCGTACATACACGGGTGGGCGTTTGGTGCGTACATACACGGGTGGTGGTTCGGTGCGTACATACACGGCTGGGGTGGGTGTTAGGTGCGTACATACACGGGTGGGGGTTCGGGGCGTACATACACGGCTGGGGGGGGTTCGGGGGCGTACATACACGGGTGGTGGTTCGGTGCGTACATACACGGCTGGGGTGGGTGTTAGGTGCGTACATACACGGGTGGGGGTTTGGTGCGTACATACACGGCTGGGGGGGGTTCGGGGGCGTACATACACGGGTGGTGGTTCGGTGCGTACATACACGGGTGGTGGTTCGGTGCGTACATACACGGCTGGGGTGGGGGTTTGGTGCGTACATACACGGCTGGTGGTTCGGTGCGTACATACACGGCTGGGGGGGGGTTCGGGGGCGTACATACACGGGTGGGCGTTTGGTGCGTACATACACGGGTGGTGGTTCGGTGCGTACATACACGGCTGGGGTGGGTGTTAGGTGCGTACATACACGGGTGGGGGTTTGGTGCGTACATACACGGCTGGGGGGGGGTTCGGGGGCGTACATACACGGCTGGTGGTTCGGTGCGTACATACACGGCTGGGGGGGGTTAGGGGGCGTACATACACGGGTGGTGGTTCGGTGCGTACATACACGGCTGGGGTGGGGGTTTGGTGCGTACATACACGGCTGGTGTGGTGGTTTGGTGCGTACATACACGGGTGGGCGTTTGGTGCGTACATACACGGGTGGTGGTTCGGTGCGTACATACACGGCTGGGGTGGGGGTTTGGTGCGTACATACACGGCTGGTGTGGTGGTTTGGTGCGTACATACACGGGTGGTGGTTTGGTGCGTACATACACGGCTGGGGTGGGGGTTCGGTCCGTACATACACGGGTGGGGGTTCGGGGCGTACATACTCTGCTGGGGTGGGGGTTTGGTGCGTACATACACGGGTGGGCGTTTGGTGCGTACATACACGGGTGGTGGTTTGGTGCGTACATACACGGCTGGGGTGGTGGTTTGGTGCGTACATACACGGGTGGTGGTTCGGTGCGTACATACACGGCTGGGGGGGGGTTTGGTGCGTACATACACGGGTGGTGGTTTGGTGCGTACATACACGGCTGGGGTGGGTGTTAGGTGCGTACATACACGGGTGGGGGTTTGGTGCGTACATACACGGCTGGGGGGGGGTTCGGGGGCGTACATACACGGCTGGTGGTTCGGTGCGTACATACACGGCTGGGGGGGGTTAGGGGGCGTACATACACGGGTGGTGGTTCGGTGCGTACATACACGGCTGGGGTGGGGGTTTGGTGCGTACATACACGGCTGGTGTGGTGGTTTGGTGCGTACATACACGGGTGGGGGTTTGGTGCGTACATACACGGCTGGGGGTTCGGGGCGTACATACCAGGGTGGGGTGGGGGTTCGGGGCGTACATGCACGGGTGGCGCTTGGGTGCGTACATACACGGGTGGGGGTTCGGGGCGTACATACCAGGGTGGGGTGGGGGTTCGGGGCGTACATACACGGGTGGCGCTTGGGTGCGTACATACACGGGTGGCGGTTCGGGGCGTACATACACGGGTGGGGGTTCGGGGCGTACATACACGAGTGGGGGTTCGGGGCGTACATGCACGGGTGGGGGTACGGGCCGTACTTCCACGGGTGGGGGTACGGTCCGTACATACCCCTGCCCACGCTCTGCGTGCCTGGGTACGGGCCGTACCCATGCCTTTGGTGTGTGGGTACGGTGCGTCCCACCATTGTTGCGGGCCGTGGGGTCCGCACCGTACACAGGCCTTGGGGGCGTGGCTACGGGTCGTACCACGCGTACCCCTACATGACCCCAGCAATGCTGGTACGAGCTGTACCAAGGCCTTTCTGACGTGGGTACGGGCCGTACCGCTATTGTTGGAGTGACGTAGGGGGACGCGTGGTACGTTCCGTACCCACGCTCTTGCGGCCTGGGTAGGGTACGTACCGGTTCGCGTGACCATCCACTTCCGTTGTGGCGGACGCTTGCGTTGCTGGCCTTGCCCCCACCCCCTGGAAGTGACCAGGCCCTGATGGTCAGGTATGTCCAGGCCATGTGTGATTTGGTACCATGTGTTGGTGTTGTGTGTCCTGCCCCTGCCCCCCCCTTTGCCCCTGGTTGTTGTGCTGACCTTCTGCGGCGTCTGCGTCGGTTCCTGTACGCCAGGTGGACTGCTAGGAGGGCAGGGATGGCACGTAGGTTCGGGTCCATGTCTGTTCGTCGCGTCCAGCTGCTCCTTGCGTGTGTCGTCCTGATTTCCCGGCAGTTTTTGGCAGCCGGTAAATATTTTCCGTGCGGGATGACGTCGGTTCGAATCGTACTTCCTGGTTCGTGAAACGTAGGCTGGATGCGTACCGACGTCACGTCGGCTCCTTTCAGGATCGGAATTGTGTTTAGTTTCTGTTCGGTCGGTGTTTTGTTCGAATCGTACGGAAATGGTGTTTCCGTATGATTCGTACTTGCATTTTCGGATGGATTTCGCACCGGGTACGAGTCGGACGGAGAAAAGGCTCCGTCCGACGGTTCGTACCCGGTTTTTACCGGATCGGAATTGGCACCTTAGTGTTCTCAGGCAGCTGGGTTGGAGGGACCACTTCACGGTCTCCTAGCGAGACCAGGGACATCTCTGCGGGACCCCACCCACCTTGGACATCCCTCTCCTCCCCCAAGGCTACACTAGTCACCTGCCGGGGTGGAGCACCAGTGGGTGCTGGTTTACCAAACAATGGACACTTTACATCAGAGGCAAAATGCCCCAAATTGTTACACCGGTAACATCTTACGGGCCCCTTTTGAACAGGAGGACCTGTCGGGGCCCCGGTCGGTTTCTGGGGTGGGGGAGGCTGAGAACCCTTCCCTTGGTTCCCTTGGGGACTATTTTGGGGCCTTTTTTGGAACTGCTTCTGTTTACCCCTGTCCCCCCCACTCTTCTGCTGGGGACCCTGCCCACCTTTGGCGGAATCTCCCACGGTACCCTTGTGGACCCTGGTACTGACCCAGCGGTCCGCCTCCTCAGCAAGCTTCCTCGGGTTAGTCAGCTTACTATCTATCAGGTGCTGGCGTAGCTCAGGAAAACAATTACTGGACAAGTGCTCCCATGCCATTAAATCAAGAAGCCCTTGATAATCATTCACCTTACTACCCTTTACCCAACCATCCAGCGCTCTGCAAAAGAAAGTCACATACTCCACATACGTACTATTGGGAATCTTAGTGCAACCCCTAAACCTCTGTCTATATAACTCAGGGGTCAACCCATACCTAGCCATCAATGCTTCCTTCATATGGGCATAAGAATTACGAACATCAACAGGTAAATCTAACAGTGTGTCCCGCCCTTCACTCAGGAACCTTCCCCACAACCCCGCTCCCCAATCTTTCTCAGGGACCCGGTGGGAAGACATGGCTACCTCGTAGGGTCTGAACCACTGCCCGATGTCGTCATTCCTGAAGAACTCCTTCACTACATCCTTGGGAATATAAACTCTTGGTTCCGCCGGTACTGGCGGTGTGCTGCCACCAGAGGGATTAAGCTCCAAACTTTTTGCTTTCAGCTCCAGCTCCCTCAGCTTCATGTCATGCTCTAATTGTAGTTTCTTTTCTTCCATGGCTAGTCTTTGTTTTTCCATATCCATCTGCCCATGAAGTTTTGCCATCTCCACCTCGTGTGCCCGGGTTGCTGCCCTGTCTGCCAATTCTTCTGGCGACAGGCCTCTGCCAAACTCATGGACACTTTCTGGTGGAACCACTTCCACCTGATTCTCTGGTGCCTTTGACTCATACCAGGCCCTCAGCGCCTTCACGAATTGGGTCTTGTTTCTCAATCCAGTTTGGGCAATTCTGAACTTGGAGCAAAAACCTTTCAATTCTTCATTGCTATAATTCCGAAGTGCGCTTTCTTCCCAATCTATGTCCTCAAATCCAGAGATTATAGAAGCTGCCCTTCTGGTGGGAAGTGAACCAGGCATGGTTCTAACAACGGAGATTCTTGGCAAAACAAAAACAAATTCTAGTCTTGTGGCTGTGTTACTGGTCTGCTCTCACTACGTGGTGATCAGTGATTCACTATACGCAAACCACAAATGCAAATCCGTAAATCCTCACCGCTGCCACCAATGTTAGAAATGAGGGGGCTCTGGTTGACGCAGGTGTGAACCCACAACAAGCAGGGACCCTTTACTTCTTGTCAGGGCGAAGGATGACTCCCCAGAATAACCCCTGCTCACCCTCTAGGTGCGTGGCGCGAGCAGTCTAGGCTAAGTCTCAGGCGTACACGGTTAAGCAAATGCAATTACACGTACAGTAAACCCCTTGCATGCACCACAAACGGACACCAATCAGGAAGTATATAAAAATAAGCTTTTATGTAGTTTCAGCAGATTCAAATACAAGGCCCAGTAACGTTGAACTGATGGGGCCACAATTCTTGGAAATACGGTCAAGTTCTCTTGGTTTTACGGAAAGTTCTTTAGGCGGGCACAAGGTAACTGTAGGCCTCAGCGCACTTCGTGCTGAGGCAGCGCCCAGGGAGCACACAGCAGATGACAGGGAAATAAGAACGTTGCGGACCCTGGATCCGATGCGAGCTCGCGGTCGAGTTCGTAAGTACAGTACCTTGTTTCTTGACGCAAAGGCGGGTGCGGGATTTCAGCGGCTCTTCGACAGAAGAGCGAGGCGGCGTCCGGGGCTCCCACACTTCACGATGGGGGTCTGATCTTCAGGCTCACGGCAAGAGCGGGTGTTGCAGGTGGCGTGTGAACAAAGCGGGGCAGCCGGGCACGCAGATGCGTCCGGGCCGTCCGAGGCTTGGAGATGCTCACAAACGCCGATTCCGGCGGGAGGGTGAAGGTGCACAGCGAGCCTCCAACGAGCGAGGTGACGGGGCAGCCCAGCACAGCGTAGGGGGAGCGGCTCCGATCGAGCGAGGCTCTTCCCAAGGCGGGGGCGGCTAAGCAGTCCTGGTCACGGCTCAGGGAGGGACTGGGCACGAGGGTCACAGCTCCGGCGAGGGAAAGGACACCACAGTCCAGCAGCAGGCGAGTGAAGATCAGGTAGAGCCCAATGGTCCTGGGGCTCAGTTCAGGGGGCAAGCTCAGTTCCAAGCCCTTGGAGATCGTTTTGGAAAAGCACAAGTCTTGAAAGTAAAAGTAAAGTAAAAGTCTTCAGCAACAGTTTCTCTTCTCTCCTTTGGCAGCAAGGTCACCACTGCAGGCCAATCCCCCAGGATAGGGACAGTCTTCCTCCTACAGCTTTCCCGGTGCCTCCTCCTCAGGCAGAGATTCTTCTTGGTCAAAAACGGATCTAGTTTTTTAGGAGCAGGGCTCCTCCATTTATACCACAAATCTTTTGTTCTCCCAGGCCAGGGGGGCCCTTGCCTAGTTCAGTCCGGTTTCTGAGCACTTTGTTTACGTGATGCAGGCTTCTCCTTTCAGAGTGCAGGGCAGAGTCATCAGACGCTCCACAGGGGGCGGAGCCGGCATTGAGGTAGCAGAGCACTGTCCTATTCAGAACCTAGGAGCACTCCTCCCACCCATCTACCTGTCGATCGTCCTATTCATACCAGGCTACCTAGCCCTGCCCATCTGGGTTCCCCCAGCCCTGTCACTCACACCAGCCAGACATCAGATACACAACACGCAGAGGCGGCTGAAAGGTTTAGGCAAGCAAAGGCCAACTTTCTAAAAGCGGCATTTGCAAACCCGGAATATTAAAATAAACCTTGCGAAAAGATGTACCTTATTATTCCGAGTTCAGGCATACTAAACTCGATCTCCTACCATGTTCCCTGGGTCGGTTAGGATCATAGGGTGTAATAATCCCGGCCGCCCATACTGGCCTATGAGAACAGGGTAGCCTTGCAGTAGTGAACAACAAGATGGCGGCAATTCACTACTAGGACATGCCACGCATCCGGGCTTGTCCTACCTTAGGCTTACAACGCACCCTGCCCGCGGGCCTACCAGAGGGGTGACTAACATGCCGCTAAGGGAAGGTTTTGGGGACTGGCAAGTGTGGGCACTTGCCGGTCAGCATGTCAGTACCAGACTGCACGCAGGTTCTGCGATGGCAGACCTCGGATATATTTTACCGGCCGCTTCTGTGGGTGGCACAACCAGTGCTGCAAGCCCACCAGCGGTGTTCGCATTTACATGCCCTGGCGCCCCCGGCGCACTGTACTGGGGTCTGATAGTAAACCAAACAATCCAATCATGGAATCCAACCAACTTATACAATTTACATAGGGAGCACTCGCACCGTGACACTGGTTGGCAGTGGCACAGCGCGCTGAGCGGCCAACACCATAAAAACACATGAGGCACAGCGACAAAAAGAGGAAGGGAGACTCACGCCAAGGTGCCAGGTCTAACACGTGGGCACTTCTGTGTGCAGTGTGTCTGTCGCGTGATTGGCTGGTCATGTCATGTGACGGGCTAGGGATTCCCCAGAGTCAGGATGAGTCACCCAGTGGTGAATGGGGAGATCAGCAGCTAGATGGGTGGGAGGAGTACACCTGGGTCCTGAATAGGACAGGGTTTTCCACACACAATGCTGGCCCCGCCCCCTGCGGTGCGACTGACGACCCTAGCCCTGCCAATGAATAGAGTGAGGGGCTGAGCACATCAAGGGTGCTCCCCAACCAGCTGCGACTGGTTTTCCCCCTCACCCTGAACCCAGAACAAAGGGGTTTGCTGTATAAAAATGGGGCTGTGTCCCCACAGAAACTGTTCTCTGCCAGGATCTTACCGAGGGGGGGCTGCTGCTGCTGCTGGACCAGAGGACCGCCACCTGGACTAGCTCCCTGCCTGGAGGCCCAGTGAGCTGGCTCTGGGTCCAGCCTTGCCCCCCACCCCTGCCCTGCTGCATGCAGGGAAGAACTTTGCTGGACTTTGTGGTTCTTTTTATCCTAAAGCGCTGGGAGTGCTCTATTTGTGTCCCTAAGCGCTTGGAAGTGCTTTGATTTGCTTTTAGCGCTCAGGAGCGCTTTATTGCAGCCAGCCGGTGCCCACCCGGCGTTCACCCCACTTATTTAATTATTTAATTGGCGGGTGCCCACCCCGCATTGTGGTGTGCTTGCGGGTGCCCACCCCGCTTATTTGTTTATTTTACGGCGGGTGCCCACCCCGCCGTATATCGCACCTACAGAGGGAGCCTACCCCTCGCTGCCACTGAGAAAGTCACCGCCGCGGCCCTTGTGCAAACAGGAAGCCAGGCAGTGCTCGTGTGACGTGGGCGGGGCCTCGTCCCAAATCAGGAAGTCGACGGGAGCCTACCCCGCGCTCCTACAGCCGGACGAGGGAAGCCCCACGAGAGGAGAAGACGGGAGAGCACGGGAGCCTACCCCGCCTCCCCGAGTGCAGCGAGTGGAAGCCCCGCAGACCGGAGTCCTGTCTTCGCCACCTCTCCCCCAGCCGGTAAGAGTAAAGGGAGTCCGGGTGGGGAGAGGCAGTAGCAGAGCGGCCCCGCTCCAGAGCGGACCGCTCCAACGGGGCGCATTTTGTTTAAGAGCCGGGAAGGCTCCAACGTCAAAGGGGGCATTTTCCTCGGTGTCTGAGCGCGAGGCGCTCCAACGGGGTGATTGTGCTTCGTTGAGCCCAGTGAGGCTCCCACGTGCTCGGGGGGCGTTTGTATAGAGCCGTGAAGGCTCCAACGAACGGGGGCAATTTTGTGCAGAGCCGTGAAGGCTCCAACGCTACGGGGGCATTTCCTAGTCAGTAGAGCGGCCCCGGAAGGCAGCGGGCCGCTCCAACGTCGCCCCCACCTTTTTTCTAGAGCCCGTGAGGCTCCAACGTCGGGGGCAATAGTTTAATAGAGCCCTGACAGGCTCTAGGGGGAATGTCATTGTTTTAGAGCCCAGAGAGGCTCCAAAGGCGACAGATTAGTTTCAAAGGGCACAGTGGTGCCCACACTCCGTGTTCACAGCTGCCCAGCACTTAGTGGGCAGCTGCAACGTTTAGGTTGTACATTGTGCGCCTGGCTTGCGCAGCCTGCGCAGTCGCGCCCTGACATTAGTGGATTGGTCATTTCTGCACCCCTGAGAGGCCAGTTGGCCTGGGGACAGTTTTTCTGTATTGTGCCCTCCCCTAGGGTACCTGGTGATTTTTATATATGTACTTTTTGCGCCTGCGCAACGTCTTTATGATATTCTCCTCCCTAAACTGCGTTTATGCATTGGAGATTGTTTCACTAGTAGTAATTATGCTAGTGTGTTCTTGTTTCCTTTCCTGCACCTCTGAATGTGTTTATGCGTCATGTGCTTTACACCTCTAAATGTATTTTAGGCATCCTGTGTTTATGTGCTTAGACCCCTACAGGTATTGTGATACTTAGGTGGTTGTTTTCTCCCTAGTACAGGTGGTACTAGTGAGGTCCTAGTTCCCTGCGTGATATTCCTAAAGGTGGTTAGGGTTGCGTAGGTGGTACTTTCTGATACCAGTAGTTACTGGTTGTGTGCTATATGTTCTATTTTTAGTGCTACAGTGATTGTATGTGCTATGTTCTCCAATACTATTCCTACGTTCTGAGGGCTATTTCTACAAAGTGCTAATTCCTGACAGTGGTCCATGTGGCCCTGTCCCCTGTATATATAATCCCTTGTAAATTCTGCCCGTGCCTGATGGCACATTGTAAAGTGTGTGTTTTTATCTAATGTGTTGTGTATAATACAAAGGTTATTTTTATATAATACCTTGTGTGGAGTTTCCTTTGTGGTGGGCCTTGGGTGTTGTTGCTGGGTGCGCGCGCAAACGCTTTACACATCGCCTCAGAGATAAGCCTGACTGCTCGTGCCAAGCTACCAAGGGGGTGAGCAGGGGTTATCTTTGGCGTGTAACTCCCCAGCCCTGAGCAGAGTGGTGGTTTCTGCCTGGCTTTGGCGCAAGCCTCAGCCAACCAGAAATACCATTTCTAACAGTTGTATTATAGACTGTGTTTTTGTATGCTTTCACAGCCCTGATGAAGTCCACAGAGAGTGGACGAAACGCTTTGCCCGTTTCTATACAACTTTTATGAAAGAATAAAGAATACATGATGAACATCATGGATGGTATGGACTAATTTACTGTGAAAAATTACATATATGGTGCACTCCACACTTGGGATTGGATTTGTCTTGATCATTGGATCGCTCTTTGGAAACAGCGGGAGCAAATGCAAGTGCACACTACGTGGCGCAAAATTATTGTTCTTAGGACTCTATTTTGGGATATTAACTAGGGAGGTGCAGCTGCTTTATTGGTTTGCTGTTTCATTGCTTTTTTTAAAACCCTTTAAAAACATGTCTCAGGCCTGCCATTGCAGCATGTGTGCAATTTTAAACTACGAATTCGCTTGGCAAAATGAACCTTTTCCCAAGCCTAAAACTTACATTTGAAAACATATCATTCCCAAGGCAAGCCCTAAAGTGACCATAGGGTAGTGGACATTCTATTTAAAAAGTGGGACATGTACTTAAAAGGTTTTACACGACCTGGTAGTGAAAAACTCTAAAATAATTTTTTCACTACTGCAATACCTACGTGTCCCATAGGATAACGGGATACCTTATTACATCAAGTAAGTGATACATTTTGTTTGGGAATAGGTAGATATGTCATGTTTGGTCTTCAAAGAATTGCAATTTTAAATCCTCTTTAATAGTAAAGTCAGATTTAATGTCACAGTTCTGAAAGTACCACTTTTAGAAAGTTGGTAATTTCATTCTCTAGCCATTTGGTCCCTGCAGACTGTGTTCTGGGCAACATGACTGTCAATAGAGGCATTTTTGTATTCTTCCCAGACAGTGAGACAAAGGGAGGGCTAGGTACTAGAAGGATAGATGGAACAGCTGTTCCCTGGCAGACTTGGGTTTCAAAGAGCTACTTCTAGTACACTCACAAAAGAACTTGATGCCAGCTTTTTGTCACCCTAGACCTCTTCGAGTCTGGGCAGGACAACGGGAGAAAGTTCCAGAACCAGATGCAGAAAGACCTACTAGTCTCCTCCACTTCAAATGCTGGAACCAGGTATAAATATTGGACCTTCAGACACTATTCAGTTCACTGCCTTGCTGTTTGAGTACAGAAACACCAGAGAGACTCCAAGGGCTAATTGGTTTGCCTCCTGTTCTGAGCTACAGGGACACAACAACCTCCAGCAAACTTGCACCAGCACCTGGACCCTGCCTGAAGAGAGACCTGACCGCTAAGTGGTCTCCAACCAGTCCTGGATCCTTGGAAGTGGTGCTAAAGGTGCTGTAAAAGCCTAACCCTAAAACGTGGGACTCACAAAATGTTCCACCAAAAAGTGGCCTGAGACTGGCACCTACCTGCTTGCTGAACTGTTCGAGGTGCAGCATCTGTCGACCTGATTTTGTGGTAGCTCCAGCGACGTTTTTTTCTGCAGACGCAAAAGCCTGTTCAGCTGCCCCTCTCAAAAGGGGTATCTGGCCTTATGAAGCCCTCCTCAGCTACAGCCTGCAGCTTCATCAATCTTGAGATTTTCAACTTCTGAAATATGGACAAAGTCAGAACATAGAAATCGTCACCGCGACTTGGTCAAGCTGCTCCCTGACGACGATGTGGGGCACGGCACCTTGCAGTATACTATGCCGTCTCAGCAACTTTTTCTTCAAATATCTTCGAGATCTGAAGGTAAGCAGGGACCAGGCCCAATCCACTACATGTAGCCGAACTGTGCTTCATCACCCTAGTCTTGTGCGTCTAGACACCAGTCATGGGCGCGTAGAAATTTTTGGTGCTATTTTCCACCTTAAACGTTAAAAATTCATAACTCCAGTTCTACGGCTTCAATTTACTTTTGTGTTGGAGTCATTTTATTTATTAAATGTTATTCTATTTATTGAGTGGGATATTTTCTGCGTTGTATTTCCACTTGATTACTGTTTGTGTGCTGCATAAATACCCAACACAGTGCATCTAAGTTAAGCCTGACCGCTTTTGTGCCACGCTACCAGAGGGTTAAGCACAGGCAAGTGTGTCCTTTCGTGGTTCACCTCACAAGGATTGTGGTTGTTGCTTGAGAAGGGTTAACACCCCACTCAACCTAAAAAATAATTTTTTTTTACATATGGCATTTAGATATCCCAGAGTACACACTTCTGCCTACTCCAAACATGGCTGGACCTTTCTATGAAATGAAATAAGAACAGCATTTGTTAAGTGCGTAGCTACCCAGGGGCATCCCAGCGCTATGGCAATAACAGACGGACGTCGCAGCACACTCAAGGGAATAGTCAAGTCTTCAGTAATTTCCAAAAGGCTAGATGGCTGGGTTCCCTCCGAAGGCTGAAGGAAGGGTGTTCCACAGCTTTGCAGCATTGTAAGCGAATAGGCGACCGCCACTTCTGGCCCTCTTAATCCTGGGAACAACGGCCAGGTATACATCTCCAGAACGCAGCAGTCTATTCACTTCATAAGGCTGGACCATGGAATGGTTGATTGAAGGACCATTCCCTGTTAACATCCTATGGGCAATGCACATGGCCTTAAAGTTAACTCTTTCCCGATCAGGGAGCCAGTGGAGAGCCTTCAAGACGGGCTTTGCATATTGCCGATTCGAGATGCCCATGAGCATCCTCGGAGCGCAGTTTTGCACCGTTTGGAGTTTTGTAAAGGTTGTGATCGGAGCTCCGAGGTAAAGGGCGTTCCTGTAATCCAAGTGGGAAAGAATAAGTGCCTGTACCATAAGCTTTCTCACCTGGAAGTGGAAGCACTTTGCAGAGCATCCTGAGGATGCCATAGCAGGAAGTCGCAACCTTCTGTGCCTAGACCATAAAGCGGAGGTCTTGTCCAGGGACAGGGACGGGGCACATGGAGGCTGGCTATAGAAGATCTGCATTGAATAGAGATGGATTGCCAAGGAGTATCAACTCGGTCTTGTAACCATTTAGTTTTAAGGATGATGGATTCATTTGACTACCTCTTCTAGACAGGGACAAAGGCGGATAGAGGCATTATCAGAGTGGTTCAGCGCTACGACCAGTTGGGTGTCGTCAGAGCAAGTCACTATATGAACCCCAAGTGGGAGCACGATCTCTGCAAGCGGAGTCATATAGACATTTAAAAGGGACAGACTAAGGGACGAACCCTGAGGGACACCGCAATGGAGAAGCAGAGGTTTTGAGGTGACATCACCCTCAAAAACCTGCAAGGATCGCTCTTCCAAGAATGATTGCAGCCATGTTCGAGCTACTCCGGTCACCCCCAAACTTCTGAGCCGATGGATCAGAATTTGGTGGTTGACCATGTCAAAGGCTGCACTGAGGTCCACATCACACTTGCCTATAGACAATGTGTATTACCGGGTCATCAGGTGACATGCACTTTGACATCAAGCACACCTCCTTCCGACAGGAACTTATCATTGAAGTGCAGTACCGGGTTATGATACCTACTTCTGCACACCTTACCTGTCATAACGATGCCAGTTCCGTTAGCTTTCTAGGAATTCAGCCATCTTCTTTCATTGTAGGTACATTAGTGACGTCTCAGACCGATACCACGCCATACCTGCCCATAGCCCAGTATAAATATCCCACCTTTGCTAAAGCAAATTAGAGGAGACCTCGAATCCAGAGAAGCCTTTCATTCCTGGCCTGACGCATTGACGACGCGGTGAAGACGAGACTCTGTCTCCCAGCACTCCAAAACGACAACGCACAGTGTTCTATTTTCCCTAGCGGAAACTTAAGACTTCAAGATCCTAGCAAAGACCCGACTCTCTCCATTCTCCGGTATGGACTTGACTTCTTCTCTTAGAGACTCTTGGCTATTTTAAACTAATATTATTAGTTCAGACTTTAGACTAAAGACTAGAGACTACTTTTCTCCAAACCTTAAAGAAACTCAGAGAGACTTTTCTTTTAGATATCTCCAAATCACTCTTAGCACAATACGCTTCAGAACTATTTTAGGACTGATATAGCTCTTCACTCCCAACTATAGAAAACTGCCCTATAGCGTTCAGTGCCTACATCTCCTCTTGCACCTACATCTATATTTAGGTTTGGATTCAAGGGTGGGGGTGGGTAGGAACACATTGGGACACTTCAGAAGTGTATAACAATCAACTGTGCTTTTTAAACTGTTCTTTTTACTCGCACGGTTATCTGTCCTTTTTGAAACATGGTTTTTATCTATACAAAAGTATTATTGAACCTTGAACGATGTTAGAGCAATACTATTTCTTTTTGCTCAATCTCATATGCATTACTTATTTTGCATGCTGTAATGATTGTAACAGCTCATATCGTTTACACAAAATAGAAGACTGTTCAATAAATTCTTATTGAAACGCCCTTCTATAATTCTTGTGTACTACTGAGAATATTAAGCATGCATGACTGAGCTCTCTTGTTTTTCCACCATTGAGGAACGAGGTTTTTCATGTTGTAAGGTTGCCAGAAACGATACCCTTCTTATTACCAAGAAGTTTATATTGTGGCCTCTGAGCTATTAAGGTAAATACACGCTACGACAAGGTTAGCATATGTGATAGTGGCCGACACTCAGTCCTCCGCCATATACTATCGCATAGGAGATCCTAACGCGCAGAACGCATATAGGGATATAGGAACTACACGACAATCGCAGTTGAACCTTCAGCATCGAGAATTTGTTCAGATTCTTCTACAACTGCCAACAGCGCAGTTGCTGTTCCTTGGCGTGGGCAAAAGCCGGTTTGGGAGGAATGAAGGAGGTCATGGAATTCCAGATATGTCGAAAGTTCTATATTGACATGTTTCTCTGCTATTTTACTAATCCCTGGGAGGAGCGAGATAGGGCGGAAATTACTCAGTAGCTCTGGCTAAAGACTAGGTTTTTTCAAGAGAGGCTTTACCATTGCTCTTTTCCACAGGGGTGGGACCACTCCAGAAGAGAGGGAGGCATGGATCAAGTCCAGGATGATCGGGGAGACTATTTCGGACACTTGTTTCAGAATATTAGGTGGAGCTGGGTCTCTAGGCGACCCTCTCTTAACGAGTGCAGAGGTGCTTTGGAATGATTCACAATCCATCAGGGGAAATGCAGAGACGCATCCTCTGAGTGGAAATTGTTTCGGCTGTCCATCGGGGAGAATGACGAGTAGATTGTTTGGATTTTATTATGAAAGTAATCTGCGAGTTCATTGGAAAGTCGGCCAAAGGCATCAGGTCTAATCGGGGGTGAGGGGGATTTAAGTATTTTTTTCGCGGGGGAAATTGGCTGCCAGGGAAATTCTTGCCTCATAATAGGAGGCCTGGGCCAATTTGATTTCAGCTTTGTATGATCTTATGGCTTCCCTGTATTCAGATTTGTTTGGAGAGAAATCCTTCTTACAGATCTGTTTTAGCACCCGGAGCTTGGGGGAATATCATTGTGTCCGGTTGGGCCCTACTTTCAATTGGGCAAGTTTCTTCGGGAGAACTTGATCTAAAGTGCCATCAACCCAGTTAATGAATTTTTCATTGGCAACAATTGGATCAATATCAGTGGACGGCTTACAGTTTTCTAGCTCCCGTACCCACTTTTCAGAGGAGAGTTTGGGCCAGGGACGTGACAAGATTTTTATTGGCTTGGATGAGGGGGTGACACAGGTGGGGGTCCAGGAAAAAGGGATCAACAAATGATCGGACCAGGGTATTGGGGTGGGAGGCATTCCAATTAATTCCTCTAGGTTGGAAAAAAATGGGATCTAAGAGGTGACCACTCGCATGGGTCACATTAGTTGCCTTATGTTTAAGCTGATATGAGGCAAGATCTTTAGTAATCTCTGCAGCGGCCACATGTGATGGGTTATCAAAATGCAGATTAAAGTCACCTAGCAAGGTAAAATTAGCAGGTGTACGGGCAAGGTTAGTGGCCATCTCGGGTAACATTTTACAGAATTGACCCAGTGAGCCAGGGATGCGGTAGATTAGGATACGGACAAAGAAAACGTGGGGGTAAAGCCTATTGTAAATAGGAGATTCTCACAATCTGGTAAAGGACTCCCAGAAATGCGGCAGCTGAGATGGCTTTTATAAATGAATGCAATCCCACCGCCTTTAGACGCTGGTCTATCCTCTCGATTGGGTAGCCAGGGTGGAGGGGGCCAGTGGGGAGGGGTGGGGGGGATGGGGGGGCTTGGACGATGTCAGGATCCGATCCTGCGTTGAGCCATGTTTCAGTTTTGTGTGTGGAGCTCTCTAGCCCATCTCATAGGTGTGACTACCTGGGGGCTACACTCCCCTTGAAAAACCAGTTTGACAACGGCTTTTCCCTCTGTGCCCTTGTCTGTCTAAACAAAAGTGCACCCCTTCCTAATGTGACTACCAATTGCCATTCAAAGGTGGAAGTGTCGAGTAGTTCCTATTTCCCTAAATAGGTTCTGCGCGTCGGGATAACATATACTACAGGTTTGCCCCCATCGAGTACGCTATCCTCGCTTACCGTATACCAGCTAGCCCAGAGTCCACTAGAAACTTCTTTACGACAAGGGAATAGTTTCTGGCAACCACTAAACATGAAAAACCCTGATCGCTCAGAATCGTGGCAACACTAGATAACATTTTGCTCAGCTAATCGTGCAGGATTTGTTTCTCAGAGTTACACAGAAACAACAGACGAGCGTTTCAATAAGTATTTATTGAACAGTCAGTTTTCTCATGTAAGATATGAGCTGTTACAATCAGAAGACAAAATGCAAGATCTATAATTCACAGCGTTATCAGCATAAAGAAATAGTATAGCTCTAGCATTGTTTAAGTACTTATGAATACATTCGTATACATAAAAACATAGCTAAAAGTACGAATACTCATTAGATGCGTTCCTACCCAATTCTACCCAAGTGTACCTAACCTAAGTGTAGGACAAGGAGAGAAGTAGGTGCTGTATGCTATAGGATCGTATTTTCTATAGTATAGGATGCCAAGAGTCCCCTCTAGGTTCTAGTCAGCTCCATACCTTAGGATGAGAGTTGTGGAATCTCTTCCCTGGTCTCGAACTCCAACACGCCGCAAAGGGAGTCAGTACACTGGAAACTGGATCTCTGCGTGCAGGATGGCAGCGTCTCTGGTAATTGCGTCAGGCCGGGAATTAACAGGCTCCTCTGAAGTAGAGGTCTCCTCCACTTTGCCTGGGCAAAGGGTGGTATATTTATACCCAAAAGGTAGCATGGACGTAATGTGGTGCAGAGGAAGACGTCAGGAATGAACCCTAAGGGATTAGTGGTTCATGCATAATACATGAGTTATTGGAAAAATCAATCTTGTGCCGGGGAGAATCCCTGAAGTGTAAGGGTCTGATTCCAAGAACTAGTCACATGGAAGGTGGTCGAACGTAGGTGAAAGACCATGCCTATATTTGGAGTGCATGGCTCAAGCCTAATTAAGGATTGGGAATTCTATGCCTAAATAAGGACAACGTGAGTTATGCCTATATAAGGGCATGTTTAGATAAAACCTATATTAGGACCCTTATGAGGGATACAACACCCACTCCTTTTTTGAAGAATGATATCTACATAAATTATGCACATTAAAATAAGTACCGTACATTTAAAACATCACATGTAAAAGCAGTTTAAAATAATTCCACAAATCATTTCAATCATGTGATCAAATTGTAATGCATACATGTAAAACATTTATCTTCCCAATAAATTCTAAAGTGTTATGAATGAAACAATGTATATTTGTTTCAGGATTGTATTAGGAATATTTGTTTCAGGATTGTATTAGGAATATTTGTTTCAGGATTGTATTAGGAATATTTGTTTCAGTTCATTTTATAAGAATTGTTCTACTGTAAGCAGATAGCTGTGCCATGTAAAAAAAGTTGTAAATTTTGAAAGCATTCCAAGTTTTTGTTAACATGGAAGCCGAATTCTTGTAATTTTCCAGCACCATGTAAGCCAATTCAAAAGTCAGTGTCCGGGCTAGGGGTAAACGTGAGATCATCTACTGTTGCAGACATATCGTCTACTGTTGTTGGGGACAGTTGGAATACCTCGTTCAGTAGGTCAACCGCACAGTAGTTGCTTTCAGCATCAGACGCTTCAGCAATTCGTGCAGCCGTTGTTACCCGTGTGCCTGTTGATCCATCTCGTACCTCAGCAGGAGCACATGGCCTCTGTGAGGTCTCAATGAATGCCATCATCAGTATTGGAAGCCGTTGGGGACAACACAGACCATAGGCCATAAGCGGGTCCAGCAGAGTATCGACGTCCATTGGCATGACAGATGGTAGTGTCTGACAGATGTCTAGCACGCGTTCTGTACCGCAAAACAGGCAGCGGAAGTCAGGTAAGATGCAATCTTGCATCCTTGGTCGGAAAGTCAGGAACCAGTATTTAAGCTCCCGTAGTCGAGGTGTTGCCAGCTGTTGTGCTATGCGCTCGCAGCACTTCCTTTCCAGGAGAGCTTTCTCCATGTCACTGGGAGTGACGCCGTTTGCTAGGCCGTCCAGAGCGTAGCAGTAGGAATAGAATCAGAACCCCTGCAACAATTGCAAGAATTAAGGGCAGACCACCAAACACCGAATGTACGAAGTTTGGAACGATTCCGAGGACTGTCTGGAAAGTGTTTAAGAGTCCTGAACCTATGGTCTTAAATACATGTACAATTCCGCTCGCATCAGACATGTTAAAGATGCATCCCATCTTTTCTGAGAAATGTATAGGGTAGTTTGTACGTATCAGTCAGTATCTCAGCCGAAGTCCTTGCGATTTGAAGATCACAAGTTTCTCGGGCGGAGGTTAAAAATATGCTCTGTTGAAAAAGCATGGCTTTCATTCTGCTTAGAGTATCAAAACATAAAAGAAATATTCAGTGAAGGCTATAGTGGCGACTCCCTGACTGGTTTTTGGTGGAAACAATACTTGCATACAACAAGTAACCATGGAGTTGATAGTCACTAGATATGGGATACCTGGTAGCATGCCACAGCGGTAGCATGCCACAGCAACCTTTATCACTCAACAGGAGGTAACTCCCATTAGAGAGTAGGCCGTATGCTGGAGAAATCACGGCCGCTGGAGCGCCTTGCAGGTGACAAGAGAAGTTTGCTACAGATCCATTACAAGCCCCGTGTAAAACAATGTCTTCAAATAGGAGTGAACCGCTCAATGCATTTTTACAGTTTGTACCGCTTAGAAAAACTTCACGTCCTCCACTCCTACATCTGTAAGTGTAAGGTAAAATCCAGGATGTCCTAATGTATTCCTTACCCAACCATTCATATCTGCCTGCTTGCTTCTATTTAAGGCAATATTGAAATTGGAAAGTTGTAACCAGTAAATTAAGATGGCCATGAATTAACCATTCTGTAGATGGTTTTTGTGCTACCGTGAAAGGTAATCTTTCCAGTTTTTCAATGCACAAACTTGTATACTTTGCCCCTCTTTGAGCCATTTCGATCCGTTTATCTGTTAGGTTGTATTCTGAAAACAGAGACGCGTTTATAAAAACACCAAGGCACTTCGCCTGCACGCAAAGATAGTAGAATCCAGCCTAATAACATTACCGAACATAACTGGGACTGGCCTTGTAATAGCATGGCTAAATCCTGTTCGAGTGTGTCGATAGAGGATACAATGTTGCCCAGAGAATAGATTCTGGATGACAAAGTTGTTAAACCATTGTCGGCCACAGTGAGCTTTCTAAATTAATACGATCAAGTTCACATACTCTCTCTGCGGCCTCTGCCTGTGAGACTTTCCAAACTTCATTATAAGCCGCATAGATGCCAGCATATATGAAAAGTTTGTCGCGGTTTTCTTGGACCCAGTAAGAAATCTCTAAAGTCTGCGTCTTCTTGAAGTAAAGAGAAGTGTTGTTTCACTTCTTCTAGTGTGGATGTTTGTAGCCAATCTAGGCACAATTTCCCTACACTGTACGTTGTAACTACCCCCGGGTGCTGTCGTTGTAAATAACTGGGATCTGGCCTGTGAATGGTGAAACCCTGCGTTTTATTCAGGCATCTTTCCTGACAGCGGTTAGTGTATGAGAACCAGATTAACCATTTCTCCCAATCGGGGTCTGATCTGTTGTACTGTAGTACCGTATCTATGGTGATTGTTCCCTGCATAGTGCTATTACCCTTGGTAGTTGCAGGTGTTGGTACACTAGGTGAGTTCATGTCTTTGATCTTGGCTAGTCCAAGGCAAGAGGTTTGTTGCACGGTGTCATTCAAAAACATTTACTGTGGAATAATGCATGCTCTAAATAACGCTTCATTCCCCTGCACTTGCCAGTCTCTAGAACCCCAGACAGATTTTGTGTCAGTGTCTTTCCAAAAATCAAACCCTTGTCTAGACAGCTGGGCAATAAAGGCTGCAGAATAGATCCGTTTGGTGTTAACATTTTTCTGTGCCGTTGTGTTCACATTTCTATAATAAGAAGGTGGATCTGATGTATTAAATCCTGAAAAATATGGAAACTTTCACAAATGTTTTTGAGCAAATGTTCCCATTGATTAAGCAAATATTTCTAGGTATTGCAGATCTATGTAAAAAATGATGAACATAGTGGTTGAAACGGTACATTTGTCCATAATCTGATGAACCTTCCAAGTTCTCACTGTTAGAAAATGCAGCAGATCTCTAAATCAGAGATCATATTACTGACAGTCTCAAAGTCCAAATCATCAGAATAGGTACTGGAGGTAATAAAATCCCTTAATGAAATTTTGAAAAGGTGTGGAATTTTTAAAAGTGCCGTCGGGCCAAATAGATCAAAATCGACTTTGTCCCAAACTATACCATCAGGTATAGGAACCGCTGTGATGTTCACTGCAGACAAGTCTTTTTTTCACAATGCGATTTGTGTGGTTTTAAAATTAAATTCACATTTTCACTTGCAAAGTCTTTACAAATTTGCCATTTACAAGCATGTTAATAGTTATTACTAAACCTAGCCAGAAAAGAAAGAAAAATATCCCGGATATTATCCATAGTTTTGTCCATGGTGAAACCAGATAAGTTTCGTTCAGAAAGTGGAAAAAGTCTTTAACTTGCTGTTTGTAAGTTGTTTTGGCTGGTGTGGTTTCAGGTTCACTTGGATCCTCGGAAAACATATCAAAGTCTATGAAATAGCCAGATGCAGTTCGATCAATTGTTGTTATTGCAGCAGGATTTGATGACATTAGTGTCCTTGTTTTTTCATTTTCTCGCTGAATCAGATTTTCACTTGTTACATTTGTGTAGACAGGTGTGTCTGGACGAACTGTTGTGTTTCAAAAGGGATAAGTTCCATAGCATTGTTGCTTAGTCCTTTATTTCTCAATGGTGACTCTTCGATGGTGATTAGTCTTTCAGTTTGAACCTCTTGGATAGTAGCAAGAGGAGGGCGTCTACTACTATGTTGGAGACCACGAGGCCTACTGTGTAGTATAGGCCACAGTGTGGTTTGAGGCGGTCGATTGACAAATCTTTTCTCCTTTTTTCCGGCAAGGGCAGGCAGAAGTACTGTTCTTGCTCCTTGGATTGCTAGTACAGGTACTGGCTCTCTGTAGGAAGGTCCAAACTCCTCCTTATCAGCGATCTTCTCTCTAACTAGATCCCCAACTATTGGGATCCAGACAGGCCTTGCCGAGACTGCCGTTTTTTCCCCAGTGGCGGTTGGCTTCAGGTTGATGTTGCTTAGTTTCGTTCTTAATTTATTAAGGTCCTGTAAAACAGCCAAACTATCTTTGATATCAAAGGGTTTATCATCCGCCACTGTGCCTTCACTTTAAAGGTAAGGTACCCCCATTCATGTCCCAAAAAGGACCTCATACGGAGAAACCCCCCCCCCCCTCCCTTCCCAGAGAAGCTCTTGGCATGTTATTAAGTGCACGTTGGACCCCATAAATGTGTTTGACCCAGACATTCTCTGAACCGAATACTCTAGCTGTTATAGATTGCTTTATGTCCCGGTTTTTCCTTTCCACAACAGAATTTCCCTCTGGATGGTAGGGAGAACAGTACCGCAATGCTACACCCAAACTAACCATGGCTTCTTTGTAAGCCAGAGAGCTAAACGCAGGGCCTTGGTCAGAATATAGTGTGCCAATTGAGTTTGTGCCGATAAAGACTCGCAAATCTTTTATAACAGTTCGAGCATCAGCCGAGCAGAGGCCACATCCATAGTAACCTTGCTAGTGTTTGAGGAGGCGCATTTGTCCAAAAGGAAGCCTGTGTGTCGAGAGCCTTATGCTATCTAATAATGGTGTCTGCACTGGGCATGCTGCTGTGTAGCCTGTTGTCCGTTGTTATTTTGGACAAAGATGCCTTTTGCAGTCCTCGCGGTCAGTGATGAAAATTGTAGTCTGCATTCTTAATCCAGGCCACCAGTACATTTCTCTCAATGATGAGAGCCTTTGAGATCCCCTGATGTGACAGACCCTCCCCCAAATGTGCTTTGTACATTAAATGTACTCAACCTTCAGTGTTTGGAATTACTCTGTCCCCCACTTGAGCAAAAGGAACATTTTTCGCATCAATTATATAGGAGTATTTGAGTGGAAATTTATTTTGTAATGCTGCGCCACTGCCTTTGGTTGAAGCATTGACAGCCAACATTATCTCACTGTCTATTCTCGTTTTTGAACGAGTGATCGCAGCTACGCAAGCCGTGCGAACAGCCCCCTTTGCGGCTTCATCAGCCAATGAATTTCCTGCAACGTGAACGCCATCACGTTAATGACTCAGTGTATGTATCACGTGAATATTTGGTAGTTCGTTTCTCAGAGAAACCGGTTTCCAAAGCGTTTTATGCTTTATTGTACCACCTTTAGCATCTTTGCAACCATTTTTAACCCAATTCTGCAAATATGCATTGTATGACTGGACACAGTAATATGAATCACACACTAGGAGTGAGGGAAATTCTCGATCAGTGCTTGCTAGTGCCAGTATGAATGCTTTTAATTCAGCAGAGCTGTTTTAGTGATCATGGGATGGAATTTACCATCACGCATGCAACCTTTAATGATTGCGCACGCTGCACTATAGGCTTGCTTGTTCCCCGTAGAGGGTTGCGTTGATCCTTCAATATAAGTTATAAACTCATACTGATCGAGGCAGGACTTCAGTGGGCAGAGGATATTCTTGTTCATATTGCAGGAATGCCTGTTTTTCAAATTTGGATCAAATCTGTTTTCTACATCCGTTGCAGCAAGAGAATTAACACATTGTATCCATTTGGAATGCTAGCTTTCGTAACAGTCTCTAAGGCTGCTACCGGAGTTACAACAATGAGTTTCCCCAGAGCCATAGCTCGTTCTCTTGCTACTGTAGTCAGAATTTTTTTCTGTTGAAGTGAAGTGCATTTCTGCTGTTGTGTACAAATGTGATTTGTATGCAATAGGTATGGTTTCCCCTTCATTGAAAGTTAAATATATATGAGTACCCGCTTTGACCCGGAATTATTCGGATCACCAAATTGCATACGTTTATGCCGGTTTGTAAGTGATGTATATATAACATATTAGCTTGAAGTGAATGCAGGATTTCTGTGTCCAATGTTTTGCTGAGAAATCAGCTTTAATTAGTACGTTGAGAGGTTTAACCCTTTCTGCGTAATCCAAAATGCATGTTCTGCCAAATTCAGGAATCCCAGTATTGATTGTAAATTCTTCAGCGTTTTTGGAGGCTGGAGCAGCGCACATTTTTCTAAAAGGGTTGCTGCTAGGCTATGGCCTTCACTTGATAGTTCGTATCCTAAAAATAGGACGTTGAGGTGGGCAATTCTTGATTTTTAAAAGTTGAATTGGTAGCCCTCAGAGGAGAGTGCCAGTAATATGGTGCTCACTCTGTTCAAGTGGCTATTTAAGTCATGTTCTGTTAAGTATATGTCATCGACATATGACAATGCTTCTTAATTTGTAGTAACTGTTGCTCTTGCAGAGAATAACCCCGGGCTGTTCTTGAACTCTTGTGGTAAACAACAAAAGTGATACTGGGATCCCATTATTCAGAATGCTGTTAAGTACCTGCTTTCAGGTGCTATGTTTTGGCAAAAGAAACCATTTGAGAGATCTAATGTTTTGTATTTTTTGCGCACAATGTTATTCATTAATGCTGCACTGTGTGCATTTTGCACTGCACAAGTTTTTGAACACGAGTTTAAGTGTCTGTAATCCAAAACTAGACGATATGAAAGGTCTGGTTTTACCACAGGAAACAAAGGATTGTTCTTTGGAGAGGTGCAAGTTTCAATCACCCCTTGATATTCAAGTTGATCTAAGATCTCCCTGACCCGTATTTTAGCTTCTTGCTTTATTGGGTACTGCCTTTGTGCAGTTGGTTCATTTTTTTATGATATGTGGTGGGGTGAACCCTCATCCCATCCAACATGATTTTTGTATAATGCTAGGGCCTAGGCAACTGCCCATTTCCTGGCATATGTGTATATTAAGTGAATTGGAACTAGGTTGGAGAAGGCTGGCATAATTATGTCCTCGCCATGTGGGCACGCCCTGACAAACAGTGGTGGCCAATCACTTTCTGCTAGCAGGATATCATAACCCTTTGACAGTCTTTCCCAGAATATCCCTTTAATTTTCCTGGGCTGGTCTCCCTCCATTCAGGGTGTTCTCATATAACCTTTGTGGAGCAGTAACCCTGGTATCAGCAGTCTCTACTGTGACATTCATTCAGGTCCACTATCTCCAGAAGTTCCTTTAGGTTCTGGCGAGCTATTGAAATTTCTGCTGCACTGTCCAGCATCGTCTGAGCCCATTCCCCGTTCAGTAGCTGTGTCCTCAGAATTCTCAGCTTGTCTGATTTTTAGACTTGCTACCTTTTTCTTGTTGAATTGAGGTTTCGTTTTATTGTCCTGAACGTGCGGTTTGTCTTTAGACTTGGTAGTTTCTCCTTTGTGGTCTGACTTTCCTCCACTTTCGGATGTCTTTGATGAGATCTGAAAGGAACGAGAGGAACATGTACCAGTATCCCGATACTGGTCAGGTGTCTTCAAATTATCCCTATTCCTGAGGTTATACCTCTTTTCAGTGTGCTCCTGTTGAGGAGACCTACCTCAGGATTGAGATCTAATCTTTAGTGTTTTGTTTGTTACTTTCCCACATCTTTTTCGAAGAAGCAGTATGGTGTTTAAAAGTGTCCTTCTCAGGACTTTCTGCCAATTGTGGTTTTGAAGCTTTTCCACCCAAACTGTCTCTCCCTAATTCTGCATTTGACTGCTTTATTATTCTGGGTAGTTCTTGTGATTGTTCTATTAAGTCAAACTCCCTTAGGCGTTGGCAGATCGCCACTGATGCTGCTTCTCTTTTAATATTCAATATTATTGTGGACACCTGGTCGAAATTTTGTAATTTCACCCCTAAATTCAGAGCAGGCTCTGCCCAGTATTCATTTTGAATTTTAGGATATATGGTATCACTGCTAAAGAGGGTATGTGTTTTAGTATATATTGCAGCTAAGACTTTTCCCCAAGTGATGCAGTCCTCCAGTTGTGGTGTGATCCCCATTGGCAAACAGATTGTTAGAATTCTGTGTTTTTCATGAGGACTAGTATATGTAAATACCGCCTCAATCTGTGAAATTTTTTTGGGCTATCCAGAATGGTATTTGTTCACGTTTTGTGGGCATTTTACCCATGACTGCGTGTAAAGTCTGTGGAGTAATTTTGAGTGTATTCCCCTTATGAGGGGCAGCTTTTGGTATAACCAATGGTGGCTGAACTGTTAATGTCCTCATGACATGAAGGACTATTTGTCTGTATATTTTTATTAACTCTTTAATGTGAGTTAGTAATTCACCTGCTGTCATTGTTTCAAAGTCAGGATGTGGTGTGTAGCCGGCTAGAATAGGCCATGTAGCTCCTGGTCTTCCTAAAGGACCAAGCCTTGTTATTTCTTTTGTATGCGTTAGGGCGCCATTAAACCAGGTAAGATGTTCCTGGTAAGCAAGAGGAACTTCAATATCCTCATAAGGATTATATTCCACGGGTGCTTCATCCTCGTTGAAGTAATGAAAGCAATTGGTTACTGCATTCGCTGCTGGGAATGTAACCCAACAGTAGAATACCTCTGTCTGAAATGCCTCGTGTGACTATCATAAAGACTACTCTACCACCCCTGGATGATAGACCATATTTTATAAGTTTAACCGTAACGGCTTTTCTTATATTTTGAGGTATTAATATATACCCATCTTCTCCTTCCTCTATAGTTCTGTCCTGTGCATCAGCTAAGTGGACAGGATCTGGATTCTCGTCCCCTGACATTGTGTTAAAGAACACGGACTGGGCTTCAAGGAAACCAAGATAATGTGTACAATTTAGAAACGATGTGTCCTTCAATATTGATAAAAACCAACAGCTAATACATAGGATTTTTCCTACTAAGCTGTGGCGGACATTTCCTTACCCACTCCAAACGTCTTTGGAGTTTTGTGAGTAAGGGTCTCTGAGAAAAGCACAACTGAGCTACTCAGGATCTACTGTTAAATAGGTGCCTTACCAAACGTTGGGCACCATGTCGTGTAGTTCCCATTTCCCTAAATGGGTTCTGCGCCTAGGGATAACATACACTACAGGTTTGGCAGAGGACGGAGTCAGTCTGCCCCTATTGAGTATGCTAACCTCGCTTAGCATATACCAGCTAGCCCAGAGTTCACTAAAAACTTCTTGACAAGGGAATAGTTTCTGGCAACCACCAAACATGAAAAGCCCTGATCCCTCAAAATCGTGGAAACACTAGATAACGTTTTGCTCAGCTAATCTTGCATGCTTGGTTTCTCAGAGTTACACAGAAATAACAGACAAGCGTTTCAATAAGTATTTATTGAACAGTCAGTTCTCGTGTAAGAGATAGGAGCAGTTACAATCAGAAGACAGTATGCAAGATATATAATGCACAGCATTATCAGCATAAATGGTATAGCTCTAGCATTGTTTAAATACATTCATATACATGAAAACATAGCTAAAAGTACGGATACTCATTAGATGCTTTCCTAACTAATTCTACCAGAGTGTACCTAACCTAAGTGTAAGACAAGGAGAGAAGTAGGTGCTGTATGGTATAGTATAGTATAGGAGGCCAAGAGTCCCCTCTAGGTTCTAGTCAACTCCATACTTTAGAATGAGAGAGTTGTGGAATCTCTTCCCTGGCCTCGAACTCCAACACCCCTGTGAAGGGAGTTAAAACACTGGGAACTGGATCTCTGCATGCGTCTCTGGTCAGTGCGTCAGGCCGGGAATAACGGGCTTCTCTGAAGTCGAGGTCTCCCCTACTTTGCATGGGCAAAGGGTGGTATATTTATACCCAAAAGGTACTATGGATGGGTAGCATTGACGTAATGTAGTGCAGAGGAAGACGTCAGGAATGAACCCTAAGGGATTGGTGGTTCATGCATAATACAGGATTTCTTGGAGAAATCAATAATCTTGTGCAGCGGAGAATCCCTGGAGTGTAAGGGTCTGATTCCAAGAACTAGTGGTCACGTGGAAGGTGGTCGAATGTAGGTAAAAGACCATGCCTATATTTGGAGTGCATGGCTCATGCCTAGATAAGGATTGGTAATTCTATGCCTAAATAAGGACAACGTGAGTTATGCCTATATAAAGGTTGTATGTTGGAACAACGAGTTCCCCAACCACTACTTCTCTAACAGAGGTCGTAACCGTGACCCAGTCTAAACCACAATTTTTTTCCCACGCATTCCTTTACCACGAATTTGTTGTTAAGGAATGCGTGTTAAAAAAATGCTTTCCAACTAGTACCCCGATCCCCCCCCCTTAAATACTAATTCCCCCCACCCTAAAAATAAACACGATCACCCACACACAATCTATGCTTGCACGTACTGTAATCGTGACACGTGATGCTACATTGCCGGTGTGGGCTAGTGCATCCCTTGTCACTAGGTCAACCTACCACAGCATCACCTCCCCTACTTCCTGTTGTAGGAGTAGTTGTCATCACATTGCCTCCTGCTCCGGGTGCCACGCGCAGCAAGTAATCTGCATTTTTTTTTTTAATTCATGTATTGCAGAGAGGAGCACTTTACACAAGTATACGGGGCTGCTGTGCAACCATATTTATGCAACACAGCATGCCGTGCCTGAACAACAATGTACCACTGAGTGAATAAGCTGAATGTCCCTCCACTTTCTCCACCCCCTCGAAGAATATAAAGTTCGATTGTTATTGCGGCGCTTGACGGTACATGTGCAAATTGGAGTAGTTGCATCTCTAATACTGAGATGGATGCTTAACTAGTTTACTCACTCTGTTGCAGTGATAGCAGTTCAAAAACACAGAACCACACGTCTTTTGCTTCACGTTTAAACAACAATGTTGAGTTTGTAACTTTAAAGAAAATGGAAAAGTGGGGTGGGTATATTAGCTTACAGCCAAAGCTGCCCACTTTGTTACTTTAAAACAAAGTTCGAGGCCCGGCACCATCCTGTGATTCTGGAGAAAGCACTTCCTTTTGCGTGCTTGACTACTTATCCGGAGCTTCAACAGTTTGGAGCGTGCAGTATATAGTTCATGCAGAATGCAAGCCTGCAATCTAGTGGTCATTTTTTCCATGTATCTTTATCATAGAAGCATCAATTAAGCTTCGTTGTTAAGTAAAGTCGTGGTTTAGGAAAGTCGTTAAGATTTGTCGTTCGGACTTTGTTGTTCAGGTAAGTCGTAATTTAAACTTAGTTGTTATGGAGGTTTCCCCTATATAAAGGCATATTTAGATCAAACCTATATTTGGACCCTTATGAGGGATACAACAGAAGAAACAAACATTTGAGGGGCACTCCAGAACACAACACTCAACCCTCTCAGGGATCGCGTTAACAGGACACACCCTTTCGCTCTCATTTGTACTTGTCAACAATAAGATAAACATGAGACACGAAGGAAGTTTATAATATTTATTTAGGCTGTCATGCTCCAAGATGCAGTATGTGTGCCACAATTAGACAACAAATGAACAACATTATTAACAGTTAAACCATATACCATATAAAGGCCGGTCATGTTATAAGACACTTTAGCGCCCCCCCCCCCCTTTCCACTGAAGCTAAATGATTATATATTATAGATCTCGCGGATTAGTGGCAGCCCCCATACTAAAGAATACATAAGTGAATGTTCTACATCTCAGCTGGCACAGCACTCTTGCTTCAGGACCTTCGCTCAGCGTTTTCATTTATATGAAAAGATGTGTGCTCACAAACAGCAGCAGCATTCTCTTGTTATGTCTAAGCGCTAGTGACTGACAAGAGAGGAAAAACAAGGGCCATTGTTGTTTGACCTGGTCCAGTGTATTCAGACTAAATCCCAGGAAAGGAATAAAATACGATAACACGTGCAGGTTCTGTGTGAAAATACAATGTGGCACAAAGGCAAGTATATTATGAAGTAACATGTGCAAAAGAAAAACGGCCTACACGTGCAATTAGGCTAACATAGGGAAAGCGACAATGGGCCGAGCAAGAAACAGTTGCTTCACCTTTCAAGCTTGCCTTCTGGGATCACACACCCTCAAAAGGCGAGCCGGATTTACAGGAGAGAATAGCTTGCCTAGATTGCTCTAAAATTAATCCCCTTAAAGCATATCAATTATTTACTTCATTCCCCTGTGGTCTGGGCATTTAGCATCTGAGGAGGTGTTATAATAAAATCACTTTAGTTCTGAGGAACTTCAATTTTCGATCGTGATCGAATCGACCCGCCATTTTGTGCTCCGCCGCCATTTTGTGTTGCCATCACTCAGGCAGCACGGCGAACAAAGTCTATTCTGCTTTTTCTGCAGTTTCGTGTTAAAACAGCCCTTCTGCCTCTATTTGCAAAGCTGGTGTTAGGACTGGCCGAGTCCACTAATCTCCGTCTGGTTTTCTAATCCCCGTCTCAACTATCTGTTGGTTCACACTATTCTTTTCTGACTTTCTTATCGTCTGGCCTTCGCTGTCTTCTGCTAGCATTCTCTCGTTTCACAACTGTCCAACACACACAAACGTATCTCGCCACCTGCAAGTTAGTTACGAATCCGTTAATAAATTAGATTGAGGGAGGGGTGACAAACATTGTTGGAGGAGAGGTTTCTTCGAGTCTTCTGACACTTTTGTTTTCCAATCTCTCCTATTGGTTCTGTCCTGTTTTCCAACTTTCCTTATTGGCTCTTTCTTATGTGTTCTGGGTGTGTATTTGGTTAATGTATATGTTACCTATAGGGTATATAAGTTTGTGCGCCACAGAGTGAAGTGGCAGTCTTCTGAGAACCTACCTTGTGTACTTCTGGGATAACTGTACTAGCTGCAGCTAATAAATCTGATCTAACGCCGACAGAGTGTCCTGTGTAGCTGAGCAGGTGAATCCAGGAGATTAAGGCGTACCCTGCGCCGCCAGTCCCAAAAGGTTCTGGTTCTTCAACTGGCGCCCACGTGGGGTGGCTTCAGTGGTACCGGTTCTGCCCGAAGATCGTGAGGAACTCCGCAAGAAAATTCCGGAGGGTTCGCGAGCCACATTAAGCGACCCCTGTATGTCGAAAGTGGTCCTAAGGTCTTTTGCAGCGCGGTTACTCCTTCCTGACGGCTACTGACAACCGCTGCCCTGACTGCCACCCTGCCTTGGCCCTTCCTTTGATAATGTATGGTAAGGCAAGACGATAGACGGGCCTCTGTTGGTGTGAGAAGACGTCCTTAGTTAAGTATCTTCGTGGGTAGCGCTCACAATTTTTTCTTTGTTTTCTTAGTATTTGTGGTCCTTAGATTCGACTATTGCAATAGCTGAAGCCGAAGCCGAGGGTAAGTGCATTTGTGCTGGTAAACTGAGTTTTACCCCCTTGAAGTTTGTGAACAGTCCGGTGAAATCACAAGATGCCTGGTCTGACTAAGTTTGGAAGAATTTGTTGCTTTGGTTGTAATAGGGATTCCCGGCTTGAGGACTCTTGTCCGATTCCTTCGGTTGGAACTCCCACATATGAGCTCTATTCGAAACATGGTATTGGCCCCATTGCCTTTAACGAGGCATGGACCCAATACACGAAGAAAGATGGTGTTCTAAAATGGCCAGAAAATGGTAGTTTTGATCCCGATGTGCTAGATAATTTAGAAGCAGTTCTATTCAAAAGAAAAGCCCGGCCGGCAATGTTTGACTCTTTCCGCCTTTGGCGTAAGGAAGCCAAACAGAAAGAAATTAAACAAGCAAAACGAGATAGAAAAGCACAGGGTATGACAATTTTACAGGCTGCCCAACAATTCAAAGATATGAAATTGATAATGCGACTGAAATTACAGAAAGACAGCATCGCATGGCGATAGATAAATGCTATCCGGTATTGCCTGTATCCCCTTCCGATAATAAGAAAGAAATAGAAGATCCCCTAATGTCCCATTTATTGAGGTTGCCTCCGCCCTATGCACAAAGTGCCAATGCACCCCAATTGTTACAGCCTGTTCAGCCGCCAGTGGTACCTCCGCCTGTTCCGGCTCTTCCGCATTTGCCTCCTCCAGTATTTCCGCCCTTGCCGGTTTTACCATTAACTTCGACTTCTTTGCCCTCATCTCCTGATCTTAGATCTCCTTTGCCTTCTGCTCCTGCTGCAATAATCGCTTCTCCTCCTGTCAGTTCTCCTAATACTTTGACTCCAATTCTTATGTCTAATTCTCCGTCTGTGCGCAAGCGTCTCACAGACACGGTCACTGGTATTCTATTTCCTTTCTTTGGAGCTTTCAATGTGTCTCCGGCTTTTGCTCGAAGACAGTCTCGTAGTCAGTTCCCAGATTTTGAAGAACGAGAAAAGTTGGACTCTCTTGCACGTAAATGGATCAAAAAGGGTCCACAATACAGTGTGCCCGATATTATGCCTATTTTTTACAATGGAATGCGCCTACACAAAGATATGTTTTTAATGCAATGTGCGATACTCTCATTAAAGAACGGGAAGATGTGAATTAGAGTCCGATCCCACAAGATCTGTTAGATATTCAGACTGATTTTGATAAAGGACTTGTTGTGGGTTCTAAGGTTGAGAAAGCTGTAAGGACACTTATTTCTTATAGATCCTTATTGTTCGCTCAAGTTTTCCTTGATTCTGATCCGTCGGTTAAATTGACACTGAAAAATTATCCCATGAGCGAGGTTCCTCCAGTATGGAAGGAAGAGGTTGCGGGAGTAGGTGCTAATCCAGCTATTCCTGCTCATTTTCAACGTATATGGGTACATGTTCCATGGAAGAGATCTGAAGTTTTGGCCCTTAAACAGACTCTACCAGATCCTCGTAAAAACCCTGCAGGTTATTATAAAGAACTATCACAGACAGTTGACGCTTGCATCATGAACCTAGCTGATATTAATATGTTAATGGGAAATGTAGTCCCACAGACAATATGGGCTAAGATTTGTAAAGAGGATCACGCCCAGGAACTAGGTGCTACTTGGAATGTTATAACTGCCACAGATAGAGATCAAGTGGGTGGTGCAAAGCCTGACGTTTTGATTTCAGAACTCCCTGGTAGGATTATTACATTAATGAAAGCTATGATGCCTGCATGGAGAGGTAATTGGGATAAACTAGCAGCATGCAAACAAAAGATGAAAGTGTCTCTGATTTCTACACTCGTTTCGAGGAGACCTTAATTGATCACAGTGGTCAAGACATGGCTACAGAGGGTGGACAGCGATTATTTGTGGACAAATTCGTATTTAATTTGCTTCCCGAGCTGTCACACAAATTGAAAGATTCTGAAAGTTCATGGGCTGTTTCTTCTTCTGCCCAGATATTGGCTACTGCACAATATTATGAAAACAGAGATAAAGAAGAAAAAGAGAAGCAAGAGAAAAAGACGAAAGAACTAAAAACAAAGGTTCTCTTGCAACAAACTTATCCTCCTCGTTATGTCCAGCCTCAGTCTCAACAGCCGCCGCAGTTTCAGAGGTTGTATCAAAAGCCTGAGCCATACATTCCGCGACCTTTGTTAGGACCTAATCAATGTGCCTATTGTAGAGAGGAAGGTCATTTTAAGAATAGTTGTCCGGTTTTATTACACTGCAATGGAGCATTATCTGCTCCACGAGGTCGTGCTGGCCTCCAGTCAGCAAACCGAGGTAGAGGTCGAGGTGTGTTGACTCAAGAACAGCGTGCCCTTCCTTCTCCCAATTCCATGAACTACTTCGATCAGCAGAATGTTAGGTCTACTCAGTACTACAATGAAGACCATTATATTGAAGACGGAAATGAAAGTCTTCATGCCAACTAGGACAGCCATGGACAAAGTAAGGGAGTTGTGTTGATTCCAGTAGATCAGAATGGACCTTATGTTAACGTCACTACAATGGGTGTTTCAGAGCCATTTCTTCTAGATACTGGGGCGATGAGAAGTTCTATCATTCATTCTAAACTCCCTGGGGCACCTTTGTCTGGCTTAACAAATGTTTCTGTAGGATTTTCTGGTGCCCCTGTTCGTAATCCGGTTTCTTGCCCTTTGCCTATTTCAATTGGCCCTTACGATTTGGAAGCTCCACTTCTGTTAACGAATGGTTGCGGTGAGAATCTGTTGTGTCTAGACCTATTGAAAAGAATGCATGCTACGATATATTGTTCTCCTTCTGGTGTACATCTTACTTTAGGACAGAAATTGATTTCCCCAATGTATTTGTCCAAAGATCAGTTCCCACCTGAATTGCTTTCTCTTCCAGCAACGCTTTGGGCCACGGGTCCGAATGATGTGGGCTGTCTTGAGATTCCACCTTATGTTGTCACTCTCAAGCCCAATGTTGAATTTCCGCGCATCCCGCAGTATAGAATTTCCACTGAACGTGAAAAAGCTCTTTTAGAAATCATTCATGATTTAATTCAAAAGGGTGTGGTTGAGGAAACAAGAGGTAACACATGCAATAGTCCTATTCTTCCTGTTCTTAAACGCACTGATCCTTCTCAGCCACCTGTATATCATTTCGTAATTGATCTGCGGTAGGTAAACAAAATTGTTGTGCCACAATTTCCTGTTGTTCCAGATATCACTGCTCTGTTGACGATGATATCTTCTACAGCGACTTGGTTCTCTGTTATCGATCTAAAGAATGCCTTCTTTAGTATTCCCATTGCAGAAGAGAGTAGGGACATTTTCGGCTTCTCTCTTGGAGGCCGAAGCTTCCGGTTTAAGCGCGCACCTCAGGGTTATTGTGAAAGTCCCTCTATTTACAGCCAAGCCTTAAAATGTCATCTTGATACTTTTCATTTGCCGTCTGGTGCAGCTCTTATCCAATACATGGATGACTTGTTAGTCGCTGCTGATTCAGAAGATATTTGCAAAAATGTCACTGTTGCATTATTACGCCATTTGTTTAATCAGAATCATAAGGTTTCACCTTCCAAATTACAATATGTTCGTCGAGAGGTTACCTATTTGGGTCATCTCCTATCAAAGGAGGGACGGCGATTAACACCAGAACGAATTCAGGCGATTACGCAAATGTCTGTGCCATCCATACAAAGGGAGGTGCGTGCCTTTCTGGGTATCACCTCTTACTGTAGGCAGTGGATCCCTAACTTCTCTTTGTTGGCCAAGCCTTTGTTGGCACTCACTTTGAAAGATACGCCTCAGCCCCTTCCTTGGACTGATGAGTGCCAAAAGAGTTTTATCGACTTACGTACTGCTCTGTGTTCTGCTCCTGTATTGGGTACTCCTGATTACAGTAAGCCTTTTACGCTCTATGTTCACGAGAGAGAAGGTTGTGCATTGTCAGTTTTAACACAGCAATTTGGGTACAAAAAGCGGCCATGTGCCTATTTTTCGGCTACATTAGATCCTGCAGCTAAAGCATTGCCTAGTTGCCTCAAAGCGACAGCGGCAGCAGCAATTTCTATTCGACAGTCTGCTGGAGTGGTGTTGGATAACACTCTCATTGTCATGGTACCACATGCAGTGGATACCTTACTAAACAGAACAAAAACGCAGCATCTTACGAGTGCTCGTCTAACTGGATACGAGCTGACGCTTTTGGCTAGTCACGTACACATTAAACGATGTAATACCCTGAATCCGGCCACTCTGTTGCCCCTTCCAGATGAGAAAAGTGTTGAGGAGCAACACGATTGTTTCTTCCGTACTGAGGAAGAGACAAAAGGAAGAATTGACTTAAAAGATACGCCGCTAGAGAATCCGGATGGAACTCTATGGGTAGACGGTTCTTGTTTTAAAATGCCTAATGGAGATACAGTTTCAGCCTATGCTGTAACTACTTTGCATACAATTGTGGAAACAGCACGCATCAAACACAATTCAGCTCAAGCAGCAGAATTGATGGCCTTAACGAGAGCCTGTGTATTGTCAAAAGGGAAGAGAGTGAACGTGTATACTGACAGTCAGTATGCCTTCGGTGTAGCGTTTAATTTTGGGCGTCTTTGGAAGGAAAGGGGTTTTCTCACTTCACATGGCACCAAAATACAATATGGTCAGTTAGTGACTGATCTTCTTGAATCACTTTCCTTACCCACCCAAATAGCGATTGTGAAGTGTAGTGCACACAAAAGGATTACAGATGATGTTGGCCGAGGAAATGCATTTGCAGATGAAATAGCGAAAAAGACAGCGAAAGATGCAACAAGTCGAATGTATGTGGCGGGTCCTGCGAATTGGGTTAGAGAGAGAGGAATGTATGAGGATACAGTGGAAAGTGTAAGAGCGATTCAGAAAGAGGCTTCAGAGAAGGAGTTGAGCAAGTGGAGAGAAAGTACAGGAATGTTGGATGAGATGGGTTGTTGGGTGGAATTATCTGAACACCAACGTTGGCTGTTACCAGATGCCTATGTACTTCCTGTGGTTACTATGGCGCATGGTCCAGCCCACTTAAGTGCAAAAGGTATATGCAAACTTCTGGCTCCAGTGTGGCAAAATGAACAAATCCCAAAATGTGCAGACAATATAGTGAAACATTGTATTGTTTGTTTAATGTACAACCCGGGAAAGGGAACCCCAACTCCAGCAGGTTACTTTACTCCTCCAACATATCCATTTGAGGTGTTGCAAATTGATTATATTCATATGGAGCGAAGCAACAACCTTAAATACGTTCTGGTGGTAGTATGTGCCTTTTCAAGATGGATAGAAGCATACCCTTTAAAAGACAACACAGCCTTATCCACAGCTAAAGTTCTATTAAAAGAGTTCTTCCCCAGGTTTGGTTTGCCGCGCATTGTCTGGAGTGACAATGGGAGCGAATTTGTTGGCCAAGTCATGCAAAATGTTTGTGCGGGTCTTGGTATCAAGCAAAAGTTCCATGCGGCAAATCATCCACAGCCAGTGGGTTTAGTAGAATGCTACAACGGAGCCTTAAAGTTAAAACTAGCAAAGGTGCAGGCTAGTACAGGACTCAATTGGCCCGATGCTTTGCCATTAGCTCTGCTGTCCACCAGAACTGCAGTACACTCTCGTTTGGGACTTAGCCCTTACGAAGTGGTTTTTGGACGCCCGGCTAACGTATGGGGAGTCCCTCGCCCTAAGAAATACTCAGACTTGCCATATCCAATGTTGATTGACTACTTGCATGATCTTACGACTAAATTGCGTGTTCTCCATCAACAGGTTCAGAGTGCTTTACCGGAGGCTTCCACCGACCCAGGTCATTCCATCCGACCAGGTGATTGGGTCTGTACCAAGAATTTCCAAAGGACGAGAAATTTGGAACCCAGGTGGAGAGAGCCCCGGATGGTTTTGCTCACCACGAGAACAGCAGTTAAAGTCGAAGGAAAGAAAAATTAGATTCACGGCGTGCATTGTAAGAAAGTGCCTTTGCCTTTACCTTACAATCAATGGGTGCGCAGGGGCATTGGTGACTCTGAAAGTGAAAAGGTTCCACGATTCGTGCCCTTTAGTGATGCACGCCTGAATGGGACACTGTCTGAGAAAGAGGACGACGACATTCTGCAGGAAGCAATACCATCACATCGTCGCTTGGATACGACTAATCCACGAACATTGTTCCAAGATCAGACCACACCTGGAAAAGAACACTACAATCTAAGACCTAGAACAAAGAACTCTTAAGATGTCTCTCTTGTGTAGTTTTCTTTCCCGGTTGCAGGGTCACGGTAGGAGTCTTAATTGTGACCCGAGTAGTGGCAATAGGCCTGCAGGACTTGCAGTGTCATAGGACGGCAGATAATCATAATTGAGTGATCGAGGAAGATTGCCGTGAGCATCCATTAGAAAGATGGAAACTACACAAAGCAAAAGAGAAAGAAAGGATGAAATAAAGAAAGAATCCTGTAAATTAATGTACAGTCGTTTTAATATAACCTTATGTATTATTATATTATTGTGTATTGCTTTGGCGTTTATAGGTTGGATTATTTATGCTCTGCAGCAAAAAGTTGTCTCTCCTTCCTCTTCGTCTTCTTCTACTGTCTCTCCACATCTCTTTCATACCCTTCCTCAACATGAACTCATTAGAAGAACTGAATATTATAACAATTCCTTTGTCCAATTATTACACCAACACTAGTTAGTGGTCAATACGACTGACTGTTGGGTGTGTGGACTTATGCCACATACCACAGAGAAAGGAATGCCATATTTAGTTCTTCCGTTTTCTTATGAGGGTTCTGCTTGGGCTTATTTTGACATCTTCTCCAATGCCTACCAAAGCAAGTTCAAACGATCCATTAATTCGTATATTGGTGGTCCAGATTTTAGTCATAACTCATTAATTAAGGGAATGGTAGCTATGGCTAAAATCATGGAAAATAGTAAGATATCAGTTGATGAAAGAAAAGCGTATACAAACTGGAACATCACCCATTACGTCACTAGCCTTAGTGATAAGGTCAAACAAAGAAAATATCCACCAATTTGGATGATTCCTCATCAGGGAAATTTCTGCCTGCAAATTAACGATCGTTCTTCTGACACCATACAAAGAAATACCTGTTCCCACACATACGTCTACTCCTCTCAAAACTCGCCTCCTCTAGTGCCGTCTCAAGGCACATATTTCATTTGTTATAATAGGGCTTATACGTGGTTACCAACGGGTTTCTCTGGTACTTGCTATATAGCTTTCCTTCTTCCCCCTACTTACACCGCTTCCGCAAATCATCATCGAAACAGATACGGCAGAGGGATTATTGATTCGAAGGACACAGCAGGACAAGAGGGAGGAGATTTCCTAAAAGGATTTCTTCCTTTTTGGGGTCCAATGGCTAACAGCAGAAACATAAGGCAACTGGTTCGTGTCGTAGAAACTACAATAGACATCACTGTAGGAACCTTAAGTAACATCACGGCAGAACTACAGGCGGACCGTCTTATGACATTACAAAATCGAGTTGCTTTAGATTTTGTTCTTGCAGATCGTGGTGGAGTGTGCAAATTGATCGGGTCAAGTTGCTGTATTTTCATACCTAATGACGCTCCGACAGTATACCAAGCTATCTCCAAGTTGCACATAATCTCGGAGTCAATTCATCAGGACGAAGGAGATTGGTCTTTTACGGTGTGGTTTTGGGGACTACTGTCCAAATGGGGTTGGAAAGCATTGACATTTCTTGGAATAATTTTGACCATTATTTTCTCCTGTTGCCTTTGTATGCACTGTGGTCCCGCCATCTGTGACCTATGTGCTACTATGTGTATCCCTAAACCCAAACCACAAGTAACAAAACATAAGAATGATGTTACAGCAACAGCTCGATGACCTCATGGCTATCGACATTGACTCAGATTAACATGAGTTTATCTTGCCTGAGTTCTGGCAAAAGGAGGGTCTGAGGAACTTCAATTTTCGATCGTGATCGAATCGACCCGCCATTTTGTGTTCCGCCGCCATTTTGTGTTGCCATCACTCAGGCAGCACGGCAAACAAAGTCTATTCTGCTTTTTCGTGTTAAAACAGCCCTTCTGCCTCCATTTGCAAAGCTGGTGTTAGGACAGGCCGAGTCCACCAATCCCCGTCTGGTTTTCTAATCCCCGTCTCAACTATCTGTTGGTTCACACTATTCTTTTCTGACTTTATCTTATCGTCTGGCCTTCGCTGTCCTCTGCTAGCATTCTCTCGTTTCACAACTGTCCTCCAACACACACAAACGTATCTCGCCACCTGCAAGTTAGTTACGAATCAGTTAATAAATTAGATTGAGGGAGGGGTGACAAACATAGTTGGAGGAGAGGTTTCTTCGAGTCATCCGACACTTTTGTTTTCCAATCTCTCCTATTGGTTCTGTCCTGTTTTCCAACTTTCCTTATTGGCTCTTTCTTATGTGTTCTGGGTGTGGATTTGGTTAATGTATATGTTACCTATAGGGTATATAAGTTTGTGCGCCACAGAGTGAAGTGGCAGTCTCCTGAGAACTTACCTTGTGTACTTCTGGGATAACTGTACTAGCTGCAGCTAATAAATCTGATCTTCTAACGCCGACAGAGTGTCCCGTGTAGCTGAGCAGGTGAATCCAGGAGATTAAGGCGTACCTTGTGCCGCCAGGCACAAAAGGTTCTGGTTCTTCAGTTCAAGGATTTATACAAAAAAAAAAAATGTTAATCAAAGAATTCGGCGATACGATTGCATAGACGTGAGGGTGGAATTTCCTTTTCAAGATTTTTAGGCATGGTGTAAGTTTCTACTATATTAAAAATAGGTTTTTTGATGGTCTGCTTTATTTATTGAATTCACATAGTATGTATTTTTTTCTCGTTTTATATGCTGGTAGTAAGAGCAGATTTAAAGGATCCCAGATCTTCAGCATTGTAATCTTTGCCATTTCTTCTCTAGTATTCTACATGGTCCCTGTGCAGCTTTTAGGCTAGGGGTAAACCAGGGAGCTGGCCCTTTTTACCTACGGATTTTCTTTAGGGGAGCCAACATGTTAGACACTGATATCCATTCATTAAATAGATTACCCATTTCAGAGTGCCCCGTGAGCAAAGGTTTTTTTGCTTCTGCTATATCCTGTAAATTGGGATTGGAGAACAAGTTTTCCCATTTCCGTATAAGACCTGGTTTCCCCAGGTTTTTTTCAGGATGTACGTTTTTAAGGTCAAGCTTAAAAGGGACTAACTTATGGTCTGCCCAAGTGATTGCCAATGGAGGGGAAATAATTAGGTTCGCTGCATTGGTGCATATTCCATCCAGGGTATGCCCTGCTTCATGAGTGGACCCTTCTGTCTTAGCCCTAGTGCATTCATAGTTTCTAAAAATTAAAAAAAAAAAAGGTGTTCGGTATATCTATGGCTGAGATGTAAATTGAAATCGCCTAATAGGGTGAAGTTTGAATACCTTACCACTAAAGAGCGTATGCTTTCGCCTAGCTTATCTAGAAACTTATAGGCAGGACCAGGAGGCCTGTAAATCAAGGCCCCTGCAAACGTAGTACAGCCATCTAATTGGAAACTAAAGCAGAAGCTTTCTGCTAGAGTTTCCATTGTTCGGTGTTCCTCTGATGCTACAGATAGTTCAGAGGAGCCCTGGGGAACACAGACAGCCCCGAGGAGGCTGCAGGGAGCCCCGAGGCAGCTGCAGGGAGCCCCGAGGCGGCTGCAGGGAGCCCCGAGGCGCAACAGAGGGCAGGGGACTCTGAGGCAGCAACACAGACTGGTCAGTGGTGCACCGAGGCAACACAGGTGCTCAGAAGCAGTCATGCCAAGTTCAAGGTGTTGGACTAACATTTTAGTGTGGTGGTCCCCATCACTGTACTAAAGAAAGCATAGTCTTGCATTATTAGCGCCTTGACTACTTGCACGCTGCTAGGCACAGACCAAGACAGTGACCGGAGGAGAGGACCTACATTATTAGCAGCGCAGCGAGTGCTATGAACTCTGTGCTACAGATGAGACCCACACTCCATACAGGCCTTAGTCTCATTCGGAGATATGAGAAAATAAAATGAGACACTACAAGCAGTCTGCAACTGAACCATCACCACAGCATGCATGGGCCGAGGCGTGGTGACTGCATGGATTCAAGCGCAGACCCAGCCGCAGCTTAAGAGACCGTACCAGGTCACTTGGTCTGCCTTTCACAAGAGAATCATTCTATCCAGAGTGAATCATTACCCCGGCAGCAGTGCCCTCACATGAATCTGCGGGGTGGCACTTTGTCCATTATTTTTCTGGCATCTAGGCCACCCTAACGGAGTAGTGTCACTGACCTTCACTGGCTGGCATTCATGGGCAAATTAGTTTTGCTTTCTCATGGTGTGCGGTGCCCACTGCCAGGGAGTGGGGATGGAGCCTCTCGTACATGCAGCATGGCCCTCAGATGGCTGTGCAGCACTGTAGCCAGCTGCCTGGCAGCCAGACTGAGGAGGGTCAGTCTCTTGCTGCAATATTCACAACTGTAGAGCACCAGCTGCTTTCCACCAGCACTGCATGTAGATACCCTGGCTGAGCCTGGCAGTGCCACTTGTGACTCTTGACACAGGTGAGCCATAATAAACAGGGCTTAATATACAAGGCAGTATTATTAGTTTGTATACCGTTTTTCTGCCTTTGTTCATTTGGACTGTTCCCATGAGGCACAGGGTCAGACTGATTTGCATATGGCCATGTCTGAACTGGGGTGGTGGAGTGAGCTAAAGAATGATGAATTAAACCCAGATCAGTTGACTGGGGGTGAGCGTTTGATTTGCTCAAAGGCTCCGTCCATCATCCCCTTTGGTTTTGCTTTGTTCGTCCCAAGTTGGCAGGGTATGCCCACAAGTGGGTCCCTTGCTCACTTTGCCACTGGATTCAAGATAGCCTGGCTGATGAGGGTTATGAACCCTAAACTGGTCCCAGGATGCTCGTTTCCGGTCCAGGGAAGACATGGCTTAGCATTTCGGGCTGGACTGTTCCCATGAGGCACAGGGTCAGACTGATTTGCATATGGCCATGTCTGAACTGGGGTGGCAGAGTGGGCTAAAGAACGGTGATTGACCAAACCCAGATCAGTTGACTGAGGGGGGGGGGGGGAGTGTTTGATTTGCTCAAATGTTCCGTCCATCATCTCCTTTGGTATCGCTTTGTTCATTTATCAGTCACAGACCATTCATGCAGCTCTAGAACACATTTGTAAAGTCCTTTCTTATGTTTGTGGTTTAAATATGTACTTGAGAGGGGAAAAAACTAACCGCTTTAGGTGATTTTCTTTATTTTTGTGCAGGCTGGGAAAAAAACAGCCATGTGGAGACTGTGGTTTTAGTACCTGGTGCTGGAATGGTTTGAACTGGTGTTTAAATGCACTAGGAAGGGTTGACTGGTTCAGATTGGTAATGGGGCTACTGATAGGGACTGGGCAGGACCACACTGGCTCAGATTGGTGTTAATGGGGCTAGAATGGACCTGGCACAGCCACCCTGGTTCTGGGAAAGAGTGGTTTTGAACTGCCTGGGCTGGCTCCGATGGATAAAAACAGGGTGAGAGCTGATTGAGCCCGAGCACACCAGCTGGATGTGTACAGGGTTTGAACACAATGGGTCTGGCCAGCTGTTTCCAATACTGTTAATGGAGTTAGAATGGACTGGGTTAGTTCAGGCTAAATCCAATGGATGTTAAAGGGGTTAGAATGGACCATATAGTCAGTATAGTGCTTATCATTGCACAGAAGGTGGTAATGCCCGATATTTAGCTCTTCATATTGACTCCGCTACTTGATTTTACTACGGAGAAAATGTCACACTTTAGGTAGCAGCTTGTCACTCTTAAGTACACGGAAACCATGGAAATGTCACACATAAGCAATAAGAACACTTGGCAGCTATGCAGAAGCCATGTACATAAAGCAGGTGAGTGACTATGGGAAGACTGGGATACAGGCTACGACAGGATCAGCAGCAGAGCACTGGCCAGAGGAGCTACAGGGTCAGCAGCAGAGCACAAGGAGCTACAGGATAAGCAGCAGAGCACTGAGGAGCTACAGGATCAGCAGCAGAGCACTGACCTTAAGAGGATACAGGATGAGCAGCAGAGCACTGAGGAGCTACAGGATGAGCAGCAGAGCACTGACCTTAAGAGGATACAGGATGAGCAGCAGAGCACTGGGGAGCTACAGGATCAGCAGCAGAGCACTAACCTGAAGACTTTCAGCAGAACGGAACAGAAGATCTGACTCCAGACCGGTCAGTCCTTAGTCTGAACTTCCTGCTCAGCATCTAGAGCCTAGACTAGAAAGCAATAAAGAGAAAACGGACTGTATGAGATAGACAAACCATGCATTATCCGGTTTAAAGATGGCCGCCCCACACGCTTCTAGGAATCAGATGCTGCCATTGAAAGCTTCTCCCGGTGCCATCTTGGAATGGGACAGGTCTTCCTTACAGTGAAAGATGCGGAGCCCTGCAGATAAACACATCGAGGCCTCTGTATCTCTGCTGCCTGCTCAGTGCTCACCTTCCATATCCAGCAGCACCGCCTCCCTCGGGCCCCTGCCTCGTTCTTCCATGGGCCCCAGTGTCCCCTGCACCTCAGGGGCTGCTGCTGGGGTGCTTGTTGCGCCCTTCACTGCACTGCACATGGACAATTGGCAAAGACAGTTTTATGGGGACAGGAACAGATGCATCAGGGAGCTCTGAAGACCCGAGCAGGCAGAGATACATCATTTCAATATACATTTTTTGATAGAAAACCTTGTATTTAAAGGGTCGAAATTTTTACTTAATTTGGGCACACAAATGGCAAGTTTAATTTGAGGAGGCACTTTAAGGAGCTTTTTTTTTTTTTTAATTAACATTTTGAATTTGCTTTTCACAAATTAGAAGTAATACATCATGCCACCTGGATAATTAATAGGTACATTAAGTGCAAAGAGAGAAAATAATTTTATATTATCTAGCCATTTAAATGAGAGAAAGAAATCTTGTTATAATTTCCAAACTTCACTAGGGAGGAACTAGGGTTGCCGCCGGGCTCGTTTATACCAGTATTTTTACGTAATAGCTGTCAAGTTTTCAAGTTGCTTAGGTGTAAAATGTCCATCGTTTCAGTGTACATAAGTGACATTCAACTGCCAAAGTGTGACACTGAAGATGACACTTTCACACAAGTTACAGCAAGCAATGACACCGCCTCGATGATTGCACTCACGAGTTCAGGGACCTGCTACACTTGCCCTTGTAAGCAGGGCCACTAGAATTATGCGATTCTGCAGCCCCAGCTTTTTTTCCACATTAAGGATTTGCCGTTTTTGCCACATAATGCATAATCTGCAGATTTTAACAAAAAGCAAATGGTTTCTAGCTCAAACGATCAACAGTTACAAAACGTGGCGATGTGTTCGCACGCGTTCGAGGACTCTTCGCAAAGGTTAAGTGGTCACCTTTCAGTTGCTTATTTATGTATTTGGTTGTTAACCCGGTACTTATGAAGAGAAATCCAAGCCTAGACAGTATTACCATGTGTAAAAATGACAAAATAGTGAAGTAATACTATCACAAGCATTTGCAATGCAACAGGTCTCGCATTTGGGAGAGTTAGAGCTATTGGCTTTGAAATTAAAATGTATTTTATCTTTGTGTTCGCCTTTGGTACCTTATAAGTGTTTAGCTGTTAGAAATGGGATCTCTGGTTGGCTAAGGCTTGCGCCTAAGCCAGGCAGAGACTACCACTCTAGTCAGGGCAAGCGAGTTACATGCCGAAGATATCCCCTGCTCACCCCCTTGGTAGCTTGGCACGAGCAGTCAGACTTATCCCAGAGGCAATGTGTAAAGCATTTGCACAACACACAGCAACATACTAGGCACACCACAAAAGGAACTCTACACAAGGTTATATCAAAAATAGCCTTTGGACTATCATAAAACACATTAGAATAGTAATCACACAATATACACTGTGCCACCTGGCACTGGCAATAGTTACAGTGGATTATATACACCCAACAGGGCCAACTAGATCACTGTCAGGACCATCACAAAGTGAACATCGTAAATGTAGGCCATATAAACATAGAACATAACCAGTAATTAATGGCAAACACTGTACTCATCATCCTGTAACACAAACCATATTATGCACAGTATCACATTAGGCGTGTAATATATTCTGCGCAACCTCAAACCTAAACATATTAGAGCATAATCTCCTAAGCATACCCTTGCATTAGGGGCTTAACTCACAGTAGGAAATAACCACACTAGCATAAACCACAGTATGCAAAACCTCATAACAAAACACAGTAGAGGCATAACTCACGGTGCATAAATTACAGTACGTGAATCACATTTCCTGCGCACCTACATAAATCAAATTAGGGCTTGGCGCCCTACAAACCTCACAGTCCCCCTGGCCAACTGGCCTTCTCAGGGGCTCAAATGTCCAGTGTCCAAAATGTCAGGCCGACTGCCAATGCAGCAGAATCCACGTGCGCAATTGCACTCTTCACTACGAGAGCCCCGCTGTCCAGCACCAACATTTCCTCTGCACGCGGGGCTTCCCTCGCTCACAGGAGCCCCCACGCTGCCATTGGCGGCCTTGGCCGTCTCTCCTTACTTTACCCAGGCCCCCTCCTGGGACCCAGGACTTCAGAAGTCCGGAGCCTCGCGGGCTCCACACCGGTTTCCTGCCACCACGAGGCCCCACCCACGTCCAAGGCAAGGTTGCCTGACTTCCTGTTTGTGGTTCGGGCCGCGGCAGTGATTCCTCGCGGACAATACGGAGTAGGGTCCAGTCTTCGACACAGACCGGGGTGGGCACCCACCCACCATCAGCATGATACGGGCTCCCGTAATCAAAATAGCAAAATAAGAGGGGTGGGCTCCCGCAATTCTCAGCCTCATGGGGGAATCACTACGCTGGGGATTCTCTCTCCATAGACGGCAGCTCAGCGCTGCACAGCCCAGGCTCTCCTGCTTCTTAGGGCAAAAAAATAAATTAAGTATAGCGCTCACGAAGCGCTAGAAGCCCTGAAGTCCCTGGCAAATGAAAAGAACACATGCAGCAGAGTCCTGAAGGTTCTCAAGGATCAAGGGGGCCATGCTGGGCCCAGGGAGGCAAGCCCTCATGGCGGTTCCTCCTGGGCCCAAGCAGCAGCACGCCCCAGCAAGGTCAGGAACAAGCACACAAAGAACATTATTATCATGGGGTCACAGCCCCTATATTTATACCCACATTTCCTTTGTTTTTAGTGCCGGGCATGGGGGAAACAGATGAAACTGATTGGGGGAGGGGAGGGTTTGGAGCACTTTGTTTTGCAAGCTCCTCTTCCCCTTTGTCGGGTGGGAGCTCAGTGATCAGACACCACAGGGGGTGGATCCAGCATTGTACAGGCTAGGCACAATCTTATTCAGGGTCCAGGGATTACTCCTCCCACTACTCCAAATGCACATGTCCTATTCAGCCTAGCGCAGACTCACCCTGCCCCTCCTGGAGACACCCACACCTCACCAGCCCCGGTCACTCAGCCACACATGCAATTCACATCAGGCAGGCAGACACATTGCACACACAAATGGCAACTTCTAAAAGTGGCATTTCTCAACCAGTCATCATAAACCTGCGCACGCCATTCATTGCACAGCATTTATTCTCACAATTTCATACATACTAAACTCGACCACTTTGCTCCTCCCATACCATGAATTACCACTGACACACAGATCAGGGAATTCCCAATGCATTCCTATGGGAGGGCATGCCAACCGTACCAAATGTGCACAGAGAGCACACGCACCTTACACTGTACCACAGTGCTAAAGTGCCCAGAGGCCTAAAACCACCAACACCAGGTCACAAAAAAAGCAAAAAGTTTAGGGGTGAACCTGCCAAAAAGGGCCAAGTCCAACATTAGCCATGCAGCACATTATCCATAATTCCTGCACGCACCCACAGATTGGAGGTACACTGCAGACGGAGTATTGCTTAACATACTGGAGGTTTTTTAGTCCTTGCAATGCTGGCAACTTCTTCCTACCTGTTCTAATGCTTATTTGTTATAGCTTTTTTGTTTGGGGGGGATGGTGGAGGGGGGGCATAAACAGTAGGAGGGTGGAGGTTGGATAACAGTACCTGAATTACAGCACAAGTAGCAGACGGACACCAGGGTAGAATCAACAGGTGCCGGATTCCGAGTGCAGACTGCACGCAAGGGAATGGGGCACAATAGAAACTGTGGGTAGAGTGTGAAATCTGTACCAGAGATGGAGAACGAAACACGGAGGAAAGAGGGTGTGTGTATGGGGGAAAAAATAAACAGGTGAGAAAGAAACTGAGTTAGAATGAGAGGAGAATACAATAGAAAGAATGATACCTACAGGAAAGACAAAGGTGAACAGAGAAAGAGAAACAAGAGAGCAAGAAATTGTGTGTTTATGTGCTTTAGAGAGAGCGGTGCTGCTGAGGTGGTGCAGTGCTGGTGTTGTGGTGCTCAGGTTCTGCTGAGTGATGCTCAGGTGGTGCTGCTGAAGTGGAGCGGAGTGATGCCAATTGGTGCTAAAGTGTTGCTGCGCTGAAGTGATGCTACGTTGGTGCAGAGGTGGTGGTGCGGTGTTGTTGCCGAGTAATGGTGAGGTGGTGCTGAGTGCTGCTTAACTGGTGCTGCACTGATGCGGAGATGGTGCTGCCGCGGTACTGAGTCGGTGTTCCACTGATGCACTAGTGCGGAGTTGGTGCAGCGGTGGTGTTTAGAGGGGGCTAGAGTGGTGATGTGCTGGTGCTGACTGATGTTGAGGTGGTGCTCATGTGGAGCTGCACTGGTGTGGAGTGATGCGGAGGAGGTGCTCCCAACCCCTGAACATCCGTACAGGCAATTGACGAAGTTAATTTGTAAAGAGCTCATAAACTTGTCCCTTTTGACGAGGATGTGCCTCTGAGTCTGAATGAAGCACCTCAGCTCAGATGGCCACACCAGCACAGACTTTCTGGGACAAAATAGAAATTATGCCGCACACCTTATGCCTGACCTATGACAAGCACTACATTGGGCGCCAGACATGGGCAATGATGTTAACGTGCACAGAACACTCAAACCATCCGATTGCACAGCCTACAGATATTAGCTGGTTAACCGGGAGCCATTTTATCCAGCTCCACAGAGGCGGCACTAGGCATCCATAATCTTCCTTGAGTTAAATTTAGACTCTAGACTCCACAGATTAAACAGGCTGGTGGGTGTGAAAAACTGGTATGGCTATTTAGTATGGATAAAAGTTACTGGTATAAAGGGGCATGGAGTGAAGTGTTCTAGAGGTAGGTAGAGTGTAGTGTTATGGCTTGGCATTGTGTAAAGCAGAGTGGTATTGCGTGGAGTGGCACTGAGTGTAGTGGCATGCAGTTGAGTGGCATGGAGAGGAGTAAGGCGGAGCTGTGTTGCTTAGAGCGGAGTGGCATTGCATAGTGTGGGCATTGGTGGCAGTTTTTACACAATATTAAAGATATTGCACAAAAAAACTCTAAGCTGAATGTCTAAGATTCCATATAATATCTACAGGATATATATGTTTCAGATAAGGGTCCGGCTATAGGCACGTAGTATTATGCAGTTATTGTATAACATGCATTTATGTACACCAGCTTACGTTGCCCATACATGGGCATAACCTCCGGTTCCATCATCATAGTTGACTATAGACATAGACAATGTGCATTACCAGGTCCTCCTGTGGCATGCACTTTGACACCAAGCACACCACCTTCTGACAGGAGCGTCACTCTGAAGCACATCACCGGCTTATGACACCTACTTACCTACATCCATCTACCTTACCCGTCACAACGGTGCTAGTTCCTTTAGCTTTCTAGGAATTCAGCCATCTTCTTTCACTGTAGGTACATTAGTGATATCTTTCTCAGCCCGATACCACGTCATACCTGCCCCTAGTCTAGTATAAATATCCCACCTTTTGCTAAAGCAAATTAGAGGAGACCTCGAATCCCGAGGAGCCTTTCATTCCCGGCCTGACGCACTGAGGACAACACTCAGTCTCCCAGCACTCAAAGGCTACAACGCGCAGTGTTTTACTTTCCCTCGCGGGGACTTAGAATTCAAGACCAGAGCAGAGACCGGACTTTTCATTCTCAGGTATGGACTGGACTTCTTCTCTTACTACTACTTTAAACTCTGGACTACTTGAGACTAGAGACTACTTTAAAACTTAGAAAAACTCCAAGCTGCTTCACACGTAGCTAACTCTGACACTTAGCAATATACACTACACACTTCAGGACTATCTAGGACTGATTTAGCTCTTCACGCCCAACTATAGAAAATCATCCTATAGTCTTCAGTGCCTACACCTTCCCTTGCACCTACATCTATACTTTGGTTTGAAGGGTAGGAAAGTATTTGGGTAGGAGAAACACTTCAGAAGTGTTGAGCTTGCAACTCTACTTTTTACTTGCATCTGTCCTTTTAAAGAAACATGGTTTTTATCTACACGAAAGTATATGAACCTTGAACGACGTTAGAGCAAAACTATTCCTTTTTGCTCGATTTAATATGCATTACCTATCTTGCATACTAACGATTGTAACAGCTCATATCGTTTACACAAAATATAAGACTGTTCAATAAAAACTTATTGAAACGCCAGTCTGTTATTTTTTTATACTCCTGAGAATATAAGCATGCAAGACTAGAACTGAGTTCTCTTGTTTTTCCACGATTCTGAGGAATCGGGGTTTTCATGTTGCAAGGTTGCCAGAAACTATTCCCTTCTTGTTGCCAAGAAGTTTCTAGTGTAGCCTCGGAGCTAGTAAGGTAAAAACATGCTACGACAAGGTTAGCATATGCAATAATGGCCGATCGACTCCGTCCTCCGCCAAAGGCTATAGCATATGAGCTGTGTTCCCAGGAAGGTGCACGCCTGCGCGCGCGCTCACATCTGTTCCTACGAGCGCGCAGTGCAGTGTTTGGAGCGCGCACCCACAGTAGATCCCGGGAGAGAATTCGCGCCGCCGCATTTAAAGTGCGAGCGGCGCGAAAAGTGGTAATTTCCTGGCTATGGCCGCTCTTGCCCTCGCTGCGTTTCCTTCTTAATGAAGCGCAGCTGGGGGCTGTTTGTGAAAATATTTGTTAAATGCAGCACCATCATGCGCTGCAATTAATATAAATATTTTCACAATGGCCCACAATCAGCCCGCAGCCTCGCTCCTTTAAGAGAAGAAAAGCAAGTCCAAAAGCACTACGTGTGTTTTACACGTCGTTCTTTTGAACTGGATGCATGTCTTTTCCTAATGGCGCACGGATGCGGCCTGAATGTGGACCATTGTGAAAATATTTATGTTAATTTCAGAGCATGATGGTGCTGCATTTAACAAGAATGCTTTCTTAAATGCCCACAATCAGATCGCAGCCGTGCTTTATTAAGAAAATAAATGCAGCAAGCACAAAAAAAACGTTTAAAGCACACGTCGTGTTTTTGGACTTGCATGGTGAAAAAGAAGAGATAGGTATCAAAAGAAAAGAGAACAAAAAAAACGCATCAACAAACTCAGTAAATGTAAATAAGGACGGGGGCAGGCAGAGGAGCGGATTCATCAAGGGGATAGAAAGGCAGTGATCCTTAATAGCAAGATAACGCAAATACATTTATTTAGAAAGAAATTCAGAGGAGTAATTTATTTAGGCGTTTTCAGAATGTCAAGTGTGTGGTGCAAGGTTCGGAAGGCATGGATTTCTGAACCGTTTCCACCGCACCTGAAAAACACACTTTCCAGAATTAGTGACGGCTGGCTTCAGTGATCCTTGGAAGAGTGTGAGACATACACTATACTGTGTGCTGAGCTTTGGGATTTGATTTTGACTTTCAAATGATGCCGGCTAAGGCACGCAAGGGCTGAGGTGAGGTACAAACTTTCAGGTGCCTGTCAGAAGTTGAAAGTGCATGAGCAGTACAGCTCTTACTTAGGTTTTTAAAAAAAAATCAAACATCATACCTAAAATGCAGACAAGGATAACAGATATTAAGAAAAATCCACGTTTGTTCAATTAGTGCCTGCTTCAGCTTTTATACTATCTGCCAAACAGTTGCTGAACGGGCCCCATCATTAGATCCGGCTCTAATCTGTTGCAGTATTGTGCGCAGGTTGCCGCCATTTCACTACAAGCACCGGCATATGTATCTCAGCTTTTCTTGAACTTTTGGGGCAGAGCTCTACATCTATATTTTACCTGGCCCAAGCTTCACTAGTAATATTAGCTACACAACACCTCTGCTACATATCCTAACATCAATGTGTGCTTTTACAATCGCTAATATACGTTAGTGCTTCTAGACTTGCTGCATGCTTTTTGTTAATAGAGCATGGCTGCGGGCAGACTGTGTGCATTTTTTAAAGTATTCATGTTAATTGCTGCAATTAGCATGTATACTTTAAAAAATGTACACAATCTGCCCGCAGCCACGCTCTATTAACAAAAAGCATACAACAAGTGGGCTGGGTCCTGCCGATGCAGAATTTTTAAAAGCCGCTGCTGAGACAGGTCCCTATCAGGCTCTTCATTTTTGCCCTCACCCGCAGGGTAAAAAAAAAACTCTACTCTGAAGCAGTGCAACTGCTCAAAGCCTTTGGTGTAACTTCAGAGGACTTTTTATAGTTTTTTCACAGTCTGATCATTTCAGAAGTGAGGCATTTTCGATATTATATTCAGCAAAGCCGTAGTTGTTGCTTATTTATCTTATGCAACTAACAACCATTGACAAAGCCAATAGTCCTGGCTTGTTGTTGGTATAATGTTACTTGTTGTATTAGATATCTCGATGCAATGACAGAGGCAGCACAATAACGGTTGGGCGGCACACTATGCTAAGCACAGATTTTTAGCTTACGTGCTTTTAAGCCAGGCCCTTAATTACATCAGGCACGCCCCTTTGAAAGACCCCCCTCCCAGTTTTTGTTCATCCTACTTAAAGCCCTGAGCAGGCCTAAAAGCACCACGTGTGCTTTCAGAATCACTAACATATATTAGTAACTCTGAATGCACACATGGTGGACTTCTGTGTACATTCCCCCCCTGTGTATCCAAGAATCATCTTCAGAGCGGATAAGTGAACTCATGATTATCAGTTTTAAAGGGTGGAGTAACCCTCGCCTTGGTAGAGACAGCTCTGTTCTGCAGAGGCTTGCCCTGATGACCTTGAATAATTCTTAAACAGAATATTGCAAATAGCATTTTCCTTTCATTTATTTTGAATCTGGGTAATGTGTGAGATTGTATTAGACATTTTATGACAAATGTGTTTTTGTTTCATGCAACAGCCATACTTTTATTTTTATTTTAGATCCAAACAGGATCTCATATATGAGAAATGGGAGGATGTCACAGTGATTATTTGCAGTAGTATTAGTGTGTTAGAATATTGGAAAAATACATTACTATCCCTCAATATTAACTATAAACACATTTGGAATTTGAACCAGTGTGTCTGTGTACTGTTTGTGATCTGGCCAAAGGGACACGAGAAAGCTGAAACTGGATCATAAATTCAAAGCTGATCCGCACAAAGGCTCCCAAAATACGTTTGGCCGAGGGCGCTCAAAGTCCTTAAGATGTCCCTGAGCTGCCGCGGTGTTGTTAGTTAGGAAAGAAGAGGTTCACTGGCACTGTGGAATGAGGCCGGTTGCCCTGGTTTCCTAATATATATTAGTGTAGCTTTGTCATGGTTGCAGATGCTCTGCACTATCTCATTTCGAACATGACACAGCCATTGTACCATTTTTTTTTTTTTGCATATTTATATAGCGCGAACTCGACCCGAAGGTATTGGAGCGCTTTACATAGCACCGTATTTACATTACACATTCAGGCACAGGGAGATTGAGTGATTTGCCCAGAATCACAGGATGTGGACGCGACATCGAGGCTCGAACTCTGGTTTCTAGCACCAAAGTCGGCAGCGTAGCCGACGGACCACATCCATTGTACTCCAGTCACCAATACGAAGGCCATCCCCCTGGCTGGACTGGCCTTAGCAGGCATCAGGCGTTTGCCTGGGAGGCTGGAAGGATGGGGGGGGGGGGTCAGTTTTGGAGCAGTGGGGCCAGTTTTGTTACTGGAGGGTGGGAGCCGGTGCGGCAAAATTGCCAGGGCTACTTTGGGTTCCCAGTCAGGCTCTCCCTGCCCCATCAAACAGGCCTCCTCCGTTCCAGTACCCAAGTTAGTTATCTGTGCAATAAAGCAGGAACCCCAAGGCAGAACCACTGTCGCTGCACCTACACATGCGGTCTGGTTCTTGGCGCACATTGCCGTGGCTGGAGCGCACAGAGACCTCACACTGCCGCACACAGAGAAAACAAATTAGAGGGAACATTGCATATGAGATCCTAACGCGCAGAACAAATATAGGAACTACACAACAGTTTCAAAGGGTTCTATGCCAAGAAATTAGTACATATGGAAAAGAACAGCAAATGCCAAAGACCACACTGTTTTATAGAGGTGAGAAGTCATGACCAGAAACCATGAAGTTAGAAACAAGACTTTGCAGTCCAGGTATTAGTCAACCCCAGCTTTCAATAGTGCCAGTGGCCGGCTCCTAAGAAAAACGTTTTGCCCCTACAATTTTTTAATAATAAATTAGGGACCGGGTAAATTTACAAATCAAATTACCAAGTGAAAAAATGATTTTACCTCTCATAGGTGCTTTAACGTGTATTCATTGCAGAGCAGCGCTCTGTCAGGGTCTTGCGTTAATGTGGTTTCAGCTGGTCTCTCTGCGTTCCAATTAAGAAGGAAAAAAAGAAAAAAAAAAAAACAGAACATGAGCGCCAGAAAGAACAAGCATGTGCAATGCAATAGGTCTCGCATTATTAAAGTTTGAGCTAGTGGCATTGCTAAATAATGCAACACCAATAGCTCAAACTTCAATAATTGTTATTGTGCCTGCAGCTATGATGGATTATTGTGATTTACAATGTTTGTGTTTAAGTAGAGAGGACAACCATAGTTTTGGGGTTTGTGAGGGATGCACGGTGACATTTCACAGTAGACCTCAAATCGAACGGTTGTGTGGGCTTTTATTTTTCTTGACACTGCTTACCTAAAATCCCCTAGTTTCCCCTTGGGAATGACTACGCCACAGGGGGTGCCCGAAAGAATGGGTGAAACAGCAGCTGTCTAACCCCTCCCGCCGGGGTAGAGGCCAGGCACCTCGGCTTCCATTCTGTCAGATCCCCGTGCAGTCAGGCACAGCTGCAACGAATGCAAGGAATATTGCATTTAAAAGACTACTAAAGGGCGACTTGCTTGATTGGTCTACAGTGCTGCACGTTTGCCTTGGAGGGATTTTCGAAGTGTACGATATCCATACAGCTAGAATTAGATTTGCTTCTTTGTAATGGGAGGGTTGTTTGTGTGGGAGACTTATTTTATTATGGCGAGGTTTGCTTCAACATAAAACGACTCAGAGATGCATTTTCTTAAGTGCATGTGTGTCTAGTAGGCCACCCCTTTTTTTCTTCTTATTAAAATTCTGGGATTTGCAGTGTAATTTAACCCTGTATAAATCCCAACATCCTTAAAAAAAAAAAACCTAGGAGGGAACGAACTAGTTACGTGGGGCCCTGGGAAACTTGGCAGCTATGGTACTTTGGAGATATGTTGCTTTCAGTGCAGGTTTTTTTTTACAGGAGTTACTTGGACATGATTCACTTGGCTTAAGATGAAGATGTACTCGTAACTGGCACAAAACTCTTCACGCTGAAGAGACAGCGGAGAGCTCTCCTTATAATGGGAGTGTCTTCATAACCGCAGTTATTTCAGCTGAGTTAGGCACGCCAGAGCTGTGTAGAGATGTCCTGATCAGTGCACTGCTGTCATAGTGTGAATTATTTTTACAGTAGGTTAACTTGCGTCCGTAGAGCGCATATTCTACTGCCAGACGGCCTACATAAGAAATTAGGGAAAATGTTAGCGCTTCACATATTCCACTCTGCCCTTATGGTGGTTTATATTTCTATAGACAAGCTTCTATAAGATAAAGGTACCTGAGGAAAACACATCATATTGTCCATTTTACGCCACCCCATCAACCCCTGGCTTATGTGGTACAGAGTATGACAGCTAAAAAAAAAAAAACAACAGTGACTGCATTGCGTGTTATAGGGGGGGGGGGACGGGGAGAGGGGGGGGATGTGGAGGGACCTACGGGATGTATCCAACTCTTCCATCTACTCCCTTGGATGATTACAGGTTGGAATAGAGTACTCTATCCAAGCATGCATTGGGCAATAAGCACGTCCTCAGGCCAAAGTGGGGTAAAAGGCCGCTTTATTGGACAGGTAGGCAAATCAATACATAATCATATACAATTCAGGCCTCACTAATACATATTCCAAACTATCACCCCCTGCCCCTAATAATTTTCCCCAACAACAAACTTCCTCAACATTGTTCGGCCTCATCCTCCTCCCCAAACCCCTATCTACATCTCCTGCCTACCTCTTGCCTCCAACCTCGCTCCCTTGCTTTCCTCTGTCCGAAGCTATTCCTAATGCCCCCAACCCTTCCTGCCTGTCTTGATCTCCTCCAACTCTGCCACCAGGAAAAACCCTAACCCAGGTGTTTTTCCTGTCCCCCCCCTTTGGAAAGGAATTCCATTGTTATCTGGACACTTGTCATCAAATGATTAAAACACCACTAATGTCGCCAAACAGGTGAAACCCATTATTATTTCATGAAGCAGTGCTATATCTATATGCACACAAAAAACACACACTGTCGCCAAACAGGTGAAACCCGTTGTTATTTCATGAAGCAGTGCTATATCTATATGCACACAAAAAACACACACTGTCGCCAAACAGGTGAAAACCGTTATTATTTCATGAAGCAGTGCTATATCTATATGCACACAAAAACCCCACACTGTCGCCAAACAGGTGAAACCCATTGTTATTTCATGAAGCAGTGCTATATCTATATGCACACCAAAACACACACTGTCGCCAAACAGGGGGGGGGGGGGAAAGGGGGTGGGAGGGGAGAATGTAAAGGGGAGAGGGGGGTGAGTGTAATTAATAAAACCATGAAACAACCTGTGTATCTATTGAATCTAACAATGATGCTGTCGCTCCAACAGCGAATTATCGACACCATGTTTGTAATTGCAGAATTTTAGAGATCATCTCTTTTACTTTTAATATATATAATTTCATTACCAATAAAAAATAAATGGACGCCATCATGACTAAAGAATTGGTAGTCCTCTTTTGTGATTTTGTCATGAATGAACCAATATATTCCATTACCCGAACAAATATTGATGTAGATATCTGTTCACTTTCTTTCTTGCTCTTTTCAACTGTCGTAAGTCTCCGTGCCCCTCTCCAAATTCTGCGTGGCATTAATGCTGATGACACGAGCTGTGCTTTGAACCAGGTCTGGAGAAAAGTTCTAAATCTGTCTTCATCTCTATAAGTAACCCAAAACCCGATAGCTGCACTAAATCATTTTCCCCCAGGTGAATCAACATAACTTCGTGTTTAATCTTACAAGAAAGCTGGCTCATCAAGATTAGCTGACCCCACTTCATGCCACTCTTCCCGAACCATGACACGGACACTTCTTCAGACTAAAACCCAAATTCTTCCCGAAATGCCTTTTTCCGGACTGTTTTTCTGCCCTTTTAGTGAACGAATGTCCAATTATCCAAACTTGTCGTTGCTTATGAACTTCATAATCTAATTCTCTAATATAACGTAAGCAAAATTCTGAGGACCAGTGCCCTAGTTATTTGACATCACTGAGAAAAAAGCCCCACCTGACAACTTCTGAAGTCGCACCAATGCCGAACAAGTGTGTACCAAAATTGAGGTTTTTTTTTTTTTTTGCTTCTTTAACGACTTCTTCAAGATTGACAGCGATTGGGAAGCTTTTTGCCGAGAACCAACTAGATGCCTAAAAACAAAATTTTAAGTTGCACTTCCTATTACTAGAAAATCTAACCGAGCTTGCTTGTGGCACAGTGGCCCATCTATGTTTTGTAATAATACTCTTGCACCTTTAACCGCTTGATCTGTTTTAGAACGTTCAAGAAAAATACATAGCGATGATCGGACCAGATCAACGTTCTGTACTTTGAGCTCTCTTATCATATTGTTTTTTTTCTTTGCCCAACCCTGCAGGATTCTCCCACCCATCTGCCCTGCTGATGGCTCATATCCCCAACAATTTGGTACTTTTTGCTGATGAGTTTTCGATGAGCTGATGAGCAGTCAGTTCAACTAATCCCATCTCTCGCTGTGTACCTAAGTCTACCGTAAATCTGATCTGGGCGCCAAACCACGGAATCCCTCCCACCGAAATTAAGATAGGGCATCTGTGATGTTAGTTGCCAGTCCCGCATTATATTTAACCTTGAAAATTATGTTAAACTTTAAACATTCTAGCATAAATGTTGTGACAACTTCAACAACTGCCTATCCTTGGCTTTCTACCCATTTACTAAATCCACTACAGTTTTATTATCAACATTAAACATCACCGTTCTATTTGCCAACTTCAAACCCAAGACAGCCTAAACAACTATCAATCGGAAACAACTCCAGTAATGATATGTTTTTCTTTTCTGCTACCCATCTGGCTGGCCATTGCTCTGGGCACCGTTTTCCTTACCAAAAAGGCCGAAACCATTAGCACCAGAAACATCGGAGAATAACTACATCTGCAAAGCAAAGTCCTCATTCAACGACCAGATTGTGACACTCTTAAAATCTTTCAAGAACCATAACCACACCTCAAAATTGGCCCGCCTGCTGGCAGTTATCCTGATTCTATGATGTGGTAATTTAATACCTGACATGGAAAAAACCCAGACGCCTACAAAAAAGGTTCTGCCTGCCCGTGTGACTCTGCAGGCAAAGTTCAAATGGCCTAGTAAAACATTGAACTTCAGGCCATGTCAATTTGTCCGCTTGTCTTGCATATTCTAAGAAAACTGGTCGGTTCAATTATTTTATTCTCAGGGAGCCTGGCTTCCATTCTACGCGTATCTATTTTAATGCCGAGATGATACACAGCAACTAGGGCCTTCTGTTGTGTCTTCCGCTAGAGAAAAACCCCCAAGTCTTGCGCAAACACTTTAAAATCTCTCAATGCCTTTCCACACTGCTGGGAACCCGCACCTCCCATGAATAAAATTTTACAAAATAGTGCATCATAACACTGTGTCCTGTTCGAAAAGATAAACTGCACTGTAAAAATCTGAACGCTGACTTGATGCCGCATCTCGCTAATTCAGAGTCCTCCCCTATGATTCTTATCGTTTCTAATTGCATATCTACAGAAGCGAATTTGACCATGGAGACTTCCTGTGCTATAAAGTCGTTCGTAGAGGAACCTTGAGGCCATGACAGATGTTGGATCTTCCTGAATTCCCCTTTTGTTTTCTTAGGTACCACGCCTAGTAGAGAAACTATGATTGTCCAAACGCCATGAATCGAAAAGGACCTGCCATCCTCCCTTCTCTCCCTCTGTCAACAACTTCTTTCTTCTGATATGTGGAAAGTCATCAGCAGACCCTAAATTTCTTGCAATCTGTGACATCTAGGCCCCTGTTATCCCAGTTTTAAAAACCCTTCCCTGAAAACCCATTCCAGTAATGTTGCTTCATGTGTGTCAGGATAAACTTTGAACCATCTAAATAAATTGTCAGCCTTAACTGGAGTAGAAAAGTTTTGTTTCCAGATTGAAAGGACAAAAACCCCTTCCCCTGTTTGGGACCCCTCCTCCCCAATTGGATTGCTCTCCAAAACCTTGCATAATGGCGTGGTTACCACCACACCTTGAGCACTCGTGCTTATATTTACAAGAGGATTTTTGATTTATTTTTTGCGCCGAATCCCTTATTGAAAAATCCAGCAGGTGCCAGATACGAAGGTTTGTGGTCAATTCCAACTACCGCCCCCCCCCCAGGGTGGGTCTGCTCTGAAAAGGCCGATTAGGAACCACTAAGCCACTTGCCGTATGCATAGATGGAGGAGGCAGTTAAGGGTACGTCCATTGAAAACCAGAGTTCATTATCTACTTCCCCCCATGGCTTATCTGGGATTAAAAAATAGTCTGGCGCGGAACTCCTCGTCGTAGTGCAACCAGGCATACCCCCAAAATTCTGTGGAAACTTTCTTTATTGTGTCTGAGTATGTAAAATTGGCAACTGACCTATCGGTGCACTTCCGCAGTATATGCTCGCGAAAATAAGGATAGCTGATGTCCATGTATCTATATTGGTTGGCCCCCTTGGTCTTTTCGCCAAATCCCACGCTTGCTCCCATGAACTTCTTTTGCTTGTATTTCCCTATGCAGAAGTTTAAAAACACATCAATAAAATCCCCCTTCCAGATCTTTTCCTTTGTAGCCTTAGTTAAATGAGCACCCAGTAGCATCGACAAACCCATATAAGGTAAGCGCCTCAAATTTCCTGTGTTTAATACCTCACCTTCAGCTTTGTTACTCTTATCCGAGCTTACCGTAACTTACACCGTGTCATCTGACATCTCACCATCTTTAACAACTGGTCAAACCGTATTTTGTAATGTGACTTTATTATGTTCACTGTCCAATCCTACACTCTTATCTGCACGTCACAGTTTGTGAGAAAATTGTGTGTGCGCCTCACCTGGGTTTGTAGATGTATTTTCTTCCATCAAAGGTCTTTTCTTCATCCCCTTATTCGATGTCCTGTACTGATTCTGCTCTGAGCACCTTCGCTTTCTTTGTCCTGTGAAAATGAGTTCTAGAGACATGTTTAGCAAACCCCCCCTCTTTGGTAAAGATTCCTGAAAGGCTTGTAATAGCACGCCTTCTTCAATAATTTCTTCCTCTTCCAAAGATTCATTATCGTCGTCCACTATAAAAACTACCTACCACCCCAATACTCCCTACTCTACTCTACTCTAAAACTACCACCCCTCCTACTGGATGCTCCCCGTCTCCCACACCCCCATTATACACTTTCCAAGTAATAGCCTGTGCGTAGTGAGCCACGTTCCGTGCATCCAACGGCGTGGGAAATTTCGCTTGAAAATTCCCTTCATCTCCGCTTCTTACGTTGCAGGACGCTAGACGCCTGACCGAGCTGTCCCTACTGCCCCTTCTTGCGCTTGGCAGTATCTCGTCCTCGTTGGCTGCAAAAACGCTTGACTCTGCAGCAGCCGAATATCTGTTTTCCTTTAATTTTAATAATTTATTTAATCTATTTTATAATCTAGCTTCATATGAATCTCTTCCGGTATCCACACGCCTTGTCCATCCTGTGCTGATTTTATTGAGCGATTCTTTTGACTGACCTCTGTCCTGCTGTGTATGTCAAGGGGAAGATCTTATCGCTATCTGCAACTGCGTGCTTGAATATGTATCTGCGTCATTCATAAACTGCTTAGACAATGTACTTTTATATCTAAAACCATTGGTTTAGTTTTAGACGTTACGATAAAAAACACACCCCTCATTAGATCTTATGGGAGACAAACATCTAACCGTGGACAGCCCGACTATCAACTACTTATTTTTAAAATGTTGTTTGCCAAATATAAATATATCCTATTTTCTCTCCACACCCTTTCTGTTTTGAAAGGTAGGGCTATGCAGTTGCTCTGAATATCCACTAGATGGAGTATTCAACATTTATTTATTTTTTGGTTGCATGTTTATATAGCGCGAACTCGACCCGAAGGTATTGGAGCGCTTTACATAGCACCGTATTTACATTACACGTTTCAGCACATGGAAATTATCAAAATTTTCGTACCCTACCTTACCGCCGTCATAAACAAGTGCGCAATGGGGATTTCGCGCTCTTGGTGCTCGCGCTACTAGCGCCAGCCAATTGCAATTTGCCTCCTGTCCTGGGCCATACTAAATGCCCGAAGCTGCCCGGGGGTGGACAATCTGCGAATGCCACCCCCGGGAGCCCTCATTTGTAAAGTTGGGGGGGGGGGGGGCACCAAAAATGCAGAGTATCCAGTGGGAGTGGATATGCCTAACTGTACCTAAAAAGCTAGCTCTATTCTGGGGAAGGGCGGTCAGTATGTTCTTGAGGAGACGTTTTCAACACAAGATACGCATGTGTTTCTGGGAGAGGGTCACAGACGCCTCTTTAGACAATTATGACCCTCCGTTTAGAGGGGATGAGTGAATCTCTGCGGCGAAGGGTGCTTTTTGTCTTTACTTCCTCTACAAAGGCTACTAATGGAGAGGACGAGGCTTTCTCACAAACAACCAGCTGTAATCTATCCCACACGAGGGAAGATCTGTGGCAGTGCTGTAAAAAAAAAAAGCCTATTTCTCAAGCCAGCAGGCCTCGGCGAAGCACCGGTCTCGAGTAGCGCTCTTACCCATGACCTGCACCTGGCAGATGGCGCAGGTGTCGCACTCCACGTCCCAGCTCCACATAGCCACTGCATTCCATTTATTCAGTGAGAACATCTTGTCAGTGGTGCCAGCGCTGGAGCTGAAGAACGCGGGATATGGAGGGGGGGGTCGTCTGTCATCCATGCTGCCATGGCGTCGGGAGGGAAGCAGGGGCGGGGGGGGGGAGAACCTTAGGGTGGAAGGCCGCAACTGCAAGTGGTGAGGATGTGGAGGTGGCCCTGAGCCCAGATTTAGAGCTGCGGTGCCAACAGCTGGCCATCACCCCAAAAACAAACCCAGCAAGAGAGGGCCGGTTCCCACCCCCGCGAGGAGTACAAGGACGGCATGAAAGTGGAGTCCCCAACCATGCATTCACTGTTTAAGACACCCCCCCCCCTGCAATCTGTGCTCTTACGAGAATATAGCAGTAGCGCCGAGTCTGACGTCATGCAGCATCTCATTGGATTGTATTTTATCTATCGCTTACTACCCTTCTCTCTCCTGGTATTTACAGAGTTACTGTGCAGCCTCACTGCGCACGACAGTGGAAGTGTAGAGCTATAAGACTATCGACTGCATAGCCTGGTCTTCCTGGATCTGAATGTTTGACCTGCATATCTTGGCAGGTGTCAGCTGGGAGTGTTCAACTCCCTCAACCATCTCGCCAGCGAATGTTATTCTTTAATTCTACACCCAGCACTGGGAGTGGGTGCCTTTCCACTGGCTGAGTGGAAACGAGACTAGGAAATCACCCCATATCAGAGTGGCTTTCTGTAACCAGTGATCCGGGTTGTTCTAAATCTGGGATGACCATTGGCCTCAACGTCACCAGGACTCAAACCCCCGCCCTCCGGAAGTGAATAATGTGATTTCTGTGTTCCTGTCCTTTGGTGATGCGTGGTTTCCTTCAACACTACAATCAAGTCAGCCTAGAGTTAATTGCATTGCACTGTCAGTATGGCCCACATAGATCTGAGCAGTCCACTCCGGAGCTAATAGAGGGGGATGGATAACCCATCCACAGTCGGGTCCGAGCCCAGCACAGCCAGGAGACAGGGACTATTTTAAATCACAGGTATGTCACTCCCAACGTCATGCTTTAAACCAGCCCACACATGCACAGCTCCAGTGACCTGCAAGAGGCAAACACGGCAGGCTAAAAAATAAAAAACTTTAAAAAAAAACAAAACAGTGGTGTGCGCGCACCACAGAGGAGCGGGGCGAGAGAGCCTGTTCTCTGCGGGGCTAATGCGCGTGCTAGACACCAACGGGAATGGGCGGATCAAAGGCAGGACATGCGCCCGCCTTTGCCCAATTGCGTGCTGCCTTTTTATATATAAAAAAAATTACAAAAAAAAACGCGCACAAACGCAAAAGCCAATCACAGCTGACGAAAGCCTGCGAGCGTGGTCAGCTTCCAAAACCCTCTACATGAGGTCTCGCACTGCAACGCTAGGCACGAGACCTAAAAAAAAAAAAATTAAGAAACAAGCATACGTAATGCAATCCGTCTCGCCATTTGGACCTTATATGTGTATTTAGCTATGCAGCACATCACCTCTACTGGTCATTTCCTATCAAGGCATTTTAAAATCGAGGCAGTTTAACAGAAAATGTCCCTAAGCGGAAGCAGACAAGTCCTAGGGCTGATCTCCAGAGCCCACAAAGTACATGCACAAGTAAGTATATACAAGAGGTCTCCAATGCTAGACCCAAAAAGTAAAATTGCACGTTGGAGAAAATGATCTTAAACATTAAATAAGTCAGTGGCTACAGTGTCACCCTGGACATTAGAAAAGCAACGGTAAAGAAAAGATTGAATATGAAAAAAAATTAAAAAAAATCGCCCTAATAGGTCCATGCCTACAGTGTCAAAGTGTCTCAATCGCAGCACGAGCAGCGGATGGACACTAATAAAGACATTAATCCGTATTTGTTCCATGCTTTATGGAAGAGAAACACACGAAGACAGACGTGAAACTGGCATGCGCTGACCAATGAGAAGTGAGGAAATGAGGGTGACAACGAAGTCAACCAACGGTAAGTAATGGGCGGGCTCTAAGCCCCCTCTATGTTAAAGAGAACAAAAGATCTCTCGAGGGACAGGAAACACCTATAAAGGGAACAAGGAAATCAGAAAAAGGGCCAATTACGGAGAGACCTTTTCTCTGGAAATTGGGTAGGTAGTGGTCATTTACCATAGGAGTCCCCAGGCTTCAGATACTATGTTATTCCAACTGAATATCCAAGTCACCACCTGTTTTAACTGAACTCTCAAAGAATAATAGGTTTATGCAGTCAACGTTTACTCCAGCAGGCTGTAGTAGGTTTAATACTAATTTACGGTTTGGCATAGTACCCACACTTGAACTCAATCCCCCCTCCCCTGTCAGAGCTAAACCTCTTAAAAAGGATGTATGACGTTACAACGCATGCTATTACAACGCCTACCATTACAACGCATTTTTTACAACGCAAACACTACTACAACGCACTACTTTACAACGAATACTTTTACAACGCAATACCTATTAAAATACTTAAAAGTGCAGTTACAACGAAAACCATTACAACGCATACCATTACAACGCATAAATTTTTTTTTTTTAATAAAAAGTACAATAAAATCTGGCACGGGATGCAGGGAAAATAGGGGTTTTAGGGTGGGGAAGTGTATTAAAATGTGGAGAACAACTGTACGTAAATTTACTGAAATGCATGACAAAATCAATGCGCAAGTATTAAAATTAATACTCGAGTATTAAAATTAATACTCGGGTATTAAAATTAATACTCCCATTACCCCCAAAAATCCGTTTCCACACATTTCACAGTTTAAAACACATAACGAAAAATTAAACAACAGTTCATACACATTTTTATCATGAATATATCGCAAAATAAGCAAACAGAGTAAAACAGAAGACACAAACATAGGCGCCATTTTTTTATCCATCTCACTGGTAAATCTTGTCCTACAACACTTTCTATGAAAACAATAGTAAAAGACATGTTCCAAAATGGATGCCAAAACGGAGCAAATGAATAAAAACAATACATTTTTAAATGCTTTTTAAATTATCATTTTCCACAGAATATTAAAGTATACTAAAAACCACAACGAACGCAGTTTTTAAAAAAATTAATAGTGACACTGACTAAAACTTATAAATACCAGGAAGACACCATTTTGCAATCAGTTGATTATCAACTACCAGAGAGACCAGACGTTAAATCCTGACCCTCTGAGACCTCCACTGCGACCTCCAACGTCAGAGCACTGAAATCGTTTGGAAAAGCATTGATAGTTTGCAACTACTAGTAAGTCACTAATATATTTAAACACCTTGCTTTAGCGTAATTCATGTTTTCTTTCCATACAAACAATGTTTTAATAAATTTTATATTAACTTATAAAATCAACTATTTCTAATTTTTTAATCACTAAAAATATATCACAACTTAAATCATCTACTTTCTTTTCCAAAAACAGAAACTTGATATTTTTCCAAATTCAAGAACTCTTCTACCTAATTGTCCATCACCTCAACCTAATCGACTCACCTTTTATATTGAGAAGGTAAATGTTGTTAAATTGCAATTGTTTTTTTATTAAAATAAATTTTATCCATTAGCAAAAATGTTGTATGGTAAAGGAGATTATATTAATTATTCACACATTCACACTGCATCGTAAACGAAATTATGATGTAGGGGTATCCCTTATTACTCTTATTTAATAATGCCTTGAAAGTGTATTATGTTTAGCATTACCAATTGTTATTCATACTCATTTGTTATGCAGCACCATCAAAAGTATGTTATATGATATAGAGTAAAATAAAGTATAAGAATTACAACCCATTTTTTTTTTTTTTTTTTAAGCAACGTAGCCCAAGTAATTTTTTTTTTTTTAATTTATATTTCCACAGTAATACCGTTGCATCTTTTTGCATTAAATCCATAAAAAAATAACTTAATCCAGCAGCCAGCAGTACCAAGAACCAAGAAAACAATCCGCCACAGAAAAAAGGTATTTTAAATTTTCAATGTAATAAATTCCACAATGGAATAGTCATTCCTTTTGTTATTGTTACTCCAGGAAGGTGCAGCAGTAGGGAAAGTGTTGGATAGTGTAGGGGTACAATTTACTATTCTAACTCCAGTAAGGTGCTGCAGTAGGCAAAGTGTTGGATGGTGTAGGGGTCCAATTTAGTAGTCAAACTCCATGCAGGTGCAGCATTAGGGAAAGTGTTATGTACTACTAATTATATTCAATGTCTTAATTTTCAAAAGTTAATCAAACTTTGCATTTATCAACAACGTTCAGTTATTTCATTTTCAGTCTCTGTATTTTTCCAGACAATTATTTGTTACTTTGTTCAACGATTCTGTCCATCACATAAGTGACAACTCCAGCCAGCAGGCCAATTCCACTTTAGAAGCCTCCACAAGGAAACCAATTTCCAAAAAACAAGGTATTTTTAAGCAGCATTGTTTTTAAACCATCAATAAGTTAAACAAACCATTTTCTTCTTTTTGTTAATATAACACCAAAAGATATAAAATTAGAGTTGCAGTTAGACGAAGTTTTTTTTCTTACTACAGGAAGCTGCAGCTATATGGAAAGTGTTGGATGGTCTAGGGGTGCAATTTACTATTCTAACTCCAGGAAGGTGCTGCAGTAGGGAAAGTGTTGGATGGTGTAGGGGTACAATTTACTATTCTTACTCCAGGAAGGTGCAGCAGTAGGGAAAGTGTTGGATGGTGTAGGGGTGCAATTTACTATTCTAACTCCAGGAAGGTGCTGCAGTAGGGAAAGTATTGGATGGTGTAGGGGTGCAATTTACTATTCTAACTCCAGGAAGGTGCTGCAGTAGGGAAAGTGTTAAGTACTAGTAGTTATATTCAATGTCATAATTTTCATAAGTCAATCAAAATTTGCATCTGTCAACAACGTTCAGTTATTTCATTTTCTGTCTTTTTATTTTTCCAGACAATTATTTGTTACTCTGTACAACGATTCTGTCCATCACATAAGTGACAACTCCAGCCACCAGGCCAAATCCACTTTAGAAGCCTCCACAAGGAAACCAATTTCCAAAAAACAAGGTATTTTTAACCAGCATTGTATTTAAACCATCAATATGTTACACAAACCATTTTCTTCTTTTTGTTAATATAACACCAAAAGATATAAAATAAGAGTTGCAGCAGGAAGAAGTTTTTTTTCTTACTCCAGGAAGCTGCAGCAATATGGAAAGTGTTGGATAGTGTAGGGGTGCAATTTACTATTCTAACTCCAGGAAAGTGCTGCAGTAGGGAAATTGTTGGATAGTGTAGGGGTGCAATTTACTATTCCAACTCCAGGAAGGTGCAGCAGTAGGGAAAGTGTTGGATGGTGTAGGGGTGCAATTTACTATTCTAACTCCAGGAAGGTGCTGCAGTAGGGAAAGTGTTGGATGGATTAGGGGTGCAATTTACTATTCCAACTCCAGGAAGGTGCTGCAGTAGGGAAAGTGTTGGATGGATTAGGGGTGCAATTTACTATTCCAACTCCAGGAAGGTGCTGCAGTTGGGAAAGTGTTGGATGGTGTAGGGGTGCAATTTACTATTCCAACTCCAGGAAGGTGCTGCAGTAGGGAAAGTGTTGGATGGTCTAGGGGTGCAATTTAATATTCCAACTCCAGGAAGGTGCTGCAGTAGGGAAAGTGTTGGATGGTCTAGGGGTGCAATTTACTATTCTAACTCCAGGAAGGTGCTGCAGTAGGGAAAGTGTTGGATGGTGTAGGGGTACAATTTACTATTCTAACTCCAGGAAGGTGCAGCAGTAGGGAAAGTGTTGGATGGTGTAGGGGTGCAATTTACTATTCTAACTCCAGGAAGGTGCTGCAGTAGGGAAAGTGTTGGATGGTCTAGGGGTGCAATTTATTATTCCAACTCCAGGAAGGTGCTGCAGTAGGGAAAGTGTTGGATGGTGTAGGGGTGCAATTTACTATTCTTACTCCAGGAAGGTGCAGCAGTAGGGAAAGTATTGGATGGTGTAGGGGTGCCATTTACTATTCCAACTCCAGGAAGGTGCTGCAGTAGAGAAAGTGTTGGATGGTGTAGGGGTGCAATTTACTATTCCAACTTCAGGAAGGTGCTGCAGTAGGGAAAGTGTTGGATGGTCTAGGGGTGCAATTTACTATTCCAACTCCAGGAAGGTGCTGCAGTAGGGAAAGTATTGGATGGTGTAGGGGTGCAATTTACTATTCTTACTCCAGGAAGGTGCAGAAGTAGGGAAAGTATTGGATGGTGTAGGGGTGCAATTTACTATTCTTACTCCAGGAAGGTGCTGCAGTAGGGAAAGTTTTGGATGGTGTAGGGGTGCAATTTACTATTCCAACTCCAGGAAGGTGCTGCAGTAGGGAAAGTGTTGGACGGTGTAGGGGTGCAATTTACTATTCCAACTTCAGGAAGGTGCTGCAGTAGGGAAAGTGTTGGATGGTCTAGGGGTGCAATTTACTATTCCAACTCCAGGAAGGTGCAGAAGTAGGGAAAGTATTGGATGGTGTAGGGGTGCAATTTACTATTCTAACTCCAGGAAGGTGCTGCAGTAGGGAAAGTTTTGGATGGTGTAGGGGTGCAATTTACTATTCCAACTCCAGGAAGGTGCAGCAGTAGGGAAAGTGTTTGAAGGTGTAAGTGAACATTAGAGGTATAGCACTTACTTTTTCATCCTAATTTGTTTTTCTTCTTTTTTCTTTTCAGATAATGTCTAGTCTTGAGACTGCGAAGTACATTAAGTCCAGAAAGGGAAAAAATGTATTAAACCATGGAGGATACATATATAGTAAGGAAAGAGTAAGTTTTCCAAGAAATCATTGGAGGTGTGTGCAATACTACACTACCCATTGCAGTGGCAGAGCGGTTACTCTTGATAATTTAGTTGTTAAAACAACTGAGCATAACCACTCTGCCTCTGCAATGGAGGTAGAAATTAGAGAAACTGTAAACGAAATGAAAGCTATTGCAAGCACCTCCAATGATTCCACAGGATCTATTTTAAGAGAGGTTGCACAGCATGTCCCCAGTCATGTTGCTAGTAACATGCCTATAATTCCTAATCTGAGAAGAATTATTCAAAGACAAAAGCAGGCAAGTAACATTCAATTAACTACACCACATTCTTTCTCAGACATTAGAATTCCACATGACCTTGCTATTTCTTTTTCTGATGAACCTTTCCTTCTGCATGACAACGAAAACCCTCAGAAACGAATTCTAATTTTTAGTACCCCACGTAACCTTGCAAAGTTAGAAAATAGTGAAATTTGGATGATGGATGGGACGTTTAAAAGTACACCCCATCCTTTCACTCAAATTTACACTATACATGCCAAAATTAACAATAGTGTAATCCCCTTAGTATATAGTTTGCTACCGGATAAGACTTCTGCAACATACACTGAACTTTTATCAGTTATTAAAAGTAAAACATCTTCAAGTCCTAGGAAAATAATTATTGATTTTGAATTGAGCATGATCAATGTGATCAATAAAACGTACACGGATACCCAAATTCAGGGATGTTTTTTCCATTTTTCCCAGGCATTTTGGCGTAAATTACAGAAAACATCCCTAGTTGCAGAATATTCTTGTGATAGCAAACTACAATTTGAACTAAAAAAATTAACAGCACTTTGTTTTGTTGCTCCCGATAGTGTGGACGAGTACTACACTGCAATTATAGAATCTGCTTATTATACTAGTAACGAAGAGAAATTGGCACCCATTCTAAATTATTTTGAAGACACATGGATTGGGCACCTAAGCAGATCGGGTCGCAGGAGGAAGCCACGATTCCATGTGGAGTGGTGGAACTGCTACACGAGTTGTTTAGAGGGAGAAGCAAAAACAAACAATGCCATTGAGGGATGGCATAACTCCTTCAACCACACAATTGGCAAACCTCATCCAAACTTCTACTCTTTCTTGGAAACTTTGAAGAAGGAGCAAAGTTTTCAAGAAATGAGAATAGCCCAAACACTTGCAGATAGACTAAACCCACGAGTAACTGTCAAAACTAAGGAGATGTCTGAGAGACTATTGGCTATTGTACAACAATTTTCGTTGTGTGTGGCTATAGACTACCCGGAAAATCTTTCTAACATTCTTTCTTTCTAAAATTTGTTTTGTACTTACTTTCTTGCTTTGCTTCAAATTAAAATATTTTTCAATTACAATTGGCATACAATGTTTTTCCAATTTTTTTTCCAAAATTACAAGTCGGGTCATTTATTTATTTTTTCTTCAAATCTTCATTTAAAGCAAAACTACCAATGTGAAAAAATCTACTATTCCATAGTATTGGACTAAACTTTCAACAACCAAACGCCAGTTGATTAATTTAAGAAAACTTCTTTATTAATTACCGACCTAAAAATTCACCAAAATTCAAAATACTCCTCTTTGTAAAAGTTAAGCCACTATCCAAAATGCACATTGCTGCATAAACACCAATTTGTAAACATTCCTTTTTTTTCAAAATTTAACGCAAACGCAATTAATTTTCACATTGAAATGAAGATCTAAATCATTTTTTTTTGTTCCGAAGTTAAGAAATAAACTTTGTGAGCAGTAACTTTAAATATTTTTACAGTTACATACATTTTTTTAATGAACCAATTTCTTTGCGCGACCCGACATAGGCATACATTAATAACATAAATGTGGACATGACTTAAAACAGTTACAACATCAATTAGTTTTTCCGCAACCTCTTCTTACTCCTTTCTTACTATATATGTATCACTTTTAAAGGTTTAATCTATAGTTTAAAGTGAAAACTGGTTCCTACCTGGGCGCAGATCAGCTTCCTGCTGCTTCCTCCAGCGATGGTCTTCAAAATGGCGAATTACGTCGACGCTCACGTCATGACGTCATCGTGCGCATTGATGTTTATCGCGGACTACTTTATGTATATAATGTATTAATAAATGTTTATAAATATAAATAAATTATTTCTAAGTTTTCTAAATATTTTGCATTATTTTCAAAAATCAATAAAAATTAATTTATATTTTTAAAGTTTGTTGCAATAAAAAATAAATCTTTAAAAATTATTTGTTCACTGTTATTATTTTTTAAAAATGTAATTTTATCATGAAAAAAGTTTATTTCTAAATGTAAATTTACTAAATATGTTCCTTACCTCGACTCTATATTCTTTTTCCATGCAAACTTGCGCTTTCTTCTCTTTCTGCTCCTTCTTTTCATGTTCCGCGGGTTGTATATTCTGAAGCTGCCAACATAAATGAAGGACAAATATGCTCATAGACTTCAATGCAAAAGCGTGGGATTTTTTTTAAAAGTAAGTTTTATTTTCTTTGCACTATTTTTTTTTGGTGTATTTTTTTTTTCAAAAAACTTTTTTAATTACTCTATTAATGTAATAAATATATTTTAGTTTTTATCTTAAGTTTTTTTTTTAAATTTCTCTTTTTTTAAATTATATATTATTATTATATATATTATAATACTCCAAAAGTTCTCTAACTTTATTATTATTTTTTTTTTCATTCTTTACACTTAAAAAAATAAGATTAAAAATTATTCTAGTATTAATCATTTTAAGAAATAATTCTTATATAAATTTTTAAATTACATTACACTTTACATAAGAAGTTTAAAAAGTACTCAAGTATTAATCTTTCTTAATACTAATTTATAAATTAATTTTTTTTTAAAGTATCTACTATTATATGCTCTATAATTATTAAATTATAATAATTTAAATTTTTATATTTTTAACATATAGAAATTAAATTAAAAATACTCAAGTATTAATTTCTCATAATACAAATCATTTTTTTTAAAATTAATATTTATTTAATTTAAAGAAAAAAATACTCTTTCATATCTTAAAAATACTCAAGTATTAATTTCTCACAATACACTTCATTTTTTAATAATTTAATTTATTTTTAAATTAAATCAAAAAATACTCTTTGATATCTTAAAAATACTCAAGTATTAATTTCTCATAATACAATTAATTTATTTTTAAATTAATTTTTATTTTAAATAAAATAAAAAAATACTGTTTGATTTCTTAAAAATACTCAAGTATTAATATTTTGTCAAACTGTTCACATTTTTTAAATATTCTTAATTAATAAATAATTTATACACATTAATTACTCTTTCATATGATCAAATATAGTATTTTTTTAAATTAATACCATATTAATTAATTTTTTAAAGAAACAAAATTTTCTTTTTTTTAAAAAATGCGTTGTAATAGTATATGCGTTGTAAAAGTACTTACCATATAACAGCATGCGTTGTAAATGCATGCGTTGTAAAAGCTTTTGCATAGTATACGTTGTAATGTTATATGCGTTGTAAAAGTACTTACCATATAACAGCATGCGTTGTAAATGCATGCGTTGTAAAAGCTTTTGCGTTGTAAAAAATGCGTTGTAATAGCATAGCGTTGTAAAAGTTGCGTTGTAAAGGTTGTTTCCCCTTAAAAACAATGGTTATTTATTTTACAGGCAGGTAAAGTGGATCAGTTAAAATACTGAACAGCACAAAACAGAGCATTCTAGTATATTCTGGGCCAGATAACTAACCCCAGGTTTAAGGCACATAATTGATAAGGCACAATAAAAGAACAAGGGAGTCCGTCAAACAATGGCACCCTCAAAGGTTCCATAGAATGTGAAGAAGATGCGAAACAGGACACAACAGAGGTGCCGATCACGATCCGGTAAAAAATATCCCCGTGCGACTCGTATCCGGTCTTTTTACCGTACGAATCGTACAAGTGCCGTACGAACTGGCAATCACGATTCGCATGGTAAAAAGTCCATACGAACCGCATTGGGAATCATTCCCCACACGTCCTTGGGTCGGAAAATGTGTCCGACACGTCCTCGTACGATTCACCGTACAAACGTGAAAGGTGAAGTCCGACCGAGGAATCATGATCCATCCCGGGCGTCCGAATGTACAACCGTATGGTGAAAAGACCGTCTGCACCGAACTCCCATAACAACCATGGAGACGTCCAAACAGGTGCCCGGTACGTGCCGTACCCCCCCCAGCCCCCGTAGGTACGCGCCGACCCCCCCCCAGCCCCCGTAGGTACGCGCCGACCCACCCCCCAGCCCCCGTAGGTACGCGCCGACCCCCCCCCGCCCCCGTAGGTACGCGCCGACCCCCCCTGTGTGTACACCCGTGTACGTGTCGAACCCCCCGTGTACGTTCGAGTCGAACCCCCCCGTGTACGTTCGAGTCGAACCCCCCCGTGTACGTTCGAGTCGAACCCCCCCGTGTACGTTCGAGTCGAACCCCCCCATGTACATTCGAGTCGAACCCCCCGTGTACGTTCGAGTCGAACCCCCCCGTGTACGTTCGAGTCGTACCCCCACCCGTGTATGTGCGGTGCGTACCCCCGTGTACGTTCGAGTCGAACCCCCCGTGTACGTTCGAGTCGAACCCCCCGTGTACGTTCGAGTCGAACCCCCCGTGTACGTTCGAGTCGTACCCCCACCCGTGTATGTACGGTGCGTACCCCCCGTGTACGTTCGAGTCGAACCCCCCGTGTACGTTCGAGTCGAACCCCCCGTGTATGTTCGAGTCGAACCCCCCCGTGTACGTTCGAGTCGAACCCCCCGTGTACGTTCGACTGGGGGTACGCACCGTACATACACGGGTGGGGGTACGACTCGAACGTACACGTGGGGGTTCGACTCGAACGTACACAGGGGGTTCGACTCGAACGTACACGGGGGGGTTCGACTCGAACGTACACGGGGGGGTTCGACTCGAATGTACACGGGGGGGTACGCACCGTACATACACGGGTGGGGGTACGACTCGAACGTACACGGGGGGGTTCGACTCGAACGTACACGGGGGGTTCGACTCGAACGTAGACGGGGGTTCGACTCGAACGTACAGGGGGGGTTCGACACGTACACGGGTGTACACACAGGGGGGGTCGGCGCGTACCTACGGGGGCTGGGGGGGGTCGGCGCGTACCTACGGGGGCTGGGGGGGGGTCGGTGCGTACCTACGGGGGCTGGGGGGGTACGGTGCGTACCTACGGGGGCTGGGGGGGGGGTCGGCGCGTACCTACGGGGGCTGGGGGGGTACGGTGCGTACCGGGCCACCTACTCTGGTCGATTCGCGCCGTACTTCGCTTTTGCGGCACTTTTTGGGTGCTGTGAAAATATTGCCGTCCGGACTGCTGTCGGTTAGAATCGTAATTCCTGGGTCGTGAAACGCTGCCTGAAAGCGTCCCGACGTCACGTCGCAGCATTCCCGGATCACATTCGTATGTATATTTTCGTCGGTCGGTGTTTTTTACGATTCGTACGGAAATGGTGTTTCCGTGCGAATCGTAATTCCATGTTTGTAAAGTTTTACGACCGGGTACGAGTCGGACGGGGAATTCGCTCCGACCGACGGTTCGTACACGGTTTTTACCAGATCGTAATCGGCACCAGAATGTTACACATGTACTAAATGTTTTATGATCTATTTGCCCACGATCCTAGTTTCTCAACAGTCCTGTGATCAATGGAGATGTAGTGAGTTTGCACCAATGCAGTCGAGCTGAAAATCTGCCAAAAACGTTTTAAACACACAACCCACAAATGTAGATATGGTAAGGTGGTAAGTTATCTCTAGGTGGATCAGGGAACAAAGTTGAACATACAGCTGAATCAGTTTAGCCGGATCTTTGTTCTTTCTATGGCACAATTCAGCCGGAGTGAGCCTATAAGGAAAAAATAAATCCTTGCTTCAAGGCAAATGGCCCCAGTTACAAGTTTGTCATAATTATACTGTTATTTATTCCAGGCAATAAATAATACCATGGGGCTTGTGATTTATCAGAGGCAATAAATAGGGATTATGGTTTGGGAAATGGGGCATAACAAAGAGTATTCTAGTGCTTGGTTTGACCTAGCACAATTTACTGCATGAAAAAAAAAAACTTTAATCCTCAATTCCAACACTGTTGCAAACAGTGGTTTTGTTGGAACATTACAAGGCACGCATAACTTGGCCCTAGAGGGTTTGAACTAAACATTCAGAAAAGAAAAATGGCAGTGAAACACCACCTTGAGATGCAATACTTCAAGAAGACACCAACTTCTCAGCACATGCAACCACATGGTACAAACACCACATCCTCTCCTACAACTAGGATGAAAAGTGGGCGATTAAAGGCCCTTAAATTTGGTCCTGCACAGGGCTCGGAGCAAAGGCTGGTCCGGAGTGTATATTTGTTCATGTGAAAAACTGCTGAGGGATTGCAAATTTACTTTGCTTTTTTCCCCCCACCCTAGACAACGTTTTACTCATGTACTTGGCAGCAGTAAATTTACTATATTTTCCACTGTAGGAAGAGACTGGAGAGGAGCTAGCTAATACCCTCAAACAAGTTGGTTTGTGGGTGGCTCATAGGGCATGTCAAACCTGGAACTACCCCTTTTTGCTACTTCACGCCCTTGTGGCTGTATTTTATTTGTGAAAAGGTGGCAAAACCGTGCTAGCAATCAAAGCCAGATATAATATAAACCATAACATAATCTGAGAGACTATCACCAAAGTACTGCCATAATAAGAATAATGCCATAACTAGGCATATCACTGCATGTCACCAAAACAAATAAATGGATTATTTTTATATGACAAGTAGACTTCTGCAGCACCCCTCCCTATGACAAGTAGATATTTTATAAAATTCCACGGAATTGATAATACAGGTGTGACTCTAGCAAGAGTATCTCAGGCTTCAATCACTCCGAAGTCAGTAACCTGAATACCTATAACTTGCGAAATATTAACATGTTATTTTACGGAGCTTACTAAATTGCAAACATGCAGAAGCGCAATAAAAAACAAGTTATCATTAGAATCACAAACAGCGAAGGTAATTGGATAAACAAACATGTATGAGTGCTTTCATAAACTGGCTTATCTCCAGAATTCGGCCTCGCGTTCAGATTTGGATACCAGGCTTCGCTTTTAAAATCGAATCAAAGGGATCAGCCTAGAATTGTGCTGAGCGCGAGACGAATAACGAAGACTTCCTCTGGTATTGTATGGGAAAACAGATCAGCGTTTTCTGGTGTATATGGAACTCCTAAGGCGTACTACACCAGAGGAATAAAAAAAAAAAAAATAAGTGCACCTAATTTTAAGAATGAGGGCTCCTGGGGGTGCCACTCGCAGAGTGTGCACCCCCGGGTAGCTTCGGGCATATGGTATGGCCCTGCGGACGGTTAGGCAATCTCGATTGGTCCGTTTTTCCCGGCGCGAGCCGCGCGTCGCGAACGTTCTACGTGGTGCGCCTAGCTGGTATCGTGAGGAAGGACGGCAAATTTTGTGGTCTCGCTGGGTCGTGTGAGGCGCTTGTGAGTTAACTAACTTTAAGCGTTTGACAATGGAGTCCGCTGCTTCCGTTAAGGAGGCACTGCGGGTATTATATGAGGCGGGCAGGGAGGATTTACTAATTCCCGGTGTGCTCAGTGAGCCGTGGGTCGGGCTAGAGCAGCGGGGGCGGCAGGCTTCAAAAGGCGTTTCCGCCGCTGTCGCCGCATGCATTTCGAGTGATGGTTCTCCCGAGCTGGTGGGCAGCGCTATGAGCGCGTTGAAGGAGAACTCACCCCTGCTTTTTCAGCCGCCTCCCAGGTCATCGTCTGCTCCTGCCACCGCCGTGGGATTGAGGAAGGGGAGGGGCCGCGCGCGCACACGCGCTCTGTCTTCACAGGCTACTGTGGGAAGAAGTATTGTAAAAAGACGAGCCGGAGTAAGAGCGAAGGGCTCGCTGGTCGCAGAGAGTGTTACAAGGGCTCCACCAAGTGGCCAAAATGAGAATAGGCCCGTTTTAAGGGAGTCCATTAATAAACAAATAAAGGCATTGATATAGTTGCAAAAAATACCAGGCAGCAAGATAAAATGTCAGAATTGAGCTTGCAGGACAGGGATTTATTGCCAGTTATTGCCAGTAATCAAGGTGACACCATCCCGGGAGGGCGCAAGTCTCCTATAGAGCAAGTTTTTTGTCCTCCAGATTTTCACGGAGTGAGCGATACCACACGATTTGCGAACGCTCCACAGTCTGAACAACTGGGGCAATGGGTATGGATTCCTCAAGAAATAAAGGATAAAGATAGGTTGTTGAAACTCAGTCACAGGGGATCCTCACTAACTGCGAGTTCAAGCGGCTCGCAGTCCAACGTGGGCAAATCTCGGCCAGGTGCAAGAAAGGGCAGTAGAAACGCTACTATCAGGCTTCCAACGTCCTGCAACGTCAGAAATATGGAGGAGGGAGATTTTTCAACGAAATTTCCCACGCCGCTGGATGACACAAGAGCTGCATATTTTAAAAAAGCTGTAAATTGGAGGGAGTTTGATGGGGGTATAGGCGATGGGGCGCAGCCGAGTTGCAGTGGTAGGGGCGGAAATATAAGTGGAAAAGGGGTGGTAGTTTCTGAACAAATTATGGATGACAACGATTCTTTGGAGGAAGGGGAAATATTGGAAGGGGAAAATTTACGGGAAGGTCATAAATATGTCTGGAAAAAAACAGGGGGGGGTTGTACTAAAGATTTGTCCAGATTTTATTTTTCGCAGAATACACTAAATGAGGGCACCCTTGGGTGCCGATCACGATCCGGTAAAAAATATCCCCGTGCGACTCGTATCCGGTCTTTTTACCGTACAAATCGTACAAGTGCCGTACGAACTGGCAATCACGATTCGCATGGTAAAAAGTCCATACGAACCGCATTGGGAATATTCCCCACACGTCCTCGGGTCGGAAAATGTGTCCGACACGTCCTCGTACGATTCACCGTACAAACGTGAAAGGTGAAGTCCGACCGGGGAATCACGATCCATCCCGGGCGTCCGAATGTACAACCGTATGGTGAAAAGACCGTCCGCACCGAACTCCCATAACAACCATGGAGTCGTCCAAACAGGTGCCCGGTACGTGCCGTACCCCCCCAGCCCCCGTAGGTACGCGCCGACCCCCCCCCCCCAGCCCCCGTAGGTACGCGCCGACCCCCCCCCAGCCCCCGTAGGTACGCGCCTACCCCCCCAGCCCCCGTAGGTACGCGCCGACCCCCCCCCAGCCCCCGTAGGTACGCGCTGACCCCCCCCAGCCCCCATAGGTACGCGCTGACCCCCCCCAGCCCCCGTAGGTACGCGCCGACCCCCCCCCAGCCCCCGTAGGTACGCGCCGACCCCCCCCAGCCCCCGTAGGTACGCGCCGACCCCCCCTGTGTGTACACCCGTGTACGTGTCGAACCCCCCCGTGTACGTTCGAGTCGTACCCCCCCCGTGTACGTTCGAGTCGTACCCCCCCGTGTACGTTCGAGTCGTACCCCCCCGTGTACGTTCGAGTCGTACCCCCCCCGTGTACGTTGGAGTCGAACCCCCCCGTGTACGTTCGAGTCGTACCCCCCCGTGTACGTTCGAGTCGAACCCCCCCGTGTACGTTCGAGTCGTACCCCCCCCCCGTGTACGGAGAACACGCAAATTGGGGAAATAGTTTTCAAAACAGGGGCAGAGGCTTCACGTTTCAGTCTGGAAACAAGGGCTTCTACGCCAATCAAAGTGGACATCCTATGTAAATGGTTACGTTTTTACCCCAATTCTCAAGAGGGGGCTCTGTTAACATGGGGCTTTAAGGAGGGCTTCAAATTAGGTTATCAGTGCCCACGCTGTCGCCGATTTACTCTGAATTTAAAATCTGTCAATGCTTTCCCACAGGTAGTAAGGGAGAAACTGATGATTGAAGTCCGGGAAGGAAGGATGGCAGGGCCTTTCGACTCATGGCCCTTGGATAATCTCATTGTGTCACCTCTGGGCGTGGTTCCAAAAAAGGCCGCTGGAGAGTTCAGAATGATTCAGCATCTTTCGTGGCCTTTAGGTGGCTCTATTAATGATTTTATATCCAGGGATGATGCTATGGTGCAATTTTCAACAATGGATGCAGCTTTCAGGATGATCAGGAAGTCAGGGGAGTATTCTGAGTTAGCAAAATGCAACATCAAATCGGCTTTTAGATTACTGCCAGTACATCCCTCTGATTTTTCCTGGCTGGGAATCTTTTTTGAAGGAAGGTTCTTTGTTGATAAATCCCTTCCTATGGGTTGTGCCATATCATGCAGATTATTTGAAGCTTTTAGCTCTTTTCTTCAGTGGTGTTTTTCATTTACCACAGGACATACCGGGGTAACACATTACCTAGACGATTTTTTGTTCATAGGCTCAGCCAATTCTCAGCAGTGCAAAAAAGCTATACAGGATTTTGAAGGGCTGGCTCAAGATTTGGGGGTACCTCTAGCGGAGGATAAGACAGAAGGTCCCGCTTGTTGCCTTACGTACTTAGGCATTGAAATTGATACTTCTAAAATGCAGGCCAGATTACCACAGAAAAAGATTCATGAAATAACTAAACTTTTGGAGCACGCTCGCTCGGCAGTGAAGCTAACATTGTTGGAAGCCCAATGCTTATTAGGCCATCTAAATTTTGCATGCAAGGTCATTCGTGCAGGTAGATCTTTTTGCAGGCGTTTGGGTTTCTCCATGTCAGGTCTAAAGCTTCCTCACCACAGAGTTAGAATAATGGCTCAGATGCGAGCAGATTCCGAGGTTTGGTCGACTTTCTTGTCAGAATTCAATGGCATAACACTCTGGTCTCTAGATGAAGATTTTACCTGGGAAATGCAACTCTTTTCCGATGCTTCTGGGGCCAATGGTTTTGGCCTTTTCTGGGAAGGGAAGTGGTGTGCGGAACGATGGCCGGCCAGTTGGGCCGCAGAAAAGAAAAGCATAGCTTTCCTGGAATTCTTTCCTTTAATAGTGGCTCTAGCTGTTTGGGGAACGAAGTTGGCCAACAGGACAGTCTTATTCAACGTAGACAACAAAACAGTGGTTGATTTGATCAACGGTCAAAAGCCTAAAGATTAGCAGTTGTTGAAATTGTTACAGATTTTCATGTTAGGCTGTCTTAAACTTAACATTATTTTCAAGGTAAGGCACATTTCTGGTATTTCAAATAACATCGCGGATGCCTTATCTCGATTTCAGTGGGAGAGATTCCGTGGCTTGGCGCCAGGAGCAGACATGCGGAAGACTCCGATACCCAGCGAGATATGGAATCTGGTGATGTGAATATGTACCATCTCATCGAGCTCTCTTTAGCAAAGAGTACAAAGCTGGCTTACAGGAGAGCTTGGCTGGAGTTTCTAGACTCAGGTGCTGCATTTAGAAGTTTCAATGGGGTGGGTTTAGAACAACGACAAAGGGATGTGGCGCAGTTCATTATGCTTAACATCAATAAAGGCATTTCTTCCACCACTATAGCCGGTAAGTTAGCCGGTATATCATTCTATGGAAAAAATTTCTGGGGCTACGAACCGTCCGCAGGCGAGATGGGAAGAAGAATTCTTCAGGGATGGGCTAAGACAAAAAAGAGAGGCTCATACAAGAGAGATCCTATATCCCTACAATTGTTACATAGAATAGTCACCGTACTGCAAGAAGTTTGTTTTTCTGTATTTGATTTTCGATTATTTAAATTGTGCATGGTTTGGCTCTTCTTCGGGGCTTTTAGAGTCTCTGAGTTGTTGGGAAACGTAGCGAACAGTGACATACCAAAAGAAAACATATCCTTGATACATTCTAGCATAGAGATTTTTCTTCAGCACTCCAAAACAGATCAAATAGGTAAAGGTGCTAAAATAATATTACAGGCTGTTGGTGGCTTATTATGCCCCGTCCAAGCATGGCTAGAATTTTTGTCAGTCGGTGGGGCAATTTCAAAATTTATTTTTAGACATCAGAATGGGTCACAGCTAACTGCCTTTCAGTTGTTGTCTGTTTTACGAAAAGCCTTATTGAGATTGGGTAAGGATCCAACTAGGTTTGGTACCCATTCCTTTCGTATTGGGGCAGCATCGGAAGCAGTTCGATGGGGATTTGCTATTAATGATGTTAAAAAATTGGGACGTTGGTCATCGGATTGTTGCCTACGGTATATTAGACAGTTGGATCAGGACAGTTAATGTCGCGGAATATTAATTGTCTTTTCTTTTAGGTTGGGCAACAAACTCGGAAAAACGTCATCAAAGAGTCTGGATGGTCGGTCATTCGTTCATCAAATGGGCAGCTAAACAAGCAGAAAACGGCATTTTGGGAAGAATTTAGGTTTTTCTTCCGAAGAAGTGCTTTTGTCCTGGTGGGGAAAAAGTGGCATGAGATGGGGGCAGTTTTTACCTTTGATGAGCGAGTTATCTGCAAACAACAAACCAGATGTGGTCATTTTGCACCTAGGGAAAAACGATTTGGTACAGTTGTCAGGTTTGGGACTTTTAATTGAAATGAAAACTGACTTGGAACTCTTTTTGAACACCTGGCCTAATGCACAGTTTGTGTTAACTGCCTTAATGCCTCGCAGAATATGGAGAGGGGCGGACAGATTTACTGCCATGGAACGAGCAAGGAAGAAAGTCAACCGCGACATGCAGCGTTTCTGTACCCTTAATAGTATACATTGGCTTGTACATAATGAAATAACCAAAGATGACTATCAATTTTTCAGGCATGATGGTACATCTATCTTTTATCGGCAATGAGATTTATATTTTAAATATACGAGAAATGATTTTGAAGATTTTGAATATACAAACATGGTGTTGATTCATGCTGTTGAAGCGACAGTGTCTGTTTTTCAGTTTATGCAATACATAACTGGTTCAATTTTCTGGTTCCAATATAGTCGCTTAGCGTTCCTCCCTTTTTTCTTCTCGCCCCTACCCCCCCCACCCCCTTTCCCCTCCCATTCTCATTTTGTTTCACGAATTTTCGTAATTATTGCATGTTTTCTTTGCATTTACGCTGCCCGGCTTTAGTGGACGGTGGTAGTTTTCTTGTTAGGTAATGTTACTATTGTCATTCACTGTTTGGCGACAGTATACTTTTCTGTGTTCTCAGGTACTACTGGTTTTTTATATTTTTTTCGTAATAAATATTTTCCCAGCTACAGCGGCTGTGGTGCTCAGGAATCCTTTGGACTGTTTTTAAATCCGGTTGCCAATTCAAATTACGTCAAAGTGAAAAAGTTTTGGGGGGGACAGGAAAAACGCCTGAGTAAGGGCTTTTCCTGGTGGCAGAGTTGGCGGAGATCAAGCCAGGCAGGAAAGTTTGGGGGGGCATTAGGAATAGCTTCGGACAGAGGAAAGCAAGGGAGAGAAATTGGAGGCAAGAGTTAGGCAGGAGATGGAGTTAGGGGTTTGGGGAGGGGGATTAGGCCGAACAAGGTGGGGTGGTAGTTGTACGGGGATATTGCTTAGGGGTGGGGGGTGTTAGTTCGGAATATGTTTGATTATGAGCTGATGCAATTGGATATCGTTTTTGCCTACCTGTCCAATAAAGCGGCCTTTTACCCCAATTGTGAGTCTTGGACATGATTATTGCCCGAGGATTAAACATACTTGACAGTGGGGGTCCTCACTTAATTAAAAAAATAACCATTTGGTCTTTAAAATAACTTGGAGCTCGACTAACCTGGTAAATAAGATTATAGAAGGAGAAGGTTTGGCTTATTGAAAACATCACTTGCTGAATTCAAAAACACAAGCCACCCTGACTGGGCCATGTAAAGTTACCCGAGCACTTGCATGTGGTTCAGCTGTCAGCATATGATGGGACATAGTCCGGGATCGGTGGCGAGGGAAGGAAAGCACAAACACCACATATCTAACCCCAGCGGGTTAATAGGGGAATGGTCCATGTTGAGTGTAAGGGAAGGCAGATATACAAAGACATGAATAACTTGGGGGACTGGGGCTATACACCTTTGTGAGTCATGCCCCCCCCCCATTCCGTGTCGGTGGGGAGAAGTAAAGGCACAAATGATCACGCTTAGTGCCTCGGTGATACCCGCTGTAGCGTCCCTTAAGTGCCCTTACAAATATATGCATTCTCGCGGAACAGGAAAGAGCCAGCAGAGACCTGGCCTCTGTGTACTCAAAGGCGCTCTGCCCGCACATCCCAGTGACCGCTGGACTCTCCGAAAGAGAGTATGAATATTCCCGGCACACCCCTCCATCCCAAGAGTGATTGAATACTCCCGGCACACCCCTCCATCCCAAGAGGGATTGAATACTCCAGGCACACCCCTCCATCCCAAGAGTGATTGAATACTCCCGGCACACCCCTCCATCCCAAGAGTGATTGAATACTCCAGGCACACCCCTCCGTTCCAGGCACACCCCTCCATCCCTAGAGTGAATGAATACTCCAGGCACACCCCTCCATCCCAAGAGTGATTGAATACTCCAGGCACACCCCTCCGTTCCAGGCACACCCCTCCATCCCAAGACTGATTGAATACTCCAGGCACACCCCTCTGTTCCAGGCACACCCCTCCATCCCAAGAGTGATTGAATAGTCCCGGCGCACCCCTCCATCCCAAGAGGGATTGAATACTCCAGGCACACCCCTCCATTCCAGGCACACCCCTCCGTTTCAAGAGGAAATGAATACTCCCGGCACACCCCTCCGTCCCAAGAGTGATTGAATACTCCAGGCACACCCCTCCGTTCCAGGCGCACCCCTCCGTTCCAAGAGGAAATGAATACTTCCGGCACACCCCTCTGTTCCAAGAGTGATTGGATACTCCAGGCACACCCCTCCACCAGCCCGGAAGAGCGGCTTGATGCACTTCTGGTGCAGAAAGAAATGAAAGTAACTAACAATAGAGGATCTTCTTCTAAAGTCAGAGTTCGAAATTCATTATTTAAAACGTCACCAGGACGTTCATGGCAACATTGGGGGAAGCACAGTGTAATGAAGTGTCTGCGTCTGTACCAGCTGCAAGAACCACGCTGACGCTGTATTAGTGGTGCACTGCGTTTATTATATGCATGCGGCAGCGCCGGAGCGGAGCTCTCTCTGCCTTGAATTCGGCGCTTCTAATGCGCCGGGAAATGGCCGCCGCCGGATGTCCGGTGACGTCACGCGGCGCGCGTTGCGAACGCTAGACCGCTACACCACATCTCCCCTTCTTATAACAACACAAAACCTAACAACCCCTTGGAACATATACAGTCTTACTTGTTGTCCATGCTGAATTCCCCGAACCTCCGGTGCAGTATGATTCTTCTTCCTCGCCGTGTCCACTTACTGCCTTCCCCAACTTTCGGAGTGGTGACAACACCTCCTGGGCTGGGTGCCCCTTCACTGCTCTCCAGTCCTGCTTCTTCCCACTCATCTCTCTCAGTCCCCTCTTGGGTGTCTGCCTCCTGACCACTCCTTTCCTCACAGATTCCGTGTCCTGTTCCCACCTGGGGACTTCTTTCTTCTCCTCCATGGGGGCTCTCCCGATCTGCCACGGGCTCCTCCTCACGTTGGGTGTCCCTGTGTGGTTCGACACTTCCTGTGTCTTCCTCCCATCCGTGGGCATGCATCTCGCCATGCGATCTTGCGACAATATCTTCCCATCGCTGAGAAGGGCTGATCTTGAATACGGTTCCAACACTTGGAAAGGGGGGGTGAACTTGCTGTCTCCTTTCTTCCTCTGGATAGGTAGCTTGACTCTTACCCATTCCCCCTTCTCCAGTGCGACTTCTTTAGTGTTGTGCTTCATATCATAGTGTTCCGTGTATACTGACTGTGCTTTCTCCAGGTTCTTGCGCACTACGGCTGGGGACCAATGGCTTTGGACTGTGAGGCGTTTCCAGGCCACGTTATCCTTCGTGAAGGGCTCTCTTCCTCTCAGTACTCGGAACGGACTGTACCCCGTTGTAGTGGGCGTTATCCGATAGGCCCACATCAGCCGCTTCAACTCCTTTTCCCAATTGCTTCCTTGGCTGATCGCTGCTTGCACCGACCCCATAATCACTCGGTTAAATCTTTCCGCCGCACCATTCCCGGCGGGGTGGTATATTGGGGTGTGCCGAACTGTGATGCCATTCCTGTCCATGAAGGTTTCCCACTTGCTAGATGTAAATTGCGGGCCATTGTCACTCAGGATCCCTTTGGGAATTCCTTCTCTTATGAAGACTTCCGTCAGGAATTCTAGGATTGTCTCTGTTTCCGCGTTATCCGCTACGTGGACTTCCGGCCACTTGGAGTAGCGATCTACCGCTACTGTGATATATTTCTGGATGTCATTTGTGTCCGTTATGGGTCCCAGGACGTCAATGGAAATCTCTTCCCATGGGTTTTCCGAACATTCATATCGGCCCAGGGGTGGCCTCAACACTTTCTGAGTCTTGTCCGCGTTGCTACATTGCTCGCATTCTCTTACGTGGCGTTCTACTGCCATGTCCATCCCCGGCCACCAGTAGTCCTCCTTAGCCCTCCATTTGGTCTTCACTATACCCAGATGACCCTCATGTGTGATGGCTACAATGCGTTGTCTCAACGAGGACGGTGGGACCACTTTGTTGCCGCGTAGCAGGAACCATGGCTTGTCTCCTACGGACAGTTCTTCCCTTACTTCCCAATACTGTTTCAACTCTTCTTCCAGCAATCTCTTTTCCGGCCAGCCGTTCGTTACGTACGCTTTTATGGCACTCAACTTCTCGTCCTTTCCGTATTCCATCTCCCATTCTTGGGCGCTTATTGCTCTTTCATGATCACCGGTGAATGCTACCGCATAGTCTTACCATCCGCCTTCGTCCTGAACTTCCGAGACTTCCTTGGATGCTGCTCTACTCAGGAAGTCCGCCACTTTATTCCTATGCCCTGGTAGGTACTCTACGTCGTAAACGTAGTCCAGAAGCCTGAGCGTCATCTTCGCAATTCGTGGAGTGGCATGCTCATGCCCGCATGACGTGAGGACCTTCACCAACGGCTTGTGGTCTGTGCGTAGCAGGAACCGTCCGCCCCATAGGAATTGCCGGAATCTCTCCATCGCCCACACTGCCGCCAGCATTTCCTTTTCAATGACACTAAACTTACTCTCGTTCGGGGCTAGCGCTCGGGACGCAAAACTAATCGTGGCTATCGCCCCATCTGAGGTCCTTTGCGTTAACACCGCCCCTAGTCCTCGGTCGCTGGCGTCCGTGGTTAACATGGTTGGAGCGTTTGGGTCGAATCCGTGAATGGGCACTGCCTCGCTGATGTTTCTTTTCACCTCCTCGAATTCTCGTTGGTGCTCCCCCGTCCATAGGAACGTGGATTTGTCTTTGAGGAGCAATCTCAATTGATGGGTCTTGGAAGCGAAGTGTGGTACAAACTTGCTATAAAACTCCGCCATCCCCAGGAAGGTTCAGACATCTTCTTTGTTCGATGGGGTGGGGGCTTCCTTAATTGCTGCGACGTTGGACGCTTTGGGTTCTATGCCGTGCCGACTTATCTCGTGCCCTAGGTACGTGACTGTGTTCATACCGAACTTGCATTTGTCCCATTGGGCCGTGAGCCCTTTCTGCTTCAGCACAGTCAAGACTTCCACTAGTTTCCTGTTATGATCCGCTCTGGAGGTTCCCATCACCAAGATGTCGTCCTGGAAGTACTGGATGCCTGTTTTCTTATGGAACAACCTGTGCATCAACTTCTGAAAGACTGCTGCCGCCGAGGCAAGTCAGAACGGCATCCTTAGGAACTTGTAGCACCCGAACGGCGTAATGAACGACGTCAGGTGGTTGCACGATCGGTGTAGGGCGATCTGGTGATAGGCGGACGTCAAGTCTATAGTGGAGAACCACTGCGCCCCTTGGGTTGTTGCTAACATTTCGTTGATCCTGGGAAGTGGGAACTTGTCCACCACGATGTTCTTGTTCAGTTCCCTTAGATCGACACATAGCCTCACCTTCCCGTTGGGTTTCTGCGCTACCACTAAGGGGGCCAACCATTCCGTGTTGTCGATCGCTTCTATCACGCCATTGTCTTCCAACCTCTGTAGCTCTTCTTGCACTGCAGCCCTTGTTCGGAACGGAATGTTGCGCACTTTGTGGGACACCGGTTGAGCTCCCACTCTGAGCTGTATCTTATGCGTAAACTTCGCCATGCGGCCAATGGAGTCTTTGAACACCTCCGGGAATTCTTCCTTCCATCGCTGGGCGTCATGATCGGGTCCGTCTTCGGTCATGAGGACTTGCATGTGCCCTCCTGGGTTAAGCTTCATTCCCAAAGCTCCCTGGTCTCTCCAGCCCAATACCGATGGTCCCTTCTCTGCCACATACAGTTTTCCCTCACATGTTCGACCTCTGAACTCGAAGGACAGCGGACAATATCCCACCATGGGTATAGGCTCACCCGTGAACGTTACCGGATGAATGTCAGTGGGTCTCAAGTGATACGCCGTGCTTGCTGCGAAATCTTCCTCCCATATCTTCCGTTGTATGATTGTGTAGGGTGATCCAAAGTCCGCTACCATGGTGACTCTTATGCCGCCTATCGTCATTTTGCACTTTGGCTTCTTGTCCGCTGAGCTCTCTATACCCAGTACTTGTTCCTCTACTATCAGGATCTCGTCGTCCTCTTCTTTGTCCTCTTCTTCGTCTTCTTCGCGTGCCCCTTGCGCTACGTACTTCACCTCTTGCCTCGGGGTCTTCCTTCTGCACACCTTTTTGTAGTGGCCTATGAGTCCACAATAAGAGCATTTGGCGCCAAATGCCGGGCATCCCTTGTCGCTGGCAGCGTGGGTGCCGCTGCCGCACCTGTAGCAGGCCATCCTGCTCCACTGCCTTTGCCCTTGTGGTCTTGTTGTCCTGGCATTGAACTTTTTATAGGTCCGTGTGCCCTGCTGCCATGCCGGTTGTTTGCTGTCTGGTGTTTTCCGGTCTTCCACCTTACATACCGCTTGCTCCGGGTGGCTTTCGCGTTTGGCCGCTTCTGCGCACCTCCTGGTCAGTTCTGCTTTCTTTACTAAGGCCACGGCGGTCTTCAGCGGTGCGTCGCCGTTCGTCCACAGCTTTTCTTGGATTGCGGTATTCACCGTGTGCATGATGATCTGATCCCTTATTAGGTCTTCTTGTAGGGTACCAAACTTACACGTTAGGGCCAGTTTCTGTAAGGCCGCCACGTATTTTTCGACGGATTCCCCTTTATTTTGTTTCCTATGGTAGAAGTTATACTGATCTATTGCTGTGCATACCACCGGGCGGTAATGGGCGTCCAGGTCTTCTATCGCATGTTGAAACACGTCATCGCCTGCTGCTGTTCTATCTTCCTTGACCAGGTCTTGGTACACTCTTTGCCCTGCTGGGCCCAGATGATGGAGGAGAATTTTCTTCCGCCGCGAGCTCATGAACGGGGCTTCGCCCTCTTCTTCCAGGGCTGCGAGGTGGTTTAAGAAATACCTTTTCCAGTCCTCCCACGACATCTCAGGCTCCCCTGTTTTAGCCAAGAAGGGCACTGGATTTGTTAAAGAGAATGTCTGAGAGGTCATTTTCTCCCTACCGCCGGCGCGCCTTCCTCTCGGTGTGGAATTGTCCGGCGTCCCCTCTTCTTGGACGTCTCTGCCCCTCTCGTCCACCTCCTGGCTGGATTCTCCACTCGCCGTGGGACTGCCGCTGACTTTCTCCAGAGTGCTGGCCACTTCCCTGCCTGGTGATCACCCCGTACCTTCTTCCCCCCTCCTGGGGTGTGGTAACTGTTGCTACGGGCCCTCCCCGCCTGTTGCAGGAGCCTGGTGCACCTGGCACGCAAAATTTCTCGCCCGTGGCAGTTGGCGCCTTCTCCGCGTCTCTGCCGCGCTCCCGCGTCGTGCACGTGGTGATCTCTGCTGGGTTATCCCGCTTCTACCGTGGCTCGGGTCCAAAGTGCATGTGTGGCACCCCTTCACCACCTCGTCGCCATTGTAATGAAGTGTCTGCGTCTGTACCAGCTGCAAGAACCACGCTGACGCTGTATTAGTGGTGCACTGCGTTTATTATATGCATGCGGGAGCGCCGGAGCGGAGCTCTCTCTGCCTTGAATTCGGCACTTCTAATGCGCCGGGAAATGGCCGCCGCCGGACGTCCGGTGACGTCACGCGGCGCGCGTTGCGAACGCTAGACCGCTACACCACACACAGAATGGAAATTAATGAAAGCGATCATTTCATTTATAACGGGGAAGTTTTACATAGCTGCCAAGGTTTGATTGATTATGTGTAACATTTTCATAATTTCAGTCAAATTAAGAGAGACTGACATTCAATGACTGAGTGAAACTTTCTCGAAAGCAAAATCCAGCAATGAAGACGAGGAAGACAAATATCAGAAATTACGACCATCTGAGCAACGAGAAACTCCAAGGAGATCTTGCTGCATGGCTCCAGAAATACAAGGGCACTCACTAACCTAGTAAAAAGCAGTACTCACAGCTAATCCTAATAAAATACTGTTTTGCGAATATGCGCACTTCATGTTCTCTTGTGAAAACTGCCACAATACAAAACACTGATCTTGCTGCAGCACTCCAACATTCACCAGAATTATCTTGACATTTTCACCCAACTGCTGGCACTATTCACAAGTGCTTTGGGAGTGTATTGCCAGGTCAGCGCTTCAACGCCTTGCTTTGTCTTGATTTGCGTGGTCTCTGGCAAGGCTGGCATGGGCTGTAACAGCAGCGGGCTGCAGGTCAAGGGCATGCCAGAGAGGATGGACAGTCAGAGGGCTGCACCTCCTCTCCGTCTCATTCTGGCTGACTGCACGGAAGCTTAGGCACTTTTATTATTGTGTGCACAACTGAAGAGCATTATACAAGTGATGCAGCAGTTGGTGACTTCGAGCTGAGGAAGGGCAGAAACGTGCCTTTGTCACTGGCTCAAACTGCCTGCTATGGGAGCAAGCAGTTATGGCATTAGGAAATCTTAGACAAAAGGAAGGGCTAGCAGCCAACCTGCCTGCTAGACTCCGGTGCGCACAACTATAATTGATATACAATCTCTTGCATTTTAAAACCGCATCCAAAAATGTTCTAACAAGCAAAATGTAATCTTGTTGTATGCAACTTTACACCATGGAGTATTAACCATGTGAAAACTCAATCATAGAAAATACAAACAAATGAAAATTTCTCTTGTTACAAAAACAAATGGAATTAACATTGCTACAACAATCTCATAGCATCAAAGCATTTTGCAAAAACAGATGACATAAGCCCAATGCATTTCGGGACCAAATGGTCCCTTCTTCAGGGGCATCTCTGCAAAACAAAAGGGTTAACAATGTATCATAGTAAATGTACATAAATACAGATCAGTACCCAACAGTACTCATACACAGTATGTGACCCTTTTCCAAAACATATCACTCACTACTGCATTACCACAAAACACCTCCTACGGTTAAACTGCAGTGTACAGAATAAAAAAAGCTGACCTAAAGAGGGAAACTACCCTTAAGAAAACAGTGAAAAGATAAAGCAAGAGAAACAAACAAACAAAGTAAAACACAGGAAAATCCTTACTCTCAGGAGGGCCAGAGAATCGTATTAGAATTATACTCACTTAATAAAATTCAAAGAATCCAGATTAGCCCATTAGACTAGTTCGCGCTGTAAAGTAATCAAAAAAACTTTTGAAAACTATTGGCACAAAGCAAGGAAAATATGCCATATCATAAAAATGACCAAAGACCCATACCGCTAAAGATGAAGCGATTAATGACAACAAAAAAAAGTCATTTGCTCAACGCACGCTGATATTCTGTAAAACAAGAGACCGAGAAATAATGAACAACGAGATCTTTCTAGATGTAACATTGCCGATATGCAATGAAACACCCAAGCGTACACATGACTGCCAGGAGAACCTTACCCTCAGTCGTCTTCTACTCCAAAGATTGTGTCCCTAAATCAAAGGAAGCCACAATCAACAACTTTCAGAGCATATATGTGGACTCTCATAGATTTGTTTGAGTCGCCGATATGTTAACATGCTGGCTGCTTCGACGTACACTCCGACACGTGACAAGGTCTATTTCCATATTAGAGGTAGGACGGCGCTCTTGTTTTGAACGCGTCATCCTTTGGAGGTCTCCGGTTCACCATACATAGGTATGCTTCGGTTGATGGGGGGTATTTTGTTAAGTGAGGGCAATCCGTCTTGTGATGCTACTAGTGATGTGTTCCAACGTTCTACCGTAGTGGAGTCTCATCAGTTCTTCTCAGTCAGTGGTGATATGTACCCCCAAGTATTTAACGTCAGTGGCGCACCATTCTATGGGAAAGTTCGTACTAAATTTCATCACTCAGGTAGTGAGTGGGAATAGATGGGATTTTGCCCAGTTAATGAGGATACCTGGGAGGTCTCCGAATCAGACGAACTCGCGGTGCAACGGATTGAGATGTGGGTCTCGGACATAGAGGGTGACATCATCTGCATAGAGGGAGAGGAGTATGGGGCAGAGGAAGCAGCAAAAGGACTGGTCTTGGTGGGGATGCCTGATTTTGGCTGCCAGGGGTTCTATTGCTAGTGCAAAAAGAAGTGGAGGGAGAGGGTAGCCCTGTCGGGTGCCCCGGGTGATAGGAAAGGAAGAGGATGTATGCCCATTGATCAGGACCTTAGTTTCTGGAGCAATATATAGGAGACGGATCCATGCTAAAAAACCTTTGGGCAGCCCCATACATTGGAGGACAACAAACGGGTAGTCCCATTCCACTGAAACAAAAGCTTTTGTGGCATCTAGAAAGACTGCCACTAGTGGCAGTTGCGGATCTACCGTTTGTAGAATGGAAAAGAGGGTGCAGAGGTTTTAGGGATTAAACCAGCCTGATCTGGCAGAACTAGTTTCTCCATCAGGAGACTGAGGCGGTTAGCAAGTATTTTAGCGAGAATTTTAGCATCATTATTCATGAGAGAAAGGGGCCGGTAGGAGTCGTGGAGGTTTGTGGGTTTACCAGGTTTCATAAGGGAGGTAATAAGCGCCTCCCTCAAGCCTAGAAGAATCCCCAATTCCCGAGCCTCCATGTAGACCTGCTTGAGCACGGGAAGCAAGTGATCCAAGTAGACTTTGTAGAAGTCGATGGGGAGCCCATCCGAGCCCGGGGCCTTCCCTGATTTCATTTGCATAACTACAGCATGCATCTCATAGTCCTCGAAGGGCGCCGCCAGAAACTGAGTACCACCAAGCCATCCTAGCGCTACATCTTTCAAGTAAGGTCTGGGGGCACGAGCCTGCAAGTGCTATATAAGTCGGCGTAAACTCAGCGAACGTTTGTAAGATTTCTAGACTATCTCTGGCACACACCAGCACTATCAGCTATTTCTCGGATGTAATTGGAGAAGCAGGGCAGTCTAATTACATCGCAAGTGCCATGCCTGGTCTCTCCTCCTCCCCATATTTACGCGCTATAAAATATTTTCCTCGAAAGATAGTCTCCCGTTCAGCAGTGTCCTTGTATTCAGAAAGTTGGTTTATAAATGTAACCTTCTGAGGCCCCGAAGAATCCGGCCAGATATCTTTTTCAAATTGTTTCAGTTCCCCTTCGAGTTGTTGCAAGCTGCATCGGATGTCTGAGGACTCCAAAGCTTTTAGCTATGCAGGAACCCCTCATTGTCTCTTTAAAAGCCTCCCAGACTGTACTCATGTGTGTAACAGAGCCTGCATTGCGCTGAAGAAAAAAATATGCAATTTCGCCCGAGCTCTGCCCTGAATGCGGTGTCCAGCAGTGCCTCTGGGAGGAGACTCCAACACCTTGGAGAAGCAATCGAATTAGGGGGTAAGATCGTCATCCGTACTGGGGCATGATCGGAATATACTCTGGCTAAATGGTCAACATTAAGGATCCAAGGAACAACACCTCGGGGAAACAACCCAGTAATCGAGCCTTGACCAGGAAGAATGTGCTGCAGTAAAGTAGGTGCCTTCTCTCCTATCCGGGTATACACGTCTCCATGAGCCCATGATCAGTGAACAGGTCCGCTAGTGCGCCCTGTGTTTTGTTGTAGTGATGCGGGAGCGGGTTAGACTTATCAGCTACAGGGCAAAGAGCAGTGTTGAAGTCCACCCCCGAAGTGTGGACCCTACTTTCAGGATTTGTCCCCAGAGGGTGGTGTTCCAAGTGAGGAGGTTGACCTTTAACATTTCAGTTTGCGGTATCATGACAGTACGGCATGATTATAACCGGATACATTCCAGACTTAAAACTGTAAGTGTCTCTTAATGTGCGCACACATGTCTACCAGCTGGTGAATAGAAGGGTGAAAGGGGGAGAAGGGAGGGTGCTTGGCATAGTCCAGAGTACTATCCCAAACTTACAGTAAGCCCACCGCCCATCCGTGTGCATTATAGTTAACACTTATCTGTCTGACAGAAGACCAAATTAGCCAGATCTAGGAGGCATGAAGTGTTTCTCTTGACTGGTGTAAGCCAGGGACCTCCTGCCCTAGTCAGGTCTCATTCAGTTCGAGATAATGCAAAGACAGACAAGCTGTAGGGGATTACCTCTGGAGCTGTAGCTATCTTCCTTCAGAATCAATCAGCTGTAGGGGAAGGAGATCTGCAGAGGCGGTCGCTGGAAGTGTGCTATGGCAAATTCTTGATGGTTTTGAGAAGGTCCTCCACCTGCTGTGGATTCCTGAAGGACTGCCTACCCAAATATGTAACCCGCAAGCGTGCCGGCACATTAGGGCGTAGATTTCATTTGCACTTTCGGGAGTTTGTTTAACTAGCAGAAATGTGTCTCACCTCCTGCACCGCAACTGTGAGGTCCAGCTAGATGGTGAATTCATTGCCCTCATATTGCAGTGGTTTTTGCTCCCGGCCAGCTTAGGCGTCATGTCGCTGTCCCGGTAGTTGAGGAGGCGAGCCACTATGGGGCGTGGAGCACTCCCTGGATGAGGTCTAGGGCCTAATGAGCGGCGTGCCCTTTCCACGATAAGTTGAGGGGAGCAGGCCTCCGTGCCGAAGGTGTTCCGCAGCAGGAGTTCGATGAAATCCTCTATACGCCCCGTATTTGTGCTCTCCGGGATTCCAATGACACGGATGTTGCGGCGGCTGCGTGCCTCGAGATACTAGTTGTTGGCAGCAATGATTGAGGAGCTTGTCCATTTGTGTCATGGGATGTTGTATCTGGGAGGTGGTGCCTTCATTATCGGAGATTCGTCGTTCCGCTTCTTTTATCTGCTCGTCATGTTTGTCAACCTCCTGGTCTATGAAATCCATGTGACTATTCGTGGAGTCCATTTTACTGGAGATATCAGTGATGCTATGTTGCATGGCCACTAGCAGATTGACTTTTTCTTCCGGGGCTGGCGATTGGGACTGTTCTACAGTGGGTAGGCTCGTGTTGTCTGAGCTGAAGCGTGTGGAAGTTGTTTTCGTATCAGAGGAGCTTGGGCTGTCGGCCGTCTGCCTTCTCCATTACCACAGGAGAGTAATGCGCTGTAGATACAGCAACCTGCAAGACTGCCGCTGACCGCGGCCCCCGCAGGGGGCCACTCGGCGGTCGGCGCCTTAGTGGCCCCGGGGCCCCGGTCACCCCTCCCCACTCCCTCCTTCGGGGGGGGGGCGGGGGCAGGGATCCTGATTGTTGCCCCCCTTCGTGTCGGGGGCCGGAAGTGACGCGCAATGCGCGTCACTTCCGGGCCCAGGTGTGAGGGGAAGGCTATTTAGCCTTCCCCCACCCTCACTGGCGACCTCTTTGTCGCCCACCTCGCCTTGTCTCGCCTCGTCTCACGTAGCAGCTTGATCGTCGACCGTCCAGCTGCCCGGAATATTCGGCGGTGAGTTTGCCGGTTTGACCCCCTCGCCCCGGCCCTGTCCCTGGGCAGTACCAGGAGACGGGGCCCTGTGGTCGGAGTACCACGGGCGGTGGGGGGGACCGTGCTCGAAGCTGGGATCGAGGTGTTGGCCTTGCGGTTGCGTGGGTTGTGGGGGGCGCAAGGTTTCAATCTTGGGGACCCGCTCTTGCTTGCCCTACTGGGTATGCTGGGCGCCACCCTGTCCCCCTCCCTCCCCCGGCAGCGGGTACATCCGCTGAATAGGATGCGTTCTCGGGTTCGTGTCCCGGCCCAACCACAAACCCCCCGTGATGCTGGTGACTTCATCAGGTGGGGGGGCAGGACAGCGCCCCCCCTTGCGTTCTAGGCGCCAGCCACGGCATTACGGCTACACTGGGTAGGGGGGGGCTAGGTGCTTCACAGAGGCCCGCGCCACGCGGGGTGTTGTCGGGCAGTTAGCCTCCCCTCGCTGCGGTTTAATTAACATATGAAAAGACATGGCCTAGCTGTGAGATGGCAATTTACAAGGCACTATCGTATTCAGGGTATAGACAAATGAAGTGTTCATAAAACATTCTTCAATTTTGTCCGAAGTAGAGGTGTCTGGTTCCCCCTGGCGCAGCTGGAGTGCGTGCAGTTACAGCGCACTTCCTTCTGACTTGCAGTGATCCCTGTGTAATATTTTAGTGATAACATGCGGAGTCATTTCTCGTTTATGCCATAAAGTAGTGGTGGCATGGTTCCCTGGACTCGGGGTGTCTTGTTCACTCCTCGGCGAAGCACGAGAAGGCTGACGCACTTGTGCTAGGGACCCTTCGCTGTGCGCTAGCGGCCGTGGAGCAGATACAATGCTGCGCAGGTCACGGAAGAACATCAAACTTAGGCTGTCGAGCAGCGCCTCCTTGTCACGCAGCGCTGCAGAACAGAATCCTGTCGGGCCGTGAACAGAAAGCGAGCGACTCGCAGCACAGAAAACAAAATATACTCTGACCATGGACATACGGTCTGGATCCGAATAAAACACTTCCTTTGACTCTGCTATTTGAGCTGTAGCTCCGTAGACCCACCCTATGCCGGACTCTGGGGACTCAAGCCTGCCACCGGAATGTGTTGTAGCGTCCCAGGCCTTCCTGTACACCGCACCGCGTGTTCCCATGCATGCCCCCTACTACCTGCTGTTATGTGGACTCGGAAAGAGCCCTGAACGGTAAGCCTCTGTGACATTTATGTCCTCCGGCTTCTAGGCGCCTTTTCCTGCCCCCGGGCCTAAAGGCGCTCTTGCTCTGATTTCAGACGCCGCTCTTGCTCTCTTCGCAAACCTGAAGGCGCTCTCGCCCGTCTCTCAGCCTCCAAGCGCTCTTGTGCGAGCCTTTTCATTAAAGCGTGTTTCACGCAGGTGTCGTGTCAGGTGCAAGTAACTGATCTATTGATATTAGGGTCATCGGGGAATGATGTTACAACAGATCTTAAAATCCAAGTGGATGACAACCAAGAAACGAACATTCTAGAATGCCGTGCCCCAGGGTCGCCGATATCATGTAGTCCCCCCCGCCCGATTGGGTATGTACACTGGTGCTCATGTACTGCGCTCCTGGGCCTCGGGTCGCGCTGCGCGGCGACTGCGGGCGGGTCGCTCGATCCACCCCCCGCGCCCGTTTGGGGTGTAATCTGATAACATTGGTCACTGAGCAACTCCAATCGTGTAACTTCAGTCTACCGACTACCTATGTGTATATGGGAGCGGCCGGCCAATAAGCCGCACTCCCGGCGCAAGGTTACGATCGATTTCATGCAACGTCACGCAGCGGGTCAGCTTCCCCCTGTATGAATATCATAGCACTCCTCTTCAGAACTGCAATTCTTAAGCTGTTTCGGTAGACAGCTCGAGGTGCTTCTCTGGAGCTGACCAGACGGGCACCTGTTCGCAATGAGGGGAGAGGTGGTGTTCCGTCGGCTGCGCTGCCGCCTCGGTTGCCGGCAACCAGGGTTTGAGTCTTGAGGTTGCGTACACATTACGTGATTCTGGGCTAATTACTTAATCTCCCCGTGCCTGAATGTGATGCAAATACGGTGCTAGGTAGAGCGCTACAATACCTTCGGGTCGATTTCGCGCTATATAAACACGTGCAATAAGAACCCTTCTGTTATCTTGTCAAAGAAAAGGGCAGGATTTGAACTATGTGTCTTCGTGGGTTTGGTGCTAGGCGTGAACCCTAGGCGCGCTCTCCCTAATTTGCCTGTGCTATACATGTGTTCGCAATGAAGGGAGAGGATGTGGTCCGTCGGCTGCGCTGCCGCCTCCGATGCAGGAAACCAGGGTTCGAGTCTCGAGGTCGCGTCCACAGTATGTGATTCTGGGCAAATTACTTAACCTCCCGGTGCTTCAATCTAAATGCAAATACGGTACTATGAAAGGGGTTTTAGAACTAACTTTCAGCCGTGCAAACACTTTCCTGCGACATAAAACAACATGTCACAGGATGCAAGGTGTTCGCGGCTTTAAAAGAATGACGCGCATAGTGCATAGCGACGGCAACCGGCCACTCGGCGGGGTGAAACATGTGACGGGGTGAATCGGTGTAGTTGGCCTACGGGCTCAGGCGGTCTTTATAGAATGGGGGGACCCGGTTGCAAGCCTCGGCAATGGCGCTGTACAACCCAGTGATCATGGGCAAATCACTTAATCTCCCTGTGCCGGATATAAAAGGAATGGTGTCCGCAACTGTGCTCCGCCTCGCTATGATACCCGATGTTCCTCCAAGCGCCTGAGCCCACCCCCACTCACTGCCTTATAAGATCTCATCTCACGTGGCGATAAAAGATGTAGTTAATAAATAGTGATTATTTGGCATATATCCTTTGTAAAGACCTAACTAAAACGTCAAACCTGGTAGCTAGAGGGCGTAGTGTTCAAACACTAGTACCATCAAACATATAAGGCGCTGAAAGGGCTGTGCAAAGGGGGTGACCAAGGATTGCCTGCATAGAAGGTGACATCGCTGTAATCTTTCTTGTCAACTCGGAACCCAATACACTTTAAATTGCATCTGCACATGCATAATATTCAACTTTTTACGATGTGATGGTTGGACGCTAAGATGTACAATTTTGGGTCGTGGGTGAAATCAACAGTCTCCACTTTGTGATTTAATGCAGACTGTTGACGAGTCAGCCTGCAAAGGGACTAGTAGAAGTAGTAGGTATCGTTTATTCGATCATTTTTTTTGACCATTCCATAAAAGAAAATGAATCAGGGTGGTCCGCATGGGGGCCATGCCCATCCTTTTATGCCCATCTGCATTCGTGGTGCGCCCCATCCTTGGTGATTTCGGCCAGTATGACACCCCCTGCTCCGGAATGGGCGGTGCTAGTGCCCGGCGTTTTAGGGTTTTCGCGCACAGTACAGGTTTGAAGGAATTTCGGTATTCCACGCGGCTGGGGCGAGCGGGGGCAAGGGGTAGGCGCTGTAACCTGTGAGTTGGCTGTTGGTTTAGGGTAACCAGCCCGGCCCGCGGGGTTGCGTCCGCATTCGGCCATTACTATACCCCCCCGCACCTCACTGGATAATCGGGTGCGGTGCTCGTGTTATCTGTTACACTCGATCACGTAATATTGTATTTTGAATTAAGCGCCCAGTGCCTGGATGTGTAACGTAAATAGGGCACTCATGTAAAGCGCTCCAATACCTTCAGGTCGATCTCGCGCTATATAAATATGCAACATGTAATTGCGGGCTGCCTATATAGGCAGATCCATGATACCAGTACATGCATGGCTCGCAAGATTTTGCTCCATATACTCGAGCACGTAGGAGACTAGCGTGGTTTCACGGCCCCAAAACACCAGCACTGCACGGCTGGGAGCTGCCTGGGTCCCCGCTGATCGCGGGAGGTGCAACACATGTGGCGCTCCTGGTTAAGGTTATCGCCCCCCCTCCCGTCGGCTACGCTGCCGTTGAGGGTGGGGGGGCATGCAGTGGGCTGCGTGCGGCAGGCGCAATGGACCTGGCACGGGGATCGTTTAGTATGATACGAATCTTGTAAGCTCCCCGTGCTTGAATGTGTAATGTAAATAGGGTGCTCAGGTAAGGCGCTCCAACACCTTCAGCTTGCGCTATATAATTATGCAACATGTATTGCTGGCTTCCTATAAGGCAGATAAATAATACAAGTGCATGCAATTTTCACATACGCGATTACTGGCATTAATAAACCCCCCCGCACCTCAATGGAGAATCTGGTGCGGGACTCGCGCGGTTCGGTCGGGGAGCGGGTAATATGGTATGAATGTCGTAAACACCCCCTGCCTGAAGAGGTAATATAAATACGGTGCTCATGTTAAAGTGCTCCAATGCCTTCCGGTCGAGTTCGCGCGATATAACTATTCATCATGTAATTGCAGGCTTCCTATAAGGCGGACACATGATACCAAGACATGCACTGTCCACATCACGCGATTACGGGTATTACTAATCCCCCCCGCTCCTCAAGGGTTAATCTGGTGCGGTGCTCGTGTGGCCGGGCACGGCGATCGTGTTATATGGTACGAATCCCCTATTCTCCCCGTGTCGGCTTGTGTAAGTACGGTGCTCATATACAGCGCTTAATGCCTTTGGCGTCGATTTTGCGCGACACAAATATGCAACATGTATGTGCTGGCTTCCTATAAGGCAGATACTTGATACAAGTGCAGGCATTGTTCACAAAATTTGCACCAATACCTTTCGGTCGAGCGCGCGCTAGATAAATAGGCAACATGTGGTGGCTGGCTTCCTATGATGCAGACACATGATACAGGTACATGTATTACTCACAAGAAGTTGCTCGTGCCCACATTCGCGCGCATTAGGCGATCCCGGGCATTACGACTCCTCCTGCACCGGAACGGGTTATTTGGTCGGTGCTTGTGTCCGGCGCTCTAATTATTTGGTGCGCAGTACGGTTTGAGCTAATCACTAATCGACCGTGCCCGAATAAGGTATGTAAATACGGGGCTCATGTTCTGCACTCCCAACACCTTCGGGCGGGTCACGCGGTGACTCTGGCCAGATAATTATTATCCACGTGCCTGATGATGTATGTATATACGGTGCTCATGAACGGCGCGCCATTACCTTCGGGTCGAGTTCGCGCGACATATAAGGGCTAATTACAGTAAGGGTCGCGCAGTCCGATCCTGACCACACGTGACCACGTGTCGCTCGTCTCCAACCTTTTGCTGAAAGGGGGCTTGGGTCGCTTGTCATTGTTGTTGTCTCGTTACCCACCCCCATTGCTTACGGCCTCGCCCTCCCAGGTGCATCAGTCCTTGGGCAGGGCGGACCAGTGTGGGGATAGTCCTAACGTAGAACTGTCATTGCCATGTTAGTAACAGTTAAACACGGGTCGCTGCCGACAGTCTAAAAGAGGTATGCTTAAGCCCGCAACTTGGCCCCGCCAACATGCTTATGTGGGCCGCCTTCAACGGTCACTGACATGGGGAACTCACACATATCTAACTGTAAACTTGACACCCGGGTGGGTGCCTAGTCGGGCAGGGCAACGCAACCGAGATAGAATGGTAGTTATTATCTAATGCTAAAGGAAGTCTGGATTGAGCCACTAGATGGGTTAGATATGGGTGCAGCGCAGCGCCCCAATCGCATTGAATTCGGGGACGCACTGACATAGCGGCAAAAGAATAAGTGGTCACCACATAGCGCATCACTAGGGCCTAAATCACGGCACAAGGTTACCGGCGTGATTGTCCAAGTGGTTGCGGGTGCGCCGCTCGCGAGCGGTTTGCAACCCGTGGTTTACCTCTGTCTCAAATCGACCGATAGTTCATGGTTAAGCCGATTGGCCTGCAGAACACTGAGCTGGGCACCATAACCAAGAGTTAGGCCTGCAGGAGGAGTAGCTGAAGGAACCATATAGGAATAGGTCCAGATGTACTTTGGGGGGCATTCCCCTGCAACCAAAGACAGATTTCGGGTTGCTTCAATGAAGACCTTCCACCCGGCTGGTGGGTGGTATGGTTGTTTTATAGCAAGTGTGCGGTCGTTCAAAGCTTGGTAAAGACCACGTAGAGCCCCAGGGCATCAGGGCAGTATTGACCGTGCAGCACTCGCTACGCTCAGAATAGGGCCGGTATTTGCACCAAAGTTTCCGGTTGGTTCCCACAGACTTGTCTGCTCCCAAGGTTATCGTCTAGGGGTAGAACTTGAGACTAAGGGGGCATGGCCTGCTTCGGCGGCACAAATAAGCGATAGCTACGCCGGGATGGAGTTACCATGCAGGTCCTGCCACCACTGGGTTCCCCCCAGGTGATGGGATCAAGTTAGGTGGGACCGCGAAGTCTACGGTTCTTGGGAAACTCCCTGCAGCAGGGCATTTAGCAACAGATAAGGTATCAGCGTGTGAGTACCAGATATCTGCTTTCCAGCAGCACCGTGCCCTGGGAGCACACGCGTTGCCCTAATTCTGTGGCCCTCCCACAAGGGAGCCGGGTAGCAAAACAAGTGAATAGGCTCCTTAGGCGGGCCTCTGACCTTCAGCTGGGTGTAATCACCATCAATTGGAGAGAGGCCCAGGTAAAAATGGGCTTTCCGTAATGCTTGGAGGACCATTGCGGTTGGTGGCACTCCCCACCGGAATCACTGGTCGCGTACGGCAGCTGCAGGAGACTGGTGCTGCTGTCCCAATATCTGGGGTGTCAGCGGGGCAAACACAAGGGGACATTATGACCGCGCGCAACGCTTAAGCCAAACAGATTCCCGTAGCTGGTATGCCTAAGGGATCATCACTGAGGGATCCGTAGTGGCATAATTCCTATAAGGTATAAGGGATGGTGGGCAGGGGCAAGAGTCGCCCCTTGCCCATGGTCACGCGCTGGCAGTGAGGTGCACTCCCGTGCCCCAGGTTAACTATCTGAGGGGACTGTACAAATGTTAAGTAACCCGTCTCGTCATAATAGTCAAAGCGGGCAGGCCCAGGATTGTGAATAGGTGTAACCTTCCCGCTGGGGGGCGAATAGTTATCGCACATCTTCACAGGCCCCTCTATTTCAACAGACCCTATCCGATTGGGATGGCGTCTAGGGATTGGGGACATAGATGGGGCCATCTACAATCCAGGAGCTATAGCTCACTGGTATGTGGGCCTGTGGTTATAAGGGATCTCACAGGGTTTGAGTCCCGCGAGCACTGTCAAACTGTCTTGAGGTGGCAGAATGTCAAACCCTTCTGTCTGCAGGGATGGTTCCCTTCCAGCTAGTTGCAGGAAGCCCCTGATAGGAGAGGTGCTGGTAAGACTATAGCGGGTTGGTGGGGGGCCCTGGCTGCGACGGTTAGCCGCCTCCAGGGCTGTGGCGGAGTTACAGGGCGATCTGGAAGCAGGCCGGTACAAAGGGTACCTCTGCGCGGCACCACGTGGTGCCTGAGCCAAAACGAGGAGCCTCCAGAGAGGTCCCGGAAGCCGGTCGGCGCCCCGCTAGGCCTGCGGGCGGTTGTGGGCCTGAACAACCGGGGGCTTGCTATGCGACGCTCCGCCCCGAGAGGGGGGGTGTGAGTAGAATCTCAACGGCACGTGATCGAAAAAGAATCACTTGGGGGGCAGCACTTGCGGGTCGTTCCCGTGCTGCCCGGCTCATCAGGCGGGGCAGGTGAAGTAGATGGCCGCCTGCCCTTGGATCGCCCGTAAGATAACCCACCTATTACATATCCTGGAATTATGTAATAAAACCTGCAGCATTTGTTACCCACTTACAACTGTTTCTTGTGTCTTCTTTGGGTAACCTAATTTGGGGGAGGGGGGAAAGCGGGGTGCCCCTGGGGGTACTATGCCGCTGACCGCGGCCCCCGCAGGGGGCCACTCGGCGGTCGGCGCCTTAGTGGCCCCGGGGCCCCGGTCACCCCTCCCCACTCCCTCCTTCGGGGGGGGGCGGGGGCAGGGATCCTGATTGTTGCCCCCCTTCGTGTCGGGGGCCGGAAGTGACGCGCAATGCGCGTCACTTCCGGGCCCAGGTGTGAGGGGAAGGCTATTTAGCCTTCCCCCACCCTCACTGGCGACCTCTTTGTCGCCCACCTCGCCTTTTACCCTCCCTACCGCTTACCCGGCGTGGTGTGGTGGGGTGGGGTTTTTTGCTGAACGTTTTAATGTTTTCCTTTTCGTTGCAGGCGGAGTTACAGGGCGATCTGGAAGCAGGCCGGTACAAAGGGTACCTCTGCGCAGCACCACGTGGTGCCTGAGCCAAAACGAGGAGCCTCCAGAGAGGTCCCGGAAGCCGGTCGGCGCCCCGCTAGGCCTGCGGGCGGTTGTGGGCCTGAACAACCGGGGGCTTGCTATGCGACGCTCCGCCCCGAGAGGGGGGGTGTGAGTAGAATCTCAACGGCACGTGATCGAAAAAGAATCACTTGGGGGGCAGCACTTGCGGGTCGTTCCCGTGCTGCCCGGCTCATCAGGCGGGGCAGGTGAAGTAGATGGCCGCCTGCCCTTGGATCGCCCGTAAGATAACCCACCTATTACATATCCTGGAATTATGTAATAAAACCTGCAGCATTTGTTACCCACTTACAACTGTTTCTTGTGTCTTCTTTGGGTAACCTAATTTGGGGGAGGGGGGAAAGCGGGGTGCCCCTGGGGGTACTATGGGGAGCCCACCGGTGATGTCCTTGCCTCTGAAGTGTGTAGTAGCGTCCGACTGCCAGTAGCGATAGTGTCTTTCACACAAGGGGCTGTTAAGGAGTACTGAGTTTGGCATGTTGCAGCACAAGGAACAGCGGGGCCCTCCCGCCATACAACATCAGATTGAGGGCTGATTACGCAGTGGCAAGGTGCGCTTCTCACTGTCCGTTTCAAGCCAGCGGCGTAACCACCTCAAACAACTGCCCCAGCGAACGTAGAATCACCCGGTACATGCGTATTGAAGAGAGCACTCTTGTCCGGTTCAGTGGGACCAGGGGCGTCATGGTCGCATTAAGGTCTGCATTGCACGATGAGTCAGCAGCAGTCTGAATCGCGGTAGGTGCAGCGCCCAGAAGCAAGGAGCGAAGCAGACAGCTAGGCTATGTCTGGACCACAATAAGCTGAGAGAGCGTCGTGCTGAGGGTAAAGTTGTGTGATGCCCAGGTGACTCTCGTATCTTGCTGTGGGAGCCAGAGAGGTTACAGAGAGCACCAGGACAGTGTTGACGTGGTCGTGCCGTAATGCCTTGGGAAATAAAATATATATTTCGCTTATTGCCGTTTACCGCTAGGTGAGGTATTAAGGGCCAATGAGAAGCAACCGTGGGGCAGCGGCAGAGTCACTCCGAGGCCGTTAAGGTCCGCCCGCAGCAGGAGGCGGTCTTGAGCACGAGTCTACCTGGGCCCATCACCATGTGGGATCCCCGGGACTCAAGCAGCGGAGCTGGCCAAGCAAGTCAGCAGACGAGCATCTACTCTCACCTCCAGCTCTGATGAGCGCTGCCTGGGATCCTCTGCAGCGTCCGCGGGTGTAGACGTGGCAAAACCAGAGCCAGGAATTTTCCGCCGGAATCTGCAGAACGAGTCCGCCGCACAAAGGGAAGCCAATATGAACGGGCAAGGTGAGTGGGTCTGCTGCGCAAATCCATCAGGGCTTCCAACTACGTGCGACCTTGTGGGCTCGCGTAGCGCAACCAGCCGGGCAGGTCCCCAGGCAAGCTCCAACGCTCAAAGCGTGCCCAGGGTAACCCGGTCCCAGGGAACTCTGGCAATGTCAGCAGGCGTAGATTCTGGCTCCGGAGTAAGAAAGGATGAGCAGGCACGAGCAGCAGGCATAGTACCCCCAGGGGCACCCCGCTTACCCCCCTCCCCCAAATTAGGTTACCCAAAGAAGACACAAGAAACAGTTGTAGATGGGTAACAAATGCTGCAGGATTTATTACATAATTCCAGGATATGTAATAGGTGGGTTATCTTACGGGCGATCCAAGGGCAGGCGGCCATCTACTTCACCTGCCCCGCCTGATGAGCCGGGCAGCACGGGAACGACCCGCAAGTGCTGCCCCCCAAGTGATTCTTTTTTCGATCACGTGCCGTTGACATTCTACTCACGCCCCCCCTCTCGGGGCGGAGCGTCGCATAGCAAGCCCCCGGTTGTTCAGGCCCACAACCGCCCGCAGGCCTAGCGGGGCGCCGACCGGCTTCCGGGACCTCTCTGCAGGGCCGTTTCTAGGTGTTTTGCCGCTCTAGGCGAGTATTGAAAAATGCCGCCTCCTCCCTTTTTCTCCTAATTTGCTAAATTGTTTCTCCGTTTGATTTCAAATTTTAAAAAATCCCCCCTTTTGCCGCCCTAGGCGGCCGCCTAGTCTTGCCTAATGGTAGAAACGGCCCTGCCTCTCTGGAGGCTCCTCGTTTGGCTCAGGCACCACGTGGTGCCGCGCAGAGGTACCCTTTGTACCGGCCTGCTTCCAGATCGCCCTGTAACTCCGCCTGCAACGAAAAGAAAACATTAAAACGTTCAGCCAAAAACCCCACCCCACCACACCACGCCGGGTAAGCGGTAGGGAGGGAAAAGGCGAGGTGAGCGACAAAGAGGTCGCCAGAGAGGGTGGGGGAAGGCTAAATAGCCTTCCCCTCACACCTGGGCCCGGAAGTGACGCGCCTTTCGCGTCACTTCCGGCCCCCGACACGGAGGGGGGCACAATCAGGATTCCTGCCCCCGCCCCCCCCCCCGAAGTAGGGAGTGGGGAGGGGTGACCGGGGCCCCGGGGCCACTAAGGCGCCGACCGCCGAGTGGCCCCCTGCGGGGGCCGCGGTCAGCGGCATAGTACCCCCAGGGGCACCCCGCTTACCCCCCTCCCCCAAATTAGGTTACCCAAAGAAGACACAAGAAACAGTTGTAGATGGGTAACAAATGCTGCAGGATTTATTACATAATTCCAGGATATGTAATAGGTGGGTTATCTTACGGGCGATCCAAGGGCAGGCGGCCATCTACTTCACCTGCCCCGCCTGATGAGCCGGGCAGCACGGGAACGACCCGCAAGTGCTGCCCCCCAAGTGATTCTTTTTTCGATCACGTGCCGTTGACATTCTACTCACGCCCCCCCTCTCGGGGCGGAGCGTCGCATAGCAAGCCCCCGGTTGTTCAGGCCCACAACCGCCCGCAGGCCTAGCGGGGCGCCGACCGGCTTCCGGGACCTCTCTGGAGGCTCCTCGTTTGGCTCAGGCACCACGTGGTGCCGCGCAGAGGTACCCTTTGTACCGGCCTGCTTCCAGATCGCCCTGTAACTCCGCCACAGCCCTGGAGGCGGCTAACCGTCGCAACCAGGGCCCCCCACCAACCTAGCTCTTTACCTGCACCCGCTATTCACCAATGCTTCGCTTAAATCCAATAAAAACAGGTCCATGCCTATTTGGGAGAGGTGTACTCCATCCAAGTCGAAGTACCCCTTTACATTCCCCCGAATCATTTCATGGCGAATAAAGCCCAAACCCCTTTGGGCTGTGAACTTACGCATTGCTCCATTAATGCGCCTCCTGGAGTGCTCTACCGCTTCTAAGGATTTAGCTCCCCGCCAGGACCTGCGGGGGATGATCTCTGACCACACGATCTCACACTCGCCCAGACGTTTGCAGATTTCCCCTAAGTCTCTTTTCATGGCTAATAACAGCAATCGTCTCCCCAGGGTAACAAGGTCGTTACCGCCCAGGTGTATCACCAACAGGTGGGGCAAGGTGGACCCGTGTGCTCTTAGTCTCTGCTCGATCTTATTCCTGAGTTCGAACCATCTCATCCCCGGCACCCCCATCCATTCCACTTTGGTCTGAGGGAAGTGTCGCATCCACTTTCGGTGCAATGCCCATTGGGCCGCCCGGGCGACAAATGAATGCCCGATCACCCACACCACTCGTCCTAATAAAAGAGGAGACATGGTGTACACACAAGTTATTTAATCAGAAAGGGTGATTTCCACGATACACACCATAAATCACAAACACTTTACTCAAAGCTGCCTCACGGGCGAACATATACCTTATAGCAATCAGATTCCCAACGCCCCAGTTTCTTCACCTGAGCGGCCTCTAATCCTGCCAGGTGAGCGGCGGTGGCAGCGCCAATGCGGAAGGAGTGGCTGGAATACCTTCTGTCCGGCCGTGCGAGCCCCGCCCTGGCTAAACTAGCCCTGATTACCTGCTCGAACTGGTATCTAGTTACAGGGGTACCATTTGAATGCAACAGGAGATAACCCGGGCCAGGCGGTCTGTGCTCCAAAAATGCCTTTACCCATTGTACTGGGCAGAACCTGGGGTCACCTAGAGGCTGGAGAACCACCCTGATCCCCCGCCCCGCCTGATCAGTCTTGGACTTGCGTAAAAGAATGGTCAGTGACCCGGAGATAGACACATCTGAAATTCCCAGCGCATCCCCTGAACAGTCGGCCTTGGACCTAGCCACTAACTCACTGACTCGGAAAGCCCCGAAGAACGCTAAGCAGAATGTGGCTGAAAACAGCGTGGCTTCGTAATGAGAGTAGGTGACTAACTCGAGAGCCCCTAGCATGCCTTTCAGGATTTCAAAATCAATGGGCGCTCGATTATCAGGGACCCTGGGCTCCTCCCTAGCCCAACCCTTCAAGGCGGCCCGGATGGGATAGGAGTTAGTGGGATCCGCCCCGCCAGACAACCTAGTGTCGTGGCTTACGGCTGCCAAGTGACTGCCCACCCATGAACGGCTCTTCCCTTGTCCCCTAGCCCACACCAGAAATGCTCGGACCTGGGACACCATCGCAGCCCCTGAAGTACCCAGTGCTACAGAAGTTGCTCTGAATGTTGCCATGTGGGCGCTGTAACGCCTCCTGGTACCTGGGGCCAGAGCTCTTTCTCCCATCGCTTTCAGGCTCAGTCCCACTGCAGGATCCTCCATAGATGGTCCGGGAATGGGGTCATCTGCGCTCTCGCCCGCGGCCAGGCCTCCCTGAATCGGAGCCACTGAAAACGAGAAAGAGCGTCAGCTGCCACATTTTGAATCCCCTCAATGTGCCTGGCTTTAAACTCCACATTGATGCGCAGGCAAGCCCGGACCAACTCCCTTAGTAAGCACAGCACCAGCCGGCACCTGGCGGACTGGTTGTTAATTGCCTGAACGACCGCCATGTTGTCAGACCAGAACACCACCTTTCTGTCTGACAATGCCGCCGGCCAGAGGTGTAATGCAACAACAATCGGGAAAAGCTCCAACACAGTAATATTTTTGGTGATCCTACGCCTGCGCCAAACATTGGGCCATCCCTGCGCGCACCACTCTTCGCCCAGGATAGCCCCAAAACCTTCCCTGCCTGAGGCATCTGTGAAAAGACAAAGTTCCTGACTATCAATCCAGGGCTGCTTCCAAATAACCGTCCCGTTAAAGCAGGCGAGGAATTCGCTCCATACCACCAGATCCTGCTTCAGCCCTGTCCCCAGCTTGACCCAGTGATGTTTCTTTTTTACACCAGCAGTCGCCCTAGCTAGCCTGCGTGCAAAGACCCTCCCCATGGGTATGACCTTTAGCGCAAAATTCAGGGTCCCTAGCAGGCATTGGATTTCACCTAGAGTAGCCTTGTCCCTACCCAGTAGATCGCAGATCTCCTGACGCAGGGCCTGTACCTTATCCGCAGGGAGTCGGGACACGCCATTTACCGTGTCCAACTCGATGCCCAAGAATACCAAAACCTGCGCCGGACCCTCGGTCCTACCAGGAGCTAAAGGTACGCCCAAGTGTCCTGCCAATTCCTTGAAACATTGCAGCGCCCGTGCACAATCTTGCGAGTCAGCTCCCCCGATGAACAGGAAATCATCCAGGTAGTGGGTCACTCCCTCAATGCCATACCTGTTTGTTAAGGCCCACTGTAGGAAGGAGCTGAACGCCTCAAAGTACGCACAAGACACCGAGCATCCCATGGGCATACACCTATCATAAAAGACCTGGTCCCCCCACCTGAAGCCCAGAAGGTGTTGGCTGTCCGGGTGTACTGGCAGGAGCCTGAAGGCTGATTCGATATCAGACTTAGCCAACCAGGCTCCCTTCCCTGCCCTCCTGATCATGTCGACTGCCAGGTCTAGGGAGCAGTAAGACACTGAGCATTTACCTTCGTCCAACCAGGAATTCACGGAGTCCCCTTCTGGGTGTGATAGGTTGTGGATAAGTCGGAAAGCCCCCGGCTCCTTTTTTGGTACCACCCCCAGGGGAGAAATCACAAAGTGGGGCATAGGGGGTGAGGAAAATGGGCCCGCCACCCTGCCCAAAGACACCTCCTTTGCTATTTTATCCCGCACTACCTCCGGGTGTTCCCTAGCTGATTTCTGATTTTCCGCATCCCTGCTCACTAAGGGGCCTTGATAAGGAATGCGGAAACCGTCTAAGAAACCCTCAGAAATGAGGGACCCTTCCTTGCTAGTGTAACCGCGGAGTGCGCTGAGGAGGTTCTTTACGCAGATGGGAGAGGGCCCTTTCACATGATCGTGAGGGGCTAGGTCATGCGCGCTGGCAGCTGTGTACGCAGGGGGCCAAAGCGCAGGAGGGGGGGAACCCCCCGGGCTACTTGCTCGATGAAGGCTTGTCGGGGGTGTCGCGCTTGGAGCATGCGGTAGCGGCATGGGGTGCCCCGCACACGCTGCAGTTGTGGGCGAAACGGCATGATTTGTCCCAGGAGCAGAACCCTGCATTGAAGAGCCTGCAAGTTCCAGAAGACCGTGCCCGAAAGCCAGGCCTGCGACCCCCCCCCCACGCCCGCCCCGAAAGGACTTCCTGCTCTCCCATTTCTTCTCCTTTTTATCCTCTTTCTCTTTGCTCTTTACACCGCTCTCTGTACCTGACTTCGTCGTAGACCCCTCAGTATGCTTGCCCATGTGTTTTACCCATAAACGGACCTCCAACTGGTCCCATTCAAGATCTGGGCAGATTGCTCTCTGTCTGCGGAAGTCACAATCGTAGTGGTACCATCCCATGCCCCCACCCTTAGCAGCCTCTTCAGTAATCACGCTTGCATAGTGGAAGAGGCCAGGCCCTTCATCTGGGAATTTCTCCACTATCACTGCTGCAAAAATGGCAAAGGCCTGACCCCAAGTCACAATATTTTTGGTGGGGTATACATGGTACCGCACCCGCTTGTCCTCTTCCTTGTTGCCCATCCTCCTGGTATCTACCCCCTCCGCCCCATGCATCAGAAGGGTGAAGATATCAATAAATTCCCTGCGCCAAATCCCTTCTTTGGCCACAAGAGGGACCATCCAAGCGAGAGAACAGCGGCCCGATACTAGCGGGGCCGTGGTAACTAGAGGCTTAGGTGCTACTGCTAGCGTTGGTGCCGGCGTCGGTACCACTGGGGGAACCACTACTGCAGTATCGACCGCACTTGCCGCGCTCTCGGCCACAGCAGCAGCTGGGGGTGTGGGCCGCGGAGGAGGTTCCAACGCAGCCTGCGGCTGAGACCACACCTGCGTGAAGCCGCCCGGCGCCGGGAGGACAGTCGGCGGCGGTGGGGCGGGCGGACCAACCCCTAGGGGTGACCTGGCAAGCAGCAGACCGGATCTGACCTCAGCCATGAAGTCTTTTAGAGTGTCTGAAAGCTTACCCAAATCCTCTGCCGAGGCAAATGTCGCCTGGGGCGGGCCAGGCAGTCCGTTGTGCGCCCCCGTCCCCAAGCCAGCCGCCGCCTGGGAGGGGGCTGAGGCCCTGTGAGGAGGGGCCGCTCTATTCCGAGCCGGTGGTTGTTCAACCGGAAAATCTTTGCTCGTGGGGCGGCGGATTCTTTTTGACCGTGACGGGCCCGCAACCTCCCCTACATCCTTATCCGTAGCCGGACCGTCCATCGCTATCCCAGAATCTGGGGGGGTACTGGCTTTCAATAGTTCCGTCGCCCAAGCTAAACCCTTGGACCTCGTCAGCTCCAAGAAAGCGGCAATCCGAGATTCCTCCGAAGTGTCCGGCACGGACTCCTCAACCTGTGTCCCTGGTGTGAAAAGGGGGGGGGATAATCCTTGGCTGTCCATCACTTAGCAGTTGTTCTCTCTTATCTGCAATTGGGAAAGAGAGAAAGTTAACCGCCTATTCACCCCCTTTGAGGTTAGTTCTTCGCTCCTGAGTGGCACATGCTACTCCGAGAGGTACCCCCATCCCCCAACAGCCCGTACTTACTCCCGTCTGAGCACCGAATGCGGATGGTGTTTGTCTCGCGTCTCTCTGTCGCCAATTAACAAGCCTCCGGTCAGTGAAAGCAGACGAATGTACTGCAAGAGAAACCAGCATAAGCGCAAGAAAAGCATATACGAAAAAGGCGTGGCTGTACCGCCAGAAAAAAGGGGGGGGGGGAGAGGGGGGGGGGGGGTGGAGAGGACACAGGTGCTCATACACATCACGTTTAACCATGTACAACCTGTTCGCGTCTGCCCTCATCCCCACCTTGAACCTGGCAAGCATCCCACCCCCATACTCCCTTCCTTGGGGCCATTTCCCCCAAAATCACAGTCTCACATGAACGAACACAACCAACTCTCCGTTCATTTGCCTTTATTGTAGCGTGCTCGCCAAATTATTGGCACACTTTACATTACATATTCAGGCACGGGCCAACTCACTGTCCTCACGCTAAAAATGTACAGTACCCGCGCTGCCCAAAAAGGGGGGGACGCGACCACAAAGCGCCGGCCGCGATCCCCCTTCGCTGCTCAAGGCCACTCTCGGACGCCATGCATTGGCCCCCTGGATCTGCCCCTTGCTACTAACTACCCGCTCACTCGCGGGCAAAGCGGAAGGAGGGCGGCTCCCCGCTCCCTGCTGGGACACCCGAACCGGCCTACTGTGGGACCGGGCCTTCGCTATGCTTGCTGGGTGCCGTCCCCCCACCGCGACCCCACCAAACAAACCAAACAGGGCAGAGCCAGGCCACAAAGGAATACATTGCCCATTTTATGTGGCGCGAATTCGCCCGTGTATATTCCGCGCTTACATGTGGGCACCGTATTTACATTGCACAGTCAGGCACGGGGGTAGTAGCTGATTAGACAGGAAACCCGGGAGCACATGCCACGCCCTGCACAGTTAGGCCCGGGGAGATAATTGATTCAGCCCGACACCCCCGGAGCGGGCGCCACACCTTGTACGTTCTGGCCCCGCTAGATAAACCTCGTTTAGCCCCAAAATCACCGGGGCCGGCGCGACCCCTCGCACAATCAAACCCGGGGAGATAAAACGTTTGCCCAGAGTCGCCGGTGCAGACGCGACCCAGAGGATCACAGGTAATGATGTCCTGCCCCTAGACGGCAAACCTGCCTGCACAAAAACCCCCACCTCTCCCCTGACTCACCGCGTTACGACGCCCGCTGCTCCGCGATCGGAGCGGCGACAGAGACACAGAAGTACAGTCGGAATGGCGCCCCCACGCCCCCGGGCCGGGGGTCATGAAGGCTTCTACTCATGAAACCATGGACGGATCTCAAGCCCGGCCCCCCCTGCCTAAACCCGGGGAGGACCGCAAGCCCCTGTGGCACAGTGACACTCTGCAAGGCTAGGCTCAATAACGGCTTACACATATTCACTGCGGATTTCTCTAGCGAAGGTATTAGAGCGCTTTAAATTCATACCGGTGACATGTGTTACATATTTATAAGGCGCGAAATCGACCCGAAGGTATAGGCGCGCGTAGCACCGCATTTACCTACATACATCATCCCGGGGAGATTAAGTGATTTACCCCGAATGATTAAGTGCTATACCCCGCGACACAAAAGCGACCGCGGCCCCGAGACTCGCTGACGGACCACCCAGGAGACACCCAAACCCTTTGGGGGTGAGGACCTGAGACTCGATCCAATATACTTTGCTCTTACGCATAATCAAAAACGCTTCATTTCGAACTCGATCCGAAGGTAATGGAGGCTTTACATGACGCACCAGTTACATTACATTAGGACACATTCATGTTTATTTAGCACGGGGAGTCAGATTAAATAATTGCCCAGAATCACAGTATGCTGAGACCGTGCCCAGATTCAAACCCGGTCCCCCTGCACTAAAGTCAGCAGCTCTGGACTTGTACTACCGAGAGACCTTTCTCTAGCGCGAGACTCGACCCGAAAGTATCGGATTGCATCACAACGTATTCATAAACCTATAAGCACGGGGAGATTCAGTGAACAGGACGGGACCGGACAGGGGCTCTCACTGACCCCTGCGCCGAAGGAGAAACGCTAAGCCCCACACCCAAGATGGTGGCCAGTATGACCGATGGACGCCGGGTAGCTGGCGCGGTTGCGTCCCCACCTGCACTAGCAAACAGTGGCAGCGGGTAACGCGCCAAATACAGCATTTCCTCAACGATCGCACGCTCATAAAACGAAATCAACACGAGCCTTGCTCTGTGCACGGTCCCCCCCCGCCCGTGGCGCTCCGACCACAGGGGCCCCGTCTCCTGGTACTGCCCAGGGACAGGGCCGGGGCGAGGGGGCCATCCGGCAACTCACCCAAGTATTCAGGAGTTCCACAGCAAGGCGAGCGGCGACGACGACCCCCGCGAAACGACCCGGTAAAAGGCGAGGTGAGCGACAAAGAGGTCGCCAGAGAGGGTGGGGGAAGGCTAAATAGCCTTCCCCTCACACCTGGGCCCGGAAGTGACGCGCCTTTCGCGTCACTTCCGGCCCCCGACACGGAGGGGGGCACAATCAGGATTCCTGCCCCCGCCCCCCCCCCGAAGTAGGGAGTGGGGAGGGGTGACCGAGGCCCCGGGGCCACTAAGGCGCCGACCGCCGAGTGGCCCCCTGCGGGGGCCGCGGTCAGCGGCATTTGTTTCAGCGTCTGCTAGGGAAATATCAGGATCATTGTAAGATAATGCCACCAAGCTTCCAGAGCCTCACAGGCGTGCGGCCATCTTGGTCGTGTGCCACCTAGCGCCCCCATCAATTGTTTTTGCACCTTCCATATCCAGCAGCACCGCCTCCCTCGGGCCCCTGCCTCATTCTCCCACGGGCCCCAGTGTCCCCTGCACCCCGGGAGCTGCTGCTGGGGTGCTTGTTGCACCCCTCACTGCACATGGACAGAGACGGTTTTATAGGGACAGGAGCAGATGCACCAGGGAGCTCCTAAGACCCGAGCAGGCAGAGAAATCATTTCAATACACACAATTGGGCTTCAAATGCATTGTGGTTTACATTTCTATAGTTCACCTCAGTGGAGTAAAAGACTACCAATTTGAATGTGTGTTTTCATTTTGTTAATGCATTTAATTTTGGTAACTGAGTTTTAACTAGTCAAAATGCATCAAAAAAGTATGGGAACTCCGATCCGCGTGCAATGACGTGGTCAGTCAATCAATCAATCAAAGCATTTATATAGCGCACTACTCACCCAGAGGGTCTCAAGGCGCTAGGGGGGGGCATCCGCTACTGCTCGAACAGCCAGGTCTTGAGTTGCTTCCTGAAGGCGAGGTGGTCCTCGGTCAGGCGGAGTCGGGAGGGAGTTCCAAGTCTTGGCGGCGAGGTAGGAGAAGGACTGTCCCCCTGTGGTGGCTCTTCGGATGCGGGGGACGGCGGCGAGGGCGTGGCCGGTCGATCGAAGCTAGCGTTTGGGAGCGTAGAAGTTGAGGCGGCTGTTGAGGTATCCTGGGCCTTGGTTGTGTAGGGCTTTGTGTGCGTGGGTGAGGAGACGGAAGGTGATTCTCTTGTTGACCGGGAGCCAGTGCAGGTCTCTCAGGTGTCCGGAGATGTGGCTGCGACGGGGGATGTCCAGGATGAGTCGTGCTGAGGCGTTCTTGATCCGCTGGAGTCTCTTCTGGAGTTTGGCGGAGGTTCCGGCATAGAGGGAGTTGCTGTAGTCCAGACGGCTGGTGACGAGGGCCTGGGTGACCGTCTTCCTGGTCTCGGTGGGGATCCACCGGAAGATCTTACGTAGCATGCGCAGGATGTTGAAGCACGACGAGGAGACGGCGTTGACTTGTCTGGTCATGGAGAGGGAGGAGTCCAGGATGAAGCCCAGGTTGCGTGCGTGGTCTGTTGGTTTAGGTGCGCTGCCTAGGGCGGGGGGCCACCAGGAGTCGTCCCAGGCGGAGGGTGAAGATCCCAGGATGAGGACTTCCGTCTTGTCCGAGTTCAGTTTCAGGGGGCTGTTCTTCATCCATTCGGCTACCTCTTTCATCCCTTCGTGAAGGTTGGCTCTGGCGGTGGCGGGGTCGTTGGTGAGGGAGAGGATCAGCTGGGTGTCGTCGGCATAGGAGATGATATTGAGGTTGTGCTGGCGTGCGATGTCTGTGAGGGGGCTCATGTAGACGTTGAAGAGGGTTGGACTAAGCGAGGAGCCTTGAGGGACGCCGCAGATGACTTCGGTGGCTTCTGATCTGAACGGGGGGAGACGGACTCTCTGTGTCCTTCCGGCGAGAAAGGAGATGATCCACTCCAGTGCCTTCTCCTGGATTCCGAAGTTGCTGAGGCGCTGCACTAGTGTACGGTGGCAGACAGTGTCGAAGGCCGCGGAGAGGTCTAGGAGGATGAGGGCTGCTGTTTCTCCGTTGTCAAGCAGGGCTCGGATGTCATCGGTGGCTGCGATCAGGGCGGTCTCGGTGCTGTGGTTGGCCCGGAAGCCAGACTGCGAGAGGTCGAGGGATCCGTTCGTCTCGAGGAAGGCGGCCAGCTGCTTGTTGACGGTCTTCTCGATGACTTTGGCAGGGAACGGGAGCAGCGAGATGGGGCGGTAGTTCTTGAGGTCGGTGGGGTCGGCTGATGGCTTCTTTAGTAGAGCACTGAGTTTGGCGTACTTCCAGCTCTCCGGGAAGGTAGCGGTGTCGAAGGAGGCGTTGATGATGTCCAGCAGGTGGGGTTCGATGACAGCATCGGCCTTGTTGAAGACGTGGTGAGGGCAGGGGTCGGTCGGAGATCCGGAGTGGATGGAGTTCATCGTGCGGACGGTCTCTTCGGTGCCGATCGGGGTCCAGGCGCGGAGGGTGGTGGTGGGGGGCGGTGGTTCGGTCGTGGCGTGCGTCGGTTGAGTGCCGAAGCTGTTGTGTATGTCCGCGATCTTGCTGTGGAAGTAGGAGGCGAGGGAGTTGCAGAGGTCTTGCGAAGGGGTGATGTCATTGTTTCCGGCGTTGGGGTTGGAGAGCTCTTTAACGATGTTGAATTGTTCCTTGCTGTTGTGTGCGTTGTTGTCCAGTCGTTCCTTGAATGCAGTTTTCTTGGTGGCGTGGATCCGTTGGTGGTGTTTTCGGGTGGCGAGCTTGAGGGCAGTCATGTTGTCCGGTGTTGGGTCTCTGCGCCAGGCTCTCTCGAGGGCTCGGCAGTTCTTCTTGGAGCTCTTGAGTTCGTCGGTGAACCATGGGGCTTTCTTGCTGCCGGGTCTGCTAGGCGGGGTCCTCAAGGGGGCGAGGTCGTCTGCGCAGTCGCTGATCCACTTCGTGAGGTTGGTGGCCGCTTGGCTGGGGTTCGTTGTGCTGGTGGGGGGGTTCTTGCTCAGGGAAGTCGCGAGCTGGTCGGCTGTGATCTTGTTCCAGCTTCTGCGTGCAGCCTGTTGCTGGTGGTGGTGGATCGTGGTCCTTCTGAAGCTGAAGTGGACGCAGCTGTGGTCAGTCCAGTGGAGTCCGGTGGCGTGGCTGAAGGTGATGTCTTTGCTGGATGAGAAGACGGGGTCGAGTGTGTGTCCGGCGTAGTGGGTGGGGGTGGTCACCAGCTGCTTGAGTCCGAGGTTTGCGAGGTTGTCCAGCAGGGTGGTGGTGTTGCGGTCGTTGTTGTTCTCCGGGTGGAAGTTGAGGTCCCCGAGGAGGATGTAGTCAGCGGAGGGGAGGGCGTGCGGGCTGACGAAGTCGGCAATGTCCTCGCTGAATTGTGTGCGTGGTCCCGGGGGTCTGTAGATGAGAGTGCCTCTGAGGGTGGTCTTGGGGTTGATGTGGACCTGGAAGTGCAGGTGCTCGGCGGGTGCGAGGGTGTCGTCGGTGTTGGTCATGATGCGGATGGTGTTCTTGTGGATGATGGCGATGCCTCCTCCAGTCTGGTTGATGCGGTCCCTCCGGATGATCTTGTAGCCGTCTGGGATGGCGATGGCGATGTCGGGCGCTGAGGAGGCGTTCATCCAGGTTTCCGTGAGGAAGGCGACGTCTGGGGCTGTGGTGTCGAGCAGGTTCCAGAGCTCGACGGCGTGTCTGTGGATGGAGCGGGTGTTGAGCAGGATGCATTTCAGGTGGTTGCTGCTGTTGCTTGTCTTGGTCGGTGCTGGAGTAGTGCAGGTCCGGATGCAGGTGAACTTGCAGGTGTGGCAGCAGAAGGGTCCATGGGTGCGTCTCGGGGTGGCTTGGTAGCAGCCCGGGAATCGTCCGGCGTTGAGTTCAGTAGCGTCGTAGGTCCGGCGGGGGGGCTGGTGTCTGCGGGGGCCAGGGGTCCTGGCACTGGGCGCGGTCCAGGCGCGGGCGGGCGCAGACGGGCTTACCTTTGGTGCACCTTCGGCGCGCGTAGGGCGCGCCCGCTGCGCGTGGCCGCTGCGCGTTATCCACTCTGCCATAAGTGGAGAGGGGGGGGCGGAGCGAGGGAGGGGCAGCTGGGAGGCGGGAGCGGGGAGGGCACAGAAAGGAAGAGGGCGTGGCCGCGAGAACGGCGGCGGGAAGCGGGGAGCGGGGCGGGGAGGGCACAGGGGGTACAGGCACGAGAAAAACAATAAACTACAACAGTAAAGTACAGCAGTCACAAAACAAAACAACAGTGCAAAATACGAAACCGGGCAACAGAGTGCTACCTGGTCCGGCGGAGCCGAGACAGGGGGGAGAGCGCTCACAGTGTGCGAGCGTTGCCTAGCAGCAGATCAGGCCGCAGAGGAAGGCGGGCCTGCGGGGCAGAGGGCTGAGCGAGGCTGCGAGCAGCAGCGAGGGGAGAGGGCACCGGCACAGCTGGTGGCCGTGCGGCGCTGGAGTGTCCTTCGAGCAGGTCAGTGAGCATGAGGGTGAGATCAAAGGCGTGGCTAAAAAAAATCAAATATTCTGAAACTATTTTGTTGGTGTTCACCATCAGGGCAGTGCATATAAAATAACATCTTAAATGAAAAATAAATGCATGCCAAGTAATCAGTGAGAGATGCACTCTTGTTAATGCGATCTCTGCAGATATCTGTGTGTGCACACAGAGAGCCACATAACTGAATTCTGGGTGGTGAAGTGGGGCGTAGTGATGTGTGTTTATATCTTACGAGCTCCCAGCCAGTAAAAGAAAGCATTATGACTATCACGTTGTTATAGGTTGCTACAAAGTTATCAAAAAATATTAAGTTTTAAGATATAGTGCTTCCAAAATACCGATCAGATTTACATGCAGACTGTACCCAGTGCAAACATTTTTTTTTAAAATAACAGTCTACTAAAAGCACAGACTTCACAGCTCATCAGGTCACCTTACACTACTATCAAAAAGAAAGCTATAAGTAACCCCATCAATTAAAACAAATACAGGCTTCTAAGCAGCCTTTACATTACCCTAATGCGCACATTTACATTTCTTTCAGGCAGCAGACACCCTGGCAAGAATGCTGGTTTCTTGTCCACCTGCCTGTCCATCCCTAGGCTTCATGGCACAGGAGACTCTCCCCATCCACTTCAGCCATCCCAAGTCGGTTGCCTTTTAATATAAAGTAGGAGAACTGCTTTTGCAAATTATTAAATTATGGGCACATTGTGCTCATCAGATCCTGAAATGGTTACTTCCAGTTTACTGTGATGCCCTTTGGACTAAAGAATGCCCCTGCCACCTTCCAACTGTTGGTGAACAAATTCCTTGCTGGGCTGAAATCCTTTAGTGGAGCTTGTCTTGATATTGAAGTCTACAGCTCCACCTGGCAGGATCACCTGCTCCACCTTGGCAAGGTCCTTGAGGCTCTGAGAAGTGCAGGCCACACTATCAAGGCAAGTAAGTGCCAGATAGGACAGGGAAAGGTTGTGTACTTTGGTCACCTGGCAGGTGAAGGCCAAGTTCAGCCACTCCAAACCAAGATCCAGAAAATTCCGGAATTGGCAACTCCAACAACCCAGACCCAAGTCAGGGCATTCCTTGGCGTGACTGGGTACTATAGGAGATTTGTGAAGCACTATGGGTCCATAGTGACTCCCCTCACAGAACGTACCTCTACAAGAAAGTAAATTGGACAGTGAGCTGTCAAAAGGCTTTTGACACCCTGAAGGATGCAATGTGCTCTGCCCCAGTCCTCAAAGCTCATGACTATATTAAGCAGTTCATTGTGCAGACAGATGCCTCTGAGCATGGAATGAGTGCAGTCCTACCCCAAACAAATGAGGGACATGACCAACCGGTTGCTTTTATAAGTGGAAGACTACTCCCTAGAGAACAGTGTCTGGGCCCTGAAAAAGTTGAGGCTATACCCAATTGGCACTCACTTCTTAGTTCAGACAGACCACAGCCTCTCTGTGGTTACAACTAACCCTGGGCAGACAACTACGCTACGCTCACGAAGCGTGCGTAGTTTGTGCTACGTAGCACAGTGCAAAATCGCATAGCGTAGTTGGCATTTTTTGCTTGCGGTCCTCAACGTCAAGTTGGCGACCGCTAGCGAGCAAAATGACATCCCGGCGAGACTTTTTCCTCGTTCGTGATCAGCAACATCAAGTTACCGATCACGAGCGTGGAAAATAAACCTCCCGGTGAGATTCTCAACGCGGGGAGGTCAGGTTTCTCATTGCGAGTGGTCGCGTATGCTCGTGCAGTCCGCTTTGAGAAATCTGCTGCACGAGTAAAAATCTACTTGAGCGGCAGAAAACGATAGCTCACACTGTGCAAGATGCCGTTTTCAACGATTGCACAGTGCGGACAAGCATCCGGCAATGTGCAATTGTCGCAAAGAGCGCACTACGCAGTTCGCGTAGTGCTACGCGTATTTTGTGTAGTCTGAAGTGCACTTCGCGTAGCGCTACTACGCGAACTACGCCCAGGGTTAGTTACAACAGATGAAAGGTGAGAATACCAAACTGCTAAAGTGGTTCATATCCCTACAGGGAATGGACTGCACAGTGGAACGCATACCTTGGACTGCCCATGCCAATGCAGCTGGCTTTTCCACTTAGAAGATGAAGACTCCAGGGGAAGGTTAGTTCATCCTCCTTTCATTTGGGGGAGGGAGGGTCATGTGAGATAGTGCTGCCTTTGCATGGTTAGCCCCAAAACATTTTGCCTGGTTTTGATGTGGTTTCAAATATAGTGCACAGGGTCCCTGCCAACTAGGCCCCCTGTGCCAGTGCTCCTTCCCTAAAAAAAATTACCGATTTGCATTTCTGCCCTCTGTAAGTCCCTAGTAAATGGTACTCTGAGTACCTAGGGCCTGGGAGCTGAAGAGGGTCCCCTGAGACCCCCCCTTTCTGGGACCATATCACTGCCTTTACAACTTGTATGCCCTTGTGAGGGTGAAAATGACAAAGCCAACATGGCACCCTGCCTGTGTGCCATGCCAACTAGCACTTCCTGAAGATATAGGCATGTCACCCCTATAGCAGGCCTCACAGCCCTAAAGCAGGGTGCACTGTACCACAGATGGGGGCATATCTGCCTGAGCAGATATGACCCTACAATATTGGTGTCCATTTTCCTAATATTGTAAGCACCAGTGAAGCCATAGAGTACATGGACTGGAAACTCGACAACTTGAGTTCAACAGCACTATGATGGCTTCACTGAACACAGGAGTGCTTGTATCCAAACTACTGCTTTCCATAAATCTACACTGATACCAGTGTGGGATTTGTTTTACCATATACCCAGAGGGGTCCCCTGAAAACCTGCCAAGCCTGGTGTGGTCTCCAACTGGCTATAGGCAGCCAGCCACCTCCAGACATGTTTCTGGACCCCTGGGTATAGAGCCCCTGCTCTCTGGAAATCAGAAACAATGCACATCCTGGGCAGAGGCGTCATGCCTCCTCCCCCAGGATGGGCCATTGCTCAAAGCAGGGAACTTCAAAAAGGCCCGACGCCTTTGTAATGAGTCCTCCAGCCACGAATGCTAGCAGCAGATGGCAGCCCCTGGTTTACACCCACACTTTGGGTGGAAAAAGCAGCAGGAAATATTCAGAAGAATAGGACGTGTGCCCACCTCTGCCAACCTAGGTCTTAGTCCCCCTCCCACAGGAGGGTGACTTAATCGATTTTATCCACACTCAGTGTGGGAGGGTATGCTCAGACGTGAGTCCCTTGCTCATTGCACCATCAGGATTCAGGCAAGCCGGGCCGACGAAGGCTGTGATGCCAGAAACCGGTCCCCGGAAGCTTGTTTCCTTCCCAGTATAAGAATTGGCTTGGTAGTTTGGTTTGCCCTGTTCCCATCATGCACTGGGACAGGTACAGACTAATTTGCATGTAGCCAGGTTCTGAGCTGGGATGGTGCAGTGAGCTAAAAAACGGTGATGGATTAAAACCATGATCTCTTGACTTGGTAAGAGTATTCTGCATCATTCAGAAACTCTGTCCATCACCACCCCCTTTTTCCCAAATCGATTTTATCCACACTCAGTGTGGGAGGGTATGCTCAGACGTGAGTCCCTTGCTCATTGCACCATCAGGATTCAGGCAAGCCGGGCCGACGAACGCTGTGATGCCAGAAACCGGTCCCCGGAAGCTTGTTTCCTTCCCAGTATAAGAATTGGCTTGGTAGTTTGGTTTGCCCTGTTCCCATCATGCACTGGGACAGGTACAGACTAATTTGCATGTAGCCAGGTTCTGAGCTGGGATGGTGCAGTGAGCTAAAAAACGGTGATGGATTAAAACCATGATCTCTTGACTTGGTAAGAGTATTCTGCATCATTCAGAAACTCTGTCCATCACCACCCCCTTTTTCCCAAATTAATAGAGGGTATAGTCACCCATTTAAGGTGCCCATTGGCCCTACCTGCTAATCCCCCAAAACACCTCCTTAATTTAGTATTAAGTGGCTGCCCCAGACCTAGAACTCAGATCTGCGATGACCTAAGAAAGAAGATGTATGGAGGGTTTGGAACTCCTGACAACGACAGTCCACACACACGTCAGATGCACACCATACACATGTGTGAACTGTCATGATCTTTATGCAACCTCCAGACGTTCTCCTAGTTTCACACATTCAGATACTCCATTGTGGAATTTCCAAACATGCGCCATTACTGCATCAGATTGGAGACCACCTCACACCACCATCAAATGTGGCAGCTTAATGCCTGGTATCTCCAGGATAAGACATACGTTCAGGCCGTAGGTAGGGAAATCCGGCAATATTTTCAGCTCCTTGCCAGGCCGGTACAGTCACCAGGTATTCTTTTGGGGGGGCATGCAAAGTCACCGTCCGGGGTCATGCTAGGAAAATCCTTATACAAGCCGAACGACAGCGCCCCCTTCAGGTGACCTGACTTGAGACAGAGGCGCTACACCTCGAAGAGTGACTGGCCAGAGGTCCTGACGACAATACCGGTAGACAGCTGGCACGGATTTGTGAGGAGATCCAACTCCTATCTATAAGCAGGCATCCACAGCGTGGGTCTATGGGTGGGGAGACAAAAATGGAAATCTACTTCACTGGCTGGAGTCACAGCCCTTAGCAAGCAGGGTTATCCTAGCAAGCAGGGTGATCCCAGAAATTTTAGATGGTGCGGGCTGTGCCCATCGTACCTCCTCCCAGCATTATGCAAGCATTTGCAAATTACTATTCATCCCACTATGCAGCTACCCCGCACTTGGCAGATGAAATGGAGGTGCCTCTCCTTGATTCTGTGCCGCTGCTCCATCTATTACAGGCTGAGCATTGTGCACTGGACGAGCCCATCACACTGATAGAGGTGGGGAAGCTATACATCTTCTATGGTGGGGCAAAACACCCGGGACAGATGGGTACCCAACAACGTTTTATGCTAAATATTGAGATGTCCTTGTCCCCAACCTCCTGGACATGTGTATGAAGGCCATGGAAATCAGTTACTTCCCCAAGGAGTTTGACCGGGCTATGATTGTGGTCAAACCCAAGTCACACCCTACCTCGATCTCGTGCCGATTACCACCTATCTCCCTAAATTAATGGGGAAGTGAAAATCTTTGTCACGATTCTTACTGGGCACCTCCTACTAGTCCACTGGTGCCTTATTCACTCTGATCAGTGTGGCTTAATGTAGCAGTTGCGCACCGCCACCTCCTGCGGCATCCCCTAGCTCTGCACTTAATTGACTTAGAAAAAGTGTTCAATACTGTCGATTGGGGGTACTTGGCAAAAATGCTTGATAAAGCAGGTTTTGGACCCTGGTTCCACAATTTAGTAAAGATGCTTTATTCGGATCCCACTGCAAGATTTCAGGCCAATGGTGCTGTCTCCGAAGAGTTCCCCACACGACGTGGAACCTAACAGTCGGCCGTTGTCCCCCCACCTCTTTGCACTAGCACTTGAACCTCTGGCAAGGCTTATACAGTGTGATGCTCAGATATGAGGGAGGGAATGGAGCCAAAGGCTCTAAGACCACATTGCCCTACGTGGACGATGTTCTGCTATACTTGGCTGACCCAGCGTCAAGTGCCCCTCAATCCTGCAACTTTTTGCAGAAGCATCGGGAATAACTGTCAACCCAGCCAAATCGGTGCTGTGTGGACTGGCAGACGGCCATTCCTATTAAACGCCTCAGCTTTAAGTACCTGGTCGTCATGGTGGCTCTGAATTCCCAATTAATGTGGTCACTTAATATTATTCCTCTTGTTTGTGCAAAAGCAGAGAAGATCTTAAGCGATGCCTGTGGCTCCCACTGAATGTAATGGGGAGGATAGCGTTATATGAAATGATTATACTGCCATACTTCCTTTACCTCCTATCAAATTTTCCACACGCCATTACCCGTTGCTGGTTTTTAGGTCTCGCCTGACCCAGCGCATGCGCTGGTCTGGCGAGACTTATTGAGAGGGCTCCAAAAAGTGCTACCAGGCCAGCATAGAGCTACAGTGCATGTGCGCGGGCGCGCGCGCCGTGCTTTGCCGCGATTACTTTCACTTTCGCGGCCCTACGGCCGCTTTGATGTTTGATGTGATCGCGATCACTTTCATTTTCACTTTCGGGGCCACACAGCCGCTTTGCATAGCCAATAGGTCTCGCTTTTGGGACCTTATAAGTATTTAGTTATGCAACTGTTGCATAGCTAAACACTTATAAGGTCCCAAAGGCGAGACCTATTGGCTATGCCAATGCTTGTTCTAGATGGACTCAGTAACAACAACATTTGTATGGCACAATTCACGACCTCGATTGGCGTCTAAGACCAGTCAATGCACCCCCTACGATGGTGGTCTAGGAGCATCCAATCTTTATTATTATTATTATTATTATTAGTGTGTTTTATAAAGCGCGCAGCGGCCCCAACGGGGTATCCCGGCGCTGAAGACTCTGACAGCCGGCTGAACAGGGTCGGGAAAGCAGTCTTAGGAAGAAAAGAGGTGGGTTTTCAGAGATTTGCGAAAAGCAGGTTCTGCTTGGCAGTTGCGTAGGGCTAAGGGGAGCTTGTTCCATTGTTGGGTGGCACAGACCTCAAAGGTTTTACCACCTGCCCGGGCTCGCTTAAATCGGGGAGTTTCTAGGAGAAGTAGGGAGTTGGAGCGTAGAGTCCTGGTTTTAACGTAAGGACGTAAGGTGTTTTTCAGGTGGGCTGATCCGCTGCCTTTGGAAGCACGGAAGGCCAGCGTCATTGCTTTGAAAACGCATCTCTTTACGATGGGCAGCCAGTGCAGTTTACGGAGGTGAGGAGAGATGTGATGTCTGGCAGGGATTCTCTCCACCAGCCGTGCGGCGGTGTTTTGGACTGTCTGTAGTTTGTGACACAGGCCGGCCGTAATGCCAAGGTAGAGGGCATTGGCATAATCAAGATGGGATATGATTAATGCCTGGATCACAGTCTTACGGCAGTCCACCGGCAGGTAGTTAATGAGCCGTTTGATTGTTCTAATTTTGGCGAAGCAGGAGGCTGCAACTGTTTGTACCTGGGTGCTGAAACTGAGATGGTTGTCCCAGCGAACTCCGAGGTTTCTCACCGAGTCTTTCGGTGTGGGGGCTTGGCATAGTTCATCTGGCCACCAAAGGCTGGAGTCCAGGGGAGAGGGTGAGTTAAAAAACAGGATCTCCGTTTTACCTGCATTAAGACGGAGGGAGTTGGCATCCATCCAATGAGAAATAGCTCTGAGGCAGGATTTCAGCGGTTCGAAAGCAGAGACGGAGGGGGTGTCGAACGTGAAAAGTAGCTGAATGTCATCAGCGTAGGATGTGGATTTAATTCCTGTCTGAGCAATCAGCTTGGCCAGGGGGGTGAAATAGACATTAAACAAAAGCGGGCTTAGAGAGGAGCCCTGTGGGACTCCCCATTTGAGGGGTCTGGCTGAGGAAGTGAAGGGAGGGGTGAAAACTTGTTGTGTACGGTTGGACAGATAGGATGACAGCCATTTCAACACAGAACCGCCCAGCCCTAAGTCCTCCAGCCTTCCCAGCAGGATCTTATGAGAGACGGTGTCGAATGCTGCTGAAAGATCCAGCAGCACTAACACCGCCCTCGACCCTCGGTCGAGCGTCCACCTCACAGAGTCGGCCATTTCAATAAGGGCCGACTCCGTGCTGTGGCCCGACCTAAAGCCATGCTGGGAGTCGTGGAGAAGCCCTTTGGACTCGATAAAGTTCGCCAGTTGGGAGTGGACAAGCCTTTCCAAGATCTTAGCTGGGGCGGGCAGGAGGGAGATGGGCCTGTAGTTACTGGGAAGGTCAGGGTCCAAATTGGGCTTCTTCAAGATGGGGACTAAGGAGGCTTGTTTCCATTTAGTAGGGAAGCTTCCTGTTCGGAGGGAGTCATTCCAGATGTGATTTAGGTAAGGGTTAAGTAGGGGTGCCAGTTTTTTGTATTCCTTGGCTGGCCAAGGATCGTTTGGCGAACCTGATTTACATTTGAGTAATTCTGTCATAGATTCAGCTTCCGATATCACTGCAAATTCAGACATAAGGTGCGACGGCGGCGGCTGTGTCAGGGAAGTGGATCGCTCGTCATCTCCTTCACTAATGGAGGGGGGAAAAGATGAACAAATGATCTCAATCTTGTCCTCAAAAAATTGAGAAAGTTTATTGCAAAGCGCCTGTGAGGCGGGCTGAGATCGGGTCAGTGCAGTAGGGTCTGTGAAAGATCTAACAATATTGAAGATCTCTCTGGCGCCGTTGCTAGCAAGTTTAATTCGGGAGGCCAGAAAATCCCGTTTATGGTCCTCTATCATTCTCCGGTATTGTTTGAGGGCAGTTTTGTAGAGAGTTTTACTGTCTGGAGAGTAATTCCGTCTCCAGTGGCGTTCAAGGGATTTGCAGAAAGCCTTTTTCTGCCGAAGTTCATCGGAGTACCAGGGGGCTGATGGTGCCGTCCTGTAGGTTTTAATCGGTTTAATGGGGGCCAGGGCATCCAAGGCCTGTCCAATCCATGTGTCCAGGTGGTTAATAGCTAGGTCAGGGTTAGGTGCCGGACATGGTAGGGAGTTGTGGAGGTGTTTCTGGAGCGCTTCCAGGGTGACGCGGCTCCAGTTTCTGCCTAAGGTTTTAGGAATGATAGAGGGTCTGGTGGGACGGAGAGAGTCAATCTCAAAGGAGATGAAGAAGTGGTCCGACCAAGTGACCGGGATGGGAGGGTCCACCCGGATGGAGGGGAGATTGGAACAAATTAGATCCAGTGTGTGACCCGCTTTATGCGTGGGTAGGGTTATGATTTGAACTAAGTTGCAGGCCGCAAGCGTGGAGATAAAGTGACTGCTGTGCGGGCAGGATTCATTGTTAACGTGGAGATTAAAATCTCCTAAAGCGGTAAAATTGGCATAGCGAGTACTGAGCTGAATGATATAGTCCGTCAAAGCCGGTAAGTGCGATAGATTGGAGTGAGGGGGACGATAAATGAGTATTCCCGAACAGGAGGAGGATGGGGAAGTTTGGATGCTGAAAGGCAAGCCTTCTATACAGTCAATGTGGTTGAATGGGGGAAAAGTAGCCGTCCATATAGATTTATGGATTAGGGCAACACCGCCTCCCGATTTGCCATTAGGTCTATTGGCGCAGCTAATACTGTAGCCCTCCGGTAGGGCAAGGGAGATGGCGGGGTTCGTGGTGTCATTCAGCCATGTTTCCGTTAGGAAAAGCAAATCCCAGTTGTTGTCTCGGAGGGACTGCCAGATGTCGATGGCATGTTTAGTCAGTGATCTGCAGTTGATAAGAGCAGATCTAAGGGTCAGGGGGGGGTGGACACCCGAAGTAGTGGCCGAAGTTGGGCCGAGAATTGGACGGGTTGTGAGACCTGAGGATAAGAGGGTGAAGTGACAGAGCGAGCAGACATAGTTCCGACACTGAGCGTCTGAGAGAGAACATGGATGGGTTGTACAGAGGGGAGGTCTTATGGACAGCAAATCTGTTCAAGTGTAAGACGCGGTATTGTGGCTGGAGGATTGGGCAGGGGGACCGGCCCCGGTCGCGGCCAGATCGCGGACGAGCGCAGACGAGCTTGCCTTATGCGCGCCTTTGGCGCGCAATCGTCGCGCCCGCTGCGCTCGTCCGCTGCGCTTCCGATTACTGCACATTTGTATCGTGGGAGGACGATGGGGGGGCGTGGCCACGAAGTGGGCGTGTCCCCGTCAGGGCGTGGAGAATGGCGGTGTCAAGCTCGGCGATTTCGCCCTTGCTAACGCTCGTTTTTGGTCAAAAATGAATGCCTTCACACAGTAGTAAGGAGACCAAGTAAGTGAGGGTTGGATTAAAAATGCAAAGTTTCCAAGTTTTACAACACACAAAATACGATTTATCACGCTGCTCCCGGCTATGCCTCAGGAGTTGTTTAGAGTCTGTCCTTTACCTCTATCACCTGGCATTGCCCTTCTTGGTGATCAATGAATGAATGGGTAGAGGGTGGTCTGACCCGGCCTACAAGCTAGAGCTGAATGAGATGAATTGCCCCAGGATTCTTGCAATGCTAAATGGGGACAGGGTTCCCTCTACGCTCCCTGAGATAACCCGGTTGGCATGTGAAGGATGGAAGGCAGTCCACAAACACACAGGGTGGTGGTCCAAGCTCACGCAACCAACTCTGTTGTAGCAGGGCAGGTGGCTGAGGGAGACGGCGTCTCTGGAGGGGTTAATCTGCTGGAATGCCATTGTCATATCACTTCTGGGGGACGAGTGGAAGGGCTCCCACATGGCCTCTTTTCAAGACCTTCAGCAAACCTAATCCCTATCTGGGACAGTTGCAAAAATACCAACAACTCTGGCATGCCTTTAGGGTACACGTGCCTCCAGACACAGATCCCAGAATTTAGCACAGTGGCGGCAAGACCATGTTGAGAGCACTGGGCAAGGGAGGGGTGAGTCCCTCCCATATGCTGCATACTTATCAATGCCCCAGACACCTCACCGATACGCAGAGCGCGTTGGGAGGGGTGACTTAGGCCGATGGAAGATGCAGACTGGTGGGACGCCTTGACAGCCCCTAGGGTGTTAACCATGACATCACATCTGCGCTTGGTGCAGACATTATCTACAATGTGCTTACATGTCCCCCGACAGGCTGTATTGGTTAAAATTGCTACCTAGCCCCTCATGCTTTCGCTGCTCCCATGCACTTGCTGATTTTTAGGTTGAACCTAGCGGCAGCGAGCTTGCGCTGTTCGCTCTGCGAGGCATGCAGTAGTGGAGTATGGATTTGAAGCCCCGCCAACTAACAGCCCATAATTTTGATTGGCTTTTGTCATGATCATCTGTAAACGCTAGCTTCCGATTCATTATGAGGCTTGTTAGTCCCTCCTTGGTACCGCATGGTCTCCATTTGTTACCGCCCATAAGGACTGGCCCATTTACCGGTGTCCTTACTGTAATGCTCACATAAACCCTTTGGGAGAACTCTTTGGTTAATCAATCTAAAGACCACTAGTGGGAGGCCAGCTTTAGCAAGGGAGGCCACTTCGTGCATTTACAAGAGTTTGAGCTATTACCATTATACATGACAATAGCTTAAACTCTCCTATAGCAGTGCAAATATTTGTCTTTGGATGCCAGAGCCGAATTTGAATCCCAATCCGAACCGGTCTTCAGCATGTTTGTTTTTATTTCTGCCCTCTTCACCATAGCGCATGGCGCTGCTTACACTTTTTTAGGTCAAGCATCAGCGCATGCGCTGTCTGCAATACCTGCTGTAATCACTCATATGGAGTGTAATCCCGCCTGCTGCTGCCATTGGTTCGCTCGCGGGTTACTTTTATTTTCTGCCTCCTAATTAGTGGACACTGCCTGTTACATCATTTCTGTTTTCAACTCAGGAGAACTGGTCAACTACAGTTACTTTTCGCTGTAGCTGCTAATATGTTCCTATGGGGACTACTTCTGATTTACAAACATAACGCTTGAAGATGCAAGCTGTGTGTCATTGTCTCGGTCTTTAATTGCGATAAACGCTTTCACTTTTAAAAACTGGAACCCTAACAAGGGTTCAAGTTGACACAATACCTACATCAAATTTTAATCAAAACAAGAAAAAAAAAATGCCTAAAGAAAAAAAGATACAGGATATAGAGAACATGAAAAATTGTACAATAAAGAAAACCAAAAAGAAAAAAGAAAGAAAACCCATGTGGAAGTATATACAATTCATAGAAAAATGTTTTATTACCAATGATAAACAATTCAATCTTCAATACAGTGTGTGAGTGTGTGAACAAACAAGTGGCTGAGGAAAAAGTTTACAACAATAATTAGTTCAGGACAAAACTGAAACACAAAGCAAACAATAGGTCCTTCAATTTCGGCCACATATGTACGTCTACAGTGTTTTGACCATAGTATAACTAAATGGTCATCATCAGGACAAACAATTATGTAAGCGGCCGAACCAGTTCGATACATCTAAAAGCAAGAATATATAAACATGGGTATCAAACACTCAAATGTTATATCACAGCAAAAAGTGCGAGTCAAAATCCTTTTTTTTTCTCACTGAAAAAGGAAGAAAAAAGAAAGCAGGACAATCACTACCGCCACCAAAAAGAAGGGAGGGGAAGACCCTCAAACCATCTTGAGAACAAATGTGTGTGAAAAGAATGAAAATTATAGAAATCGGTGTGCAAAAGTAGACCATAACTCAAAAAAATGTGATAATAAATTCACCTATTTTTAAAGTAGATCCAACCGAAGGTACATAGATCGTATGGAGTCCACCCGGATATTGGCTCCGTAAAACAATGTTATAAAACCAAAAAAGGAATGAACAACTATTAATGGCCCTATTCACCTATACAAAAGGACAGAGGCGGCAAGGATGTCACATGCCATACTCCCATCCAAAGGAGATAATGTAATATAATCGTGGGAGCTTGTGCATAAATCCAGTGGCTACAGAAATATGGGGAGTAAAGGAACTCTCTGTTCCATGAAATAATTTTAAAACTGAAAAAAGATGAGAAAAATTGAATAATTAGACGAAACACCTTGTGGATATAGAGGATACATTACAAGGATCCATATTAATGCTGCACATCTTATACTTACAGCCAAATGAATTGGCAGAAGGCTTAAGTATCCGAGCTTGTAAATCGCATAATTACAGGAGTTTATTCATGAAAAAAACTATTAGAAATGAAAGAAATAGAAGTTATAGTATATATTATTAAGAAGAAAAAAAACACCCCATCAGCATTCTAACCAATGTTTCTGGATGTGTTACCTGTCAGTCGCCTTTGATAAATTGGCACACACATGTGGGGGGCAGTACTCACTGGCTTATTCCAGTACAACTGGTTCAAAAAAAGCTAACTATATATAACATTCAAACTACAACATTAAACTAAATGAAATAAGAACTAAAAAAAATAATAATTGGCAATTTCCTAAAAATACTGCATATAGGCGGAGCAAGAATGATCCATAAGCATTGGCGTTGATCCAAGAAGGACCTTAATTAAAACAGGAGCCCAACAGTGGGCAAACATTACAGCCATCATCGAAAGAATGAAAAAAATGAACAATTAATTACAATAGTTGAAGATGGGCACGTTAATTGCTGACCCTATCGAGTAAAAATATAAAGGCAAAAGCTAGCACAAGATAGGCACACAAGGTCGATGTCACTCAGCTCTTGTAGCAAAAAGAAGGCTGTCGATTTATATTGCTCATGAACAAAAAGTCCATAAAAACAACAACAGTGCAAGCTTTATACACGGTGTATTGGCCTTTTCAGTATCAAGCAAGTATACTCAGTACCATCGTGTCGTACCGTGAAATTACATCAAATTATAAATACAAAACAAACATGCCCATTTAGATTTCACGGGCGATGTGTACTAACTTTACCAATATTAGAGAAATTAGGTATAGTGTCGCAATCCCTGCACTGAGGCCGGATCATATGTATTTCATCAAAGATGGAAAGAGCCTTTCAAGCGAAACAATCAATCAATCAATCAATCATAGCATTTGTATAGCGCGCTACTCACCCGGGAGGGTCTCAAGGCGCTTGGGGGAAAGGGTCCGCTACTGCTCGAACAGCCAGGTCTTGAGTTGTCTCCTGAAGGCGAGGTGGTCCTGGGTCAGCCGGAGGTGGATGGGGAGGGAGTTCCATGTCTTGGCCGCCAGGTAGGAGAGGTAGGAGAAGGATCTGCCTCCGGCGGTGGCTCTTCGGATGCGTGGTACGGTTGCGAGGGCGAGGCTGGTAGACCGTAGCTGGCGGGTGGGCGTGTAGAAGGTCAGGCGGTCGTTGAGGTACTTGGGGCCCAGGTCGTGGAGAGACTTGTGTGCGTGGGTGAGGAGCCTGAACGTGATCCTCTTGTCAACGGGGAGCCAGTGCAGGTCCCTCAGGTGGCCGGAGATGTGGCTGCGTCGGGGGATGTCCAGAATGAGTCGGGCGGAGGTGTTCTGGATGCGTTGGAGTCTCTTCTGTAGCTTGGCTGTGGTTCCGGCGTAGAGGGTGTTTCCGTAGTCCAGTCGGCTGGTGACGAGGGCCTGGGTGACCGTCTTCCTGGTTTCGGTCGGGATCCATCGGAAGATCTTGCGAAGCATGCGAAGGGTGTGAAAGCATGATAAGGATACGGCGTTGACTTGTCTGGTCATCGAGAGGGAGGAGTCCAGGATGAAGCCCAGGTTGCGTGCGTGGTCTGTTGGCTTGGGGGCGGTGCCCAGGGCTGGGGGCCACCAGGAGTCGTTCCAGGCGGAGGGTGATGGTCCCAAGATGAGGACTTCCGTCTTGTCTGAGTTCAGTGTCAGGCGGCTGTTCTTCATCCACTCGGCGACGTCTTTCATCCCTTCGTGTAGGCTGGTTCTGGTGGTGTCGGGGTCTCTGGTGAGGGAGAGGATCAGCTGGGTGTCGTCGGCGTAGGAGATGATGTTGAGGTTGTGTTGGCATGCGATGGCGGCTAGAGGTCTCATGTAGACGTTGAAGAGGGTGGGGCTGAGTGATGATCCTTGCGGGACTCCACAGATGACTTCGGTGGCCTCGGATCGAAACGGGGGGAGGCGGACTCTCTGTGTTCTTCCGGCGAGGAATGAGATGATCCACTTCAGTGCCTTCTCTTGGATGCCGGTGTTGTCGAGGCGTTGGACTAGGGTGCGGTGGCAGACAGTGTCGAATGCTGCGGAGAGGTCCAGGAGGATGAGTGCCGCTGTTTCCCCGTTGTCGAGCAGGGCTCGGATGTCGTCGGTGGCTGCGATGAGGGCGGTCTCGGTGCTGTGGTTGGCTCTGAAACCGGACTGCGAGGGGTCGAGGGATCCGTTCGTCTCGAGGAAGGTGGCAAGCTGTTTGTTGACGATCTTCTCGATGACTTTGGCGGGAAAAGGGAGGAGCGAGATGGGTCGGAAGTTTTTGAGGTCGGTGGGGTCCGCTGTTGGTTTCTTCAGTAGGGCGCTGAGCTCGGCATGCATCCAGCTCTCCGGGAAGGTGGCGGTGTTGAAGGAGGTGTTGATGATGTCCCGGAGTTGGGGTGCGATGGTGGAGTCGGCCTTGTTGAAGACGTGGTGGGGGCAGGGGTCGGTTGGAGAGCCGGAGTGGATGGTGTTCATCGTGCGGGCTGTGTCTTCGGTGGTCACCGTGGTCCAGGTGCGGAGGGTGGCGGTGGGGTTCGTTGGTTCGGTGGTTGGGTGCGTGGATGGTGCGCCGAAACTGTTGTGGATGTCGGCAATCTTGCGGTGGAAGAACGAGGCGAGGGAGTCGCAGAGATCTTGTGAAGGGGTGATGTCGTTGTTGTCGGTGCTGGGGTTGGAGAACTCCTTGACGATGCTGAAGAGTTCCTTGCTGTCGTGGGCGTTGTTGTCCAGTCGCTCCTTCAGTGATTTCTTTTTGGTGGTGCGGATGAGCTGGCGGTGCTTGCGGGTGGCGTGTTTGAGGGCGGTCATGTTGTCAGTAGTCCGGTCATGGAGCCAGGCTTTCTCGAGGGTGCGGCAGGTCTTCTTGGAGTCCTTGAGTTCGTCGGTGAACCAGGGGGCTTTCTTGCTTCTGGATCTGCTGGGAGGGTTCTTCAATGGTGCGAGGTCATCGGCGCAGGCGGTCAGCCACTGCGTGAAGTTGCGGGCTGCTTCGTTGGCGTCTGATGTGCTGGCAGGTGGGTTCTGGCTGAGGGAGGTGGTGAGCTGGTCGGCGGTGATCTTGCTCCAGCTCCTGTGAGGAACCTGTTGCGGGTGGTGGTGGGTTGTGGTTTTTCTGAATCTGAAGTGGACTCAGCTGTGGTCGGGTCAGTGGAGTTCGGTGGAGTGGCTGAAGCTGATGTGCTTGCTGGATGAGAAGACGGGATCAAGCGTGTGGCCGGCGTAGTGGGTGGGGGTGTTGACCAGTTGCTTGAGGCTTTGCCAGTTACAAATTGTAATTACCAAAGCTTGGGGCTATAACTTAGAAGGACCAGGAGGAGAAAAACGGCAAAACTCTTACCTCTATCTGGCTTTTCGCCCACATAAATCACTCCCGAGATGGTTATCGGGCCAAGAACCGAGCGGTTAAATAACGCGCCGAATGTGCGAGATCATTTCCTGTGAAACTATCACAAAAGTAAGGAAGGACTTGCACCACTCAAAAAAGTGGCGGCCATCTTAAGACAGTCAACTATACATAAGCATGAGCATAACTTGAATGGAAAAAAACTTGAAAAAAACTTACATGAAAAGGGGAAAAAACGCGCGAAGTGTCTCACTCCTAGCTTACCATCCGCACGAATCACTCCGGAAGGAATTATCAATCCAAAAATCAAACAATTAAATCACTTGCCAAACGCACAAAGTCATATCCTGTGAAAATATCACGAAGGTAAAGAAGGACTTACACCATTCGAACAAGAGTGGCGGACATCGTGAAAGTTGTACATGGGCGCGAGCACAACTCGCCGTTAGTAAGATATCAGTAACTGTTGCTGCCAAAAGTTGGGTTTGGTATTCAATCTACAATGAATGTATATTCATGTTAATGCATAAAATATGTACATCGCCAAAGAAGTGTAAAGAGAACCCGAAAGCCAATTCAAGTAGAATGTGGATGGGGAGAGGATGTGGTCCGTCGGCTAGACTGCCGACTTTGGTGCTGGAAACCAGGGTTCGAGCCTCGGGGTAGCGTCCACATCCTGTGATTTTGGGCAAATCACTTAATCTCCCCGTGCCTGGATATGTAATGTAAATAAAGTGCTCATGTACAGCGCTCCAATACATTCGGTGGAGTTCGCGCAAAATAAAAGATGCACAAAAAAAAGTAGCCATCTCTCCTGTAATTCCAAGTTGGAAACAGTCCTGCCAAGTATCATGCATCAGGCGTGACACTAGCGCATTTCAGTGTGGTACTCCGCATAACCGCACTGAAATGCATTGTCACGCATATGCAGGAAAACTGTTAAGTGTGGCAGTGCGCTGTCCGTGGTGCACTCGCTTTCCTGCAGCCAGCGTGGGGCACCAGAGTTAAGGCTGGCTGGTGCTCACTCTCTCCAACTGCTACAATGTAGCACAATACATTATTGCAATTCCCCGGGGCGCGGCTTTGTCAGCCTGACGTCATCGAGGTGGTGTGTCCAATTACTGTCTGTCACTGGAAACCCTCTCCCCTGGGACTCACAGGAGTCAAGATAGCCCCCGCCTGGGCAACTATCGGGGGGCCATGCGACAAACCCCAGAATTTCTGCGGCCGGTGGTGGCTCACGGCCTGCATCAGCCAGCCCTGCAGAGCAGAGACTGATTAAATGAACTCTCTACTCCGCTGCCCGATTTGTGAGTTCAGATCCCCCCACAGATAAGGAGCCTTCCACATGACGTGTCACAGTGTTCTGTTGTCAAACAAATTAATGCGATCCAGAAGACAGTGCGTGCCCGCAGCCCCTCATGATTCCGGCGCCCTGCCTGTTGTTTTTTTAGGTCTCGCTGAGCCAGCGCATGCGTTGCTCTGCGAGACATTTAGTGTACGGGTTTCCAAAGTGCTGCCACAGGCGTTTGGTGGCCTAAAGCTTGCGTGCACGTGAGCGTGTATGTGCGCAGCCGTCATCTGTCTTTCACAACACAACTCCCGCTTCTCTTGATCGCGATCTCTTTCACTTTTGCGGGCCGTGCGTCCGTGTCACTTTCACGGACGCGCGGCCAATGCTTGTTACACATTACTGCAGTGACCGACTCGTTATTCCGCTGTTGGTCCTTTCATATTTTATATACCTTTTATTTCGTTTTTCTCTTTTTCTTCTTTGTTTATTCTGTTGTGTAGTATTCAGGATGTGTGGGTAAAAAACCATTATCAAAAAAATGAAACGTGTAAGTTTTCCAAAATGTCTAGAATAATTTAGGTGTCTTGCCTGACCACTTGGCGCTATCTAGTGGGGTTGTATTGAATATGTTGTTGATTTATCAGAACATTTTGACAGAACTGAAGCATTGCAATTTTTAACACTAAAAATACTTCTTGCAACAACCTTTTTAATGACTTTGCCTAGTGTACTCTACATTAATTGGACATGGATCTATTCCCTTTATATTTGTCAACGGATGGCCTTAAATATTTGCAGTACCATAGGCTAAGTTGTTTCTGTAGTTAACTATACATGTTTTTTTGTACCCTCTATTCTCCATCAGCTGCTGCTCAGAGAGCTGTATCTGCTTTCTTCATGACAGATTTTTCTGTAATTCTTTACCAGTTATGTAGCAGCTTGTGATCCGGGTTCAACAGAACGATCACCGTAATCTGCAGAATGCACTTGGAATTAATTGATAATTGCATAATGTGTTTTCTCTTTTGGTCTTTATTACTCTGTACACTAGACTTAATTGTTTTTGATTCTTATTTGTTGACAAAGAGCAATATTTCTGGGTTTTAAACTTTTTACTCAGGACACCAGTTAGCCTGGCAATGATTATGTCAATGTTTGTATACAGAGCACAGTTTGTCAGTGTTTACAGGTAATCTGTTGAGAGGTGTGCTGCAGCGGCCAGGTCAGTTGACGTCGGAGCACAGGGCTCACGGTTCGATCCCTGGCTTCGGCGGCAGCTCAGCTCGGCACCATGTGACTCTGGGCAATAGCTTACTTAATTTCCACAACGGCCCCCAGCGCCTTGAGACCCGTAAGGGTGAGTAGTTAGCGCTTTACAAATACGGATTTACATTTACATTTTTTAATCTACAAAATGTAGACTTTTTTCTGTTAGCCGTCTCAAACTTGAACTGATTGTATAGCGCCAAGCATGATACTCTGCGTCAGCTGAGCCTAACAGACTGTGAGGGTTGTATTGTGTGTGCACAAGAGACAGATTCTGATAGTTCTTGAACTTTCAGTTAGCCTGTCAGAATGTGGAGAAGTGATTTTTTAAAGCTGCCACCCTCTTAATTGGCTCTGTCCTAGGTTTTAGTCTTTTATGAGAGATGGACAAAAGTCCTGGTTTTTGGCTGAAGCAGGTCTGAGTAGGCAATTCTAGTACTTGTAACACTCATCGGCAATATACAAAAGGTCCACCGCTAATAAAGGCACCCTTGGTGAACCTGTTTGTGTCAAATCTACCCCTGGTTTTCCGTCATTCTTTCTGATCTTGCGTTTTTGGTGAGCTCTGCAAAGTCCTCTGATACATTCATGTAGGATTCTTAGGGCCATTCTGGACACAGATATGACACGAGATTTTCGTCAAACACAAAGTGTAAAATGCATCGAGGAGACAGTGGATATGTCAATTGAACCTGGTAGTTCCAGAGACCTCTAGAACAGAGTGGCTCACATGTGGGCTGTTTTAATGTCTTTTTTTTATTTTATTTTTTAGATTGACGTACTTTCGATTTCACTCAACTTGTGTAGTGACTACACCAAGAAGCAAAAAAATTACCTATCCATTATCACTTGAGTAAGGCATATATGAGAACACAGTTAAAGCTGGAGGGAAAATACTTTGGTAACTCCAGGGCCCATATTACATAACAGGCGTGCCTGTTTGCACCAGGGTACACCTTTAAACCGGTGCACTGGGTGCAAACCGGAACAGGTCATCCGTTTAACAGTAATGTGCTGCTCTCAGGGCAAACAGGAACCTGCACTGCCCTGGGGACAGCACATTACTGAACACACTTCAGTCAGCAGATCCTTCTTCCTCTGTGAAGGTGACATCTGCTTGCACTTCAAAGAGGAGGCAGTGGTTCCCCTGAGGCGGGTGCAGTGAGTTACTTTACTTTTTCCTCCTTGTAGGGTAGCCCTCAGGGGTGCTCTATGTGCCACCTTTTTCAGGTACTTTGTGCGCCTGTAAACAGCTTATTTGTCACCACGCGATGGCAGCATGATCTGAGACTGCCAAAAACGGAGCAGGCAGGCTCCACCAGCAGCGCCGACTTTCTCTCCCCCCCGCGCAGCGTGTGTGCCGGGAGGCTGCTGCGGGCGGGGAGACCAAGCACGGGACGGCGAGCGGCCGGTGGCCATTCAAAGCAGCCGGCATATACTGAAGCCAGTCCCCCCAGCAAAGCAAACAGGCTGCCAGGAGCAACGCGTGTCCGTGTGCGGCCATGGAAGTGCGAGGGGCAAAGGGCACCAAGGAACAGTGTGCGCGCCGCCCAAAAGCGGAAGGTAATTGAGAAAACTCACCGGGGCATGCTGAGTGGCCGGGGAGCCTCCAGGACAGCTGGACTCAGGGAGCGACGACCCAGGACAGTCCAGGTGGGTCTGCGGGGGGGGGGGGGGGGGGGGGGGGGGAATCGGGTTAGGAAGGTGAAGGAAGCACCCACCACGAGTTGACTGCCCTCCCCCATCTGCTCCAACGACGCTCGTGCAAAGGCAGACTCAGGAAACCGAGCGAGGTTTCAGGAATAAGAACAAGCATTTACAATGCAATGGTCTCTGCATTGTTAAAGTTAGAGCTATTGGCATTGCTCCTGACATTATTTTTGTTTTTGTTTTTAAAACATCTCTCTCTCTCTCACACAAAAATAAGTCTTATTTTTGTGAGAGAGAGAGAGAGAGAGAGAGAGAGATGTTTTATAAACAAAAACAAAAATAATGTAATGAGCAATGCCAATAGCTCTAACTTTAACAATGCCGAGACCATTGCATTGTAAATGCTTGTTTATTTTGTTTTTAACTCGTATAAATGACGTGTTTTTCCACATATCGAAGGTCTAGCGTGGAACTGGCTGAAAGTGACCACATATTACAACGGACCCGTGGAACTTGTGCCTTGCATCCTCAAACTGCTCTTAGGGAATGAACACAATGGTCTGTGTGGGTTCGGTACACTTGTTGTCAAGGTTTGTTTGTTTGTGTCCTTTATCTACACAGCACCGTTTACTGACGGTTCAACAATAGAAGGGTTACTCGTGTCTGCTCTCTGCCCCTCAGCTAAGAGGCTCAAAGCTAGGCCACCCCCACAAATAAAGGGGTGCTGCCAGAGGGCTGGGTGCACTTATATCCCTAGGTCAGGTCACACAGCCATTGTTTACAGTACTAGTTGCGGGGACACAAGGTCACACCTCTCTGATTCGGCCTAAGTCCCCTTTCTAAAAACATTGGCGGGACTCGTACCATCCTCCGCGGCCCGGGTAAGAAAATGAACCCATAGTCTGTGGCCCACAGGGGTACCTACCGGAGGGCTGGAGCTGTAGAGGAGATGGGGTGAAGTGAGAGGTACTGAATCGATCAGCTGATCATTCGTGCCGCTCTGGGTAATGGGTTGCCGTGCATCCAGGCACTCTTGTGAGCGTCAGTGGGGCATTAAAGAAGGCGCATCGCAGCGCTGCTATTGGTCAAAAGCTGATCGGATTGAGGTGTTATAAGATCCTAGGCAGAGTGGGTTCAAAGGGCTCCGCCGAGACTTCCCGAGAGAAGGGGGAGGGGCAAGACCCCTCCTCCCCTCCCAAGCATCGTGAGAAAAGTGCATCGAATCGAGACAGGCACTGTCGAGCAGGGTAATGGGTTTTAAATACCTCTTTAACAAGGAAGGCCTGTCAGCGCCCCCTCCGGGCTCTTATTAATAATAACCCTGGTGATTATCGCAATAATAAGGGGATAATGAAAGTGGAGGCCGATGGCGGATGATAAGGGGCTGCGGCCCGAGGTTAGCTACAAGATAAGGCGCACGGGAGAGCGATGGCAGAAAAGTGAAAAATCAGGCTGGACGGTGGGGTGCTGAAGAGTCCAGAGAAACAGTAAGGACTACACTAACATTCAAACACACAAGCGGGCCCGACACCTGACCCTGCGTTACGTAGGGATTATGTAGTGAGTGGGGAGAAAACGCCACCGCCTTTCTCCGAGGTCAAGCAGAAATGCCTCGGAGAAACGCAGCGGCGGTTTCGGATTCGGGGGCGTGTTTTTCTTTTTCTCTCCTCTTGCCATTGGCTGGAGGAGAGAAAAACACGCCCAGCGAAAAGTATAGAAAAAAAACGTCCCCGAATCCGAAAAGGACGGGGCCTGTTTTGCGAGACGAACCTCTTCTCCAATGGCTGGCCAGCATTTAAGAGGCCAGCCAATGGAGAAGAGGAGAGAAGAGGGGCGGGTTCAAGCCCCTCTTCTCCAAGTCATTAAATCTCGGAGCGAGACTGCGCAAGCGCAGCCCTCGAGCCGAGACCTAAAAATGGCCGTGAACTGCCACAAGTTAATCCTGCACTGCCATCTAGTGGCGGATCCCAGGTACTGCCTCAGGGAGCAAAAGACAATACCAAGCATAGGCAGCTCTGCAGAGAGCAGACTGAGCGCTGCAGCTTGCCTGAGAAAAATGCCAGGACTGCATAAGTGAAGAACCAAGAGGACATGAGGGTGCAGCAGAAACTGAAAGGCACGGTTCGAGCAACACTGCCACCTAGCGGCCAACTCATGTAAATGCACCCGCTGATCGTGTAAATTGCAGTTGAACAAGGACAGTGACTGAAGAGAACTGAGAGCGCTCAGAGGCAGTTCCAGGCTGCTACAACTCTCGGTGAAAAGTCAGAGCATGGAAGGCTGACATGAGGAATAGGAGGTGCATTTGAATAAAATACACAAGTGCCAGAGGAGAGCCACAAGCGGCGACAGAGAAGAACGCGCTAAAGGCACGAGGGGAAAACAGCGCAAAAGATGGCAAGAGCCAGATAGCCCCACAACGTAGCTGGGCGATCGCGAGAGTGCAGGAAGCGAGTACCCCGCAGATAAGGTGACACAGTGAAGGAACCCCAAGAAGAAAAGAAGGGCGCAGTGACTAGCGCGCAAAGAGGAGTGACCAGGAGCAGGTCGACGGAGCGGTGGCGCAGACCACCTGAGAAGCACTGAATCAAGCTGGGACAGAGAGCACAGTGTTACCTAGTGGCCACAGGTTGTCGCTGCAGCAGTAAGAAGGAGAAGGAGCACCACCAGACGAACGAACGGGGATTCAAGTACTCAGCACCAGGCAAGTGCAAAGACGTGCAAGAACAGCAGACACTGCTCCAGGAACAAAGGAGGTAGAGGAACGTGCAGCGAGTCCACCCAGTGAGGTAACAGAAGAGCGCCATCAGAAGCGTGCCACAGCAACATGATTACTGAGAAGAAGAGGTGGTTGCGAGAGCCACCAGAAGCACGAAGACCCCGGGAAAGGGAGAAGAAGCCGACCAGCCAGATGGTCGCCAGAGAAGAGAAGAAGCCGACTAGCAAGGTGGTCGCCAGGGAGAAGAAGAAGCCGACCAACCAGATGGTCGTCAGGAAGAGAAGAAGCTGACCATCCAGATGGTCGCCAGTGAAAAGAAGAAGCGGACCAGCCAGATGGTCGCCAGCGAGAAGAAGAAACAGACCAGCCAGATGGTCGCCAAAGAAAAGAAGCGGACCAGCCAGATCGTCGCCAGAGAGGAGAGACCTGACAAGAGGTCTAATTAGAAGAATGGAGAAGTCCGTGAAGTGAAGAATGGAGAAGATGTCCGCAAAGAGGACGAGAAAGAGACGGACGAGAAGTTCAACATCAGCAACTAGAATTTGGAAGGAATCAAAGGAAGAAGGTCGCGACGACCGGTCCAGTCATAGAGTGAAAAGGAGACAGTGTCCTATTGCTGGGACAAGACCAGAGGGAAACGTGTAGAGTGCACGCTACACGGAGAAGCCTGTTTAGGATGAGAAAGAATGCGAGAGGACCAGACCGCGTCGCAAAGGAAGGAAAGAAAAGAAGGAGAGTGAGTGGCAAGACGCCATGAAGAAAGAAGAGGATGACAGGATGTCAGCCTACATAGGAGGAATGTAGAGTGGCACCGCGCCACGGGGCAGACGACCAGCACAGGCGTGCAAGGGACAATGAGGCGAAGTGACCGGGCAGAGTACTCGCATCATCACAGAAGAGAACACCCCGAGACATCGGACCGCCGCCTACTGCCCCATCAAAGAATAATGGTGAAGGCATCAACACCACCAAGGAGCAGCACAACATCTAAGGGAATCCACACACTCCAGGCAACCGGAGTACAAGAAGGCAGGCCGCCCAGGAACCGTCTGTGCACCCCTGTCAGCCTGCAGCATACGGAAGTAGACATTAGAAGATCCACCCCTTGGGATAAAGCAAGACTAGGCCGTGGCCCTGTTGGGAGTTCTGAAGCGACCCCTACGCGCAGCCTACACGAAGGCCCGCACAGCCCACACGGTCAAGTGGAAATCCAGGGGCAAGGGGCCTCAGCGGAATTCCAGTGAAATTGGAGTCCGAGTGGGAGAGATGTTCGGCAGCAGCTCCTCGACATGCGCAGGATGCACGGAGGCCACAGCCGGAGACTGGTTGCCCTGCGGCCCTGAGAGGAAGACACAGAACCGGATTCCTGATGGCGAAGACACCGAGATGGAAACATCACCCTTGGCGGGCACATGAGCAACTGGGCTGTGAGTTCCGTTGGCAGTTCGGAAGTGACACCTTAGGGCGGGCCACGCGGAGCCCGCACGGTCCACACGGTCCCATCACCGCCCAGCAGAAAAGCCCACCCGGAGGCGCCGGTGAGAGGTGCCCAAGCGAGAGAGGCCTGTCGGAAGCATCTTGGCCGTCAAGAAACTGGAACAACAGCTAGCACGTCACCTCCAGGCAGTAACCTCATGACAAGAAATATCACAGAGTGGATCTCATCACAGCTCCCCGTATCCTGATGAAGGACTCGTGTACATAGACATTGTTACTGATAGACCAGGTCGGTCTCAGGTAGTTTGCCAAGACGAACCCGAACGTCATGAACAATGGTGGTCCAAGAAATCCAACACCGCCGGATTGCGGCCTGAAGATAAGGCTACTTGTGATTTATTTTGGGGTGTCTGGTTTCTTTACAGGTTGGACTTCGTACATTTCCTTTTATCCAAAGTTGGGAGGGATGTAGTATCCGGCTGGACACAGTCTAGTGTTTCTGATGTTATAAACCCACACTAAACACCCACCCACCACAGGCGTCACCAGTCAGGTGACCCTGATAATAAAAGGGGCCGAGCGCACGTGCTCGTGGCCAGTTATCTACCCTTCATCTGGTGTCTGTGTAGTCCTTCATAAAGTATGTGGGCCTAGTGCCCCCACCACTTTACAGGCTAGTCACATTCAGCGTATCAGCATTACAGTCCACTCAGGCACACTTCAGGACTGTGACACTTGTTAGTCACTTTGGAGAGACAGACAACACTCTGGTCAGGAGCCTGCTGGTCAGTCTCCGGTGAGTCCCAAGCAGATGGACCCTCAGCTGCAGGGTCAGCTGTTTCTGTTTACCCTGACAGTCAGCTCCTCTTGCATGGTCGGCTCACCTCCCCCTTTCTTCTCACGCTGGTCAGTCTCGGATAAGTCTCAGGCAGATGGACCCTCAGCTCTAGGGTGAGTTGCTTCTGTTCACCCCGACAGTCAGCTCCTCTTGCATGGTCGGCTCACTCCTCACCCCTTCTTCTCACGCTGGTCAGTCTTGGATGAGTCTCAGGCAGATGGACCCTCAGCTCTAGGGTGAGTTGCTTCTGCACTCCCGGACAGTCAGCTCCTTCTGCACGGTTGGCTCACTCCTCACCCATTATTCTCATGCTGGCTAGTCTCGGACCCTCAGCTCCAGGGTCAGCTGCTTCTGTTCACCCCGACACTCAGCTCCTCTTGCATGGTCAGCTCACTCCTCACCCCTTATTTTCACGCCGGCCAGTCTCCGGTGAGTCCCAGGCAGATGGGCCCTCAGCTCCAGGGTCAGCTGCTTCTGTTCACCCCGACAGTCAGCTCCTCTTGCATGGTCGGCTCACTCCTCACCCCTTCTTCTCACGCCGGTCAGTCTTGGATGAGTCTCAGGCAGATGGACCCTCAGCTCTAGGGTGAGTTGCTTCTGCACTCCCTGACAGTCAGCTCCTTCTGCATGGTTGGCTCACTCCTCACCCATTATTCTCACGCTGGCTAGTCTCGGGCCCTCAGATCCAGGGTCAGCTGCTTCTGTTCACCCCGACAGTCAGCTCCTCTTGCATGGTCGGCTCACTCCCCCCTTCTTCTCGCGCCGGTCAGTCTCGGATGAGTCTCAGGCAGATGTACCCTCAGCTCCAGGGTCAGCTGCTTCTGTTCACCCCGACAGTCAGCTACTCTTGCAGCGTTACCTTCTGATAAGAAGCACCTTCTTCTCATGCAGGTCAGCTTCTAGGCATTTGAAGAAGGGGAGGCAGCTCTTCTTTCCAGGTCAGACTCCAGATGATGTCCTCTCACCTCAGGGATGCTGGTGTCCGCAGCACCAACTCTGTTTGCACAGCAGTCCTCTGGGTACTCTGGGGAGCATCCCTTGGAGAACTTGGATCTGGAACAAGTGGCTGAACATCTCTACTTTTATACAGGCACAGCAGACTGGGGATGTGTGTTCTCTGTTTACACTCTCATAATCAGTTTGGGTTGGTTCTGATTACATGTGTCCTTTCACAGCAGGGTCCTTTCACAGCACCCACAAGAGAGGCAAAGACATGTATGCTTCTGCGACTGGTTCTCAAGAGGCACACTTAACAGTGACCAGGAAGAGAGACACAAGCATGGCTTCTTCTAAAGGACCCCGTCACACTTTGGACAACAGAGACAGCCACCCCACCCTTCACCCCCGCTTTCTACCAAGTGACAGTGCCCAGGAAGACTAATCAGCAGCTCCTTGCAGAAAAGGATGAATTTGAATGTCGAGAGTGATCCGGTATCGTTTTTCCCTCTCTAGTGTCTCGGTCTCCTCCCTCCAGCTTCAGGAATGTAAGCAATAAACTTCCACTTTCTGGAAAAACAACCTCACCTCCATCTTGTGCACATTAGCAGAGTAGAATAGAAGAGTCCAAAATGGAACCCACATACCTCCATTACTCTGGTTCACGCATACATGATCCATACAGGCCTCACACACACATACTCGCAAGCGTACTCAGATGTTTGGGCTAGCACCTGGATTAGCATCTGGCAGTAAGACTTTACACACGTGTGCTGGCAGGCTTCCGATCCTGCAACACAAAAAAAACAAGCATTTGCAATGCAATCGGTCTCGCATTTGTTAAAGTTAGAGCTATTGGCATTGTAAATAATAATGGGTTTTTTGTTTGCAGTGGAGTAATTAAACAGGTAAAGCAGCTGATTTTGGAATTGGTGTACTAAGTTTAGAGAAAGGTAACCAAGATCTCTTGAAAAACACTGATCGCAGAATGTTTGTAAACCATATCCCACTGGTAGCATCCCCTTTGTTGGTGGGAATGTCCCAGGAGATATTATATTTTAATCTCTCATCTGAGGAACTGAGAACTTGACAAAATTAAGCCTTCTATAGCTTAATGAATTGCAAATGCGAAGCAGGATGAAGACCACCAGAAGGAAACAAAACCAAATTAACAGCACATTTGAATTAATCACTAAAAGCAGTTTTAACATGTCATTTTCAAGTTCCAAATGTCTGTTCAAAATATTTTAACATTAAGCCATTCTGGTGCTTTGTTACAAACTGATATAGGGAAAAACAAAAGTTGATGTATAAAAAGTAAAACCATAAATGTTATTTTCACATTCTTTTGTCATTACATGTAGTTTTTGTAAAATAGGCCCTTGGCCCTTTAATTTCACTTCTTGCGATGTCACTACGTGTGCTCTCGTCGTGATTAACATATAATATTAGTCCCAAACCTATTTTCATTACGACTTGTGCCCTGCACGTATCTTTAAGGAGAGTATTGCTTTCCGGAGCTCTGAGGACCAGATGTACGACCCTATTTTGCATGCGCAAACGGGTTAGCAACCTGTTTGAGCATGCAAAATACAAAAGGGCCATGTACTAACCCTATTTAGCGGGTCGCAATTCATTTGCTTCTCAGAAGGGTGGTAAAGTACTCGCAAAATGGAAGGGGTCCCCAGGGGATCCCTTCCCCTTTGTGAATGCAGGGGAAAATATTTTTTAGGGGCAGGCAGTGGTCTCAGGGACCACTACCTGCCCTTAAATAATAAAACAAAAACGTTTCATTATTCTTTTTTAAAATCCATCCTGTTTTCCTTTAAGGGAAACGGGCTGCATTAAAAAAAAAACTGCTTTATTTAAAAGCAGTCCCAGACATGGAGGTCTGCTGAGCCCAGCAGGCCACCATACCTGTGAGGGCCAGCCATTCCCAATGGGATCGCAAATTGCGAGTGTCTCATTCATATTCATGAGGCATGCAATTTGCAACCCCACTGGGAATCGCAAACAGTGTCTCAGACACTGTTGGACATTGTTATTTGCGACTCGCAAGTTGCGAATCGTAATTTGTCGCAATTTGCGAATCGCAAATCACAATGGTCATACATCTGGCCCTTAGTTTAAAAAAACGAATTGAAGTACACATAAGTTTCAATGTGAGACTCTAAAAGCCCTGGTCCCAGCGCAATATCATTTGTGGAACAGCAGCTCGACCATGCATATGTCAAAAGTGCAACAAGAAGGGGGGGTTGGGTTGCAAAGACCAGCTTTCGTCCCTATTTCCAAAGCACTGCCTTTTTTGGGTACCATGTTGTGTCTGCAGGAGGGAATAGCAGCTTGCAGAAGTGAATCAGTTTTCTTAGCCTTTCGGCATGAATGTGTCACGATGGACAAAGCAGACGATCGTGACGAAAAGACTTGGGCAGAGCAGAAAGCAAGCACCAATCCACTATGATCAGTGGTGCAATTAAGGGGTCTCCAGAAACTCGTGCATGTGGCAGTACAGGCCTTTCATTGGCCCAGCGACCTTCTGCCCACTGTACAAGTCGGGAGCAAATGACATGTGGGAAATGTCAGGTATAAAATGGATGGACTTGCAGGGCGATAGGCCCTGTGGCCGCTAGCGGAGATGTGATGCCGCTGTACTCTCTCACCGGTACAGGAGCGTTAGTACAAATGTCAGTAAGGAGAACACTTTAAAGATATGTTAACAGACTGGAGAAATTGGAGCTCCATGTTCACTGGTAGTGGAGACACCCTTCAGAGGGCTTATCCCAGAGGAACATGAAAACACAGGAGTCTCCAAAGGAGCGATCGTGGTCTATGGTGCATCAGCTACCTTGCAGTCAAGTCATCCATGGAGAGGAGGGCAAGTGCAAACTATAGATTGCAAAAGAGCAAATGAGTTTGCATGAAGCCAGCTCCCCCAGTCACCAACGCACGTCTTCTGAAGCTTCTGCTAGGAGAGTCATCTCACTTTTAAAGCCAAGTCTGCCGCCTGGACTCAGCTGGTAAACAGGGGTGAACTGACCAGCCCCAGCCCATTCCACACTTCATACTCAATAATTATAGTAGTACGAACTGTTCTGTCCCAGCTCACTGTTCTGCCGGGTTTGAAAAATATGAGCACAACCTCCCTTGAAACATGACCAAACAAGCATTGGCATAGCCAATAGGTCTCGCTTTTGGGACCTTATAAGTATTTTGTTATGCAGCACAATATCCTTGGTGCAAAAACAACTGTTGCATGGGAAAACACTTATAAGGTCCCAAAGGCGAGACCTATTGGCTATGCCAATGCTTGTTGCTGTTTTTGTGGTACTGCGATATATAGGGATGTTATTTGTCACAGTTTACAGTTTGGATTAGATCATTGATGACACTATTGTTCATAGGATCACGATGTCTCCAGTGACAACTTCTTGCTGCCCAGGTCGTGCCGAGGGGTTCCTTTTCCGGTGGTTCTGCTGTCTTGATCGAGCCGAAGGTCCTGCTGCAGTTGTCTCCTCCCTTTGTGTGTGTGGTTGTGGTTGTGTGTGTGGTTGCGGTTGTGTGTGTGGTTGTGTGTGTGTGGTTGTGTGTGGTTGTGGGTGTGGGTGTGGTTGTGTGTGTGGTTGTGGGTGTGGTTGTGTGTGTGATTGTGTGGTTGGTTGTGGTTGGTTGTGTGTGTGTGTGGTTGTGTGTGTGTGTGGTTGTGTGTGTGTGGTTGTGTGTGTATATGTTGTGTGTGTGTGGTTGTGTGTGTGTGTGGTTGTGTGTATGTGGTTGTGTGTGTGGTTGAGTGTGTGTGTGTGGTTGTGTGTGGTTGTGTGTGTTTATGTGTGTGTGGTTGTGTGTGTGTGTGTGGTTGTGTGTGTGTGTGATTGTGTGTGGTTGTGTGTGTGTAGTTGTGTGTGTGTGGTTGTGTGTGTGTAGCTGTGTGTGTGGTTGTGTGTGTGTGCTTGTGTGTGTGCTTGTGTGTGTGCTTGTGGTTGTGTGTGGTTGTGTGTGTGTGGTTGGGTGGTTGTGTGTGTGGTTGTGTGTGTTGTGTTTGTGGTTGTGTGTGTGGTTGTGTATGTATGTGTGGTTGTGGTTGTGTGTGTGTGTGGTTGTGTGTGGTTGTGATTGTGTGTGTGTGGTTGTGTATGGTTGTGTGTGGTTGTGTGTGTGTGGTTGTGTGTGTGTGTGTGTGGTTGTGTGTGTGTGGTTGGGTGTGGTTGTATGTGTGTGTGGTTGTATGTGTGGTTGTGTGTGTGGTTGTGGTTGCGTGTGTGGTTGTGTGTGTGTGGTTGTGTGTGTGGTTGTGTGTGTGGTTGTGGTTGTGTGTGTGACAGTAATACTAAAAGCATCTCAAAATAAAGGAACGCAAACATCGAGTTTGGAGAAAGAGAAAGCACGTTGTAAGTCAAACGGGCGCAGCAAAGCATTGACACAACAACAAAAACAAAACAAGATCACTTAGCAAAGACTGAGTGCTGATAATGGATACACACAGCCCATCATCTTAAGAGTTCGATTGCACCCAATGTGCACTCAAACCTGCCTCCTCCTTGTGAGTTGCACCCCATATTCCATGAGTTATAACTGCTGCACCCACCATAGCGGTTTGAGAACTAAAGCGCAACATAGGTCTAATCGACTAAGCAGTCGCCAACATGCTGTGCTTTTAAAGAGAATGTGCCAAAAGTTTCCAGCTTCCTCATCATGTCCTCATGAAAGCACCAACGAAAGGACTCCCTGAATGGTGCAACGGACATGAAGCAGCCGCTGCGGTCAGAAATAAACACTGTGAACGTTGTCCAGTTTCACAGTAACATTTCCTTAATGTTCCTTAAGTCACAAAACAGTAATACTGAAAGCATCTCAAAATAAAAGAACACAAACATCGAGTTTGTGGAAAGAGAAAGCACGTTGAGGCAGCGATGGAAGATACATTTAAGGTGGGCGTGCTAATGCCTGACCGACCTCCATAGCGCTTTGAGATCTAAAGCGCAACATAGATCTAATCGACTAAGCAGTCGCCAACATGCTGTGCTTTTAAAGAGAATGTGCCAAAAGTTTCCAGCTTCCTCATCATGTCCTCATGAAAGCGCCAACGAAAGGACTCCCTGAATGGTGCAACGGACATGAAGCAGCCGCTGCAACCAGAAATAAACACTGTGAACGTTGTCCAGTTTCACGGTAACATTTCCTTAATGTTCCTTAAGTCACAAAACTGTAATACTAAAAGCATCTCAAAATAAAGGAACACAAACATTGAGTTTGTGGAAAGAGAAAGCACGTTGAGGCAGCGATGGAAGATACATTTAAGGTGGGCGTGATATTGCCTGACGGAGATGCACCCACTGGGAGAATCCCGAACGCTTGTAAGCGCGAAGGCGGGGGAAGGGGCGGAGGCAGGGAGTAAGCAAGAGGAAAGACAGATGGCGCTGAAGGCTGGCGGTTCGCGCGTGCACGCTCGCGTGAACGCAAGCTTGTCACCAGCCAGCAGCACTTTGAAAACTCACCTACTAAAGTCTCTCCGGGCAGCGCTTGCGCGATGACTCAGCGAGACCTAAAAAACCTATGTGCCCTTTGGGATAGTGGCCTCTGACCTAAACAGAGATATCTCTGTAACCTAGGTCTTCGCTACAATAGTAGGTATGCACTCTGAAAGTAATCAGGTGGTTTCCCAAGAATTTTAAAAGGGGGACGCAAATGTAATTTTGTTTTTGGTATTTACTATTGTGCCACTTTTCGAAGCAATATTTTGTGCACACGATGGTTTAGCTGATGGTGGCAGATGGGTGTGCTAAAACGGTCAATAATCCTTTATCAGCTATAGGTCGAGGGGATTATTCCACTACCCTGTACACCAAAGCCCCATAGTAGCGAAGGATAAAGTGCACAGTAGATACCTCTAGTTTGGCGTCAGCCACATGAAGCTGGACCCCGGCCCACGGCATTACTGTCTTGCTATTTCTGGGTGCTCACATTGGGTGGGTCTGGGCTGGGACCTGGGTTGGGTGCAGAGCTGGATGCAAGGTCAGCAGGTGACTGATCACGGCTGGGTGTGCCTGTGGGGCTAAGGTTAGAGGTGCTGAGGATTGATTCAGTTGTTTCCTGAATGGGAGAAGATTGGTTGTGCTTCTGATTTGAGGAGGGGACGAGCAAGGAGTGACAGAGCTGCACGTATCTTCCAAAGGTGCCACAAATACGCAGTATCTGTGCTGGCAGCTTGGGGGTCGCAAGTACTGCATACAAAGTATGGTGACGAAGCAGCAATAAAGTCCTAAAATGGATGCCTTACTTACAAACACCAAGGAGGTGGTTGCGGGGAGTTGGGCTGGTCTTTGCAGCGTTAATGTTTTGTGTAAGTGCTGCACTGTCTTCTTTCTTGCGGGTAACTTTGTGAACACTGCAGATGTATGTGGGGCCGGGAGGGGGGGGGGGCTGATGGGCACCCAGTGGTGTTAATGTAGCACCTGTGTGGTGGTGTTTCTGTATTGAGCCATTCACTAGCCTGGCAGCTGCAGGGTGTCAAATTCTCACTCCCACTGGTCTAGAAAGAGTGACTTGGAGCAGTTGAGTAAACCAAGAACTAGGCCGTGGAAGTCTGGTTAGACGTCATTTAGAGAGGACAGATGCAAGTCGACAAGGGCCACAGAAGAGGAGATTTGGGCGTTAGAGGGAACTGTAAGGGGGTTTGCCCTGGGCTGGTGTCTGTGGTGTGCGAGAATGCAGCGCCGTTACACAGTATGTAGGAGCCTCGGTAGCAGTCCGGTACACCGCCGCTGGGCCCTTGATCTGGGGTGACATCCGGGTACTGGGCCACAGGGAGACGCCAGAGACAAGAAACAATTAAGTTTAGGGAATGTGCCAATTATAGCGCTCGAGGCATTCGGATTCTTTTCCGTGAGGGATGTGTGGTGTGCAGGCTGTGCTCGGCTAAAACGTCCCATTCATGAGGAATAGCCACATGAAAGGACTTTTAAGATTGCGCTGAGAAGACCAGGTCGTAGCTGATAAATGACTGGTGTTAGCATAATGTTAGTCAAGACTGTGCTAATTACAGGGGGCAGTGTGGACTTGTTCCAACATGCCGGAAGTTTACAGCGCATTTAACAATTGAGGGGCTTATTTACAAGCCCCTGGCACCGCCGGTAAGTCATTTTTCCCAACTTTAAGGCCCCCGGCGGACCAAGGAGGGGCTTGTAGATAAGCGCCTGAGTGTGTATGAAGAGAATTGTGTTTTTGGCATTCAAGATAAAAGATGTTGATATCATCCAAGTCAACCGTACATACAGAACTTTTCCTCCTCAGTAGTATGAACGGTAAAGTCGGCCCTTTTGGGCGCACATTCATGAGCTGCAGGTCGATGGACTGGGGCTGACCGCAAGGATCTACCAACCTACCACTGCCAGGAATCCCGAGGAAGCCTTGGACAAAAGGTATAACTAAACTGGGACAAGTCATGAGTGCGTGTACCGCGGTAACAGGGTACGTTTCTCAAACGATAGAGGTCTCAGTGATGCTGGTGGGGCACCTTAGAGAGCCGAGGGCCTGCAGCAGGGGTTTAGCCCAGATTTACTAACACTTTGCACATTCGCTCAAAGAGTGTTTTGGTCTGTACTTTCCAGTGTTGTAAAGTAGCCATAAGTTAATACAAAGTTACGCTGAGCGATACTTTGCGTTGAGGGAACAGACCCAATGGTTTTTTTTGCAAATACCTATCTACTGAAACGGTAGAATGTATGTAAAACAATTACAACCTCCAAAGCAGGCGTAAATTGTTAGAAACTTTTTATTTTTGTCAAAACTTTTGCATGTTATAATGGACAGCACAGGTAGAAAGATAGAACACTTTTGAAACATGTCTAAGTATAGTATTTTGTATGCATGGTTATCCTGCCAGTAGAAAAGCTACGCTAGACATCACACACGTGCCCTTGCACCAGGGTACAAAGATGTGTGCGTTGGCACGAAGCAGCCGAAAGTGCCCCAGCGCTAGGGGACACAGCGCCACGTATGGTATGGCACTGTTCTGTTCTCTCCTCTTCACGTAACCCTGGGCAGCAATATTGTTTGCGTCACGGCGCTGCATGAACCTTCGTAAACCTGCCCCAGAGTGTGTGGCTTAATGCACAGATCTCGGAATGGCCAATTCACATTGTCAAGCAAGAGGATAAGAAAATCATTTATTTTGAGCAGCAAGAGGTATGGCGCAAGGGCCAAACCTGCCGACCTTGGACTGGGGAACCAGGCTTTAGTCCCAGCGTTGACTCAGCATCCTGTGATTCTCTGCAAATCAATTCATCTCCTTGTGCCTAAAACAAAAACATGAATCTGTCCTTGTGTGATGTGATCTAGTGTTCACGAAAGGCTCTGATGTCCTTGGGCCACGGCGTTATATAAAATTGGGAAAAGGGATTGTTATGTTTGTTGTTTGACGGGTGTGTTTATACTGATAAATAAATGGTAGACTCCATGGGCCCGATTCACAGAACTAACTTAAGACAAAATCCTAAACTTACTACCATTTTCGTATTCACAGAAGGCACTTACTCATTTTGGTATTCACAGAAGACACTTACTCACTTCGGTATTCACAGAAGTTAGGAGTCCTAACTTTAGGACTCCTAAATGCCTTCTGTGAATACCGAAAGTCTTAAAATTAGGATTTTTCTCAGTTTAGGAGTCCTAAAGTTAGGACTCCTAACTTTACTACTACTGAACTGAGGAAAATCCTAATTTTAAGGCTTTCGGTATTCACAGAAGGCATTTAGGAGTCCTAAAGTTAGGAGTCCTAACTTTACTACTACTAAATTGAGAAAAATCCTAATTTTAAGACTTTTGGTATTCACAGAAGGCATTTAGGAGTCCTAAAGTTAGGAGTTCTAACTTTACTACTACTAAATTGAGAAAAATCCTAAATGTAAGACTTTCGGTAATCACAGAAGGCATTTAGGAGTCCTAAAGTTAGGAGTCCTAACTATACTACTACTAAACTGAGAAAAATCCTAAATGTAAGACTTTCGGTATTCACAGAAGGCATTTAGGAGTCCTAAAGTTAGGACTCCTAACTTCTGTGAATACCGAAATGAGTAAGTGCCTTCTGTGAATACCAAAATGGTAGTAAGTTTAGGACTTTGTCTTAAGTTAGTTCTGTGAATCGGGCCCCTAGTCTACCTGCTCAGGTCAAGGGTCCCGTAAAAGCCCTCTCCATCCTACACCCGTCTGTCACATTTTACAATTATTACCATCTCCTATCTCTGGCTCTGCCTCGAGGGACGCTCGAACACCACTGCTCTTGGGTTCTTATTGAAAGGGCGCAGGTTCCCTGGGGAAGTTTAGGGCTGGGACTGTCAATATTGGCGCACATCCTTCGTCTGAGAGCAGAAGGGGTAGATGCTCACAGCAGACAGTGGGGCTTATTTACAAGCCCCTTGCGCCGCCGGTACTTCACTTTTTCCCATATTAAAAGTGACGCCAGGAAGGAAGGAGGCTCGGCTGCTGCCAGGGCGTTGTTTGCACAGAGTGTGTGGGGCACAGGAAGGGGCATCCAACCCATGAACTGATTTTCAGGGCGTTGTAGTGAGTAAAGCAGGACCAGTGGCGTAACGAAACTTGAGAGGGCCCCCCTGCAAAGCACACTGAGGGGGGCCCCCCAGCGGCCCGGCCCATCACCTACCACTTTGAGAGGCTCAGAAGCGCATCATTTAATTTATGAGGCAGGCCGCTTGGCCACAGTACTGATATGAGGCAACTAGTGCACCCATGCTGCAGCTGCGCGCTACAACTACTGCGCTGATGGCCCAAACTCTACGCCACTCTACTCTATGCCACTGCACGTTTGGGTAGAGGTGCATCAGTGAGTGATGTGCCCCAGTACTGGGCTAGAAGGGCCAGCTGCATATCAGAAATGATTGGGCACATATGCAACTCTGAGTGGAACTCTGTACTGGAATTGCAGAAGGGGGCTGTCCTACAGGCCAGAAACATGCTGGCAGAGTGGCTAACTAGATGCTGAGCACAGGGGTCATCCCCAGAGTGCAAGTGTCACGGCCCAGGCAACTGCACAACGTTTTGACTTTGGCCCTCACAGTGCTGGATTGTGTGTGTGAGTTGACAATATATCAGTGGGCTTCAAGGACAGGTCCTCTTAACAGTAAACAACTGTTTTTTGTGTTTGAAAGTGCTGTTTTTCCCCCAAATGTTTTAGTCCACAAATATTCACTTTGGTCCTATGTATGACATTCGAGACTTCCCAAGTGGACTAGCAGTCTGGAACAGAAAATACACAATTGATAAAAGCCATAGCATGAAAGAGAGGAGTTAGAGGCAAAGGGACTGAGAGTGGTGAAGGGAACCCCTGGGTGCAGAGGGAGTGAAGTGTGGAATCACTTGGATGCTGTAAAGCCGTGGGATCCCAGGCTTGTCAAAAGATGCTGTCGGACCCGGGTTAAAAAAAGCTAAACATTGGACCCTCTTTCCTTCAGTTATGCCAGTTGGCACAGGAATCAGATTCAAAGTATTGAAAAAAAGGTGGTCGACGGAAATAGAACAGGTATTGCTGGTTATTATACATGACCTCATGTCATCTATTGCCAATTCGATGTAAGCTGCCTCATCATTAATATGAAAAGAAATGTCAGGCTTGCTTTTTAAATCTACAAATCGATTTAGAATCAGGAGAGTGCGTCCCTGCAAAAATGCAGGACCTGGAGCATAATGGGGCAGTGAAATGCGTGGCCCTCAAGAATATGAAAGTGTGGGGTCCCTGTGGGGAGGGAGACCATGAATGTTGTGATAGCTGCATGATGGGGCAGAAGAGTGTGAAATCATAGAAGAATGGGGGTGCTGTGGCGTCTGGGCTCACTGAAGGGGGCAGTACATTTAAGGAGCCTGGTGGGATAGATGGTACAGTTGAGCACTGGGTGCCGTTGGGGCGAAATCCCTACGGCCAGTGGTGCATAGAACGCTAGATCTCCATGCATAGGGCTGCGAAACATATAGGATTCAATATGACGCGATAACTTGTCTACAGTCCTAAGCATTTATTGACTGCATTAGTGGTTACTGGGAATTGCAGTCATGAAGACAGTGGGTTTTTAAGGGGACGCTCACACTGGAAAAGAGGTTTTCTCGTGACATTGGGTCACATAACAGAACCTGGAGGATGAGCAGTGGCATTTGGTATCCCTGGGGTAGAGGAGCGATCAGTGGAGTTGAGGCCACTGGAGTCAGGGGGAGCAACTGGTGAGTAGATTACAAAGTGAATGTATGATCCCTGCAGGGCGGATCCAGTGGGGGGGTGGAAATGATTTCCGTGGGTGTTGGGGGTAGAGAGTGCGGGTGGAGAGTGTGGGATGCCACGGGTGGGATGACAGAAGAGCAGGTCAGTGTGGGACGCATGGAGTCTGAGAATCTGTGGGGGTGGGGTCCTTGGAGTGAATGATGCTCTCTGTGAGGGCAGTGGATTTTTTTGGACTGCCTGGGGTGCTGTGGGATGCAAAGAGTATACAAGGCAACGCCCTCACTCGCCATGAATGATTTGATTGGATCCCTTCCCGCACTTAATTAACACAGGTCCATCCCCGGCTCCTGAGACAAGTGGAACGCACAAAGAGTCCATCACTCAGCGTCATTCATCCATCTTAATGTATTGCAATGGCACCTGGGCGGCGGAGGAGCAGAGGAACTGCGTTACATGTCTGACATGTCGAGTGCTATGCAGAGTTCAGTGGGTGGAGGGGTGAATGAGCGCAAAGGAGATGAAATGTGCTTGGCATGCACGCCGTAAATCACTTAGCTCACAGCACAAAAGAGGCGCCCTGCAACAAACGCTCCTTCACTTCTCTTTCACGAAATTAACACTTCTTTTTCTCCCTGTCACACTGTCTTTCAATCTTTCTCTCTCCCTTCCATCCCTCCCTGCCTACAACCGCTCTTTCTGCAACTCCCACCTCTAGTGACCACACCGTCATCCGCCTCAGTCGACACGCATACACAGACATCACCCAAAGATTACACTGACACTTTATTTGTGGGTGAAGAACTGCTGCAGGTTTATTTCATACAACACAGTATGATAATAAAATTGGGTTATCTTACGGGCGATCCAGGGCAGGCAGCCCCTTGCTGCCCGCCCGCCTGGTGAGCCAGCACACACGGTGGGTCGATGCCCGGCAGTGTGGCACCTAACTATCTGCAGATCATCCACTGGGTCACGTGATCTGCCTCCTACTCCCGCCCCTTCCGACAGGGGCGGAGCGTGTTGTGGCCACCCCCGGTTGGTCAGGCCCCCCAACCGCCCGAAGGACTAACGGGGCGCCGTCGCGGTCTTCCCAGAACCCCCTTCGGCTCCTGGACCTTGGCTCGGGCACCCTTACTGTGCCGGACAGGGGTACCCTTACTGTACCGCCTGTCGCAGAGGTACCCTTACTGTACCAGTCTGCATCCAGATCGCCCTGTAACTCCGCCTGCAACGCAAAAAAGAAAAATTAAAACATTCCAATAACGCGCTGAGCCTGACATGCGGGGTAAGAGGAAAGGGTGGGAGAACACGTGTCCAGGCTGGGTGCGGCGCGCAGGAGACAGAGGACGAACTGGGCGAGAGAGCCCACTAAGTAGAGAGTAAGCCGCGCCCCCCGCCCCCCCAGCCCGCCCCCAGCTCCACGCGATAGGGGTTTTCCCAAGTGGGCGTAGGCCTCGCGCGCGAGGCAGCAAGGGGGGGAAGGCTCCGACGGGCGGCCACTAGAATGCTGCCCTGCTGATGTCCCACTGCTTGGGACGCGGGCAGCGGCATAGTGACCACACCGTCATCCGCCTCAGTCGACACGCATACACAGACATCACCCAAAGATTACACTGACACTTTATTTGTGGGTGAAGAACTGCTGCAGGTTTATTTCATACAACACAGTATGATAATAAAATTGGGTTATCTTACGGGCGATCCAGGGCAGGCAGCCCCTTGCTGCCCGCCCGCCTGGTGAGCCAGCACACACGGTGGGTCGATGCCCGGCAGTGTGGCACCTAACTATCTGCAGATCATCCACTGGGTCACGTGATCTGCCTCCTACTCCCGCCCCTTCCGACAGGGGCGGAGCGTGTTGTGGCCACCCCCGGTTGGTCAGGCCCCCCAACCGCCCGAAGGACTAACGGGGCGCCGTCGCGGTCTTCCCAGAACCCCCTTCGGCTCCTGGACCTTGGCTCGGGCACCCTTACTGTGCCGGACAGGGGTACCCTTACTGTACCGCCTGTCGCAGAGGTACCCTTACTGTACCAGTCTGCATCCAGATCGCCCTGTAACTCCGCCACAGCTCTGGGGAGGCTACCGTCGCTGCCAGAGCCCCCCTCTCCTACCAAGTGCTAATAATGTCCCTTGCCAGCCAATGCCTCTAGTACGTCCAGGAGGAACATGTCCATGCCTACCCTAGACAGGTGCACCCCGTCAGCCTCATAATACCCCTCAACCCTTTCTTGGATCAAAGCATGTCTGATGAAGCCCATGCCCCTGCGCTCCAAGAATTTCTGCATGGACCTATTAAGCCTCCTACGGGACCGCTCTACCGCAGCCGGGGACCTGGCCCCTCTCCAAACCCTGCGGGGGACGATTTCCGACCACCAAACCTCACATGACCCCACGGCTTGGCTGATGGCCTGTAAGTCAGATTGCATTGACAGTAGCAGGGCCCTCCTCCCCCTGGCCACCAGATCATTACCCCCCAAGTGCAAGATGATAACATTGGGCTGGACCCCTGCAACTGCCAGGCGCTGCTCAATCATGCCGCGAGCTTCACTCCATTTCATGCCCGGGGAACCCAACCACTCAAGCTGTGTATTGGCAAAGTTCTGCGACCAGTTCCTGTGGGCTGCCCAGCGTTCCATCCTCGAGATGTAGGAATGGCCTACCAACCATACCCGGGAACCTGCCAATAAAGCGATGAAACGGCCTTTAGGTAAGCTTATCTTTATTACACACACAAAACGATGCTTCATGACAATGGACAGAACAAAATGTTTTGAGCGGGAACAACGCTCCGGGTTGTGCCACAGCATTACGGACGGACATACTTCTTGAAACAGTCCGATTCCCAGCGGCCTACCCCTTGTACTCCCGCAGGGCCCAAGCCGGCCTTGGCCGCGGAAGTAGCAGCACCAATCCTAAAGGAGTGCGAGGAAAACCTGCGCCCGCACCCCGCCAGACCGGCTCTTGCCAGTGAAGCTCCCAGCAGACGCTCAAACTGAAATTTTGTGAGGGGGGACCCGTCCGCGTGAATCAAGAAGGGGCCCGGGGATTCTGGACGCAAGGCAAGGTATTCCCTGACCCAGTGAACTGGGCAATACCTGTTATCCCCCAAGGTCTGCAACACCACTGTCTTCCCCCTCCCCAACTGGTCTGTTTTGGATCTGCGGATACGTAGCTCCAGTGCTGTGTTGAGGGTCACATCCGCAATCCCCAGGGCGCAATTGGACCGGTCTTCCTTAGATTTGGCCACCAGCTCGCTGACCCTGAAAGCGCCAAAGAATGCCAAGCAAAAGGCTGTGGAAAACAAGCTGGCCTCAAACGGTGAGAAAGTCACCAGGGGCAACACATCTAAGAGGAGTTGGAGGTCGCTGTATTCAATGGGTGCCCTAGTGTCTGGTTGTCTGACCTCCTCCCTGGCCCAGCCCTTCAAGGCCGCCCTGATCTTGGATGATCCCGCGGGGTCGCCCCTACCATCTAGCTTAGCTTCGTGGCGCACCGCCGCCAAGTGACCGCTGACCCACGAATGCGATCTGCCGGTCTCCCTGGCCCATACCACAAAGGCCTCCACCTGATCTTCCGCCCCTAAGGCTGAGGCACCCAGCTCCTCTCTCACAGCTCTGAAAGTTGCTAGCTGCGCGTCGTATTTCCGCCGCGTCGCCGGCGCCAGGGACCTCTCCCCCATCTTCCTCAGTCTTTCTCCCACTGAAGCAAGCGCCAGAGGTGGTCCGGGAATGGCGTCATCTCCGCCCTCGCCCGCGGCCAGGCCTCCCGGAACCGGAGCCACTGAAAGCGAGAAAGAGCATCAGCTGCCACATTCCGCACCCCCGCGATGTGCCGTGCCCTACACTCGACATTGCTGCGCAGGCCCTCCCTGACTAATTCCCTCAGTAGGCTCAGGACCAGTGGGCAAGAGGCAGTCGAGCCGTTGATGGCGTGGACAACCGCCATGTTGTCCGACCAGAAGATAACCTTCCTATTGCTCAGCGCCGCCCGCCAGAGGTGCAGTGCTACCACAATTGGGAAGAGCTCCAACACTGCCACATTCTGCGTCACCTTCTTCTTACGCCAAGCATTGGGCCATCGCATCGCGCACCATTCGTCCCCCAGAATCACACCAAAACCTTCCCTTCCAGACGCATCCGAAAACAAGCAGAGCTCCTGACTGGCTATCCAAGGGGCCCTCCAGATCACCGTCCCGTTAAAGTCCCTAAGAAATTCCGCCCACATGGCGAGATCAGCCTTCACACCTGCGGTCAATCTTACAAAGTGGTGCTTCCTGGTCACCTTAGCCGTGGCCCCTGCCAGTCTCCTTGAAAACACTCTGCCAGCTGGAATCACTCTCGCTGCAAAATTCAGCTTGCCGATCAAGCTCTGAACAGCCCCAAGGGTCGCTTTGTCCTTGCCCTGCAGCGCCTGGATGTCCTGTAACAAGCCCAGTACCTTCTCAGCGGGGAGCCTCGATTCGCCCTTTACCGTATCCAGCTCCACTCCGAGGAAGGTCAGTACCTGCGCAGGGCCCTCGGTCTTACCTGGGGCAAGGGGAACACCCAGGAAATCTGCCAGCTCCTCAAACCGACTCAGACCCACTGCACACTCATCCGACCCACTCGCGCCAAAAAATAGGAAGTCATCCAGATAGTGGGTCACCTGCGTGATCCCGTGTAGTTCCCCCAAGGCCCACTGAAGGAACGAGCTGAAGGCTTCGAAGTAGGCGCAGGATACGGCACAGCCCATCGGCATGCAGCGGTCATAAAAGAACTGCCCTGCCCACTTGAAGCCTAGCAGATGTTGACTAGCTGGATGAACCGGCAGCAAGCGGAATGCGGATTCAATGTCCGCCTTCGCCAGCCACGCCCCCTGCCCCACTCTCCTGACCATGTCAATGGCCATGTCCAGGGAGCAGTACACTACAGAACAAAGACCCTCGTCCAGCCAGTGGTTCACCGAATTTCCTTCAGGGTAGGACAAGTGGTGGATCAAACGGTATGTGCCCGGTTGTTTTTTCGGCACCACCCCCAGGGGGGACACTAAAAAGTTGTCGAGGGGCGGGCTGCTGAAAGGACCCGCTATCCTACCCGCCAGCAACTCCTTCCCCACCTTTTGGTCCACCACTCCGGGCAAATCCCTAGCTGATTTAAGATTCCTAGCATCCCTAGACTCCATCGGCCCCTTGTAGGGAATCCTGAAACCATCGATAAACCCCCCCGCCAGGAGCGGTCTGTCCCTGAGCAGTGGATACCTCCTAATGAGTGGAAGGATATTTTCCAGGATGATGGGTGAAGGACCTTTGACAGGGGCCATGTCGCTCTGTGGTGAGCCTTGGAAAGCGGGGTGCATGACTGGTGTGGGAGGGCGGGGTGCTATCGGGGAGGGGGAGGGCCCGGGTGTGGTCTCAGATGCGGGCGTCATTCCTGGGTGCTGCTGTGGGCTGTGGGGCGCTCTGGCTGGAGGAGCAGGAAGAAGCGGGGTGCTGCGCGCCGCACTTGCTGCAGCTGTGTGTGAACTTACATGACCTGCCCCAGGTGCAATTTCCCCCATTGTAAAGGCGGCACATCCCAGAATTGAATCTCTTGCCCTGCCGCTGGCCCCGCCCCCTGCCACCCCGAAAAGGCTGCCTAAAGGAGCGCTTGGGGGAGTAGTCTTTCCTTTTGTCAGCTGCCTCACCCTGCCCTTTATATCCCTGGTCCTTCTTCTCCCTGGTGGGGCGGCACATGTGTTCTACCCAAAGCTGAATTTCTTTCTGGTCCCACCCCAAGTCAGGGCATAAGGCCATTCTTTTCCTGAAATCTTGGTCATAGTAGAACCACCCTAACCCCCCCGAGAGCCTCGCCTCCTCTTGTATGGTGCTGGCGTACTGCATTAGGGCCTCACTCTGCTCGGGGAATTTCTGTACTATAACCGCTGCCAATATATTGAATGCAGATGTCCAGTTTTCGATGGTCTTGTCCGGCCACCGCTGGTACCTGACCCTCTCCTCCTCCTTGCGGCCCATCTTCCTCGTGTCCGCCCCTGCTGACCCATGCATAATTAATGTTAGGATGTCTATATATTCCCTCCTCCAGATCCCTTCCTTTGCGGCCTGCGGCACCAACCACGCCAGGGAGCAACGGCCTGATGCCAGCGGTGCCTGTGTAACTAGGGGCTTCTGGACTTGGGTTACACCCTCCCCTCCGGAGGCCGCCACAACTGTAGGTGCAACGGGCACAGGCTCCGCGGCAGCGGGGGCGGGTGGTATGGTAACCGCCTGTGCGGGCGGGGGGGGGGGGGGTGCCGCAGCACCTGCCGGGGGGGTGCTTACCGCCGTGTTTGCGGAAGGGCCGGCCTCCCCTGGTGTTAACAACCCCAACGCTCCCCCCCGCTCACCAATGCCCCGTTCAGTGGTGGAGCTCTGGCCAGCCCAAACTTGTAGTACGGGCGCCTGAGCCGGTGAGAGGGCCGGTGCTGGTGGTGCGGCCAGTGCGTCGAGGCGGCTCTGAAAAACAGCCATGAGACCAAGCATCTGGTCCATGGCTTTACCCATCTGGGCCAAGTCAGTTAGTCCTGTGGCCGACTCGTGTAGCGGTGTTGGTGCGACCACCGGGGGGCCGGAGCGTGGTGCGGTCGCCTGCCGTTTCCTGGCCGGCTGGGCCTCCGGCATGTCCTTTGATGTGGGCTTGCGCACCCGGGTGGATCTCCAAGGCTCAGACCCGGATGGGCCTGGGGCGCCCTCGGGGGGGGTTACGACAACACCCGAATCCTCCGCCCTGCGACCCTCCAGAAAACCTTGGGCCCAAGCCGTGCCCTTCTCTCGGGCGAACGCCATAAAGTCCGCCCAAACCCCTTCCTGTGGTGCGCTCGACTGAGTCTCCTCGACCGACGTGTCCTGGGAGAACAGTGGACCCGGTGTCCCGATGTTCTCCATGGCGATGCTCCGACAGTACAGCTACGTGCGTCCTTTTAGCGCCTTTGCCTCGTTCCTAGCCCTACACGCGCGGGCGTTCCCTCACCGATCTGTAATTGGAAAAGGAACGGTGATTAGTACAATGGCCAGCATCAAGCGTACACACAGCAACGTAGCAGATACCAGCCCTGGAAGGAGGAGAAGTAGTCAAGCCTGGACCCCTTTTGCAAGCACCCAGTGCGCCGGCTTTGCCCTGGCGGGGGCAGCCCTAGCAATTGCGGCAGAGATGGGCAGAGGGCGACCGCCCGGCCAAGCGATGAGGCAGCCCTTCACTCGCGTGCGCCGCGTTACACCGGATGCAAGTAACAGGGGACACGAGGGCAACCCGGTTTATGAACATTGACCCGCTGCCAGGAAGTGCTGCTGGGTGGCTGGACGCGTAACCCGGCCCAGCACCAAGCTATATACTCGCAGCGCTTTAAACAGCACTAGTCGCGTTTTTTACGTGAGGACACGCTCGAGCGGATATGCTTCGGGGGGGGGGAGGGCGGATGGGGGGGTTGCGTGAATTGGCCAGGATCACAGGATGTTAAGCGTCATGGCCGCCTCAGCCGTTAGACCCACTGCTCTCGCCCGGAAACTGCAGCCCTGCTAAATGGGTTCCCCAGCCAGCGCCGGGGGTCGCCTCGAACCCTGCCCCCCCGTCCAAAAGCCGAATACAGCTGCAGTCAGGTTACGCTATCCACGCCGAGAAAGCGGCACAGGAGGGCTTCCGAATCGAACCCGTGCCCGCGTGCCCCACAAGGAACACTCTTACCCTCGCAGGCCGCAGCAAGGTCCTCGCTCCCTAGGCTCTCATCCTACACCCCACCGCGACGCTTGACCCCCAATACCGCCGCACCTACGCCGATGCGCCGCCCGCTCCCCACATTCACTCTGCTCGCAATGCTTCTACGTGAGGGGAACTACACTTTGGCAAAATTACGGAGTTTCATTTAACGCGAACATGACCCGGTGTGGGGTATCAGGGCACTATTAACATACCAGTAATGTTACATGAGGGCGCATTCCTCCTTTTTGTTGGGCACGGGATGATTACGTGATTTGCCAAAGAGCACAGGATGTTCAGTGCCATTGCCGAGGCTCGAACCCGGTCCCCCAGGTTCGAGCGCCCGCCCTAGCCGTTAGGCCACTCCTCTCCCCAGGTGTTCGTAAAACCCCGACTGCTTGCGCCTAGTAACCAAAAATTGGCCTGCACCGCAGCGGCACCTACTTAAAGCCCAGAGAGGAGCGAGGCAGCGCCCAGCGAACCCAGTGCCGCGCGGCCACCTGACACGGTGGTCCACACTACCGCGAACCAACGCATTCGAGGGGGCGGGGGGGGGGGGGCACCCGGAGGCCTCAATCACGAAAAAATCCAACTTTGCTCGCCTGCGTTCTGTGAGCGTTCCACGCGTAGAGGTACAGTCATGCGTTTCCCGCCAAGATATCCCGCGCATGCCACGGGGCGGGGAGAAGCGGCACCCTCACCATCGCCGGGCGGCGCGACGACACTGGAGCCACGTGTTCAGCCCCGGCGCAACACTCGCAACATTCCGCATGGCCCGGTCCCTGAGTGCCCCCCCACTAGCTCTGACACCCCGCCATCGCACCCTGACACCCAACTCATCCCCGTATTGCCCGCAGGGACACGGGCCACTGCTTGCGCCCCCCACACCCATGGCCATCCGGGCCACAGGGCCCCGTCAACCTGGTCATGCCCAGGGACAGGGCCGGGGTGGGAGAGGTTAGCAAGACTTACCGGCGTAAAGATCTCCCGGAAGGCACGACGACGCGAGGAGGTGGGGGGGGGGGCCGATCCGAGTACCGACGAGAACGCGTGTCCAGGCAGGAGGCAGAACGCGTGTCCAGGCTGGGTGCGGCGCGCAGGAGACAGAGGACGAACTGGGCGAGAGAGCCCACTAAGTAGAGAGTAAGCCGCGCCCCCCGCCCCCCCAGCCCGCCCCCAGCTCCACGCGATAGGGGTTTTCCCAAGTGGGCGTAGGCCTCGCGCGCGAGGCAGCAAGGGGGGGAAGGCTCCGACGGGCGGCCACTAGAATGCTGCCCTGCTGATGTCCCACTGCTTGGGACGCGGGCAGCGGCATACTCCTTGGTTTGCTGTCTTCTTTCTTCTCAAACATTTACCCTCTCCGCCATCTATTTCCTCATCTTTACTTCCCCTCGTCCCTCCTTTCAATTCTTCCGCCTCCCTTCCTTCCCCCATTACTCCCGTCCCTCTACTGTCCTTTCTATCACCTCCGTGCTTCTCCACCCTTGCCTATCTTACTATTTGGGGCCCGTCTTTCGACCTCGCTTCCTTCACGACCGAGTTCCCCCTTCCTAATCATCACTTTAGACCATCTCTCCTCCCCCCCACCCTTCTCATCCATCCCCCCTTCTTTCCGTATCTCTTCCCACCTTCTGTCCCAATGGCGACCACCTTTACATTTTACTCTCTCCTTTTACCTTCGCCTCAAGTGACGGTTTCTTCTTTTCTCACCAATTATTTCTCCTTCCTCATACCCTAACCATCCCGCCGACCCCGCTCCCGCATCGAGATTTACAACCCTCCTCATTGTCCTTGTCCACGTGCTACATTGCTTGCCTTTTCTTTTGCATCCTCGTGGACTTTTACCAAGAGTGGTCCCACTATTGCAGTCACAGTTGAGATGGCAATGTGTGTAGGTGCATGGACAGGCTCGACAGAGATGTAGGGCCAAGAAGAAATGCTGGGGATATGGGGTGATGACTGGGCTGTGGAGAGATGATGGGCTATGTAGAAATTCTGGGCTGTGGAGAAGAGGTAGGGTCAGGAAGAGATGCTGGGGATGTCCAGTGATTATGGGGTTGTGGAGAGATGCAGGGCTGTGGAGAGAAGGGAGGGCCAGGAGGAGATGCTTGGGTGTGGAGTGACGGTGGAGCGGTGTACAGATGTGGGGCTGAGGAGAGAATGTAGGGCCAAGAAGATATGCTGGGGATGTGGGGTGATGATGGGGCTGTGGAGAGATGATGGGGCTGTGGAGAGAAGGGAGGGCCAGGAGGTTATGCTTGGAAGTGGAGTGCCGGTGGGGCTGTGGGGAGATGCTGGTCTGTGGAGGGATGTAGGACTGTGGAGAGAATGTAGGTCCAAGAAGACATGCTGGGGATGTGGGGTGATGACTGGGCTGTGGAGAGATGATGGGCTATGTAGAAATTCTGGGCTGTGGAGAAGAGGTAGGGTCAGGAAGAGATGCTGGGGATGTCCAGTGATTATGGGGTTGTGGAGAGATGCAGGGCTGTGGAGAGAAGGGAGGGCCAGGAGGAGATGCTTGGATGTGGAGTGACGGTGGAGCGGTGTACAGATGTGGGGCTGAGGAGAGAATGTAGGGCCAAGAAGATATGCTGGGGATGTGGGGTGATGATGGGGCTGTGGAGAGATGATGGGGCTGTGGAGAGAAGGGAGGGCCAGGAGGTTATGCTTGGAAGTGGAGTGCCGGTGGGGCTGTGGGGAGATGCTGGTCTGTGGAGGGATGTAGGACTGTGGAGAGAATGTAGGTCCAAGAAGACATGCTGGGGATGTGGGGTGATGATGGGGCTGTGGAGAGATGATGGGGCTGTGGAGAGAAGGGAGGGCCAGGAGGTGATGCTTGGAAGTGGAGTGCCGGTGGGGCTGTGGGGAGATGCTGGTCTGTGGAGGGATGTAGGACTGTGGAGAGAATGTAGGGCCAAGAAGACATACTGGGGATGTGGGGTGATGATGGGGCTGTGGAGAGATGATGGGACTGTGGAGAGATGCTCGACTGTGGAGAGAAGGAAGGGTCAGGAAGAGATGCTTAGGATGTCCAGTGATTATGGGGCAGTGGAAAGTGGCTTAATAAAACTTGTGAGGAGGGGGCTGCAAAGAACATGATCCCCATGCTCCAGACCCAGTCAGGAGCTCTCAGGCCAGTGGCCTGGCACCCATGAACAGTGCCGGGGCAGGGGTTATGGTTACACTGCTTGCAGTGCAGAGACTGTAGGACCAGGAAGATATGCTGGCGATGTGGGTGGATGGTGGAACTGTGGAGAGATTCCGGGTTGTGGAGAGAAGTTAGGATCATGAAGATATGCTGGTGACGTGGGGTGATGGGGAGGCTGTGGAGAGATGCTGGGTTGTGGAGAAAATGTAGGACCAGGAAGAGATGCTGGGGATGCGAAGAGACGGGATGGTTGAGAAGAGATGATTTGGCCCTGGAAAGAAGGTCAGGGTATGAAGCGATACCTTGGATGTGGAGTGATGCTGAAGTTGTGGAGTGATGGTGGGGCTGTGGAGAGGAGGTAGGGCCAGGAAGAGATGCTGTGGAGGTGTAGTGATAGTAAGGTCAGAAGGAGATGCTTGGGATATGGAATATCCAGGAAGAGGTCCTGTGGCTGTGGTGTGGGGTGATACCACGGCTGTGGGAGAAGGTGGGGCTAGGCAGGAGTCATGTGGTTTTGGGATGATGCTGGGGATGTGGAGAGAAGGTAGGGTTTGGAAGAGATCCATGGAGAGGAGGTAGGAAGTGGTCCTGTGACTGTGGAGAGATGCTGCTACTATATAGGCAAATACACATAAGTAGGCGACGAAGAGCTGTTAGGCTGTGGAGAGCTGCCTGGACGGCAGGGATTAGACAGGACTATAAACGAAAGCAAAGGCTGTGGAAAGAAGGATGGAGCAGAGACCGTGGAAGCATAAGACAGTGGAGAAATGTAGCAGCTGTGGAAAGGTGTATGAGTCAGTAAGATCCATCCGTGAAGTCTGTGCATTTCACATCCTCGTGAACAAATTGTTTAAATCCAAGTTAAAAGTTAACGTTTCTGCACTTTCAGATCTCAGTAGAAATAAGAGAAACAAGAAAGGACAAGGTGTTGTCTAAAAATTATCTATTAAGTTGTTGCTGAGGGCAGTTACAATAATATGCAGCCCCATCGACAATTTTTGTCACTTGACCTACCACACGCCCCCGCGACCCCCAAGAGTGAACCCATCTTTGTAATACAAAACTTCTAGCAGGGAGGGGCCACCCCCACACCTGGGCTGACGCTATACGAGTGATCCCAGCTCAGAACGTTTATATCATAGTCTGCAGCCTCCAGCCCCCAGGCTCCCCTGTATTGACGCCTCCTTGACGCCCCCCTCCCTCACGATGCCCGCGTGCCTGCTGTTGCGTCGTTATACGCGCAGGCCTAGCAGCAGCGGCGCAGCGCAATAATCAGGCCACACGCAGTTATGGTGTCTAGGCGCGAATGCCCCCGCGAGGCACGCCCCCCTTTATTTAACTGGGCGCGTACGCCACCGTCGCGGCGTACGCATAACATTGTTTACATACGCGCTCTAGCGTCGGACGCTAGAGCGCTAACTGCAACATCCCTCTCCAACTTGGATGATGAAACTCAGACTCGAACTCCCCACTCAGTCACTTACTTGGCATGCAAAGTCTCTGAGGCGGCTGCTTGGTGGAGGATTCCCTCTCAGCCCATACCTGGTCGTCGCTTGGGTGTTGGCGTTTGGCGGGCAGTCGCGTTCCACCCTGTCGGCTTTGGAGCTGGGCCCGTCCGGGTCTGTTGTCGACTCGGGCTGGGTCAGAGATGATGAAAGTTCTCTTTCGGGAATCCCGGCGTCCTCCTCCTCCTCCTCCGCGGTCTCTGGCCGGTGTTCTGTAGCCTAAGGGATTCGTTTGAACCACGAGATGTTACGTGTGGCTGATTCAGCCCCTCTTCGGGCTGTGACCATTGTCCCTTGGCGGCGTTCCACTGTCCAGCTCCCGGGCTCGTACCGTGGCTTGAACTTCCCCCCGGGTCTCCGGTTCTTTATGAGGACATTGTCCCCCGGCCCCAGGGCGCGCTCCCGGCTTCCCCTGGCCCGGCTCGCTTGCTGGTTCCGCCGCTCTCGCCGTTGCAGTGCCTGCTCTGCTTCAAACGGTGGGGGGGCCCACCCGGGGACTGTGGGTAGACCATCACGGCGTGTCCCTTTCAGCATGAGGGCCCATGGGGCTTGTTTGGTGGAGCAGTGTGGTGTGCTGCGATACTCCCCTAGGAACCGTTGGATCTCTCGTTCCGGGTCCAGATGTTCGGCGCTGGCTATTCGCAGGACTTTATTTAGTGTCCGCATGAAGCGTTCGACCTCGCCGTTGGCTTGGGGCCACTGTGGAGTGATCCGTCTGTGGTGTATGCCTTGATGTGCGAGGAATTCTCGAAATTCATGGCCCTGGAACGGTGGCCCGTTGTCGCTCTTCAGTTCTGAGGGGCGCCCGAACATGTGGAATATCTTCTCTAGTGCTGGCCCTACAAACGTGAAGGCTGTGGATGGCAGCGCCTCCACCAGGGGGTATTTGGAGAAATTGTCCACGACTACCAGCGTTACTCTCCCGTCGGGGAGGGTCCCAAAGTCCACGCTGATTTTGTCCCAGGGGTGTCTCCCGGGCTCTTCAGTCACGATGGGGGCTGGAGGTTCAGGTCGGCTAGTCATCTGACACGCCGGGCAGTTTCTTACGATGTCTTCCACCAAGACGTCCATTCCTAGAAACCACACCTTTTATCTCATTCTGGCCTTCATCCTCTCCGTTCCTTGATGACCTCTGTGGGCCAGGAGGGTGGCTTGGTGGCGAAGCGCTGCTGGCATGACGATCCTAGCTCCTCTCAGGACTATTCCATCTCTGGTGGCGCTGAGCTCATTCCGTACGCGCCAGATCTGTTGCAGGTCGGCCCTCTCATCCTCTGTCCACGTGTTGGCAGACTGTAGGAAGTTGGTCCACGACCCCTGTTGGAGGGCTTCCCTGGTTCTGGTCATTACGGTGTTGCGCTCCGCAGCTTGTAAAATCTCTTGGAGTGTCAGTACCTGAGGGCAGGTTAGGGCCGCGATGAAGTCTAAGTGTGCTTCAGCCGCGTCTTCTTCGTCCTTCCCGGCCTGTGGGGGCTCTCTTGTGTCCGGATGCCTGGACAGGAAGTCGGCCGGGTTCTTGGCGCCAGACCGGTAGGTTATGTCCATATGGTACGGTTGGAGTCCAATGGCCCATCGTTCTATTTGCGGCGGGGGGTGTGGTGCTGTCCCTTTAAAAAGGGGTACCAGTGGCTGGTGGTCTGTCACGACCGTGAACGGATGTCCACAGACGTATAGGTGGAAGTGTCGACAGCCCCATCTTATGGCCAGCGCCTCCCGCTCGATCTGGGAATACCTTTGTTCGGTTGCTGTGAGTGCTTTGCTCGCGTAAGCCAGTGTGGCACACCGCCCTGGCTCTTGTTCCTGTGTGAGGACTGCCCCGAGTCCTACCGGGCTGGCGTCGACTAGTAGCTCCGTCCTTCGTGTGGGGTCGAAGTAGACCAGAGTGGCTTGGTCGAGGAGCGCTGTCTTGATGGCTTGGAACGCGGTGTCTTCCTGGGGCCCCCACTGCCACGGTGCGTCCTTCTTCGTCAGTTGTCTGAGAGGCTCGGCAATCGTCGCTAGGTTCGGAATGAACCGGCCGCAGTACGTGGCCATTCCCAGAAAGCTGCGCACCTCCGAGGCAGATGTGGGCGCTGGGGCGTCTTTGATGGCTTGGGATTTCCGGGGGTCCACCTGAATGCCGTTGTTGGTGAACTTGTACCCGAAGAATTCAATCTGCTGCTGGAATAGCTGGCACTTGTCCTTGTGGAGTGTGACTCCATAGTCCTTGAGGCGTGTCAGTGTGGCTATGACTCTCCGATAGTGCTCATCTATGGTAGTGGAGTGGATCAGTATGTCATCACTCACATTCATAACTCCCGGCAGGCCTTGTAATATGGCCCTGATCGTGTTCTGGAAAATCTCCGCCGCGGATGATATCCTGAAATTGAGCCGCCGGTATCTTCTCAGCCCAAGGTGTGTACTGAAGGTGGTGATGTACCTACTCTCTCTGGCTAGTGTTAGCTGGTGGTAGCCGGCGTTTAAGTCCAACTTGGAAAACCACCGTGCCCCGTTGAGGTCTGCAATGATGTCGTCCATGGTGGGTGTGATGTGTCTCTCCCTCTTGATGGCTTTATTGGGGAGCCGCATATCAATGCACACCCGGATCTTGCCTGGTTGGCGGGGCTTTTCCGTGATCACCATTGGGGACACCCATGGGGTGGGGCCAGTGACTGTTTCTATGACCCCTTGTTCTTCCAGTTTCTTGAGTTCTTCTTCCACCAAAGGGCGTAGATGAAAGGGGATCCGTCTGTGCTTCAGTGCCGTGGGTGTGATAGAGTGGTCGATGTGGAGTTTGACCGGCGGGCGCTTGATTTTCCCTAGGCCCGTGAATAGTTCCGGGAACTGGTCCAGCAGGTTGGCCGTTTGATTATCTTGAACTTTCCGGATGAACACTAGGAGTCCTAGGTCCTCGGCGGCGTGTCCACTTAGGAGCGTGTCTACCTCTTGGTTGATGATGTGTACATCAATGGTGATCTCGGCGTCCTCTGTTCCCACCGGTACTGTCATTTTTCCCAGAAGGGGTAGTGGGACATCGCTGCCATATGCATATATGCGGGCCTTCGATGCCTTGAGTTCTGGCTTCGGTCGAAGTCGGTTGTATTGCTGCACCCCCATGACGGTGACTGATGCCCCCGTGTCGATCACCGCGTTCACCTTTGAACCTACGACCCTGACGTCGCACCGGGGTTGTGGTCGTCTTGTGCTTTTTAGGGCTCTGGTGAACGAGATCACGTATGTCTCCTCTCCATCGTCAGACTCCGAGTCGTCCTCCTGCAGGGCTCGCGTGTGTCTGGGCTCAGCGTCAGTGCGTGAGGAGAGGGACAGCTGGGATAGTTGTCTCACCATGCCTTTCGCAGGCCTCTTGCCCCTGTGATCCTTCCGCGGGGCGCGCTTCCGGCAGACGGAGGCAAAGTGGTTCAGGGTGCCGCAGCTGGTGCACGTTTTACCTTTCGCAGGGCACGTCTTGCCTTGGTGTTCTTCGTACCTGCAGTAGTCACACTGCGCTGGGGGTGACCTCCTGGGTGCTGGTCGGCGCGTCTTCTCGCGCGTCCTCACTGCGTCTGCGCGCTCTGTCTTGACGGTCACTCCCGGCCCCGTGCTCCGTGTGAGCGCTTGTTCCATCTCTTCCGCACGTGCGTCGGACAGATCGTGGGACCGTGCCAGCACCAGAATGTCAGCCATCGGGATGTTTGGTTGGCGGAGGATGAGGCTCCGCAGCTTCTTGCTTCGGATGCCATAGATGGGCTGCGCCCTGATCTCTTCTTTTGCTCGGTCGCCAGCCAGGTGAGTGTCCGCGAGCACCCTCAGCCGTGCATGAAAGGCATCTACTGACTCCCCCTCTTTCTGCTTCGCCTGACGCATCTTGAAGTTCTCAAAGTCTGGGTTCATTTGGGGGTCAAAGTGAGTGTCGAGGGCCGTCACGGCTGCATCGTAGTCGTCTGCATTACCGGTGTTGGGAAGGTGCTTAAACAACAGGTAGACTTCCTCCCCCGCGTAGTGAAGAAGGAGCGATCGCTTCACTGCCCCGTCCGTCTCCCGAGAACCGATGAAGTAGTTGTTGAGCCTACCGATCCACGTCTGCCAGCGTGGGGCAGCCGTGGCGGGGTCAGCCGTCTCGCTGAAGGGTGGCAGGACACCGGTCGGTGGGTGAAACGGGTGGGCAGGTGCTTGGGCTCCGTCATCTCCCATGGTGCAGCTGTGAAGGCGTGGCGCTGGGATGCAGGGCAGCTGCTAGAGGACCAGCGTAGCGAAGGGCAGACGAGGGCCACGTGGGGGTTTGCCTAGGCGACTTCGGGGCCTCTGTAGGGCTGGCGCAGAGGATGTGGCACGAGGAACCAGGAGGGACGCAACGCTGAGGCGAGACCAGCGGGAATCTTCATCCACTGGTTGCAGGCATTGGTGGTTGGTGCACATACGCTCACCGTGTGGAGTGGGCTGCAGTAAAGTCCAGGCCCCGACAGCAGCAGCTGCAGATTCAGTCACGCGTTGACCCAGGCTCGAGCGAGCAGCGTGACATGTCGGAGGGGGCTCGGGCGAGGCCGGAGCAGAATCGCGGGACTGCCACGATCCGAGTAGCAGGAGGCAGCGCTGGTTGCGATACACGCGGCAGGTCCAGCCGCCTCGTCGCCAATGTTGCGTCGTTATACGCGCAGGCCTAGCAGCAGCGGCGCAGCGCAATAATCAGGCCACACGCAGTTATGGTGTCTAGGCGCGAATGCCCCCGCGAGGCACGCCCCCACCGTTGCGGCGTACGCATAACATTGTTTACATACGCTCTCTAGCGTCGGACGCTAGAGCGCTAACTGCAACACCTGCACTGCACGGCCTTCCCAGGGCCAAAAAAATGGGCTGAGGAGCAGGCCTATGCACAGGTCCCGCCCGGGGCCTCTCTGGGCCCAGAGAAGGGGGCGCAGGTGCCAGCAGGTAAGATGGCCTTTATTCCAATACTGCACTGGAAAGAGTTTATTGTGCACGAACTGAAAGGGTTGACGTGACCGCGTCCCCCTTAAGGGATCACACGCAGAGCACAGAACAGCTTTAGTTAAAGTGTGCCGCTCAGCCGGCCATTTTAGAAAGGTCCAAATGTTCATATCTTCCTACCTTCTCTCTGGGGCATGCGTTTTGGGGCTCCAACGGGTCCAAGAGTCAATATGTTTTTTTTAAATTCTTCAATGTGTCCTCCATGCCAAGTGGTTACAGATGTTATCTACACACCGAGAAACGATGCTCTTTGCATGTTAAGTTTATTTTCTCCATAGTATGCTCCACCCCAAGTGTGAAGACTGCGCAGACGCGGCCGTGCACCATGTAATTTATGATGAGGCAGCAGCGCTTGCACTACAGCGAGCGTAACGTACATTACGTAACTCCCAGCATCCGAGAAGGATCGGATGTTTGGAGTGCTGAGTGGTACTGGCCGCGCGGCCGCGGTGGGGGCCCCTGGAGCCCCTTGCACAGTGCAGGGACGGGTGGCCCCTATTACACAGTGCAGGGGCGGGTGGCCCCCTTTTATGCAGTGCAGGGGCGGGCGGCCCCTATTATACAGTGCAGGGACAGGTGGCCCATGTTACACAGTGCAGGACAGGTGGCCCCTTATTTCACAGTGCAGGGACGGGTGGCCCCCTATTACTTAGTGCAGGGACAGGTAGCCCCTATTACACAATACAGGGACAGGTGGCCCTTATTTCACAGTGCAGGGATGAAGTGCCCCCAATTACACAGTGCAGAGTCGGGTAGCCACTATTACATAGTGCAGGGACGGGTGGCCCCTATTACACACTGCAGGGGCGGGTGGCCCCCTATTACTGAGTGCAGGGGTGGGTGGCCCCTATTACAGAGTGCAGAGGCGGGTGCCCTCCTATTACACACAGTGCAGGGACGGATGGCCCCTATTACTCAGTGCAGGGACGGGTGGCCCGAGGGCTTTAAGTGGGCCGGAACTCACCAGGTCTGAGCACTGGCACTTTTTTAAAGGGGGCCTCGAAACGGGTCTCTATCGGGCTCTGTTTTGGGCCCCGGCACAAACGATCTGTTTTTTTTCTGGACTGCAGTGACAGAGGCACATCGATGTGTGTTGCTCACACTGCTCACTTCTCACTAGTGGAGAAGTTACGGCATGACGTCATGCCAGGTGAATGTAGTAGGGAAAGGGAAATCCTTTAAAGAGAGTAATTTTCTCTCTGGATTTCCCTTCTCTTCTTGAAACTCAGGAGCAGCAGCATTGTGGTGGTGTTACCTAGGCTTTAAGTGGAAGCTTTTTCAATATTCTATAGAACACGCCATAGTTGCTGATTATTAACAACCATTGTCCTGACTTGTTGTAGGTATGTTATTACTTGTTTGCAATGACAGAAACAGCAAAATAAGAGTCCAGTGGCACACTATGCTAAGCACAGATTTTTGGCTTAAGTGTTTATAAGCCATGCCCTAAATTACATTGGCCACGCCCCTTTCAGAGACCCTCCAGTTTTTTCATCCCACTTAAAGCCATGGGTGGCCCCAAATTACTCAGTGCAGGGACGGGTGGCCACTATTACACAGTGCAGGGACGGGTGTCCCCTATTACACAGTGCAGGGTCGGGTGGCCCCTATTACACAGTGCAGGGACCGGTTGCCCCTACTACATAGTGCGGGGATGGGTGGCCCCTATCCCACAGTGCAGGGACAGGTGACCCCTTATTACACTGTGCAGGGACAGGTGGCCCCCTATTTCACAGTGCAGGGATGGGTGGCCCCAATTACATAGTGCAGGGATGGGTGGCCCCTATTACACAGTGCAGGGACCCGTGGCCCCTATAAAAGGGACGGTGGCCCCTATCACACAGTTCAGGGGTGGGTGGCCCATATTACACAGTGCGGAGACGGGTGGGCCCCTATTACACAGTGCAGGGATGGGTGGCCCCCATAACAGTGCAGGGGCAGGTGGCTCCCTATTACACAGTGCAGGGGCGTGTGGCTCCCTATTACACAGTGCAGGGATGAGTTACCCCCCCAATTGCACACAGTGCAGGGTTGGGTGGCCCCCTACTACACAGTGCAGGGATGGGTGGCCCCCTATTACTCAGTGCAGGGACGGGTGGCCCCCTATTTCACAGTGCAGGGATGGGTGGCCCCAATTACACAGTGCAGGGATAGATGCCCCTATTACACAGGGCAGGAGCGAGTGGCCCCCTATTACAAAGTGCAGAGACTGGTGGACCCTATTACGCATTGCAGGGACTGGTGGCCCCCCATTAAACAGTGCAGGGGCAGGTGGCCCTCTATTACACAGTGCAGGGATGGGTGGCCCCCATAACAGTGCAGGGGCGGGTGGCTCCCTATTACACAGTGCAGGGGTGGGTGGCTCCCTATTACACAGTGCAGGGATGAGTTACCCCCCAATTGCACACAGTGCAGGGTTGGGTGGCCACCTATTACACAGTGCAGGGACAGGTGGTCCCCTATTTCACGCCAGTGCAGGGATGGGTGGGCCCCTAATACACAGTGCAGGGACGGGTGGCCTCCTATTACACAGAGCAGGGGCGGGGGTCCCCTATTACACAGTGCAGGGACAGGTGGTCCCTATTACACAGTGCAGGGATGAGGTACCCCCCTATTGCACACAGTGCAGGGTCGGGTGGCCACCTATTACACAGTGCAGGCATGGGTGGCCTCTTATTTCTCAGTGCAGGGATGGGTGGCCCCCTATTTCACAGAGCAGGAATGGGTGGCCCCTATAACATAGTGCAGGGGTGGGTGGCCCCTATTACACAGTGCAGGGATAGTTTCCCCTATTACACAGGGCAGGAGCGGGTGGCCCTCTATTACATAGTGCAGGGACTGGTGGACCCTATTACGCAGTGCAGGGACTGGTGGCCCCCAATTAAACAGTGCAGGGGCAGGTGGCCCCCTATTACACAATGCAGAGGCGGGAGGCCCCCTATTGCATAGTACAGGGACGGGTGGTCCACAATTACACAGTACAGTGACGGGTGACACAGTGCAGTGACGGGTGGCCCCTATTAAATAGTGCAGAGACGGGTGGCCCATATTACACAGTGCAGGGACAGGTGGTCTCCTATTACACGCAGTGCAGGGATGGGTGGCCTCCTATTACACAGTGCACGGATGGGTGGCACTCTATTTCACAGTTCAGGGATGGGGGGGCCTATTACAGAGTGCAGAGGTGGGTGGCCACTATTACAAAGTGCAGGGACAGGTGGCCCTTGTTACACGGTGCAAGGGCAGGTGGAACCCTATTAATCAGTGCAGGTATGGGTGGCCGCCTATTTCACAGTGCAGGGACGGATGGCTCCCTATTACTCAGTGCAGGGGGGGTGGCCCCTATTACACAGTGCAGGGGCGGGTGGCCCCTATTACACAGTGCAGGGGCGGGAGGCCCCCTATTACACAGTGCAGGGGCGGGTGGCCCCTATTACACAGTGCAGTGCAGGGACGGGAGGCCCACAATTACACAGTGCGGTGACGGGTGACGCAGTGACGGGTGGTCCCTATTAAATGGTGCAGAGATGGGTGGCCCATATTACACAGTGCAGGGACAGGTGTTCTCCTATTACACGCAGTGCAGGGATGGGTGGCCTCCTATGACACAGTGCACGGATGGGTGGCACCCTATTTCACAGTTCAGGGATGGGGGGGGCCTATTACAGAGTGCAGAGGTGGGTGGCCACTATTACAAAGTGCAGGGACAGGTGGCCCTTGTTACACAGTGCAAGGGCAGGTGGAACCCTATTACTCAGTGCAGGCATGGGTGGCCACCTATTTCACAGTGCAGGTATGGATGGCTCCCTATTACTCAGTGCAGGGACAGGTGTCCCCCCTATTACACAGTGCAGGGGCGGGTGGCCCCTATTACACAGTGCAGGGGCGGGTGGCCCCTATTACACAGTGCAGGGGTGGGTGGCCCCTAATACACTATGCAGGGACGGGTTGCCCCTATTACATAGTGCAGGGATGGTGGCCCCGATCACACAGTGCAGGGTCGGTTTCCCCTATTCAACAGTGCAGGGACGGGTGGCCCCCTATTGCACAGTGCAGGGACGGGTGGCCCCTAATACTTCAAATTAAAAATTCTTTATTTCGATTCATTTAGGACCATAAAAGATGCATATAAAATTACATTCCATAATTCAAATAAATTTGTTAAAATATAAATACTATACAATACATACATCGCAATAAGCGGCTTTGGGACGAATTTATGGAGTGCAACCTGCCCCTACTACAGCCAATAAAACTATATAATACAATAAATATCTAAAAGCAGGCATTTATAATCATAAAATCAGTTTAGGCCAATTCAGTAACATTTCTATATAGAATGTGCTTCCTCACAGGATCCCTTTGTAATTTCATAATACCACAGGTAACATCAATGTGGATCTCACTTCATAATTCCAATATTCCACCATTCTATCATGGATATAAATATTTCAACTTCCTAATACAACATAAAAAGGAACATAAAGTACTTTATGCAGGATTATAACATAGGCGCAGTTTTCCTCTGGTTCTTCTATTATTTACCAAAGTATCTATTTTTAAAGCTTTAATCCTACTTTGGCTCTTATGAGATTTACATTAAAAGAGTACCTACTTACGCCAAAGACAATTACTTGCAATGTGTCAGTTTTCAAAATTCTCTCTGCCTCTTTACAAACCCTAATATTCAAGTTTTTACAAATGGGTATAAACCATTTCTTCCTTGGTATGTTATACGATGGGCAGAAAAAAAGTACAAGCAGATCATTTTCTTTGGCTTCACTTTGACATAGTAGACACAGTTCACTACTTTCCCTTCCAGGATTGCTGCACCATCTGGATCTATTAACATTTGTTTGTAGCGCCCCGTACCTATATTTTGCATATTGGGTCTTAGCTAATTGTGGGCGTACCTCGTCCGTAAATGGCTCAAAGCATGGCACATCTTTAAAAAGAAGAAACTTATTTGTTAGTGACCCTTTATTGGAGCTGTGTAACATACTGTTTTTGATATGAGCCCAAAAGTTTATTTTTAGCAGTTTCTTTGATGATAATATCAGCTGGGTCGGATCTTCCCAAAAATAAGATATACCCAGCTTTGAGAACCAGAAGGAGATATGTTTGAACCAAGGAATATCCTTGCTCCTATCGTTCTTTAATATCTCCTCTAGACCTTCCCTATAGTGTTTCAGTTCCGGGGTTATCCAAAGTCGTACCCAGAATAGGAGCGGTCTTAGTTGGGCAGCAGAGTCAGTGCGTTTAACATTCAGGTCCATCGTGATAGGAATCAGGGGAGTTCTTATGGGAAGACTTAATATTTTCCTAAAGAATTTGTTTTCTCCCAGTTCAAAGTTCCTTTTACAGTAAGGCCCCCAGATTTCAGCCCCATAAAGGGAAGCTGATTGAGCTTTGTGTTTAAAAACCTCCAAAACTGGAGAAACTGCTTCCGAAGTGCTAGCCTGATGTTTTTTGGCTATCGGCACCGTATTTTGCAGAAGGATTATCTTGTTTTTTTCCAACTGGGGTTTCCAACACATTTTTGTATCTAGGGTTATACCCAAATAATTAAAACTTTGCACGTACTCTAATTTTTCGTTATTTAGTACTAGATTCTTATTAAATGATCTGTGCGGATTTATTGCCATATACTTAGTTTTTTTGGAGTTTATTTCAAGGCCTTTAGTTACGCAGTATGTGTAGAAATGATCTATTAAACACTGTAATCCTTTCGGGGTCTGTGATATTAGTATAGTGTCATCAGCAAATAGTAATGCTGGTACCAGATCCCTCCCCAAATTAGTTGCATCATTAGCGCAACCATACAGATACTCGGGAATATCATTCACATATAAAGAAAATAGAGTGGGTGCCAGTACGCACCCCTAGTGCACACCTCTTCTTACAGGGATTCGCTCTGTGAGTTCGCCCCGTGGTACCCATCTCACTTTAGCGAAGTTTTCCTCATGCAGTCTCATAATTTGTACTATCAATTCGCTAGGCACCCCTTGGCATTTTAGTGAATCCCATAATAAATTCCGTGGTATCGAGTCGAATGCAGCTTTCAGATCTACGAAAGCAATATACAAATGGCCCTTTCCTAGATTTATATACTTCCAACAAATACACATAAACCTAAATACTTGATCGATTGTGCTGGTTTTAATTCTGAATCCTGCCTGAAATTTTGAAAGCACATTTTCTTCTTCTATCCAGTCACTTAGGTTATTTAAAATATGCCTGGCATAAATCTTTTGTAAAATGTCAATTAAACTAATTGGGCGATAGTTTACGGGATCATAACGGTTGCCCTTCTTAAAAATCGTCACAATTTCTCCCCCTTTCCATGACTCGGGCAGTGGCTTTTCCGAGGCTATTGCGTTGCATAAACAATTAATATATGGTCCCCAAACGCTAACATCGTGCTTTAACAGACCACCTGGTATTTTATCCGATCCTGGGGCTTTCCTGAGCTTTACTGCATCAATGGCCAAAATGGTTTCCTCCAAACTAAAATGTAAATTCTCGATCCTTAAGTTTAACGCCAGGTCGACAGCAATATTAGGATGGTCAGTTTCAACTACTGCGTAAAGACCAGTAAAATGCTCAACCCAGGTATTAGCGTCAAGGAAAAGATCCTTAATGTCTCTACCTGACCTGTTCCCTTTTGCTATTAACCTCCAGAAACGTAGCTGGTCTTTTGTTTTCGCAGCTCTTATTAGTTCTGACCAGATGTTATCTTCCCAGATTTGTTTTGTTTTAATTAGGATTCTCTTGTAACTGGCCCTATTCTCCCTTATTAGGACTCCATTGTTGGTTTTGATTGCCACTATTAGTTCAGCCTTTGCTTCGCGACACTCCTTATTATACCAAGGATTCATCCCTGGTTTCTCATCTTGCTTGCCTCTACTACCTTCCTTCAGAGTGTTACTCACTAATGGATTTAATGCATCTACAAGGGCATTATGTAGCTCTAGCATTAAAATTGGATCAGGTAGTTTATCAATATAGGGCAAAATAACATCCACGAAGGTCTTATAAATGCATTCCAAAGAATGGGTGTTCCCTAGAATATATGGCCATTTAAGGGCTCAGCGGTTATTACTTACTAGGGTTTCATCTACAGGATTATTATTTCCTTCACTACACAAAAACGCAGGAAGAAATAGCTGCGCTGATAATGTCAGCTGAAGTGGTCTATGGTCACTCTCAATTCTAGGTTCTATTTTTAAATCAAGGACAGTTGGCTATAGCTCCATCGAAACCATTATGTAGTCTATATTACTCCGAGATTTGCCTCTACAGAAGTATACGCACTAGGTCTATCCGAGGGTAAACAGCCATTACAAGCTCTTAGTCCATTCCCTGTAGTCAATTTCATAATTTGCGCCACTGCCATGGTGCACGGCACTAGCTTGTCGCTTTCTATATTAGGGATATTATTTGCTGCATCTTCACCCTCAAAAAGATTTTCAAAACCCACCACTGGTTCAAAACAGCAGTTCAAGTCCCCCCCAACACTTACCTGTGCCTTCGGTTCCAATGTATTTAAAAAGGAATCAAGTTGGTCTATCATCGATGATTCCTTTACTGCTGGGCTCGGTCTATTGTAGATGTTAATTAAATAGATCTTTTTTCCATCCCTAGCAATTATTTTGATCCCAATTATATCATGTGATGGTAAAGATATTTGGGTTATATCAACTTCAAGGCTGATCCTCACCCAAATAGTTAGGCCCCCCGATGGCCTACCTCTAGCCGAATGATTAGCTTCCACATTAAATGTCTTGTATCCTACTCTGTGGGTGATTTCCAATGCCCAAGTCTCCTGCAAAAGGCAAATATCACTCAGCTCTATGTACTCGTGCCATTCCATATCTCTAAGATTCCTATTGAGGCCTGCTGTATTCCATGAAATAAGACGTATTTCCGACTGTGTGCCTCGTTCAGCATCTAGATGTAGATTATTATTCGTACTACAGTTAGATCTCTCAGTTATAATACTACTAATCATGTAGTCAGATGGAATCTCTAAGGGGCCGATTCACAGAACTAACTTAAGACAAAATCCTAAACTTACTACTTTTGGTATTCACATAAGTTAGGATTTTGTCTTAAGTTTGACTTAAGACAGACTTAAGACAGACTTAAGACAGACTTAAGACAGACTTAAGGCAGACTTAAGGCAGACTTAAGGCAGACTTAAGGCAGACTTAAGGCAGACTTAAGACAAACTTAAGACAAACTTAAGACAAACTTAAGACAAACTTAAGACAGATTTAAGACAAACTTAAGACAAAATCCTAACTTCTGTGAATACCAAAAGTAGTAAGTTTAGGATTTTGCCTTAAGTTAGTTCTGTGAATCGGGCCCTAAGAGATTACCTTGAGTAATACTTGTATTCTCCTCCACACGATACTGCCTTATTTCCTGTATCCTACCGGAATCTAAGACACAATGGGGCATTTCCACACTATGAGCATTTATTGAGCGAGTTTGAACCATTTCACAATTTTGCCCAATAATCCCAGGTTGGGTATCTCTCTGATGTAATATCTTTTGTTGTCAATCTAGTGCATCTAGATCAGATAACCCCTGGAACCTATTGGAGAGTACTACTTGTGTACCATCACTATTATGGGGATTTCCAAATCGGGTCTGTAGAAAAAGCCCAGTGGAAGGGCGGTAATGCAACTACCTTGGGGGGATATCTCCTCATGCATGTTTAGTATTCTGCTTATCAACTGTGGTCGCCGAAAATTTACTACTACGCAGTCGCCTACCATATTATAGGGATTTCCCTATCCACCCAACCCTACGGACCATAAAGATATCTTTCATGCTCGAGGGATGGAATTTTTTGTGTTTAGTGAGCCAATCAACCGTCTTATTTCACAAATTATGCCATGATTCTTTTGCTAGCTTTTAAGCGGTGGGACTCCAGCTAAAATTAGCGCATAAGGGCACGAGGCCGGTGGAAGACCTAAAACTTCATTATTGGGTATAAGGTCAGTCCCTTTGGGACTTTGTTTTTGTCTTAAACCAGTATGAGTCTCCAGTACATTAGGAGTTGTATGTTGGCTGTTACTGTTTTGAAGCCCTCCTGAATTATCTTGTGTATCCCGTGCTCTACCCAGTTGATCTATGTTCCTGTCAGTCAGCTTTGGCATATGGTTTGCTGATAATTGCTCTTCACCCACATTACTCATTTTAGTTTGCTGTGCTAACAACCCTTCTGCTTGTGATAGTGGATATGTTCCTGTAGCTTTTTCAATGTGGACGGTATTGCTGCTAATTTTTAATTGTTCTATTGCACTATTCAGTTGCTCCATCTTTATTCCTATTGGGCTAAGTTTCTTATCCATTTGATCACTAATATGTGTTAACATTATCCCAAGAGCAGTTTCTAGCATTGATGCTATAGAGCCCTCTAGTATTGTCCTAGTCTGCTCTAAAAAAGAGGGATATATACCGAGGTCTGTCTCTGTCTGCGTGCTAACTGTTCTGTTCTGGGTTTCAATCTCAGGGTGCTCATCGGCATTATGGTTTAAATTCACCATACACACCTGCCCTCCTGCTTTCTTTGTTTTGGCTTTCTTGTGCCTGTTTGTTTGTCTATGTTTTACCGATTGCCCCGTCTCATTTAAGTCTTCAGTTGACCTCGGAACACGCAACCTAGTTGTCATTCCTCTTTTGTTTGGGCCATCTTCAATAACTTCCACGTTGCCCAAATCAGTTAAGGGTGGTATCGGTGAAGTTAATGATCGTTGCTCATTATGGACAATCAGTGGTGGACTTAGCCTTGGTGACTGTAATGGAGCCTTAGTAGTTAATGGGCTTGTTTGTCTATATACAGCTAATTTAGAAGGGTCAAGCGAGAGGCGTCTCTCTGCTATCTGTATCTCATGGGTTAAAAGAGACTCTGCTCTAATAATAAAGGCATCCAGGGTGCCAGCAGCCCCCTTACGTCTGTTTAAGCTCATACTTCTTTAATTTACCAAAACCTGTTTATTTACCAAACAGAAGTTAACACGTAATAATTCTTAAGTCCCAACTAACTATTTCATTGACACGTTTTATATAGAAAGTCCTTACCACACCGTATAATGACAGTATAAATTGCAAAGGGGGTAACCCAGTCCAGTCTCCTCCAGCCGCTTATGTGCGCCTTTGGGCGCGGAGCGATGACGTTTGCGGCGTGCGCCGGTTGTGACGCAGGGAGTGGTAGTCCCTGGACTCCTCCGGTCGTCGGGACCACCACAACAATGACTCCGGTGGCGGCGAAAAAGTACACAGGTAGGCCTTCGTTGGTGTTATTGTTTATTATTGGGTCTGTTGGTACTGTGCCGAAACAAAGTGCTATGGCGGGTTTATCTAAACTGATGCCCCCAATGAGGGTCCTGCTAAGAGGCGCTTTTTGTGAAGCAGGTACACACGCTTCTTGTTGAAACAGCAGTTTATTAGTAGAATAGTACAGACCCCTGGGACACCTCTGCTTACAAGTCCAACTGCAACTCCTCTGCCACCGTTTACCAGCAGATGAAAGGATGTTGCTAGGGGACCACAGTATTCCAATTCATCATGACATCATGACAACCATGGTAACTAATACAAAGCAAGCTATGTAAAATACAACACATCTCCCCTCTTTATAATAAAATAAAAAAAAATAAAACTATGTACATACGTAATCTTTATACCTTGTAGGCATTGTACGTTGTCTTACATTTGTTCTGATAAAACTATGTACATACGTAATCTTTATACCTTGTAGGCATTGTACGTTGTCTTACATTCGTTCTGACCTTAGCAACAGGCAATCCAACAAGATCAGTATTAACTCTGCATGCAACAATATTTTGTTGAGTACTTGGAGGCATGACAATTTCAGTGTCAGAACATGGTGATACCTTCCTAGTGTTCCACCAATTTCCATCATCCAACTTAACACTGTTACCCTTAACAACAATAATCTTTTTGGGAGAAGACCATTTAGGCCGACCCTTTTTAGCCTTGTCTCCAACAAATACTCTCACAAACATTCCTTGCATGAAACAACGTTTTGGCTTCACAATGTTTTCATTAAAACGATCACAATAATTTTTCTGATATTTTTCCACTCTACTTCGCATTTCCTCTAAGTTTGCATTGTATATCCCCGCTCTATTCATCCAAGGTGGAACAGCCACAGAGCAAGGAATCCTTCCCTTAAGTAGAGAAAAAGGCGTTTCCCTAGTCACAGAATGCGGAGTAGTGCGGTACGACCACAACATGTCCTTTACACACTGCCTCCATAACTCATTGTTTTTGCATGCCAATTGAATACATTCAACCAGTACTCTGTTGAAACGCTCCACCAACCCGTTTCCCCTTGGATGATAGACTGGCGTGGTGGTGTGCCTGATTCCCCACTTCCTCAGAAAACTCTCAAATTCTTCCGATATGAATTGGGGTCCATTATCTGTAACTAGTTCAGTGGGGCAACCTTCCCTTCTAAAAATGTCTTCACAAAATGAAATAACACTTGCAGCCTTGACCTCTTTAACAAAGGCAACTTCTGGCCACTTTGAAAAATAATCTACCATAACTATGGCAAATCTCTCTGATGCATTTAAGATATCGAAAGGTCCACATATATCGATGGCTAATTTATCCCATGCACCTTTAGGCATGGGTGACGCACTTATAGAAGTTTCTTGAGAAGAATGAGTCTTGTCGCTACACGCACAAGCCATGCAATCTCGAACAAAACGCTCAATTTGCACATCCATACCAGGCCACCAAAAATCTACTCTAATCCTTCTCTTCATGGCTGACATACCCCCATGCCCTTCATGCATGATATTTAGTAATCTGTTTCTTAATCTCTCAGGGACCACTAATCTATTACCTCTCCTAAGTGTACCTTCTATCACATTCAACTCCGACCATATCAATTTGAAAGAATTAAGATCCTTATGTACCTTCCATCCTTGTTCACCACTTAAGGCTTTTATAACCATGCCCAGTACAACATCTTCCTCCATGGCCTTCTTCCACTCAACTTCACTGATGGCTGTACACACATCCTTAATTTCGGCAACCATCCATTCATCATCTTCCTCCTCATCTGTATTTTCTAACGGTAATCTAGATATGCAATCTGCATTTACATTCCTTGCACCCGGAATATATTTCACATCAAAAGCATATTCTTGCAAACGGTATAACCATTTGGCTATTCTGGGAGTGGCCTTGCTTTCACCTCTGGTGGAGAAAAGATCTATCAAAGGTTTGTGGTCAGTATGTAATTGGAACTTAGTTCCCCACACAAATGTCCTGAAATACTGTATGCCCCACCAACATGCTAAAGCTTCTTTCTCGATGGTTGAATAAGAGTGTTCTGCCCCTTTTAGTGTGCGGGACGCAAACGCCACTACCCTTTCTTGTCCCTTGTGCATCTGAATTAGTACCGCACCTAACCCATTATTACTGGCATCGGTAGTGATGATAGTTTGGTCATTAGGGTCAAATGGCCTTAATGACACAGCATTTATGATGCATTTCTTGATAGAAACAAAGTTTTGTTGACAAGCATCAGTCCACTCGAATTTGACACCCTTCTTCATCAAGTTCCTAAGCTCTTGTACCTTGTCAGAAAAATGGTGAACAAATTTCGAGTAGTACTCTGCTAACCCCAAGAATGACCTGAGTTGATCTCTATCTCTTGGGGCGGGAGCCTTTTCAATGGCTTCAATCAAACTACGTTTTGGTTTTACACCCTCACTGGACAAAGTATGACCAAGATACTCCACTTCCTTGACACCAAATTTACATTTTTCTAACGCAATAGTGAGACCAGCCTCAGAAAGTCTGATGAGAACCTCTTCCAAGATCAAATCATGATTGTTTACATCACTCCCCCATACCAACACATCATCTTGAAAAACCACTACATTTTTAAAACCAGTTAATATTGATTGCATAACCCTTTGGAAAACGGCTGAAGCGGACGCTAACCCAAATGGCATGCGCTTAAACTGAAAAGCTCCTTCTGGAGTAATGAAAGAAGTGATGTGCTTTGAATCTTCGTGTAATAGTATTTGGTGGTATGCATTAGACAGGTCTAAAGTGGTGAAATATGTTCCCCCCTTGATAGTAGCTAACATTTCATTTATTCGTGGGAGCGGATACCGATCTATCCATATGTTATCATTTACATCTCTCAAATCAATACACATCCTAATATTGCCATTAGGTTTCCGGGCCAAAACAATTGGACTTAGCCATTCGGACGCCTCAATACGTTCAATAATATCTTCATTGCACAATCTGACCAACTCATTTTTAAGTTTTTCTCTTAAAACCAAAGGTACATTTCTTACCTTATGTACTTTGGGGGTAGCATCTGCTTTCAAAATGATTTTGTGTTTGAACTTTTTCAAACATCCTAATTTTTCACTGAATAATTTTGGAAATTTATTAACCCATTTGGAAGTTGTACTTGGTGAGGTTAGCAAAACTTGTTGAGGATGGTTAGGGTTCAAAATTATATTGAGTGCTCTCTGTTCCTTCCACCCCAAAAGAGATCTTCCTTGTTTTACTACAAACAATTTTGCTGTAATCTTCCTGTCTAAGAAACGCATCTCAGTTTCTATACAACCTAACACAGGAAGCTTTTCACCACAATACCCCTCTGGAATAACATCAGTGGGCTGCAATTCATTCAAATTACCACCTAAACCTTCCCAAATAAACTTGTCTATGATAGTAAATGGGGAACAAGAATCTGCCCATACGTGTACATCCTTGTTCTTAATTTTGATGATGCATTTGGGAGGACGATAACTATCTTGTTTGTTAGTTTCACATTTGAGAACTTGACTTGACTCAATAACCATAACTTCAATATCCTCATTCTCACCCTCACTATCATAGAATAACTCCTCCTTATGAGGCATATCATCTTGAACTAATGCATTTACAGACTTAGATGTCTCAGAAGAACTAACACTTCTACACCATCTTGCAAAATGTCCTAACCTCTTGCATTTATGGCACCTTGTTTTAATTGCAGGACAATAGGTAGCATCTGCTGTGTGTTTCGGGCTTCCACACCTATAACAAACTTTAGGTTTAAATCTCACACCTTCTGGTCTGTTGGAAGATATAGGTTTGACTTCTACTTTTTTTGTATTCCTTTTTATGTTATGTATAGTATCATCTTCTTTTACTATTTTTGGGGAAGGTGTATTTAACTCTTTTACATATCTGGAAGTGTTTTCCATCCGTTTGGCTACCGACAATGTTTTATCTAAAGAGGGATCCTTTAAACCTAATAACTTTTCCTGTATTTTTAAATTAGACATTCTGTTAATAAGTTGGTCCCTAATTAGATCATCCCTCATATCATTAAATTTACACGTAACAGCCAGCATTCTCAAATTTGCTACATATTGTTCAATAGTTTCTCCTGCCGCCTGTACCCGTGAGAAAAACTTGTGTCTCTCCACCACTACACTGACTTTTTTTCCAAAGTTCTCCTCCAATGCTTTTAACGCAATTTCAAAAATGTCAATGTTACTGTCTCCAGAAGCTTCACTATCGGCGCTGGTTTCAGTCACAATGGCTTCCATTGCAGGTAATGTTTTCAAAACATTTCTTCCCTCCAAGCCTAAAAATTGTTTTAAAATTGCTAATTTTCTTTTTGAAACGTAATCGTCACCCCCAATAGCTTCTAAATAAGTTTCAAAAGTTTCCTTCCAGTGCTCCCATAACATGCATGGTTCACCAGGACTTGGTAGAAAATAAGGTGGTGCTGGAATCACTTGTGACGACATTGTTCACACCGTGTTGTGATGGATTTCCGATAAAATTTGAGTGATGCTAGGTTCCTTTTTTTTAAATAAATATATAATATATTTATAAAATTTTTGCTTGTTGGAATAAAAAAAAATTATGACATGTGCGTAAATAATAATTCCAAATGATGTGAAAATAAAATTTCTTTTAAATTCCTTTCCTTCCCTTTAAAACTGGATGCATAGCATTGGATCTTAGTCCTTTGTTAGTGTTCTTGCTCTAGAAACGAGAGAAATAACCATAGTCCCTCTTTTGTCTTTTTTTTTTTACACAGGATCCTTTGCGAAGCAGGACGAACACTCCAGTGGCTTCAAACGAAGAGAAACAAAAAGAATGTCGCTGCACGAACACTCCAGGTAAGTGCACGCTTGTTTCAATTCAAATAATGCTGATTGACCACTCGTGTGCGCACGTACGAAACAACATCTTTCGGTAGGATGAACTCCTCGATGTTACACAATGCCGCTTGTGGGACGCAACACCGCAAAAACCCTTGTTGCACTCTCACCAATCCTTCGACAGCACACCAGATACGGACATGCACGCCAGCGCGTCAGCGCAGCACAAATCAAGCGAAACGCCCGAATTCAATAGCGGTGCAGCGCTGCTTGGTTAAAAGGCATAACACGTAGCTCCTCACAGAGTAACAGCTTGGCAATGCGATGTAAACGCAGGAAAGGTCTGTTGCTAAGCGCGCAAAATCGCACCGTTATTTGTTAAAACATGCCACATGCAGGATATCCATTAGCAAATTGAAAATATAAGGCAACAGTCATAGATGCTAGCTCTATCAACGATAAAGAGCTCTTAGTGTCACTAGAAACCAAACAAATAATAATCCAGGGGTCACTCACGGTCCGAATAAATTTTTTTTAAAGCTGAATATAGACAATGCTTCCTTGTTGGGTTGCTTCCACGCTCGTCGCCAGTTTTGTGAAGCAGGTACACACGCTTCTTGTTGAAACAGCAGTTTATTAGTAGAATAGTACAGACCCCTGGGACACCTCTGCTTACAAGTCCAACTGCAACTCCTCTGCCACCGTTTACCAGCAGATGAAAGGATGTTGCTAGGGGACCACAGTATTCCAATTCATCATGACATCATGACAACCATGGTAACTAATACAAAGCAAGCTATGTAAAATACAACAGCGCTGCCAAGCCTGACCAGGAAAAACTGACTTGGGAATCAGGGGACAAATGGGCAGCAGACAGCGGACTGCTGACTGTGGCCAACTATGACACTGAGAGCACCTTTGGGAAATGTTTGGCGCGGTTGAGGGAGGTGAGCAGCCACCAGTCACCCTCGAGCGCTGCCCTCCTTGAAGCCCACCTTTCAGTCTGCCGTAATGCCTGTAGTGCGGAAACAAGAGGTCAGCCAAGGTTCGGACAACGTTCATGCGCCTGTGCGAGCGGGGCACACGGGGGCACCACAAGCCGCACCCGAGCTCGCACTTCGCAACCGCTCCTTTTGACAGCCGCGATCACTCCCCACTCACTGGTTGCCACTGCATCTGCTGGCTCCAGCTCGGGCTAGGGCTAGGGCTTGTGCTCCCACCTGGTTTTCGGTATTTTCAGTGATATCCCGCACTCCGCCGCACTGCTTCTCCGGGCTACCTGACTTCCGCTAATCCCGCTTGACTTCCAGGATTTCCGTGCGTGCAATAGTCCATTTTGGAAATGAGAGCTGCTGCTGTGCGTTCTAGTGGCTGGAGGGCACGCTTGGCTCAGGCAGAGTTTTCTTCGCAGAGGATGGTGGGAGAGAGCACGGCCGAGAAGAGTTTTACTCGCGCTGGATAAAGGTGAGGAGCCAGCCAGGGAACGTTGTGCTCAAGTGGATGGAGAACAGGTAGCGCTCACAACGGAACGGGTAGAATTTTTTTCTTCCAATAGAAGGTCCTCTATTACACAGTGCAGGGGTGGGTTTCCCCCTATTACACAGTGCAGGGACAGGTGGTCCCTATTACACAATGCAGGGATGGGTGGCCTCTTTTTTCTCAGTGCAGGGATGGGTGGCCCCCTATTTCACAGTGCAGGAATGGGTGGCCCCTATTACATAGTGCAGGGGTGGGTGGCCCCCTATTACACAGTGCAGGGACTGGTGGACCCTATTACGCAGTGCAGGGACTGGTGGCCCCCAATTAAACAGTCCTGGGGCAGGTGGCCCCCTATTACACAGTGCAGGGGCGGGAGGCCCCCTATTGCATAGTACAGGGACGGGAGGCCCACAATTACACAGTGCAGTGACGGGTGACACAGTGCAGGGACGGGTGGCCCCTATTAAATAGTGCAGGGACGTGTAGCCCCAATTAAACAGTGCAGAAACAGGTGGCCCCCTATAACACACAGTGCAGGGATGGGTGGCCCCCTATTTCACATTGCAGGGATGCGGGGCCCCTATTACAGAGAGCAGAGGTGGGTGGCCACTATTACAAAGAGCAGGGATGGGTGGCCCCTGTTACACAGTGCGGGGACCGGTGTCCTCCTATTACACAGTGCAGGGGCAGGTGACCCCTATTACACAGTGCAGGGGCAGGTGGCCCCTATTACACAATGCAGGTATGGGTGCCCCCTATTACAAAGTGGAGGGACGGGTGGCCCTTGTCACACAGTGCAGGGGCGGGTGGCACCCTATTACTCAGTGCAGGCATGGGTGGCCCCCTATTTCACAGTGCAGGGACGGATGGCCCCCAATTACTCAGTGCGGGGACAGGTCTCCCCCTATTACCCAGTGCAGGGGCGGGTGGCCCCTATTACACAGTGCAGGGGCGGGTGGTCCTTATTACACAATGCAGGTATGGGTGCCCCCTATTACAAAGTGCAGGGACGGGTGGCCCTTGTTACACAGTTCAGGGGTGGGTGGCACTCTATTAATCAGTGCAGGCATGGGTGGCCCCCTATTTCACAGTGCAGGGACGGATGGCCCCCTATAACTCAGTGAAGGGACAGGTGTCCCCCTATTACACAGTGCATGGGCGGGTGGCCCCTATTACACATTGCAGGGACGGGTTGCCCATATTACATAGTGCAGGGATGGTGGCCCCGATCACACAGTGCAGGGGTGGGTTCGGCTATTCAACAGTGCAGGGACGGGTGGCCCCTATTACACAATGCAGGGACGGGTGGCCCCTATTAAAGAAACAGGTGGCCCCTATTAGACAGTGCATGTACGGGTGGCCCCCTATTTCACAGGGATGGGTGGCCCCTATTACACAGTGCAGGGATAGGTACCCCTATTACATAGTGCAGGGGCGGATGGCCCCCTATTATACAGTGCAGGGGCAGGAGGCCCCCTATTGCATAGTGCAGGGACAGGTGGCCCCTATTAAATAGTCCAGGGACCTGTGGCCCCAATTACACAGTGCAGGGACAGGTGGCCCCCTATTACACACAGTGAAGGGATGGGTGGCCCCCTATTTCACAGTGCAGGAATGGGTGGCCCATATCACATAGTGCAGGGGCGGGTGACCCCTATTACACAGTGCAGGGATAGTTTCCTCTATTACACAGGGCAGGAGCGGGTGGCCCCCTATTACACAGTGCAGGGACTGGTGGACCCTATCACGCAGTGCAGGGACTGCTAGCCCCCAATTAAACAGTGCAGGGGCAGGTGGCCCCATATTACACAGTTCAGGGGTGGGAGGCCCCCTATTGCATAGTACAGGGACGGGAAGCCCACAATTACACTGTGCAGTGACGGGTGGCCCCTATTAAATAGTGCAGATACGGGTGGCCCATATTACACAGTGTAGGGACAGGTAGTCTCCTATTACACGCAGTGCAGGGATGGGTGGCCCCCTATTATACAGTACACGGATGGGTGAACCCCTATTTCAAAGTGCAGGGATGGGTGGCCCCTATTACATAGTGCAGAGGCGGGTGGCCCCTATTACACAGTGCAGGGATAGGTGCCCCTATTACACAGGGCAGGGACTGGAGGCCCCCAATTAAACAGTGCAGGGGCTGGTGGCCCCCTATTACATAGTGCAGGGGCGGATGGCCCCCTATTATACAGTGCAGGGGCGGGAGGCCCCCTATTGCATAGTACAGGGATGGGAGGCCCACAATTACACAGTGCAGTGGCGGGTGACACAGTGCAGGGACGGGTGGCCCTTATTGAAGGTTTATGTTGTTACAACGCATTCCGTTGCAACGCATGCCTTTACCACGCATGCGTTCCAACGCGAATGCCATTACCACGCATAACATTTACCTCGAAAATGCCTTTACCATGCATATCTTTTCAATGATTTGCATGTTAATGGCATTTTCTTGATAAAGGTTATTATAGTAGTGAACCCCCGCTCCCATTTCTTCTAATAAATTCCCCTGCCCTTAACATTAAAATCTTTGTCCTGCGCAATTCCCCCACCCACAAACCCTTTTTTTCAAATTCCCCTACCCTCAACCCTTTAAATTTTCCTCTTCGCTACACATCCCCCTCATTAATTTCTTATACTAAAATCCCCTCTTATCTCTCTTCGTCCTCTCTCCCTTGTAAGCTCTTCCGTCGCATGTCGTTTAGAGGAAGCAGAAGTGTCTTTCCGTTTCCTCTAATGACGCCGATTGCCTCCACATCGCATCTGAATCAGGTGTGGTTTTTTTTGGGGGGGAGACCCTGCCAACCCCCCTTTTATATTTGCACACTTTTTTGGGGGGGGGAGACACCCCAAGCCCCCGTTTTTTAATATTACCTTTACCACACATGCCTTTACTACGTTTCTCGTAGTAAAGGTATGCGTGGTAAAGGCTTTTTGTGGTAACCACGCATGCGTTTTAACGCATGCGTTCTTATTGTAATACGTGGAAACGGCCACGTTGTAGTGGCTGTTTCTCGTATTAAATAGTGCAGGGACGTATGGCCCCAATTACACATTGCAGGGACAGGTGGCCCCCTATTACACACAGTGCAGGAATGGGTGGCCCCCTATTTCACAGTGCAGGAATGGGTGGCCCCTATTACATGGTGCAGGGGCGGGTGGCCCCTATTACACAGTGCAGGGATAGTTTCCCCTATTACACAGGGCAGGAGCGGGTGGCCCCCTATTACACAGTGCAGGGACTGGTGGACCCTATTATGCAGTGCAGCGACTGGTGGCCCCCAATGAAACAGTGCTGGGGCAGGTGGCCCCGTATTGCATAGTACAGGGACGGGAGGCCCACAATTACACAGTGCAGTGACGGGTGACACAGTGCAGTGACGGGGGGCCCCTATTAAATAGTGCAGAGATGGGTGGCCCATATTACACAGTGCAGGGACTGGTGGTCTCCTATTACACGCAGTGCAGGGATGGGTGGCCCCCTATTACACAGTGCACGGATGGGTGGCACCCTATTTCAGAGTTCAGGGATGGGGGGTCCTATTACAGAGTGCAGAGGTGGGTGGCCACTAGTACAAAGTGCAGGGACGGGTGGCCCTTGTTATACAGTGAAGGGGCGGGTGGCATCCTATTACTCAGTGCAGGGACGGATGACCCCCCTATTACTCAGTGCAGGGACAGGTGTCCCCCTATTACACAGTGCAGGGGAGGGTGGCCCCTTTTACACAGTGAAGGGGCGGGTGGCCCCTATTACACAGTGCAGGGGCGGGTGGCCCCTATTACACAATGCAGGGACGGGTTGCCCCTATCACATAGTGCAGGGATGGTGGCCCCGATCACACAGTGCAGCAGCGGGTACCCCTATTCAACAGTGCAGGGACGGGTGGCCCCTATTACACCATGCAGGGACGGGTGGCCCCTTTTAAAGAGACGGGTGGCCCCTATTACACAGTGCAGGGACGGGTGGCCCCCTATTTCACAGTGCAGAGATGGGTGGCCCCCTATTTCACAGTGCAGGGATGGGTGGCTCCTATTACATAGTGCATGGGCGGGTGGCCCCTATTACACAGTGCAGGGATAGGTGCCCCTACTACATAGTGCAGGGGCCGATGGCCCCCTATTATACAGTGCAAGGGCAGGAGGCCACCTATTAAAAAAGTGGAGGGACGTGTGGCCCCATTTACACAGTGCATGGACAGGTGGCCCCTATTAAAAAAGTGGAGGGACGTGTGGCCCCAATTACACAGTGCAGGGACAGGTGGCCCTCTATTACACACAGTGCAGGGATGGGTGGCCCCCTATTTCACAGTGCAGGAATGGGTGGCCCCTATTACATAGTGCAGGGGCGGGTGGCCCCTATTACACAGTGCAGGGACTGGTGGACCCTATTACGCAGTGCAGGGACTGGTGGTCCCATATTACACAGTGCATGGCGGGAGGCCCCATATTGCATAGTACAGGGACGGGAGGCCCACAATTACACAGTGCAGTGACGGGTGCCCCCTATTACATAGTGCAGATACGGGTGGCCCATATTACACAGTGCAGGGACAGGTGGCCTCCTATTACACGCAGTGCAGGGATAGGTGGCAACCTATTACACAGTGCACGGATGGGTGGCACCCTATTTCACAGTTCAGGGATGGGGGGGCCTATTACAGAGTGCAGAGGTGGGTGGCCACTAGTACAAAGTTCAGGGACGGGTGGCCCTTGTTATACAGTGAAGGGGCGGGTGACACCCTATTACTCAGTGCAGGCATGGCTGGCCCCCTATTTCACAGTGCAGGGACGGATGACCCCCCTATTACTCAGTGCAGGGACAGGTGTCCCCCTATTACACAGTGCAGGGGACGGTGGCCCCTTTTACACAGTGCAGGGGCGGGTGGCCCCTATTACACAGTGCAGGGGCCGGTGGCCTCTATTACACAGTGCAGGGGCGGGTGGCCCCTATTACACAATGCAGGGATGGGTTGCCCCTATTATATAGTGCAGGGATGGAGGCCCCGATCCAACAGTGCAGCGGCGCGTTCCCCTATTCAACAGTGCAGGGACGGGTGGCCCCTATTACACAGTGCAGGGACGGGGGGGCCCCTATTTCACAGTGAAGGGATGGGTGGCCCCTATTACATAGTGCAGGGGCGGGTGGCCCCTATTACACAGTGCAGGGATAGGTGCCCCTATTATTACATAGTGCAGGGGCGGATGGCCCCCTATTATACAGTGCAGGGGCAGGAGGCCCCCTATTGCATAGTACAGGGACGGGAGGCCCAGAATTACACAGTGCAGTGACGGGTGACACAGTGCAGGGACGGGTGGCCCCTATTAAAAAAGCGCAGGGGCGTGTGGCCCCAATTACACAGTGCAGGGACAGGTGGCCCCCTATTACACACAGTACAGGGATGGGTGCCCCCCTATTTCACATTGCAGGAGCGGGTGGCCCCCTATTACACAGTGCAGGGACTGGTGGACCCTATTATGCAGTGCAGAGATGGGTGGCCCATAATACACAGTGCAGGGACAGGTGGTCTCCTATTACACGCAGTGCAGGGATGGGTGGCCCCCTATTACACAGTGCACGGATGGGTGGACCCCTATTTCACAGTGCAGGAATGGGTGGCCCCTATTACATAGTGCAGGGGCGGGTGGCCCCCAATTAAACAGTGCAGGGGCGGGTGGCCCCCTATTACATAGTGCAGTGGCGGATAGCCCCCTATTATGCAGTGCAGGGGCGGGAGGCCCCCTATTGCATAGTGCAGGGACGTGTGGCCCCAATTACACAGTGCAGGGGCAGGTGGCCCTCTATTACACACAGTGCAGGGATGGGTGGCCCCCTATTTCACAGTGCAGGAATGGGTGGCCCCTATTACATAGTGCAGGGGCGGGGAGCCCCTATTACATAGTGCAGGGATAGTTTCCCCTATTACACAGGGCAGGAGCGGGTGGCCCCCTATTACACAGTGCAGGGACTGGTGGACCCTATTACACAGTGCAGGGACTGGTGGCCCCCAATTAAACAGTGCAGGGGGAGGTGGCCCCCTATTACACAGTGGAGGGTCGGGAGTCCCCCTATTGCATAGTACAGGGACGGGAGGCCCACAATTACACAGTGCAGTGACGGGTGAAACAGTGCAGTGACGGGTGGCCCCTAATAAATAGTGCAGAGACGGGTGGCCCATATTACACAGTGCAGGGACAGGTGGTCTCCTATTACACGCAGTGCAGGGATGGGTCGCCTCCTATGACACGCAGTGCAGAGATGGGTGGCCCCCTATTACAGTGCACGGATGGGTGGCACCCTATGTCACAGTTCAGGGATGGGGGCCTATTACAGAGTGCAGAGGTGGGTGGCCACTATTACAATGTGCAGGGACGGGTGGCCCTTGTTACACAGTGCAGGGGTGGGTGGCACCCTATTACTCAGTGCAGGCATGGGTGGCCCCCTATTTCACAGTGCAGGGACGGATGGCTCCCTATTACTCAGTGCAGGGACAGGTGTCCCCCTATTACACATTGCAGGGACGGGTTGTCCCTATTACATAGTGCAGGGATGGTGGCCGCGATCACACAGTGCAGGGGCGGGATCCCCTATTCAACAGTGCAGGGACGGGTGGCCCCTATTACACAATGCAGGGACGGGGGCCCCTATTAAAGAAACAGGTGGCCCCTAGCAGACAGTGCAGGGACGGGTGGCCCCCTATTTCACAGGGATGGGTGGCCCCTATGACATAGTGCAGGGGCGGGTGGCCCCTATTACACAGTGCAGGGATAGGTGCCCCTATTACCCAGGGCAGGGACTGGTGGCCCCCAATTAAACAGTGCAGGGGGGGTGGCCCCCTATTACATAGTGCAGGGGCGGGAGGCCCCCTATTGCATAGTGCAGGGACGTGTGGCCCCAATTACACAGTGCAGGGGCAGGTGGCCCTCTATTACACACAGTGCAGGGATGGGTGGCTCCCTATTACACATTGCAGGGACGGGTTGTCCCTATTACATAGTGCAGGGATGGTGGCCGCGATCACACAGTGCAGGGGCGGGATCCCCTATTCAACAGTGCAGGGACGGGTGGCCCCTATTACACAATGCAGGGACGGGGGCCCCTATTAAAGAAACAGGTGGCCCCTAGCAGACAGTGCAGGGACGGGTGGCCCCCTATTTCACAGGGATGGGTGGCCCCTATGACATAGTGCAGGGGCGGGTGGCCCCTATTACACAGTGCAGGGATAGGTGCCCCTATTACCCAGGGCAGGGACTGGTGGCCCCCAATTAAACAGTGCAGGGGGGGTGGCCCCCTATTACATAGTGCAGGGGCGGGAGGCCCCCTATTGCATAGTGCAGGGACGTGTGGCCCCAATTACACAGTGCAGGGGCAGGTGGCCCTCTATTACACACAGTGCAGGGATGGGTGGCTCCCTATTTCACAGTGCAGGAATGGGTGGCCCCTATTACATAGTGCAGGGGCGGGTGGCCCCTATTACATAGTGCAGGGATAGTTTCCCCTATTACACAGGGCAGGAGCGGGTGGCCCCCTATTACACAGTGCAGGGACTGGTGGACCCTATTACGCAGGGCAGGGACTGGTGGCCCCCAATTAAACAGTGCAGGGGCAGGTGGCCCCCTATTACACAGTGGAGGGACAGGTGGTCTCCTATTACACAGTGCAGTGACGGGTGACACAGTGCAGGGACGGGTGGCCCCTATTAAATAGTGCAGGGACGTGTGGCCCCAATTACACAGTGCAGGGACAGGTGGCTGTCATGACGCTCTCTGCACCATCAAAATGACGCAGTAAAATGCTCCAAAAAGAGCTTGTCCCATCATGAATCCCACCCCTGTCCCTTGCCTCCTGCACACCAAGGTTGCTTAATGTAATGTCTGAATACAGTTCTAATTTGCGTTTCGAACTTTTGTAAATCGGCACTGTTCAATGTGTAGAGAAACGTTTATTTGATACTCACTCTATTGGAAAATGCGCATTGGGTTGGGGAATGCAGAAATGCAGAGTGTGGTGATTTGATGTCGAGTCGTGGGTTTGCAGTTTGAGTGCCAGCTGCGGGAGGGCCTCCTTTGGTTCAAAGCGATTGTAGGCATAATGAAAACACAGACGCGAGACGCACGTACTGAAAACGTGCGCGACGTGTCAGCGGCCGTTTGGGTGTGGCAAAGGTATAAATAGTCACACCCAACGATGCCAAATGCTTTGCCTTCCACCGGACACCCCTGAAGACTTACCTGAGTTCCTGTTGGAGAATCTGTTCTTTGTTTGGACGTCGCGGGAGCCTGCCGAAGCTGAAGAATTCTTCCTTCACGAAGCTGAAAGAAATAAAGAAGTTAAGTTAACGTTTTTTCTTGTACAATTTCAGGCGCCCACCCCAAGCAAGCTACCATCAAGGTTTAGAACACTTACCTAGCAAATCTTTTTGAAGGCAGTCACTTGGAACTGGGAACTGAATCTGAAAGACAAAAGACATTTAAAAGACTTAAGTGCATTGCGCATGCAAGATTATTGGCAGATAAGATTTCTTGCACGTTTTAGAAAGAACAATATTAGCATAACTTTAGTTGATATTCTTTGGTGTATGTTCTTATTTATTTCTTATAACAAAATACAGGTTGTGAAGATAAGAAAGCTGGAGATTTAAAGTAGTAAGTGAAACAGGAGTAAACAGGAATAAGTATTTTGGCGCTGAAACCACATAAGAAAAACCAGTAACTTATTCAAATGTTTAATTCCCCGCATAGGTGAACAAAGACTTCATCTACAAACTACTCTCCTCTGATTACAAGAGAAGACAATCCACACTTCACAACGACAACACGGACGCGACACCAGACTTTCCTAGATCGCAGGTAGGGTACATTGCGTGTGAATAATTAAGTAATAATTGTACAGAACTTAGTGTAAGAAACTAAATAGATAGGGAGATCGTTATTATAATCCTCTTTCCTTGTTGCCTCGCAGGTCGACAACCAGGAACAGGTAGCGTCCCCGATCCGGCCCTCCTCCCTAAATCCTACCTAATTACCTTAGTGTGTAAAATTCATCACAGGGTGTTAGTTAAGAGTAAAAGGAAGTCGGTCCATAACGTTTCTGCGAAATCCACCAACAAGCAACCAACAGGTAAGATTGCTTGTAATACTGACAGTGGCCCCCTATAACACACAGTGCAGGGATGGATGGCCCCCTATTTGACATTGCAGGGATGCGGGGGCCCCTATTACAGAGAGCAGAGGTGGGTGGCCACTATTACAAAGAGCAGGGATGGGTGGCCCCTATTACACAGTGCAGGGGCGGGTGACCCCTATTACCCAGTGCAGGGGCGGGGGGGCCCTATTACACAGTGCAGGGGCGGGTGGGCCCTATTACACAGTGCAGGGGCAGGTGGTCCTTATTACACAATGCAGGTTCGGATGGCCCCTATTACACAGTGCAGGGATGGGTTGCCCCTATTACATAGTGCAGGGACGGTGGCCCTGATCACACTGTGCAGGGGTGGGTTCCCCTATTCAACAGTGCAGGGACGGGTGGCCACCTATTACACTGTGCAGGGACAGGTGGCCCCTATTACACAGTGCAGGGACAGGTGGCCCCTATTACACAGTGCAGGGACGGGTAGCTCTTATTATAGTGAGGGGTGATCCCTATCACACAGTGCAGGGGCGGGTGGCCTCTATTACACAGTGCAGGGACAGGTGGCCCCCTATTACACTGTGCAGGGATGTGTAGCCCCTTTTTACACAGTGCAGGGGCAGGTGGTCCTTATTACACAATGCAGGTTCGGATGGCCCCTATTACACAGTGCAGGGATGGGTTGCCCCTATTACATAGTGCAGGGACGGTGGCCCTGATCACACTGTGCAGGGGCGGGTTCCCCTATTCAACAGTGCAGGGACGGGTGGCCACCTATTACACTGTGCAGGGACAGGTGGCCCCTATTACACAGTGCAGGGACAGGTGGCCCCTATTACACAGTGCAGGGGTGTGTGGCCCCTATAACACAGTAAATGGTTGGGTGGCCCCCTAGTACACAGAGCAGTGACAGGTGACACATTGCACTATTACACAGTGTAGAGTTGGGTGGCTTCTATTACACAATGCAGGGGCGGGTGGCATGAGCGTAGGAAGTGTGGGGGATGCGAGGATATATCAACCCAGATCTTGTAGTGGGGGTGACGCGGGGGACAAGGGGACTAAAGAATTTCCCCTCTCTCTTCTGTCTGTGGCAGGGCCATAGGTATGTCAAAGCGCTAGTGCTTTGACGTGCTAATGGCCCTGTACTTGACCTGAGACCTTCCCTTTTGTTGTGCTGCAAAAGCTACAGGAATGTTTCCACACTCCGCCATCTCGCCGCCACCACTGCCTGCAGTCTGCACTTCCAGAACAAAGGAAGAGAGGTAGTTTGTTGATTGCTGACTGTATGGCCGGCTTTAGAGTTGATGGCGCCCAGTGTGACCATCTTGGTGGGCGCCCCAACACACTTTTTTATTATGAGTTTATGCGGGAAAACAATGCTGGCGTAATGCTTGTTAAGGGACCCAGATGTACAGCACTCTAAGCACATGAGATGTAAAATGTGCTATTTACTGCATTCCTGAAAACATTAAAGGTATTTGGACTAGAGGCACACAAAGGAAAGGAATAGAAAGAGGTGCCCATAATGCAATAGGTGCAAAACTGCTACAAGGCATTGTGCGGCACACACAGTGACAGGTGCAAGGCTACTTGAAGCACAGCTAGTGCATGGTGCTTAAACCAATGAGACTTCTAGAAATGCAAAAAAAATGACATCTGATGCTCTATAAGACACGAAGACAAAGTATTAGCAGGGTAGGCCCTTTTATATCAGACCTTCACGAAGAAAAGGAGCACAGATGCCCAGAGGTGATATGAATAGAGAGTGGCTTCTTGAGTGGGAGGATATGTTCGGTTGCTATGATTACTTAGCAGTAACATTTTGCCTATTAGCCTAACAGTCTGCCTGCTTAGACGACGCCTGGGTGGAAGGCCTGGTACTGGTGGCTAGAAAGCCTAGATTATAAAACAGAGGTCCTGGCTTGCGAGGGAAAGTCTGGGCACTCAGGCATGTCCCAGGGTGTACATCCACCATTTTACCCACTTTTGTAGTTTTCATATTGAGCAAACTTGGCCAAAGGGGATCACAGTGCTTCGTGTGAACACTAGATTATAGTACACAACATCAGATTCATGTTTTTTCCAGGTATGGGGAAATTAAATGCTTTGCCCAGAGTCACAGCATAGTGAGCCAACGCCAGGACTTTAACCTGAGTGCCCAGTTGCAAAGTCAGAAGCTCTATGCGTTAGGCCACATCTGGTATCCTGCCACTTGAATTCGTCGGATGGTAGATGTTAGAAATGGGGTCTCTAGTTGGCAATGGCTGGCCACTGTCCAAGTAGGGACCCTTCTTTCTAAGTCAGAGTAAGGGGGCTACCCCCTTTGAGAACCCCTGCTCAACCCTGTGGTAACTTAGCAGACAGGCTTATCTCAGAGGCAGTGTGTTAAGCATTTATGACCATACACAGTAACACAGTGAAGAACACTACAAAGGGACACCACACAGGTAGTAATAAAAATAAGTATCTTTTATATAGATTTATCACAAGAACCAAAATGACAAAAAGTCACAATACAATAAAATAGAAATACTCTTGGAATGTTGCAAAAATAGTTCAAAATGTGCCAATAGTTCAGTTCAAAGCAGTGGTCTCTGCGACCCTTCTACTCACAAAGTACCTGGGTTGGTAGTGCAAAGAAGCAAAATGTCACAATGAAGCTGTAGCGTCGATTCTTTCCACGCGAGGCCGGTGGTACGTCGATTCCTTGCCGCGAGGGAGGAGGTGATGCGCCGGACTGCTGATGTGAGGGAAGGCGATGCGATTAACTTTTGCACGTGAGGCCGGTGATGTGATGACTCCTTGCCGCGAGGGAGGAGACGATGCAACGGCCTGTGGATGCGTGCTGCGAGCAGGTTGCGATGCGAAGAAATGGCGCTCCGCTCGGGAGTGACGACACTGGTGCGATGCGATGGAAATGGCGGCCGCGATGCGTCTGGGCTGTGATGTCGTGATGCGACGATCGCTGGGATGCAACACCCTTGATACAATGCGATGATCCTGATGTTGCGAGCACTCAGCAGCAGCAGCGCGATGTTTCTCGATGGCGCTCTCAGCTGCAGCAGCTCTCAAACGTGCGTTAGGGGTGATTTCAGCCCACATTCTCTGCAGTAGAACTAGAGGCCCTGGAATTCTCAACAGGAGCCTCACCTGCAAATGGAAGTCCTCGTTGGGAGGATTCAAAAGGCTGATGGTGAAGTCTAATGTGCCTGAGACTTCGACAGGAGGCAAGCTCAACTCAAGCCCTTGGGCGATTGCTTCAGCAAGATCTTTGAAAGTTCTCTCCAAGTCCTTTACCCTCTTCTTCCAAGTCCACTGGTAACCACTGCAGGCCAACCCCAGAAACAGCACACGGGCACAGGGGCAGTCCAACTCCTGCAGATTCCTTGGTTACACGGACAGAGGTTCGTCTTGTAGTCCAGAAGTAATTCAATTGGTAGGGGTTTCAGCGCAGATATTTATACCCCAAAAGTCTTTGTTCTAAACAGTCACACGTCCCTGAACCCAGCCACAACCAGTTCTGCTCAGTCTTGGAGCACTTTGTTTACAAGGCCGCATCCTTCCTTTCAGAAAGAGGAGGTCCGCTATCAGACGCCCAGTGGGGGGTGGAGCCAGCATTCACCTCGCCAGGCACAGCCCTGATCAGATCAAAGGGTCACCCCTCCCCAACTCCAAATGCAGATCTCTCTAATCAATCCAGGTCTGACTCAGCCTGCCCTGTCCCTCCAAAAACAGACAACCAATTCGTCGATCTCAAAGCAGCTTTTGACTTAGTCCCTCGGCAAACTTTGTGGGCGGTTCTGGCTGAGATGGGGATGCCTGCCTGCCTTTTGGGGATTATAAAACGGCTCCATAATGATAATTTTGCCCAAGTTAGGTGCGGTAAGTGGGGCAATCTGACCCCAAAGTTCCCTGTTAACAGTGGAGTTAGACAGGGATGTGTCCTGGCCCCAACCCTATTTTCTCTCTACACCAATGCATTAGTGTCCCACCTGAGGGGAGTCAAGGACATCGATGCCCCCAAACTTAACAACGAGCAGGTGGTCGCACTAATGTTTGCTGATGATACCCTTCTGGTGTCTAAATCCCCTATGGGGATTCAACGTGCCCTCGATAGTTTCTCTGAATTTTGTTCCCAGAGAGGCCTTGAGGTTAACTCCTCAAAAACAAAATTCATGATATGCAACCCGCCCAAAAAAAATGGTCCTAACCCTACTCTAAATGGTGTTACTCTGGATAGGGTTTCAGTCTTTGAATATCTCGGTGTCACCCTTTCGGATAGGATGGAATGGGGTCCCCAGCTATCAAAAGCTAAATTACGACTCACGCAGACTTGCGGTGGGATCCTTAAACTATACAGAGCTTCCATCTCAAAACCGATAGCCCCCATCATTGAGATATATAAAGTACAAGCACGGGTTGCATCTCTGTATGGGGTTGAACTATGGGGGCACTGTCTAACCAGAGACATTGGCAGATCTGAGAACCAGTTCTTAAGGTCGCTATTGTCCTTACCATCCAGCACTCCCCTTATACCACTCAGAATGGACTTGGGAGTGAGGTATATTGAAGACGAAATTGCTTTAAGGCCACTATTGTATTGGCGCAGGCTGTGGACAACTCCAGAGTTAGAGGACTATCAAAATGACTTAAAATCGCTATTGACCCCCCGTGGTATAGACAATATACCGTGGTTACTTTATATAAAGAGAGAGCTTTTCAGATTAGGCTTTCCTGCTCTATGGCACCATCCTGAAATAAACGTCCCTATACTCTCTAGAGCTGAATTGGCAAACGCCTTTTGGTTAAATAACAAAAACATGATGCTAACCAATAACAAGCTAGGCTCACTGACCATGGACTTCTTTAATATTAAAGAAGACTTCAAAATAGAGTCAGTTTTAGATCTGATGGAGCCTAACACCTCTAGGAAATTATATATGCAATTCAGGTATGGAACATTGCCCCTGAGAGCATTCACAGGAAAATGGTTGATAAATAATCCTTCTGACTGCCCAACCTGTGGAGCTTCTAGTGAAAGTGACCTACATGTCCTCTTTTTTTGCCCCACATATAAACTTATCAGAAAACGTTGGCTTCTTCAACTCTGTAGGAATTTGGGGACTACACATTGTAAAGTTGCCTACAGAATCCTGAAGACAGACACTGCATTACCTATAGTTTTTTCGGTATCACGTTTCTGGCATGCTGTGTGGCGCAGGAGAAGTTCCCTTTTATTGTCTAATCCCCTGGAACAAATTAACACTCATTGATGCTATTTTCTTACTGTTTTTATGACATTTTAATCTTTTAATCTCTTTTTTACTGTTTTAATGAATTACTGTCAATTAATCTAATCTTTATTGTACTTACTGTTTATGAATTGCAATTCCCATTTCTTTTTTCTGTATAATTGTATGTTGTTATGGATTGCTTATCTTTTATGGTCTACGACCGAAATAAAGATTATTTTGATTGATTGATTGAATACACATAACAGCAGAGCACACTGGAAGTCTTAGGCAAGAAAATACCTACTTTCTAAAAGTGGCATTTTTAAACACAGAATGTTAAAACCAACTTCACTAAAATATGTATTTTATCACTCTGAGTCCAGGCATACTAAATTCGAGTTTCTACTATGTTCCCTGAGTCAGTTAGGATTATAAGATGTAATAATCAAACTGCCCATCTTGGCCTATGGAGAACAAGTATCCTTGCAATAGTGAAAAACGAAAATGGTTGTAATTCGCTATTAGGACATGCTACACATACCAAGGCATGTTCCGCCTTTCGCATACAATGCACCCCGCCATAGGGGTGACTCACATGATGCCAAGGGAAGGTTTTAGGGACTGGGAAGTGTGTTCACTTCACAGTCAACATGGCAGTTCGGGACTGCACGCCGCCTCGGCAATGGCCGGTCTGAGACACACGTTTCAAGCTGCCTCCGTGGGTGGCGCAATCAGCGCTGCAGGCCCACCAGCAGCATTTGTTCTATCAGCCCTGGGCACGCACAGTGCACTCTACTAGGGACTAACAGGTAAATCAAATGAGCCAATTATGGGAATACCAATTCATACAGTCAATTTACCATAGGGAGCATTCGCGCTGTGGCACTGGATGGCAGTGGCACAGCGCCCAGAACGTCTAATACCAGCAAAACGGAGGAGACAACAGTGAAAAATGAAAGGGAGACCCACGCCAATGGTGCCAGGTCTCACAGCAGACTGTATATGCATGGAAAGCGGCATTAAAAAAGTCCATACCAGACTACACACCATGACAGAAGCGGAAAACTGGTACGGGGCTGACTGTCCACACCAGAGCAGCAGTCTAAATGAAGACAAGCCCCAGCAGTGTAAAGAGGGTCAAACAATCGACTGCATAGTAAGTAGGCTGTACACCAGAAGGGTAGCGTAAAGAGAGATGAGGGCATACTGTACACAGCACACAGGGTCGCTGGGACCCACTGGCCTGAAGGGCCCATTTTCTTTCTTGCACTGGGGTCCATGACAAACTGAAAGGCCTCTGGTAGCAGGAGAGCAGTGTAAAAGGCACAGGCAGACTGTCCACCACTGTAGAGTAAGACAGTATGGATCAGGAGAGCAGTGTTAATGGGGCTGGCTGTAAAGTAAAAACATAGACAAGCAGACTGTTCACAATAAAACGTAAAGGCATGAAAAACGGCGAGACAAGGAAGGCTTGTACATACCAAAAGACAAGAGCTGTGTTTTCAGGCACAGTGCTTTGCCTCAATTGCATGTGATGGACGCTCAGGTGAAGGCCAGTGCTGTTCCTCTCCTGTATCGGAGGGTTGCTCCTGCGAGGGCCCTCTGGCTTGTTGTCAGAAGTCCGAGGGTGCATGGTTGCTTAGACTAGCTGTTGTTGCACAGACAAGCACTGGTACAGTGGTGGACCCGGGGCCCAGCAGCAGCTCTTGCTGCATGTGCAGCAGCAGAGAAGTCATCCTCAGAGGGTCATACTTATTGTCCGAGTACATCCATCTGAAACCACGTGAGCGCATTTGTCCATCTTCTATTTTCACGATGTTGTGGAAATGGAAGAGGACAGCGCATGCATTTTGGTCGGAGGCAAATGACGCCCTTTGAGCTTGGTGCCCAGTGCATTGGCACCGGTCGCACCGCCGTAAAGTCAGCCCTGGCTGACTGCATACTGACCCTCCTTAGCCCAGACCCTACCTCATTTGACTGTTTCACACTGCGCAATTCAGCCACTCAAAGCCTAATGTTTATATTGAGCATTTGAACCTTCCCCTGGAACATGAGAACAATTAGCATCAAACATAGTCTAAGCTATCTTGCATTATGTTGTGTCAGATGTGTTGGTCTGTCCTAATATTTACACAAGTAACTATTTAAATACCACTATTTTGTCTTATTTCTTTTATAGCGCTACCCAACCCAACCCAATCCAGGGTTTTGGAGCGCTTTAAATCACACATACACATTATACATTCACAATAACCATATGTGCGTAAATCAATTTACAGGATGCTACATAAGATAGTGAGGGTTACAAGGTGTAGGAGTCACATGTCCTTTCCTTTATAATTCACTGTGCTATATTATAAGGATTACAATTTATGAACTGCATGTAAATGTAGGATCTCGGTGTTAAAATCAATAACTCATGAAAGAAAAATCCATCCTCTGTATATCACATAATGTTCTTTGCGGGAGACATATTAACCCTCTATACTACATTGATTCAAAACTGGGGCTAGACAAAACAACTGTCTCCCCAGCAAGAGCATTCACCTCCAGAGTTATCTTTCCATTATTATCATTATGTCCTGAGATTTACTGGGTACATAAAGATCACTGCACCAGGTGCCTTAACCCCATAAGATATTTTAAAATGCAGACTTTCTAACCAATTAAGCAGAACAGCCATGTTTCTCCTTGTTGCCAATTTCTTTCTGGCAGAGTGTTAATAAATAAATGTACAAGTGGAGGCCTAGATCTTGCACCGGGGTTGCATCACTTTTTGGCACAACTTCGACGCAAACTCTAATTTGTTAAATATTGTAATGCACTCGAATGTACTCATGATAGACCTGCTTAACATATGAGAGGTCTTAGAACCTGATGTTATTTTTTGTGATATAATTTCCTGTGAGGTCATGTGTTGTGATGTCACGTGCGATGTCATGCGCTGTGATGTCACTTACATACTGCCTAACTTGGTTAGTGCCCCACTTCTTTTTTAGGACTTGTGCCCTGTTGGGAGAAGTATATTAGAGAACTGGTGTTGGTGGTTGTGGGAGGCTGGCTTAGGATATGGTGCACACTCTCAGGAGTGATGCACCTTGCACTAATCCAGGCACCCCATATGGTAATTTAAGTGGTCTTTGATAACCATATAAAGCTCTCAAAGTGGTAGCTGTGAAGAGAAGCCTTCAGGCTTATCTTGAAGGAGTGTAAAGCAGCTTGTTTTACCACATTTAATCAACAGTGTAGATTAGATGAAAACACACATTGTTTCTAAAAATAAGGCTATTTATAATGCAACACAATCACTAACACATTGGTATATCTCCTACCCAGAGATATCAACAATACACACAAGAATACTTCAAAATAATTAGGTTAGTAGCACAAATATACACTGGTTTCCAGGGGAAGACCAAACCATATGCGAAGAAAGTGGAATGCAAACTCCAAGGAGAACGGGACTTGGACCAGAAAACTAATAGGAGATGGGGACACAAGGAACTACACAAGTTGCATGCCCGATGGAAGTCAATGGAGAAGTCGCGGTTGCAGTTTTACAGAAGGAGGACCCTTCCCAGAGGACCCAGAAGAAACCCTTTGGAAGACTGGAGGTTGGAGAGTCATCCCACCCATGGATGCCCCAGGAACCAGATTACCTGCACAAGGGAAGTCGGGTGCATAGGGGTGAATTGACGTCGGAACCTGCCATAGACGACAAAGGAAGACTTCAAAGAAGATGCCATGTGAAGGAGTCCGGTGGAATCCAAGAGTGGATTCTTGAGGGAGAGAACCTGCAAGCAGAGGGAATAGAGGCCATGCCACTCGGAAGTGACCAGGAGGCACAGAAGCACAATCCCCACCGATGTTGGGAAGTAACGAGTGAAGACAGTGACTGTGTTGCTGCAGCTGCAATGACCAGGAGATGCTGAGGAAGACCAGGAGCCATGCACGAGCTGTCCCATATTGGGTGTCGGTGTTCAGGTGGTCGGTGTCTACCGGGAGGACCAACAAACCTTGGTAGCCGCAAATGGTGTGGAAAGCAAAAAGGTGGAAACATTGGGACCAGCAAGATGCAAGCAACTCACCAAGTGCAGGAGAGTCAGAGCATCCCCTGAGCAAGCAGGGGAGCCCACTGAAGCAAAGGAAGACCCTCAAGAGGACACACATGCTGAAGGCACAGGAGTCGCAAGAGGACCTCAGTAAGCTCACAAAAGATGGAGGCCCAGGGGGTAGAGGATGCAGGGAGGATGCTGATATTTGAGGTATAAGGTGCTAGAGGGTGAATCGTCTTGTACCCCAAATATCTCTGGAGTGCAGAGCCAACAAGCCTTGGCAACTGCAATTTGTCGCAGTGCACATGAGTTTGGTCCCAGCGGCTTCGATGAGCTATTGAGCTATACTGTCCTCAAAATTGCAGAGAAGACGGGTCAGGCCTCTGGGGAGCTGTAGAAACACCACCTGAGTTGCTGGGCCGTGTGAAGTCCGTTGGATGACAGGAGCAGCAGACAGGTCAGCTTTGTTGCAGTGCCTGCAGATGCAGGGGAGTGACTCCTTCACGCCAAGGGAGCTTACTTCAGATGTCCTTGATGCCCATAGGCCTTCTGGAGAACTTTAGTGATACACAGACACAGATGACGCAGAAGACTTGAAGAATAGTGAGACCAGGTACAGCAGGAGCCTTCCAGTCTCGGGTCCAGTCAAAGTCCGACGAAGTCCAAGTGTCCAAACAGTCGAAGAGTGTCTTGGTTTCAGAGGTGAGTCTTGTTCCACAAAGAATATGAGGACCTACGCACAGGGGAACCCTTAAGTTCCCTAGGGAAAGGGTTGGACCGGCTCGGGGGTCCCTCCCAGAGGAGGGGCTGGACAGAGGGGAGAATACTCCCCTTTTCTTTGTCCAGTTTGGCGCCAGAGTGGAAACCAGGGGTTCCTGAACTGTCTCAAACAGAAGTATGCAAGGCACAAATGTGGCCCTTCAAAGCAGTCTGGTGCCACTGGCAAGCACGCCAGCCTAATACAATAAGTCCTGTCTGGGAGGTGGTTACACCTCCCTGTAACAGGAAACCTATTGTTCTACCTTCCCTTGCTCAAGCTCAGCTCAGCAGCAGGAGGGCAGAATCGTGTCTGTTGTACGGCAGCACTAAGTTGCTGGCAGACTCTGAAAGGCTGTTACTTGGAGTTGTGCAAACAGAAGTTCAAATGGTCTGTAGCCCACCCCTTCTGAGGAACCTCTCTGTAGGGAAAGAGAAGGCAAGGTAGTAAGACATCCCATTTTCAAATCAGCTTTTCTAGGAGTCCCATGATCATACCTTTGAGGGTCTTGTTGAACCTTTGAACAACCCCATTGCCCTGTGGATGATAGGGTGTGGAAAACGTATAGTTTACACCACACTCTTTCAGCATAGCAGTGATGTAGCTAGACATGAAGTTAGTACTTTTGTCTGACAAGACCTCCTTGGGGAACCCGACTCTGAAAAAGATTCCCAGGAGAGCCCTGGCCACTACAGCTGTAGTGGTCCTAAGGGGAATAGCCTCTGGATATCTAGTGACATGGTCCACCACCACAAAGATAAAACTATGTCCAGGTGCTGTTGGAGGGTTTAAGGGACCTGCAATGTCTATCCCTACCCTCTCAAAGGGAACCCTATTATTATTATTAATTAAATTTGTAAAGCGCACAGCTACCCTTGACAGGGTTTCCCGGCGCGAGTGTGTCCACAGCTGTAGACTTAAGTAAACTGAGCAGATTACTGAGTGAAAAGCCAAGTTTTTAGGTCGCGGCGAAACTTGAGGTAAAAGGATTCATGTTTTATGAAGTTAGGGAGGGAGTTCCAAAGTCTAGGTCCAAGATAGGCGAAAGATCGACCACCCATTCTGGTCAGTTTGAATCTAGGAAGAACTAGATTACCTAGAGTGGAAGAGCGTAGGGCTCGGGGAGGAACATAAGGACAAATCAGTTCCTGCAAGTAAATTGGAGACGAACCATGCTTAATTTTAAAAATATGACATAAGATCTTAAATTTGACACGGCTTTCAATGCGAAGCCAATGCAAGTTGCGGAGATAAGGAGAGATGGAAGTTTTCCTAGGGACGTGGCAGAGAAGGCGAGCCGCCGAATTTTGAACCACCAGGAACCTGTTCAGAAGTTCCTTACTGCCTCCCAAATAAAGTACATTGCCGTAATCCAGGCGAGAGACAACAAGTGCCTGGACCACAGTTTTTTGAGTGGAGGCAGGAAGCATCCAGATGATCTTCCGCAGCCATCTGAGTATGGTAAAACAGATGGCAGCGGTACTGACCGCCTGCTGCCGCATGGACAATTGATTGTCGATAATGAACCCGAGGTTACGGACCTGAGCAACCGGCTGGGGGAACGGACCCATTTCCTGAGGCCAGTGAAGAGGACTCCAAAGATGTTTATGTTTGCCCAAAATGATGACCTCAGTTTTATCGCCATTCAATTTCAAAAAGTTGGCATTCATCCACTCTGAAACTTGACGTAACCCATTCTGCAAAGAAGATACAGGAGCTTCTTTCGAGGAAGATCGAGAAAAGATGATTTGTGTATTATCAGCGTAGGAGTAGAGGGAGAGGCCAGCGTCCTCTACGATGGTCGCAAGGGGTCTCACATAGATGTTAAAGAGCAATGGGCTCAAGGTGGACCCCTGGGGAACTCCATACGCAGATGGGCGGGGAGTAGATGAAGAACAAGAGGAGAAAACCTGGAAAGTGCGGTTGCTAAGGAAGGAGGTCGGCCACAAAAGGGCTGAACCTTCCACCCCTGCTGACTGGAGGGACTTTAACAAGATGGAATGAGACACAGTGTCAAAAGCGGCACTCAGATCTAATAAAATGAGTGCCATAGTCTCACCACGGTCAAGACAGGAGCGCAACTTCTCCGTGACTCCCAGTAAGGTAGTCTTAGTTGAAAAATGTGTCCTAAAACCTGATTGAGGCGGATGTAAAAAGCCTGAATTTTCAATGTGCGTTGCAAGCTGAAAATTTACATGTTTTTCCAAAATTTTGGAAAACACGGGTAAAAGTGAAATTGGACGGAAATTAGATAAGATGGATGGGTCAGCATTTGGCTTTTTTAAAAGAGGGACCACCATCGCATGTTTCCAATCTAGAGGGACAAAGGACTCCCGTAAAGAAGAGTTAAGGAGCATCTTAAAAATTTCCAAGACATCAGGAGATAGTTGTTTTAAAATGTTAACCGGTTACGGGTCAAGGGGAGAACCCGATTTTACCCTAGCTAGGCAGTCGAAGAAGGAACTGTCGCCAAGAAGGGGCCAGTTAGAGATTTTAGATATAGCGGGAGGTAGGTAAGTGCAGATGGTATCTAACCGAAGTTTCTCCGAGTTAAGAGGAATAGAAGTAGTTAAGTTACTGTAAATAGTCTCCACCTTGGTAATAAAGAAGTCAGCAATATTATTACATTTGATGGTGTCGAGAACAGGGGTTAAAGGAAGGGTGTTGGCGCCTGCTAGCTTTTTAACCATTGAGAATAGGGCTTGGGGGCGGTTCAAAGAATTGTTAATAGTATTAGAGACAAATGAGACCCGAGCAGCCTTACAAGCAGAATGATAAATATGAAGAGCGGCTTTATATTCAGCTTTGCAGCTAGGAGCGTATAATTTACGCCATTTTCTTTCCAAATGCTTACATTTGGATTTCAAAGTCTTTAGGTCATTATTAAACCAGGGGGCAGGGGAATGATGAAAAAAACTGGGTTTCGATATCAAAGGCAAGCAAAGATTGATGGAAGTAGATAGCCAATTGGATACCGCCACATTTAGATAACAAAGGGGGAGGTTCGAATCTGGGGGGTTAGCTGCAAGCAGAGGCGTAGCTAGAGCTTGTGGCGCCCGGTGCTATCCCTCAGATTGCCGCCCCCGGAGGGGGTGGGGGGGTGTTGCTGGGGAAAAAGACGGCGAGCACTTGAAAGAGGTCCAAGAGACACGTAGGATCGCTGCTAATAGTTACCTCGATCATGCAAGTTACAGGACACGGTCCAAGGCTACACAGTTGAATACACTATATAAGGGCTACAGTATATATTAGCTTCCAGTGTAGTAGGGTAATGTTTAAAAAAAAAAAATCCTCTACTCAATTTGTTTGACACCAGGGTTATATTAATGTAGAGCGGGAACAATGGGGTGCTGCAGGATGTTCACTGCAAGATGATCTAAGTCAGCGGTGGCCATCAATAGGCGGCTGGGCCAGCATGGCTTGATGCATGATACAGTTTCAGATTATGTGCATAGTATACATTTACATGCCGCAAATCTAAATAGGACTCATTTACATATCAGTTACTTTGAAAATATGGCAGGAATCTGGAGCTGCATTGGCCGCACCTGCTCTAAGCTTTAGTTCAGAAGCTGCACATCTCTGCAAATCAGAGGTCTCCTTCAGGGGCAAAACACAATCCTCTGTGGCGCAGGGTGGCCCCAAACCTTTTAGGGGGGCCCCCATTCAGCCCAAAGCCTATGAATACTAATGAGATATTGGGGACTTGGGGCCCCTTATCACAATCTGGAGGGGTACCCCATCATTTTGTGTTGCGCCACTGGTGTCCTTAGGGTTCATGTTGATGTCCGATTTTTCATGGTATCGGGCAGTCACTGTAATGAAGACAGTGGTTGGTGACTGTTGTCACGTCTTCATCGCCCTAGCAAGATTCTTTTGACCAACTTTATTTAGTTATATTTCATTATTTTAAACAATGGTTATTTCAGAGGGTCCTGCTTTATAGATTGTGGTGGTAGTGTCCCCTGCGGATGTCTCACATGCCCTCCTAGGATGAGTTTACAGCATTTCTTTCTGATGGCCAATTAAGACGCTCAGCTGAAGTGCGCTGGCCAACAAGAGGCAAGGGGAGGTGATTTTTGTTTTTAGTACACTCCCTGTCCAAGGGAGTTTCAACTTAATAGTGCCCCATTCGCCATTGAAAAGGCAGACCTTAATACAAACCCCCCCCCCCCCTTCAATTAGTATTTTGGGACTGTGATGTCATGTGACGTCTCACTATGACAGAGAGGAGAAACCTTATGCCAGAGGTGCCACTGGAATTATTAGACTGCGTCCTAGAATTATTCCACAAAAATATGGATTTGCTGCACTTTCCACATAATCCGCCATCTGCTATATAAATTGCAGATCTCTACATAAAAACGTTTCTAGCTCAGATGCAACATAAGTTGGTGCGAAACAGTTTCCAGCTGTAGAAGATCATTTCATTGACCGGATGCCACCAGCGCTAAAGCTGGCCCTGAGCAGCACAGTCTGTGCAGGAAGACTTTTTGTGGTGCATCATCAGCTCTGCGGTCAGGGCATGAGGCCGCCTCCTTGTTGACAGGTATGTTGAGACGTACAAATGACAGGACACGGACTGCTTTGCTAACCATCCAAGTGCCAGAGGCATGCGTTTTTAGCTTTTCCCTAACCTGCGCACATCACCATGCGCTAAACCAAAGCAATCCTGGTGTGCAGGGGTAACATCGGGCAGATCACGACCAACCCCTCCTTGAGTGTCACACACGTCCCACTACAATTAATTGCAGGACAGCTCTGATACCAGTATTCGAATGCACCCCCTCAATTGTAATTCTGTCACACTCTATTCCCATTCCAGAATAACCAACAATAAGGTGTGATGAGATGTTGCAATGCAGATACATAGCATGAGCACAGCTTAAAACCATCAAAACATGGGGAAACAGATCAATAATTCGCCACAGGTCCTTGAACGGTCCAGTGTAGCTTCTGAGAACCTGATGAAACCAGGATTCGCAAAGAAAATAGACCTGGCCTTGAAAAGCGTGAACATTTTTTTAATGTCTTTTTTTCTAAACATTTGCCATATCCAAAAATAAATTGCCAAATGTATTAAAAAGTGAAAATGAAGCAGTGTCTCAGCAGCCTTGACATACCACCCCTGGTACTAAAGTGCCATCCTTTTCAGGCGGCTAAGCACATACGAGCAGATAAAGTGCTGTCACTCACAGTGCACATCGCCAAAGGAATCAAGTTGACTGACGCATTGAGCCCATACCACGGTGGGCGGAAGTAAATCTGACTGACAGTATGAACAGACCAATGGATGAATTGGGGGAACCGAAAGCCCTGTATTTATTTTTTCATTACGTTTGGGATAACATTAGGCGTCTCTAGGCCAGACCTAAGCACATTGACTGCAAAATTATAGGCTCAGAAACTAAGACTGACAAAATCTCGACCAGATGTAAATATCTCCCGACAAAAAGTCGACTTGCTTCTAAGAACACCATCAAACAGTTACCCCACCCCCCTGAACCTGATAATACTGAAGTTTAAGATTAACCCAGTCTTGCAAGAAATGGAAAGAAAGTGAGTTTTATTGCACTTATACGTTTTATGCCTGCTAATACCGTCGCTCATTTGCAAGGTAAACTGCTCACCTTTCGGTTTCTTGCATATGAAGCTGCCCTCACATTCCACAAACAGTGCTCTTGCGGCGGAGGAAGCTTTCTGCTGGTTTTAAATGTCCCGTCTTCGCAAGCACGCCCGGCGCAGTCAACCTTGCAGAAGTTAATTCTGCGTGCGACGGGACTATTCTAGGTGGTCGTGGCGTGGCGTGGCGTGCGTGCGCTGCATGCGGCAGGCATTAGTTGCAAGTAGCAGGTGCACTTCAAATGGGGCCGCGCGCGCAGCACTGGTGGCCCGTTGCGGTGGCCTTTATAATTAATTTGGGGACACTTCTGTAACAACTGACAGTAGTGTCAGTCAGTGAGTGTCCCCAAATAAATTATAAAGGCTGCCGGAACGGGCAACCAGTGCTGCGCGGCCGCCGCCTCCAAAATTGTGCCGCCTGGGGCGGACCGCCCCCACCGCACCCCCCTAGCTACGCCGCTGGCTGCAAGAAGGCTGTTTAATGAGCCTATATTTAGTTTATGCCATGGTCTACTACTCCCCGAATTGTGTGTGGGAATGGGCATAGAATCTTCTGAAACGGTAAGTTGGAAATGGATGGCGAAATGATCTGACCAACCAAGAGGAAAAGCAGGAGGACTACATTCCAGTGGAAGGTTTGACAAAATAGGGTCCAATAGATGCCCCGCTTGGTGTGTAGGCCCCTTATTTCGAAGTATCAGGTCGAGGGCTTCAAGATCAGCCAAGAGAGTGATGCTCTCGGAGTTCAGGGGATCTTCTAGGTGGAAATTCAGGTCACCCAGAATAGTAAAATTGGCAGCTTGTAAAATAAAAGGAGAAATTAGATCAGGAAAAGATGATAACCATTTATTAGAGTTACCAGGGGGACGGTAGATGAGCATTCCGGATAGGGTCATTTGAGAAGAGATGGCAAACTTAAATAAAGCGGCTTCGCAGTCAGGAAAGGATTGAGGTTCCAGCTAACACGAATACTTTGATTTAAAGATAATCGCAATCCCACCTCCCCTCCCGGTGCTTCTGTCACTCCTGACAATAACATAGCCAGGGGGAAGGGCGCAAGCGATATCTGGACCAGAACTGGTGTGAAGCCAAGTTTCGGTAAGAAACAGAGCATCAGGCTTTTCTGTGTGTAGGAAATCAAAGATGTGAGCTTTGTTCTTAGGAAGGGAGCGACAATTGAAGCTCCAAAAATGTAAATGGTCGCCTACCTTTGGAAATGAATTTTCCTTTAATGCAGGGGGAACAGTGGCCCTCAAGGCCGCAGTCGAATGCTTAATATGATAGCGGCCTAATGCAAAGCTACAATTAGGACATACAAATCTCTGTGACTGATGGTTATATGAAGTACACAGCGGGGAAACCAGGCCTCTCAGTGACCGCAAGTAGTCAGCAGTGTATGTTAATGTGTTCAGGATGGAAATGTCAGGTGACAGAACGCCACTGGCCGCTGGGTGCGTCAGGGCGCGGACAAGCGCAGACGGGCTTGCCTCTGGCGCGCCTCTGGCGCGCCATCGGCGCCGCCGCTGCGCGCTTGCATCGGGCAGTTTAAAAAGCAACCGGAGCCACCTGATAGGCCGGGGGAGAGAGTGGACCCCACGTGACTCAAGTGAGAAGGCAGAGACTGATTATAGCAGTGCCATCTTAACAGTGCAAAAACGCAATAATGAATGTGCAAGCAATATACAAGTTTATCATCAACATGAGTAAGGAGCAAAGCGTTCCTAATATTCAATATTTTTTAAAATGCGGGTGAGAGGGCATAACAAATACAACAATTACTAAGTGATTTTAAAATTTCCACAATAGCGATTCACGATCGGCAAGCAGCGTATCACTTACTTAACCACTGGCAGTTGGATTACGGGGGCCTTTATAGTGCCACCTGACTTACCACTGGCTTGGCAGGTGACACAGGACTGACAAAACTCCTTGGTGTCTTCCGACATGTGGGGCCAATGAAAGTAAGGGACAAGCCTGCACCAAGTCTTGCTTTGCCCAAGATGTTCTGCAAGGGGAATGTCGTGTGCAAGAGTCAATAAGAAACCCCTGAACTTCTGAGGCATGGCCCACCTCCTGGTGGCACCAGGCTTGGGGTCTTTACTTTCAGAAAACAGGAGCCCTTCTTCCTGATAAGTTGTGTGGGACCTACTGAAATGCCCTGCTTCCTCAGCAGCAGCTTGATGTCTGAGTTGTTCAAGAGAGGGGCAGGCCTTCTGCTCCAGACTGAAGTCTTCCCTTGAAGGACCCCTTCCCCTAATTGCTCTGCCTTGTCAGGCCCAAGCTCTTCTGGTACAGTTCCTTCACATGTACTGAGATCATCTCCGTCAGGGGGCTGATTCTCATTGTAAGTCTGAGAGGAGGATACATCTTTATCCTTCTTGCTCCTTCTCTTGGGAGCTGACTGGTGCATTTCTTCAGGATCCAGGGCTCCCTCAGTGCCTAACTTCTTGGCCTCAGCCCTAGTGACAGCAAAGACACTGGCTGAAATTCCCATCATTTCTGCATGAGTCCTGAACGTCACTTCAGACCAGGCTGAAGTTTCCAGATGATTGCCCAGTAGACAGTCCACAGGTAGGTCGGGGGATGCCACAACTCTCTTTGGGCCAGTTACCCCTCCCTAGCTGAGATTCACAACTGCCATGGAATGATCTGTCCTGGCATTGTTAGCATTGGTCACTTGGTAAATCTGTCCAAGTAGAATCTGCTCCGTAGACACAAGTTTCTCTGTCAGCATAGTGACACTGGCCCCTGTGTCCCTGTATGCCACAGCTTCCTGACCATTGATGAGAGGCTGTTGTCTGTATTTGCCCAGGTTAGTGGGACTTACAATAAGGGTGACGAGCTCAGTGCCACCATCACAGACTAAAACAGCCTGAGTGGGTGTCCTGACTAGTACACAAGGGTAACCCAGCTAAACTGTTGGGGGCCCTACTACTGCCAGTGCTATTGATAGGGGCAGTAGGAGGTTTAGGAGTCGTAGTAGCAGTATTGGTGCTAGACTTAGAGCAATCGGCATCATTTGCCCTTTTACCTTTTTCCTTACACAAATAGTACCAAGCTTTAGAGGAGGAAGAGGATTGGGACCTCTCCCCAGACAAAGATTTTTGAGGACCTTCAAAAGACTCTTTTCTTTAGATTTCTCCCCACCTTTCTCTTGGGCCTTAGGAGAATCTTGCTTCTTCTGGTCACCACCACCATGAGACTTTGTTGCACTCTGGTACGGACCCACTCGTCTGCCTTCTTTCCCAATACTTGGGGAGAGGTCAGATCCGAGTCCACCGTGTACTGGTGCAGTTGCTGATTTTGACAGCGGTTAAAGATGTGTTTCCTCGCAAGTGAATTGTACAGTCCCTCACAAGCATGCACATGTCGCAAAGAGCATGCAGTTTATTCTTCCTTTTTCGCCCCACATTTGTTTGCTTGGTGCATGAAGATGTAAGATTCAAAAACATGTTTTTTCACATTGGATCTAATTACTTTGTGAATGTAAATAACAATCGAAGCATTCTTGCAACCTGTGACTACATGCCTGCCTTTACCAATGTTTCACTACAAAACTATGCGATTGTATTCTTTTAACGGAGTGAGGGGTTCCCAGACAATGCTCGATTTGTATCGGGACACTGGAAAGTCCAAAAGGTTGTCCCTGTCCCCCCCGGAAATGTGGTGTCTCCTACGCCCCTGGCGGGTGGCCCCTATTACACAGTGCAGGGACGGGTGGGTGAGACGGGTGAAAGCAGGGCCGTGTGGGACGTGGGTTCCCCAAGTCTAATGATTTATTTCCTGCGTGAACTTGAAGAATACTGCCCGACCTCAGGTGGCGCCAAGAAATCCCTGGCCACAGGTGTGAGGTTGGATTTTGCAGCTGCGTGTGGGAGAAAGGCAGTCTGGTGCAGTGGATGAAAACAACACAACATACACTGGCTGGGGGATGAAGAGGTCTGTCCAAGCACCACCACACGGCACACTGCCCAGCTGCTACCTCACGCCACACTGCCCCGCTGCCACCACATGCTACACTGCCCCGCTGCCACCACATGCCACACTGTCCCACTGCCACCACCCAGCATGCTGCCCCGCTGCCACCACACAGCACGCTGCCTCACTGCCACCTCACAGCACACTGCCGTGCTGCCACCACATGCTACACTGCCCCGCTGCCGCCACATGCTTCACTGCCCCGCTGCCACCACATGCCACACTGTCCCACTGCTACCACCCAGCATGCTGCCCCGCTGCCACCACACAGCACGCTGCCCCACTGCCACCTCACAGCACACTGCCGTGCTGCCACCACATGCTACACTGCCCCGCTGCCACCACATGCTTCACTGCCCCGCTGCCACCACACAGCACGCTGCCCCACTGCCACCACACAGCACGCTGCCCCACTGCCACCTCACAGCACACTGCCGTGCTGCCACCACATGCTACACTGCCCCGCTGCCACCACATGCCACACTGTCCCGCTGCCACCACACAGCACGCTGCCCCACTGCCACCTCATGCAACATTGCCCTGCTGCCACCTCACAGCACACTGCCCTGCTGCCAACATACGTGACACTGTCCTGCTGCCACCTCATAGCACCCTGCCCTGCGGCCACCAAACTGCACACTGCCCTGCTCCCACCACATGGCCCACTACCCCCGCTGCCACCTCACGGGACACACTGCCCTGCTGCCACCACATGGCCCACTACCCCCGCTGCCACCTCACGGGACACACTGCCCTGCTGCTGTACGTAGAGTCACTGAATAATGAACCCATAGTCCGGGTCCTTAGAGCAGAATTATAAATCCGAACCGCGCGCAGCCTCTGCCCCGACGGTTCATCTCCCTGTCCAAAGCTCCCAGCCTGATGGTGGTAAATGTACCTGATCACCATACGGGCGACTAGAGCTGTCATAACCCGAGTCGAAAGTTTATTGGGGGGATGGGGGTCCCCCTGAAGATACGACCCTGTGTAGCACGTCTCCCGCTCTCTTATTGGCCGTTTCATGGACAACAGCTGCCCAGCCGCTCATGGGCTGACAGCAGAGCCCCTCCTCTCTATTTCAGGCTGAGTCCCTCCCTGGAGCCCTCCTGAGTGAGCAGCAACTACACACTCCCTCTCGTGCACTCCAGCCTCCACCACCCCCTGCGTGTCTAGGCGCTCTGCATTCTAGCGCCCAGAAGCTGCTGCTGCCGGCCGACCTGCACCAGGGGTGGCACAGAGGGCACCCCCCTGGAGAGGGGGAAACTGACCATCCAGCAGAGGGCGCCTTTCGCCGCAGAACACTGGTGAGTGAGTGACTGAATAACTTCAGCTTCTGTGCAGCGCTTTATACCGAGCCGGCAGTTTCGAAGCACTAGTTTCTTGTTAGGTCGCCCGCGTGCCTTCCTGATAGAACCTGTACGTCGCATAGAATCACGTCTGGGGCTTCTGAGTCAGGCGCTGCTGGACGCATGGAGCAAAGACCGACAGCGACAGCCGGTGCACAAGGACAGAGCACCAGTGATCACACGCAGCAGCTGCTGAGGATGGGGAGGGGGGTTGGGAGGGAGCGGGTTGGGGCACGACCCCAACAGGAAGAGCACGAGGGATTTGTTCTTAAACTGACACATTTTGGGGGGAAGAGGTTAGTTTTATGGAGGTGCAATACGACACCAAGGTACAACTTTCAGGACCTTTGGGCATGTGTACATCCACGGGGGTGGGGGCGACTCAGAGGGTGCCGGTGTCTTCCTTATGTGTCCTTCATTCCCAGTGCGCGTGTGAGGCCGTCAGTGCGAGGGCGTTGAATGATTCAGGACAGCCCACCAGACTCACTCTTAGCCTATGTTAGAAGCCAGCACACACATACACTATAGAGGCGTTAATATAGTCTTCAAGGAGCTGTGCGCACGTGCGTTCGGCTGTAGGAGTATGGTGTCATCTAGCGCCCAAACACGATGAACCCCAGAGCCCAGTGGGTCCCTCGAATCGCCGAGCGCCAGTCTAGAATATCAGTTACATCTCTCATATTTTCTTTGTAACGTGGTCCCTGTAGCGCCAAGACGCAATCGAGTCTGCACTGAGTGCAAAGCACAATAGCAGCTTGTACCCCCAGTGCCAATCTCTTTTCTATCTCTCTGGTCCGTTTTCTACCTCCCTCGTGGTCTCTCTCCCTCACTTGTCTTCGTCTCTCTCTCTCTCCTCTCTCTCTCTCCTTTCTTTCTCGTGCTCTCCCTCGCTTCTCTTTGTCTCTTTCTCTCTCTCTCTCACTCACTTCCTCTTTCTCTTTCTCTCTCTCTCTCACTCACTTCCTCTTTCTCTCTCTCACACTTCTCTTTGTCTCTTACGCGCCATTTCTCTCTCGTTCCTTTCTTAATTATTCTATTGTTGTAACCTGCTCCAGCGCGTGTTCTGTTTTTCTGTATAGCGCCTACCATGCCTTCAGTGCCGCATCGCAGCGCTGCCCTTGGCGCAGGACTGTCCAGACACGCGCAAGGCCCCCATTGGCTGCATCGGTTCGTGAATGCTGCTGTCAGTCAAGTGTGAGTTTGTATTAATATTCCTGTGAATGTGTCAACTTCAGAGAGTTGTGAACGTGTGGGTGGTTTATGGGTGACCCCGGCGACGGGTGGGTAGGGGGCGTGGGGGAATGGGGCTGCCATGACTCACCTCAGCAAGTTCATGGGCAGGAGGCGGGGTCACTCCCCTGCAGAAATGCAGTTTGTGCCCTGGGGTGGCGAGTGCCAGGTACAGGCATGTCTGTGGGCTGACCGACGACGTCCCCGCAGGGGACTCTCTTAAGAGGGCGGGCCCTTTAGTGCCACAGGATGCAGGCGGGCAACAAGAGCCAAATTTCGGGGGGGCAGGGGGCTGAAAAAGATTTCGGGGGGTGGGCTAAGTCTTCCAGCCATAGGCAGAGTGGCTGTAAGAAGGGGTGAAAACACAACAAAAGCCTCATTAACGAGTAAATGGTCTTTTAAAGATCTGTGAAGTACTCTGGTGCGGCTGCAATTAGACGACCCAACCCGCGAGGCTGTCCCAGCCTGGCTGACACACATACAAAGCCCTCTAACCACTCTCTTGACCCCATCCCTAGTGCCATTGCCATGGACTTCTATACCCATTCTCTTTCCTATTGGACCACTCTGGTCAACCTCTCCCTCAGTCAAGGCTCCCTTCCTGTTTCCTTCAAAAATGGACAGGTCACCCCTCTGCTTAAAAAACCCACCGCTGATGCGAACGACCTCAACAACTACCGTCCCATCACTAACCTACCCTTTCTTGCGAAAATCACAGAAAAATGTGTAGCGAAACAACTCTCTCGCCATATCAAGGACAATGATCTTCTTGACACTTTCCAGTCCGGCTTCATTCAAAACTGCAGCACTGAAACAACCCTGCTGCTAGTGATTGATGACGCGCTGCGGATACTCGATTCAGGGGAGTCTTGTCTTCTAATTCTTCTTGACCTTTCTGCAGCCTTTGACACAGTCAATCACAACACTCTCCTTAACACTCTTCAACAGAGAATGGGCATAGAGGGCACTGTGCTCAAATGGTTTGCCTCCTTCCTCTCTGATAGATCCCAAATGATCAAAATAGCGAACAGCCTTTCATCTCCTTTAGCGGTCAGCCAAGGTGTCCCTCAAGGCTCTATACTTGCACCCACGCTATTCAATCTCTATTTAGAACCTTTGGGAAATCTCCTGAGTAAATCCGGGATCCATTATCATCTATATGCGGACGACACTCAAATCTATCTTAAGGTGGCCTCCACTCACGATCTCTCCTTCCTAAGCTCTACTCTCGACTCCATTCAAAACTGGATGTTAACTCATCAACTGATCCTGAAACCCTCCAAAACTGAATTCCTCCTCCTCTCCTCATCACTTTCTCCTCCCCCAGTGCAATCATGGATGGATCAGACTAATCTACTGAACAATAAACCCATCATTGTCGAGAGCGCAAAATCCCTTGGTGTCATACTCGACAAAAAACTCAATCTACACTCCCACGTCGATTCCATTGCAAAGTCTGCTCGATACCAACTGCGACTTCTTTGGGGGATTCGTCGCTTCTTCCCGGAGCACGACCTTAAAACCCTGGTCCAATCGCTGGTTCTCTCCAGATTGGACTACTGCAATTCTCTTCTTACTGGCCTCCCCAAAACCCGCCTGTCCCCACTAAAGTCCGTTCTCCATTCAGCAGCTCGTTTCATTTATGGGGCCAAAAGAAGCGACCACATCACACCCATTTTATCCACCCTCCGTTGGCTTCCCATAGAAGCAAGATCTATCTACAAGACTGCTTGTATCACCCACAAAGCCTTGCACTCCTCCTCCCCTCGCTACCTGGCGAATAAACTGAAACTCTCCGGAGGCTCCAGACCTTCACGTAATGCAGAAAATGTATTGCTTGAACCTCCCACTTTCAAGAAGGAAAGATCGATGGCCCAATCCTTTTCAGGCAATGCGGTGAGAATCTGGAACTCACTTCCGCCTCATCTCCGGACCACCACCTCTTCTCAGGCCTTCAAATCTGACCTCAAAGCTCTCCTCCTTCAAAGACACTTCCAAATTTAATTTACGCCCTCTATTTTCTGAAGGAAGTCCTGCCGTTATAGGAAATTCTGTTCTCCATGCCTATAGAAGTACCTTCCCAGTGTGTTTTTGTGTGTTGAGTGTCTGCCATTTAGTGCAGCAGTAAACAAATTTTACTGTGGTTTACTTTTGTCTTTTGTATGAACCTGTTGCTTTTATGATTTCATGAATTCTGAATTCGAATAAAGTATTAACTAACTAACTAGTGCAGTAGTATACCTCTACTTGTACTTTGTACTCTTGTATAACATGCAGACGTCTCCTTTCCTTTGTAACGTATCGTTTGCTACCTCTTGTATTTTGTTTGCTTTTGATACTTGCACAACGGCCACCACTGCCTCATGTAATGTAACTCTTATTTTAGTGTTTTGAGTGTCTGCCATTTATTGACCTCTGTGTACTTTGTATGCTCTTGTAACCTGCACACGTCACTTTTTTCCTTTTGTAACGTATCGTTTGCTCCCTCTTGTATTTTATTTGCTCCTGATACTTGCACAAATGCCACTATTGCCTCATGGAACGTAACGTTTGCTTTTGTAACATGCTCACTTGTAATTTTTCTCCTTATGTATCATTACTGCTCCTATTGTGAAGCGCTCTGACACCTTCGGGTAAAGTCCGCGCTATATAAAAACGCATTAAATAAATAAATAAATAAATGACGGGGGGGGGCTGAAGCCCGGTGAGCCCAATGGGTGTTGCGCGCCTGACAGGATGGCACACTGGGCAGCCTAGTGTCCCGAGACCGCTTTGGGGTCCCGCTCGTCACTTCTGGCCGAGGTGGGGGAAGGGGAGAGGTATAAGTTCCTCCCCCACCCACCTGGCGGCCTCTTTGTCCCTCATCCTGACGCTGTTTCGGTCGTGCTGAGGGACTGGTGCTGAGATCGAGGTTAGTCACCTTAACCCCCACCCGCCCCCCCATCTGGGTCTCACCACACAGGCCACGCCCTGGAGGGACTCCGTCCCAGTATCAGTCCTGGTCCGGTCCCCCCCACGAGGTCCGCCCCTGTCGGTACCAAGGGGGTTTGGAACCCGGGGAGTGGGACGGGGGGCAGGGCTGGAGGGGGGTTGACCCGTAGGTAGCAGCTGCGCAGGCCTGCCCGGCAGACGCCAAGGCCACGGCCTAATCGTGGGGGTTACTCCGCCCCAGCACAGCATAGGCCCCCCCCTTACGATTTTCCGAGGGCCCGAACGCTAAGGGCACTGCGGGTAGTGGTCGAGGAGGCCTGGCTAACAGGCGTGCGGTGTCCCTCAATGGGCTCTAGTAGTGGGTAGAGGGCTTCCTACCTCCGGCAGCATGCTGAGGGGTTCCCGGTTGACAGAGCTGGGAGCGAGGCCCAGTTTTGGGCCCTGCGGGGTTTCACTCCACGGGTCAGACTAAGGTGTCACTCCTTCCTCTGGGTGTTGGGGAACTGCAGAGCCTAACCGGAGCTGGGGAGGGGGATCAGTCCTTCTCATGAGCACTTTCCACTCGGTGCCGGGCTGCGGGGGCCGGTTGGGGGAGCTGCACCGTAAAGCTGGCAGCATAATGAGTGCGGGGTCGAATGGGAGGAAGGCGTCCCATCGGCCCGCGTCAGCCCTTGGCGTGCGGTGAAGCACTGTCGGGCAGGGTTGCACGATCCGGCTTGGGTTGCGGATGCCGGCACTGCACTGTATTTACAGATATTACCATAGCGCCTAATGCCAAGCAGCGCTATATGAACCAATAATAATACAGCATCCAAGCCAAACAGGGCTGCACGAACATATATTACGCTAGCGCCTAATGCCAAGCAGCGCTGTCTGAACAGATATCGGGGCTCTATGAACTGATATTACTACAGCACTGAATGCCAGGCATCGCTGTCTGAACAGATATCAGCGCTCGATGAACTGATGTTACTACAGCACTGAATGCCAAGCGGAGCTGTAGGAGCAGATATCGGCACTCTATGAACTGATATTACAGCACTGAAGGCCAAGCAGTGCAGCATGAGCAGGTATCGGCACTCTATGAACGGATGTTACTACAGCACTGAATGCCAAGCAGCGCTGTATGTGCAGATAACGCAGTTTAAATTGCTTTCATTTTGACTTGAATGGCGGGGGGCCTGACTGTTGGGAGCGAGCGGGGCACCGAGCTGGGGGTTCGCATGGGTGCCTCGCTTCCCCCCCCACCCCCCCTCCCCCGGTCTGCCTATGCGGTCCGGAAAGGCCAAGCCGGTGTGCGCTCACAGACGGGTGCATACTCAGGCCCCACTCCTGCGGGTTTGTTTATTATAGCTTGAGTGGCAGCAGGCACGAACCCTGCACCACCGCATGTACCATGCCCTGGTATGGCGAGGCCAAGGGCAATTGATGGAGACTTTGCCCACTGGTGCGCTGCACTCAGCACCGTTGAAAACAGGTTGGGTCACCCAGGCTGGGTCCGATTCCGGTGGCGTCTGTGCAGCCTGTACTATCTGTAATCAGTAAGCTCAGTGCAGGGTTTCACTTCTGGAGGCCGGGTGCCATCACCCTAGGCTGGGGTGTTTTGGAGTACTGGCACGGTGACAGTTCGGGGCTGGCCAAGGGTTTATCGGGGAAGGATTTGTTTGCCAGAAGTTTAATTCACTCAATTTAACGCCCCGGTGGTGCGCAAGGGATTGCTTCGGAACATTTCAAGCGGAGGCAAGAGTGCGGTTCGTCAACTGAGGAACAATTAACATGCAGGGCCAGATTGGCTGATGAGCCGTCACGTCCGCAACACCCTCTGATCTGTGGGAGGTCACGTGGTCCCCTGTGCCGGGTCACGTATACAAGTGGGCGGCACCAGATGCCTTAGCGTGCCACCTAATCTCAATTGGCCCAGTCTCGGGCGTATCGCTGGTTGGGCACCTCCTATGCACCGAGTGGTCGGTCGCATGCTTCCCGATGCCACGTGGGGGCTCCGACGCTTGTCAAAATAGTGATTCCGGTGGCAATCTGCAATCAGGGCGCGACTTACGATATTAAACACTGGGCACGGTGCGTTAAAGTTATAAACATCACAAGAATCTTAGGCGGTGACAGTCGGCGCAGTGAATGTTGTTATGTAACTCTCCATAGCAGGCGGTGCATGTGCCCCATCCTGCAGTTAACAAGAATGTTGCGTGTTGAAGTTTGTAATTACCTTGTTTTCGAACATGCTACTTGTAATGTTGCCCCTTTCTTCCTGTACAATGCCCCACCACAGATGACTAAGACAGCTGGCAAGGTTTGAGGGGTTTATTCATGTACTACACACTCCAGCAGGAGCGCCGGCACGGAGCTCCTTATCCTATTCGAATCGGCGCGCTAATGCGCCCCTAAGATGGCCGCCGCCGGAAGTCCGGTGACGTCACGCCTAGCGTGCCGTCGACTAGACCGCAACACCACATCTCCCCCTTTTACAACACAATAAGCAATGTCCCTCTTCACAATAGAACAGTCTTACTTGTGATCTAGGTTGAACTCCTCGAACCTTCGTGGGAGCCGTATTCTTCTTCCGCAGCGTGTCCTCCTGCTTCCTGCGCCTGCGGTCGGGGTATTGCCCCCCCCACTCGGATCCGCTTCCCCACACGCTTCTTGGGGCTCAGCCCCACCTAACTCAGTCCCTCGGTCACCAAGTCCCGGAGTCTCGACTTCTCCTCCTCTTGGACTCCAGGATCCCTTGGGAACGCTTCCTGCTTCCCCCTCTGGTCTCCTACTCTCGCCTTTCCCCGCCGGTGTTGCCCCAGCACCTGCCTCGCCGTCCAGCTCCAAGTTCTGTTCAGTCTCATTGATTCTGGTGCATCTTGCCATCCGATCTTGTGCCCAAATCTTCCCGTCACTTAGTAAGGCTGATGTGGAATAGGGCTCTACCACTTGGAAGGGGGGCGTGAACTTGCTGTCCCCTTTCCTTCCCTGTGTAGGCAGTTTCACCCTCACCCACTCTCCTCTCTCCAAGGCGGCTTCCTTGGTGTTGTGCCTTGCGTCGTAGTAGTTCGTGTATACGGCTTGTGCCTTCTCCAAGTTTCTGCGCACCACTGCCGGTGACCAATGACTCTGCACCGTGAGCCTCTTCCAAGCTACATTGTCTCGGGTGAACGGTTCTCTTCCTCTCAGAATGCGGAATGGGCTGTAGCCTGTGGACGAGGGAGTTATCCGGTACGCCCATAGCATACGCTTGAGTTCTTTCTCCCAGCTTGCTCCCTGGCCGATTGCCGCTTGCACTGACCCCATTATCACCCTGTTGAATCTCTCCACTGCTCCGTTCCCAGCAGGATGGTAGACCGGCGTGCGCCTGACCGTTATCCCGTTCCTGTCCATGAAGGCCTCCCATTTCGTGGATGTGAACTGTGGGCCGTTGTCACTGAGGATTCCCTTGGGGATCCCTTCTCTGATGAACACCTCCGTGAGGAATCCCAGGATGGTATCTGTCTCTGCGTTGTCGTCCACATGGACTTCTGGCCACTTCGAGTACCTGTCCACGACCACGGTGAGGTACTTCTGGTTGCCACTGGCGTCTTGTATGGGACCTAGAACATCTATGGAGATCTCTTCCCACGGATTTTCCGGGAAGTCGAAGCGTCCCAGCGGTGGGCGCAGCACTTTTTGCGTCTTGTCTGCATTGTTGCATTGCTCACACGTTCTGACGTGTCTTTCCACCGCGAGGTCCAACCCTGGCCACCAATAGTCCTCCTTCACTCTTCCCTTCGTTTTCACGATGCCCAAATGTCCTTCGTGGGCAAGAGCTACCACTCTGGGCCTCAGCGCCGTCGGGGGTACTACCTTGTTGCCCCGGAACAGAAAACACGGGTTGTCCCCCAGCGACAATTCTTCCCTGACTTCCCAGTACTGTTTTAGTTCTTCTCCCAGCAACCTCTTCTCCGGCCACCCCCGCGTCACGTACGTTTTGACCGCCTTCACCTTCTCATCGGACTTTCTCTCTTGTTCCTCCTTCCATGAGAACGCCGTTTTCTCCTTCAGGATCGACCTCAGGTGGTGCGTCTTTGATGCAAAGTGGGAGACGAACTTGCTGTAGAACTCAGCCATCCCTAAGAATGTCCGTACCTCCTCCTTGCTAGTGGGCGTGGGTGCATCTCTGATGGCAGCTACGTTGGATGCCTTGGGTTTTATGCCTTCCTGACTGATTTCGTGCCCCAGGTATGTGACTTTCCCCAGTCCGAACTTGCACTTGTCCCACTGGGCCGTGAGCCCGTTTTGTTCCAGCACTGTCAAGACATTCGCTAGCCTCTGGTCATGTTCTTCCGTGGAGGCGCCCATCACCAAGATATCGTCCTGGAAGAACTGAATACCTTCCATCTTGTGGAACAGACGGTACATCAACTTTTGGAAGACCGCCGCTGCCGAGGCGAGCCCGAACGGCATCCGTAGGAACTTGTAGCACCCGAAAGGTGTAATGAATGATGTGAGGTGGTTGCACGATTTGTGGAGTGCGATCTGGTGGTACGCAGACGTTAAATCCACAGTGGAGAACCACTTGGCGCCCTTGGTCTTAGCTAACATCTCATTGATGCGGGGAAGGGGGAACTTGTCCACTACGATGTTCTTATTGAGTTCCCTGAGGTCCACACATAGTCTCACCTTCCCGTTCGGCTTCTGCGCCACGACTAAGGGGGCCAACCATTCCGCATTATCAATGGCCTCGATGATCCCGTTGTCCTCCAACCTCTGCAGTTCCTCTTGTACTGCCTCCCTGGTGCGGAACGGGATGTTTCGCACTTTGTGGGACGCTGGTCGGGCTCCTTCTTTGAGATTTATTTTGTGCGTGAACTTTGTTAGCCTCCCTATGTCGTCTCTGAAGACTTCGGGGAACTCTTCCTTCCACTGCCTTGCTCCCACTTTGGGGTCGTCCTCCATCATGAGTACTTGTATGCGGCCTCCTGGGTTCAGCTTTATTTTCAGCTTCCCTTGATCTTTCCATCCCAACACTGATGGTCCCTTTTCTGCCACGTACAGTTTTCCTTCACACGTCCTGCCCTGGAACTCGAACGTGAGAGGGCAATACCCTACCATGGGTATGGGTTCCCCTGTGAATGTCACCGGGTGGATGTCCGTGGGGCGCAGTCGGTGTGTTGTGACAGGTGCAAAGTCATCCTCCCATATCTTCCTCTTTATGATCGTGTAGGGGGACCCTGAATCTGCGACCATGGTGACTCCTACGCCCCCTATGGTCATGGCGCACCTCGGTTTCTTGTCGACCGCGCCGTCGATCCCCAAGACCTGGTCATCTATCATCAGGATCTCTTCTTCATCCTCCTGCCCTTCTTGCTCTTCCTCCTTGGTCATCTCCTGCGCCACGTACTTCACCTGCTGCCTTGACGTCTTCCTTCGGCATACTCTCTCATAGTGCCCCATCAGCCCGCAGTACGTGCATTTGGCCCGGAACGCTGGGCACCCTTTGTCGTTGGCGGCGTGCCTTTCGCTGCCGCATCTGTAGCACCCGTTGGTGCTCCCTTGTCCCTGCGTCTGCTGTTTCGCGCCCCGGGTCATGGGCTTCCTGTGTTGTCGCGTGCTGTGCTGCTCCGTCGTCGTCTGTCTCTCGTGGCCTTTTCGGTCTTCTATCCTGCACACAGTTTGTTCAGGGTAGCGGTCCTTCTTCGCTGTCTCCGCACACCTCTTGGACATTTCTGCCTTCTTCACCATGGCTATCACCATATTGAGGGGTTCGTCACCGTTGGCCCACAGCTTATCTTGGATGGACGCATTCGCTGCGTGCATTACTATTTGGTCCCTGATCAACTCTTCCTGGAAGGCTCCGAACTTGCACGTTAGGGCCAGCTTCTGTAACGCCGCTACGTACTGGTCAATCGTCTCTCCTTTCTGTTGCGCTCTGTGGTAGAAGTTGTACCTGTCGACGGCTACACACACTGTCGGGCGGTAATGAGCATCCATGTCGTCGATCGCGTGTTGAAACACATCGTCATCCGCCGCGGGCCGGACCACCTTCACCAGATCGTCGTAAACCCTCTGACCTGCAGGGCCCAAATGGTGTAGCAGCATCCTCTTCCTGCGCGAGCTCGAGAACTCAGCGCCACTTTCCTCTTCCAAGGCGAACAGGAAATTCAAGAAGTACGGCTTCCAATCCTCCCATGGCATATCTGGAACCCCCGCTTTCGTGAGGAAGGGTATCGGGTTCGGCAGTCCCGTCGAAGTGGCACTCATCCTCCTCCTTGCCTCCGTTCGCCGCGGTCGTGGACTCGAGCTCCTCGACCCCTGGGTACTGTCGGGGCTCCCTGCGTCCGGGTCGTCGTCGCGGTCTGTGGTGCCGCCGCTCGCGGTACGTCCTGTGACCCCCGCCACGATGCGTGCAACCGCCTCTCCACGTGGACTCCACCTGGGGCGGTTCCTGTGGGGTTGTCGCGGTCCGGAATCGGCTCAGGGGGGCCCGTCAGGAATGTAGCGCTCTCGCCTTTCCTCTCCGCGACACTGCCGCGCTCCTGCTGGTCAGGGGTGGTGCCTGTGGGCGTCGTTGGCTGGCAGACCACGAGACACTCACCCTGGAGGCACCGCTGGGCCGTTACGAGGCGGGTGTTGTTTACGGTCTGCGTTGATTAACAGACCCCTCGGTCGAAGCATCTTCGAATTAATGGCACGGAGGAACGCCTCCCAGTGTCCTGTCATGCGGCATTCAGAAGGCTACGGCTCTTCTCGACCATTTGGGTAATGTGAAGCAAAGGGAGTCCCGACTAGAATGCGGATTCCAAAAACCGAAACGTTTTTGCCAAGGGTTAGAAGCTGAGTAGCTACCTGGGGGCACATACGGCGATTGCCTTGGTTACGTTATGAATGTGAGTGCTCAGGTCCAGCCTCCTCTGCTGTCGCCCAGGTGAAGTACACAGTTACACTTATTCCTGGACGTAGATGCTGGGTTAGCTGCCCTAGATATACGGGGAGGAAAATGATGGATCTGGAGACTTTGTTTGTGTGGCATTTTCGGGGTTTCTGGTCCTGCACTCTAAAAGGGATGGGCTGCTTGGTAGAAGGAGGCATTTTGGGCAGTTAGTGTGCACCACGCTTCCACCATGCTCTTCGCTCATGGTGAGTGTATGATAGCTTCCCCCCCCATGCCTGAGCTCCCCATTTGGGGTTGCACTACGGCGGGACGGCCCAGCCTAGGCTTCTTGGCTGCCGGGGTCAGTGTGCCTAGGGACTCGCCTGGCCTGCCAGCGTGCCCTCGGGCCTGCCGCGGGGACCTGCCCCTAGCCGCTGGGACCTGGGGTGCCCAGTACCCCGCTCCGTGTGGCGCCACCATGCCCCGTGTGGACCCTGCCCTGGCGGTCATGTGCTTATCTTACCTCCTCGCGCCCGCGGCCCAGGCTGGTGTAGGGTATGTGTAAGGCTGCTCCGGGAGCAGGGGGGCCAGCCTGCGGGTCGGCTCGCGGCCTCCCCGCTCCCTCCCTCCCCGGAGTTTAGCGCCCCTGGCCAGCGAGGGCTCTGGGGGCCAGTCCCTCCCCAGGGATGTTGTGGCGCTTCTACTCGGCCGCTCCCTCCGCTGGCAAGCTGCCTGCCCTGCGGGGTTGGGTCCGGGCGCGGCTGCGGGGACTCCTGTCCGTGCGTTGGTCAGGGGCGGGTCTCGCGCGGGGCGCCTTTTCCCCGTCTTGTGCCGCCTGCCCCGAGGAGTGGCTCGGGGCTGTGCGGGAGGGGCTTGCACCGCTAGAGAGGGGGATGGGATTAGTCGGATAGCTAGACTGCCAACTTTGGCGCCGTAAATCAAGGTTCGAAACTCTGCTTCACGTCTAATCCTGTGACGCTGGGCAAATCACTCATGCCCCCTGTGCCTGACTGTGTCCGTGTGCAACGAACCGGGGCTAAGGCTATGCGCCCCGTATGCCTTGGGGTCGATTTTGCGCCATTTACCTGCAGGAAATTTGGAGGCGTGTGATGGCCTCTCCCATGCCGGACCATCGCAGGCGCGCGCGGACCGGGGCGGGGCTTGCGCGGTGCGCACCTCCCCCTTCGGTTCGCCTGGCGCATCCGGCGGGGCTTGCTGAGGGGAGGCCGTGTCCCGTGGAGGTGGCCACCTCGGGACTGCAGCGGTCGTCCCCCAGCTCAGACGGGGGCATGCAGCACAGCTGCAATGCCGTGGTTCTGCCCCACCGCTGGCGCGTGGATGCTTTGGGTCACAACTCCATGCTCTGCAAGGTGGGGGGGAAATCCTTCCCTTCCTCCCAGCGGCTTCCCTGTCCGGATCATCGGCAGGCACGCGCGCCCCGGGGTGGTGCTTGCGCGCTGCTCACCTCCCCCTCCCCCCCCCTCCAGTGCGCCTGGCCTTTGGCGGGCCTCTTACTTGCTCAGAGCCACGTGGTGCCCCCCCCCCCCATGTTCAACAGGCAGATATAATACAAATAAATAAATAATCTGGGCTTGCAATGTCTCCTTTGCCCAGGGTAATACGCAGGCCTGGTATTTCCCTATGAGAGGCTGGGATCCACCAGACGGGCAACTGGGATGCTCGCAGCACTGCACCTGCAGCCCGAGGTGGGCTGCAGCGGCAAAGGCACCCTCCTGGGCGGAGATGCGCCGGGAGGGAGGACGCATTGGGGAATGTAATTTTAGTGCGCGCACTTCTTCGTCGCTCACCAACAGCTGGCGTAAAAGGCAGAATCGTGGACTCACGGGAGAAATGTCCACCGAACGCCCAGTCATCTTCGTGGACACGAGAGCAGGGGAGCGCCAGGGGGTTCTCATGCTCTAGGGCTAAGTTTGCGATATTAAGGGGGTTGGGGGCGAGGGCGGCCTGCACATGCCCCGGCGAATACCACCCGGTTGCCTCTTGGGACTGCGGCCTGTGCGAATGTATTTATTTATTTGTTTATTTATGCAGGAGTAGGATCGGATGCCAGACCCCCCCTTCCTCGCCCCTACTAGGATCTTCTTGGAACACACAGGTAAAGGGTAAGAGCCGCTAGAGGCAGGAACACGAAGGGGTCGGAACGCCTACCGCTGCGGTGCAGGGCGGGGGTGTTGCAGCAGGCCAAGGGCCGCGCGCCACAGGGCCAGGTTAAACCTAGCCCCCCTTCCCCCCCGGGGTAACCTTGTCAGGTGGTGTAAGCCACTGCCCACTCTCACGCCGCCTTCTTTGTTTTCCAGCTACGTTCCGCGCTCTCCGGACATTTCGCAGAGGTGCAGGGTACAGCACCAGTCAGCGGCTGAGGTGTCTTTTGAGGTAACGCATGGCGGAGTGTTCCACCGAGGGGGACAGGCTTGGGGGGGCTCGCAGGGCAACACCAGCTCAAGGGGGGAGAGAGTAATGATGGGCAGGCAGGGACTGTGTGCCGCGCCAGCGGCCGGCAAGTCCTCCTGGTACATTGGTTAACAATCTTACCATCATCCCCTCACAGGCTTCAGCAAGTTCCTTCCCAGACTACACTACTTCACGAGCATCGTCAGGAGGAGAGTAGCGACCCCAGGAAGTAAGTAGGGGGTTAGGGTCTAGGACCGAGCTGCGTAGGCGAAGACTGGAAAGCTGAGCCGTCACCAGCAGTTAGGTTTTGGCTCACAGCTCAGTTTCTCTTCCAGGTGGGCAGTCGCAGATCCATCCAGATGAATAGCCAGGGATCCCCCCCGCTTTTCTCGATGATGTCCCAGGTGGAGGATTCCCAGCCAGGAACCTCCCAAGATGCGCAATTGTCGGCCGTCATGGAGATGGTCAGGGCCAAAGGAGTGGCTTGGGCCACTGAGCTGTTGAGGGCACACAGCCCCGACGATTCTGGTATCGCCATGCCTGCCCCATACACGGGTCAGGAAGCCGCTGAGGATAATGGTCCTACCAGATCAAAGAGGGTCCGCAGGCCTACAGTTAAGGACTTTCCAGCTGAACCGCCGGTAGCTAGGAGCCGCACCACGAGCACAGCGCGGACTGTAGCCATGCCGTTGGCCGATGCTCCCCTGCCCCTCGTAGCCGGACCAGACCAGTGGCCCCCCTGGTCAAAGCAATGCCGCCTATGAACTTTGCCACCCGTGACGACCTGGGTAAGCTCACGGATATGCTAACAAACTTCATGTCGGAGGTCAAGACCTGGTCTCCTGGCTTTCAACAACGGCAACATAGCGAACTGTGGAGTTGGGGCAGCTAGCCCAGTATCACCTGTGCAGGCACCAGGTGCCCCTTCAGTCACAAACGTTTGGGGTGGATGTGGGGGGGCAGCCACCGATCAGTGCTGCCACAGGGCAGCATGCAGTAAGGAGTCCCAAGGCCCATGTCTGAGCCCTGGGCTATCGAGCACTCTCCCCTCCCCGCTTGGGGGGACCTCCCATGAGTCAGGCGGCCAGATGCGAGTAGAGACAGCCATCCCACCCACAGCATCATGCGCTCCCCCGCGGTCCCTGCCGCCAACGCCACTCCTCCGCCTGCGTCCCCAGCGTCAGGCACCCCCCACCCCTGCGGCTCTGCCTCCTGTACTCCCTGCCCCCGTGCCGCTAGTCACACTGGCCCCCCTGCTGTCCGGCCGATGCTCATTAGCATGGGAAGGGATTTGGAGGAGGGAATTTATTGACATCTTTACGCTTTTGATGCATGCTGCAGAAGGGGTTGATCCCAGGAAAATTAATGGCAAGGAGGAGGACAAGAAGGTTCGCTTCCAAGCTTGACCTGATAAAAATATCAAAAGGTGGGGACAGGCCTTTGCCATTCTGGCAGCGGTTGTCATGGAACGGTACCCAAAACAAGGGCTGGGACTGTTCCAATACGCTGGCATCATCACCAATGAGGTGGAGACTAATGGCGGGATGGGCTGGTACAGGTATGATTGCGAGTTCAGGAAGAAGATGGTCATCTGTCCCGAACTGGGGTGGGACCAGCTGGAGGTGCGTCTTTGGGTCCAGCATATGGGCAAGGGCAGGGTTGAGCCCGAGGAGAAGCCTAGCTCCACCATGAAGAAGGGAGAGTCGAGCAAGGGCCAGAGGCAGGACAGAAAGGGTCAGTTCAAGCAGCCCTTTCGGGGAGGCCGTGGTGGGGGCCAGAAGCAGGGACCCAGAAGAGCCTTCAATGGCATGTGTAAGCTGTTTAATGCTGTGTCTTTCTCCTGGGGCAACGCCTGTCGATTCTCTCACACCGGCAGCAAGTGCGGTTCCCCCCACTCGGCCACCTCCTGCGACAAGCGTGAGCACGCCTCCATGCCCGTCAGACAAGACAAGTAGGCCCTGGGTCCGGGTGCCTCGTGCCGGGCCCTCACCACACCCTTCCCCCCAGCACAGCCCACTTGGCACCCCCACTGATCCCCCACCCTGGGAGCCCCTGGGCAAAGGTCCGTCCCCCATTCTAACTGACAACCTGCTACCACTACTAAGGGAGTACCCCAATGCGAAGGACAGACTGTCACTGGTCCAGGGGTTCTTGGAGGTCTTCTGAATTCCCTATCTGGGGCCTCTGGTCAGCAGGGATGCGGAAAACCTCAGGTCAGCCAGGGATCATCCCGAGGTAGTAGGGGCTAAGATCACGAAGGAAGCGGCCCTGGGGAGGGTGGCGGGCCCCTTCCTGCATCCCCCCCTTCTGAACTTTGTTGTCTCTCCCTTGGGAGTGGTCTTGAAGAAGGAGCCAGGGGCATTCAGGCTGATCCAGCACTTGTCCTACCCGGAGGGGGATTCAGTGAACCACTGGCTTGAGGAGGGTTCGTGCTCGGTCTCGTACTGTTCGCTCAACATGGCAGTGGACATGGTCAGGAGGGTGGGCAGGGGAGCGTGGTTAGCCAAGGCTGATATTGAGTCCGCTTTCCGCCTTCTCCCTGTCCACCCTGAGAGCCAGCACCTCCTTGGGTTCAAGTGGCAAGGTGAATTCTTCTACGACAGGTGCATGCCGATGGGGTGTGCGGTCTCGTGTGCCTACTTTGAAGCCTTCAGCTCATTCCTGCATTTGGCCCTCTCAGTAAGGTTCAGCGTAGAGGGGGTGACCCACTACCTGGACGATTTTTTGTTCCTTGGGAGTGCGGGAACACAGGAGTGCAGCAGGGGGCTTCAATGTTTCCAGGACCTGGCCAGACACCTAGGGGTGCCGTTAGCACCTGGTAAGACAGAGGGTCCTGCGCAGGTTCTCACCTTTTTGGGCACTGAGCTTGACACGGTGATGGGTGTGTCTAGGCTCCCTGCAGAGAAGGTCCAGGCTTTGTGGCAGGACATCTAGTCACTGCTGAGGAAAAACAAGGCTCCCTTGGGTGTCATCCAAAGCCTCTTGGGCAAGTTAAACTTTGCAGCCAGAGTCATCCCAGTGGGGCGGGTGTTCGCCAGGAGATTAGCCAGGGCCACAGCTAACGTGTCTAGAAAACACCACCTGGTCAAGTTGGGGGCAGGCCTGAAGAAGGACTTGGTCATGTGGGAGGAGTTCCTGTTGCACTTCAATGGGACGGTTATCTGGAGGGCCCCCTGGGTTGACAGTCCCGAGCTCAGCTTGTTCACGGACGCCTCGGGGAGGGAGGGTTTTGGGGCAATCCTGGGCGAAGAATGGGGCGCACAGGAATGGCCCAACGCGTGGCGCAAGCGCGGCATCACTTCTAAAATCACCGTTTTGGAACTTTCCCCTATCATCATATCCCTCCACTTGTGGCCGGCCATCTTGTCTTACAGGAAGGTCCTTTTCTGGTCGGAAAATATGGCGGTCGTGCAGGCCATCAACTGGCAGACCACCAAGTGCCTGCTGGTGCTCTGCCTGCTCAAGGAGCTCGCTAGAGGGAGCCTGCGCTGCAACTTGGAGTGTAGGGCTCGACACATTAAGGGGGTCAAGAATGTTGCGGCTGACGCTCTCTCTCGTTTTCAGTGGCTCCGATTCCGGGAGGCCTGGCTGCAGGTGAGAGCGGAGATGACCCCCTTCCCCGCAACCCTCTGGAGGATCTTGGAGTGGAAAAACAGCTAAGGGCCATGGGGGGAACTGGTCTTGGCCCCCGGTACCAGGAAGCGGTACCTGGCATACCTGATCTGCTTTAACAATGTGGCCGCTTTCTTAGGCCTAGCTGGGGTACCCGTTGAGGGCAAGGTACAGGCTTTCGTGGTGTGGGCCAAGAAACAGGGAAAGAGTCACTCTTGGGTCTTTGGTCATCTAGTGGCAGTCAGTCACGATGCCAAGGAGGACAGGACCCTACCAAGTCCTTTGCCATCAGGGCGGCTCTAAAGGGGTGGGCCAGGGAAGAGCCCCGGGTGCCAGACAACAGGTCCCCCATCACCTTTCCCATCCTGCTGGCCATGCTAGACGTCCTGGGAGGTGTCACCCACTTATGCGGCGTCCCTCTTTGCCGCTTCCTTTTGCTTAGCATTCTTTGGAGCTTTCCGGGTCAGCGAGTTAGTGGCTCGGTCCAAATCTGATAGGTCAGGGGACGCCCTGGGCATAGCGGATATCCGGTTGTTGGGTGAGTTAACTATCCACCTCCGAAGGTCAAAGACAGATCTAAATGGAAAGGGGATAGTGGTGGAGCTACTGCCTTTAGGAGACCCCAGATACTGCCCAGTTGCCAGGGTCCGGGAGTTCGTTTTTTTCTTCGCCCTGCAGCACCGGGGTACTTATTGATTCATGCAGACCTCGTTCCCCAAACCACCTTCCAGGTAGACAGGGTAATGGGTGGTTGCCTGTCTAAGGCCGGCCTTCTCCAGGCTGCTAAAAAATATTCAAGCCACTCCTTCAGGATTGGGGCGGCCACCACAGCATCCTCAGCAGGCCTGGAACCGGCACGGGTCATGAAAGTGGGGCGCTGGGAGTCTCAGTGTTATAAGCGATATATCCGCCCCTGATGGGGCCCGCTTTGTGTTTAGGACTGTAACATGCAGTGTTGTGTGCCACTTGTTTATGGTTTGGTGGTTGTAGTGCAATGTCTTACTGTTTGGTAATAAACTTTTGAGTTGAAACATGTCCTTTGTTTCTTCAGGGTCACGTGTGTGGGTCATTGGGCACTCTGCCATCTCCCGGTTGGCCCGTTGGGCATCGATCAGGAACTGGATGCGGCGCTTCTCCCAGACAAAGTTTGAGTTGTTGGGGTTTCCAGGGATGAAATGGTGCAGCCTTATGAACAGACTGGAGCACTCGCTAGCCATGTTGGGTGCCCCGCCCAACTTTTTGGTGATCCACCTGGGGGGCAATGACTTGACTGCATTGGGGAGGACCCTGCTCCTGCATGCCATGAAGACTGATCTGGGGGAACTGAACAAATGCCTAGGTCAATGCGAGCTCTGGTGGTCAGAGATTTTGCCGCGGAGGGTGTGGCAGGGTGCTAAGTCTGACGAGGCGGTGGAGCGGTCCAGGAAACGGGTGAACAGCTCCATGCGCAAGTTCACTCAGCAGAGGGGCCTGGGATTTATCAGACACAAAATGATTCAGGAAAGGGTCAAAGGATACTTCGAGTCTGATGGGGTACACCTCACTCCGGTGGGGATGGACCTGTTCCTTCTAGACTTGGAGGAGGCACTAGCACACAAAGGTTGCAGGTAATAGACTAGAGCAGTTGGTGGGGGGCCCCGGCGGCGACGGTTGGCTGCCTCCTGGGCTGTGGCGGATTTACAGACCGATCTGGATGCATATGGGTACAGAACGGTACCGCTGCGCGGCACACTGTGGTGCCAGAGCCGAACCCCAGGAGCCTCATGGGAGGTTCACGGAATCTGTGTCGGCGCCTCGTAGTCCTTCGGGCGGTTGTGGGCCTGAGCAACCAGGGGCTTGCCTAGCTACGCTCCGCCTAGAAGGGCGTGAGTATAATGGACCTAGGGTGGTCAGGTGGTCCGGGAAGGGGATCACCAAAAGGTGCAGTACTAAGTGGTTCGCCACGGTGCTGCTAGGCTCATCAGGTGGGCAGGTGACGAGAAGGCTGCCTGTCCTTTGATCGCCCGTAAGCTTACCCACCAGATTACATAACGTTGTATGTAATAAACCTGCAGCAGTGTCTTGGTACCCCTATCTTGGTGCTTTCCACACTGTGTTACGTGGCAGGCTCCCCTTTGTTCTCCGCATGTCCTTTTGTACACCTTGCTGCAGCAGATGTTAGACAACCGGTGGACTTGGCTGGGGGAGGGGTTGTTAAAGGTTGAATGGCTTACTATGCAGTCCTTGGCTGATTATGATGTTGAAAAATATACTTTATTCGATTCCATTTAAAATCATAAAAGCAACGTGCAGAACAGCCAAAGATTTACTTAATATCATTAAACATTTTTGGTAGTTTAAATATTAGGTTACAATCTAATTAATATAAAGTGTAAAACAACTTTCCTATGACTTCTTATAAGCCTAGGGCTTCCAGCGCTCTTGTCAAAAGATGAAACATCTGATGCGTACAAGTTGGTCCCACCGCTGACTGTCCAACCTTGTATCGCGGATAAAAGCAAACGGATGATACAGTGATGTAAATAAGGATTAAAGTGCTAATGCAATAATCATATAGACTGCCAATATTTGACCAAGGTAGGCGATGTGCCTATGTAATGATGGCATGTGTCCCTGTATAGGTTTTTTGGTTTTGCGTTGGCTTTAAATGGCTTAAACTGAGTTATTAACTAAAAACACCATTTTACTATTCCTAATGCTGGTCCTAGCTTTAGTTTAAAATGAACTGGAGAGGCAAAGATCCCTGTGGGCGAACTTGATTCATCTGTCTCTTTTTTCTAGTTCCTTTGCTGCTGAACTCAGAAACTTTACAGCCTTGCATGCCAATTGGACTGTCGAACTTCCTAATGATTTTATAACGGTGGATCTGCAGGTTTCTATTTGTTGTTGTGTCAATGTTGGTCATAGTAGTGTTTTCCAGAGAGGTAGTAACGCCGGCAGGCGCATAGGAGATGGAGTAAAGATTCGTTGACATAGTTGCAAAGGCAACATTCCAGGTTTGGCCAGGACCGTGTCCATTTTGGTGTTTGATCTTTAGATGGTTAAACTCCGAGCCTCAGTAATATGAGGTTGAGCTTTTTTGACCTTGAGAAGTGTTCCAGGAAGTACGGTTGAGGTTTTAGGGTTTAACATGTTGGCATCACCACCTACGCGTGGGTTTTGTTCATCAAAGTTGCTTTGTCTATTAGCTATGATTGCAGCCTAATGGCTTTGTTAGCTGTTTGTCTGAACTCGCGGTTGGCAGGTAGTGCATTCCAAATCTCTTCTAACTTTAGAGATGTATAGCAAGTAAGAAAGGAGTAAGGAGGCATACATAAAAAAGGGAGAGGGAGAACAGGAGATAAAGGCAGTAAGAAAGGTATATACAAAGAAAGGGAGAGGGAGAATGAGGTGTACAGAAAGAAAGAAAGTAGTATGGAGGCATACAAAAAGAAAGGGAGACGGAGAATCAGGTGTGCACTTCAAGTGAGAAAGGAGTATTTGAGGCATACGTAAGGAAATGGAGATGAAGAATAAGAGGTAGAGCAAGTAACAAAGGTGTATGAAGGCGTACATGAAGAAAGGGAGAGGAAGAAAGGGAGATACAGTAAGTACGAAAGCGTTGTAGCAGGACTTGGAAGTACTTCTCTTTGAAAGAACAACAACTGCAATGGGTGAGCGTCTGCTATTTGTATTGATGGTCACTGAGGTTTTCTTCGGGGAGGGAGGCTGGCTCCTATGAAGTTTAAAGCAGTGCTACTGACAAATTAGCATGTCTTCTAAACTGCCATTACCAGGATCACTTGACTGCTCCCTTCTTTGTATTTCTTTGTATCCCCACCCTAGCTCCACAGCAATGCAGCACAACCACCACTGTTTGTTCCCCGAAAACAGTTAACCTGAGCTCAGCTGTTGTCAGCGGGTTTAGTTTCCAATTTTATTTTCCTTTGGTCTCATTTGGACCATATAAACAGAAATACATTTGATATCCTTCTTTACACAAACTTATGAGCTTAAAATTAATCCATCGTAATAAAACAATGCATCTGTATTAAATGAGAACCTAAAGTCTTGAAGATGATCAAGGCCAATTGTACATGCTGGTCAGGTGGCACACTTGCACCATACCGGAGCACTTTGGATATAGTTAGAACAGCAACACATTACTGTAGAGCCAAGTTGTAAAACAAGCCTCGCCTTTGGGACCTTATATGTATTTAGCTATACAGCACATTAGCCTGGGTGCTGAAACATCTACTGTTCTTTAACATGGAAGGAAAGTAAGCACCAAATTGCGTGACACGCCAGGTATGGGAACACATGGAGAGAAATATTGCCTTTCAGCGGGAAATGGTATAGTCCAAAGCTCTGTTTTTAATATAAAATCAGGCCCTTCGTTGGTCATATCACTAAAAATACAAGATTTGAAAAAAATATCATCTACAGGAGCTCGTGGAAGACAAATTCTATGGACTGGAATCTAGAGTATGCTAAAGGATTTCTGATATTTTACTGACCTCTGCTGGTCGTTTTCGATGAAGAAAGTTAAATAGAGGCAGTTGCCAGAAAAATTATAAAAAGAAAGTCCCTCAGCAGAAAGCAATTCTGGTATGTTACTTACCTCTACTGGTCGTTTTCTATCAAGACAGTTAAATAGAGGCCGTTGAACAGAAAAAAAAGTCCCTAAGCTGGAGCTTACAAGTCCTAGGGATGATCTCCAGAGCCAGAGGTCTCGAATGCTTGACCTAATAAGCTGTCCTAAAAAAGTGATCTTTAGGAAACAACTTTAGTTTTAAGTACACCTTACACTAAACATGTAAAAACATGATAAACTCTCTGCAAACAACGAAAACATTTATTTTATTAGTATGCATGAGCGTTTTACCTTAGATCAGATTATATCACTGCATTGAGAAGCATTTATTAGCAGTGATAGTTCTCAAACATGATCTTAGAAACATTCAATGCCATTAGTGAACCAAGAGGCAAGTCATTTGTCAAGTGCACCTTATGTGTAGCCTTGGGTGTTATAGAATTGGAACACCGTTATAGTTTATTAAATAAAACACAAGAGAAGGTTTTGTATCAAACACATCCCGAAATCAAATATTTTAAGGAGCTCTCATATGTGGTAATGAAGAAACAGGAGGCAAAGTGAAATTAATCAAATGCCTAGGATCACACAATTTCATCAAATGGGGAAGCCAGGACTGATACCAGGTTTTCTGGTTTCACATTTTGCTATTCAGTCACCAGATGAGTATCTCTTTCCCTCTCATGTTTTACATTAGAAGCTAATGCTTTGACTTTAGATCTTGGTGCCAGACAGATGTCACATGAAGTCCTGGTTTGTTGTCCACAGCATGCATCGTCCACCTTTCATCACTTCGACCCTCTCACTGCTGGCATCAGTGCTGCCCTCACGCATGCCACAGGCAATACTTTCCGGCCCCCGGGGAAATGTTTACGAGTACCTACTCTGTACAGCATCACTGCTTCTGTACAGCATGGCTTTAAAAAAAAAGTACTATGATGTGTTTATCGCATCATGTTGCATGTGGGGGCACATGCGCTCAACACGTACACACTGGCATTTTTGTTTTAATTTACCGTTCCAGGAGGGCTCAGTAATTTTAAAAACATATTGCAAATGCACTTTTTTAGTAAAAAAGGAGTGTTTATGCACTTTAAAAAAATGAAAACGGATCAGTGGGTTGGGGAGGAGGCAGGGGATTAAACAACTCAATAGGTGGAGAAGCAACACAAGAGAGACCACACGGACAAAGGGAGAAACACACTGGAAAAAGATGGCAATATGGAGCGCAGGAGAGACAGAGAGCAACACGAGCGTGGGTGGGGGAGAGGAGCACATGGGCGATAGAGAGTAACATGGGGGAGAAATGCACAAGAGGGAGAAGCTGGAAAACATATACTCTGATAGAGTGCTTAAACAAAAAGAAAAAATTATAACCTAAAAGAAAACAGTGGGAGCAAAGAGGACAACCAATCAGAGAGATGGTAGGGAGGCAAGATCCATGGGAGGTACAAACATATGATTGGCAAGCTGAGAGACTAAAAGACAGTGAATAAGAAACAAACAAATGAGTGACAGTAGAGCCAACCACTGGTAAGCAATGGGTGGGATGAAATCTCCTGTATTTTCTTTGTAAGCCCACTCAGCACACAATATGTCCTTTGGTAAGCTCGATTAAAAAAAAAAAAAACCAACAACATTCAGACAACACATTTCCCACAGACAGGGTGGGCCGTGCATGTAGGAGAAAGTAAATGTCTCAGTAGGATTTCCAGCTTACTATCTAGTAGTAATCACCACCTCCTTAATCTGGGTATGTGTTTACCAAATGTAAACAGGTATTTCACGGCCTGCACTGTACATGGCATAAACAAGGTCTGACGAGTGTTAAATATTTAATTGAAAGTTCCAGCCTCCTGTCCAGCTCCTCTGCTCATGGTGGCAGCTCGGGAGCAGGCCAGATTTAAATTATGTCACAGTGCGGAGAGCATTCTTCTCCTAACCTTTAGTTGATTTCCCAGTTTCCACCAAAAGGACCACTCATTTAAAATGCATCCTCGCCTTCCACAAGAACCCACCTCGCTCTCGTTGTTCAGGATGCAATCTGTGCTACAACCAAGACGAGCCACAGATGTGCACAACCACTGTCCTCTGCACAGCAGTGGTATTTGTTGGACAGGCCACACGAAGGGCTTGCTCCCTCCCCGCACGACAGGGCCCGAGCTCCGGCCCACCAGGCATAACCCACGAAAAGCACCTGTACCCCGTCTCCCGACGGATCTTCTGCCCTCGGACCTCTACTCATCACGGGGCCCAGCCCCACCGGCTCCCCCGGCCGGTTCAAGCCGCCATCTTGGGCCCTGCACCACGAGGCCGCGTGGCCTCGCCCCGACCCTAACCCCGGGCCTGGCCGGCCCCGACATCCCGGCACCACCATCCACCCAGGAGGTGAGCGGACCACTTGGCAGGTCAATGGGAGGACGAAGTGTCAAGAGCTCTTCCCCCGCCAGGTGCCGATCGCCTCCAGCTCCCCCAGGCGCTGGCTCCACCCCCTGCTGGGTGTCTGGACACCTTCATCCCGGGCCCTCCGACCTCCAAGTGCGAGGGTCCGGACATCAAAGGGCGCCTGCCCTATAACTGGGGCATCTCCGGAGCAGGAAGGCAGTTGTATCCTGGAGTCGAGAGACACCGAGAGAACTCAGCCTTGACGGACTACTGGCGCTGCCGTAGCCCGCTCTTGTGAACCATCGTCCTGCCTGCTGGCGCTGCCGCGGCCTTCTGCAACATCCATCCTCGTCGGGACCTGCTGGCGCTGCCGCGGCCCGTTGCAACGACCATCCTCACCGGGACCTGCTGGCGCTGCCGCGGACCGTACATCGACCATCTTTCCGGGACCTGCTGGCGCTGCCGCGGACCGTGTACCGACCATCTTTCCGGGACCTGCTGGCGCTGCCGCGGCCCGTACCACCTAAACCACCAAGCTCGAGGATTGTGAGCTAGTCATCGTCTCATCCGAACTACCTGACTGGTAAACAGACTGTCCCGCTCCCCCTTACCCTGCATTGAGAGACTTGAATCGAGGGGACCCCTGAGTCCAGACCTCCTTGTACCATTCAACCGTACCTTCAGAAGTGCTTATAAAGAACACTGAACCTTATCCGTGTGTGGTATCTGTCTGTGGGGGGGAAGTTACTTGTCTGTACGATCGCTGGAGACGGCTCTCCCCGGAGACCTCTCCTCCTGACCTCGGCCGACCCTCCCGGTCCGTCTACCCTTTCTAACATTGGTGGCCAGCGGCGCGATCCGAATCAACGCGTAATCGTACAGAGAGTAGCTCACCCCACGACAAAAACACGATGTCAGCCAAAGATAGCAGCTCCACCGAGAAATTCCAAATGGATAAGTTAGAAGAATACAACCACCGCGAACTGAGACAATTCTGCATAGAACTTGGCATTGCTACCACCGGCCTGAGTACCAAGGAGGATCTAAAGCACGCCCTAGAGTCGTGGACAGAAACGGGGGTCGCCGGACCCTCCGACCAAAGCAGCATCACACCAGAGGGGAACGCCACGGCTCCCGAGGAGCGGGGAACGGGCCTCTCGCAGGAGGAGATCCAAGAAAGAGAAAGAACAAGATTGCACGAGTTGGAAATGGCACGACTCAAGATGGATGGGGAACTCAAGTTAGCTGAACAGAAACTCAACCTCGAGCATATGCGGCTCCGAGAAGAACGAGAAGAGAAGCAGAGACAGAGAGAGCTGGAGGAGAAAAAAATAACGCTCGAGCACGAGCGCCAACTAGCGGAGATAGAACTTCGGAAACAGAATAAAGAACTGGGGGTGCCTGAGCGACCACACACCCCGGGGCCAATCGAGAAAAAAGTCCACATCCCCAAGGATGTTGTCCGCGAGTATGTCCGAGAAGACGACATACAGCAGTGGTTTAAAGCCTACGAGATCGCCATGACCTCCCACCGGATCGACCGGAGTGATTGGGGAGCCGGACTTTGGGGGAGGTTTGTCAACGAGGGTCGCGATGCCCTACAGCAGCTCCCAGATCACCAAATGTCGTCCTACGACCACATGAAGGCTGCCCTCCTCACCCGCTACGGCCTCACACCCGAGATGTACCGCCAGAGGTTCAGAGATTGCACCCGGATCCCAGGTACAACTTGGGTAGAATACGTGAACTATTTCAGCCGTGCCTTCGAGGGTTGGATCAAGGGGAGCCATGTCACCACCTACGAACAACTCTTTAACCTTATGGTATGGGAGCACCTGTCGAACAACTGTTTCGTCGAGCTCAGGCAGCACCTCCTCGACAGTAAGCTGACTGACCCCCGGCAGCTCGCCGCCGAAGCTGACCGATGGGAAAGCACCCGAGTGGGCCGGAGGGGGCCACACGAACAGACCAGAAGCAACCAAGGCCAGCACCGTCCTCGGGGAGGAGGAGGGGGCCAGGGGCGAGGGAGAGACGCCTTGCCAGCAACACCCGTGGCCAGCACCCCGCCCCCGGCCGGCCGGGGCAACCCCCCGTGGCGTCCTGGGTTCCGAGCCAACGTCACGTGCCACCGATGCCAGCGAGTCGGCCACTACGCCAATGACCCGAGCTGCCCGCAGAACCAAACACCCAAGCCCCGCCAGGTAGCTGCCGTCGCCCTGGGGGAAGAGCGATTATCGGAGGAACCAGAAGAGTATGAGCCGGCCCAGCAAGAGTGGGAACCGGCCGCCATGGTCCTGGCGTGCTTAGGGGGAAGAGACATGGTCCCACGGGCTCCCCTACCCGCTAACACCAGGAAATACAGTCAGTGGGTGACCATTAATGGACAGCGAGCCGAGGCCTTGCGTGACACAGGCGCCAGTGTGACGGCCGTCCGCTGTCACCTGGTGAAGCCCGAGCAGATCCTGCCGAACATTCTCTGCCCCGTCCGCTCGGCAGACAACTCTGAGAGTATGTGTCAAATGGCCTGCGTCCCATTCGAATGGGGAGGGGTCTCCGGCCTGTTGAAGGTGACGGTCCGGGACGATGCCCCCGTGGACTGCCTCCTGGGGAATGACCTCGAGAGTTCCCCGTGGGCCACCGTTGAGAGAAGAGAGCACCTGGGGATGCTGGGCCTCCCGGACTGGGCCTGCATAACCACCCGGTCCATGGCCGCCCGTGCCGTCCCCCGATCAGAAGAACCGGAATGGCCAGCACCTCCGCCCCCGGTCGCCCCAGTAGAAGACAACGACGAGGCCAGCCTCCCAGACCCGACGACCGAAGGGGACGCGCAACCCCAGGACCTTCCTGACCTGGCTCAGTGGCGTCAAGAAGGGGGGCCCACCCAAGAACAGTTCCGCCAGGAACAAAAGACCTGTCCCTCCCTCGAGGGACTCCGCCAACAAGCCAGCGCCCAGAACGCAGGGGACTCCACCGGAACTCACTGGGTCTACTGGGATAACGACCTGCTATACAGCGAGCAAAGAATCGCCGAGCTGGGGGCCGGTCGAGTACTGGTGGTACCTCTCCGCTTCAGAGACTTTCTGCTCAACCTAGCCCACGATGTCCCCCTGGCTGGACACCTGGGCCAGGACAAAACGTACAGCCGCTTAGTGACCCACTTTTTCTGGCCGAAAATGAGGAGCGACGTCCTGAACCACTGCCGATCTTGCCCCACATGCCAAGCCAGCGGGAAGAGTGGTCGGAAGCTGAAAGCCCCTCTGCAACCCTTCCCTGTGGTCACCACCCCGTTCGAGAGGGTGGGGATAGACATTGTGGGGCCTCTGGACCCCCGCACGGCACCAGGACACAGGTTCATCTTAGTACTGGTGGACCATGCCACCCGCTACCCCGAAGCGGTGCCCCTACGGACCGTGACAGCTCCGGTGGTTGGCCGGGCCCTAATGGGGATCTTCTCCCGGGTAGGCTTCCCCCGAGAAGTCGTCAGCGACCGAGGCACGAACTTTATATCCAAATACATGAAGTCCCTCTGGCAACAATGCGGGGTCACCTACAGATTCACGACCCCCTATCACCCCCAAGGGAACGGACTAGTGGAGCGTTTTAACCGCACTCTCAAGGGGATGATTGGGGGATTGGAAGAGCCCCTCCGTCGCCAGTGGGATGTACTACTCCCGTGCCTCCTCTTCGCCTACCGAGAAGTTCCCCAGAAGTCCCTCGGTTTTAGCCCTTTCGAACTCCTGTACGGGCACCCTGTGCGAGGGCCCCTCAGCCTAGTAAAAGAAGGTTGGGAGATGGCCCCCCTAAAGACCCCTCCAGACGTCTTCAAATACCTCCTGGCCCTACGCAATCAGACCCGGCGCTTCAGAGAGATGGCCAAGGCGAACCTCGAGGCCAGCCAGGAGGACATGAAGAGGTGGTATGATCACAAAGCCTCCTCCGTTGAGTTCGAGCCTGGACAACAAGTATGGGTGATGTCCCCCACCGAACCATGTGCCTTGCAAGATAAGTGGACGGGGCCCTTCAAAGTGGTCGAGCGCAAAAGCCCCGTCACTTACCTCATCGACCTGGGGACCTCCCGGAACCCCCTTCGGGTCCTCCACACCAACCGACTCAAACCACACTTTGTGCGCTCAGAACTCAGCCTCCTGATGGCTACGGACAGTGGGGCAGAGGAAGACTCCGAACCCCTCCCGGATCTTCTGAGGACTCAGGAGAATGACGGCTCCGTGGACGGGGTCCGGCTCTCTGACGCCCTCACTTCGGAGCAACGCCAGGGCTGCCGGAACCTCCTGCTGCAGTTCGCTACCCTATTCTCCCTCACCCCCGGGGTCACCCCTTGGTGTTTGCACGACGTGGACACCGGGGACAGTCCCCCTGTCCGACACCGGGCCTACCGCGTACCAGATCGGGTACGGGCCTGCATACAGGAGGAAGTGGCCAAGATGCTCACAATCGGGGTCATCGAGCCCTCGGACAGTCCCTGGGCCAGTCCGGTTGTATTGGTTCCCAAAGCCGCTGCCCCCGGCACCGCACCTGAACTGAGATTCTGCGTCGACTACCGGGGCTTGAACGCTGTCACCCGGACCGACGCTCATCCGATCCCCCGAGCAGACGAGCTGATCGACCGGCTGGGGGCCGCCCGCTACCTCAGTATCTTCGACCTAACAGCGGGCTACTGGCAGATCGGCCTCACACCCAGGGCTCAGGAACGGTCAGCCTTCTCTACCCCCGATGGCCACTACCAATTCAAGGTCATGCCCTTCGGCATGAAGAATGCCCCCGCCACGTTTCAACGCCTCGTGAACCAGGTCTTGGCGGGGCTCGAAGAGTTCAGCGCTGCCTACCTGGACGATATCGCTGTATACAGCCGCCACTGGCCCGACCACCTCCGTCACCTCCAAGAGGTCCTACAGGCCCTCCAGCGGGCCGGCCTCACAATTAAGGCCGGCAAGTGCCAAATTGGCCAAGGGTCTGTGACCTACCTTGGGCACCAAGTGGGAAGCGGGCTGGTGGCCCCGCTACAACTTAAGATTGCTGCCATCCAGTCCTGGCAGCCCCCCGTCACCCAGACCGAGGTCCGAGCCTTCTTGGGGCTCACCGGCTACTACCGGCGGTTCGTGAAGGACTACGGCAGCATCGTGGGGCCCCTCACGGGTCTCACGTCCAAGAACCAACCGAAGCGGATTAACTGGACCCCCGATTGTCAAGCGGCCTTCGAGAAGCTGAAGGCCGCCCTGTGCACCGCCCCTGTGCTCCAGGCCCCCGATTACAGTCGGGAATTCGTGGTACAGACCGACGCCTCCGACCACGGCATCGGAGCCGTCCTTTCTCAGTTAAACCCCGAAGGTCATGACCAGCCGGTGGCCTTCATCAGTCGGCGTCTCCTGGCCCGAGAACAGCGCTGGAGCACCATCGAGAGGGAGGCCTTCGCAGTGGTATGGGCCCTCAAAAAGCTCCGGCCCTATCTCTTCGGTACCCACTTCCGGGTACAAACCGACCATCGACCCCTGCAGTGGCTGATGCAGATGCGGGGGGAGAACCCAAAACTCTTGCGCTGGTCCATTTCCCTGCAGGGAATGGACTTCACTGTGGAGCACCGACCAGGCCAAGACCACGCCAACGCGGATGGCCTGTCCCGCTTTTTCCGCCTCGACGAAGAGAGTCCCCAAGGAGATGGGTGACTCTCCCCGCCTTCAGCTGGGGGGGACACATGTTGGACAGGCCACACGAAGGGCTTGCTCCCTCCCCGCACGACAGGGCCCGAGCTCCGGCCCACCAGGCATAACCCACGAAAAGCACCTGTACCCCGTCTCCCGACGGATCTTCTGCCCTCGGACCTCTACTCATCACGGGGCCCAGCCCCACCGGCTCCCCCGGCCGGTTCAAGCCGCCATCTTGGGCCCTGCACCACGAGGCCGCGTGGCCTCGCCCCGACCCTAACCCCGGGCCTGGCCGGCCCCGACATCCCGGCACCACCATCCACCCAGGAGGTGAGCGGACCACTTGGCAGGTCAATGGGAGGATGAAGTGTCAAGAGCTCTTCCCCCGCCAGGTGCCGATCGCCTCCAGCTCCCCCAGGCGCTGGCTCCACCCCCTGCTGGGTGTCTGGACACCTTCATCCCGGGCCCTCCGACCTCCAAGTGCGAGGGTCCGGACATCAAAGGGCGCCTGCCCTATAACTGGGGCATCTCCGGAGCAGGAAGGCAGTTGTATCCTGGAGTCGAGAGACACCGAGAGAACTCAGCCTTGACGGACTACTGGCGCTGCCGTAGCCCGCTCTTGTGAACCATCGTCCTGCCTGCTGGCGCTGCCGCGGCCTTCTGCAACATCCATCCTCGTCGGGACCTGCTGGCGCTGCCGCGGCCCGTTGCAACGACCATCCTCACCGGGACCTGCTGGCGCTGCCGCGGACCGTACATCGACCATCTTTCCGGGACCTGCTGGCGCTGCCGCGGACCGTGTACCGACCATCTTTCCGGGACCTGCTGGCGCTGCCGCGGCCCGTACCAACTAAACCACCAAGCTCGAGGATTGTGAGCTAGTCATCGTCTCATCCGAACTACCTGACTGGTAAACAGACTGTCCCGCTCCCCCTTACCCTGCATTGAGAGACTTGAATCGAGGGGACCCCTGAGTCCAGACCTCCTTGTACCATTCAACCGTACCTTAAGAAGTGCTTATAAAGAACACTGAACCTTATCCGTGTGTGGTATCTGTCTGTGGGGGGGAAGTTACTTGTCTGTACGATCGCTGGAGACGGCTCTCCCCGGAGACCTCTCCTCCTGACCTCGGCCGACCCTCCCGGTCCGTCTACCCTTTCTAACAGTATTCAAGAGCAATAATTGAACACGCCTTATCTTCCTCTTTCCATGAACCCCAAGTGCCTCCTTTCCATAGCTATCGCCTCTCCGCATTAATGACAATCGAGCCATTTCAGGGGAGCTGTGAAATTCTGCAACAATAAACTTGACACTTTGAGCAAAGGACAAGGTTTACTTCTACAAATAGCCAATCTATTTCTAAGCCTGGAAAAAGGCCAGGGACTCAATTCATAGATCGTACGAAGCGTTTATACGCTTCAGACTAATACTGACACTATGTTTACATAAAGTGGATGGGGGATGTAAATACAAGCAGTTCTCCCCTCCCTCCTCCATGGACAACACATAAACATGTTTTTGACATCCTGTCACAAACATTCAAACAGCGCGCATGGCATGCCTGCACCTGTCTAGGAGCTATCGAGAACATTCAGGGGAGTCTCCACCGAGGCCGCTCTCTTAGCACCGTAGTCCCCCCGTGGAGATGGGTAGCTAACCCTATCCCACCTCTGGCACGGAGACCCAAAAGAACTAGAGACGCCATGTCTGTGAGTGATGCGGCAGACCTCACCTCCTCATACGACAATCCTTTAGCTGTCACCCAGGTGATCACAGGACTGGGAAGAGTCCAAGCCCCTCTGAACTCACCCAGACCACCACCCACCCGCACCAGCATCCCCACAGCCCCCTAACGGAAAAACCCAAAGCAGAGACGACCCCCACTAACTGCATGCTCATAAACTGCAGATCAGCCATCAAACATGCCACTGAATTAGCAGAATCCATCCTCACTCACAACATAGACATAGCATTCATCACCGAAACCTGGCTCAACGACTCCTCCGCACCTCTCCTGGACACTCTCATTCCCCCAGGCTTTACTATCTTCAATAAAGACAGAAACGACCAAAGAGGAGGAGGCATAGCAATCATCCACAGAGACAATATTTCTGTGTCGGAAACTGACTGCTTCAACTACAACACGTTTGAGTGCCTAACAGTCAACATCAACACGAGCAACAACAAAACACTAACCTGCCACCTTATGTACCACCCCCCAGGCAACCCCACCACTTTCGCTAAACACCTGTCTGACCTGATTGCCCACTGCTCACTACGAGAGGCGAATAACCTAATTCTGGGAGACCTCAACCTACACTGGAATGAAGACAGCAGCCCGCTAATTCAAAACCTGAGCAAGTTGCTACATAACAACAACCTTACCCAACACTGCACAGTAGAAACTCACAACAAAGGAGCAATCCTTGATGCCATTATCGCCAAATGTGACACAGTGAAGATAAACCACACCCTGCCCATAGACTGGTCTGACCACCATTTAATCCTCTTCCATCTCACTCAGCCAGCCACTCTACATCCCCCCCACCCTAGAAGAGCCCAATTGGACCAGAAACCTCACCCAGATCAACATGACCGACCTAGAAGAAAAAAGCAAATCAATTCCCTCTCCACCACCTCCACGGGGGATCTATCCACGACAGAACTCACCGACCATTACAACACATCCCTGACATCCATTATTGACCAGCTAGCCCCTCTGAAACTAAAAAAAGCCAGAAACATCCCATCCAGATCCTGATTCAATACAGACATCAATAACGAAAGGAGACAACTCAGAGCCACAGAAAGACTGGAGAAACAACCCCTCCACTAGCCTACTCGAGCAACTCAAAGTAGCTCGAAGAAACTACAAAAAACACATCCGTAACGTCTTTTTCTGCTCCGCCCTGGACAATGCAAAAAAGAGGCCCAACGAACTGTTCAAAATCATTAAGCAACAAACCACCAAGCCTCCCGTGTCCTCTACCCAGCCCTCCAAGGAACTGTGCGAAAACTTCGCCATCTTCGAAAAAAAACCTCCAAGATTGAGCTCTCACTAGACAACACCACCAACCACGCCGGTGAAAGCCTGCCCCCACTCCCAACCTAAAGCACACACAGGCACCACACAAATACTTTGAAATCCTTCAATCCCATCTCGGAAGCCGAGATTATCAAGCTAATCTCCACCTCCAAACCCGCTTCTCACGTCCTTGATCCCATACCCTCCCAAATGACCCAAAAACTCAAACTCACAATAGCCCCGTTCTGGCGCAGAATCATCAACAGCTCCCTGAGAACCGGTATCATACCGGATTGACTTAAAGTAGGCCAAATAACGCCACTACTAAAAAAAACAGGCCTGGACTGCACAGATCTAAACAACTTCAGACCCGTCTCCAATCTCCCCGTCCTGTCCAAAATTCTCAAAAAATGTGTCCTATCACAACTGACCCAGCATATGGACAACATCAACCTTCTTGATCCCCACCAATCGGGTTTCAGAAAAAGCTACAGCATCCTAAACATCACAGATGATATTCGCAAGTCACTCGATAATGATCACTGCTGCCTACTCATTCTCCTTGACCTATCAGCAGCCTTTGACACGGTAGACCACCATCTTCTCATCAAGGCCCTACAAGAAAGGGTGGGTGCCGAAGAGATGGTCCTCCGCTGGTTCACCTCCGTCCTCCACAACCGATCGCAAAGGATAAAAATCAAAGACTTTACCTCCGACCTTCACCCCGTCAGCAGGGGTGTGCCCCAAGATTCAGTGCTCTCACCGCAACTGTTCAACATATACATGGAACCCCTCACCTCCATTCTTAAAAATGCCAATATCCCCTTCCACTTATATGCTGATGACACCCAGATCTATCTGGAAACTTCCTCCCCAGATGACATCCTCAGACTAAACAACACCCTAAAAGAAATTCAACAGTGGCTGTCCCTAAATCACCGTAAACTTAATCAGGACAAAACAGAGATCCTCCTCATCTCCAACAAAGAAGAGAACCCACAAATTGCAGAATGGCTTAAAGCTTTGGATGCTCTAAATGGCAATCTCACCCTGGCTAACTCCGTAAAATCACTAGGAATCACCCTGGACCCCAAATGGAGATGACCAAACACATCACAAATTCTGCAAAGACTTCCTTCCTCAACCTGAAGCTTCTCTACAAGATTAAACCATTCATTCCTAACAAAGACCTCAAACAAGCTACCTAAGCACTGGTGCTATCCAGACTTGACTACGGTAACACAACCTTAACCGGCAGCGCTAAAACCCACCTAGCTCCCCTCAAAACAACCCTCAACGCAGCAGCCAGAATGGTCACTGGAATCAGGAAATATGACCACATTTCTCCTTCACTAAGAGAACTAAATGGCTCCCACTTGATCAGCGGGCGTACTTCAGAACAGCCTGCCTCACGCACAAAGCCCTACACACAGGGAAACCAGACTACCTGGCCGCCAAGCTCAAGAGGGCAGGTCAGACAAGGAACCTCAGGAGCTCCAACTCCCTCCTACTCATCCCCATGAAGGCACGCAAACAATCGACCTCTGCCAGGTCATTCGCGGGAAACGTGCCCAAAATCTGGAACTCCATCTCAGCAGACATCAAAACTATCCCGTCCTTCACAAAATTCAAAATGCACCTTAAAGGCCTCCTCCTCATCCGCTCCAGCCCTCCTCCTCAACCGCTCCAACCCGATGGGATAACCCACGCCAAACCCTATCCCTGTTGTGCTTTGGCTCCGCACCAACTGATTCTCCTCAGCCAAAACCGAGGTTTCCTCAGGACCCTTGAACTACCTCAACGATGCATACAACAAGGCCACCTCAAGACTCTACTACTACCTCAAGAACACGCAGCACCCGTGGACTTCCGAACTTTTGTTTAATATTGCTTTATTAAGTATCTCTTATGAAACACTGTTGTAAAGCGGGTCAGAGCTATACAAAACTCCTAAAATAAAAATAAATAAATTAAAATATGCACCTACCCCCTCAGCCCGAGGTGAACCCCCAGAGCAAAATGTGCACAGCGCAACATCAACCTCCAGAGTCTCACCTGTAAGCCTGCGAAGATGTACCCACAAAGTCACTAACAACAAGCCTGCTCAGTCAGTGCCGACCCCACATAAACCGTACTCGGCCACCGGGGTGTTCCAAGCCCTGTGTCACGACAGTTGTACTTACACACAGCAGAACTTCTTCCCGACGCCTGCTCAGGCCCAAAGGCAGTTTGTGTGCAGCCCCTTGATGCTGGTCCATAGCTCACTGTGCTATATCGAAACTGAAGCTTATGAATTGCAAGTAACAAAAACATCCTTGACAAAAGCTGTAACCAATTGTTTGTTTTTATATACATAGAATACAAATCTGTGGGTTACACAATTTGCTTTGTAGAAGGCACATTAACCGTCTATGCTATTGTAGGAGTAAGAACTGTGACTAGACAAATCTCAGATCGCTCCAAAGAGAGCATTAACCACAAGCACTGGTCGAAGTGGGCGGGATCGACAGGGCACGGCGTGCCCCTACTTCTTTAATTCTATAGCTTCCGTTCCCCAACTGTTTTATTTTGAACGTGCGTCCCGGGACGTAAGAAATATCCACGGCCTCCGAGAAGGCTGGCATTAGTGGCTGTTCGGGGACGGGCGGGGAGTAGGGAAGGTAAAGGTGTCCTCTTGCTTCTTGCCCAGACGAGACAAGGAAGGTGTCCGCTTCTGCTCTGCCGCTGGCAGCTGCCCCGTCACCCACCCTCTTTCTTACTCCTATCCCCTCTCTGTCTGTCTAACTCCTCCTCACTTACCGAAAACCATGACTCAAGAAATGGTTCTCATCCTCTTTCTTCCTATCGTTCATTTGTTCACCTGTGAAATGGATGCAAAAAAGAAAACTTTTGCTGGAAATGCTGTTTTTACATTTTTCTATTCAAAAGTGCAGCTTCGGAAATAAAATGTTCATAATATGAAAAATCAATAAAAAAACCAAGACGGAGTGTTCTTAAAGTGGCCAGATTGGTTTTATTCAAACCCCAAAAACATTAGCGTCACTTTTCCGAGTTTGCCAGTGAAGCGCTGGTCTCCCCCGGTGGGGAAGTGCGCCAAACCTGGAGGTACTGCGATACCTGGTTGATGGGTGGATTGGAAAGCAAACTGTATACGGCTGCTTTGTATTCACGAATGTGGTCTTTTTAAACCATACTGCTTACGTTTTGTAAGCATATAAGCAGTGGACATTGAAATGGGTCCTTTCTGGGCCCTGTAGTTTTCAGGCAAAAATACTCGTTGATTTCTGCATAACGACTGTAAAAGCGTTAAGTTCACCATGTTGTTTCTGCTTACATTTCACATGCTTTATTTAATCTTTCATTCCCTATGAGTGTTTGCTTTTTCCAGGATGTTGTAATTTTTTCTTTTAGGCAGCATATTGCTCTTGCCTAGTGCGTAATTTGAATTGAGTCGCATCCAGTTGTTTATAGCAGGTCAAATTGGATTGTGGTTGAAGGCAGTGTGAATTTCTTTCAGTGGGGCAGTATGGTGTTCAGTGAGGGAGCGGATGTAGCACTGGGGGCAGAGCTGCCGAATTTAGAACTAGGGAACCAGGTTCAGCCTTCATGACCCGTCCACCAGACCACTCTCCTGAGGGAGCACATTCCCATGCTAGATTTTAGAAGGCCTCTCAAAACCGGAGAAGCCCTGCTGTCTTAGCACCAGTAGGTGGACCCTAGCAGTGGCAAGTTTGGGTTCACCTTGAAGGCTTGCCCACCATAATCCATACTGAAGTTCACCTCCAGTCTTGTGGGCACGCCTGCGAAGTAGCAGACCCTAGAGCAACAGTGACTGTCACTGAGGTCACAGGACCCCTGAGAAGTGCTGGCTCCAGGGCGGTGCGACCGGTGTGACGGCAATGGGTGCTGACTTTGAGTGGGGGCGTTGTAAATTATGGTTTAAAAAGCACTTGCTGCCTCCTAAAGAGAGATCGGAGTTTTGTCTAGTGGAAGTTTTGACTCATGGAAAGATAGCACAGATGGTTAATGTGCCTGCTGCAAAGAAAATGTACCATGCACATCACAAAGTGCACATATTGTAAATAGGTCAGTGGGTTACTGCTTTTGTCAGTAAGATCCTTTTGCTACTTGCAGTTTATAAGTTAAAATCCTAACAAAGAACAGTGAGCTATTAACTTTCATCTAAGAGCTGCAAGCAAACTGCAAGGTATAATCTAAAGCTTTATGGTTTTTTCCCTAAGCCTTTGATTATCCTAATGTTGCAAAAAGTGTTCATTTGGATAGAAATCAATGATTATTAAAGAGAACCCCCAATCATGGTATTAAGTTTTAAATTATGAGTTTGTATTTCTCCAGATCAATCAATATTAAACTATACTGCCTACTAATATGGTTGTCATGTGACTCCTACATCTTGTAGTCCTTTGTCTTATGTAACATTTCCTATACAGTGATTTACACACATAAAATTGATTCTCTGTGTATATTGCTGATGACAGAAACTCCATGGCTCGGAAACAAATGGCTTGTGCTTCCATTTCTAAGCATATTTGGGACATTCTGTGATTAGAAACAATCCCTCTTTGTGAATTTATTTTAATGTCAATAACAATATTAATCGTTAAATAATCATGTGTATCCATTGGTTGAATTACATAACATAATAAGCTGTAACTGGTCAGTGAAATGCCAAACAAATACTAAAGTTTGGGATGTTTTGCCAATCCTGGCCACACCTCTAACTCCACCCACTGACCCCATTCTCGGGTTATTCCCGCCCTCTGATTCTCCGCCCACAGTTCCCCTACGTTTTTTTCCCCCCACTTCGACCACTGACCACAAGAGTTCTCTTAGCGTTATATTTGCCTGTTTAAGTTGCTGGGGACACAAGATCTGCAGATGTCTGAGTGAGAATCTGTAGGAGGAGGGGGGTGGACTGAGGGCCAGCAGGGCTTCTAAGTAATTGAAAAGGAATCCAACTCCAAGGCCTCTCTGCCTAAACGGGGCGGACTTGTTGCCTTGCAGCAGCGCTCAAAGCACCCACACCCCTCTTAACCCCAGCAGCCCCTCAACCAACCAGGGCGGGAGTCTAATTTTGCAGGTTCTTGAGGCCCCCTGAACTCCTGCCACAGTTCTGTATCGACCTCAGAAGGATGAACGCCGACATATCCCAGCAGGGACCGGAAGCTGTGAGTTTCACGTTACACCTGGGGCCAACATGCATATACCCACTGAGTTATCTTACTTACTTTTCATGATTAAGAGGAGAGATAAGCAAAACTATCTTTTGAAGAGAGTTATTTTGTTCATGTATAGAGCCTGGCGAGAGGGCGGGTTGGTTGAGGGGAAGTGCGTTTTATACGCCGCCCCCCTGCGGAAGTACTCTCGAAACTGAGTCACGTTCGGAAATGGATCTGCGGGTGAGTGACAGCTCAGATAAGGGATTTGCATTCAAAACGGCTGCTGCCTCCACACGATAAGATTGCCAGCTACAGGCATTACAAATATATCTTTCTGCAATGTTTAGGGATTTTTAACAGATCCGATCCATTTTCCGGTGAGGCCCTACTGGGGATTTCGATAAGCTTGGCTGAAAAGCAATATATGGCAGCAGCAGCCCCCCTCCCACCCAAAGTAACCCCAACAGACTTCTAGCTCAAGCATCAGGTGTAACAACAAAACTATGGTGGCCCAGCTCAGAGCGAACGTGAGAACAAGAGTGACAGCAAGCAGAAGAATGGCTCCACACACGGCAGAATAGGCAAATGAGTGATACAACTTGAGGTACTCGATTTTGTACCAAACCCCTCCCAGACCTGCGAACGGCCCATGTCCCTCCCGCTCAAACCTGCGCCTCTTTCTTCCCTTTATAGAAGTACACACTGGAACCGCTTTTGGTGCTGAAAGGCCGCTGTTTATTTCACTGGGCAGAAGTTAATCGACGGCGGCCCCTGTGCAGCCAGGCCCCACCTTTGCAGTCACGGGCCTTCTGGCCGCTACACTTTTGTTTCCCGCTTCAGCTGCTTTTTTTGAAGTTGTTGTTAGCGGGCGGGAAAAATAGTGCTTCATGCACAGGAGCGTCTGTTTAGTGGCTGCTGGATGACGCATGCGTAACATAGCTGTCTGGAGAGGTCAGGCAAAATAAAGTGTGTGACTCAGCCAGCCAATCCCATGAGAAAACAACCATTTATAAATGCAATAGGACTCGTATTACGCTAGCCCTATTGTATTATAAACAAAAGTGCGTGCCTCCAAGAAGGCATGATCGGGAGTAGGGGGTGGGGGTGAGCAGAGAAGTTACAGACTGCGGCGGGGAAGGGGGGCAGAGGAACAAAAGAGTTTGTAAAGTAAAGGAAGGATTACAATTATGACATGGCCATCAGGAGGCGGGACAAAGAAGCCAAAAACCAATCAGAATGCAGCATTTCTGATTTAAGCCAATGAAAAACATAGACGGAAATTGGGTGGAGCTTCCCCCCCACTATACTGTATACTGCATGTCTCGCAAAGTGAACAGCGCGTTGCGCTGCAACTCTATGCGAGACCTAAAAAGGAGAGGGAGAGCAGGAGGAACTGGAAGTAGGAAAGGTACATGAAGGCATATACAAAGAAAGAAAGAGAGAATGAGGTGTACAGAGCAAGTAAGAAAGGATTATGGAGGCATACATATAGAAAGGGAGAGGGAGAATGAGACGTACTGCAAGTAAGAAAGGAGTATGGAGGCATACCAGAAGAAAGGGAAAGGGAAAATGAGAGGTACAGCAAGTAAGAAAGGAGTATGGGGCATACAAGAAGAAAGGGAGAGGGAGAATGAGAGGTACAGCAAGTATGAAAAGAGTATGGAGGCATACATAAAGAAAGGGAAAGGGAGAATGAGAGGTACAGCAAGTGAGAAAGGAGTATTTGCGGCATACATAAGGAAAGGGAGATGACGAATAAGAGCAAGTAACAAAGGTGTATGAAGGCGTACATGGAGAGGGAGAGGGAGAAAGGGAGATACAGCAAGAAAGAAAGGAGAATGGAGGCCTACAATAAGAACGGGAAAGGGAGAATGAGAGGTACAACAAGTGAGAAAGGAGTATTTGAGGCATACAAGAAGAAAGGGAAAGGGAGAATGAGAGGTACAGCAAGTGATAAAGGAGTATGAAGGCACACATAAAAAGGAGATGGAGAACCTTGAGGTACAGAAAGTAAGAAAGGTATATGAAGGCATATACAAAGAAAGAGAGAGGGAGAATGAGGTGTACACGGCAAGTAAGAAAGGAGTATGGAGGCATACATAAAAAAGCGAGATGAAGAATGTGATGTACAGCAAGTTTGAAAGGAGTAAGGAGGCATGCATAAAGAAAGGGAGAGGAAGAACAAGCATTACAGAAGGGACGAAAGGGGTATAGAGTAATACATAAAGAAAGGGAGAATGAAGTGTATGCAGCAAGTAGAAAGTAGTATGGAGGTATACATAAAGAAAGAGAGATTGAGATGTACATCAGGTAAGAAAGGAGGATTTTTGGCATACACAAAGAAAGGGAGAGGGAGAATGAAAATGACATTAAATAAGAAAGGAGTATTGAGGCATACATACAGAAAGGGAGAGGTAGAATGAGAGGTGTACACAACACGTAAGAATGGAGTATGAAGACGTCCATAAAGAGAGGGAGTTTGAGAGGTGTACACAGCAAGTAAGAAAGAAGTATGGAGGCATACATGAAGCAAAGGAGATAGAAAAGTCGGTTTACTAAATGAACTACAGAGAGTTAGAAAATCAGGCAGATTGCTGCACTTGGTGCTACTGGAAAAGCAGGACTAGAAATATGGGTGAGAAAAGTGATGTGAGAGAGCGCGATGGCACAGATAATACCTAGGAGATTCATTAAAAGGCTGCATTTGAAGTAAATTCCTGCGGCTTTTCCAAATGTAAATCATTCCTCTGCCCACAACATATCAAATACCCAGCAGTATGCACCCCTAAAGACATCACATAGAGAGACATTCCTAAGTGACACCAAAACGTGCATCCCTGTGTAACTCCGATACCACCTTGGATGCCTTCTGCAGCTTTCCTGGGAGTACAACATTCACCTAAGGGTTGGTGGCAGCTACACAGGATCCAGAGATGGCCAAGAAAGTCAGTGGTTCTAGAGTGAGGAGGAACCTCAGGGGCATGAAAGTGAAGAGAGAATGAACTTCAGTGACCTGAGGATTATTAGGAGTCTCTGGTGTCTAAACTGAGCAGGAGCTTCAGGGATCACCGTCCTAAGCAGGCGCCTCTGAGAAAAATGAGGGTGAGCTGAGGCCTGGAGAGAAACCGGAACATCGGGGACCTGAAGATGAGCCGAGGCCTGGGGAGAAACAGGAGCCTCAGGGACCTGAGGGTGAGCTGAGGCCTGCAGAGAAGCAGGAGCCATATGACTTGAGGATGAGCTGAGGTCTGGGAAGAAACAGGAGACTTGGGACCTTAGGGCGAGCTGAGGCCTGGGGAGAAGCAGGCGTCTCAGGGACCTGAGGATGAGCCGAGGCCTGGGGAGAAACAGGAGGCTCAGGACCTGAGGATGAGATGAGGCCTGAGGGGAAACAGGAGCCTCGGGACCTGAGGATGAGCTGAGGCCTGGGGGGAAACAGGAGCCTCAGGGACCTGAGGGTGAGCTGAAGCCTGGGGACAAACAGGAGCCTCGGGACCTGAGGGTGAGCTGAAGCCTGGGGAGAAACAGGAACACCAGGGACTTAAGAGTGTTGAGTTGCTTCAAGGTAATAAAGGTGAATTGGAGCCTCGAGGATCTAAACCGGGTAGTACCTGTGAAGCTTGCCTGCTCACCCCAATGTCACCTGTGGGAACTGGGTACGAACTAGAACCTCAAGGATATAAACCAGGTAGTACCCATGAAGCTTACCTGCTCACCCCATTGTTTACTGTGGGCACTGGGTACGAACTGGAGCATCAGGGATCTAAACTAAGTAGTACCCGTGATGCTTGCCTGCTCATCCCATGTTCTACTGTGGGAACAGGGTACAAACTGGAGCCTCAGGGATCTAAATGGAGTAGTACCCATGAAGCTTACCTGCTCTCCCCATGGTCTACTGTGGGCACTGGGTACAAACTGGAGCGTAAGTGATCTAAACTGAGTTGTGCCCGTGAAGCTTGCTCACCCCTTTGTCTACTGAGAGCACTGGGTACGAACTGGGGAATCAGGGATCTAAACTGAGTAGTACCCATGAAGCTTGCCTTCTCACCGCATTGTTTACTGTCTGCACTGGGTACGAAATAGAGCCTCAGGGATCTAAACTGAGTAGTACCCATGAAACTTATCTGCTCACCCCATTGTCTACTGTGGGCACTGGGTACAAACTGGAGCCTCAGGGATCTAAACCGAGTAGTACCTGTGAAGCTTGCCTGCTCACCCCATGGTCTACTGTGGGCACTGGGTACAAACTGGAGCCTAAGTGATCTAAACTGAGTTGTGCCCGTGAAGCTTGCTCACCCCTTTGTCTACTGAGAGCAGTGGGTACGAACTGGGGACTCAGGGATCTAAACTGAGTAGTACCCATGACGCTTGCCTACTCACCGCATTGTTTACTGTCTGCACTGGGTACGAAATAGAGCCTCAGGGATCTAAACTGAGTAGTACCCATGAAACTTATCTGCTCACCCCATTGTCTACTGTGGGCACTGGATACAAACTGGAGCCTCAGGGATCTAAACCGAGTAGTACCTGTGAAGCTTGCCTGCTCACCCCATGGTCTACTGTGGGCACTGGGTACAAACTGAAGCCTCCGGTAAACATGGGATTCACAGTGCCTCAGGTGAACATGGTTCCCAGTAACCGGAGAGTGAGCCACTGCCTCTGGGTAACAGCTAACTAAAGCTACATGGCTTATGGATGAACAGGAAATCAAGTGAACTGAACTCCAGAGGCATTTGAGGCTCAGGAGGAGCCTTGGGTGACCTCAGTGTGACTGAGAATGAAAATGAGCTTAAGAGCTTCAACACTAAGGTTGAGAAAGTGTCTAAAAATCTGAGGATGAGCGGAGCCCCTTGTTCCTTGAGGGTGAACAGAAGCCTCCGGACACGAGGATGCACATGGTCCTCTGACTCATGGCCTGATGGCAGGCAGGGAATTTAGGGATCTTGGGGGGAGCACAGACTAAAGGACCGAAGGGTGACTAACAAATTCAGTGATCAAGATGGAGAAATGTATAAGTAGTATACGGGATACCTTACATCAATTCAAAAAGTGATGGTTGTCCCGCCCCGGAAGTGACGTCATCATTGACCGGGACTTCTGGGCCCACCCCCACTCCCTGCGTCCATCCATGTAACTGACGTCAGTGCAGGTGTCACGTGGCTATGTGAGGTCACGTGTGGTGTGACATCACCCGGGTCACCTTCTGGTCAGGTGCCTGGGCTCTTCACCATGTGTGGAGGGCTTTGGTACATGTAAAAGTGCAACACTAGTGATGTGCGCAGTGTGTGAGTCTAACAAAGGAAGCCTGGGCATGTTCAGACAGGTACAGTCCTGAAGGCTTCACTCTGACAGATGTCTGACTCCTCAGCGAGAGGAGCAGGGAAATACTCCGCCAGCCCCCTGATGCCTAACCCAAGGGGTCTAGTCAAATGTGGCTTTTTGTTTTAAAAAACAAAAGAAATGTCTTTCATTGAACCCAACTAGTGAACTCTAAAATGAAACCAAAACACAGATGTTTGCTCCAAATTTCCCACGAGAGGGCTCATACATGATCAGCAGATGTCAAAGTATAAAGAGACAACACAGGGAAACAGCCCAATGCTTTGAAAGGAAACCCAAATGCAGATGTTTGCTCCAAACGTCCCAAAAGAAAGGTCAAACATGATTATGAGATGTCAAAGTATAAAGTGACCACACAGTGGTCTACACATGGTCTACACATACAATGTTTGAAACATGACCCATATTTAAGAGCCCAACCCTCCCAAGAGTGAGACCTGTGCATAATTAGCATGCTGTAACAAGTATAAAAGTCCATCTCAGGGATCATACGCGCAACCACATTCACAAGCAGCTTTAAATAACTGGGGTCGCTTTATATGTACGTTGTATTTTTTTGTAGGTTTTTAGCTATGGCTTTGCTGTTGTATTTGTTGTAACTAACCCCATGCAGCATATTGTCAGAGGTTTGGGGGTTACTGTGAGCCTTATTGATAACTAGGCTCAGCTCCAGATGTGAATCCCTACAACACTGTTACCTCGGTGTGCATTTTCCACCCAACCTGAGCTGTAACACCTGTTGTGAAATGGTAAAGAAGAATGCCATGCTAACAAAAATGGACTTATATAAGTTCAGGAAAGAGTATGGCGTGCATGAAAGATATAGGTTCAGGCATGGTGGTTTATCATTCTGCTTTAGATAAAATATCTAGCGTTGAGTTCAGTAAAGATAAATACGTGAGACAGTTCAATTTGTGGAGTTTGTTGTATAAATGTATTTTAGTAGTAGTAGTAGTAAATGTAGTAGGCGTAGCATTTCTGCTACCCTTTACTTTTCATGAAATTATTAAAAAAACAAAAAAGGTGTACCTCGATCTTACATTGAGGTCAGAATTGGAAAGTTCCATCTCCCTACCAATACTGCCACCTAGTGACCTTCTGTTTTGCTTCATTCTTTTTTTATTTTTTTATTCTTTTTTATTGAATAAGAAAAACAAAAACATAACAGCGTACAATTAAGTGATACAGTGCATTCGTACATTTACCACCATTAATTTGTCGCTACCATCCAACATTACCATTATAGTACATACTGTCAATTCTACCTTGCGACCACTGATTTTCAAGGAGTTACACATTCCTGCAAAGCGGATCAGTAAATGGTACACACAACGTTCCTCTCAATTTAATCCATTCCCCCCAAATCTTGGTCCATTTTTTGGGGCATCCTCTACGTTCATAGATCACCCTTTCCGTTTGCAGACACCAGTCCATATCGGCCTCCAAGTCCCGGAGCCTTGGTGCCGTGTCTCCTTTCCAAGCTCTGGCTATATTACGTTTCGCTACTACATTTCCAAGGGAGACCCAGATCCTCTCTTTAGCCGTCAAGTCAGTTGCATCCCATATATTGAAAAGGCAGGGTCGGGGGTGACTTCCATATTTTTCCCGCAAACTTCCCACATTTTTTAGGTTATTTTCTTCCAATACAACTGTATAATTGAGCATTCCCACCACTGATGTAAATACGACCCTACCTGGACACAACCTCTGGGACATAGTGAGGAGCTTAAAATACCCATCTTAGCCAGCGCAACACTAGTGTAGTAAACTCTATCGAGGAGCTTGAGCTGGATTAATTTGAATCTGGACCAAATTGCGACTTCTCGAGGGGAGGCCAGTGCTTCCTGCCACTACTCATCATCTAAGTCTCCCACATCTTCCACCCACTTAGATCGGATCTTCCCCAAGGCGTCTGGTGTATTATTTAAAATCTTCCTATAAGTCAAGGAGATTACTTTTTCTTTCAGATAATCATAGCGGAGTCTGTCCTCCAATGGCAAGGCGGCTGGTAGATCAGTACCCTTGGGCACAGCTTTATACAACGCATTCCGGACTTGGAGGTATTGGAAAGTTTCCCTCGTATTTAGATCATAGTCTCGTTGAAGGTCACTGAACCGGACTACTGTACCTCCCGCCCATATATCACCCACCGTTGACTGCCCAATGAGGTCCCATTTATGAAATCCAGGACTGTGTGCCAGGAGCCCAAACGATCAGACTCGAAAAGAGGGGTGGCCAGGGTAATTTTGTTTTTCAAACCCAAGGTGGATGTTACTGCATGCCATATTGTAACCGTGGTGGCGGTCGGGGAATATATCGGGGCACTTGTCCGTCCTCCATATAATGACCGTTGATAAGACCCTGCTATCATATTGTTCCTATCCATTCTGTAAGCGGGTTCAATTACTGACCAGTGTACCCAGTGATTTGTGACAGCTAATTGGGAGGCCCAGTAGTAACTCTTAAGTGCCGGAAGAGCAATTCCACCATCGTACCAGCTCTTCGTGAGCTTAGTCAATGAAATGCGGAGGATCCCATTGTTCCAAAGAAGAGTCCTGACTTCTGACTCCACGGCTTGAAAGTATTTTTGTGGGACAGGGAAGGGTGTATTTTGCAGGGCGTAAACGAATCTAGGCAGAACCATCATTTTGTATAATGCTGCCCTGCCCAGTAACGTGAGGGGCAAAGACTACCTGTGCTGTCCGTCGTTCTGTAGGCGACGCAGCGGAGGAGCCAAATTGTTATCATAAAATGCCACTGGATCTGTCGTGACATAGATCCCCAGGTAGCAAAAGCCCTCCGTGACGATTCTAGCTCTGCAGTGTAGGGGCAACCTAAGATCCCTCCCGGAAAGTATGTAGATAAGAGATTTATTCCGATTTATAGATATAGGTATAACCAGAGTTTTTCTGAAAAAGGGTGAATTTGTGAAGTATTCTGTGAATGGAAAAGTACGGTTTTGCCAAATAAAGTAAAATATCGTCGGCATAGTGAGAAATTCTGTCCTCAGTCCGCCGCCCAGTTTAATCCCCTAATAAGGGGGTCTCCTCTGATCCAGATCGCCAATGGTTTGAGGACCAAAGCAAATAACAGCGGGGAAAATGGGCATCCCTGCCGTGTCCCCTTCTTTAAGGCAAAGGTTGCCGATCGACCTCCTTCACCGTCACTCTTGCCAGGGGCTCCGAGTAAAGGAGCCGCACCCATCACAGGTATTTCGGCCCGAATCCATACCATTCTAACACCACATACAGGTAGGGCCATTCTATCAAAACAAAAGCCATTTTGGCATCTAGGGACATTATCTCTGCATCCTCCTGTATAGTCCTAGCCCTGTCCAAGACCCCATTAAGCCGTCGCAGTTTGAGCGCCGTATTTCTGCCCGACATGAAGCCGGACTGATCGGGATGAATCAATTTATGGAGCAGGGGCGACAGTCGCGTGGCCAAGACTTTTGCTAGGATCTTCACCTCTGGATTCAACAGCAAAATCAGCCGATATGATCCGCACCGCTCCGGTCGTTTTCCCTTCTTGTGGATCACTACCACATTGGCCAGTCTTTGTGTTTCAGGGAGAATACCCTTAACAACACTTTTTTCATACATATCTATCAAGTAAGGGGCTATGGTTGATGCATTCGATTTAAATAGCTCAACAGGAAGACGACTCGGTCCCATTTACTTTCCTGATCGTAAAGCACAAATTGCCTTGGTCACTTCTTCTTTGGTCAGGTTGAGCTCAAGCTCCTCCACCTCTGCATCATCCAACACAGGGAGTCTAAGGTTAGACAACAGCTCTCTCGCCTTGTCCCCGGAAGACGTACGTGAAGGCTCATATATGTTAATGTTAACTGCTGCTTCTATAGCGCATAATCACCATCAGGTCTCTTAGCACTTTGAGAGAGGGAGCTAATACCCAAAACCCATTGCAGTCCCCAGGAGCATGCGTGACAGATGATTAGATGGAATCTAATGCCTCCCTGAACAGAAGCGTTTTGAGGCGTTTCCTGAAAGGGAGGAGAGTGCATTCCTTACGGAGGTAATCGGGTAGTGTATTCCAGAGTTGCGGGAGCAGGGCAGAGAGGGCTCTGCCTCCCTTGGATTTTATAATAAACCAGGGAACTGCAAGCAGGCAGCTCTCGGCAGACCGGAGTTTAGGACGAGGCACGTAGTTTTGGAGACGCTCTTTAATGTAGGTCGGGGTCTGGCCATAAATTGCTTTGTGGGCAATACAAAGGCTCTTGAATTTGGCCCTCTGCTTGATGGTGAGCCAATGAAGCTTGCGCAAGAGAGGGGTCGCATGTGCCCGTCTGGGGAGCCTGAAGATCAGCCTAGCTGAATCATTTATGGTCACCTGCAATTTGTTGGTTAGTTTTTCCAGTAGGCCGATGTAGAGGGCGTTCCCTTTGTCTAATCTGTACAGGATGGCGGCTGATACTATCAATTTAATATCAATTTAAGGTGCTCTGCAAAGGCCTCCGCTATACTATTCCTATCCTTAAGTCGATCCCCACCCTCCGTCACAATCTCAAACACCCACCTAGAGGCCAGTTCATGTCTGTACAGCCATGTCAGCAGCTTGCTCGCTTTGTCCCCTATCTCATAAAACCGACATTGTGTGGCCCGGTAGTGAGCCTTAGCCGCCTCTTCGGCTATATCTCTATATTCTTTCTGTTTTAGGAGCAATCTGTGCTTGATTTTGGGGGATGCTGAATTCCCTTGTTCGCCTTCCAATTGGGATATTTCTTCTTTTAATTTAAGTAGCTGTTTTTGCTTTTCTTTTTTATATCCAGCAACCATTGATACTCCCTGCCCCCTGACCACTGTTTTATGCGCCTCCCACAATGTTGAGGCTGAATCTTTAAAATAATTTTCTGTTGTTTCAATAAGCCCTTTCCGTATCGTCAGTAGTCGTAAGTACCATGGGTTGAGGGATTACCTCCATATGTAACTACAACTGAAGAATGATCTGAGATACCTCTAGGAAGGTGTGCCACTTCTCCAAACAGGGAGAGCTGTTCTGCTCTACCAAATACATAATCTATTTGTGACAAACTCCCATGCACACCCGAGTGGAAGGTATATTGGCGAGAGGACAGATTATATGCTCTCCAAACATCCAGCCATCCCATTCCTGTTAAAAAGTCTCCCAGCGCTCCCCCAGCCGGCTCCCCCAGTTTTGGTGGTCTCCTATCCAAGTCCCCACTCAAGGCTGCGTTGCAATCCTCCCCAAGTAGCGACTCCTCTTCAGGCAAATTAAGCTGATGTGTTCCCAGTTCAGCCAGGGTAGGGGAGTGGAGTTGGGGTGGAACGTAAAGTGAAGTAATATTGAGTAATCTGCCCTCTCACGCACTCTGACTTATTAGGAGCCGAGGACACGACCGCGCTAGGACGCTTTTTCGCTAAGTAACTTGTGGGAACTGAAGGGAATAGCTGGGGAATTGTATGTGGAGAGGAGCGCTTTTTAAACATTGAAATACTGCCATTAATGTTTTAATTTGGACTTACTTTTAACTCGGGAGCTGTGTTCAATGCTCCTTTAGGCTTGCCAGTCACGGTGTGGGTCACGTTCTAGTTGTTTTTAAAACGTGCCCCAACCCCCCCCCCCCCACGTGATCTCGCGCACTCGGACTCATTAGGAGCCAATGAAACGACCGCGCAGCCGAAGGAGCGCCTAAGGAAAGCCCGTCTGCGCCCATCTGCATCTGGAGGGGACCAGGGGCCAGGACCCCTGCCGGTTTTCTCGGCGCCAACCTCACTTATTCACGCGATCAACTTTTGAGTCTCAAAATACAAGCTCACCATAATTGTAAACACTCTATGAGTTGTGATTCCCCCCCCTACGATGTACTAACGGTGGTTTCGGAACTGAAATCCTCCAAGGCAGACCCGAACCCTTATTGGTGGAAAAGGAATTGAAAATGTTCCTTCTTCATTGCCGTTCCTTCGCTAAACACGCGATGGAAACCCATATTTTATTGGAGGATGAAATGCCAGATATTTTATTTCTTACTGAGACCTGGCTTGATAAAGATATGGATTATGTTATCACCCAAACCCTTCCTCCTCATTACATGATTCAGAGGCAAGACCGAGAGATCGGTCGTGGAGGAGGTATTGCTATTATCTACAAGGAAGAATTTAAATGCTGGTTGTCAAATAGCCCTATACCTCATTGTGAGAGCATTTTGTTTTCAATTCAATTATCCCCAATCACCCCCTTCTCAGGTATATTACTCTATCGCCCTCCCGGCCCGACTGCTTCATTCTATCAGGTTCTGATAGATAGTGTAACTAATCTGGCCAGCTCCCTACCCAATTTTACGGTTCTGGGAGATTTTAACATTCATTCTGATAAGGTGCAACATCCTCAAATAGCAGAACTCATTGAGGGGTTAGAGACCTTCCAGTTTGCTCAAAAAGCTCCTGGACCCACACACAATAAAAATCATCTGTTAGACCCTATTTTTTCCAACATCCAGTCTTTGACGGTGTCTCAACCCATTCCCCTTCTTTGGTCTGACCACTTACTGATCCCTTTTTTTATGGATTAGGCAGGAATCAAAACCGTTAGTGCAGGACATAAAGAAGTTTATCCGTACCTGGACAACTCTCCCGTGGAATTTGTGGTAAAATTAGCTAGAAATTACTAGACCTACACCTCATCCCAACCCTATAACTGCCAATGACATCTTTAATTACTGGTTAGAGTCCTCGTTAGATAGAATTCTGCCCAAGAAGGAGTTACAGATAAAAACCGGCTCCAAGAAAAATCCCTGGTATTCTCCAGAGCTTAGGAAACTCAGGAAAGAATGTAAAAGACTCGAAAGGCAATGGAGGAAAGACTTCTCAACTGCTAATAGAGCCAAATCTAGGAAAGCCATTAGATGCTACAAAATTGAGATAAAATTCGCACAAAGTAATTACTACCAAGAAAAAATAACATCTGCGGCTAATTCCCCGCGGGAAATCTTTCAGATTGCTAAATCTCTTTTGACACCTACCATTTCGTTACCGATTTTAGATAATGCCCAATCCTGGTGTAATCAGCTTGCAGATTTCTTCTCAGAAAAAATTCAAACCATCTATAAATCCTTTCCTTTGGAAAGAGATTTACAGCTGTGCCACCAAAACAACTCCATGCAGGAACAAGCCCTTCTGGAAGAAATTCCTCTCTTAGATGAGTCTGCTTTGGTTGAAATTTTAACACATCTTAAATCAGGCTCCCCTTCTGATCCTGCCCCTCCTACTGTTCTTTTTAAAATGAGGAAGACCATCTTATCAGTTTTGATTGATCTCATCAATGCTTCGTTCCGTACAGGTATTGTACCTCCTCTGTGGAAAAGGGCAATGGTTAAGGCCCTGTTGAAGAAGCCCAACCTGGATCCGGGCGACTGGTCAAATTACAGACCCATATCCCTGCTCCCTGGTATTTGTGAAATAGCCGAGAAGCATGTAAATTTTGTGCTTTCCAGCTTTCTCGAAAAGAATGAATTGTTGCATTCATCCCAGACCGGCTTTAGGGCGGAACAGGGTACTGAGACCGCGCTCCTGTCGGTGGTGGAGGTATCCAGGAAGATTCTAGATAACGGAGGCTGCGCTGCAATTATTTTACTAGACCTCAGCGCAGCCTTCGACACGGTCAACCACTCACTCCTGATCAACCGACTCCAAGGTATTGGGGTTGGGGGTGCCGTATTGAAATAGCTTCAGTCTTTTCTAGAAGACAGAGTCTTTTCAGTCTTTGCGGATGACTGCACCTCTAACCCAATACCTCTTTCTTGCGGAGTCCCCCAGGGCTCAGCATTAAGCCCCACCTTGTTTAACGTCTACCTGAGTTCATTGGCTAGTATCGTCACCCCATTTGGGGTGCAGATTGTCACCTATGCGGATGATACTCAGCTAGTCGTTTCTCTGAACAATAATGACAATGTCCTGTCTGGAAAGAGTGGCTAGTTGGATGGAGGCCTCCTATTTGAAGCTTAATGGAGCGAAAACGGAAGTTGTACTTCTCGGTAAGGCAACCCCTATGAATATTGATTCTTGGTGGCCGGTTAGCCTTGGACCTTCACCTACCCCAAACAATCTATAAAAAGTCTAGGAATTGTGTTAGATGCCAACCTTGACTTTAAGGAACAGGCGCGGAAAGTGGGAGGTACTTGCTACGGCCTTCTTCGGATGATCAGGAGGATTCTTCCTATCCTCCCATTTCTGGCTAGAAGACTGCTGGTTCAGGCGCTTATCCTGTCAAGGTTGGATTACGCAAACGCCATATATCATGGAGCCCCGCTGTCCACTATTAAAGTTCTGCAGACGGTACAAAACTGCGCAGCTCAACTCCTGTTGAATATTCCGAAACGTCTTTCAGCTAAATCTGCTTTATCCTCACTGTATTGGCTCCCCATTCAGGAGAGGATCCAATTCCTCGGCAGGAATGCGCATGCGAGGGCTACTGCGCATGCGCAGTTTCCAGAAGAAGACGCGCTGGAGAAGGATCGAAGCCCGGGGACGCCGCCGATGAGGTAAGGTTACTTAACAATTGTTTTTCTAATGTATTTAAAACTGCGGGCGGGAGGCAGGCGGGAGGCGGAATGTGCGTAAGGGAACTATGCGGAGAGTGCTGAGATTGGTTTCATCTCCGTGCCTCTCCGCGCAGGTGCCTAACAAACATTACGCCCACCCTTAGTATAGCTGCCATGATGTCTTGGAGTGTAGGGCCACCTTCATCCGTATGTTTCTTCGCTCCTTGAGTTTCATCTTTCTCATCCATGGTCTCTGATTTCGAAAGTGCATACTTGTCCAGCTTGGTCTGATGTGTTTGTTTGGACTCGTTTGTCGTCGCCATATCGCAGTCCTCCCGGCGGGCCTCACTTCTACCCTCGCCGGGCATCCCTTCACCAGGACGCAGTGAGTTGCATCTGTTGCAAGTTATACACTGGTGCTCACCACGCAGGGAAGGGGCAATCTATATAGTGCACACCAATACAGCCACTCCCAATCAGCCGCAATAATGTTCAGCCCCCGCACCTCTGAGTGTGCCCTGTGCATGGGGGACAACAGTCTTATGTTTGAACATGGCACGGCAAGTGACCAGTGCTGCCCCGTCAGACTCCTTTGTTCAATGCAGCCATACTGTAAATGCACCTCAGTTTATAAAATTTCAGCTCAAAACATCCATTAGAATCCTCAGCGTGGCCCATAATGGTCTCAATGCTCCAGCCTGGCATACTTCATCAGACCCGGTCTGAGATCTGTCCCGTGATGCAAGGATCAAAAGAACTATCGAGATGGAGGAAAGAGGGGAAATGGCATGTTTTCCTACAGAGATGCTGCCGTATTTACCTTTGTCTACAAATAGGATTTAGACTCCCCATAATAGAACTGTCCCTTGGGAGTAAGCCAGGTCACACCTTAGCACTTGGGAGAATCCCTCGTCGCAGCAGCCCCACGTGTGTCTCGCCGGGCACTCTCGCTATCCACTATGTGCCTAGACTGAAGGCTCAACAAAATGGCTGGAGTTATGTGGGTAAACAGGGAATCTGAATTAGAAAAAGTCACTGTGCTGTCCCATGCCTCACTGTCCATGAGACGTTGTGTCTCTTGATATCGTAGTCTGTAGCCGCCGGAGACTTTCCGATTTAATCGGCAAATTTCATCTCAAAATGGCCGCTTATCACTACGCAGCCCAGTGGCCGGCGACAGTTCTCTAGCGAATCCGGGGGGGCAGGCGAAAGAGGGGGGGGGGAGGATGTAGCACCTGGGATCTTGCTGCTTCGGTCTTCGGCCTCATGGGAGTTGTAGAGCGTAATGGCGCTCGAAGACCAGCTTCAGGGACCCCTCGATCATCCCGTAGCAAGGGGTCCACCTCCCCGTAGCACATTCAAGCTCCATACTTTGTTAGAGCGTGCCCCCAGTAACTTCTGGGCTTCCAGCAGGTTGCTCTGATTGAGGCCAGAGGAAGTCGCACGGAGGGTGTCGCAGCAGCATTCTATCAGACCCGGCCCCCGCCTCCTCGGGGGACCTCCGCAGTATCCATTCACGTGAGTCCCAGGCTCAGCAGGCCTCCGCCGTCAGGCACACCTCCCAAGCTATTTCTCTGCCCAGTCGTGTCACAGGAACACCGCCTCGTGATCTAGTTCATCTGAAGTATTGGGAAGCACAGGGACGCTTTTATTTTGGGGCCTAAACGGATACTGTAAAAGACTTCTGTAGAATTGGGAAGTGTGCACCAAGGAATAGTCAATTTTTCTCCAAATATATTAAAAAAATGTCTTTATTGTAGTCAGTATGATTAGGACATCAGCCTCAGCCAACGTGTTTCGTTCCTGAACGGAACTTCATCAGGGCTGAAAAAACATACATACAAAATACAAATTTAAGACCACATAAAAAGAGACACGTGTGTGTGTATATATATATATATATATATATATATATATACACACATATAACTAAATACATACAATCAAAATAAACAAACAAAACGACTCAAAAAGAGGCCTCGAACTCACAGAAACACCAATATATAAAGAACATGCGATAAGTCTGCTGGTAGACATAATCACATTAATAAAGTACACAAAACCAATAGTAGCATTTTCATGATAATATATTGCAAGAAGATTTTTGTGACCACACCTAAAAACATATAAAACACAGAACTACATTGAAGACAAAAAAGGGAGAAGTGAATAATACAACTATTTTCTAAAATGAGATGAATATTGCAATAAAAGTGCAATTAAAAAAACATAAGTAAATCATCAGAAACAAGGTGAGAGATAACCATCACAAATCCCAACTATAATAAACACTAACGGGTGTCAATCTCACCTCTTAAATTTAGTAAGGGTAACGGTTGCCTGCGGTCAAGAGAATTATCAATTGGTGTATCAGTCAGTGTTGTCATAAAAGAACCGCCCACACAATCTAGTAAGAAAGTAATTAATTGGGTATTAGCCATAGGACCAATGTGAAAGCCGGAAAATAGTCCAACATCAAACCGGCCACAGACCAGACAAAAAATGTAATTATAGTCTTACCTGTAAGGTAGACTGCCTGTACCTAGACGTATTAGTCAAGTCCTTATTGGTAATAGGTTCCACCCCTCGGTATCAGTGCGGATGACAGCAAACGGAAAGCCAAGCGTCCTAGTCAGACAAGGGGAAATGTCTTATCAAACATATACATAAAGATCCCACCCCATGATATATTACATGGTAATGCATATTAACCGATCAGACTGATAATATATAAAAATAACGCTGTATTTATCTCAAGGTAAAAAATAATTTTCCATATCTTGCAATGCAACGAGCAACATATAACATACCACCTCATAGGTTGTCCACAATTAAAATACAGCGCCTTGTAGAAGAAACTTAAGAACAGAAAATAATGTCCTAAAGGATCCCCCACTCCACCAGAGTCACAAATGTTGTATAACAAGACCCTGCGGATAATATCATGACATTAGCACACTATTCGTGTCCTTCACGATTATAAGCATAATAGCCATACATTCTAAGTAAGAGCGCCTCAAATTAAAAAGTCGCCGACATTTTGGAAAGGTAGTAAATCATATAAGTCACTTGCGCGCTATTATTATCATTCATGATTCCCCACATTTTAAGGAAAGAAGCATATTTGTCACTGGTATTAATAAAAACGTGCCTCATTTAAAACACGCCTCGTAATCAAGTTCCCCTCACTCCAGACACACAACTCAATAGCTGCGCCTGCTCGATAATAGCTTTTCACCTCAGAGTGCAGTTGAATACCGGCCCGCTCCGAAGTATTTAGACAAGCCCCGTATTAAAATTCCGCCTAACTCCAGACACATGATTTAATAGCTGCGCCTGCTCGATAAAGGCTATTCACCTTAATGTGCAGTTGGATGCAGGCCCGCTCCTAAGTATTTAGACAAACATATTTACCGTTAGTATAAAGTAAACGCAACTCATCTTTAACATGGGCTAATCGCGCCAAACAGCGTAGGCTTTTAATAAGTAAATTAAAAGAATGCCAGAATCTGTGTTACAAGGAGACTGAAAAATACGCCTGCTCAGAACCAGTCATCCACCCCAAAATGATTCGCAGGAGAGCTCGCCATCTAACACAATTCTCCAATCTGAGTATTCAGAACCTGTGTTTTTAGAGCACGTCAGAAGGTACAGGCGCACTGTAGAGAGATTTAACGCTACAGAGCATTACGATGAATTCAGGTTTGTTAACCTAGAGCCCATAAACTCCTCTGATCAAGGTGTTTTAGCTATTCATCAGGCCGTGCAAATGCTCATAGAGAGGTTGTTAAGTGATGTGGTGCCTAATGATTTCTTTTAACTATGCTGACAAGGCATTGGCAATCCCTTGTGAACCAGATGAATGCCACGCAATGTGTGTAACGCTGTGGCATTTCTAGAAAACCTCTTTAATCTTTAAAAGAGTAAGGCAGAAATAGTAGCATATGGGAATTTCAGAGTCATTGCCCTCATTGTTCAGACCGGGGAACAACCTTTACAACGAAACTTTGACAACGCGTGCAGTTACATCGCGGATTTTACAACGAACACGATGTAACCACGCGATGCCATTCCAACGCAAGTCTTTATATCGACTTGTGCTAGATGGCGTGCTAACATTACAAATAGTGTAGTTTTCTATCCCAACACCTTCCCTACTGTTAAGTGGACTGGAGTTGGAATAGTAAATTACGCTTTTCTAATGTTAGCACGACATCTAGCGCAAGTCGATGTAAAGACTTGCGTTGTAATGGCATCGCGTGCTTACATCGGTTCGTTGTAAAAACCGCAATGTAACTGCACGCGTTGTAAACACACGCGTTGTTACGTCATACATCCTTCAGACCTTTAAAGAGCATCTTGCATAGTAAAATCATTGCTCAACTTTGACATTGGTATGTCCAACATGTGTCTGATGGCTAGCTACTTCTGGATCGCAGCACCCCCAACACGGTTATTATGTCTACAGCGACTGAAGCCAGGCGGCGCTTGAAATACAGCACAACTGGCTGGTCAGTTTTGGAGACCTAAGGCTTTTAGAAAACTATTTTGCCGTTATGAGGAAAGTTTTTTTACCACAACAAGTCTTGGAAGTACTTTACAACCAGAGAGCATGTGAAAAACAAGACCGTTCACATTCGCCATCATGAAAATCACTTATGGCATCTTGAACCTGAAGGTTTTTCTAGGAGCCAAGTATGCGTCCATTGCAGCGATATTTACAACACGCAGTCAACTCAACATTGTGAAATGCACTGTAAAATGTGTCAAAGTGATGGTTTCATTGTCGTCGCCGTTCAAAAGGTGAGATGTCGCACATGAAATCTATTTTGTCGCTCACAAAACTGCTTGAGCATACAGAACCGGTTTGTTCGGTGCATCCTTAAAACAAACTGTATGGAATGTGGGTGCTACGTAGCCGAAGATCACGTTTGTAAAGGCATAAAATGTCGCAGGTATAAGGTGTCTTTCCAGACGGGAACAGAACACGTGTGTTACATGGTTTAACAGAGGCCCAAGCCCTAACAGAAGACTACATAGTGTTCGATATAGAGTTTACCCAAGAGACAGGTGTGCACTAGCCTAACTATATTTACAGTCATCATCTAACTTTAGATGACAACTGGGAGTTTGAAGGCCGTTCATGCATGAACGATTTCCTCAACACTTTCATGCAGCCAAAATTCCAACAGTACACCCTAATAGCTCACAACACAAAAGCTTATGACTCCTTCTTTATTTTGCAAGATCTGATTTGTGAAAAGATGCCTGTAGAACTCATCACCCAGGGCTCCAAACTGATGCTGTTAATGGCTGTTCCTTTACAAATAAGGTTCATGGTACCTTGAAATTTCTGCTCATGAAATTGAGCAAGTTGCCAAAACACTATGGTTTTCCAGGGTCTAAAGGTTATTTCCCCCTCTTTTTTAACACCTGGGCGAATCGGAATTATAAAAGCCCCATGCCTCCGCACGACAGCTATGGTGTTGAGTATATGATGTTTTCTGAGAGAGAGAGCTTTCAACAGTGGTATGGTAAAAACCGCGAACATAAGTTTCATTTTCAAACCGAGTTGAAAGCGCACTGTCAGGCAGACATAATGATCTTGTGAAAAGCTTGCAATCTCTTCACAGACGCTGTGGTAGAGATGACTAAACAGGAAAGGGGTTTGAAACCCAACACAACTATGATTATAAAATCCTTAGAATACATTGAACCTTTTCAACACATTACGCTGGCTTCCATGTGTATGTCTATCTACAAACACATGATTTTAAAACCTGAAAGCATAGCTCTAGTACTGCCAACCTCTATAACGGTAAACAGAAGCGATATTCCACCCTATCTATCCAATGGCTCATGTATGTCTCTGACAAGGAAAGCATTCATTCAGCACCACCTTGCAGGGTGGTGAATACCATTTGGGGCCTCATTGCCTAGATGGGTATGCTGTAATTAATAAGGAACCAACAGCTTTTGAATACAACGGGTTAAATTGGTTGTTGGCTGCCAAATTTGAACACTTACACCGGCGTACTCTGCGGGAGGCTTATTATGTTGAGATCTGTGGTTTTGTTCTGAGATTCCTTTGGGAGGATGATTGGATAGAAATGTTGACATCAGATGTTGAACTCGGCTCTTTCATTAATAGTAGCGAGATACCCGTACGTTTGGAGCCCCGCAATGCCTTATTTTGGGGGTTGTAAAAATGCTATACAGTTGTACAGGGCCATGGGCTAGGGTGAGAAAATACATTCCTATGATTTCCCAAGTCTGTATCTGTTTGTGAACAAATTGAAGTTGTACCCGTTAGGCCATCCCATTCTCATATTATAGGGACTTTAAACCCATAGGCGAATACTTTTATGCTAGTTAAATGCAAAATCTATTCAGTCCACAGGCTTTTCTTGCCCATGCTACCACACAGGGTTGATGGTAAGTTAATGTTCCCCCATGTCGAACAGGTGCTGAAAATAAAGAGACTAGCGATGCAGACACAATAACGAGCAAAGGATGCTTGCTGGAACCTGGTGTAGCATCGAGGTACAAGTGGCCCTCGAGAAAGGATACCGACTTGGTAAAATACAAGAAATTTGGCACTTTGAAAGGACTTCAACTCAGCTAGTTTCTGACTATATCAACTTATTTCTCAGAGACAAGCAGGAGGCATCTGGGTATCCAGAATGGTGCATTAATGAAGATACGAAGCAAAAATGCATCTATGATTACTACGCTCACAAGACCATAAACTTGAGACCCGAGTTCATTGAGGTCAACCCTGCCAGACGCCAGCTAACCAAGGTCTGTCTCAATTCCTTATGGGGAACATTCGCACAGCGTACAAACTTGTCAAACATGTCCATCGTCACAGATCCTGATGAACTATTTAAATATCTTTTTGCGCTATGTTTTCAGATGTCCAGCTGTGAGTTTACCGATGATGAGATATCAGCTCTGTGTTGAAAGTACACAAAAGAGTATCCCACAACGTGTAACATATAAACATCTTCATAGCCTGTTTCACAACTGCTCACTCTCATACAGGGTATTGGATACACTTCAAGACAGATGTTTGTATCACAACAATGACTCTCTTATTTTTGTGAACAAAATAGGGGATGAAAACCCTCCACTAGGTGATTATCAAGGAGATTTGACCAGCGAGCTAGAAAAGGCTGAGTAAATAGTTAAGTTCACCTCACCTGGACCCAAGACCTATTCTTACAAAACATCTATCAATAGTAGTGTGTATGAAAGTTGAAGGCATCACCTTAAATGGCAACAACACCGTCAAAATCAATTTCGACAGTCTAAAGGATCTGGTGAACAAATGCGCTACTTCGAGTGACCGTGAGAATGATAAAACAATCGTAAAACAGTCTAGCATAGTCTGTTCCAAAAAGTGGTGGTAAATTACAACCCAGCCGTTGTATAAAATCTTATGCAGTGTTTGGTAAAAGGGTTCTGACTGAAGACTACAAAACCCTACCGTACGGTTACTTAAAGCCATTAGAGCAGCGAATCCCCGACTATGGACACCAGATTGCAACATCCGTTCTCCTGCGTTTTAGCAGGTCCCCTTAATTGAGGTAAAAGTTATTTTATAAAGAAGCTATTAGAAAATGCTCCCTGGGTTTTATCCCAAACCCATAACAATATTGTATGACTTTATTCATGCTGGCAAGGTCTTTATACAGAACTATCCCTAAGGCACCCACACATCAAATTTATAAAAGGCATATCTAGTTATCTCAACCAGGATGCATTGTTAACTACAGGCCTTCTAAATATGATGATTGTGGACGATCTTATGCGCGAAGGTCGGAAATCACCCTGAGCTAGAAAAACCTTTTACTCAATATTCACACCATTGCATTATAAGCATATGTTCCATCCTGCAGAACTTCTTTTACAAGGGTAAGAGCATTTGTTCTATAACTCTCAACGCCTCATACCTTGTTTTTTTTAAAGCCCCCTGTGACAAACAGCAGATATCTATTATAGCTCAACTAATGTACCCTGGAAACATGCTGTTTTTCATGGAGGCCTTTAACGACGCTACCACGAAACCACACGGCTACCTACTGTTAGACTTAAAACTCAATACTCTAGATGACTACAGACTACGTACTGGTATTTCCCACCCGATCTCCCCATCGCTTACACACCTAAAACCAGACCCAGAGCCTATAAACAAAATTGTTAAAAATCCTTTTGCAACATTTATACTCTAAACCTGATCATCTAAGGTGTTGACAATGTCTGCGCAGCTACACTGTAATTTAGCCCTCCTAAAAATGCTAGTCACAGTTAGCCCCACACAAAGAAAGGCCATCCTGTGCGTGGCTTCAGACGACTTAGTGGCTGCCATTGAAAAAATTGTCCTAAACACCCTAAAAGGTAATGTCCCTCTATCAGAGAGCCATTTCCGTGTGTTGAAAAAGAAGCATCAACTTATAAGGAAGCTTAGTAATAGAAGGGCTTCCCTCATTTCCAAGAAGAAACTGGTCATGCAGTTGGTGGTTTTATATTTTCTTTGTTGGGCACACTCAGGATAAATGGGGACAATTAATTATCCCATATATATCCCACACTCATTTTAATATTGACCGAGAGTCCCCCCTAAATAAAAAAGGTCTGATGAGTGGGATTCCCAAGCCAATTGTAATCATTTTCTCACATAGACACATACACAGTCACTGAATCACTCTAATCAACCAGCTCCGCTGTAATCAGGTGTCACAGCAAACCCTGGGAGCATTCAACAACCATGGTGGGACCCCAATGAGGAAGCATGTCACCTACTAGGTAGGGGAGCGAGGGTTCTTTTGAAACACCCAGTGGGTTCCAAGTCTCTGAAACGTCAAAGAGACTGAAGAAGTAGACTTGAAAAACCAAGACAAAAATAGGTAGAAGACCCCTTCTAATTGTGTTTATTGAACATCTGAACATACATTCATTCATTGTTTGTAAAAGAGTATTATTAAAAATTGCGTTACAATTGATGAGCCCCCTTTCGGGACGAAAAGGAGCCCTGACAAAAAGTTCATTTTGCTAATTCGAAATGGCAGTTTTAAGCTGCACTTCTCGGCTGCAGTGACGAGCCTGAGACATGTTTTGAAAGACTACTTTAGTGGGTGGCACAGTGGAGGCTGCATACCCACTTGTTGCATTTAATTTACAGTCCTTGGGTACATATAGTACCACATTACTGGAGACTTACAAGTAAATTAAATGTGCCAGTTGAATGTAAGCCAATTTCATCATATTTAAAAGAGGAGCACAAGCACTTTTGCATTGGTTAGCAGTGGTAAAGTGCAGAGTCCTAAAAGCCAAAAAAAACTGGTTAAGAAAACAGGAGAGGTGGAAGCAAAACGTTTGGGGGTGACCTCGCAGAGAGGGACACGTCTAGCAGGTGTAAAGTCTGTTATCTTTGAGTTCTTGTTGTTGCTTCCTGATAGGTGAAAGAAACTTCTCGAAATCTAATACTGTAGTCCATTTTTCGCTGGTAAATAAAGTTTCAAAAACATCTTTGAAGATCGTAATCATATTGTTATCTTTAGATTTAAGAGTCCATTGTTTATCTTTTAAGGGATATTATTTGGCGTTTTTCCTTTTTTACTTTGCAGAAGGTGGCAGTGAGTTTCCCTTTTACATTCCCATCAATATTTTATCACAATTTGATGCCGTGGAGGATGATCATTAAAGATAATGGGGTAACCCTGTGTCCCTCAGAACCTGGGTATTGGTACTATAATAAACAATTGGTTCTGTTGGGTGATACAATTGCTGTGCTCTGTGTTTTCAATACAAAAGCAACCATATATCTTAAATTTCTTTCAACAAATGAAATTTAAAAAAAACACATATATGATAGGAACACACCAAAAAGACATGATTTGGGAAAACAGAGGACCTGATTCACAAAAGTAATCTGAGACAAAATCCTAACTTTACAACTTTCGGTATTCACAAAAGGCATTTAGTAAAGTTAAGAATGATAGAACTTGTGGACTTTGAATTTAAGTTCTGGCCCTCCAGATGAAAAATAATTAAATGTTCTATTTTGTATAAATTTCATGCATTCTATTTTCACTGTTGTTGAGTTTTCCTTCTTCTGTTTGTAGATCATCTGAGGTTATTGTCAGTAAAGACTTTAATGATACGACTCCAATTATTATCTCAGATAACATGGGTTCACCACTTGTTTTCTAAGGGACAATTAAAATACATTTAGCTCTTTGGTTTCTTATTTTGAGAGAGTTACTTGTATCTTGCTTCTTTTAGAAGGTGAGATGCTGAAAGCACGATTCATTCCTTTTTCAGACTTGTTTTTTTCTTAGGTGTTGATGTAAATAATGCTCTGCTTCGTTTAAATTTGGTGCATTTCTTCTGAAGATAGGATGAGTCCGTAGCATATCAGCAGGCTGGGTTTAGCTTTAGAGTATTCGTGCTATCTGCCCCCCCTGTCTGGTTTTTAGCATGTAGTAGGGATCTGTGGTGGCTGTCATTCTCAACTCAGATGATTAAAGAGAGTGAGATATAGCAGAAGTGTAGTGGGCCTTTTTGTGCAGTGGATGATCATTCCAGATTTGCTAGCGCTGCTTTTGCGTGTTTCTGAACCACTTAGCGCTGCTTTAGTGAGTCTGTGGCATCTGCCACTATTAGAGCTGGTGAGCAAGTATCCAGTTGTATAAGCTGAAGGACTGAGAAATACTCAGGAGAGGGCCAAATTATGCCACAGGTTTGACTAAATTATCCGCCAAAAAAAGACAAATTATGCAGCGTAATGTGGCATATTTTCTGATAGTGTTGATTTGTTATTTTGTAATTTGTACACTTATTAACACTGTCTGAGCATAGGTTGCACTTCATTAGTTCCAGTTTCACACCTAAACATAGCCATAAGCAACAGAACAGTGAACATTTAACCTTTGCAAAGGGCCTTCCACTGGGACCTTTTTTTAAATAAAATGTGCAGATTATGTAGCAGAAGCTGGATTCTGTGGCAAATGTGCTAGATCCATAATTATACAAAAAATGCTGCAGCACAATCGCATAATTCCAGTGGCCCTGTGTAAAACTTGTGCCCCCGCCATGAACGTCAAATCTCCGTGAGGGAATGATGCCAGTATCTTCTGATATCCAATCAGCATTTATCACAAAAGTCTGATCCTGATGGACAAATAGAGAGGGACAAGCAGTTAGTGCTGAGGAAGAGAGCTTGTAGGTGAAAGGTAGGTGAAAGGTAGTGGTTGATTGTGAGTGGTAGTGGATAGGGGTGAGCTTTGGCTTTGCTGGTGTGAAGGACTAAGTGAGTGGCATCATCTGGGCTACTCAAGGGCCAAATGTGGCTGATATAATGCAGCACAGGATGGAGGCCCTAAATCATTACTCTCCATTTAATTGCTTTTTAAAGTGGTGTGAATCTATGTTGGTAAATTTTGTGTGTCGAAGGATTGAATAAGCAGCACAATAAAGACGCAAAAAGGCACGTTTTAGACTGCCCTCAAATAATAAAGCCAGAACTGAACCACCTTTCACACTCTTGCACCATAATAAATAGGCTTTTTCTAGAACCTATAAAGTGGCAAATTTGATGGAGCTTGGTGCAGTAAATAAGTTTAAATCTGGTGCTGCTTATAGAAATGTGGTCCCCAGTGGAAGGAGGCTACTCACTCTCCAGAAAGGTAGCAGCAGTGACTTGAGTAATGATATTCACATAGGCCATTAAAGCAGTATAATTCAACAAAAATAGGAGTTTTCTCCTACTGTGGGTTTCACCTCTTGTGCTGCCCTCTTTGTATTGGGAACACTAAGTTGATATCATTCTTTTATATTTAGAAGCCTCATGTGGTCTGCCTGGAGTTGGGTTAGCTTCTCCAGTATTTAAAGTAGTTGAGAATTTGGGTGCCAAATATTCTGATTATTAGCCCTTTGTGGTGTGTTTTTTTCCCAAACGTGTGTCTCTATGCTAGCAATTATGCAGCAATAAAAGCAGCTCTTGTTTGAGGAATAAAAAAGATTCAGGTGTTTCATAGTGTTTACTGGGATGAAGTCCTTGTAGGACACTAGAGGCGAAAGACCATAAGCGAGACCTCTGCCATTGGCTCAGATTTTAGTAACATGTTCTTAGGTGAGGCTCGTCTTGCATAATCATCCAGGATTACAAGGGGAGAAATGTCTGTCTGGGTTTTTTAAATGTTGTTTTCGAAATGTATTGAAATATTCTCACATAGCAGCTCTGGTGGCGTAGGAGAGGACTGACTTGCCTTAGTATATTGTAGTTTGGGAGTGATATGAGATAGCTCAGTTGATGGATTCGAAGCAGTGCTAATGTGCTCAGACAATTTATCAAATATTCATTGCTTTATGGAATGGTAGTTTATAAAGTCGACCAGAGCCTGGCTCCCTTCAAACTGTGCTTCCAGTTATCTGCTGCTTGAGGTCTGAGCGAATGGAGGAACCTTCACAGGGTCAACTAGTCCTTACAGTCAGTTGTCAAGTTAGGAGAGATTACTGGTGCTGGAGTTGATCTGAAAACCAATTTAGTGTCATGTTCAAGGGCACAAGACTTAGAGGCTGTATCTCAAAACTGGACTGTTGTGATCAGGATTTATGATTGATTGGCAGCAGTGCCCACCTAACCTGCTAATTCGGAAGTTACTGCAAGGGCACTGTATTTTACTTTTAGGGTGTAACTGTGAATTCAGACCTCAGTATATGTTGTGCAGTTTTCCTCCCTCAGTGCCTCTCCCCTCTTCACAGTAGATCCTTCCTCATTCCCCTTTTCTGTCTTGTGGCTGTGACAACCTCACAAACATTTGTTTCTTATTCACAGAATCAAAGGAGCTGATGAACAGACCTACACATCCTCTGCACCAAAAACCTCCTGAGCAGCATTACCAGAAGAAAACACAGTGTCAGTGTGAAGAGTCTGGGAAAACATCCACATGGAAGCTTGATCTGTGTACACACTCCACAAAACATTCTGGGGGAAAACAGTGAACTTGTTTAAACAAGACCTTCCTACAGAGCTCATCTTTATGGACAGTTTGAATCTCCATACCATGAATAATTTTCATCAGTCTACGGAGTGAGAAATTTTTACTTAGAGCTTGCATCAATATGTACCTCAGAGGTTTTGTTCTGGCCATAAACCATATTTGTGTACAGAGTCGGAGAAAAGCCTCACTCCGAGCTCATATCTGTACATGCGTCAGATGATCCATATGAGACTGAAGCACAGAGGTGCACAGAGTGTCTCATCATTTTCATTCTAATGTCAAATTAGGGCAAGTATCAGAATATCCATACTCTGGAGAAACTATACCATTGTAAGGAGGATTAGAAGAGCTTGACTCACCAAAGAAATCAGGTGAATTACCATAGGTTGCGTATATGGGAGACCTAGCAGTGTACGTAATGTGAGAACAGCTGCACTATGGGCTCTTTGCTACACAGGCATCAAAATGTTTGTTCTGAGCATATGTGCTACCAGTGTATGGAATGTGGGAAAAGTTTCACTGAGCCAAAGAGAGCATCAGAGAATCCATACTGGTGAGAAACCTTATCAATGAGAAACACTTTGCTGTGAGAGCACACGGTTACGTCATAGAATCCATACTGGTGAGAAACCCTATCTGTACTGAATGAGGACAGGCTTCACTCATAAGACAAATATGTTAAGTCACCAAAGAATCCTCACTGGTGAGAAACCCTGTTGGTGCACAGAATGTGGGGAACACTTCACTCTGACAAGCGCACTAATCATACATCAGAGAATCCATACTGGTGAGAACCCCATCAAATACACTGAATGTGAAGAAAGTTTCAGTGAGCAGCGTAGGCTGGTGAAGCATCGGAAAATCCATACTGGTGAGAAACCCTTTCAATGTTCAGAATGTGGGGAAAGCTTCACTCAGGCAAGTGCACTGCTTGTTCATCAGAGAATCCATACTGGTAAGAAACCCTACCACAGTGCTGAATGTGGGAAAAGCTTCAGTGTGAAGTGCACCTTGGAGCAGCATCAGAGTATCCATACTGGTGAAAAACACTTTCAATGTACAGAATGTGGGAAAAGCTTCACTCAGGCAAGTGCACTGCTTGTTCATCAGAGAAGCCATACTGGTGAAAATCCCTATCAATGTATCAAATGTGGAGAACGCTTCCGTATAAAGAGCAAACTGTTGTCACACCAGAGAATCCATACTGGTGAGAAACCAATTCAGTGTACAGAATGTAGGAGAAGCTTCACTCAAGCGAGCGTACTGCTCGTACATCAGAGAATCCATACTGGAGAGAAACCCTATCAGTGTACAGAATGTGGGAAAAAGTTCACTCAGAAGGGAAGCCTTTTGGTACATCAGAGAATCCATACTGGTGAGAAACCCTATCAATGTACAGAATGTGGGAAAAGCTTCATTCGGGCAAGTGCACTGCTGGTACATCAGAGAACCCATACTGGAGAGAAACCCTTTCAGTGTACAGAATGTGAGAGAAACTTCAGCGTGAAGTACAGCCTGGTGCAGCATCAGAGAATCCATACTAGTGAGAAACCATTTCAGTGTACAGAATGTGGAAAACGCTTTGTTCATGGATACAATTTGTTGGTACATCAGAGAATTCATACTGGTGAGAAACCCTTTCAGTGTACAAAATGTGGGAGAAAATTCTGCGTGAAGAACAACCTGGTGCAGCATCAGAGTATCCATACTGGTGAGAAACCTTTTCAGTGTACAGAATGTGGGAGAAGCTTCAGCAGGAAGAACAACCTGGTGCAGCATCAAAGAATCCATACAGGTGAGAAACCATTTCAGTGTACAGAGTGTGAAAAAGGCTTCAGTTTAAAGAGCACACTATTGTTACACCGGAGAATCCATACTGGTGAGAAACCATTTCCAAGTACAGAATGTAGGAGAAGCTTCACTCTGAAGAAAAGGCTTTTAGTACGTCAGAGAATCCATACTGGTGAAAACCCCACAACTGTACAGAATGTGGAAAACGATTTATTGAGAGGGGAGAACTGGTGAAGCATCAGAGAGTCCATACGGGTGAGAAACCTCATTGTACAAAGTGTGGGAAAAGCTTCACTCTTATGAAAAATATGTTAAGTCATCAAAGAACCTACACTAAAAACCCTATTTGTGAACAGAATGTGGAAAATGCTTCAATCTGAACAGCACACTGTTAAGATATCAATAATCCATACAGTGGCGAAACTAAATAAAGTTACAGATTGTGGGAAAAACTTCACTCAAAGGAAGGGTTGTTCCAGCATTGGAGGACACATGCTTAATCAAGGTTGATGTAGTGTGGGTAATGTGAGAGTAATCCACACTGATGAGAAACCCTGTTTGGGCACAGAATTTGGAGAATGTTTCACTCAGACACGCAAACTGTTCACACATCAGATGATCCATACAGGTGAGAAACCCTGCCACTGCACAGAGTGTGGTAAAAGCTGCAGTAAGAAGTGCAACCTGGTTACTTTAAAGAAAAAAATCTCTCCAAACTGAATTTATCATCAGGAGATTCAACAATGACAGTCTATGGGATTCCCTGACTGAAGTATTGCAACATAACGAGTCAAGCACATTCTGAAACTTAATCTCTCCAAGCATGAATGCAGTCAGGAAATTTGTTTCATTTCCAATCTCACATTATGATTGGTAATCTTACAAACAGGAGTTGTATAAAAATTGTTGGGCGTAGTAAAGTGATAGAAATTTAAATACTTGGACATTTTGAGAGTGGCCTCCTAAAAGAATAACAGTTATCACAACTAAGAAAGGCTGAACATTGTCATGGTCAGGAAGCTAAGACCTCATGAAATGAAATGCAAATATTTATTCTTAATATGGTATGATCTCTTGCTTCCGTTAAAGTTCATTGTAGGGCCACTACACTGCACTGAATCAATTGCTCTGCCGTAGGGCTTACGGTCACATAACAGGAGGCGCTGGCAGTTGTAGCTGAAGATTGGGCCAATCCTGTGCCTGGACCTGGAGGCCTGTGGGGGCAAAAGCCCAAGATGTTGTGATCTCCAAGGAGGGGATACGCCATTCACTCCCATCCACCTGTACTGATTCGCCCCTCGTTTGCTGCAGGGGAGGTATTGATCCAGCTACTCAGTGGCAGAGATAGACAGTGACCAACCTCGGACCTCACGGTGGGGATGTAGTATGCTGTTGTTTGGGATGCCCAGGGGTGTCCTTATCTGAGTTCAAGTGCCTTGCCTGTTATCATTAATCTGGTCCTTGTCTTTTTTGAGGTGGTTAAAGACAGATCCCCAGATAATCACTGTGATGTTTGCTGTAATCTGCTACTTTATCAGCCCTTCGCTTGTCAGTGGCATGAGCAATGTGACATCACTGTTGAGCATGAGAAGGGATTCAGGTCCTATCTATTTTTATTAGTGAAAAAAGAACAAACGACAGACCAGGGTCCAGCTCAACCAATCAACATGTACAGTCAGTAACAAAAATGGTGCAACACACTTCCTGCACCCGTCGTCCAGAGGTGCAAATCACAGTCACATAAAAAAAAAATGGAAGGTGCACTCGTAGAAAGTAGACACACAAGTAGTAATTTCAAAAAGTGCTTCTTTTTATTCAGTCAATCTTTAAAAACCGGCACACAGCTAACGCGCTTCGTTCCCAGTAGTGCCAAAAGGGAACTTCATCAGGGCTGCAATAATCACAAACAAAACCAAACATTAACAAATACACTACCAACATTTAAAAGGACACAAAATATTTAACAAAAAATTACCAACAGTAAAATAGAAAATAGTAAGAATTCCTTTGCACATATATATATATGTATATATATATATATATATATAAACATAAACATTAAGACAACAAACCACATCTTATTAACACAAAATGAAAAATATCACACTTATAAATTAAGTAGATTTTTATACGGCACAGAATAAAATATCCATCTGTACATACTCAGAAAACACAGGGAGAAAAGAACACAACAATAAACCTAATAACATGACAATCAAATTTCACAAACATACATATTATAAATCAATAGAATCAAAGAACAAATACTAAACATTAAAACCAAGACATAATATATAAGACACATCTAATACATTATAGAAGTGTATAAATAGCCAGAAGATGCATAACCTAATATTTAATACAACAGTTATGCAGTATGCCATATAACAGGTGCTGATCTCATTGATTTAAATGCCAAGCCCACCATGTGATAAGAACAGATATATAAGTATATCTTACCTCTTAAATAATTTGCCAATTAGCGTTGAAAAATAAAATGGAAAGACAAGCTGAGGAACACAATGCGCATGGGCCACTATTGATGAAAATCTAAAAATAGAAAAGGAATATCCCTATTAAATAGTAGGAAAGATAATCTAAAAACTGGAAAAGCCCATATATCCAAAGCATGGACGCCAAATACCATACCATGTTAGGAAACAGAACACTATTATTGAGTTGGTAACAAGGCCAAACATGTAATAAGAAGAAATATATAGGTGTATCTCACCTCTTTGATATTTGACCAGTCAGCATTGAAAAATAATGTTGTAAAACGAATGGCGTCCTGAAGTGCACAATGCGCCTGGACCGATTTAGGTGACGATCTAAAAATGAAGAGTGTATCCCTACAAAAGGATGGAAAAGATAACCTGAAACTGAAATAACCTGTTTCTCCAAACATGGACGCCATACACCATACCATGCTAATAAACAAAACATCATCCCAATGGATAATACTGCCATTGCTTTAAACTTAAAGAGCATAATGCAAAATATAATGGAGGCAGGTGTTTTTAGGATGTATCTCTCCTCTTGTGAAATCGGCCTATCAGCAATGTTGAAGAGTACCTAAGCCAGTAACGTCTTGAGGGGCACAATATGACCTGAATTGAAGTAAATTCGTTATCTAAAAGCAGAGAAAACATCCCAATGGATTTGCAAGCAAATAAATTCATATACGGTCTGATCCAGTCGGAAAAGTACCATAAAGCTGCTTACGATAGGAGCAGAGATTCTACAACTAGTAAAAAGTGCAAATATTATACTGAACGACCAATGGCATCCCTAAGTAACTGGAAAATGGGAGACTAAATAAATCCCATCTGATTCGGCCTCATATTACAGTACAATCAACCAACACTCAAAAGGGAGAGACAGTAACTACAAGCTGGGACTCACATTACGGTATTTTAGATGGAAGAATATCACTAGGAAGGTCCTAAGGGTGGTATATGCTGGTCGTCACTGTGTTGGAAGGCGGCCCCCGAGGAGTCGGTGAGACCACCAAGGGGGGCCCTCACACTGCACGAAGTAGCCGAGCGCTGCCGAGAAGTCTCCTGAGAGATCCTTCTCCTATCACGTACTAGCACAGTAACACCACCACACAGGACTCAAGGAGGTTGTCTTGCGACAAGCAATTCTTTATCAGCAATAAAAAGGTTACGAGGTCAATATGTACACGAAGGGATCGAGGGATCCACCAAAAGTCTCAGTGTCTCTTTGGAAGGGTAGGGGTAGCGGGACAGTCTTTGGCAGGAATGCGGTACGAGGGTACCTGGGGCCCAGTTCTTATCCTCAAGCTGGAGGACCTCCGGATCTCGGATGGGTCGAGCCGCGACGGCGTCAGCAGGGCTCTGGCGTACAGTTCGTGGAGAGCCGCGATTCAATCAGCAGGGCTCTCAAGATGGTTTCTGCTCAGCTCGAGCCGCGACGTCGTCAGCAGGGCTCCGAGGAAGGTTTCAGCGAGGTTGGGCCGCGACAGCGTCAGCAGGGCTCCGATGTTCCTGGTGGTTCAAAAAGGGTTCACAAGAAGGAGCCGCGACGCAGTCAGCAGGGCTCGTGATGATTCCGACAAGAGTTCTTCTCCGTAGGGTCAGCCGCGATTCAATCAGCAGGGCTCTCGACTCCGGGATACAACTGCCGATCTGTGGCGGGGTTGCCCCAGATATAGGTCTGGGGCCCTTTGATGTCCGGACCCATGCGCCCGGGGGGGGGCGGAGAGGCCGGGTGGAGGTGGCCAGACGCCCAGCAGGAGAGGCGCCAGGCCCAAGGGTGTTGCAAGGAGATTACACCTCGAGAGGGGAGGACAGTTGGGGGTCCCATCGATACTGTCCTCCGCCGGGGGCGATGAATGGTTCCTGCGGCACCCCCTGGCCAGTCCGTGGTGCCGGGATGGTGGGGCTTCGCTGGGGTCGTGGCCGGGTTGAGCGGGGTCGCGCTGGCTGGTGCACAGTCACGTGGATGCCAACAAGATGGCGGAGCCACGAGGGGTACGCGACCGCGTGCCGCTCCGGATGAAGGGCCTTGGTGCAGTTCAGACGGTTGGCCCGTGAAGGCCGGGTCGGGGAACGGGCACAATCCATGGGGTTAAGGACCACGCCACGAGGCCGGGTCCAACAGGCGTCCCCCCCAGCCGAAGGCATGGAGAGTCACCCATCTCCTTGGGGATTCTCCTCGTCAAGGCGGAAGAAGCGGGACAGGCCGTCGGCGTTGGCGTGGTCATTGCCGGGCCGGTGTTCGACGTCAAAGTCCATCCCCTGTAGCGAGATGGACCACCGCAGCAGCTTGGGGTTCTCGCCTCGCATTTGCATTAACCACCGCAGGGGCCGGTGGTCGGTCTGGACCCGGAAGTGGGCACCAAAGAGGTAGGGCCGGAGCTTCTTGAGGGCCCACACTACAGCGAAGGCCTCACGCTCAATGGTGCTCCATCGTTGCTCTCGGGGTAGTAGTCGTCGGCTGATGAAGGCCACTGGTCGGTCGAGCCCCTTTTCGTCGGCTTGGGATAGGACGGCCCCGATCCCATACTCGGAGGCGTCCGTCTGTACTACGAACTCCTTATTGTAGTCCGGGGCCTGCAGCACCGGGGCCGTACACATGGCTGTCTTTAGGGTGTCGAAGGCTGTTTGGCAGCGGGGTGTCCAGTGCACCTTCTTGGGCTGCTTTTTGGACGTTAACTCTGTGAGGGGGCCAACAATGCTCCCATAGTCCCGGATAAACCGCCGGTAGTATCCGGTGAGACCCAGGAAGGCCCGGACAGCGGTCTGGGTAGTGGGGGGTTCCCAGGCCTGGATGGCCTCCATCTTCACTTGGAGGGGGGCCACCTGCCCGCTCCCCACTTGATGGCCCAGGTAGGTCACGGATCCGTGGCCGATTTGGCATTTGCTGGCCTTGATTGTGAGCCCGGCCCGCTGGAGGGCGGCCAGGACGGCTTTAAGGTGAAGGAGGTGCTCTGCCCAGTGGTTGCTGTACACGGCAATGTCATCCAGATAGGCCGCGCTGAAGGCCTCAAGCCCGGCCAAAACCTTGTTCACCAGTCTTTGGAAGGTGGCCGGGGCGTTCTTCATTCCGAAGGGCATCACCCGAAAGTGGTAATGCCCATCCGGGGTCGAAAAGGCGGATCTTTCTTGGGCGCCGGGGGTGAGCTGGATTTGCCAGTACCCGGCGGTGAGGTCCAGCGTGCTCAAGTATCGAGCGGCCCCCAGGCGGTCGATGAGCTCGTCGGCCCGGGGTATCGGGTGGGCGTCTGTCTTGGTTACGGCATTCAGGGCTCGGTAGTCCACGCAGAATCGCAACTCTGGGGGGTGTCCGGGAGCCGCGGCCTTGGGCACCAGGACGACAGGGCTGGCCCACGGGCTGTCGGAGGGTTCGATGACCCCCAGGGCCAGCATCTTCGTTACTTCGGCCTGGATGCAGGCCCGCACCCGGTCGGGCACCCGGTAGGCTCTGTGACGCACGGGGGGGCTCTCCCCGGTGTCGACGTCGTGGACGCTCCAGTGGGTCACCCCCGGGGTGAGGGAGAAGAGGGCTGCGTAGTCCCACAGTAATTGCTGGCAGTCGTTGCGCTGTTCCGGAGTCAGGGAAGAGGCGAGTTGGACCCCTTCGATCGATCCATCATGAATGTCGGACTGCAAGAGGTCGGGCAAGGGCTCGGAGTCGTCCTCGCTCCCCTCGTCGGTCGCCAGCAGCAGGCTCAGTTCGGTCCGGGCGAAGTGGGGTTTTAGCCTGTTAGCATGTAGGACCCGGAGGGGGTTCCGGGGGGACTCCAGGTCGACCAGGTAGGTGACGGGACTTTTCTTCTCCACCACCTTGAAGGGCCCGGTCCACTTGTCCTGGAGGGCGCCGGGTTCGACCGGGGCCATGACCCATACTTTCTGACCTGGCTCGAATTCTATAGTAGAGGTGTTTCGATCGTACCACCGCTTCATGTCCTCCTGGCTGGCCTCGAGGTTGGCTTCGGCCATGGCTCGGAACTTGCGGGTCTGGTTTCGGAGGGTCAGGAGGTATCGGTAGACGTCAGGAGGGGCGCCTTGGGGCTTCACCTCCCAGCCCTCCTTGACCAGGCTGAGCGGTCCGCGGACCGGGTGTCCATACAATAGTTCAAACGGGCTGAACCCCAGGGACTTCTGCGGGACCTCCCGATAGGCAAATAGGAGGCAGGGCAGCAGGACATCCCATTTCCGCCTGAGGGGTTCTTCCAGGCCCTGGATCATCCCTTTTAATGTTCGGTTGAACCGCTCAACCAGTCCGTTCCCCTGAGGGTGATAGGGGGTCGTGAACTTGTATGTGACCCCGCACTGCTGCCACAGGGACCGCATGTACCTGGAGATAAAGTTTGTGCCGCGGTCGCTCACCACTTCGCGGGGAAATCCCACTCGGGAGAAGATCCCCATCAAGGCCCGGCCTACCACAGGGGCCGTTATAGTTCTTAGCGGGACCGCCTCCGGGTACCTGGTGGCGTGGTCCACGAGGACCAGGATGAAGCGGTGGCCCAGGGCGGTTTGGGGGTCCAGGGGCCCCACAATATCGATTCCGACCCGTTCGAACGGGGTGCTGATGGCTGGAAAGGGCTGGAGGGGGGCCTTGACCCGACCCCCCGTCTTCCCGCTGGCTTGGCAGGTCTGGCAGGACCGGCAGTGGTTGTCCACGTCTCTCCGCATCCGGGGCCAGTAGAAGTGGGTCACCAGACGACTGTACGTTTTGTCTTGCCCCAAGTGTCCGGCGAGGGGCACATCATGGGCCAGGTTGAGAAGGAACTCCCGGAAGCGGAGGGGGACCACCAACACGCGGCTGGCCCCGAGTTCTGCCACTTTCTGTTCACTGTACAACAGGCCCTCGGCCCAGTAGACCCAGTGGTTGCCGATCTGGTCACCGTTGGCTTGCGCGGACGCCTGTTGTCGGACCCCTTCGAGAGAGGGACAGGACTGTTGTTCTTGCTGGAACTGCTCTCGGGTGGGGCCCCCTTCGTGTCGCCATTGTGTCAGCTCTGGTAGGGCGCTCGGAGAAGCCATCTCTTCGGGGGAGGATTCGCTGGGTCCAGGGTCGGTGTCCGCCTCCTCCTCGCTGCTGGTGGGAGGGGGTGTGAGCCCCTCGGTTTGGGCGGCCCCGGAGGTCGAGGATGAGCGGGGGGCCTGGGCGGTCATGGACCGGGTGATGGCGCAGGCCCAATCAGCCAGTCCCAACATTCGGAGGTGCTCTCGTCGCTCTACTTGAGCCCAGGGGGAACTCTCCAAGTCGTTCCCCAGGAGGCAGTCGACCGGGGCGTCGTCGCGCACTGTCACCTTCAGCAGGCCCGTCACCCCTCCCCACTCGAAGGGGACCAGGGCCATCTGGCATAGGCTTTCACTGTTGTCGGCCGTCCGTACGGGGCACAGCACATTCGGTAGAATCTGTTCAGGGGTCACCAGGTGGCAGCGGACAGCGGTGATACTGGCGCCTGTGTCACGAAGGGCTTCGGCCCGTTGTCCATTGACCGTGACCTGCTGCCGGTACTTCTGGGTGTTGTTTGGGATGGGGGTGCAGGGTACCATCTCTCGGCTACCCAGGCAGACCAGGGACATGGCTGCCGGCTCCCACTCAGTGTTCTCCCGGTCGAGGGCCTCCTCTTCCTCTTCTCCTCCTCCCAGGGCGGCGGCTGTCAGCTGTCGGGGCGGGGGCCCGCCGGCCCCGTTTCTTCGGTTCAGGGGGCAGACCGGATCGCTGGCAAAGTGTCCGGTTTGTTGGCAGCCGTAGCAGGTCACTGGTGGCCGTGGTCCTGGTCGGGCCGGGCCCGCCCTTCGGGCTAGGCTCGGGGAGAGATGTTGCTGCGGTGGCCCTCGAGGGGGGCTCCTGGGGGCCCCGGCGGGAGGGTCTCGGTTCCTGTTCGGCCCTCCCCCCCACCGCGCTGGCGGGGGGGTCCGTTGGGGTTCCTCTGGTACTCCCCCATTGAGTTCCGGGGGACCCGGGAGTTGACCCATCGATCGGCCTCGACGGCAAGTTTTCGCGGGTCGGTCATTTTGCTGTCGAGGAGGTGCTGTCTCAGTTCCACAAAGCAATTGTTGGAAAGATGTTCCCACACGATGAGGTCGACCAGCTGCCCGTAGGTGGTTACTTTGCTCCCTTTGATCCACCCTTCTAGGGCTCGACTGAAAAAGTCCACATATTCCACCCATGTGGTACCCGGGATTTTCTTGCAGTCTCTGAACCGCTGGCGGTACATTTCCGCTGTTAGCCCGTAGCGGGTGAGCAGGGCCTCCTTCATGTGATCGTAGGAGGTCATCACCTCCTCCGGCAGCTGGAGCAGCGTGTCTCGCCCCTCACTCAGGAACCGCCCCCACAGGCCCGCGCCCCAGTCTTTTCGGGGCACCCGATGAGAGGTCATGGCCACCTCGTAGGCCTTGAACCATTGTTGGATGTCGTCATTCTTGTAATACTCCTTGACGACCTCTTTCGGGATATGTACCTTGGTCTCGGAAGGCGGTAGAGTGTCTCTAGTACTGGGGGTGTCGGTCCCTCCGTTCTTGGCCTTGATCTCGAGCTCCTTGAGACTGCGCTCGTGCTCAAGAGTTAGTTTCTTTTCCTCCAACTCCCGGTGTCGTCTCTTCTCCTCTATCTCTTCTTGAAGCCGTAGCTGCTCTAGGGCCAGTTTCTTTTCTGCCAGCTGGAGTTCGCCGTCCAGCCGCAGTCGTGCGAGCTCTAGCTCGTGGCTCCGGACCTTTTCCCGCTCTCGTATTTCTTCTTCGGAGAGGCCGGTTTCTAGGCTCTTTCTTCCTCCGGTTGCCGGAGTCAGTGCGGTTGCTGTGGTCTCAGTTAGGGGCAAGGGCCCTTCTTCCTGGGAGGGGCCTGCCCCGGCCTCCAACCATGCCCTCAGAGCTTTCTGCATCTCCTCTTTGGTACCTAGGCTGGTGGTTGCAATGCCTTTGTCTTTGCAGAACTTTTTTAATTCTTTGTGCGTATATTCTTCCAGCCGTTCGGGCTGGAACTCCATTGTCGCATTGTTTTCCTGGTTGTTCATGATGCTGTTCGTTTGGATGGGTAGCTAGTGGGTACTGGCTGGTACGTACTGCGTTCGGCTCGGATCCCGTCGCTGCCACCAAATGTTGGAAGGCGGCCCCCGAGGAGTCGGTGAGACCACCAAGGGGGGCCCTCACACTGCACGAAGTAGCCGAGCGCTGCCGAGAAGTCTCCTGAGAGATCCTTCTCCTATCACGTACTAGCACAGTAACACCACCACACAGGACTCAAGGAGGTTGTCTTGCGACAAGCAATTCTTTATCAGCAATAAAAAGGTTACGAGGTCAATATGTACACGAAGGGATCGAGGGATCCACCAAAAGTCTCAGTGTCTCTTTGGAAGGGTAGGGGTAGCGGGACAGTCTTTGGCAGGAATGCGGTACGAGGGTACCTGGGGCCCAGTTCTTATCCTCAAGCTGGAGGACCTCCGGATCTCGGATGGGTCGAGCCGCGACGGCGTCAGCAGGGCTCTGGCGTACAGTTCGTGGAGAGCCGCGATTCAATCAGCAGGGCTCTCAAGATGGTTTCTGCTCAGCTCGAGCCGTGACGTCGTCAGCAGGGCTCCGAGGAAGGTTTCAGCGAGGTTGGGCCGCGACAGCGTCAGCAGGGCTCCGATGTTCCTGGTGGTTCAAAAAGGGTTCACAAGAAGGAGCCGCGACGCAGTCAGCAGGGCTCGTGATGATTCCGACAAGAGTTCTTCTCCGTAGGGTCAGCCGCGATTCAATCAGCAGGGCTCTCGACTCCGGGATACAACTGCCGATCTGTGGCGGGGTTGCCCCAGATATAGGTCTGGGGCCCTTTGATGTCCGGACCCATGCGCCCGGAGGGGGGCGGAGAGGCCGGGTGGAGGTGGCCAGACGCCCAGCAGGAGAGGCGCCAGGCCCAAGGGAGTTGCAAGGAGATTACACCTCGAGAGGGGAGGACAGTTGGGGGTCCCATCGATACTGTCCTCCGCCGGGGGCGATGAATGGTTCCTGCGGCACCCCCTGGCCAGTCCGTGGTGCCGGGATGGTGGGGCTTCGCTGGGGTCGAGGCCGGGTTGAGCGGGGTCGCGCTGGCTGGTGCACAGTCACGTGGATGCCAACAAGATGGCGGAGCCACGAGGGGTACGCGACCGCGTGCCGCTCCGGATGAAGGGCCTTGGTGCAGTTCAGACGGTTGGCCCGTGAAGGCCGGGTCGGGGAACGGGCACAATCCATGGGGTTAAGGACCACGCCACGAGGCCGGGTCCAACACACTGTTAGCACAATACGTCCTGATTTGTACTCTAATTGAACCAGAGAGTAGAGTACAGCTTATTATACATCGCACGACGTGTGGAAATACATAGAAAGTTAAATGCAGCTAATAAGAAAAACCAAGTGCGTGCCTTCATATACTGGTAGAAACGGATTATCGAACTACTCAATACGTGTACATACCCCGTTATTGAAAAGTGCAACTCATGGCCAAAATAGGCAGGCAAAGACGTGCCAGCATATTAATAAATCAACTCTCTTGCCGATCAAAGGAAGTACCCATTTAACCAATATAAAAACAAACATCGAGGGAACATCATTTTCTAACCAGGTAACAATCTCTTAAGATGAATGTAGGCGGCAATTTCCCAAAAGGGAATGCCATAAGGTAAGTTACCGAACTACCACATTAAAAATAACCCCACGTAATAACCGAAAACACCAGGAACTCCACTACGAGCAAGAAGCCTGAGGTGGAATACCCCCGTCATCCGCTTACCTCAAGACAGGATAACGTTTCACGGCATGATAACTGGCAGGGCTAATCAGAGCAGGAATGGCGCCTTCATTTTAAAGCCCAAATATCCCGCGTCATACCCGCAATTAGAATCACCTGTGTGTGGACGGCAACGCGACCACAGCACCTACCACAATAGAGGAAGGACATATCCCGGACAAAATTCCGGCGGCCATCTTTTAATGGCAAAGAAAAGCTATTGGCATAAGGATAAAGGAATCAAAAAGGTAAAAAATATATTGACAATGTGCGATAACATGTGGGGGTCAACAAGATATCTATTCTTTTTGGCAACACACATCATTGATTATCATGGAACCACTGAGTTAATTGCCTAGCACGAATGATCTAATTAAAAGAAATCAGAAAAAATCATCGGTGGCCATCTTAGAAAGGTAATGAGTATCGAAGGAGGCACAATAACACATTATAAATCAAATGTAAAAACGACTTTCTGAAAAGTCATATTCAGACAAGAATCGGCGGCTATTTTAAAGAAACAAAATAGAAGTATACTAGAATTCAATCTAACAGGCAGAGGTCACACGACCTTCAAAAAGTAATAAATATATAATAATGTTTTCAAAAGGTATACCTCCATTAGCATACAAAAGCAAATACAAAAACAATTATATCAGGCAGTATCAAATAGGAAAAACATACCAAGGACTATTTGATATCTACAGAATAACCACGGTGAGTCAGAAAGAAAAGAGCCTTTAGCAACCAACAGTGGTTTACATACATAGCTCAATGAAGTCTTTTCAAAGTTAATTTGAATGCAATAAATTCAAATACATTTTTTTAAAACACAATGCAGGCTATGACCGAAAAAATAAGCACCTGAGAGCAGCACAATAAGCATGAGTAGTGCCAATAAATCGGTGTAAGATTCCTGCTGTTCAGGTTCAGAGGATAAGTACAGATAATCAAATTGGACAATTCCGTCCCCAGTGAATTAAAAAAACAGTAACAATCAGACTACAGACAAACGGCTAGAACCCATTATGCAGAAAAGGGGAGATTGAAAGCGCAGCGATGCCCCTATCCTCAATTATTCCCAAAAATAATGTAGTTCTCTGTCTGTATTGTGTCCCATCGGGGTGGCTTGAAGGCGACAAATCCATTTCGCTTCCCTCTGTCTCACCCGGAGTTCCCGATTCCCACCCCTGTTTCCACAGGGGACATGGTCGATGCCATGGAACCAAAAGCTGTTATTATTAGGGTGGGTATCCCTGTAATGGTCACTAAGGGGATAACGGCTATCTTTATTGAGTATTGCCCTCCGGTGTTCTTTTAACCGTACCTTTAGTGGGCGCACAGTACTGCCCACATGAATAATCCCACAGTCACATCCAAAGACATAGATAACATGGGTGGTGTTACAATTTATGAAATCACCAATATTGTAAAATTTTGAGTTGTTACACGAAAAAATACTTGTTTTATTGCGACCAAATAGGCATATATTGCATGAGCCACAGGTGTAGAAGCCTAATGGTTTTGGAGGTAACCAAGTATTGGAACCTTCTTTATTGACAACATAGCTAGGGCATAAGGTCTCCCGTAATGTTCTACCCTTACGAAACATCAGTACCGGGGTATCAGAAATGCTTTTTTTTCAAACCGGGTACATCTAATAGCAAGCCCCAGTTCTTTTTCAGAATGTCCCTGACTTTGCCACTATTCAGGTTGTATTGTGTCACTAGACTGACTGGTCTGTTTGGTACAATTTCCTTCCTCTTTTTAGGGTTGTCGCGAAGGGTCTCTTCTCTTGTTAGATCTTTTGCTTTACAGAGGGCTTTAGATAGGGTCTCCTTTGTGTATCCCCTTTTTAGGAATCTTTGTTCACAGTCATGCAAATTACTAAGGTAGGACTCTTCCTTGCTACAATTTCTGTGGATTCTAGTCATCTCCCTGAAGGGGATGTTGTTGATGACAGACCGCGAGTGAGCACTCCCTGCATGGAGAACCCCATTGCAGGTTGTCTCCTTCCTATACAGGGTACTCTCTACCACCTGATCCTGAACATAAAACTGAATGTCAAGGAAGTTGATTCTCTCCTTGCTATAGTCCATAGTAAACCTGACATTAAAGTAATTAGAGTTGAGATACAGGAAATACTGCTGAAGCTGTTCCTTGGTTCCTGACCATAAACAGATAATATCGTCTATGTACCTCCCCCAGTACACAATGTATTCTGCTCCAGGCGAACTCCCTCTCAAACCAGCCCATGAAAAGGCAGGCGTAAGAGGGAGCAAACCTGGAGCCCATAGCAGTACCGAGTATCTGCTATTTTTATATAGGGTGTCTCACCATGGCATATGGCGAAAGCCATCGGAGATGGAGAGTTGGTGATTGTCTTCTTGGCACACAGTGCTATTCCCCACTTAAGGGAATATGGTGAGGTAAATATATGGCGTGGCAAGGAGTGTGGTGGTGCATCCATCTGTCATACCTTTATGGAGATCCAATAGAGGAGAGTAGCCTGCACCATCCAGAGGAGAGCTGGTCGTTAGTTATAGTTTATATGAGACAAGAGGGCCACAGAAGAGGCTAGTGTGCCATACCATGCATTGGCTTTCTAGGTTGAGTAGCCACCCTTATTGGCTTCAAAGCGGGGGTGGTTGGTCTTGGTGGTCAGAGAGTGGGGGGCAAATTTGAAGAGAAGGTAGCTCCGATGCGGTTTGTGGCCCTGTGAATGCTCTGGCATAATCCTTCCACTGTCAAGTGCTACACACCAGTGTTATCAGGGTATATTATTATTGCCTTTTAAACAGGTGTTTGACAAGTGGAGAAATCGCAAATGACCACACAAATATTAAGGTCTAATGAGGTTTGTATCGAGTCTAAGGGAAAAGGAAAAATTCTCAAGCCATGTATAAGGGATTTACAAGTCTCTCAGGTGAATAGGGAAGATGAATCTGGAAAAAAACAGCTCACTCCTAAAAGAAAGATACTAGATCTCCTTTACCAAGTTTCATAAGAACCTCTGTGTCCAAGCATTTCCTCTCAGCCAATGATGGAAAGACAATCCAGCAGAGTATCCCAGTAGATAATCCAGCAAAAGCAAGTGTTGATTTAGGGGGAGGAAACAGTATGGATATCAGTGACTCGACAGGCTCAGGCTTCAAAACAGAAGTAGTAACTGGTGTTCAAAGCACATGAAATTATTGTAGATGACACACTAAGCTGCAATGAGTGAAATCTTTCGTGAAGAAATCTCTCCCTCCCTATTCTCAACAAGTGAAAATATAAATCCAACAATGTCCTCTGCCTCATTGAGTGTAATATTGCTTATGCAAGGCACTCTAAAAAGTATTTTAGAAGAGCTGGTTGTACTTGATAAAAATCAACAGTACCAAATAAAAATCAACAGACCCACACATTTCAACAGCAAAATATAACTGGGGAATTAATAAAGGTGAACATTTGCTGACTTACTTTAATAAGACCAGTAAACGAGTCTCTAGAAAACTTGCATAATGTTTTGTCAGGAAATTTGGTAGAAGACCATGTTTCAGATGTCAATATCGCCTCAGATGATTTATCTAATAATTATTTAGGAGGAAATGGGACGGAACATATCTCTTACTGGCCAATGGTGGTTACCTTGCACTTTATGACAGTGGGTAACGGAACCTCTCCTCAAACTTTAATCTGTCCCATTTGTGAAATCAAAGGAAATTGCATCAGATGGGGCACACAAAATTGAAAAAAGGGCTCTGTGCAAAAAGTGGCGGGCAAGAGAAGAATAAAGAATGGTTAATGCCAGCAGTTCTCGGTGCCGTATTTTAAGTGAAACTAATTTGGAAACTTGTAAAATAATTTTTGAACTTGACTGGCTCTCCTTGCACTGTGTTTATATAGATCTAAAATTCTTTATTTTACTGTATTGAATTATCAAATATGGTTTAGACCATTGCTAAGATTTATTTTGAACTTCCACCATGCTATAGAGCTCTAAAACGTACCAAAGACTTATTTTCCTAAACTATGTTCATACTGAATGAACGTATTTATTTATATTTGAGGTATTTGTCAAATGGAAGTGAATTGGTTTCTATAAGAAGCACGTTTGAAATATTATGTTAGGTTTGCTGAAACCTCACATGAATCAATTTTGGACATGTATTATTAATACCTAAATTGAATACATACCATTGATAGAAATGTGATGTGTATCTGTATTATCAATAACTGATGCCCCTGTACATGATTAAATTGTCATTTCCTTGATTTAATTAAAATTTAGGTGTTAATTTTGGGATCATTCAGAGTAAAAAACACAATCGCATTGTATAAAAAGATTTATTAAATATTTAATTTGTTGAGTAAATTTGTTATGGTATGGATAAAGTAATGTTTATCATAAGCTACTGTCACTACAATAAGTTTTTTTAATTTAACAGCTGTGAAAAAGCCACTTTGTGGTGAAACAGTTGTTGGCTGTGGTAGTATCGAAGTAAACATTACATTCACGTGTGTTAATATTATGAAAAAGGAAGAGTTGAAATAGTGTGATTGTCTTCAATCTTTGACTTGAAGAGACAATTGGACCAATAAAGAGATTAAGACATGGACGACAGACAACGTGTTATATTGCAATTTATTTTACTCATTTTCTCAGCAAATCTTTTAAATGTATAACATGCTATCCTCCTGCAGGAGATTTAGCTCCAAGAGAACCCAGATATTGAAGGTATTGTATCAATATGTCAACCCAGCCATGTTAGGTGAGACGGTTGATTATGTGGAGACCTATTAACGCTGATATACACACGAATAATAAGAAAGGTAAGAAGGATAGAAAGTGTAAGTATGGGCACACAAATATCAGTGGTTGAAATTCAGGTAAAACAAAATCGAACTGAAATGTTAATCCTAGCTAATGTATATCTCCGTAAGGATATAAAGTCAGTTGTATAATATCCCTCTCACTAACTTTTCAGCTGTTGCATCCTCAATTGAGTCTAGCATTATTTGTGATTGGTTGAGCAGAAGTGGCTTAATAAGCTTAAATGGTCTCTCTGCCCATGTTAATCCAGATAGTTCTACTTTTAGGTTTTGCACTCATCACTATTCAGTTGACTGTTTTTGTCCCCTGCGATACATTTAACCAATTTTGTTATTTTAATATAATGCATAGTGAAGGAAGTGGTTTTGGGTTTTACAAGGAACACTTATATTAAAGGAAGTATTTTTTACAGAAAAGGTTTTAATTCTGTATATGGATTTTGAACAAATTTCTGTTGTCAGCAGTAAAAGTGAGGAATAACCACACCACTAAATATCAATTCAATTCAATTCAAATCATCTTTATTCGAATTTGTCAAATTCATAAAAGCAATCACATATATACAGACCTTTCTCTATTTCTTCCATGTCTCTCCTTCTCGGCCTTTCCGTGCTACCCCTGCCTCTCGTGCTGGTTTCTCTCTAAACATTTGTGATCAATTACTCTACATTACTGTCTATGATATTGCATGCTGTCCAAGGTGTTCCCATCCTCCCCTTCCCCCGTCTTCCCCTACATTGCTTATTGCTTAATAACTAACAAATTCACCCCCCACTTTACCTTTTCGAAGCTTGTAGAGCGCACAGCTACCTCCAGCGGAGGAGTTCCGAGAGTTACCGGTGCTAGGGAAGGCCAAAAAAACAGGTTTTTAGGAGTTTGCGGAAAGAAGATTCAGAGTTGGCCTTCCTGATGTACTCGGGTAATGAGTTCCACAGATGGGCAGTTCTTACCGTAAATGACCAGCCACCTAACCTGACTTTTGCAAAGCGGGAGTAATAAGGAGTTCTTAAAGATTGGATCTCAGGCTCCTCGTCTGATGGTATTTACTGAGTCTTTTCCTCAGGTAGTGAGGGCCTGTTTCTCTGATTGCCCTGTATGCGAGAGTTAGCTCCTTGTCTTCTACCCTCCTTTGTACTGGCAGTTAATGCAGGCTACGTAGATGGGGGATATGTGGTGTCGTATCGGGATATTTCTAATGAGCCTGGCGGCTGCATTTTGTATAGTCTGTAGCTTCCTGATCAGGTAGTCTGGCAGACCCAAGTACAAACCATTGGCGTGGTCTAACTGAGACGTGATCAGTGCATGAACCACTGTTTTTCTACAGTCCATGGGAAAGAGATGGAGGAATCTCCGCAGGGACTTCATTTTCCCAAAACATGAAGAGGAAACATGGCTTATCTGAGTCTTGCATGAGAGGGCAAAGTCTAACTTGAACCCCAGGTTCCTGGCCGAGGACCCAGGGGGAGGAGGGGGATTGAGCTCGGATGGCCACCATAAGTCAGAGTGAGGAGGAGATGGCTGATTAAAGAATAGAACCTCAGTTTTGTCAGTATTCAGCCTCAGACAGTTGTCGGTCATCCAGGCTGAGATATCGGTCAGACAATGTCTAAAGTTCAAGAATGCTGCCTCGGAAATATCCCTAAAGGAAAACACAAGCTGTGTATCATCAGCGTATGAGATGGCACTTACCCCATGCTGTTCAATTAGCAGGGCTAGCGGGGCAAACAAAACATTAAAAAGAGTCCGGCTTGAGGCCGAGGCTTGGGAAACTCCACAAACTATGGGGCGCAGGGATGAGATGTGAGGATGCAACAATATTTTCTGGGACCGGTCTTCAAGAAAGGAGCCAAACCACGATAGAGTGGACCCTGTCACTCCCAGTTGTCTGAGTCTATCTAGAAGGATCATGTGTGACACCGTATCGAACGCTGCAGACAGATCTAACAGCACGATCATTGCACAGCGACCATTATCCAAGGTCTCCCGGACAGTCTCAGATATTTCCAGCAATGCTGTCTCTGTGCTGTATCATGACCTAAAGCCAGACTGGGAGTTGTGGAGCAGTTTGTTAGATTCTAGGTATTCGGATAACTGTTTCTGTACTTCCTTCTCCAGGATTTTAGCCGGTGCCGGCAGGAGGGAGATGGGCCTAAAGTTTTTCAATTCAGCCGGATCTGCATCCTCTTTCTTGAGGATGAGTTGAACAAGTGCAGATTTCCAGACTGAAGGATAAATAGCTATATTCAAAGAAGAGTTCCAAAGTAAATTTAAGTGGGGGTTTAATAGTGGGGACAGAAGTTTAAAGAACCTAGCTGGACAAGGGTCTAGTGGAGACCCGGATTTTGTTTTTTTCCAACTGAATGAGAGAAGCCTCAAGGCTGAAAAGTCTGAATTCAGACCAAGTATGAGGAAGGCGAGAGGAGGGCAAAGGTGTAGTTGTTAGTTCCCTTGTGGAGAATGAAGAGCAAATGGTTTGTATTTTTTCTTGAAAAAATACTGAGAGACCTTCGCAGAGGGTAGCCGGGGGGTACTATGTTGCTATGCGTTGAATCAGGTTTAATGAAATCTTGAACAATCTTAAAAATATCTTTTGCAGAATTATTTGAAGATTTAATTTGGTTTGTGGTATAGTCCCTAATGGACTTACGCTTTAGTCTGTGAAAGTGTTTTAATGCTATTCTGTAAGCATTTTTAGAGTCTATATTGTAGGTTTTCCGCCAGACCCGCTCGAGCTTCTTGCATAGACTTTTCTCAGTACGGAGTTCTGGTGTAAACCAGGGGGCCGTGGGTTTGTTTCTAGCCAGTTTCATAGTCTTTATATGTAAATGTAATGTAAATTGATACTTGTATAGCGCACTACTCACCCACAAGGGTCTCAAGGCGCTTGTATGAATACCGCTGTGGAACCCATCCTGGCTTTCCCTGTGAGGTGTCCACTCCTGGGCACCCCCAAGGTGGAGGCCAGGCATCCTTAGCGTTGTGGGGGCCGTTGTGGAGATTAAGCAAGCTATTGCCCAGAGTTGCAGAGTGGGACTCCATGATTGGAATAGGCACCGAGGCGAGAATTGTCAGGTCCGTGGAATTTTGAGCCCAAGACCCGCCGAGGCGGGGAATTGAACCCTGGTCCCGGGCCAGACCTCTGCATCAGGGTCTGCTGCTCTAACCATTGAGCCACACTTCTCCAGGGGCGATAGTGTCAAGGGATGATGTGACCCAGTGATTAAAGATAGTGATATCACTGTTAGGTTCACTGGTCAGCACTATAGGAGTATTTAGTAGAACAGGACCTATTGCATCGGGTGTAATTTTCCTCCAATTCCTGTTATGTTATGTTATGCTACAAGGAATTTATTAAGCGCACGTTCACCAACGGTTTCTTGGCGCTGAGAGAAACATGAGGCAGCACGAGAGAAGAGGGCTAGTTGTCATAGGCCTGAGAAAACAGCCAGGTCCTCAGTAGTTTTCTGAATGAGACATAGGAGGGGGTTGACCTTAACTCCAACGCGAGTGAGTTCCAGAACTGCGGGGCCAATACTCCAAAACGAGCACCGCCCAGTTTTTACGTTAAAATGTGGGGGTGTCTAGCAAATTCAGGTGGGTGGATCGGAGGTAGCGGTTGGGGACATAACGTATGATTTTAGATGAGATGAAGGCTGGACAGTTCCCCTGCAGGGATTTGAAGATAGTGCATCCCAATTTGAAAAGACCCCGCATGGTCACAGGCAGCCAGTGAAGGCCTTTCATTAGAGGCTGAATACGATGCCATCTAGGCTGATGGAAAATCAGTCTGGCAGCCTGGTTCTGGACAAGTTGGAGGCGTCTAAGCTGGTATGCCGGGATGCCTACATAGAGGCAGTTGGAATAGTCAAGTTGGGAGATGACCAGAGCTAAGATTACTAAAGTCAAGGCTTCCTGAGACAGGAATCTGCTGATTTTCGTAATTCTGCGTAGTTGGAAGAAGCCGGCAGAGACCACCGAGCTGATCTGGGCTTTCATCGAAAGGTCGTTGCTCACCAGTATTCCAAGGCTCTTGGCAGAGGTGGCCGGGGTAGGGGGATTGCCTAAAGAGGATGGCCAAAAGTTGGAGTTCCATGGGTTAGCAGGTCCGCTCGTGAGGATTAATTCCGTTTTATCAGGATTGAGTTTCAGTTGGTTTCCATTCATCCATTCGCTAATGAAGATCATAGTGTCATGGAAGTGGGTTAGCGAGGAAGGGTGGAAACTAATATTGAAAACCAGCTGGAGGTCATCCGCATAATTGTATGTTACGACTTTCCTGTCCCAAAGACATGAGATTAATGGGAGGAGGTAGAGATTAAAAAGAAGCGGGGAGAGGGAAGAGCCCTGAGGAACTCCGCAGGAGAGTTTCATCTTCTTTGGCGAGAGGTTGGCGAGGCGGACTGATTGGAATCTGTTGCTGAGAAAGGAGGAGAGCCAATTTAGAGCCCGGCCCTGGATCCCAGCATTGTTGACACGGTCCAGAAGGATGTTATGATCGACCGTGTCAAAAGCCGCTGACAGATCCAGGAGAACCAGGGCCTGGGTAAGCCCTCTATCAGCACTCCCTCTAAGCTCGTCCATGACTGTCAGGATGACAGATTCTGTGGAATGAGAAGGTCGCAAGCCGGCCTGGTGGGGGTCCAGGATATGATGCACTTAATTGTGTAGAGACATAGGCCTCTAAGACCTTTCCAAGGTATGGTAGTAACGAGATAGGGCGGTAGTTGGCAGGGGTAGAGGGATCAGCACCTGGTTTCTTCAAGATGGGGATAATTTCCACTGTTTTAAAGAGGTCGGGGACTATGCCCTCTTCCAGTGATTTGTTTAGAAGAGAGAGAGGATGGTCAGGGCACCTGGAGAAAGTCTCCTGGAGGACAGCAATCCGTTGGGGACCCCGAACCGACTCTTTTTAGTAGACCCAGAAAGGTTTCTAAGGGGATTTGGGGAAACAGGGTCATCAGGGGTGACAAGTCCCTGGTATTAGAAGAGTTGGCAGGGGTGTTAGAGGACACGATGCTGGCTTTAATGGCAGTGATCTTGTCCATAAAATAAGAGTTGAGTGAGTTGCAAAGGGGTTGAGAGGGGATTAGCTTAGGTACTATTCTGTCAGGTTTAGATAGCTCGCTGACTATGGAGAAGATATCTTTGGCTTTGTTAGCTGAGTCCACGACTTTCTTTGAGAAATAGTCCATTTTGGTTTGGAGAATGGAGGTTTTATATTCTTTTAGTAGATTAGTGTAGATGTTTTTGTCAACTGAGTAATAGTGAAGTCTCCACCTACGCTCCGCTTGTCTTAGTGCAAGCTTCTTAGTTTTTAGGTCCGCGGAGAACCATCGCTGAGCGTCATGTGGTCTGATAGTTTTAGTGTACTTAAGCGGGGCGACGCACTCCCTTGCTGATTCAAGCCATAATTTAAGATTTGTGGCCTGAACGTGGATTGACTCTGTGGAAATAGGAGCCGTAGAAGTAAGACGAGAACAGAAATGATCAATATTAGCGTTTTTCCAGTTCCTTGACTTGTGATTTTTTGTCGGTTTGGGTTTATAGGGCTGAACATCCGGAAGAGTGAAGGACACAAGATGATGATCCGACCAGGTGCACGGTGAGATCAAAAGGGTCGAGGGAGTCATGTTGGCTGTCCAGACCTGGTCTAAAATGTGTCCCTTGATATGGGTGGGTGCCCGCACGTGCTGGGTGCAGTTCATACCCGACAGAAGATCCGTTAGTTCGATAGAGCTGACGCTCTCCATAGCGTCTAGAGGTCAGTAATTGAAGTCACCTATGATAAGGAGTCTGGCGTGGACAATCGCCAGGTGTGAGATCATTTCTCCCAAGGCCCGGGGAAAAGTGGGCATGCAGCAGGGGGGTCTATAGAAGAGAGCGCAGGTGAAGGATGACTGGGGGGATTCCAGTTTAAAAACTAGGCTGTCAACAGAGGGCACACCCTTAATCTCCAGTGTCTTAAACAGATGGTCCTTAAGGATGATGGCTGCTACTCCGCCACCCGCTTTCCCAGGGGGGCGGTTGGTTTGTAGGATATAATAATATCTGGTAGGGCTGCCAGAATGTCTTCAGTGAGCCACGTTTCCGTGAGGAGAAGTAGGTCTGGCCTTTCCAACTGTAAGAGTTGGAAGATCTCGAGTTGGTGTTTTAACATAGATCGTGTGTTTAGGTATATAACTGAGAGGCCCTTTGTCCATGAGTACTGAGGATGTTGGGAGGAAGTACTGTAATGGGTGTGTCGGATTTGTGAGTGGAGAGAACCTCAGGGAAGGTGGTTCTGTATTTGAGAATACCTGCTTCAGCTAAGCAGAGGCGGATGTGGGTAGCAATCTCCTGATTCCCATGTAACTCTCTCAGCTCCGTAGTGGAGTATTTTAGAGAAAGGGCAGAGTTTCTGGCCCCTGGACCGTACGGCCGCGGACGGGTGCAGACGGGCTTGCCTTTGGCGTGCCGCCGGCGCGCCTGCTGCACACACCCGCTGCACACGCCCGCTGCACGCGCCCGATGTACGCGTCCGCTGCGCGGCCGTGTCCCCATCTAGTTTTATGTGGGTCAGGGCAGGCGGCAGGAAGTGAGGGGAGGTGCAGGGGGAGGAGTCACGTCCCCACCGTTCAATCGGCACAACAAGCCGTAACGGACCGGGGGAGTATGGAACTCCCTGGGATGCCCCGTGAGTGACTAGCGGCAATGCGGGGGTGAGTGAGCACAAATTCCTTCTATCTTCATAGACAGGTTTCACAAGGTTCTTGCACTTTGTCATGGACAAGTTAAATGGTATAAGACTATGGTCTGACCAGGTAAGGGGGATAGAGTCCTCAGTGGTAAGGCTTGGAATGTTGGTGAAAATAAGATCTAACATGTGGCCTACTACGTGTGTAGGCGTGGAGACCTTTTGGATGAGATTTTGTCCTTCAAGAGTGTCGGCCAAATGAGAGGCCAGAGTGCACTGCTCGTCGTCCATATGGACATTAAAGTCACCCAGGACAATAAAATTCACGTATTTTAATGAGAGATCTGCTATAACATTGCAAAACTCCCGTATCTCAGCAGGTTTAGAGTCAGGGGGTCTGTTGACTAGTACTCCTGCTATGGAAAAGGTGGGGGAGACTTTAATGCTAAAGGACATTGCTTCTATCAGACCTGTTAGTTCAATTCTCTTGCGTGCTACTTGCATTGTTCTATTGAAACGTATTGATTGCTTTTGTGTTCGATTCTCACATTGGGAATAGTAGAAGTGTTTTAGAAATAAATATATATTGTTATACAAACACTTTGTGGTTCTCCTTTCATTTGATCAATCAGGAGAGATATATTCGGGTAAAACAATTGGCTTTACATTCCTTCAAGCCTGAAGGCTGCTCTCCATAGCTACCACTAGGATAGCTTTCAAATAGGTTAACTTTGACCTTGAACATCATAAGGGTCGTTTGGACTGGTGCCCACTTTAATAAGTGGACAGCATATACCAGGCCAACTTCTCACATTGGTGTGCAGCGGTTGGGATTCAAGCTTGCTATTGTTTTACCAGATAAATCTCGTCGAGTGATTAACTGAAAACCACTACAGTATTAGGCACATATAATACTTCAAGTTTAGGATAAGTAAGTTTTACTGAACTTGGGGTTGGGTAAGTTAAGGGTCTAGCACATCCTTTCTCCAACCTAAGACAGTTTAGTTCCCACTAGGTTAGGTAGGTGCACACACCACACCTCATTAGTATGTCTTCTACAGGAGAAGCCAGTGGCTCTCTGCCCACTAGATACCTTGGCTTGGGATTCGATGAATTAAAAGCCATGTGTGTGTCCAGGAAGCTGAGGACAGGGAGAAACCCCAGTACCCAACGACTCATTGAGGTACTTGTCTTAGATGACCTTAGGAAGACTCCAGGGTCAGATGAAGTAGGCAGAGGGGTGGGGTTAGAGACCGAGGAAGGGCAAGAAGGTCTCACCTTCTTTAACCTGGAAACAGGCTCTAACACAGAGGAACATGATAACTCCAATATGGATAACCATGCACAGGACGATGATGGAGAAGACCCACAAGGTCCTCTCTTTAATCCTCCTGGTAGAGTCCAGGGTGTGCCTTGGAGAATTAGGTCTAGATCTCCTTCTCTAGAATCCACACACTCAGGAACATTTGTAGGGACTTCTAACTCTCATAAGAGACCTGGCTCTTATGAGAGGCAGTGCCAAACTCTTAAGATTGAGGCGGCAAAGCTCAAAATCAAGAAAGAGAATTTGACCCTAGAAAAGGAAGCCCTAGAAGACTAGGAAAAGATTGGGACTAGAGTCCCATGGTGGCAGCAACAGTGTCCCTAGGGTTAAGGAGTTTACCCATGAACATAGGAACCTGAACAAAATTGTCCCTCCCTATCAAAGTGGGGATGACATCCACAAATAGATAACTGCACTAGAGAGGGCCTGTAAAGTTCAGAGGGTCCCTAAGGAGCAATGGGCAGCAATCTTGTGGCTCTCCTTCGCAGACAAAGGTAGAGATAAGCTCCTCGCTGTAAGAGAAGAAGATTCTGACAATTATTGTTGTGAAGAATTCCCTCATAGATGGGTTTGGCCTAACCACTGAGCAGTATAGAGTAAAGTTCAGAGATACCCAGAAGGCACAGACTCAGGACTGGGTTGATTTTGTTGATGGTGCTACTAAGGCTTTAGAAGGTTGGATACTTGGCAGCAAGGCGCATGACTATTTAGGATTGTACAATTTGATTATGTGGGAGCAGATCCTTAATAATTGTCAAAAACAGCTTTTGCACCAGTACCTGGTGGACTCAGATCTGACCTCTCCCCAAAAATTGGGAAAGAAGGTAGATAAGTGAGTCAGATCCAAGGTGAAACAAAAGAACCAGGGTGGTGACCAGAAGAAAGATTCTTTCAAGACACAAGAGAAAGGTGGGGATAAATCAAAAGATAAGTCCTCTCAAGGGCCCCAAAAGTCCTCTTCTGGGGGTGGGTCCCAAACTCCTTCCTCTCCTGAAAAGAAACCTGTTTGCTTTGTCTGTAAGAAGATAGGCCACAGGAAACATTATGCCATTTGTCCAAAGGCCAGCAATAAGGAAAATGTTCCTCCAAACCCTACTACTACAACTCCTGGTACTACAAGTAGTAATCCCCCAGGTGGTGGTAGTGTACCCAAACATTTAGGTGCATTTTCGTGGGGAGCTTAGCAAGGTCCCCCTCACAGGACTCCCTAGTCTGTGATGGTGGTATGGGATTTGCCACTTTTACTGTCAGTCCCAATACTTTGGGCAGGTACAGACAGGAGCCTATAATCAATGGTCAGAAAGCTGTGGCCTATAGGGACACAGTGGCTAGGGTCACCATGGTGGCAGGGAACTTAGTACTCCCCCTTCAGCTTTTACCTGAGTTTAAGTTCCAGGTGACCAACATTGATGGTATCAAGACCAATCATCCCATGGCTATAGTCAATCTCAGCTGGGGAGGGGTCACTGGCCCAAAGAGAGTGACAGTGTCCCCAAACTTGCCTATACATTGCCTATTGGGCAATGATTTAGAAATGTCAGCCTGGCCTGAAGTTGAGCACAAGGCCCATTTAAGAATGTTAGGCCTCCCTGAGAAAGTTGGTGGGACCCTGAGGCCCTCAGTCCAACTCCAGGGAAATTTTGGAGTGGTGGTGCCTGAAAGAATGGCCCACTCTACTCCACCAGAGAGCAAAGGGAATGAAGAAAAGTCCTATTCCCACCAGACAACAGGTAAGGGTCAGCCTCCTCAGGGAACTGATCTTACACCTTGTGAAGAAACTGCCCCAGAGGGGGTCAGGCCTGTCCTGGCAACATCCCTGATGGCAGGGAAGTCTTCCAAGGTGGTACCCAGTCTGGAGCAGGTATCTTGTTCCTCTCTACCCTGCCTCAGTCAGCCTAAGTCAGAGGAACTCCCCCATAAAAAGATTAGGGACACACAGTCTAGTAGTTCTAGCCAGGTGAATATTCCTCAACATGCTGAGGGATCCCTCTTACCCTTAGGTACTGACATCCCCCAGATGGACTCTGTTGGGCACAGGAAAACCTGGGACCAAAATGATCCAAACCTGCCCTGTCCCTCCAGTGTTCCAACCAAAGGGACCCAACCCCCAGTTATAGGCAGCCATAGGTTGACCCTTAGGGCCAGATATACCTCAGTCATGGAAAGAAAGGCCTCCATGGTGACCAGTGCTCTGAGAAAGCTGAGACCAACTTTATTAGGGCCTCACGTCTTTAATCAGACACCTCACCAGCCTTTTACTTTGCCAACACACACCACAGGTAGTAATCCCAACTTTTGGAGAAAATCCAATACCCTTAAGGGTAGGGAATCCTTAGTGGACCATAAGACAGGGGGTATCCATGCTAGTGCAGGGAAACAACCTTCACAACGCAGTCATTACATCGCACTACACTTACAACGCAGTCATTACATCGCAAAATCCTTTAAACACATGTCACTACAGCGCAGGCATTACAACGCATACCATTACAACGCATGACACTACATCCATGTCAATACAACGCAGGCATTACAACACATACCATTACAATGCATAGTACCCCTACACTATCCAACACTTACCCTAATGTTGCACCCCCTGGAGTTAGAATAGTAATTTTTAACCCCTACACTATACAACACTTACCCTACTGTTGCACCCTCTGGAGTTAGAATAGTAATTTTTACCCCTATATTATCCAATACTTACTTTAAATGCAATGTAATGGTATGCGTTGTAAAGGTATTATAGAATGTAATTGAATGCGTTGTAAAGGTAGTTTTTCTAAAAATATGATGTAGTGTAATGCAATGTAATGGAATTTGTTTTAAAGGACGTTGCGATGTAAAAACTGCATTGTAATGGCATGTGTTGTAAATGTATGCGTTGTAACATCATACAGTCGCTAGTGCAGGATCTTCCTTATATGGCTACTTAGTCAATAAAGTCTCAAATGGGCAAGGTTAGCCTTATCTTCTTTCGTTTGGGGGGGTTATGTAGGAAGGTAGGATCTGACTGCATGGCTACCCCCACTATTTTCCTGGTGTTTTGCAGGTTTTTGACTTAGTGTGACTGGAATCCTGCTAATCTCTAAAATGGTTATGTCTGTACTTTAGGTACACTACACATTGGATTCTGGGCTACCTTATCAGTCTCTAGTATATGGTACCCAGGTACCAAAGGACATAGTTACCCCAGCGGCCTCTCAGGGACTGCAGCACGTATTGTGCCTCCCCTGAGAGTCCATTCAAACTGACACCAACAGTTTGCTACTGCAAACTGTGTAAGCTGGTGCTTGCACCACTTACTGAGATATAGCATTCCTATATCTCACCTTGCATCACTACACCTGAAAAGCAGTCAGTCACCCCTATGGCAGGCCTTAACAATCCTGAAGGCAGGGTGCTGGGTTTCTCGTGAGGGGGTGCCCCTGCATGAGTAGGGCGCCTCTGCAGCATTCGGAGTCTATTCTGCGGGGCTGTCTGTGATGCAGCCTGACATATATGTCCAAGTGCATTATGACCTTGCAGTAAAATTTAACTTTGGAACGGCTGCACAGAAACATGTTGTGTTTGGTGTCAAACACCTTGGAATCATGCCTCCACCCCAGGACATGCGTGGATCACCGGTATACCCGGTACCAGCTTTCACAAACCCAGGTAGCACAAAATGGATGCTGCCAGCCACAGACACGCATCTGTGCTCCTGATGCTGAGCCAAGCTCGAGCAGGGGAAGGCATGACAATAGGCATCCTGTCGAAGGCAGGTGTGACCACCTCCCAGACAGGATTTAGTGTATTGGGGCTGGGTGGGTGCACGCTCCAAGGGCCAGAAAGTCTGTCCTGGGGGCACATTTGGTGTCCCTGGGCCCTGATTATCTCAAACCGGTTCAGGAGCCATTTGCTCCTGCTCTGGCGCGAAACCTGATCAAAGGACATGGGGGTAGCCACCTTTCTGTCCTGACCCTCCCATAGGAGAAACCACAGAACCTGTCCACCCCTTCCCATGGGTAAAAAGTGGGTTCCCTGGCTACAGGACTTTAGATTTTACCTGGATAAGATTCTGAAAGAAGAAACCAAGTACTTCGACTGTCTGCACAACACTGGACGACTGTCTGCACCGCTGGGCGACTGAATAATCTCCCTTGGAGTAAAGGAGTTAGTCCCCTGCAAAAGCAGGCACCTATGCTCAACTGACCAACTTGCATCTTCCGAGGTCCTGAGGACTCCGAAGATTTCTGCAACACAGGCGGTGGGGGCCTGAAGGTCTCCGAGGTTAATCTGCTCTTCCAGCGAAGCTGAAGCCAGTATCCCTCGTGGGGAACGCGTGACCCTTATCCCTGTGCACCGTGTCCTTTTGCACCTGCACTTACTTTTTTTTATTTTTTTATATTTTATTTTTGATGATCACAGACAATGACAGGGAGTTTGACATATATATCGATAGTGATGAACAATACAGAAGCATATTTGGCAGTTATTGTTGCAGCAATATTAAACAAGTCAACATATTATCAGTATTTATGCATAACATGAGGCACACTTACACTGATTAATGTTTCCATCTAGCGTGCAATGACTAATGATCAGTTTCAGGCGAATGATGTACTACAGTCACCAATTCAGTGTCTCTTGCCCTAAGCCATGCAATAATCTGTTCCCAAATATCTTTCGGGCGTGAGGACATGGGCATGAGCTCCCAAAATTGTGTAAGTTGTTCTTGACAATATGCCACATCTTTGATCCACTCGACAACTCATGGGCGTCTAGGGGCTCCCCAGGGGATAGCTATGCGCCTCTTTGCTAGTAATAACATCATAGCCACAAGTCTACGTATCTTAGATGGTACCTTCTCCACATACCCAAACAATGCCACTAATGATGAGGGGTGTAGTGTGTGGCCTGTCACCTCCTCAATAAGTTTGTGCACCTTCATCCAAAACTCCGAGACCCCCCCGCAAGTCCAAGCGATGTGGAGAAATGTAGCTGCCTCACGCCCACATTTCCAGCAACAGGAGTTGACCCTGAGTTTAAGTTTATATAAGTGTGCAGGTGTTCGATAGAACCGATGTAGGAATTTGAAATGAATGAGTCTTAATTTGTAGTTTGGTGAAAGGTAACGTATTTGTGCACAGCAATATGCCCATTGCTCCTCTGTGAATTCCTCATCCAGGTCAGCACGCCCTTGTATAAGAGTGCACGGCGATGCTGAGGGGTGTTCGCATGGACACTAATCTTCGTGGTGAGGGTGTGGTTAGCAGGTATTGTAGGGATTGAATGGGTGTGGGGGGTGTCGGAAAAGTCTGATGTATAGTTTTACAAGTGGACTTTAGTTGACGATAAAGGAGTCTATCCAGTAATGTTAATTGTGTCCCTTCTGAGCTCGTAGGTGGTGATCAAAATGTGTCCTGCGGGTACAGATCACCCATTGTACATAGTCCGAGGTTACGTGCTCTACCTGTGGCTCCCGCAGCCTGTAAGCATGGAAAGCTTGGATGAAAGGCCAGTGGCCCTGCCGGTGCATAGAGCAGGGGATGATTGGTTCTTTTTCTCAGCCCTTCCCAAGCCCATCGCAGCGTCTCGACTGTGTTGATTTCTTTATTATTTCGTCTATATGAGTAATAAACAGCAGCAGAGAGCAGTATGGGCTCAGCCACGTCACACTCTGTGGCCACGTGCGGCCTAAATGGTATTGGATAAACCCAGAAGTGCAAATATTGCTCTTGTGCACACAAGGCGTACAGTTCAAAGTCAGGGGCACCCAAACCTCCCTTCACCAGCGGTGCAGTTAATAGTTCCCAGTTGACTCTTGGCTGGCGGCCTGCCCATACCAATGCGATCGCATATGACCGCAAGGTTGTAAAAAAATCTCTAGTGAAGGGTACTGGAATGTTGGCGAATAGATAGAGTAGCTTTGGAAGTACAACTATGTTTAAAATTGCTATGCGACCTGCTAGTGCTAAAGGCAGGGAGGTCCAGATCTTAGTGCGATCTTCTAGCCAGTTTATGAATCTTCCATAGTTCACTCTCCAGATTTGGGCCAAATCTCTACTCAGCAAGATTCCCAAGGACTTCACTGCCTCATTCGCCCAGACCAAAGGGAACTCTAAATCCACGGGTAGTGGGGCATCAGTGAGTGGCAGCAGTGAGGACTTAGACCAATTAATATTGATTCCACACAGTCCCCCAAATCTTAGCACCTCACGGAGCATGGGGTTTAGGTTGTCCTCCGGCTTCCTGATGTATAATGTTATGTCAACTGCATACATCGAAACCAGAGGGTTTCTATCTGTGAATATCAGACCTTTAGACGAGTGGTGCTGGCGCAGCCAGAGGCTCCATTGCCACCACAAAAAGGAGCAGCGACAAGGGGCAGCCCTGTCTAGTCCCTCTTGTGATTGGAAAGGAGTCATATATTAGCCCGTTTACTCTTAGGCGAGCTGTAGGTTTGGTGTATAATAGCCGGATTGGCTGCACAAAATTCCGGCTGAATCCTAACTTGGGCAATATCGTGAATAGGAATGGCCATTCTAGGGTATCAAATGCCTTAGTGGCGTCGAGAAAGACCTCAACCGCTTGTAATGTAGGTTCTATTTGATGGAGCACCGAGAAGAAAGCGCATACATTGTGGGCCGTGGAGCGGCCGGGGATGACCCAGATTGGTCCGGGAGGGCAAATAGGGACATGAGAGGTTGCAGTCGATTTGCAATTAACTTGGCCAAGATTTTGGCGTCTATGTTGATTAATGATAGGGGGCTGTATCAATCGCATAGGGTTTCATCCCTGTCTGGTTTTAACAGAGCAATAATTATTGCCTCTCTCATGGTCGGGGGGAGTTTGCCAATTTCCAGTGACTCTTTGTATACTTCTAGTAGGTAGGGTGCGAGTAGGTCCGCATATGTTTTATAAATTAACACTGTTAGGCCATCTGCACCAGGGGCCTTTCCACTAGCTAGACTTCTGATAACCTGAGTGATTTCTTCAGCTGTAAAAGATTCATCTAGATATTCTCTATGGTCATTACTTAACCAAAGCAGTGCTATTGATTCGAGATAGGCTATCAAGTCAGGATGCAGTGTATCTTGTGTTGCCATGTATAGTGTGGAATAGAAACCTGCTAGGTATTTATGGGTAGCCTCTTGCCCCACGATAGGTTCAGAGTCTTCTCCCTGCAACTCAGCTATGTATGTGGAGGAAGCTCCTTGTTTGAGTGTGTTTGCCAGTGTTCTGCTGGGTCTATTCCCTTCCCCATATTGTCTCGCTAGAGCGTGTCTAAAAATTTGGTCTCCGCGTCTGCTGCGGTTTCGAATGCTGTTATATTAACACGTATGTCAGCAAGGTGCTTGGTGTCTACTGTTGATTGGTAGTGCTGTTCTTGTATTTGGATTTCCCTTTCCAATTTAGTCAAAGTTTGGCGAAGTGATTTGAGCAACCCAGACTGCTTGGAGATGCATGCTCCCCGCACCACTACCTTGAATGCCTCCCAAAGTATGGAGGGTGAATCAACCAATCCCAAGTTTGATGCAAATAATTGCAGAATCTCCTCTCGGATCTCCGCTGTGTGTCGAGCAATGCATGTGGGGGCAGCCGCCAGCTGAAGGCCGGAGGGCATGTGTTTGGTATTGTCCACTTAAGTGAGACTAGGTTTTGGTCTGATAATGTGCGGGGGAGATGTTCAATCTCAACCGTCCAGGACGCTATGCCACGGGTCACTAGCCAGTAGTTTATTCTAGACCAGGCACTGTGGAAGGCAGTTATGCATGTACCCTCCCGAGTATCAGGGTGTCTGATGCGCCATATGTCTATGAGTGTTGCTTCATGCGCAATGGCGTTTATTTGCTGTGTTGCTTTGTAGTGTGGGTTTCGAGGAGCCCCCGACCTATCAAGGGCATTTGTGAGAACTGCATTAAAATCTCCTCCCCGGATAACCGTGCCCTCATTTAGAGCTGTGACCTTAGCCCATAAGTTCAAGAAAAAATACGGATCGTCTGTGTTCGGTCCGTAAACTGCCACTGGTGTTAGTGATGTGGTTATCAGTCGCCCCGTTATTATGACATATCGTCCATCTGGGTCGGTTAACACCCGTGCTGTTGTCCATTCTATCCCTTTCTTGATTAAAATTGCTACCTCGCGTACATAATTGGAATATGTGGCCGAGTGTACTTCACCCCAATATTTATTTCGCAGCTTGATATCGAGAGTGTGTTTCAGGTGGGTCTCCTGTAAAAAACAAACGTCTATGCGACGCCTACATAAATAGTTGTGTACTAGCCTGGCCTTTTTAAAGTCATTAAGGCCTCGAATGTTCCATGTTAGAAACTTGGCATCTGTCATGGCGGATAGTGAGTGCATTGACTGAGTCACATCCACAGTGTAATCTGGCTTTTCGCTGTGCCGTTCACGGTGAAATTAGTGGATCAGTGAATATTCCTATAGAGCTTTAGTGCATAATCCTATAGAGCTGACCATATGTTGCACGTGGTGTATTGTTATGTCAGACCCTCTCTGCTTATGTGCTTTGCCATGTATATTGGTGTCTGGATCTTTTTCCATATACCTCTTCCCACCCCCACCCACTACAACCCCCCAAACCGGTTGAGTATCAGACCCTCCCTCCCTCCCGTTAGTAACTTTACCCCAATTAACAAATAATGAGAACATGGGAGAACTCCCTTAGGGGCCTGGGTTAGCGGCGTGACCAGCCTAATGGCAGGGTGGCTGGATCAAGCATTCGTGTGAGTCCCCGCATGGAACATTCTATTACATTCTCTTCTAATAGGCAACCTTGCAACAGTTCTGCTGTAACTATATAGGGTTAGATATGTCAGGCCCGATTCACAGAACTAACTTAAGACAAAATCCTAAACTTACTACTTTTGGTATTCACAGAAGTTAGGATTTTGTCTTAAGTTTGTTTTAAGACAAACTTAAGACAGACTTAAGACAGACTTAAGACAGACTTAAGACAGACTTGAGACAGACTTGAGACAGATTTGAGACAGATTTGAGACAGACTTAAGTTAGGATTTTGTCTTAAGTTTGTCTTAAGTCTGTCTTAAGTCTGTCTTAAGTCTGTCTTAAGTCTGCCTTAAGTCTGTCTTAAGTCTGTCTTAAGTTTGTGAATCGGCCCCGTCAAACCAAAGCGTAAATTATACAAAGGTCTTATCGTAACTTGGTTTTGTTAACTATGGTCTCACTCAGTAGAGTCTAGAATATGTAGCAGACAGGTTTCATTAATCAATCATTGTCACTTGTATTCGGGTCAGCATCTGAACGTTTCGGTGAGTACGACGGTGATTTGCGGGAACAAAGGTGCTTGGAAAATGTCAATGCCGATTTAGCATCCGTAAAAAAGTTTGATTGTCCCTAATGTGTTATTTTCAGCTTCGCTGGGTAGAGCATGGCATATGGAATTGATGACGCAGCCAGCAGTTTTTTTGTTGAAGTGAATTCCTAACGCGCAGCCTGCACTGTCGGTGTGTAGTCCGGAAAAAATGTGAGTATGTTTCCATGGTGTACAATAGGGCCCCGCGCTCTGACTTCTTTGAGAATGGCATCTCTATCACCATAATTCAGCAGTCTGGCAATTATTGGGCGCGGAGGTGCCCCTGGCGATGGGCGGGGAGCAAGCGATCTGTGCGCCCTCTCTACCACCATGGCTGGAGATAATACTGAGCCAAACAGTTCTTTAAGCAATCCATCTATGTAGTGTTGCATCTTTTGAATGGCTGTAGATTCTGGCAGACCAATAATTCGGAGGTTGTTGCGCCTCGAGCGCGCCTCCAAATCCTCATTCTTTGCTTTAATAAGTTCTAGGACTTTTTCCATGTTTAGTACTTGAGTTCTAGTTTCTGAATGAGGATCTTGAGTGTCTGACAGTCTGTTCTCCAGAGTATCTAGTCTGGTCTCGTGGATTACTACTTTCTTTTACACAGTGTCCAATCCAAACGTCAGTGCATCAATTTTAGAGTCTATTTCCAGCCCGTGTTAAAGAAGTGAAACAAAAGAATAACCGTTTTTCCACTCTCGTGGATCAGATAAATCAGATAAGTAACTATGTCCTTCTAACCATATATAACATCCTACCATATACCTGATAGATGAGGATTCTTTGGTTAAATATATCTTTCTTCTCTCATTGTATTCTGTACAGGACGAGAGGCTGAAGAAACTCTTGTGTGAAGAAACAGAGCTACACAAGCAGGTACCTCCGGCGAGGGAACATGGATGCGGACAGGAACCCGGAAGAAGAGATCAACGACCTGTAAGAGGAAGACCCGCGTGAAGGAGCCGTAACATGTCAGAGACGTCCAATCAAGGTACCACGAATTCCCAACTGCGGGACAACAGGACCCGAGCAGGTAAGTCGACAACACAAAGGGAGTGCGGGAAATACTAGGCAGATCTGTGACTGAACGCGAACCATGTTCTTGTCACAGACCGTCCAATTTCTCCACACTTGACTCCACCCAGCTCCCTGTCTGCAATAGGAGCGGGCTTGACTGACAATGCCCGCACCCTGCTCTCCTTGAGCCTTGTTCTGTCTAATGCTGGGTGTTTAGGGCCTTGTTTTTTGTGAACCAGCTTTTGTGTCATAGATTATGGCCATCTTCAGTATTACCTGTTTTAGATGCTGAAAGGAGGTAGAATGGATCCTTGCTCAACGAATTTGAAATGCTTTGATAGTTATGGAACAGATAGATCACTGGTATCCTGGAAAGCTATCACTCTGCCCTGATAGTGTTTCCAGAGGCATCTTTGTTTGAATGGGTGGTTAAGGGGCTTGGTGCCACAGTCATGCACCTGTAAAGGGACAACATTGAATCAGTCAACTCTTGAATGCCGAATTTATCACTTCCCCAAGCTGGAAACGAACACACAGGATATCTCTCTCCTGTCTCTGGATGTCTTAGACGTCTATTTCTGACCTGCACCATCACTTGGCCATTGAAAGCCACTGCAACCGTGCCTGTGCATTGAGATTCAGTCTTAAAAAAATGTTTGAACCCTTTCAGTGACATTACCTTTCTCATGCTACCTTGGCAAAAATATTAAAGTATGTCCACGTGCTAATATATAGTGCACCCCTAGTTTTTCCAAGTTTTTCTCAGCCAGTAAGACTAAGCAACTTACAACCTGAAAAAAGATATAGCAACTGGTGACCTGACATTATATATCCATTGTCCATGGTCTGGAACACAGAGTTGTGCCCTGTTCCTTCTACTCATGAGTCCATTAATGTATGTGGTCAGTGCCCCATTCCGCATGGCGGTGAACAGTGCCATGGGGCAAACTTGCCGTGCTCTGCTCTTACTAAGCATGGCCTCATGGCTCTGTTTGCACTTGTCAACTGGTATTGGGGGATTCTTTTGCCCAACCAGAACCACACCCAGCCACTACTGGCACAATTTCCACTCTGATTGATTTAGGACTATGAAAATACATGAATATACATACAGTGTTAAAATATATGTTTGCATATGTGGTCCTGGATCATATTATTGTACACGGACTCCTTCACACTTAACTAACAGCCGTCTTCAAAAGAACAATGAGGGAGGGGTTGTAACTCATTGAGAATGTGTGCTACAAATGACATGCAAATCTGGCGCACAGCCTTGAGTTGGGATTTAATTTCAGCTCTCCCAATAATTAGACCAGTTGCCCTGTTCCTAGCATTTGGTTGTAAGCTCCTATTTGGATTTCTGGTCAGTATGGTAATTTGTTAGACTGTTTTCCAAATAAGAATACTGTAAGTAGAGTTCAGGCTCAACATGGCTGCTTCCATGATGGTTTTGTAAATGAAATCTGGAATTGATTGCTTTCTGTTTGCAGAGGAAACGTGACAGCGTCTGGTGAACAGCGGTGGTTTCTTCACTTGGACAGGTGAGTCTTCTTTCTTTACCTCCTGCTCACCTCTTCATCAATGCCTTGCTCTAGCCTCTCACCATTACCTCTTTGACCCAGTAACCTTAATGTTAAACTTATGAACCCGTGTAACCATATCTCATCGGGCACACTATATGAAATAAAAGGACTGGGACATTTTAAGGGCAGCCTAGTCCTATTAAAAACCTAAAATAGTGGTGTTAACATGATACTGATGTATGTTAATTTCTTTTCCTCCAGACACTATGAAGTCTATGTGCAGAAATGAAGGATGGCCATCACTGGACAACAGAACTATGAGAAGGAAGCTGGCTATAAAGATTTGCAATACTGGAAGAGGACTAAAGAAAACTCTGAATCTAAAAACAAACATTGAAGTTGCTGGCTTTCATTAAGCCTTTTTGTAGTATCCTGGCATTTTTCCCCTCTTGAACAGTGTCCTGGACTTTCTTTATGTTATCTTGTTCAGTATCCTGGCTCCTAAGGGGCCAAAGGTGTGTTTTAGATCAATAAAATTACATGTTAACACATCCCCTTTGATGCTTTTTCATTTAACCATTACTTTTTTCAGTCTTTTGTCACTGGTCACCACATTAAACAGCTTCAGATAATGCTCTGTACCTCCAAGTAAGGCAAGTCCCAGTGAGTCAGGAGCGTGCGAGTAGCTGCACAAGGTGTTAATCTTATCTGAATGCAAAGTATAACCTTGTTGAAGCCACTACTTTTGTGTGCATATGGTATTTCTACAGCACAAAGCTAGCCAAAAGGAATGCTTCTGAGATTTATTTTGTACAGTGTCCGCATCTCACGGTAGAGTTTAAAAAGCAATCTTTCCAGAGCAGGAGAATATTGATCTTATAATTGGGACCAGATTTATGGAAGTTTTGTTTTTGGTTTGCTTAGGTTTTATAATGTGGACTTGACGCAAAATCTTTTCAGGATTTATAAACCAGAACAAATTGGTATTTGTTACAACACTCATCCACAATGGAAAAGTTTTCAGGTTTTTCTAGGCATAGCATTTTTTGTACTGCAAGGGGGCCCTTCCAGTACAAAACCTAAGATAGACTCTTGCAGACACATTTGCACCATAGTGCAAATGTGTGTGCATGGTGCTCGACTGTCTAATGGTGCAGTGGTACAAGGGAAAGGGGTAGACATGGCACTTTCCTGCTCTCACCCTGTGATGCAACACAGCAAATTTGGGTGTTGCGCTGCGTTAAGTGACACTTTTGTAAATCTAGGTCTTACTTTAGAACTCATGGCATTGCAAATAATTCATGGTATTGTATAAAGAAGGCATATTGGATCCAAGAGGCCTGTTTTTGACAGGAGGGTTCATTGAGGAGGTGATCCTCTAAATATTTACCTACCACCAAATCCATATTCCTAAACTAATAGTGGGACCCTGCAAGGGAATATTGGCAGTCGGCTAATGTGCTTGTAACATGGAATTTTTAAGGTGTAATCGTAAATAATCTATGCTAATTTTTGAGTTATCATTAAATAATCCTGGAGTAATCCACACTCATCCTGAAATTATCATGGGATCATTCCAGAGTAATCAACTTCCATCTTAAAGCGGTATTAGGATCATCCAAGAATAATCCACAATCATCCTTAAATTGTCTGGAGCCCATCCTGGAGTAATTCACACTCATCCCAAAGTTTTCAATTAGTATTCGTGGAGTTGTAAAAGGTAATCGCTCCCTGCCAGTGGAAGTCATCAGAACACCATCCTAGAGTAGTTTTTGTGATTACAGTAAGAGTCATCTCATTTAAATATTTTCCCCTATAGGCATACTTCAGGATGGTTTGGGATGACGTCCCCAGATAATTACAGGAATAGCTCAGCTGCAGTCATCAGATGGCTTCAGAATGACTCCAAGACGATATTCCTTTTTGACCAGGGATCAGGTCATTTATTGCTGTTTGGTGTCCCGCTGAATCGTGCATCTCCTCACAGACCCCTGAAAAGAGATCTGATGCTCGAGTCTGATCCCGCCAGAGGAGCTTCCGTTCCAAAGACAACCAAAGAGCATGGACGTCATGTAGGGGTCCACAGAGGTCACAGCTGTGACCAATGGCTTGCCTCGTGTGGCCCCTAGCAAAGATTCCTCTGTGCCGCTGAGCATGGGAAGAAAGCAAGAAATACAGGAGATAGAAGGGGGAGGCAGGGGGAGAGGGAAACACTTTGGGGGAAATGAGTGGAAAATATGGAAAGGAAGGGCAGCAAGAGGACACTTCAGATAGATCAGCGAGAGATCGAGAGACAAAGACAGGTGTGTGTGAGAGACAGTAAGGCAGACACATTGATTAAAAGAGAATCCAACATAGGGGACAGGTTTGGGAGAGAAATAAAAAGGCCAGACTCATCCACAACCTCTCCCACACACCTCACCTCACACCACACCTCAGGGAGCGCCACTAACTCCTGATTCACCAACGAGCTGTTTTCACACTCCAAACACACACATTCAAGGCACTACACAACCTATGCCCCCCGACCTGAACAGTCGCATCTCCTTCCACCGACCACCCAGACACCTCTGCAGCCCTCCTACTCACACACACCACAAGCACACACACAGCCAGATCAGGAGGACTGGGGTTCTCTTACATCCCTCTGAAAGCGTGTAACAGCCGCTCATGCTACATCAGAGCCTCCTCCTCTCTCCTTGAATTCCACAAGCTTTTCAATTAACCAACCTATCATAGGCAGGGCCCGGCGCACACATCTTCTCAGCGCCAGGATATCCTCGTGGGTGATAAATATACACATCACAGGTCTGAAGGAGAGTGAGGCAGGTGAGCGAAATAGTTAATAGACATATAGTCAGGTGACAAAGAGAAAGCCAAGAGGGAGAGAGAGAGAGGAAAGACGGGTGAGAAGGGATTGTGTGATATAGACAGAGATGGGTGAGAGAGAGACAGCTGTGAGAGATAGGAAGAGAGGGAGAAGCCGGTGTGAGAAAAGTGCTAAAGAGGCGACTGGTGATAGACAAATGAGAGGCAGGCAGAGAGGTAGGTGAGATGTGTTAGGAAGATACAGCTCAGAGACAGACAAGTAAGTCAAGTGATATATCCGCAATTGAGAGAGAGTGGGGAGGCAGCTGAGAGGTGAGAGAGTACTGAGAAAGAGTCTATTCAGAGAGAAGGAGAAGAGGGCTGGTGGAGAGGGGTGATAAAGACAATGATGGGAGAGAGATGACAGAGAAGGTAAGACAAGTGCGAGAGAGAGGCATGCTAAAGAGACAGGTTAGAAAGACAGCTGACAGAGGAGGTGGAAAGGAGAAGTGACAGATAAAAGAAGGGAGACATTGGAGAGAGTGCTGATAAAGTGTCAGGGCTGAATGACAGAAGAATAAGAGACTTACCTTTGCTAACGCCTTTTCTGGTAGAGATGCACACTCAGCATTTTTAATAACCTGTCTCTGTTTCTATAAATCGTATACCTACTCAATCTGACAGAGACTTACCTCAAAATATTCCACAGACATCAGATTGGATCCAGATATTCTTGACCAATCCTAGTGCATGCCAGTAGGTGGCATTGATCAGCTTTGTCAGAGTCATCCAAGCTAGAAGTGACGCGCGTCGCATCTATATAAGTGTCACCCCAGTGCGATGACCTCTGCTCTTGAATGAGTGGTTACATCTGGTTGTGCTAGATCGGGGCAAAGTCAAACGTTAAGGCTGATTGCGATGGAGTGCAGTTCGGATACACAAAGTCAATTGGACCCAGTCAGCACTTACCTTCAGACTTAGAAAATTCTACACGGTAGAAGTTCAGAGGGGCAAGGCTGCACAAGGGTCCAAGGAGGGAGCGTTGGCATTGGATAGCCGTGGGACAAAGCAGCGGTGAAGATTTTACTTTCGGACTTAGTCGTCGAGATGGAAGTCGAAAATCTACAGCAGGATGAAGCAGAAGGCTGTTGATGAAGACAGTTCTATGAGCGCTGATACCCCTTTGGAGAAGGACCGCTGAAACTGATTTGCTGCTGTGGAGAAGAACGTAGCAGGAGAAGCTTTAAAGCCGATCTGACCGGCAACGCACCTCGGGCAGGGAGGTGAGCAGGTTGGTCCCGGTTTCCTTCTGGTTCTCAGGAGCATTTGTGGGCCAAATTTTGTCTAGGTGCTCAGTTTTGGTAATTGCCCGTCTGGGCACCTTTAACACCACAACCATGGGTCCGGGAGTGGATGGAGACCTCTTAAGGGAACAGGACTTACTCAGGCTCGATCCAGGTGCTGGTTCAAGTTGGTGGAAGCCTGTTATGTCCCTGTGACTCTGAACAGGAGGATATCAAACTAGCTCTTGGTGTCACTTGGCGTAGTCCTGGGTGCAGGTGAGGATGCAGGGCTCAGCAGCAGGGCTGGCCTCTCTGCGTTCAAGGCAGGCTCCATGCAGCAAAGCAAACCTTCCAGGTACAGCAGCAGTCTTGCAGAGTGCACAGTAAGTCACAGCAACAGGCAGCCTGTTGTAATCGCCTACTTGGTACGTTCCTTTCCCCCCCCCTCCTTCCTCCTCCCTTGGTTCTTCCCTCTCCCTGTCACCAACATTCCATTGCACCCTTCCTCTGACTAGGCTGGATCCTGTGGTGGTGTATGACCATTAAAGAAGAGTTCTTACTTACCTGCTTTTTGGTCATCTTTATAACACTGGCGATCTTTATAACACAGCCCTCTGAGAGTCCTTCCACAGGTCCATTGGTGAAGTGAAGAGTGGGTCTGAGAGCCCATTTTTATACCCTAGTACCCTGCTCATAGAAGGTGGTAGATGTTTCTTGAAAGCTTCTTTACAGTTCTAGGATTTTCCTGCCTTCCCTGCCCTGGCTCCAAGCTGGCTGTAGTGACAATACAGGGTTGTTAGGCCTATTGTGAGGAGACAGGACAGAGCGTATTCAGGTGCACGTGGGGCTGTGCTCAGCTCCGCCCCCTCCACCCTGCCAGTTGATGGCGCATTGTGGCGCAGCAAATCCCACTATTGTATGACGGTCTGTGATGAATTCACAAACTCTGGCAGTCAGCTACACCCAGTCATGTGACCCAAGACAGGCTGCAGGAAAAGGGCTGTGGGCAGGAAAATGCTAACTTTTTAAAAGTAAAAACAAGGGGATAGATGGAATGCTTGAATTAATCTCAGCCACTCACAATTGCTCGGGATGCATCCCAATCAATCTTTTTTTGCCCTTCATTCCTCCCCAGTTTGGGCCCAGACATATGCGAATCAGTCTTGACCCTCCTCCCCTTGGGAACAGTCCAGTCCGTGCTGCCAGGCCAGGTATTCCCTGGACCAGATACAAATATCCTGGGACCAGTTTCGGGGTATCACCCTCATCGGCCAGGCTAGCTTGAAACCAGTGGCACAGTGAGCACGGGACCCACGTCTGGGCACACACGGCGCACTTACGGCAGCAAATGCAAAAACAACAAGGTGATCGATGGAATGCTTGAATTAATCTCTAGGGTAGCACGGTGGTTAAAAGAAAATGGCAGAGCCATGTTTGACACCATCTGCCAGTGAAGTGCCATATCTTACACCTTCTGCCAGTGCTGTGCCATATCTTACACCTTCTGCCAGTGCTGTGCCATATCTTATACCTTCTGCCAGTGCTGTGCCATATCTTACACCTTCTGCCAGTGCTGAGACATGGTTGATCTGTGACCCCTTCTGCCAGTGCTGAGCTTGTCTTTATAGCTCTATCACTTTAATCGAATCTCAACCCCCAGAGTGCAGTGCGATGTTGATGTTTCAGTCTCACACGTCAGAAAGGGCTGTTTGACTGCTCAGAATTGTTAATGTGTTTTTAATGTAGTTTCCAAAATATCGACGATTGACTGGAACAGAACTCAAGAAAAGGGAAAGACAATTTGCTAGCCACTCTGCAGCGCTTTGAATACGTTTTATTCATTTTCCATACATACAAATAAAGAAATAGCATTGTCTTCTTTGCAATCTTTGATACATCATTGTAAACAGGTCATCTATGCTCAGAGTTGTACCAAGGCATAGATAGACCTTCAGCAAGACTGGGGACACTCATCAGACATTCACCACCGGCCCTGATACTTACAGCCTCTCACGGGTGCCTCTTCAGCCCACCCATCCAACCACTCATGCCCAGATCACTGTACCTTTCTTACAACAAACCCATCCCACCACCGATGCCTGGACCACTATACCTTTCCTACTGCCCACCCACCCCACCACCCATGCCCCGACCACTATACCTTTCCTACTGCCCACCCACCCCACCACCCATGCCCCGATCACTATACCTTTCCTACTGCCCACCCACCCCACCACCCATGCCCCGATCACTATACCTTTCCTACTGCCCACCCACCCCACCACCCATGCCCCGATCACTATACCTTTTTACATCCTTGCCATACCACCACCCATGTACTGACCACTATACCTTTCTTACAGCCTTATCACCCCACCATTCATGCCTTGACCACTATACCTTTCTTACAGCACACGCACCCCACCACTCATGCTCTGAACTCTATAACTTTCTTACATCCTTACCATACCACCACCCATGCCCTGACCACTATACCTTTCTTACATCCTTACCACCACTCATGCCCTGACCACTATAACTTTCTTACAGCGTTATCATCTCACCACTCATGCCCTGACCACGTTACCTTTCCTACAACTCACCCACCCCACCACCCACGCCCTGACCACTATACCTTTCTTACAGCCCTATCCTTCCACCACCCACGCCCTGACCACTATACCTTTCTTACAGCCCTATCCTTCCACCACCCACGCCCTGACCACTATACCTTTCTTACAGCCCTATCCTTCCACCACCCACGCCCTGACCACTATACCTTTCTTACAGCCTTATCCTTCCACCACTCATGCCCTGACCACTGTACCTTTCTTACATCCTTACCATACCACCACGCATGCCCTGACCACTATACCTTTCTTACAGCCTTATCACCACTCGTGCCCTGACCACTATAACTTTCTTACAGCCTTATCATCTCACCACTCATGCCCTGACCACTGTACCTTTCCTAAAACCCACCCTCCACACCACCTTGACCTGATACCTTTCTTTCAGCCTTATCCTTGTTAACCCTGTAGATCCTTCCATGGGCCGGAGATCTTTGTACCTTTACGAGGACATCCTGGTGCCTTTCATAAAGTGTCCTCTGATGACATATTACATGCTTATTGTGTCACCTTAGGTTTCTTGTTATTCCCCAATAATCCTTTGATATGTCTCCTGGCCACCATCAGAGCATCATTATCAGAAAAGCCTGCACCTGTGCAGTGTTCGGTCCCTCAGATTCCAGGCAACACCGGGGCACTCGGGTCCAGTTCCGGTTCTATGACTCTCATTTTCATAGTGAAATCCTAACCAGAAGCTGTAAGGTGTGTTCTAGCGCTCGCTGGTGATTACAGTCCCGTACGTCTCATTGTTCACCTCCACCTTTTGAACTGTCTGCTTCTTGTGTAGTAGCCTCGATGCAGAAACAGGGTTGGATTGAGATCAGAATTCGGCCCGGGCACTCCCAAAAGAGTGGCCCACATTCCTGGGTCATGTCCGTTCACGAAACAGCATTTGGCAAGTCTCATCTGGCTTATTTTTAGAGAAATATTTGATAAATTATGTATTTTAAAGCTCATAGAGCCAGAAACATTGGTGAAAACTAGAACTACATTTTGGCGGGGCGGGCGAAGTGAAATAAAGTGTCCCAAAGGCCACAACTCCTGATATGGCTATATTTGCCTCCTGGCTGTTTTTTTTAACCAGCATTACCAGTATTCTATTGCCCTTGCCAGTACGAAAATGATGAAAATCCCATAAAGCTGGTATTTTCTGCCCCCGATCGATATGTACTTTAAAAGTTTGAGCAGTAAACACAAGGTGAAAGCAGTTTCAAATGTGGTCTAAAGCTTCTTTAATGATCCGTGACTGATAGTTAAAACTAAACAAAGCCACATTAAGAAGGAATACAGACTTTTTAAATATTGAATGAAGAATCCTCTCTCATTATTAAGTTCCAGCCTTTGCAGATTGTTAAAAAATGAGCAAACAGAAGGTTATGTTTTTTTTAATTGTAGTTTTATATAGCGTAAATTCGACGAAAGGGCGCACTCATATGAGCAACAGTTACATTACTGAAGATCAAATTCATGTTTTTTAGGCCTTTGCGCAATTAAAACATTTGCCCAGAATCACAGGATGTTGGGGTGAGGCTGAGACTCAATAATTCCACATTTGGCAGCTCTGACCCTAACATTACATTATCTCAATGTTCTGCTCTGGGAAAGGTGCTTCACAGGGCGGTTTATGCAAACATAACCCCCCCCCCTACCAAGGCCTGAAAGACACTGAAGCTGAGGTGTCAACAACAGGCCCTCAGCAGGGCCATTCCCTTACTCTCCCCACCCCAGTCAACTGTAGCCTCAGGATGAAGGCCCGGCAGGAGTGGGGTGAAGAAGAGCAGGGGAGCCGAGATGATGATGGCCCACAGCCGGGGAGTGGACATTGCTTCTGAGCGTCTGCGCCGGCCCCACAGGAGGCCAAGATAAAGTCTGCAGCGGACAGAACAATATTTGCACAGTTACGCTGCTGAAAGCAACCCCCTCAGAGCCTCCCTGCTCATGATGCTGCACCCCCCCCCCCTTACAGTGGCCTGGTGGGGAAGACAATAAGTCTCTGTGGGCTGTTTGACAAAAACCGGCCCACAGGTGACCCTTAGGCACCGGCCTATCGGCCAATGCCCGACTGCCCCCATTACCAATCCGATGCTGTGCAGAAAGCATCGACCGGAAGCATCTCAAACATCTACCTATCTGATGTATTTACAGCACCCTCTATGACCTCATATCCTGTCTCCATCTTTCCTTAGTCCATCCAGGCTCTGCCGGCGACTGCCCACAACTGTGGAACGTGGGCATTTCAAGTTACTTTCAAAACCAAAGAGACACGGGAGGGAAAACAACACTTCTATTCTTCACAGATTCCAATTGGATAAATGCACAATCTACGTGGCAAATTGAAAACAATCGCATAACATTTCTGTATTAAAATATTTGCTATGTGCATCCACAAAAAAACACAGAACCGGCAATTCTGTGTGCACAGCGAATTATTCTCATGCACATTAATGTTTTCAAAAGTAAAGTGAACTGAACATAAAGTGCTCCTTCTTCACAGACACGGCCGCAATAACTTGAAAACGTGCTTTCACTAAAGCCTGCCTAATATCGGATGTAAGTCTTTTTTTGTTTTCTTAGTATTTTGGCACTTGCTATTTTCGATTTGCATCGCGCATGGCTGCCCCAGCAACGGGGCGTCCCAGCGCGACCCCAATCAAGACCAACGTCCAGGAGACAGAAGCAAGATATCAGCTAAACAGATGATAATTTAACCAAGCCAGAGAAGAGCCAGGTTTTTATTGCTTTGCGAAAGGCCAAATGGTTCTGAATTACTCTGATAGAGACAGGCAGTGCGTTCCAGAGTTTGGCGGCCAAATTCCGAAAGGAACGGCCGCCTGCTCCGGCTTTGAAGACACGGGGGATACAGACCTGGGTTCAGCCAGCCGATCTCAATAGGCGTTGTGGAGCATACAACTCGAGTAAGTTGGACAGGCCCACAGGGGCCTGACAGGACAAGATTTTGTGCGCCACACATAAAGCCTTAAACTGAATGCGTTTTTCTACAGGCAGCCAGTGCAGCTTAGGGAGCAGAAAGGCCACTGAGCTAGTCTTTGGGAGTGCTACCAGCAGCCAAGCAGCAGCATTCTGGACCCTCTGCAGACGCTTAATACTGGCCTTATTAGCACCCAAGTATAGGACATTTCCATAGTCCAGCCTGGACAGGATTAAGGCATGGACGATGGTTTGTCGTACTTTAGGGGGAAAGAAGCCTATCACGGGTCTTAAACCCTGTAAGAGCCCAAAACACACCCCAGCCACTGTTTTAGATTGCGCTTCAAACGTCAGACCCTGATCAAGCCATATCCCTAAGTTCTTCACAACCTTCTTGGGAGAGGGCGCAGGTTTAAGACGCTCAGGCCAGCACTGTTCGGACCATAGTTCACGGTCCTTCCCAAACAGTAAGATCTCTGATTTGCTGGCGTGAAGCTGCAAGTAATTGGCTGCCATCCAATCAGCCACTGCTAAAAGATCCTCCTTGTATTTCTCCAGATTGTCATCACAATTCTTAAAGAAGGAGATCAGCGTATGACACCAACGCAAGCCCTCTATTTTTTGCTACCGCAGCCAGGGGGCGAACATAGATGTTAAACAAAAGCGCGCTCATGACTGAGCCCTGCGTTACCCCCTGATGCAGAGCAAACTCCTGGGAATAGAACGGACGCATGGACACTTGGAAGGACCTTCCCTCTAAGAAGGAGCAGAACCAGCCCAGAGCCACACCCTCAACACAGATTTCCTGCAAACGAGTTAGTAAAATTGCATGTGAAATGGTGTCGAAGGCGCGCTTAGATCTAAAAGGACCAAAGCCACTAAGTCGCCCCTGTCCAAACTATCCCTAATAGCTTCCGTTACTGCCAACAGTGCAGACTCTGTCCCATGACGCGCTCGGAAGCCATGTTGAGAAGAATCCAGAATGGAGTTCTGTTGAATGTACTCCGAAAGGACAGAGTTAATATGAGATTCCGCCACCTTTGCCAGAAAAGGCAGCTGAGAGATTGGCCGATAATTGCCTGGTTCCATGGGATTCAGGGAGGGTTTCTTAAGCAGTGGGATAAATGTTGTTTCCATACCCTAGGAACCACTGCAGAAGACATAGATAAGTTCACCAAACCCACATCCCAAGGAGCGATCACAGAGCGGAGCTGACGAAACAAGGCAGGGGTCAAGGGATCAGCCGGGATCCTGACTTGATTTTCAGACAGAGTACGTCAAACTCATTGTATGATAGAGATGGAAAGGAAACCAGGCTATTACCCACCATAGGGCCTGGTATATTCAGAGCCTCCCTCCCAGCATGCAGATCTGCCGTCGGCAGGTTAGAATAGATCTGCTCAACCTTGTTCAAGAAGTGATGAGCCAGCTCACTACACTGCTGGTTAGAAACAATCGGGGAGGATACCACTCAGCCTGCACTTTTCATACCTTTAAGCAAGGCAAATATCGACTTAGCCGGATTAGTGCTTGCCAAGATTTTTTTAGCCACGTACTCGGCTCGCGTCTTCCGGATAAGTCGGTTATACTGCTTAATGGCAGCCCGGTATTCTAACTTAGCTGTGACGTCATAAGAGCGTCTCCAGACACGTTCCAGCTGCTTACACAACTTTTTGGCTGATATAAGTTATGTGTCAAACCACGGGTTAGAAGACCCTCTACTTCTTGCTCCCAAACGGGCCGGGATACAAGTATCCAGACCCCGAACAACCCAGTCATGGAAGCAAGAAATTGCTGCGTCCATGTCTGGGGGCAATAAAGGCCTATTGTTAGCCAAACAAGCAGATAGTTGGCAGAGATCTAGTTTGTGCCGGGGACGTTTCAGCACAGGGGCAGAAAATGAGGGTACAGCTTTTCCCCTCAATCGCAACACAAAAGAAACCAAGAAATGATCCGTCCAGGCCTGAGGAGCCGGAGGAAAGACCTGTAAAGGGCATAGGTTGGAGAATATAGGGTCCAATAGGTGCCCTGCCACATGAGTACTCTCAAGGACGCATTGCACTAACTGAAAGGCCTCCAAATCTCCCAGCATGTTTGAAATCGCCGCTTTCTCATGCATCTCAAAATGAAGGTTAAGCTCCCCCAAGATGGTAAAGTTCGAAGCCCTACCTGCGTATAGTGCGACTTTACTCAGAAAATCCTCCCTGAAGCCAATTGCGGGGCCCGGGGGCCGATAGACTAAAAGGCCGGACATTGTGAAATTAGGGCTCAGCATAGCTTTGAACACTGCGCTTTCACATTCCGCAATGTTCTCTTTAATAAAACTACAGTTATAAACAACTTTAATGATCATTGCAATGCCACCACCCCGACCCCCCCTCTCTATTAACTGTCTTCAACACATATCCCTGGGGAAGGGCCAACCAGGGCACGGCCACCGAGTCCTGCGTGAGCCAAGTCTCTGTTAAAAATAAGGCCTCGTCTATTAACAAGTCGAACACCTCCGCATGGTGTTTCACGACAGTTCAAACTAAGGAACTTGTACTCTGCAGCATCTGGAGGAATGGTACCCTATCCACCCCTGGCAGCTGAAATGAGCAAGACTTACACTTGAAGGAGTCAGCCTGGTGCACCCAGCGAGAAGCAGAGCACTTGGCTTCCAGCCCCAGAAGTTCCTTACGCGAATAGCTGATAAAATCGGTGGGAACTCGGGCAGGCTGCCTGGCGACCGGCGACTGATGTGCGCAGACGGGCGCAGACGGGCTTGCTTTAGGCGCGCCTTTGGCATGCCTTTGGCGCGGCCGCAGTAGTGCTGGCATTTAATGTCGCTTGGCCAACAACTAGCCCGCAAACCCTCACACCCACCAAGATGGCGTCTGTCCTCCTCCCAGCCCCTCCTGCCTCCGCAGCCGTCAGCGGACCTCGCTGCCCCCGTAAATGACTCGATGCGGCAGAGAGATGAGGTAATGTGAAATTTATTGTTTTAAAAGCAGTCTCTCACAGTACTTTAAAAAAACAGCCTCACATAGTATACTAAATTTAAAATTGAGGGCAGGAAAGATACATACAAGCGCAACGCCAAGACGCAGCACGCTACCCGCTTCTGTCTCCGGGCTCAAGCCTCAGGAGTCAGGGGTCTCACTTCTGCCATTCTGCATTGGCCATTTTAGATGCAGGACTACAACTACCATAATGCAACGGGTGGATGAAGGTGTACTGGATGAACTGTTCACACCTGAGCAGTGTAAGGTTTTTGCATGAAGGTCTAAAGCCAGATGTCTTGGGTACATTAGGAATCGTGGTCCTTCTCCTTCCTCGTGCCCATTTAGGTAAGTTTCAGTTTTCTTATTGGTAGTTCCTTCAATATACCACAGAGTCATCATTTTAAGTTTTCTCGGTTTCCAGTGCCCCTCTAAAAGCATTTTAAATGTAAAAAATGTTTCCTAGATATTTTAAAATGTCCCTGAAGGAAAGAGTACAGCAGTAAAAGAAGAGAGGAGAACGTCATCACCTTCAAAATACCGTAATATAGAGACACAATACATTTTTAAACAAGCATTGGCATAGCCATTAGGCCTCGCTTTTGGGACCTTATAAGTATTTAGTTATGCAGCACAATATCCTTGGTACAACAACAACTGTTGCATGGCAAAACACTTAGAAGGTCCCAAAGGCGAGACCTATTGGCTATGCCAATGCTTGTTAAATAATTAGACGCACATTTCAGATACAAACGGTGGTAGATACTGAACATAGCTCATGGCTTTTCTGACCTCTTGTGGCAACTGGATGACACTGCAACCACCAGCATATGAATGAATGATAAACTCGTCTGTATCCCCCAAATCCGGAGAGATGCTCTCCTACCAGTAGTAATGCACACTTGTAAAGCAGAAACAAATACCATGGCAAATGTCAATAAGAGCAGTCCGGGAAGAAATACAGTGAATGGAAAAAAGCAGAAGGGCGCAGTCACCCCACACGTCGGATATTAAACCACTTATTATCATTGCAACGTGATCACAAGGCAGAACGTAGCCGTAGGCACCCGGTAGCGGCGGGGGCCAGGAGGCCAACTGAGGTATTTAAGGAGCAATTTAGACCCAGGACGTAATAACAAGTACAACAAGTAGAAAAAGCGTGCGCGCGCTCCGGAGAGATGCTCTACTACCAGTAGTAACGCACACTTGTAAAGCAGAAACAAATACCATGGGAAATGTCAATAAGACCAGTCCCGGAAGAAATACAGTGAATGGAAAAAAAGCAGAAGTGCGCAGTCACCCCACACGTCTGATATTAACCCACTAATTATCATTGCGACGTGATCACAAGGCAGAACGTAGGCGTAGGCACCCGGTAGCGGCGGGGGCCAGGAGGCCAACTGAGCATTTAAGGAGCAATTTGGACCCAGGACGTAATAACAAGTAAAATAAAACAAGTAGAACAAGCGTGCGCTGGCAAAAGTAGGTTGGCGAGCAGTGTGCGATGCGGTGCGGGGCTGAAAGCTGGCGGCTGCGCGCGTGCACGCTTATGTGCACGCAAGCGCTAGGCCAGCGAGCAGCACCATTGAAAACTCAGATAGAAAATGTCTCTCCGAGCAGCGCATGCGCGCTGACTCAGCGAGACCTAAAAAATTAACAAAAGATATGTGTGTTCACTGGCAAGAAAGCTAATCACTGCAAAAGTGTTTTGTAACGCACAAGTTCGATTTCTGACATGGCTAGAGACACAACTTCACAATTAATTGAATGACAGAATAATTGATGCACTTCAGGGCTCACAATCTACAAAGAATCTTTTAGAAGGAATCTTCCAAGTTTTGAAAACAATATTCTGGCGGACTACAACTTTTTGTGTGTACTTATCTTTTTTTACGTACAAAACACGACAATTCCCACTCGGACAGAGCACACATTCAACAATGATGGTGTCAGAGATACCCCGGAGGACAGCACAACTGTCAAGCAGGAGCATGTGCGAAACATGGTTCCTGCATGTAGCGCCGATCGTGGAAAAGATCCACTGAGTAAGCGCTACCATGTCTGGCCGCTCTAAGCCTCAAAGCAACACATCTTGATGAAAGATCCAGTTTTCTACATGCAAGGCACACATGCTCACCGTTCCAGACGAAAATTGAACACCGCATGAGCAGATAAAGTGCAAAACACCTATAAGTAGACAGGACACCCAGAACTGGGGCAGAAAGTGTGTCCACCTCTCCTCCAGCAGAGGGAGCTGTGACATCACAAAGGTCTATAAAGAAACAGATACACTGTGGCAGCCTGAGTTCCAGAGGGGGCGGGGGAGGGGAGCTGGAAAATCACAAAGGTCTCTATTTAAACAGATGTGACAATATAATGTTCAGAGGGGACGGGACCTGTGACATCATAAAAACAATTTGGTTAAAGGTTAAGTGTGTCAGCCTGCCTTCCAGCAGGGGAAGCTGTGACATCACAAAGGTCTACAATTACACAATTTCTGACCTTCAGAGGGGACGGGAGCTCTGACATCACAAAGCCCTTCGGAGAAAGGAAAAGTGTCAGTCTGCCTTACAGCAGGAGGAGCTCTGATATCACAAATGTCTTTAATGAAACAGATAGACTGTGGCTCCTGCCTTCCAGCAGGAGGAGCTCTGATCTCACAAATGTCTTTAATGAAACAGATAGACTGTGGCTCCTGCCTTCCAGCAGGAGGAGCTCTGATCTCACAAATGTCTTTAATGAAACAGATACAATGTGGCTCCTGCCTTCCTGCAGTGGGGCGGGACCTGTGAAATCATAAAGACACTTAGGTTAAAGTAAAGTGTGGCTGCCTGCATTCCCGCAGGGGGAGCTGTGACATCACAAATCTCTTTTAATGAAACAGATACACTGTGGCTCCTGCCTTCCAGCAGGGGAGGGGAGCTGTGACATCACAAAGAACATTAATTTAAAAGAAAGCAGAGAAGGGAGCTGTGACATGATATACGTCTTTAATTAAACAGATACACTGAGGCTCCTGCCTTCCAGCAGGGGGAGCTGTGACATCACAAATGTCTTTAATGAAACAGATACACTGTGGCTCCTGCCTTCCAGCAGGAGGAGCTCTGATATCACAAATGTCTTTAATGAAACAGATACACTGTGGCACCTGCCTTCCAGCAGGGGAGGGGAGCTGTGACATCACAAAGAACATTAATTTAAAAGAAAGCAGAGAAGGGAGCTGTGACATGATATACGTCTTTAATTAAACAGATACACTGAGGCTCCTGCCTTCCAGCAGGGGGAGCTGTGACATCACAAATGTCTTTAATGAAACAGATACACTGTGGCTCCTGCCTTCCAGCAGTGGGGCGGGACCTGTGAAATCATAAAGACACGTAGGTTAAAGTAAAGTGTGGCAGCCTGCATTCCCGCAGGGGGAGCTGTGACATCACAAATCTCTTTTAACGAAACAGATACACTGTGGGTCCTGCCTTCCAGCAGGGGAGGGGAGCTGTGACATCACAAAGAACATTAATTTAAAAGAAAGCAGAGAAGGGAGCTGTGACATGATATACGTCTTTAATTAAACAGATGCACTGTGGCTCCATCCTTCCCGCAATGGTGCGGGAGCTGTGACATCAAAAGACACTTAGGTTAAAGGTAAAGTGTGCCAGCCTGCCCCACAGCAGGGGGGCTGTGACATCACTAAGGTCTTAAGCGCTCTGTGGAGTGAAGACGCCTCTCAGTGTAATAACATTAGTTAGCACAAGACGCCGCTCGGTCTAATAACATTAGTTAGCACCTTATGCACCTTTTGGTTGAACGTCCTTTGTTGAACGTCTATAAAATCAACAATAGGCACCACATTTCTTTTTGGCCCACTTAAGTTCGTCATACCTTGTTGAGTGTTTAAAAAAAGAAACGTTTGGAAAAATTAGATATAAAGTCATTTCTAAGTATAAACCTACAGCAACATATTTGAGCAGCTGAATTACCACTTTTGCAATGAGACCGTTATTTAAAGGGGTTTAATAGTCACACATTCATAATTGAACGACTACGCATTTAAATCAATGAACATATAAAATATAATGTGGGATATCAAACTAAGAAAAATAGGAAGATTATATCAATGCATCGGGTCATGCTCACAAGCATTCTAGACATCAGGGCTTGAGTGCTATATATTAAAAATATATCAACAAATATAAGGTAGACTGCACATGCTGTGCTTGATATGTGTATGAGCCGTTGTGTCTGGCCAGCATCACACTCTTAAGCACAACAGATAACAGAGGCCACGTTTCACATCTTCAAAGAAAGCGATAAGAGCTTCTTCGCTGCTGCTGGGTCGACAGTTCTATGTCATCTTCCAAGTGCCGTTCAGTTTTCATACAGGAAATTGAAACATGGCCGACTGGAGAGGAGCTCACTATGAGAGCTCCGCTTGCTTGCGATCACTTTCTGTGATATCCCTGTTAGCCCCATCGGAATCTTTACCGGACATTGAAAGAAGAGGAAATAACACCACAAGTAACAGGATCATCGAGTTTAATGACAAACTTTCCATCTCTCAACATCGGAACAGGTTGCGAGGTTCGAAACCAATGAGCATCACTGTCCTGCGACGACACGGACCGTAGGTCCCAAAGGCATCTATAGTGGGGGTTCCACTGCCAGTCTCCATCCACATTAAGCGCACGACCATAGGAGCGCGCTGGCTGATGGTGGGCAGGACAACTGAAAAATAATGAGCCTTCCACCATGATGAAAGTATTGGATCGCACCGAAGACCTGATCGCCCCTCGTCTCGCAGTGAGAAATCGACTACTGCACTTCCCTTACAGCGGGCCCCGGATCTGGGTCTCAGGCTGCGCCTAATATTGTTTCCGTGCTGATCTCCCGGGGGCGACCCCCCCTCCATCAAGACTGTGACCAGGGGTGACCGGGAGGAGGAAAAACAATGAGGAGCTCTCCTTGAGGTCTCTCTGACCGTCGAACATCCCGAAGACTGCGTCGCCCCCCTCCTGTGATGAGGCCATGACTGTGGGACTCAGCGCCATCTCCATGCTATAGCCTTTGCCTTGCCAGCGTAATGCCGTGACCCCCCCCCCCCTCCCCGCAAGACAAGGATTAGGAACATTACGGCCTACGGAATTTCCCCTCATCAGCGGAGGGTTCCCAGCTCCATGCCGTGAAAGAAAAGGGACATAGGACTCCTCCAGATAACTCACTAATTGTAAAACAAAGAAAGGACTAATCCCCAAAGTGCAGACAAACACAGAAAGAGGACTACACCTCAAGTGGACCACTTTATGGAAAGCAAAAGAGGACTACACTGCAGTCATTTTTTTCTCTCTCTCTTCCCCCAATCCCCCTAGACTCCTCCTACAGTCTCCCTCCACCAACTAACCTGACCCAAAGCCAAACACTTTGGCCCCGTAACTCCCCATTCCCAACCTTTTCTCCCTACTCACTAGGGCTACTGTCTGCCTATTCAAGAACTACCTGTTACATAAAAATACCCTCACCTCCTTATATTCATCTGTGTGGGCCCCTTTCCTCACTAGGACACACTATTAGAATAGATATCAGTCCCGACCCCTCAGGATAGAATGCGTTCACTATCAACTACCGCCCAACCTCTCCAAAAATGCAGCCAAAAAACACAAACATAGCATACTCAAAGGCAGACCCGATACATTATTCTCAGACGTCTACTTCCGTACAGACAAGGGTAATATAGTTAATGACCTCATATTCTATACCAGAAAACGAGCGTGCTGGCAGAATGAGATATATTCCATGCTTCACATATCTGGCACTAGGAAAACACGTCATAGTCTCAAATTAACGACATCGCCCCCGCTCACCTTCAATGCGAATGCCACTATTACCCTCTACAACAATGGTATCATCCTTATCCAAGCCTCTAATGCCAATCTAGCCATGATGGCCAACATCTTCCCTACACTCAAAAGACGGTCTCAGCTAAATCCAATGACCCCTATCCACACCCTATCACCACTTTGGACCTAACCAATCCACCCCCCTCCACAGCCGGGAAGTCCACACTCTCCCTAAATCATCCCCCTCCTTTAGATGATCTAGGAACCTTTCAAACCCCTGTCAGACTGACCCAATACTCTAGACCTCCGTCTCAGATGGCGGGCAAGCTTACTGGTTCCCTCCGATCACCACTCTCCAGTCAGATACAGGTTGACTCTCGAGTAATGAGCCCCCCTCTCACACTATCACCATCGTACCAATCGAAAGATTCCCCGGCATGCATTCCTCCTTTTATGGCACCTGCTAGGTCGGAGTCCTGGCAATTGCCCTCCACGGACCGTGTCCCTTTAAATCTACTCAATCCTTACTTATCGGTCCCTGACTCACAGGGCAACGTCCCTCCCACCCTTCTACTCTTACCAACCCTTCTATCCTTACATCATGGAACACCCCAAGTCCGCAATGACCAACCCCTCCTGCTGGAACTTCAAAATACCATCTTACACCTCTCTGGTATACATCAAGACCCCCCCCCTCTCTGCCAGAACTCCCCATTTAACCTTCACCCCTCTCACATATCTCTCCAGTTGCACCTTCTCATTGTCGAACTCCATGATCTGAAAGCCCTCTAAATCGAACACCTCCTCCTGATCAGTTCCCTCCTCTCCTGTGCAAAGCTGCCCAGAACCCCTGCTAGCGACAGAACTCGCTCTGGTCAGCCTCCCTCCCTCTCTTTCTCTAAAACCATACCCCTACCCAATGCTCCCTCCCGCCCCAGAAGAGCGATGGCCTTTCTCGTGTCCAACGATATCAATGACTTACTCAAGTCTTACTCACCTACCTTAAACACCAACAAGATTACTCAGGGACAAAATCAAGCTATTCATGCTAACACATACAGCAACTCCTAGAGGCTTAAATAATGACAACCTTATGAGAGTGAACATCATACAGTCTCCTCCCCCTCATACTCCAGTGCAACTTAAATGCACACTACTCAACTGCAGGTCAGCCAGCAAACACGCCTCTGACATATTCGACCTCATCCAACACAATGAGATAGATATCATCATACATCGGAGCATACTATCGGTCTCCCACTCGGAGTCCTCTACGCCATCTTCATGCAAATACCTGTGTCTCAATATCTTTAATCACAACCTTCCGGTATGCAAATTACACACTTTTTACCACCCCCCTGGGGACAACTTCCCCTTTATTGAGCAATTAATGGAAATCATCTCTGCCAAGGTTGATTCTGCTGTGGCACAAATCTTCCTCAGTGACTTCAACTTTCACTGGTCTAACCTCAATGACCAAGCTGGAACATACCTCAAATCCTTCTTAAATGATCACGAACTGTGACCAGCCAACCCATAATATAGGAGTAATTCTGGACCTTATCAACACCAAAGGTCACACCATCACACTGGACACCATCACCCCGTGCGATTGGTCCTACCATCACAGCATCTTTTTTTTTATCAACATGGAAGTCTCCCTGAGGAAGGCTCAACCAAAGACATTGAAGATTTGGAAAAGGGACCTCAGAAATATCAATACAGTCGATCTAGCAACCCACTGTATATCCGCCCTCTCTCCACAAGATGACATGACTAAGGTGCATGCACTCACTAACTTCTACAACTCTACTATCACTAGCATTATGGATTCCATTCCTCCATTCCAACAAAAAAAAATGCCCCAACAAAATTTTCCAAACCGTGGTTCAACGACAACTTAAACACGGAGCACCACAACCTTAGGGCAATCTAACCATCCTGGAAATTGAAGCCATCCTCGGACCAGCTAATAATCCTCAGAACGGTAAGGAGCTCCTATAACAAACAAATCAAGATCGCCAAGGCAGACTACTTCAGATCCTAACTTAATCAAGTCGCTAACCGCCCCCAAAATCTTTTTGAGTTGGTGAAACAACAATCAGTGGAAGCACCAAACCGGTTGGTCCCTAGAGTCAGCCCACCTACATGCAATGAACTGGCTGCCTTCTTTTCTGAGAAAGCCAGACTCATCAATACTGATCTTGACTCCAGGCAGGCGGTACTGCTATCTGGTGGGTCTGCGCCCCCACCCGGCAGTATCAGAGAAGATCGAACCGACTAATCATTTCAGTGACCCATTACCACGTCCATCGTCAAAGAACTGAAGGCGATCTTCACCCCCATCTGGACAAAGATTGTCAATGCGTCTCTCTCTCAAGGTACAATCACGGATTGCCTAAAAGCTGCTCAGGTAACACCTATCCTAAAAAAGCCTACAGCAGATATTACAGACCTTAACAACTTCCGCCCTATCTCTAACATCCCTACCCTAGCCAAACTCCTAGAAAAATACGTCCAATATCAACTCTGTGCCAACATCGAGAAATTCCATCTCCTGGACCAACACCAATCTGGCTTCTGGAGTGGGCACAGCACCGAATCGGCTCTCACTCACGTTATGGATGACATTTTAAAAATTCTCGACCAAAATGAATCCTGCCTCCTTGTTAGAACTGTTGGTCTCTAGTTGGCAATGGCTTGCACCTTTGTCCAAATAGGGACCCTTGCTTCTAAGTCAGGATAAGGGGATTACACTCCTAGATAACCCCTGCTCATCCCCTTGGTAGCTTGGCATGAGAAGACAGGCTTATCTCATAGGCAGTGTGTTAAGCATTTGTGAACATACACAGTAATACAGTGAAAACACTGCAGATGGACACCACACAGGTTTTATAAAAAGAAGTATTCTTTATATAGACTTAACACAAGACCACAAACAACAAAAATCCACAATACTGTACTTAAAGTTGACTTAAAGATGGTAGAAGTTGCTTAATTCCAGTTGATAATAAATGCGACAAAGTTCTCACAGAAGTACCTGGATGCGTAACGCAAAACAAACAAAAGTTTCGCAGGAATGGAGATGTGTCGGTTCCTTGCTTCGGGGAGATGATGCGTCGCGCCTCAATGCTTGCGTAGAGTAGGGGATCCATCTGGGTCCTTACCAGAGAGGAGGTGATGTGTAGATTCTCGTGATGCGTTCAGGTTGCGATGAGGCAAGATGGCGCTTCGATGCGATGCGACTATCCGGTGCGATGCGATTAGATGGCACCCTTGATGCGATGACGTGAAGGCGATGCGTGAACGCCCTGACGGTCATTCGGCGAACTCTGTACTTTGGAGCCGCGACAGGCCCTGCGACACGCTTCTCCGGTGATGCGACGGCAAACAGCTGCGACGAAGACCTCCACTCCCTCTCCTGCCACTCTCCAAATGTTGTTCGTTTGCAGTTTCAAATTAGATACTTTGTAGTCTCTCGCAAATGTTACTTGTGGTTCCAGTACTTACAGAAATCGGCTCCTGTGAACGGGGAAATAAGGCGTTGCGGGCCCCGAGCCCGATACTGGAATTCTCAAGAACGGGTAGTTGCTTTTGGGAGTCGGCACGGGAGGGTGCGACTCAGCAGTGATGGGGGCACCTTTGGATCCTCTTGAGCAGGTGCGTGTAGTCAGGCAGGCGCGGCCCACGACCCTCAGCACGGCAGTGCGGGGGTCTCCTCAGCGGGGGCGGCGCGGCCTGATCTCAGGTCGAGATCGCGAAGCGGGGTCACAGGGCACGGTCCGTGCAGCTGGGGACCCGGCGGGGATCACGATCGTCAGACAAGAATTCCGGCGGGAGGGGCGATAGCGCTTCAGCGAGCTCCAATAGCAGGCGGTGGCAGAGGTGCTGGCGGCCTAGCCCGGGGTAGAGAGCGACTCCGGTCGGAGCGAGGCTCTCAAGGGGGGCAAAGGCAGGCAGGCTCCCGAGTGTCACAGCCCTAGGAGGGGCGATGAGGGGCGCAGTCTTCCTCAAGCGGGATACTCACACGGCTCGAGTTGCAGGACGAGCAAAGGCACAAAGAACCCACTGGTCCTGGGGTTCTGTTCAGGGGGCAAGCTCAGATCAAGCCCTTGGAGAATGTTTAGAGCACAAAGCAGCAAAGTCTTTTCAGCAAGTCTCTTCCTCTCCTTTCTCAGCAAGGCAAGCAGCAGGCCAGTCCTTCCAACGTCTTCTTCTCCTTCTAGTCGGGCAGAGGTTCTTTGTGGTAAAACAGGATTCTGATTTCTTAGGAGCCAGGCTCCTACTTTTATACCGTGATTCTTTTGTTCCTTAGCGCCAGGGGGCCTGGGCCTGGCCCAGTCCAGTTCTGGAGCACTTTGTTATGGTGACTCGGCTCTTTCCTTTCAGCAGCAGGGCAGAGACATCAGCCGCTCCACAGGGGGTGGCGCCGGCTTTGTGGTGGCAGAGCATAGGTCTATTCAAGAGTCAAGGTGTACTCCTCCCACCCATCCTGGTGTCATCTCCCTACCCACCACCTGGCAGCCAACCTGTCTCTGGGGATTCCCCAACCCTGCTCCTTACTGTTGCTAGGCAGAACACACACACACAGCAGAGGCGGACTGAAATGGCCAGGTCAGTAAATACTAACTTTCTAAAAGTAGTATTTCCAAACCCAGGATATTAAAATAAACTTGACTACAAGAAGTATTTTATTATTCTGAGTTCAGGCATACTAAACTTGATATTCTACCATGCTCTATGAGTCCACTGGGGTCACAGCGTGTAGTGACTCCAGCAGCCCATTCTGGCCTATGGAGAGCAGGTAGCCTTCAATAGTGAAAAACGAAAATGGCTGTAATTCACTACTGAAACATGCCACACACATCAGGGCATGTCCTACCTTATGCCTACAATGCACCCCGCCCTTGGGCCTACCAGAGGGGTGGCTAATATGTATGTAAGGGAAGGTTGAGGGACTGGCAAGTGGGGGAACTTGCGCAGTCAGCGCGACAGTCCCGGACTGCACGCAGGGTCTGCGGTGGCAGACCCTAGACACATTTTACAAGGCCGCTTTCTGTGGGTGGCGCAACCAGCGCTGCAAGCCCACCAGCAGCATTGGCATTCACAAGCCCTGGCACCCCTGGTGCACTTTACTGGGGACTGACAGTGAATCCAATAAACCAATCATGGACATCAATTACAGGTACACTTTACCTAGGGAGCACTTGCACTGCGGCACGGATTAGCCGTGGCGCAGTGCCCTGAGCGGACAACACCAGCAAAACATCGAGGCACACCATCAAAAAAGTGGAAGGGAAACTCACGCCAAGGTGCCAGGTCTAACACGTGTCCCCTCCAGCTGAAATGTGGGGAGAACTACCCTTGCCCAGGGGGTTCCTCGTCACTAAGGCGGAAATACCTGGACAGACCATCAGCGTTGGCGTGATCTGTACCAGGACGGTGCTCCACCGTGAAATCCATACCCTGTAGGGAGATGGACCACCTCAACAGCTTTGGGTTCTCACCCCTCATTTGCATCAACCATCTGAGGGGCCTGTGGTCCGTCTGAACCCGGAAGTGAGACCCAAACAAGTAGGGTCTTAGCTTCTTCAGCGCCCAGACCACAGCAAATGCTTCTCGCTCAATTGCACTCCACCTACTTTCCCGTGGAAGTAACCTCCTACTGATGAAGGCTACGGGTTGGTCCCAGCCCTCCTCAGTCATCTGTGAGAGAACAGCCCCTACACCATGCTCTGAAGCGTCTGTCTGCACTAGGAATTCCTTGGAGAAGTCAGGGGCCAAGAGCACGGGCGCCGTGCACATGGCAGTCTTCAGGGTGTCGAAAGCTTTCTGACAGGTGTCAGTCCAGATCACGTTCCTGGCCTGCTTCTTGGAAGTCAGCTCTGTCAAGGGGGCAACATTCGTTCCATAGCCCTTGACAAACCTCCTGTAGTACCCAGTGAGCCCCAGGAAGGCCCTCACTGCGGTCTGCGTCTTGGGGGGCTCCCAAGCCAGGATGGTCTCAATTTTGGGTTGCAAGGGTGCCACCTTGCCACTCCCCACTTGGTGTCCCAAGTACACCACGGAACCCTGCTCGATCTGGCACTTGCTCGCCTTGATCGTGAGGCCTGCTCGGCGCAGAGCCATCAACACTTCCCAGAGGTGGCACAGGTGCTCGGGCCAGGTGGCACTGAACACGGCGATGTCATCCAGGTAGGCGGCACTGAACTCATCCAGCCCAACCAGTACCTGGTTGACCAACCTCTGAAAGGTGGCAGGGGCATTCTTCATTCCAAATGGCATGACTCGGAACTGGAAGTGCCCATCTGGTGTAGAGAATGCTGACCTCTCTTTGGCCCCATCGGTCAAGGCGATCTGCCAGTACCCAGACGTTAAATCAAACGTGCTGAGGAACCGGGCAGCTCCCAGCCGATCAATGAGCTCATCAGCTCTGGGGATGGGGTGCGCGTCAGTCTTAGTTACTGAATTGAGTCCTCTGTAGTCCACACAGAACCGGAGTTCAGGTGTGGCTCCCGGCGCAGCAGCTTTGGGGACCAAGACCACGGGGCTGGACCAAGGACTGCTGGAGGACTCAAACACCCCTAGCGCGAGCATTTTGGAGACCTCCTCCTTGATGCAAGCTCTGACCCTGTCAGTTACCCTGTAAGCCTTGTGCTTCACAGGTAAGCTGTCTCCTGTGTCCACATCATGGACGCACCAATCTGTGACACCAGGAACCAGGGAGAACCTATCTGGAAACTGCCCCAGCAAGTGGCGGCAATCTTCCTGTTGTTTGGGCGTCAAGGTGGGTGAGAGGTTAACTCCATCCACTGACCCATCTTTCTCAGAGGCTACTAAGAGGTCAGGAAGAGGCTCGGTCTCCTCTTCCATTCCATCATCAGTGGCCAGCAGCATGCCCACTTCGGTCCTCTCTAAGTGGGGCTTAAGGCGGTTAACATGTAGGACCCTCAAAGGGTTCCTGGGAGACTGCATGTCCACCAAGTAGGTGATAGGACTTTTGCGCTCCAAAACCTCAAATGGACCTGTCCACTTATCCTGAAGTGCACAAGGCTCCACTGGGGCCAAGACCCACACCTTTTGTCCAGGTTGAAGCTCTACCAGAGTGGCATTCCGGTCGTACCACCGCTTCATCTCCTCCTGGCTGGCTTCCAGATTTGCCTCAGCAAGTTGCCTGAAATGCCTCGTCTGGTTTCGGAAGGCCAGCATGTAACTGTATACATTCTGGGGAGGTTTCCTGGGAGATTGCTCCCAGCCTTCCTTTACCAAACTCAGAGGTCCTCTTACCGGGTGACCATACAGAAGCTCAAAGGGGCTGAACACTAGAGACTTCTGAGGCACCTCTCGGTAAGCAAAGAGCAGGCATGGCAAGAGGACGTTCCACTTACGCCTCATTGGACCGTCTAGGCCCATGATCATGCCTTTGAGGGTTCGGTTGAATCTCTCAACCAACCCATTTCCTTGGGGGTGGTAAGGAGTGGTGAACTTGTAAGTTACCCCACACTCCTTCCACAGGGATTTCATATATGTGGATATGAAATTGGTCCCCCTGTCGCTCACCACCTCTAGAGGGAATCCCACTCGGGAGAAAATTCCCATCAGTGCTCGTCCCACCACGGGGGCCGTCACTGTCCTCAGAGGGATGACTTCAGGGTACCGGGTGGCATGGTCCACCAAGACCAGGATGAACCTGTTGCCCAGGGCTGTCTTGGGGTACAGAGGCCCCACAATATCAATACCCACTCGCTGGAATGGCGTACCGACCACGGGGAAGGGCTGCAGAGGAGCCTTGTGCTTCCCTCCGCTCTTACCACTTGCCTGGCAAGTCTGACAGGTTCTGCAGTAGGAATCTGAATTCTTGTGCATTTGGGGCCAGTAAAAGTGGGTGACAAGCCTGTCATAGGTCTTGTCCATCCCCAAATGTCCTGCTAAAGGCACATCATGAGCCAGCCCCAGTAGGAAGGTTCTGAACTTCTGGGGTTCCACCGGCACACGGGCTGACCCAGGTTCAGCAGCCTTAGGCTCTGAATACAGGAGGTCACTCTCCCAATACACGTAGTGTGTCTTGGCCTGAACACCATTGGCCTGGTCTGCAGCCTGCTGCCGCATACCCACGAGAGAAGGGCATTCTTTCTGCTCCCTGCAGAATTCCTCCCTGGAGGGACCTCCTTCTTGCTGCCAATGGGTCAGCTCAGGCAGGTCTCCCAGTTCGGCAATCTGTTTCCCGGTAGGCTCCAGAGCATCCCCCTCAGGGTCTGCTTCCTCCTGGACCGTGGGAACTTCGGGGGCCGGTTTCCCGTGCCTCCTGCGCCTTCTCCCTAAGGCCGGTTCCTGGACCTCTCCCTCAGGCTCCAGGACCCTTTTAACACCCCTACTGGCTGCCATTGACCGGGTGGTCACGCATGCCCAGTCGGGTAGGCCCACCATCCTCAGATGCGTGGTCTTCTCCACCTTTTCCCAAGGGGAGCTCTCCAGGTCGTTCCCTAGCAGACAGTCCACAGGCATGTCAGTTCTCACAGCGACTTGTAGAGTACCAGAGACCTCCCCCCACTCAAAGGGAACTTGAGCCATTGGACAACGACTCTCTATGTTGTCAGCATTGACAACCCTACAGTAGGCATTGGGTACAATCTGCTCTTGAGACACCAGGTATTGCCTCACCGAGGTCACGCTGGCTCCTGTATCTCTAAGAGCCTCAACCTTCTTTCCATTGATGGTCACTACTTGCCCATATTTCTTAGTGTTAGAGGGTAAGTAGGTTTCAGGGACCATCTCACTGTCTCCTAGCGAGACTAGGGTCATATGCGCGAGACCCCCACCCCCCTGGACTGCTACCTCCTCCCCAAAATTAACATTAGCTACTTGCCGGGGTGGAGCACCAGTGGGTGCTGTCTTACCAAACAGGCGACACTTAGGATCAGAGGCAATGTGACCCGGGTCACCACACCTGTAACAATTGAAGGGCCCCTTTGGAACAGGCCTACCTGTCGGGGCCCCGTTCTGCTGCGGGAGTGGGGGAGGCTGAGAACCTTTCTGCTGGTTCCCTTGGGGATTACCTTGGGGGCCTTTTTGGAACCCCTTCTGTTTACTCTTGTCCCCCCCACTCTTCTGCTGGGACCCTGCCCACCTTTGGCGGAGTCTCCCACTTGACCCTTGTGGACCCCGGTGCTGAGCCAGCGGTCCGCCTCCTCAGCAAGCTTCCTCGGGTTGGACAGCTTGCTATCAATCAGGTGCTGGCGTAGCTCAGGAAAACATTGACTGGACAAGTGCTCCCATGCAATTAAATCAAGCAGCACTTGATAATCATTCACCTTGCTACCCTTCACCCAACCATCCAGTGCTCTGCAGAAAAAAGTTACATACTCCACATACGTACTCTCAGGGATCTTCTTAGTCTCCCTGAACCTCTGTCTCTATAGCTCAGGAGTTAACCCATACCTGGTCATTAAAGCTTCCTTCATATGTGGGTATGAGGCTTGGAGATCTAAGGGTAAATCTAACAGTGTGTCACGCCCTTCAGCAAGGAACCTTCCCCACAACCCCGCTCCCCAGTCTTTCTCAGGGACCCGGTGTGAGGACATGGCCACCTCGTAGGCCCTAAACCACTGCCCTATGTCATCCTTTCTGAAATACTCCTTTACTACATCTTTGGGGATGTACACCTTGGACTCTACCTGCGCTGGTGGAGTGCTGCCACCAGAAGGAGCGGTGTCCAAACTTTTCGCCTTCAGCTCCAACTCCTTCAATCTTATATCATGATCCATTTGGCGTTGTTGTGCCTCCAAGGCCAACTTCTGCTTTTCCATTTCCATTTGTCTTGCCAACTTTGCCATCTCCATTGCATGCGCCCTGTCTGCTGCCCTGTCTGCCAGCTCCTCTGGCGACCGGACTCTGCTGGGCTCCCCAAGGTTGTCGGGTGGAACGATGTCCCCCGCATTCTGTGGGTCTCTTGACTCCTCCCAGGCTCTCAGCGCCTTGGTGTACTGGACCTTCCTCTTGAATCCAGCATGGGGAACTCGGAGTTTTACACTGTAGCCTTTCAATTGCTCTACCGTGTAGCCCTCCAGTTCCTCCCAATCCACCTCATCTATTCCAGAAATCACAGAGAGTGCTCTTCCAGCAGGAAGTGAGCCAGGCATGGTTGCAATAATGGCAGATGTCTCAACAAAGTTCAAAAATGAAAACCTGTGGCTGCGTTACTTGGTCTGCTCTCACTATCTGGTGATTAATAATTCACTGTATGCAAATTATAAATGCAAATCCGAAATCCCAGCCGCTGCCACCAATGTTAGACTCGGGGGTCTCTGGTTGGCGCAAGGTTGTCCTTGAGTCAAGCAGGAACCCTCTCCTCTATGTCAGGGCGCAGGATGACCCCTCGTTAATGACCCTTGCTCACCCTCTAGGTGCGTGGCGTGAGCAGCCAAGGCGATTCCTCAGGCGTTGTTGGTTAAGCACTTACAATCACACGCACAGTAAATACATCAATCCCCCCAGAAACGGACACCAGACTTGGATATGTAGAAAAATACGCTTCTTTATGAAAAAATAGGTATATATATCTCAGCAGACTGATCACAAGACCAATAAAGTTTTCGCTATGCCACCAGGTTGTAAAGCAGGCAAATGTTCTTCGTTTGCAGTTTCAAATTAGATACTTTGTAGTCTCTCGCAAATGTTACTTGTGGTTCCAGTACTTACAGAAATCAGCTCCTGTGAACGGGGAAATAAGGCGTTGCGGGCCCCGAGCCCGATACTGGAATTCTCAAGAATGGGTAGTTGCTTTTGGGAGTCGGCACGGGAGGGTGCGACTCAGCAGTGATGGGGGCACCTTTGGATCCTCTTGAGCAGGTGCGTGTAGTCAGGCAGGCGTGGCCCACGACCCTCAGCACGGCAGTGCGAGGGTCTCCTCAGCGGGGGCGGCGCGGCCTGATCTCAGGTCGAGATCGCGAAGCGGGGTCACAGGGCACGGTCCGTGCAGCTGGGGACCCGGCGGGGATCACGATCGTCGGACAAGAATTCCGGCGGGAGGGGCGATAGCGCTTCAGCGCGCTCCAATAGCAGGCGGTGGCAGAGGTGCCGGCGGCCTAGCCCGGGGTAGAGAGCGACTCCGGTCGGAGCGAGGCTCTCAAGGGGGGCAAAGGCCGGCAGGCTCCCGAGTGTCACAGCCCTAGGAGGGGCGATGAGGGGCGCAGTCTTCCTCAAGCGGGATACTCACACGGCTCGAGTTGCAGGACGAGCAAAGGCACAAAGAACCCACTGGTCCTGGGGTTCTGTTCAGGGGGCAAGCTCAGATCAAGCACTTGGAGAATGTTTAGAGCACAAAGCAGCAAAGTCTTTTCAGCAAGTCTCTTCCTCTCCTTTCTCAGCAAGGCAAGCAGCAGGCCAGTCCTTCCAGCGTCTTCTTCTCCTTCTAGTCGGGCAGAGGTTCTTTGTGGTAAAACAGGATTCTGATTTCTTAGGAGCCAGGCTCCTACTTTTATACCATGATTCTTTTGTTCCTTAGCGCCAGGGGGCCTGGGCCTGGCCCAGTCCAGTTCTGGAGCACTTTGTTATGGTGACTCGGCTCTTTCCTTTCAGCAGCAGGGCAGAGACATCAGCCGCCCCACAGGGGGTGGCGCCGGCTTTGTGGTGGCAGAGCATAGGTCTATTCAAGAGTCAAGGTGTACTCCTCCCACCCATCCTGGTGTCCTCTCCCTACCCACCACCTGGCAGCCAGCCTGTCCCTGGGGATTCCCCAACCCTGCTCCTTACTGTTGCTAGGCAGAACACACACACACAGCAGAGGCGGACTGAAATGGCCAGGTCAGTAAATACTAACTTTCTAAAAGTAGTATTTACAAACCCAGGATATTAAAATAAACTTGACTACAAGAAGTATTTTATTATTCTGAGTTCAGGCATACTAAACTTGATATTCTACCATGCTCTATGAGTCCACTGGGGTCACAGCGTGTAGTGACTCCAGCAGCCCATTCTGGCCTATGGAGAGCAGGTAGCCTTCAATAGTGAAAAACGAAAATGGCTGTAATTCACTACTAGGACATGCCACACACATCAGGGCATGTCCTAACTTATGCCTACAATGCACCCTGCCCTTGGGCCTACCAGAGGGGTGGCTAATATGTAGGTAAGGGAAGGTTGAGGGACTGGCAAGTGGGGGCACTTGCGCAGTCAGCGCGACAGTCCCGGACTGCACGCAGGGTCTGCGGTGGCAGACCCTAGACACATTTTACAAGGCCGCTTTCTGTGGGTGGCGCAACCAGCGCTGCAAGCCCACCAGCAGCATTGGCATTCACAAGCCCTGGCACCCCTGGTGCACTTTACTGGGGACTGACAGTGAATCCAACAAACCAATCATGAACATCAATTACAGGTACACTTTACCGAGGGAGCACTTGCACTGCGGCACGGATTAGCCGTGGCGCAGTGCCCTGAGCAAACAACACCAGCAAAACATCGAGGCACACCATCAAAAAAGTGGAAGGGAAACTCACGCCAAGGTGCCAGGTCTAACAGTAACCAGCAGTGCCTGTTTTTGCAGTGCCTGTGGTTGCAGTGCCTATATTTGGAGTCAGGTGTGTCTGTGGAGTCAGTGCTGAATTTTAATTAAATGACAAATCAGGAGCAGAAGGGGCTAAATCTGAGCTGGGAGATGGAATGCCACTGCCCCTCCCCCACACAAGGCACAGATCCCACAAGACTCATACACAGCCCCTCCCATATGAACCACACCCCTCCCCCATAGGAGCCACAGCCCCTTCCCCACATTGGTGTCACTGCCCCTCCCCCAATGAGCTGGAGCTCCTCCCCCCACATGACTCCAGCAAGGGGTGCCCCTGCCCAGGGATCTCAAGGGGTGGGGGAGGGAAGGAAATGCAATGGTAAGGGGAAGCGGCGGCTGCAGTTCCTACACCAGCCTCAGCTCGGTTCCTGGGGGGCTGCAGCTCCTACAGCAGCCTCAGCTCTGCCCCGGGGGGCCGCAGTTCCTACACCAGCCTCAGCTCTGTTCCTGGGGGGTTGCAGCTCCTACACCAGCCTCCGCTCTGCTCCTGGGGGGCGGGGGGGGGGGGGGCTGCAGCTCCTACACCAGCCTCAGCTCTGCTCCTGGGGGGGGGGCTGCAGCTCCTACACCAGCCTCAGCTCTGCTCCTGGGGGGCTGCAGCTCCTACATCAGCCTCAGCTCTGCTCCGGGGTGTTTGGGGGGGCTGCAGCTCCTACACCAGCCTCAGCTCTGCCCCGGGGGCCTGCAGTTTCTACACCAGCCTCCGCTCTGCTCCTGGGTGTTGGGGGGGGATGCAGCTCCTACACCAGCCTCAGCCGTGCTCCGGGGGGTTTGGGGGGGGCTGCAGCTCCTACATCAGCCTCAGCTCTGCTCCGGGGTGTTTGGGGGGGCTGCAGCTCCTACACCAGTCTCAGCTCTGCCCGTGGGGGGGTGTAGCTCCTACACCAGCCTCAGCTCTTCCCCGGGAGCTGCAGCTCCTACACCAGCCTCAGCTCTTCCCCGGGAGGGGGTTGCAGCTCCTAAACCAGCCTCTGCACTGCTTCTGGGAGTGGGTGGAGGGGGTTGTAGTTCCTACACCTGTAGGGGGGGGGCAGCAGCACCTACACCAGCCTCAGCTCTGTTCCTGGGAGACTGCAGCTCCTACAGCAGCCTCAGCTCTGCAGGGGTCGGGGGTTGCAGCTCCTACACCAGCCTACGCTCTGCTCCTGGGGGGGCTGCAGCTCCTACACCAGCCTCAGCTCTGCTCCTGGGGGGAGAGGGGGGCTGCAACACCTACACCAGCCTCAGCTCTGCTCCTGGGGGGCTGCAGCTCCTACACCAGCCTCAGCTCTGCTCTGGGGTGTTTGGGATGGCTGCAGCTCCTACACCAGTCTCAGCTCTGCCCGTGGGGGGGTTGCAGCTCCTACACCAGCCTCAGCTCTGCCCCGGGGGGGCTGCGGTTCCTACACCAGCCTCAGCTCTGTTCCTGGGGGGCTGCAGCTCCTACGCCAGCCTTAGCTCTGCTTCCCCCCAGAAACAGAAGAATGGGAAGAGCCTGTGCGTGAAGGTGGCCCGGGGGAATATGTAGAGAAGCTCCATGGAGTCTGCATTGTACAGGGACAGCCCCCCCCCCCATTGTAGTCCAGATACACCCCCAGCTTCAGGGGCTTCTCTCGAGGGGACAGAGGGGTCTCAGGGGAAGTGCGAGCTCAGTACTCATCATCATCATCATCACCATCTTCATCCAAACATCTCCTTCCACCATTGCACCCCCTCCTCACAACCCAGACTCCCCCTCAGGTGACCATGTGATCCCTCCCTTCCTCCCCAAAGACTCTGCTGCGACCCCCACAGCCCAACCTTTCCCCTCCCGCAGCAGCTGCACCTCCCAGTAATGTCTGCCTTAGGTGAACCCCTCACTCCCCAGCACACAGGGATAGAAAGTGAATCTCTTGGGGGTCTCCGACTGGGGCTGTGGTGGGAATGTCCATCCCACACGTCCCCCCCCCCCCCCCCCCCCTCAGACAGGTGTAGCGCCGGATGCGCTGTGTCTGGATCCAGAGTCACCGTCACTGCAGAGAAGAGATTCAGAATTAGAGATTTGAGCTGCAGCACAGAGGGCCAATCACAAAGAACCACACTGCACTTTACACTGCACTAGACAGCACCTACACAGAAGGAACGCACTGCATTGTACAATACACTGCACTATACAGCTCCTACACGAAAGGAGCACACTGTACAATACACTGCACTACACCACACCTATCCGGAAGGAGGGCACTGTACTAAACAATACACATGCACTATAACACACCTATCTGAAAGGAGCACACTGTACTGAACTGCACTAGATAGTACCTACCTAATAGAAGCCCATTGTACTGCAGTATACAATAGACAGCACTATATAGCACCTTCCTGGAAGAAGCATGTACTGTACAATACACTGCACTATACTGCACCTACCTGGAAGTAGCACACTGTACTGCACTGCACTAGACAGTACCTATCCTATAGGGGCCCACTGTACTATACTGTACAATATACTTCCCCATACAGCACCTACCTGGAAGAAGCGCCCTGTACTGTACCACAGACTGCACTATACAGCACCTACTTGGAAGGAGCGCACTGTAATCTACTGTACTACACTACATTAGCAGCACCAATATGGAAGGAGCACATTGCAGTGTACTGTAAACTGAACTAAACAGTATCTATCTGGAAGCACTGCACAGTACAATATACTGCATTACATTGTACCTACCCGGATAGAGCACAGTGTACTGTACACTGCACTACACAGAACCTATCACAAAGAACCACAATGTACCTCACACTGCACCACTCAGCACATATTTGAAAGGAAGACACTGAACTGTCAATATACCACACTATACAGCACCTACTTAAAGAAGCACACTGCACTATACAATACACTGCACTGTACCACACCTACTTCGAAAGAGCACATTGTTCAGTACTGCACTAGACAGCACCTATCTGGGCCGAGCATACTTTAGTAATGTACACTGCGCTAGAAAGTTCCCATCTGGAAGGAGCACACTGTACTGTACAATAAACAGCACCTATCTGGAAGGTGTGCCCTGTACTGTACAACACAGAATGCATCTGGAAGGTGTGCACTGTACTGTGCACGGCACAGTACAGCAGCTATCTCAAAGGAGCACACTACAGATTACACTGCACTATCTGGAGGAGGAGCGATGTGCTTTAAACACAGTTCTGTTGTAGAAGCAGCATCACACCCACGAGGCGCTAGATATGGGACATGAGGTGGATGGGGTCAAGCCAAAACAGGAACCCGTCAGTACACTGCGGTACAAAATACAGAGCAGCGAGTGCCGTGCGCTTGAGAGCCCACAGTATTAAGGAGCCCGCTGTACAAAACACTGTGCAACAGCACCCACTGTCCTAGATGAGACTGCACTACACAGCTCACTGTAGTGCAGAGGACTCCGCAGACAGTACACTATCCTAAATAAGAGAGTGCACGAGACAGCTCACTGCACTGTACGCCACACTGCTACCAGTACACTGTGCTAGGCATCCACTGTACTAGACAGAGCACTGCACCAAATGGTAGACTGCTCTAAAAACCCGCACTGTACTACATAACACACTGTAAACAGTACACTGCACCAGGTCGTGGACTGCACTGAAAATGGTAATTGAACTAAAGAACGCTCTGTGCACTGTACCAGACAAAATACTGTGCCAAGTGGTAGACTGCACTAAAAAGATAATTGCACTGCACAGAACACTGCTAGACAGACCACTGTGCTAAATAGTGCACTAGAGCATCCACTGTGCCAAGAGGACACTGTACTAGATGGAGCACTGCACTAGACAGCACAATATACTACAGAGCACACTGCAGACAGTACACAGCTCTAAAGCACCCACTGCCCTAGATGGGAGACTGCACTAGACAGCACAATATACTACAGAGCACACTGCAGACAGTACACAGCTCTAAAGCACCCACTGCCCTAGATGGGAGACTGCACCTGACAGCACAATATACTACAGAGCACACTTCGGAGAGGACACGGTTCTAAAGCACCCACTGCCCTAGATGGCAAACTGCACTAGACAGCACAATATGCTACAGAGAACACCGAAGAGAGCCCACAGCACTATAGCACCCACTGTCCTAGTTGGGAGACTGCACTAGACAGTAGAATATACTACAGCGCACAATGCACAGAGCACACGGTTATGAAGCACACACTGTCCTAGATGGTAGACTGCACCAGACAGCACAATATACTACAGAGCACACTTCAGAGAGTACACAGCTCTAAAGCACCCACTGTCCTAAATGTGAGACTGCACTAGACAGCACAATATACTACAGAGCACACTGCAGAGAGCACACAGCTCTAAAGCACCCACTGTCCTAAATGTGAGACTGCACTAGACAGCACAATATACTACAGAGCACACTGCAGAGAGGACACGGCTCTTAAGCGCCCACTGTCCTTGATGGGAGACTGCACTAGACAGCTCGCTGTACTACAAAGCACTCCACAGACAGTACACTGCGCTAGTGTACCCCCACTGTCCTAGACAGAGCACTGTGCTTGAGAGACCACTGAACTATACACTGTGATAGATACTCACAGCACTAAACTGCACACTGCTCTAGGCCACTCTTTGCACTAGATGGTACTCAGTAATACACGGTACAAGATTGTATACAGCTCTATGCACACTGCACTAGACAGCACACGCTATTAGAATGGGTACAGCTCTAGACAGCACATCACAAAAGACAACTGTACTTGGTGTTAAGCTGCACAATATATCGTAAAGATAGAGAAAGCACACTGTACAAGACGACACAGCACATTGTTGTATAATTTAGTAGAGTAAACACTGTGCCATGCTGCACACTGCTCTAGACAACACACAATGATAGGCAGAACACTGAAGTAGCTGGTATGCTGCACTTTGCATTACGGTGAGCACACAGTCCTAGATGCACACTGCACTATTAAGCATTATATACTAGACCATACAATCCATTCAAATGAACCCTAAAATAGTGCAATGTACCAGACACTGCACTGCACCAATTAGCCCACTGCATGAGATCGCTCTCTGAAGTAGGCAGCCCAACGTGCTGCACAATACACTACACACTGCACTAAAACTAACACTACATTAGCACACTGCACAAGAAAATACACTGTACTAGACAGACCATAGTTCTAGGCAGCATACAGCACTGGAGAGCACAACACAATAGACAATACATTATTTCACAAAACACAGCACCAGACAGCACCCTGTGAAACACTGTATTAGATGACACATTGCTCTAGAGAGCACACTGCACTGCACAGTACACTATATTACACTGACCACAGTGCTGCACAAGACAGCACAGTGAAGAAGACAGCATTAACAAGAACCTTGTACTGTTTGGCGCACTACCCTAGAAGGCATACTGTACACGACAGTACAGTGAGCATCAGAGCCCTCATCAAAAGACTGCACTGTGTGGAACACTGCACTAGAGAGCGCCACCGTACAAGACAGTGCAGTGCACAAGACAGCTCACTTTGCTCTAGATACCATAGTTTACTAGAGATACCAATAACCAGATACAGCCACAATTTCGGGTACCATTTTCATCCTACTCTTATTTTGGATGTTTTTAAATCGGAGAGGTAAGTGTGTATGTGTGTGTTTATAGTATATATATAAAGTTTGTACCTGTGCATCTGTGTTCTGAGTGAGAGAAGCTTGCTGTTCTGTATGTGTATATCTGGCCTGTGTGTGAGACTTGTTCTGAGTGTAGGAAGCTTGTATGTCTGTGTATGCCACCTATTCACCTACCCATTCATGTCCTAGACAAGTTCTGACAAAGGGAAGCTTGCACTTCTGTGTGTGTTAACTATTATGAGTAACGGAAGCTTGTACATCTGCATCTCATGGACATGTGAGCAGTGAGAGAAGCTTGCACCACTTTTGCAAATGGAGGGCCTGTTCTGAGAGAAGGAAGCTTGCACTTCCATGTATGTATACCTGGTCTGAGTGTGGAAAGTGTGCACTTTCTGAATGTGTTAGACGAGTTCTGAACGACAGACACTTGCACTTCTGCATCTTCTAATCATGTTCAGAGTCAGGGAAGCTGGCACCTAGATCAATAAACACTGCAAAACACACAGTATCAGTATACATTAAACACCACACTCTATGAAACGGCAAACACAGTACTAGACTGTCCTAGATAGCACACTGCACCAGACTGCATACCCTGCACATAGTGTAAAACACCCACTGTACTAGAAAGAGCCTCAGACATCCCACTGCACTAAACACTGCACTGCATTAGAGATTACACTGCAGACTACAGTACACGGAGTAGAGCAGAACTGCTTTTGATTAAAAGTTCACACTATGCAGCCTCTCCCCGTGAGAGGACTGTAGTGCAGCTTATACACGCTCACGGGTCAGACACACGTTAGTTCACTGTGTTCATGATCGAGCTCCCCCCTGAAGGGACCCCTCTGGATTGTTCGTCATTTTCATGGCTCCTGCTCTGGGCCATGGCCAGAGGATCTGGACTTAGAAGGGGTCTTATCACAGATCCGTGGGGTGGGGGTGAATGGGACCTGTCAGCTCAAGTCCACTTGCAGTGGCGGTGCGTCCATTGGGGGCGTTGGGGCGTTGCCCCCCCGCCCACGCCCACAGCTCCCTCGGTGTCTCTGAACTTAGTTTACTTAAGTTCAGATCGCCGAGGGAGAACTGACAATCATGTCAGTCAGCATGACGTCAGACTGCCCCCCCCTTCAGAGTCTGAAGGGGGTGGGCGGTCTGGCGTCATGTTGACTGACATGCATTGTCAGACCAGCCAGGGACAGGCAGCAGCACAAGTGCGCATGAGTGGGGAAGGTGAGCGAATTTTTCACCCGTGCCCAGTCATGCGCACTTGCGTTTCCACTGGCTTGTGCATGCCCATTAGGAGCCCCTCGGTCTCCTAATGGGCAGGCGGCGGGCAAAGAGCAACCGTGACCTAAGCCAATCCTGGCGCTGCAGCAGCGCCAGGATTGGCTGAGGGGTTGTCACTCCAGTCCTGTTCCAAGAGGCGCCATTGCCAACGCAGACCAGGAGCAGACGCGGTCAGGTAAGTTTTCATTTTTTACATTTTCTCCCTCGGCCCCCCACCCCCACGAGTACTGCGACTGCCAACCACGACCCTGTCTTAAAATTGCCCAGGTCTGGGCGATGCATACCGTGCCCTATTTTAGCCATGGCCATGACCACCGGGACTGGGGTGCGTGCGATGCAATTATTTCACTGCTTCGGGCACGAGGGAGGTGCTGGCACTGTCATTAGAGTCTATTGTTATGCTGTGAGGGAAAACGAAACCTGAGAGGAAACAAGAAGATCTGATGGGCGCGTGCACGCATGCAGCTAACTTTGTAAAGCTTTTTTCAAATATGTTTAAAGGCTAATGAAATGCAACGTTGCGCACGCAAATTGTTTACCGAGAACCCTCATTAAGAATAAAAAGAAGGCACTCATTTTCTGTTTGATATTTTCATCCACATTAGTATGAAGCTGCACGTAGCAGTCGCACTGAGGAATTGATTCCCGCCCACGTAGGGTTGGCTATACCTAGTGGCGGTTGGTGGCAAATCATATCCCGGGAGGGGAAGTGGGGGGACAAAAAATATACACATAACAATTGGGCATGTGTGGGGGGGCGTGGCCAGACGCCGATGTAGGAGGTCGGAGATCTCGGAGCTCCTCCGCGGCCTCCCTCGGTTTCAACTATCCTGAGTCGCTGGGGGAGATCCCTTCCTCCTCACCCCAGTAGTGGAGACCTGGTGGCTGCGTAGGCGATCCGGTGACAGCGGAGTTGCCCTGGTGAGGCTGTGGGACCGCGTGGAGGTCGCGCCGCGTTGGTGACCGGGCGGCCCAAGATGGCGGCTGCGGGTCGCTGCTGAAGTGCCCGTCCTCTTCTGCCCATCGGCAACGGCGCGGTGGCTGGCCCAGTAGTGAGGAGCCTGGAGGGTGAATCGGCGGCGGATGCGAGCAGGGGTGCCCGAGGAGCCTGGTGAGAGCGGCGAACAGCGGACAAGTGTGGCTGCTGCCTGACCCTAAGATGGCGGCTCGGAGTGACTGGAGAGGAGCGGGCCGCTGAGGACCGGAGCGAGCGGTGAGGTGTGCGAGTGTGGGCAGACGAGGGAGCTGTGGCTGGTTACCTGGCGTGGACCGGCACATAAGTGAGGCCTGCTGGGACTGGACTGCGGCGACTGGAGGTCTCCCATATTCTGGAGGGGTGTGGAGGTGTGGCCCCCATTACCACTGCAGCGCGCTACAGGGGAAGCGGACTAGCTGAGGGCTTGGCTGAGAGTGGTACTGATCGGCGGCTGCCCCCTCCCATGGTCTTCACGGTGGAAGTATGGGGCTGCAGCGTGGGGGATGCTAGGCCCGAACAGACACTGTCGTCCAGGGACCAAGCAGTGGTGGGAGGTGCGCTGCAGTTGCTCCGGATGAACGCGGCAGTTGGGACCTGCGGACAGTGAGCTGTGGTAACCTGTGGAGTACAGTGACTGGTTGGCGGGCCCTGGTGGTGCGGAGGAGGTGCGACGGGGGTCTTCGTCACCCCGAACTGGCCCAGTGGAGGTGTGGAGTCAGGGCCTAGACCCGTCCAGATTGTGGGACGCCGGTGGGGAGACTCAGCCCTCCGGGCGCCAAGGGACCTTGGCCTGCTGTGGCGACCTCGCCGGCTGGATAGCCTGCTCTGTTCCGATTCTGCTGAAGTGGTTGCGCTTGAGGGACCCCTGAAGTGGCGCCTGCGATGGGTCGGTCGTCGAGGCGAAAAGGATTTGCGGTCCTACAGGATGAAGAGGAGGAGCACCGGTCGGACGATGAGGGAGCCGGGGCGAGAGCCCCTGGTGCGGAGATTCCGGGCGGCCCCTCCTTGGCGGATATCATGCAGGCCATCACAGCTTCCAGAGAGGCCCTCGAAACAAAGAGAGATACCATCGGAGTGGACCTGGCATTGTTGAATGACGATCATAAAAAATTGAAGGATCGGGTGAAGGCGACCGAGACGATGCTGGAGGAGGTGCCGGATAGAATGACTGCCTTGCAAAGATCTATGGCGCAGATGGAGAGTAGAGTACGAACACTGGAGCTGCGTGCTGAGGACAGTGAAGGGCGTGCTCGAAGGAACAACCTCCGCATAGTGGGGGTCCCGGAGCGTGAGGAGGGGGCTGATGCAGTCCGATACCTGGAGGAATGGCTTCGGGCCGAGGTGGCCCCGGAGGGGTTGTCTCCGTTCTTTGCCCTCGAGAGAGCTCACAGGGTCCCGGCGAGGCCTCCCAAGCCGGGTGCACCCCCAAGACCGATGGTGGTACGACTGCTGCACTATAGAGACAGAGATCATATCCTGCAGAAGGCTCGGGAGAGGCAGCGCTTGCAGATTGGAAACTCTAGGGTGATGATATTCCCGGATTTCACGCGGGAGGTTCAGAAGCAGCGGACCTCCTTTGTGGGTGTTAAGAGGAAACTGCGGCAGCTTCAGGTTCCTTACGCAATGCTCTTCCCGGCGAGGCTGAGGGTGGTAGATGGCTCTCGCACGCTCTTCTTCACCACCCCGCAAGATGTGTGGAGCTGGTTGGAAACTCGCCCGACGAACCCGGGCCGGAAGTCGCCGGTGACTGGTGAGGGGAGAGGAGCTTCGGCCGCTGCGAGTCCGACACGGGCGCCCACGGTGCCGGATCCGCGCCTAGAACGGGACAGAGCTGTGCGGGCAGTGGTAGAGATCAGCAGAGGTAGCAACAGCCCGGCCTCCGTTTCTTCTGGTCGAGTGAGGGGAGGATCAGAGGTCTCCCCGGATGGCAGCACGACTGGGGATTCTGACACTGAGCTCCCGGTGGTAACCCCGCAGACGGCGGAATTGTTTGGCTGAAGCGGAGACTGGAGGGCGAGGATGGTCGATCTGTGTTGCAGCCCGGGACTGATGAGTGAGGGGGCCATGACCCATTACGGGTGGGGGATCTGACCCTTAGTGACTGGCTTCAATGGGGCTCCCACAGGGCTGTTGATGGTCCTGATACATGTAGCGGGGGAGGGCTGGCGGGGGGTTCTGAGTCCCACTCTGGGTCTGTGCACGTCTCACTTCAAGCTGGCACGGTTGTTGATTTTCTTAGTTTGGATGGGGACTAGTTTTGGGGAACCTATCCTGGGGTGTGGGAGTTGGGAGAGTTGGGGATTTGGGGACGGGGGGGGTGGGACCAAGCATGTCGCAAGGGGAAATTGGATGCATGGGGCTAACACTATCGTGTCATGGCTGCCTCCGTAGGGATTAAATGTCTATCTTGGAACATTAGGGGGATGCATAGTATGTCTCGCCGCCATAAGATCCATGCTTACCTTCGTCGACGAGGGGTGCAGATAGCACTGCTCCAGGAAACACACTTGAACAAACAGGAGGGGTTTGCACTGCAGCGGAGGTGGCGGGGACAGGTGTTCTATACCACATATTCAGCCTATGCCAGAGGTGTGTTGATCTGGGTGCGGGCGGGGGTGCCGTTTCAATCTACTGGGCAGGTGGTTGACCCAGGAGGCAGATATGTGATAGTGACGGGGCGGCTGGATGGTAGGGATATTGTGATAGGAAGTGTTTATGCCCCCAACACGGACCAGGCTTCTTTCTTTGCGCGTCTTTCTGGGGCTTTGGCCCCCTTGCTGACTGGCTCGGTGCTCCTGGGGGGTGACTTTAACTGCATCACGGATGTCTGCATGGACCGCTCCCATCCCCCCCTTGTTGACTCCCCTGTGCGTAGGTTGGCAGTGGTCCGGCAGGATTGGCAGAGACAGTGGGGACTGACTGATACCTGGAGGGCACATCATCCGGGGGAGAGGGATTATTCTTACTTCTCATCAATGCACGATCTCCATGTTCGCCTAGATTCGATCCTTAGCTCCCCTGACGTGCATGGGGCGATGGTGCACAGTGAGTACCTGGCTAGGACAACCTCGGATCACAATCCTTTGCTGACAGTCTTACACTGGTTGCGGGATCGGCCGGCTATTCCCACATGGCGGCTTCGACCTGACACACTGGAGGATCCAGTGTTTCGTGCCAACATTGGATCAGCTATAGAGGACTATTTTCGAATTAACGCCCGTACAGCGTCATCCCTGGTGGTAGAATGGGACGCCTTTAAGGCTGTGGTTCGGGGGCGCTGCATTGGTGAGGTAGTGGGAGTGCGCAGGGTGCTGCTGCAGGACGTCCAGTCGGCGGAACGGCGGGTGCACAATAAGGAAAGAGTGAGGCCGGAGCGCCCGGACGAACAGGCGGGGCTACTTGAGGCTCGGGAGGCATTAGCCGTCCAGATCGAGAAATTGCGTTGTTTTGACTATAAAGCTTACATGGATAGGGCGCACGTGGAACGTGATAAGGTGGGGGCATTGCTGGCCTGGCTGGCCAATTCGGCCCGTAGGGGGACCCCGATAGCAGAACTGAGGGGGCAGGGTACGGAGGTACTATACACCCAAAAAGATATCAATGATCACTTCTTACAGTATTACGCAGAGTTGTATCGGAGTGGGGCGGGCCCTGGTTGCCCCGAAGATGCAGAATTTTTGCCGGGGGCGGGGCTCCCAAAACTTGTTGCTGCAGATGCTGAGGCGCTGGGTCGGGATGTAGAAGCGGGCGAAGTGCGTAGTGCCATAAAGCACATGGCCGGGAACAAAACCCCGGGCACCGATGGACTCCCCATTGAGTTTTATGCAGCTTATGCAGATGTGCTAGTACCCTGCTTAGTGGCACTGTATAACGGGGCGCGCCGAGAGGGGACCCTCCCTGCTACCACGCGAGAAGCCCTCATAGTTCCCCTTCTTAAACCGGGTAAACCTGCTGGGGAGCGGTCCTCGTATAGGCCTCTGGCGATGCTCAACCTCGACTACAAGATTTTGAGTCGTATTTTGGCTAGTCGATTGATGCCCCATATGTTGCAACTGATCCATGAGGATCAGGCTGGGTTCATTCCCACCCGCAATACTGCAATGAACGTACGCAGACTGATGCGCATCTTGGGATCTGACTCTTATGACAAGGAGGAGGCCTGCATATTTGCGGTCGACATTCAAAAAGCCTTTGATAGCCTGGAGTGGCCTTATCTCTTTGATGTCTTGAGGGCTTTTGGGATGGGGGAACGTTTTGTCCAGTGGACGGCGCTTCTTTATAGTGCTTCCACTGCTAGGGTGCGGACGGGGGGCTTGATATCTAATGCCTGCGCGGTCGCTCGGGGAACGAGACAGGGGTGCCCGCGGTCCCCCTTATTATTTGCACTGGCAATGGAGCCTATGGCCGCTCATGCTAGGTTGGGACGGTATTTTCCGGGGCTACTGGTCGAGGGACGAGAGCAGCACATAGCATTATATGCGGATGACCTACTTCTCTTCTTGCCGGATGCTGGGGAGGCCTTGCAGGGGGCGCGGGGTTTGCTGGAGACTCTGGGGAGGGTGGCGGGACTCCGGGTGAATTGGACCAAGTCTTGTCTGTTTCCAACGGGCCCGGATGGGTTGCTTCGTCAGGGGGATGTCCCGTGGGAATCCCGGTGTTTGCCTTACTTGGGAACCAGGATTTATCACGATCCCGCTGATTTGTTAGAGGGAAACGTGGGGCGAGCAATAAGAGGGGCGAAAACCTGCTTTGAGTTCTGGGGTACTCTCCCATTGTCGGTGGCCGGCAGGGTCGCCTTAGTGAAAATGGTCATTTTGCCCAGACTTCTTTATTACTTTGGGACTCTTCCAGTCTGGATTCCGGGAAAGCTATTTGCTCAACTGACCACGTTGATTACGGGGTTCATCTGGGGTGCGGGGAGGCGGAGGGTAGCGCTGCTTACTCTACAGCGCCCCAGGAGTGAGGGAGGCCTTGCGTTGCCGGACCTGGAGTCCTATTACCATGCTGCGCAGCTCCAGTGGTTCACAAAGTGGGTGGCGGGTCACATCAGGCAACCGGAAGAACAAAGAGGGGCGGATCCGAGCTGGTCCCAATTGTCTTGTGTGCTGCTCCGGGTGCCGGTGAGGGACGCCTCACTACCTCCGGACTTGAGGGTGGTTCGACAGTGCTGGGCGTGGTTGGCCAGGAGGGCGCGTGTGATCATTCCTTACGCACCCGAGATCCCTTTGCGAATGTGTGAGGCGCTACCCCACGGGGGAGACTGGAACCGGTTATTGGCCTGGGAGGAGGCGGGAGTTATGACATTGGGAGACTTATATGAGGAGGGTAACCTGCTCCCTTTTGACGACTTTAGAGAGCGGCATGATCTCCCGCGGGGGGACTTCCTGTTCCATGCAGCCTTGACTGCGGCCGTCAAGAAGCACTGGCGGAAGGGGATGATAGAGCCGGACACCTCTCTTGCCTGTCAGTATGTAGTGATGGCGGCGGGTATCGTTAAAGCGGTGACTTGTCTCTATAGGCGTATTACTGGCGATATGCGGAAACCCCTGGCTGCCCTGCGCGTCAAGTGGGAAGCGGACCTGGGAGCACCTATTACGGACAAAAACTGGGAGGAAATCATGGAGCGCCCTTGGAAGTGTACACGAAATGCACGCTTCCAGCTTATACAGTTTTATGTTTTTCATAGGGCATACCTTACCCCTCACAAGATAGCTGAGTACTTTGGTGGGCCAGATGCTTGCCCCCGATGTGGTTATGGTGGGGCGGCTTTTCTTCACATGTTCTGGGACTGTCCGCAGGTGACAGGGTTTTGGGAGGAAGTGGCGACGTTACTCCTGACGGTGACAGAGAGGGACTTGGAGGTAGGTCCGGGGGTCTGCTTGCTACATGGATTTCCGCATACAGCAAAGACTAGGCTCACCAGTAGGTTTATTGATCTGGGGCTGGTCCTGGCCAAGCGGGAGATTACTTCTCATTGGAAGGCGCAGCAAGGCCCTAATTTATTACGGTGGGCTAGGGAAATGGAGAAATGGGCGGGAAGTGAGGGGACTTATAGATTGTGTCTGGCTCGACGCAGTGAAAATGAAAGATCGCACGAATGGGCCCGGGCATGGTTGGCACTCCTGGACTTGTTCAAACGCTCGGTTGTGGGGGATGGGGGAGGTCCGGTGGGGGATGATGGGACCCCGGTTCCTTGAGCGCCCTGTAACAGGCTTCCCCCCTCTGCTCTTGAGGTACTCTCTGTTGGGATTGCTGGGAGGCGGGCCCGACGTGTGGTGGCTGAGGCTTTGATGTACATGTAATTCTGATAGGTACTGGCGACATGCTTGGGTGGGTGGGTAGGGTGGGGGGGTTCGTTGGGGGGGTTGCTGGGGGATGGGGTGGGGGTATTTTGGCTGTATTGCACACTCACTGTGGATTACTCTTGTGGATGCGCTACCTTGTAGCACGGATACTATTGGGGTGAATGCTGTACAGTTGTAGTTCATATGCTGGGGTGATTACTGCAATGCGTCCTGACTTGGTTGGAGGGCGGAATATCGGGGACGGGGATTGACTGCATTTTGTTCTGTGACCTAATAAAGTCTGTTTAAAAAAAACAAAAAACAATTGGGCATGTGTGCACCCGCTGAACCCACTGGTCTCTTGAGATGAAAGGGCCCTCAACAGCCTGTAAGTTAATGCCATATATATTTATTGTGGGAAACGTGCTTGATTTGCTCTGTTTAAAATCGTGTTTTGCTTTCTGGAGCATTCTTTCAAACATGTCCAGCTCACTCTTCAAAGAAGGAATCAGTGTAATGCTCGTGTTTCTCGAGCTCCCTTTTCTCTTTTGTTGGGAGAATTACGTGGTGCTTGTATTATTCTGCGGTGGTTTGCAATTGCTTTTCAGTCGCCAGGTCTGCTTCCCTGACGCCGGCAGTGGCTGGTGGCTACGACTTGTCTTTCTCATTAGAGGGGAAGGTGAGGGAATGGCGTGGCTCGTCAGCACTATGTCTTGGTTATTTTGGTAAGGTGTGATTGGTTGTCTGGTTGAAAATGAAAAACTCTTATTCGCATGTTCGCACCATGCTTGCGAGAGGCTGCTAGGTAGAACTCGTCGCCTTGAATTGGCATCTCATTAAGTATGTGTATGGCATAGACGTGGGCAGCCTCGAGCTTCGTGTGATTGAGAGATTGTTACTGCAGTATTTTATTTGTGTATTCATTTTTAACATGTACCCTGGAAGCCCCACCCAACCCCTTGCACGTGAGTTGTATTTAGTGGCACGGGTTAGATTAAGGGAATAAGCTGAATTTACTCGCTGAGACAAGGCGTCATTTTTTTATTGCTTCATTAATTAAATGTACTGCATGCAGGTGCAGTCCATGCCATTAAAACAAAGAAAAATAAATTAGATGGACTATGACTTCCTGATGAGTGTAAAACATATCCATGTGTTTTAGGGGACATGCTGCTCTCCTGGGACGGGGACAGTGGGTGGGATCACAGCGTTCATGGCATGTTCAGAACAGCTTGCATGCCATTTAACACTATCTGGATTGTTGTTGCTGGGAACAATAAGCAGCAATTGCTCTGTTGCCAATATCTTTTTCGCTCGAAGTTTGCATAGAATCAGGATGCTGAATGTAACCAGTTAAGCAATGAAAGGTTAACAACTTTGACGTTTACAAAATGTAAATAGGAAGGCAAAACATTACTATTAGATGACCCGAGACACAATGTGTTTCTAAAATGTTTTATGACCCTGCAGGACACGCTAGCAGTTCTCCCCAGGTGGCTGTCAGTAAGCTCAAAGCGCAGATATCAGCGAGGAGAGTGCAACGCGATGTGCTCTGCACTGTCAGATGAAGCTGTTAAACTGATAGAGCACGGGTTGTCTGAGGACCTATGAGGCAAACTCATATAGATTCATCACAAGGCTGATATAAATGCACTGAATTAAGGCCTTTGTGCAGATGGGGAACTGACCCTTTATAAATATCAAAATCTGTGCCTCTCCACATATCAGGCAGGGGTGTAACGCAGGCACCTGCAAATGGGCTGTGCAGCTTGATTTGCTGCTAACAGTGATAGAAGACAATGTTTGTATAACTTGTAAGTTATACAGGTAAGGTAATATATAAGACGTTGAACAGTTTTATTTCAGAAAGATGTGGAGCATTTTTATGTGTTTCAGTATTTTAAGTCTATCCTTTCACAATTGCCTTATAAAACTTCTCGCTTTCTCAAATTTGCTCACTCACTGCACTGACTCGCCGCAGGGCAGTCATCCTAAACTTTTACGCCCTACCACTTTCAAATGTCACCAGCTGCCACTGACCTTTAGATTTATTGACCTTTTCTGGACCCTGAAACGTCACCTCCTCACACCTGAAGGGACGCAAATCATGTTAGTGTCACAGAACACTCAGAGGCAAAGGGATCTGAAAAGGAACAGCACAAACACCCTAGTATTAGAAATAAAATACTGACGTCACTGAAGCGCCTGCAGGACAACACTTGGAGTGTCTCACTACACTCACTCACACACACACACACACACAGCACCCGCACCTCTAGGGGGCCTCCGAAGTGTCACACATTATCCCTTCCACTCGGAACGCCCCTCTGCTCCAAACCTTGCAGGGATTAGCACCTGATAACACAAGCTTCGGGGTCTCGGAGGAAACAGTGACAAACTCAGCAAGCAACACACATGCCCACTCTCTCTCCATCTCTGTTTCTGTCTATTTATCTGATTACCTGTGTCACTCTCTCTCCCTCTGTGATATCCCGTTGTGTTTCTCTCTCGCTGCCTCTATAAGTGTCTCTTCCTAACTCCCTCTCTTTTCAGAAAGCTCCAGGAATCTGAAAGGGAACTGTGAACATTCCTTGTTAATGCAAATGCAAACACTCACACACACTCTATATGCCACACTCTCTACTTTGTTTCACTCTCTCTCCTTCCCCTAGTTTGTCTCTCTCTGTGACTCTAACAGCACAAAGATCATTGTGAATAATTTTACTATTCTCACTCCCTCTATCTCCGTTCCAACATCTGCATCACTCTCTCTGCCCCTCGTTGCTTCACTGTTTAACTGAATAACACTTGTCACCACACACTGACGCTCGCGCGCACACACAAACACACACACACGCACACACACATGCATGCACTCACGCACGCACGCACGCACGCACGCACGCACGCATGCACGCACACACACACACACACACACTTTCTTTCTCACTCCCACTTTGTCTCTTTCTCTCGCAGTTCAGGGGATCTCAAAGGCAGGTGTGAATAATCACATACAAACACTCTCTCTCACTCCCTCTTTCACTCTCTATATATGCCTTCTGATCTTGTACTCACTCTCACAATCTCCTGTCTCCTGTGTCTGTCTCTCTTTATTTATGTGTCGCAGTCTCTTTCTTGCTTTCTCCCTCTCCCTCTTAGATGCCCTGCAAGTGAAAATCTCAGTAGTGTTGACTATAAGTATCTGTAAAATCCTGCATCCTGTCGGTGAAAGACTTCAACCTGGAATTTCTACATGTCCTGTGTTAGACCTGGCATCATTGGCGTGGGTCTCCCTTCCTCTTTTCGCTTCCTATCTTTTATGTTGGCTGGATTTAGATGCTCTGGGTGCTGTGCCACTGCTAATCAGTGCCGCAGCGCGAATGCTCCCTGTGTAAAGATGACTGTATGAATTGGGATAACCATAATTGGCTTGGTTGGTTTATCTGTCAGTCCCTAGTATAAGTGCACTGTGTGTGCCCAGGGCTGGTAGACCCAATACTGCTGGTGGGCCTGCAGCACTGATTTGTGCTACCCACAGAAGCAGCTTTTAAAGTATGTTTCAGACCTGCCATTGCAGAGTCTATAGGCAGTCCAGAACTGCCTTTGTAACTGTGAGGTGCACCCACTTCCCAGTCCCTGCACCTTCCCTTCGCACCATGTAAGACACCCCTATGGCCGTTGTTTGTGACAGGAAGAACATGCCTAGGTCTGTGTTGCATGTTCTCATAGCGAGTTACCTCCATTTCACTGTTTACTATTGTGAGGCTATCCGTTCTCATAGGCCAGAATGGGCAGGCTGAGTATTACCTTCCATAATCCTACCTGACCCCTGAAACCCGATAGGAAATTCGAATATGATACGTATAAGCTCAGGACATTGAGATACATCTTTTAGTAAGGATCATTTGTACATCCCGTGTTCGGAAATGCCTCTTCTAGAAACGAGGTATTTTCTTGCCTAAGCTTTCCTGTAGGCTTTGCTGATATGTGTATTGGCCGTCTGGTTTTGGAGCAGCAGGGCCAGCTGGGTCAGACCTGGCTGGAGAGAGAGATCGGCATTCAGAGCATGGGGAGGAGTGACTCTTTGATCTGAGCAGGGCCGTGCCTGGCAAGGTGAATGATGGCTCTACCTCCCACTGGGTGTCTGATAGCAGACCCCCCTCATTCTCAAAGGGCAGAATGTCGCCTCATAAACCAAGTGCTCCCCGACCCCACCAAACTGCTTCTGGCTGGATTCAGTGATTTGTGACTTTAGAGAACAAAGACTTTTTAGGTATAAAATGCTGCGCTGACACGTTTTTCAAGGGTGTTCCTTCTGGATGTTGTTAGAATCCGGGGTCTCTGGTTGGAGCAGGTATGCACTTGCGACAAGCAGGGACCCTTTCCTCTAAGTCAGGGCAAAGGATTACTCGTGAAAAATAACCCCTGCTCACCCTCTAGGTACCGTGGCGCGAGCAGTCAGGCTAGATTCCAGAGGGCATGAGGTTAAGCATTTAGGGTGCCCCACAATAACCACCAACCCACCACACAGAGACTCAAGACTGTATTTTATAAAAATAAAGCTCTTTATAGATAGACTCTTCAAGCAGGCTTCAAAATACAGTGTTTCACTTTTCAAGAGGGTTCCAGTTACTTGTACTCAATGTTCCATGAGGCCACAGTTCTTAAAAGGCAATTTGAGATGTAATTTCTCTTCTTTGGGGTCCGTGCGCACTGTGGCGCTGTTTGTATGCTTCGTACCGGCGTCGGTATGCGTCGTACACCACACGTACGATTCCTTCTTCGCCTCACTCTTCCCGCGTGGACAAGCGTATGGATATTTAACCCGTACGAGCCGTACAGTCGCAAGTAAGCGCCGTCCGGGCTTGGGACGAGTCTCGCTAAGCCTCACGCTTCCCGCGTGAGCAGCGTACTGGGACGGTAGCGCAGTACGGACCGTACCAAGGAGAGTACGCGTCGTACAGGCTAGGGACGAGTCTCGCTAAGCCACACGCTTCCCGCGTGAGCAGCGTACCGGGACGGTAGCGCAGTACGGACCGTACCAAGGAGAGTACGCGTCGTACAGGGGCGCTTGGAGATCACAGTACCTTATTCCTTGGGGGAGAGTTCGCGGCGGCCTCGGCAGTCCTCAGAAGGGCGTCCCGCGTCGCGTTGCAGTCCCACTTGGTTAGAGGACGGCGATGCTTCGTGGGGCGCCTCAGGACGTCACGGCACACTTCGAGGTAGAAGGAGGGGCGGCTCGGGGGTGATTTCAGCGGCGCAGCACTGTCGGCATCGTCCAGACGTGGCGAACTTGCATGGCGTCGATCCTCACGGTGATCTCTACGGCTCGGGCCACAGAGGCTCGGGGCTTGGAATTCAACAGTCTCTCTTTGCGTTGCGAGCTCCGGCTCGAGGGGGCAGCAGTTCACTTTGTTCAGGCCAGGCAGGGCAGGCCGTCACGGTGCTCACAGCAGCACAGTCAGGCAGAGGTCACGTTGCTCGGCGAGATGAGGGCACACAGGTTCTCTGGGGTCAGCGTTTGTAAATCACCAGCAGCAGCTTCCCTTCTTCCAGGGAGGGGTAGCGCCCACTGTTCCTGGGGCGCAGTTCAGGGGGCAAGTTCACAAGCAAGCCCTTGGAAATTGTTCACAAAGCACAAATTGATTTAAAAGTCTTTCTCAGTCTTTTCCTCTCCATCTTGCAGAAAGGCACCCACCACAGGCCAGTCTCTCAGGCTTAGAGACAGTAGTCCTCCATGTAGCTTTCCCAGGTCCTCCTCTTCAGGCAGAGTTTCTTCTTGTCGCAAACAGGATCTGATTTCTTAGGAGCAGGGCTCCTTCTTTTATAGACAGTTTCTTTTGTTCTTTGTCGCCAGGGGGCCTGTGCCTGGCTCAGTCCGGTTTTGGTCATTAACCACCACAAGGGCAGCCCAAACCACCTGAACCAGGGGCATTCAATAGTTATTCCAAACAAAAGGTTCAGAGTGTACAATTCAAAAACAAATATCCAAAAACAATAAAAGCATGAATTTATATAAACAAGAGAAAAAAAGGAAAAGGAAGAAAAAGGAAAGAGACCCTAATAGAAAAACATACAAAGTTTATTTATTAAAATAGCTCAGTGTATTAAGCTGGTACATATAACATTAAAAACATATACATGACCAGACAAATGGCAGACAAGGAGAAAAGTACATAACATGGGAGTTTATACTATTTTTCATAAAACTCCAGTAGACAAAGAAGTATGTCCTCCAATAGTTGCAGCCACAATAGCGTCGACGGCGTTTCGACCTGTGGTGTTAATCCATGGTCATCTTCAGGACGATAAATATACTGAGCATCCTAAGAAAGTGATCTAAAATTGCAAAAATTGCATTACATCATGAACATTTAAGAAAGGGCCAAAAAACAGTATTATTTTACAGAAGAAAGAAGAGAAAGAAAAGAAAAGAAAAGAAAGCGACCAGAATTTGAAAAAAGTTATTTCGAAAAATTCCACCAAGCCAGAATTCAGAGTTAGCAATGAAGAACCACCGGTGTAGTGGAAAAGATATATAATAACCGACTAGAAACCAATGTGCAGTCAGATCCTGCCACCCATTAATTTCAAAGGTGACTTACTTCTGTGTTAAACAAATTAGATACCAATGTTATTTTGCTCCAGCGGTCTAAACTTCAGAAGACGCTTGAAATAATATGCAAACGTCAGGAAGACTTCGACAACCTCAGTTTGAAGAGCCGATCGTAAACAATTATGAATTCAGGGGGTCATGGAGCGAGCAAATCGTCCTCAACTTCACCCTATTTAATCCAAGCTGAACAGCAAAGTAGAAGGGGGGGGGGAGAAGGAAAAAATAAACTTATTTAATGATAAAGCTCACTGAGTACAAAGCTTTAAAGGCATATGTAGTTAGTCATAGTACAAAGGAGGTCATCATCCTCATCTTACCACCATATACCAATTAGACAAGTCAATCAGGCTTCAACACTTCTTATCAAATATATTTTTCAGATGTGCTATGCAATAATTCGCACCTGAGTGAAAACAAATCGTCCTCAACTTTACCCTATTAAATCCATGATAAACACCACGGACAAAGGGGGAGAAAAAGGATTAGACTTATTAAATGTTAAAGCTAACAAAGTGAAAGCTTTAAATTTGTGTGTAATCATTCATAATACAACAAAAATCGTATATTCCCGATATTTGAAATGACAGAATAAGTTTTATAACAAAATTATGTGTGGTAATGCAATACAAAACATTCCTAAAGTGCAAGATATTGCCACAAAATACCAATCAAGCAAGTGAATCCGGCGTCAACACCTCTTGCCAATTGTATTTCAAATATGCTGTGCAATAGTTCGCGCCAACCTCACTGGAATCATCCAGCATATTCCAAATTACGAATGCTGGAAAAACAAGTTTCATTAAAAACAAACAAACGAAAGAGCTTCCCGGGACTTAAACAAACGACAAATCTCAGGACCCAACATGCTTACAATTACGAGTGCAAACCAGCTGCACCAAAACGTATTAAACAAACAAACAAACAAACACGGGCGCTTACCGGGATTAAAGCACCGCACGATATATCACGAAACCAGTGGCAGCAGTTTCTGTAAGACAAAATGTCTCAGCCGGGTATTAAGACGCCGCGAAGGGCTATAACAATAGAAAAGAGACTTGGACAGTTAGACCACAGCGCCATTTTGAAACAGGTAAAAGAAAAATAAACATAAATGATATCATAGTGCTCGATATCAGTGTTTATGCCACCTAAAGTCCCAATATTAATTTCAAATCGGACTGATACAAGGGCAGTTTATTATGAGTGGAGCCTCATTTAATGTTGTTCAATTATAAAATTAAACAACAAATAAAATACCGTCTCAAGGCAACTGAAGACTCACACTAATAAATATCGAGCTCAAATGCCAAACAGTTATACCACTGCAACAAAAGGCAATTTATCGAAAGTGGCCGTGCTAAAAGAAAAAGTAGATTATACTGAAAGGAAAACTCAGCAACTACTTTAAAGACCCCAGCACCAAACAAAAGTGAAAACTGATTATTTTTACCACCACAAAAATTGGAAAAATAGCCAAAGAAATATTAAAAGTACAAAGTCATCATCCCAACAATTTCACAAATTATTGTCATATATAGTACAACCAAACGATAATAACTAATCACAAAGTCATAATTTTAACTATAGCATTGCATATTGACTAACAAATGTTTTTCTTTCTATCAAAATACATTGTTATATCATCTCGATAGTGCAAGATGGTTTCATTACATTTTAATACACATATTTGTACTAATGACAGTATGTTGTTATAATATCAAACATAATTATCAATCGCCCACATTACAATAGTTAGAAAAATCCCAACAGTGTAGTTTCATGGGACAAAGAAAAAGGAAACCTTTAACATTTAAACAATATCATAGTCAGTAATATCTAGACAGGGAAAGCTGAAAGAGGTACCTCCTACCCTGCAACAAAAGAATGGCATTCCTCTAGAGTATTCAGATGACAATATGTTGTTACAATATCGTACATCATTATCAATCGCCTACATTGCAATACTCAGAAAAAATCCCAACAGTGTAGTTTCACGGGACAAAAGAAAAGAAAAGAAAAGAACACCTTTATCATTTAAACAGTATCATAGTCTGCAGCATCTAGGCAGGGAAAGTTGATAGAAGTACCTCCTACCCTACAACAAGAGAATGGCATTCCTCCAGAGTATTCAGACCCTGATTTATACTGTTACAACGGAAAATCCAACGACATTCACTTTTATTTAAGATGTTAGTAATACTACCTCCTCTCAAGGGTGCATGTATTACCTCAATAACCTGCCAACGAATGTCAGTAGGAGCGTGATTAAATTCCAGAAAATGTGCTACCAAAGGTGCATTCTCAGTTTTACATCTTATTCGGCTCTTATGTTGACCCAGGCGTATCTTTATTTTCTCGGTCGTTTGGCCAATATAGACAAGGTCGCAGGGACACCACAGTGCATATATTACATTCTGAGTATTACAATTTGAATGTTCTCGCAAATCATGACAAATATTGCCATGAATGAACTGTTTCGTGGTCAAGCTGGAATCGCACATGACACAGCCACCGCACTTGTAGTGTCCCACAATCTTGTCTAGACCCCACATAGTTGTCAAACTGGGAGTTTTTTCGGAGGGCAAGGCTGCCCTAACCAAATGGTCCCGTAAATTTTTTCCTTTTTTAAAAGAAAAAAGGGGGTCCTCATTGGTGATACCAGTCGATTTAATTAACGGCCAATGTTTACGAATAATCGCCGAAATGCGATTGCTCTGGGTTCCAAAAGTAGTAACACAGGGAATTCGATTCATCTGTTTTTTAGTTTTAGGGATCAGCAAAAATTCACGTTGATTATACCACGCTCTTTTCATTGAACTCTTTACCAGTTTGCGTGGATAGCCACGTTGTCGCAATCTCTCTGCAAGTTTGCCTGCTTCTGTAAAGTAGTCACTTCTAAAAGAACAATTTCGGCGTATACGGAGAAATTGCCCGAAGGGCAAACCATCCCTCAAACCTCGAGGATGGTTACTTGAATATTCAAGCAAAGTATTGCGAGCCGTGGGTTTGGTAAAGAGTCTGGTTGACAAACCTCCTTCGTGAGGAAAAATAGTGAGATCTAGAAAATCAATGTGAGTCTTACTAGATTGAAAAGTAAATTTAAGATCAGGAGAGCAAGAATTTAACCAACTCAAAAAAACAGTTAAGTCCGTACAAGTCCCAGTCCAAACAAAGAAAATGTCATCAATATAGCGTCGCCAGTGGTGAACGCTACTATGAAAAGGATTATGTCTACAGTCATAAACAAAACGTTGTTCAAAATCGTCAACAAATAAAATGGCAAAATTGGGGGCATAAGAAGCCCCCATAGAAGTACCCTTGATCTGTAAATAAAACCGTCCGTCAAACTCAAAATAATTCTTAGTCAAAGAAATAGTCAACAGATCAATGATAAATTCAGTAGGTACTACCATCGGGGCGGGGCGTGTTTCAAGAATCTTCCTAATTACCTCAATTCCCTGTGTCTGAGGAATGTTGGTGTATAAGGACTCTATGTCCAAACACACCAACATCTCAGACTCCGGGCAGAAAGTCATTGTGTCTAGTTGTACGATAATATCGCTACTATCGCGCACATAGCTCGTAGTGTTCATCGCCAGTTCTTTGATGAAAATATCAATATATTTACAGAGAGGCTCCAAAACCGACCCACAGCCAGAGACTATGGGTCGGCCCGGGGGACTCTCCATACTTTTGTGCACTTTTGGTAGAGTATACTGTGGAAATGTGGATTTTCCTGATCAGTTATGTCCCCTATCTTGGACCCCAACGGTTCTATATGCATGTTACAAGTACATGTATGTTCCCTCCAGTTCCAGTTTCTAAGACGCAAACATATGTGTGTCTACCGTCGACATGTTCTCTGTCAGATCCGCCATTGATGGGCTGGATATTCGATTCCTAGGTATGAAAGGCCACCGACTTTATATGGCTAAGTTACTACATTTTTACAGCTCAGGCAAGTAGGCCCGATTCTGTCCTCAAAGCCTTTCCCTGCTCTCTGTCTTTGACAGCTTCAGCTTGAGCTCGCATCTGTATCCATGAACTTTGTCCTACTCCCTGTGCAGCTAACGGTGCCTGCCTCGGCCAGTTTTCGCATGCCTGCCAAGAAGCTGTATTTCACCTTCGAATTATCTATTTTGCTCTTCAGCCGATGCATTCCTGTCTAGTGATTTAGGTAAACATTTCCTTTAGCTCACAAGCAAGGACTCAGCCTTTCCGTCCTCCTGCAAGTGATTCATAGCCCTGCTGCCATGGAAAGTTTTCTGCCCCTCGCATCTCATATAGACACTTAGACGCTTGTACACGCACACACAGTTAGTATAGAATAGATTCTGTCCGAGAGTCCTTCCTTGTGGATAACATAGTTCTCCAAACATAGGATGGTAGATATGATTTGGGATTAGGTTGACTTGACCCCCCAGACTTCTCGTCTCCACATGTAGAGCTAAATGTCAAGTCCCCTTCACCCCCTAGTTGCACGTCAATTACACGTCATGCTGCTGCGCGCGCATCTATGCCAAGTATTATCTTATAGATCCACCTATGTCTGATAATGCAAACCAATCATGTTTCTTTTATTCCTTATTACGCCTAGTTTCGATTACGTACCTGTTTTGTCACTCTTCTTATCAAATGTTACGCCTTCTACATTCGTTTCATTGTAATGCACTTATTATAAAAATACATGTCTGTCAATAAATTATTGTACTTCACTTCCTGAACCCTCGTGGTGACGGAACCTGAAGGCCGCGACTCGAGTCGGCCATTTTGAATGGAATAAAGCCCATTTAGAAAACCTCTTATACCACGGATTCTGCCTCTTGTTATTTTGAGCTATTTTACTTTATTTTAGGATTCCGTATGAAATTCAGTCCGGTATTTTATTTACCACATAATGGCGCCCGAACAGGGACACTTTCTCATCTCACGCGCCGGCGGTGCGTTGCAGGCCCGGTCTCCTGCCACAGCTGGACGGACCATAAACGCGTACCAGCAGGATTTCCTGTAAGCTCCCTCCGGTCAAGCGGGGGCGACTGAGGCTGCGATCAACCCAGACGAGGCGGTGAGAAGTGCGAAGTATCCCGACCAGAGCCTAGCTGAGAGAGCAAGATCCGAGGTATACAGAGGCCCACCAGGTTTTCCGAAATCCCGATGTCCAGAGGGTCCGCTGTCCGCAGTCATCGAGTCCTGTCCATTCTCTGAGGCCTTCCGTTTCAAGGAGCTACTCGGTGAGTACCATCGCCGGGGAGGCGTGTTGACGCGCACATAGGTTGTGCCGGTCAAGACGGATTTGGGTACACAAATCCGGTCTGCACTGTTTAGCAGTGTATATGTACTGTTTAGCAGTATATCAAGTATTCCGAAGTATCCAGTTATTGTCAAGAATTCAGCGTGGTGATTAGTTAGGCAGACTGTCATCATTGTCGATCATTGTTAAAATGTTTAATGTTTAATGTTTAAAGTATTCAGAAATGTCTTGCATATTGTGGTATGAATGATTGTTCATTGTTCACCGTTCATTATTGTGTTTTTTTCATATTAAGTAAATTCAAGAGTAAGTATCAGATCAGTTGTAAATATGCCGCTCTTCTCGAAGTTAAGACAGATTACTACCAGAAAAGGGGTGCTTGAAGAAGCAGTTCCTATTCCTCCTAGGGACACTCCGGGGCATTTTATGTACCATAAACATGGCTTAGATGCCATATTGTTTCTTGATCTATGGGTAGATTATACCAAGGGATTACCGGAAAGTCAAAGGTGGCCCATAGCGGGAACCTGGGATGCAGAGTGCATCATGAAAGTGGAGGAAGAGTTATGGAAAAGAAAGGTCAGACAGTCACAGAAAGACGCTGTTGAGTTATGGCGTAAAGAATCTCATAGACGAACAGAAAAAGCACGTAGACAAGAAGAGAGGAGTAAAGAAAGTTCAAATAAAGTTCAAGAAAATCTATTAATTGAGGAAGGTATCCGAGTGAGATCAGAACAAGTAAATAGACAAAGAAATGCTCTTATGAATGGTATGTATCCCCTACTAGCCGAAGGATTACCTAAGGCTGCTCCAGAGATACCAAAAGACTTGCCGCCCCCATTATTTCCAATTAAGGTACATCCAAAGGGGCTTCCCAGAACCACAGAAGATGTTTTTCTTTCCTCATATCTAGATGACGCAGCTCCCGAGTATGCTAACGCCGCACCACATAGACCGTCTGGCGGAGGGGTTCAACGTCAGGATCAGGTATCTGTCCCCGTGCAACAGCAAGTTCCGACACAAGCGTCGGCAAGCACATCTGTTTCCGCATCTGTCTCCGCAGTCGACTCTACAGAGGTACCGACACCCATAGTTGCTGTGTCACGTTCAACGAACCCATTCACACCCGACGCCCCAGATAGGGCCACGGGAGGTGCTAGCAGTACTTTTACACCACCTAGAATAAATAAACTTGTCTTTCAAGAGTCAGCACATTCACGTACACCTAAATTCGTAAGTGAACGTACGCTTAAGGAACTCCTTGTAAATTGTAGATATGACCCGGTGGTTGGTAAAGAGGACGAAATGGTCCTGGCATCATTACGTATCAGGCGAGCCGCAGAGTATTTAGCGAGGTTACCAGGGATGACTACGCATCTAGACAACATATATCATTTTGTTCAAACAGGACGAGATCCAGGATGTATTAACAGAGCTATGGAATTCCAGAAAGTAGAGATACAGGGGGAACTGTTACGTTTCCTCATAAACTGTATGATCAGAAATCAAGATCGTCCGGGGGTAGACCCGAATGCAATGCTTATTCTTACAAGATGGAGTCAGAATATATCAGAAGGGAGACACGATAAGCAAAATTGTATAATAGCCATGTGCCGAAAAATCCGTAAAGAAATAGAGCGTATTCATGAAGAAAGACTGGGAACAGACGAGTTTGAGCAAGATGAAGTGTCCGAATCAGGGAACTCCGCAAGACAGTCAGAGACCATAGCCTATGTAGGCAGAGGAAGATCCTGTGATAATGCTAGATGTTTTCCTGATCCAATACATTCTGTATGCCCAAAAAACAGCAGAACGTATCCGACGCCTGTAATAAATCTGAAGTCTCCTGAACATTCGTTTCAAGCCGCAGATAAGATACTACGAGAACGAAGGGGTTACCACCTCCTCGATTCCATGGATGAGCAAGAATTAGCCAGATCAGCCGTTCACTGGATTGACAGTCCTGAAAAATACGGTGATGAGACCGTAGCACACACGTTTCTCAATCTCAGTACAGATGAACAACGCTTAGCTGGAATCTATATGATTCAGCAACTCCTCATATTATATAAGTGCCAACATGCTGACCCTGGTCCTTTACCTGATATATTAACGGAACTACTCACAAACAGATGGAGAGGTTCTAGTAACAAGCTAATTAAAGAGATATTAGTGTCACGTAAACAGTATGTCCTTTTTGTAAGTCCGGATTCTCTCTCGCTGCCCCACAGAGAAAGAACGCCGTACTATATGGATAGACAAAATCCTTTACGAGAAGTGCACCCAATAAAAGGCGAAGACAATGAGTTTCACCGTGTATTTGTTTACACACCCATATCAAAAATGGAATTATTAGAAATGAAGAAAGTAGTACCTAGTCATGACAAAGACCCAGCGGGTTTCCACCGAGAAATTAAAGACATGTTACTGATGGGAGAGTACACCTTTCCTGATATTATGACGATATTAAAGGTGCTTTTGCCTGCTGGCATTTATGAAAAACTGAAAGAAAAAGAGTGGGAAGTAGGAGACCAAAAGATAGACTGGACAGCATTAGCAGAGGAAGAAAGGGGCCGAACTGCAGGTTCGGGGCTCGGGGATAAAGTTAAACTGTTACCAGGTTTACTAGTACAGGTACTGCCACGTTTATTAACTACAAAAAAGGAAGATTGGGGTGCAATCACAGCCTGCAAACAAAAGCAAGATGAAGACACAAGCGATTATTATGCTCGATTTGAAAAATGTTTTGGTATAAATAGTGGTATAAAAGCAAGTAGTGACTCATATCCACATTTATTTGTGACAAAATTGGTGGAAAATGCATTGCCTCCAGTGAAGAATAGAATATTGAAATTCGAGAGTACCTGGCAAAGTAACACTCCGTCGCAAATGCTACAAATGTTACAGTATCATCACAATAGAATTAGGGATGAACAAGAACATGAGCATAGACGCATGAAGGATACAAAAATGAAAATGCTAGTTTCTCAGACAGTACCAGCAGATGGTCACAAAAAGGGTGTGACACATTCTGGTGATTCTGCAGTTCCTGTAAAAGGAACCTGCAATTACTGTAAACAACTAGGCCATTATGTACATGATTGTCCAGTCCTGAAACGTAATATAGCTACAGGTATTGCAAAAGAGAGACCACGATTAGTTAGACAAGATCAGAATGAACAAGGACCTATGCAGCATGGACAGTCCATGCCAGTTCAGCAACAGGCAATGCCAGCCTCACAGCAACCCATACAGTTTGTGCCAGCTGCAACACCGTTGCCTGCTCCTGCCACACAAACAACAACACGACAAATGTATCAGACTGCACAGTATGAATACCCTGAATATCAGCATTACGCATGAACCAGCCTAGAGAGGGAAGTTGACTTACCGCTTATCGAGATTCCTGTAGATCAAGAAGGACCTTATGTACATAGTGAATTATTAGGTCAAGATAGAAAATTTTTACTCGATACAGGGGCAAGTCGAACAACTATAAAACGTAGTGAAGTTCCAGGGGCACCCCTCTCAGGCTCTCAAAATGTTTCCCTTGGTTTTTCGGGAAAACCTATTGTTAATGAAGTATCACAGCCTCTACCACTTACGATAGGACCTTTGACACGAACTACAGATTTATTGCTTACTAAATCATGCCCAGAAAATCTGTTAGGAATTAAAACTCTGAAAGCACTAGGAGCCATAATATGTTGTTCTCCAGAAGGAGTAAGGTTGTTTTTACGTGATTTTAAAGGTCACTATGTGTCTAGAGACATGGATCCCCGACTACAGACTTTACCAGTACATCTATGGGCACAAGGCCCTACGGATGTTGGCTGCATGAACATTACACCCTATCGAGTTACATTGAAAGCAGGAGTGGTACTACCACGAATGCGACAATACAAGTTACCGCATGATGCTGTAGTGGCTTTGCTGAAAATCATTGATGAGCTGATTGCCCAGGGAGTAGTTATAGAAACAGACTCCAATATATGTAATTCACCGATAATTCCGATTCTTAAACGAACTGACCCTACTGCCCCACCAGTATACCGATTGGTTATTGATTTGCGTGAACTAAACAAGTGTATTGTACCACAATTCCCTGTGGTCCCTGATATATCATCATTGTTGACAGCAATTGATTCCGAAGCAACATTCTTTACTGTAATCGATCTCAAGAATGCCTTTTTCAGCGTCCCAATAGATCCGGAAAGCCAATACTTGTTCGGATTCAGTTTAAATGGGCGCAGCTTTAAATTCTCACGCGCTCCCCAAGGATTCACAGAAAGCCCCAGCATCTACAGCCAAGCATTGAAACGAGAACTTGACAGTATCCACATGCCAGTCAATACTGCACTGCTTCAATATGTCGATGATCTGCTGATCACCGCGAGAAGCGAGTCAGAATGTGAAAAAGCTTCTCTGACAGTTTTACATTTCCTAGCCGACAAGGGGCACAAGGTGTCCCCTTCTAAGCTGCAATTCTGTGTTCAGCGAGTTATTTATCTTGGTCACTCGCTGTCCAAGGAGGGAAGGCAGCTTACACCAGATCGCATCCAGTTAATTGCTAACATGTCAATACCCCAGACACAAAAGGAGGTGCGAGCTTTCATAGGCCTCACTTCATATTGTAGGCAGTGGATCCCTCAGTACGCATTTCTAGCAAAACCACTCATTCAGTTAACCACACAGGAGGCAGCCACATCGACTGTTCTCCCTTGGACTCAGGAACATACACAAGCTTTTGAAAGCCTAAAGGAAGCTTTATGTCAAGCACCTGTTTTAGCAACACCATGTTATAGCAAACATTTTACACTCTTTGTTACAGAACGCGAAGGTACTGCCTTGTCAGTACTCACTCAGGATCAAGCAGGATCACGCAAGCCATGTGCTTATTTTTCCAGTACATTAGATCCCGTAGCTCAGGCTTTGCCTGCATGCCTGAAATCAGTGGCAGCGACAGCTTTAGCAATCAGACAAAGCGATGCCATAGTATTAGGACACCCATTGACAGTACAAGTACCACATGCAGTAGAGGTTCTTGTGAACCGAACACAAACACAACACTTGACCATAGCAAGACTTACCGGTTATGAACTGACATTGTTTCAACCACACATAGAGATCCGACGGTGTAATACATTGAATCCTGCTACACTATTACCTGTAATTGGAACAGACCCACTAGCTCATGATTGTGTTGAAATCATTGAAATAAAGACGAAACCTAGACAAGACTTGACAGACGTTCCATTGTTAGATCCAGACCTGACGTTGTATGTAGACGGATCGTGCATGAGAACAAGTACAGGAGATTTAGTGGCCGCGTATGCAGTCACAACAGACACTGAAGTTATTGAGACACATTGTATAGATACTCTGTCAGCCCAAGCAGCAGAACTTATTGCTCTAACGCAAGCCTGTATTCAAGCCACAAATAAGAAAGTTAATGTATACACTGACTCACGTTATGCATTCGGAGTTGTACACGACTTCGGCGTGCTGTGGCGAGAGAGAGGTTATTTAACCTCCCATGGTGCCCACATTCAGCACGGACCCCTCATTCATGCTTTGTTAGACGCAATACATCTACCCACTGCTATATCGATTATGAAATGTAAAGCACACACGAAGGTTACTGATACCATTTCTCAAGGCAATGATTTAGCTGACAAAACAGCTAAACAGACTGCTCAGAATCGCACATTAGACATGACAAAGCCAATAGTTCAGACACCAACACAGTGTATGACAATTAAGGATCCCGCACTTGACGTAATTGACATACAGACACATGCCACAGCAGAAGAAATAAAGAAGTGGACTGAACTAGGAGGGATCCAGACAGATCAAGGATGGATGACGAAGGAGAAATCTGTATGGTTTCTCCCTGATTCCATGGTTCAAGCCATTATAGCTACAGTTCACAGTCCAGCACATTTAGGAGAGAAGGCTATGCTAGACAGCATTCAGCACATTTGGTTCAATAAACATTTACGAGCAGCAGCTAAACAAAAAGTTCGTACCTGTATGATATGTTGTCAGTTTAATCCAGGAAAGAGTGTTCCCGTAGAGCAGGGTGGATTTCAGCCTCCTGACCATCCTTTTGAAGTCCTCCAGATGGATTATATTCAGATGGAACGTTGTCGAGGATTCAAATATGTTCTCGTAGTTGTCTGCGCTCTCTCCCGTTGGACAGAGGCGTATCCCGTATCAGATTACACTGCCTCGACTACTGCCAAGCAGCTAGTTCGAGAATTCTTCCCACGGTACGGTTTACCACGTGTTGTATATTCAGATAACGGTCAGCCTTTCTCATCCGAATTAATGAAACATGTCTCACTCTTGTTGGGATATCAGTGGAAATTCCACTGTGTCCGACACCCCGAGGCAGCAGGTCTCGTGGAACGACATAATCAACTTTTAAAAATCAGATTGTCTAAAATATGTCAGAAAAAAGGTGTGGACTGGATAGTAGCCTTACCAGTTGCGCTATTCTACATGAGAATGGTAGCACACTCTCGAACAGGGCTATCCCCTTATGAGGTGATCTTTGGTAGACCACCGAATATGTGGGGGACGCCTATACCCCGTAAAATAACTGATGTTGACTGTAATATGCTGACAGATTACCTGGCTTCCTTGATGTCTGCACTACAATCTTGTCGTTCACAGGTAGTCGCAGCTTTTCCTGACAACACCGAGGTGAAACCTCATGACGTAATTCCCGGCGATTATGTTCTCGTCAGGAATTTTGATCGGAAAACCCAACTGGAGCCAAGGTGGAGGCTTCCTAAGTTGGTCCTGCTGACGACCAGAACAGCTGTGAAGATCGAAGGGAGGAAAGGCTGGGTGCATTCCAGCCATATAAAAAAATTTCATGGACTTCCTCCTGACACAAACAGTACTCCCCGTGTGTCTTCCCCCATTGACTCAAAGCTACCTTTGGCTGAGGCCAGTAGCACCGAACTCTATAAACAGAAACTCAGGTCCAGATCTAAACTGTCGGACGATTTGATTGTTTAAGTCCTCTCCAAGGTGAAGCGGTTGAATCTGTCCCGACATGTATCCCTTAGGTCTGAATCATGTAGAGTCCAGAATCATAATGAAACGACATGCTTATTGTAAATCACTGCGTAGCCACTGTATTGTGACTTTATTAATTTTGTTTTTCTTGAGTTTTTTAATAGTTACTGCAAGTATATTGTTGCATATGTATTATCCTGTTTCTAAACGTGCTTTCAATATAACTGATGAACATTCTTTTAGTGACCTACCCCCACATGAGTTGTCCTATAGACTTGCGCTGCGCAATAACACATTCATTAGTATGTTACATCATTCCCATCAGACTAGTAATGCCACCAATTGTTGGGTGTGTGGCCGACTCCCTCCCTATCAGAATACCAAAGGAGTTCTGCCTTTCTTTCCACATCCGTTCACACACAATGGCTCCTGTGGAGCATGGTTTAGTTTATTAAATTCCATAGACCCAGACACAGCAGTTTATCAACAACACTGGATATGGGGAAATCTGAATATAGTTTTATTCAAAGTCTGTCACCCCAATAAGGAGGGTCACCCCAGTAGAACAGGAACTGATTTAGAAAATGAAGTGTATAAATTAGGTAATTTTACGCCTAATCTTATGATTTTGAATGTTAAATCCGAAGTTGAACTAATTCTGCCCACTATGTCTGTATTTCCAGTTAAGGGTGAATTATGTGTGAGAAAAGTTGGTTCCATACATATGGGCCATAGCCAATGCGTTACTATAGTAGAATATAGTGATCAAGGTAAATCTTCATTTAGAGCTTCTCGCCATTCTTACTTTATATGTGGTCAGACGGCATATATGCGTCTGCCTCTAGATTGGGATGGTACCTGTTACATAGCATTCCTTTTGCCACCTGTTTTCCTAGCTCCCCCTGATTATTATCGAAATGTTCATTTAGTACACAATAGAGAGCGAAGAGATCTCCCAGTTGTCGATTATACTGAGACAGCATGGGACAAATATGTAGATTTCAATAAAGGTATCTTTCCCTATATAGGTACTATATCAAATAGTAAGCTGATACGCAGACTCACCAAGACTCTTGAAGCTGTAGTAAACGAGACTATAGCCGCCCTAGGCAATCTGACAGAGGAACAATCAGTGATGAGAATTGTTGTTCTCCAGAATCGTCTTGTCCTTGACGTCATCCTGGCCGATAGGGGCGGAGCTTGCAGGGTCATCGGATCCAGCTGCTGCATATTCATACCAGAAAATTCGCCATCTGTATATAAAGCTATAACACGCCTTCATAAGATTGTAAGCCAGATACACGAGAATCCAGGCACTTGGACGTGGTCCGGGTGGTTTTGGAGTGTGATATCAGCCTGGGGATGGAGAGTTCTATCCTTCCTAGGTATTGGCCTTCTTATGCTCTTCAGTTGTTGTCTATGCCTGCAATGTGGACCAGCGATTTGTGGTCTGTGTGCCACATCGTGCATTCCATATCACAGTTCTCGTTCAAAATACCGGAAGAAGAAGGAAGAAGAAATGATGCTCCATGAGCAAATCGATGGAATAATGAAGATTGATGTCTCTTGAAGGGCAAGAAGGGGACAAGGAGGGAATGTGGAAATGTGGATTTTCCTGATCAGTTATGTCCCCTATCTTGGACCCCAACGGTTCTATATGCATGTTACAAGTACATGTATGTTCCCTCCAGTTCCAGTTTCTAAGACGCAAACATATGTGTGTCTACCGTCGACATGTTCTCTGTCAGATCCGCCATTGATGGGCTGGATATTCGATTCCTAGGTATGAAAGGCCACCGACTTTATATGGCTAAGTTACTACATTTTTACAGCTCAGGCAAGTAGGCCCGATTCTGTCCTCAAAGCCTTTCCCTGCTCTCTGTCTTTGACAGCTTCAGCTTGAGCTCGCATCTGTATCCATGAACTTTGTCCTACTCCCTGTGCAGCTAACGGTGCCTGCCTCGGCCAGTTTTCGCATGCCTGCCAAGAAGCTGTATTTCACCTTCGAATTATCTATTTTGCTCTTCAGCCGATGCATTCCTGTCTAGTGATTTAGGTAAACATTTCCTTTAGCTCACAAGCAAGGACTCAGCCTTTCCGTCCTCCTGCAAGTGATTCATAGCCCTGCTGCCATGGAAAGTTTTCTGCCCCTCGCATCTCATATAGACACTTAGACGCTTGTACACGCACACACAGTTAGTATAGAATAGATTCTGTCCGAGAGTCCTTCCTTGTGGATAACATAGTTCTCCAAACATAGGATGGTAGATATGATTTGGGATTAGGTTGACTTGACCCCCCAGACTTCTCGTCTCCACATGTAGAGCTAAATGTCAAGTCCCCTTCACCCCCTAGTTGCACGTCAATTACACGTCATGCTGCTGCGCGCGCATCTATGCCAAGTATTATCTTATAGATCCACCTATGTCTGATAATGCAAACCAATCATGTTTCTTTTATTCCTTATTACGCCTAGTTTCGATTACGTACCTGTTTTGTCACTCTTCTTATCAAATGTTACGCCTTCTACATTCGTTTCATTGTAATGCACTTATTATAAAAATACATGTCTGTCAATAAATTATTGTACTTCACTTCCTGAACCCTCGTGGTGACGGAACCTGAAGGCCGCGACTCGAGTCGGCCATTTTGAATGGAATAAAGCCCATTTAGAAAACCTCTTATACCACGGATTCTGCCTCTTGTTATTTTGAGCTATTTTACTTTATTTTAGGATTCCGTATGAAATTCAGTCCGGTATTTTATTTACCACAATACAATAGAGGAGTCCTGGGGTTCTTTGAATTTAGAAAAATAAATTCTTTATTGCTAAGAAACCCAGCTGATTTAGCATCAATGGTAACATTTAAAATTAATTTCTGGATCTCAGCAAGAGGGTTATTTCTAAGTATCCAATAATGATCAGCATTATCAAGTTGTCTTTTGATCTCATATTTGTATTTGTCAACGGACTGAACGACAATACCCCTACCCTTATCAGCACTTTTTATAATAAGATCCTGATTTTGTTTCAATGTTTTAAGTGCTTGACGTTCAGGCAAAGAGATATTGTAAGGTATGTATTCAAAATTTTTATACAAGTCGGTAACCTCTTGTAATACCATGGTTTCAAAGGCCAACAATTGCACAGGCATTTTATTTGTAGGGGGACTAAACGTTGACAACGGTCTCAATCCAGAGGGATTAAAGCAGTCCTTAGTTGTGTTATTCAGGAAAAAGCTCTTCAGACGCAATTTCCGAAAAAATTGTAAAAGTTCCATTTGTGTTTCAAAGAGAGAGGATTTCTCTGTTGGCACAAAACTGAGTCCCTTACTTAAAAGGGAAATCTCATCACTAGAAAGAAGATAATTTGATAAATTAAAAATAGGAATAGATACAGTGTTTTCAGAGGAGCTTGATGAAGAGGCATCCACAAAATCAGAGATGACCTGACTGCTAATTACTGGGGAGGACCCCATTGATAAAATTTGCGACGGGTCTGTCGTTCCCCTGGCTGGAAGTTCCAGCGGGATTGGGGGGGTGGCATCCCCCTCCCTCCTCTCCCACGCTGTTCTAAAAAGGGGGAATTGTAACCTCCAGTTGATGGGCCTGGTCTCGAATTTGTTTCTGCCTCAACATCATCGCCCGAACTTGCTGATGATTCAGAGAACGTTAACTGCCTTCCTATTTTTGAAACGACCCCAAGTGGGGTAATTTTCACTGTATTGTGGTTTTGGCTGAGAATAAAACTCATCCTGTAAATAAGGATGGGCCTTAAGTTGACTAAAGTTTGTTATATCTCTTTGAATTTTGGTTGTTTTTTTATTCCTCTCAAACTTTTCAAAGTCAGCAATGGTTTTATTAACTTTTTCAAGGGCAGTTTTGGCATCATTAATAATGTCACTTTCCTTTATTCGTCTTTCTAGATCTGCAATTATTTCCAATTCTTTCTTGCTGTGTTCAAGAGCAGTATCGATACCATGAACAAGCCAATGTCAGGAGCAAGTAATCCCAATGTGACTGAACCCTTTTCTAAATTTCGGGTCATTAGTAAAGATTACAGGAACATTACGGACCTGTAGTCCTACAGGTATTACATCTTATTTTAAATATTCAGTCATCATTAGGGCATGTAAAGTAGTTCGTACATGCTTTTTTCTGCACTGTTCCAATTCATTAAGCAGTGCCTGTGTTTCACTAACAGCTGGTTGCAATACCACTGTTGATCCCAACAGTGAAGGACCATTCTTAATCCTAGATATATACTCCTCAGAATATGTAGGTACTTCTAGATTGGCCATAATAAACTCAGGCCAAAACACGAGACCTAAACAAGGAGCCCTCACAGTCAAACAACTGTACTTAAATCATTAACCACCACAAGGGCAGCCCAAACCACCTGAACCAGGGGCATTCAATAGTTATTCCAAACAAAAGGTTCAGAGTGTACAATTCAAAAACAAATATCCAAAAACAATAAAAGCATGAATTTATATAAACGAGAGAAAAAAAGGAAAAGGAAGAAAAAGGAAAGAGACCCTAATAGAAAAACATACAAAGTTTATTTAATAAAACAGCTCAGTGTATTAAGCTGGTACATATAACATTAAAAACATATACATGACCAGACAAATGGCAGACAAGGAGAAAAGTACATAACATGGGAGTTTATACTATTTTTCATAAAACTCCAGTAGACAAAGAAGTATGTCCTCCAAAAGTTGCAGCCACAATAGCGTCGACGGCGTTTCGACCTGTGGTTTTAATCCATGGTCATCTTCAGGACGATAAATATACTGAGCATCCTAAGAAAGTGATCTAAAATTGCAAAAATTGCATTACATCATGAACATTTAAGAAAGGGCCAAAAAACAGTATTATTTTACAGAAGAAAGAAGAGAAAGAAAAGAAAAGAAAAGAAAGCGACCAGAATTTGAAAAAAGTTATTTCGAAAAATTCCACCAAGCCAGAATTCAGAGTTAGCAATGAAGAACCACCGGTGTAGTGGAAAAGATATATAATAACCGACTAGAAACCAATGTGCAGTCAGATCCTGCCACCCATTAATTTCAAAGGTGACTTACTTCTGTGTTAAACAAATTAGATACCAATGTTATTTTGCTCCAGCGGTCTAAACTTCAGAAGCCGCTTGAAATAATATGCAAACGTCAGGAAGACTTCGACAACCTCAGTTTGAAGAGCCGATCGTAAACAATTATGAATTCAGGGGGTCATGGAGCGAGCAAATCGTCCTCAACTTCACCCTATTTAATCCAAGCTGAACAGCAAAGTAGAAGGGGCGGTTTTGGAGCACTTTGTTGTGGTGACTCTGCTCTTTCCTTTCAGGGCACAGGGCAGAGACATCAGCTGCTCCACAGGGGGCGGAGCCAGCATTGTGGTGGCAGAGCACAGGTCTATTCAGAGTCAAGGTGTACTCCTCCCACCCATCCTGGTGTAATCTCTCTACCCACCACCTGGCAGCCAGCCTGTCTCCTGGAATTCCCCAGCCCTGCCCCTCACTGAAACTAGGCAGCACACACACACAAAGCAGAGGCGGACTGAAATGGCTAAGAAAGTAAATACTAACTTTCTAAAATTAGTATTTACAAACACACAATATTAAAATAACCTTTACTAAAAGAAGTATTTTATTATTCTGAGTTCAGGCATTCTAAACTTTACTTTCTACCATGCTCTCTGAGTCCGCTGGGATTATAGAGTGTAATAATTCCAGCAGCCCATTCTGGCCTATGGAGAGCAGGTAGCCTTCAATAGTGAAAAATGAGAATGGCTGTAAATCACTATTATGACATGCCACACACATCAGGGCATGTCCTACCTCATGCCTACAATGCACCCTGCCCTTGGGCCTACCATAGGGGTGACTAATATGTAGTTAAAGGAAGGTTTAGGGACTGGCAAGTAGGTGCACTTGCGCAATCCGCATGACAGTACCAGACTGCACGCAGGTTCTGCAATGGCAGACCCTAGACACACTTTACTAGGCCGCTTCTGTGGGTGGCACAACCAGTGCTGCAAGCCCACCAGCAGCATTTGCATTTACAAGCCCTGGCACTCCTGGTGCACTTTACTAGGGGCTGATAGTAAACCAAATAAGCCAAACATAGACACCAATCAATGTATACACTTTTCATAGGGAGCACTTGCACTGTGGCACTGATCGGCAATGGCACAGTGCCCTGAGCAGCTAACACCAACAAAACACATGAGGCACATCAGCATAAAGTGGAAGGGACACTCACGCCAAGGTGCCAGGTCTAACACGTGTCCCCTCCAGCTGAAATGTGGGGGGAACTACCCTACCCCAGGGAGTTCCTCTTCACTAAGGCGGAAAAACCTGGACAGCCCGTCAGCATTGGCGTGATCTATGCCAGGGCGATGCTCCACCGTAAATTCCATACCCTGTAGGGAGATGGACCACCTCAACAGTTTTGGGTTCTCACCCCTCATTTGCATCAACCATCTGAGGGGCCTGTGGTCTGTCTGAAGCCGGAAGTGAGACCCAAACAAGTAGGGTCTTATCTTCTTCAGCGCCCAGACCACAGCAAATGCTTCTCGCTCGATTGCACTCCACCTTTGTTCCCGTGGAAGTAACCTCCTACTAATGAAGGCTACAGGATGGTCCCAGCCTTCCTCAGTCATCTGTGAGAGAACAGCACCTACACCATGCTCTGATGCGTCTGTCTGCACTAGGAGATCTTTGGAGAAGTCAGGAGCCAAGAGCACGGGCGCTGTGCACATGGCAGTCTTCAGGGTGTCAAAAGCCTTCTGACAGGTGTCAGTCCAGATCACTTTCCTGGGCTGCTTCTTCGAAGTCAGCTCTGTCAAGGGAGCAACAATGCTGTCATACCCCTTGACAAACCTCCTATAGTACCCTGTGAGTCCTACAAAGGCCCTCACCTCTGTCTGGGTCTTTGGGGGATCCCTAGCCAGGATGGTTTCAATCTTGGGTTGGAGGGGCGCCACCTGGCTGCTCCCCACTTGGTGTCCCAAGTACACCACGGATCCCTGCCCGATCTGACACTTGCTTGCCTTGATCGTGAGGCCTGCCTTGCGCAGTGCCATCAACACTTTCCAGAGGTGGTGCAGGTGTTCTTTCCATGTGCCACTGAACACTGCGATGTCATCCAGGTAGGCGGCGCTGAACTCGGTCAGCCCAGCCAACACCTGGTTGGCCAACCACTGGAAGGTGGCAGGGGCATTCTTCATCCCAAATGGCATAACCCGGAACTGGAAATGCCCATCTGGTGTGGAAAATGCTGACCTCTCTTTGGCCCCATCAGTCAAGGCGATCTGCCAGTACCCAGACGTTAAATCAAACGTGCTGAGGTACCGGGCAGCCCCTAACCGATTGATGAGCTCATCAGCTCTGGGGATGGGGTGCGCGTCAGTCTTTGTGACTGAATTGAGTCCTCTGTAGTCCACACAGAACCGGAGTTCGGGTGTGGCACCCGGCGCTGCAGCCTTTGGGACCAAGACCACTGGGCTGGCCCAAGGACTGCTGGAGGACTCAACCACCCCTAGAGCAAGCATCTTTGAGACCTCCTCTTTGATGCAGGCTCTGACCCTGTCAGTCACTCTGTAAGCCTTGTGCTTCACAGGCAAGCTGTCTCCTGTGTCCACATCATGGACGTACCAATCTGTGACACCAGGAACCAGGGAGAACAGGTCAGGAAACTGCCCCAGCAGCTGGCGGCAGTCATCCTGTTGCTCAGGGGTCAGGGTGGGTGAGAGGTTAACTCCATCCACTGGCCCGTCTCGCTCGGAGGCTACCAGGAGGTCAGGAAGAGGCTCAGACTCCTCTTCCGCCCCATCATCTGTGGCCAAGAGCATGCCCACTTCGGACCTCTCCATGTGGGGCTTTAGTCGGTTGACATGTAGGACCCTCAATGAGTTCCTGGGAGACTGCAAGTTCACCAGATAGGTGACAGAACTCTTGCGCTCCACAATCTCAAAGGGTCCGGTCCACTTGTCTTGGAGTGCACAAGGCTCCACAGGGGCCAGGACCCATACCTTTTGCCCAGGTTGAAGCTCAACCAGAGTGGCGTTCTGGTCGTACCACTGCTTCATTTCCTCCTGGCTGGCTTCCAGATTTGCCTCAGCAAGTTACCTGAAATGCCTAGTCTGGTTCCTGAAGGCAGCATGTAACTGTATACATTCTGGGGAGGTTTCCTGGGAGATTGCTCCCAGCCTTCCTTGACCAGACTAAGAGGTCCTCGTACTGGGTGGCCATACAGAAGCTCAAAGGGACTGAACCCTAGAGACTTCTGTGGCACCTAACGGTATGCAAAGAGAAGGTATGGTAAGAGGACGTCCCACTTACGCCTCATGGGTTCCTCAAGACCCATAATCCTGCCCTTTAGGGTTCGCTTGAATCTCTCAACCAACCCGTTTCCTTGAGGATGGTAAGGGGTGGTGAACTTGTAGGTTACACCACACTCTTGCCAAAGGGATTTCATATATTTCGATATGAAATTGGTGCCCCTGTCAGACACCACCTCTAGAGGGAATCCTACTCGTGAGAAAATTCCCATCAGTGCCCGTCCCACCACGGGGGCCGTCACTGTCCTCAGAGGGATGGCTTCAGGGTACCGGGTGGCATGGTCCACCAAGACCAGGATAAACCTGTTGCCCATGGCTGTCTTGGGGTCCAGTGGCCCCACAATGTCAATCCCCACTCGCTGGAATGGGGTACTGACCACAGGGAAAGGTTGGAGTGGAGCCTTTTGATTCCTTCCACTCTTACCACTTGCCTGGCAAGTCTGGCAGGTCCTACAATGAGCATATGAGCTCTTGTGCATTTGAGGCCAATACAAGTGGGTGACAAGCCTCTCATAGGTCTTGTCCTGCCCCAAAGGCCCTGCTAATGGCACATTGTGAGCCAGCCCCAGTAGGAAGCTCTGAACTTCTGGGGTACCACCAGCGCACGGGCTGACCCAGGTTCAGCAACCTTAGGCTCTGAGTACAGGAGGTCATTCTCCCAGTAGATGAAATGTGTACCGAACTGATCACCATTGGCCTGGGCTGCAGCCTGCTGCCGCATACCCACGAGAGAGGGGCATTCTCTCTGCTCCCTGCAGAATTCCTCCCTGGAGGGGCCTCCTTCTTGCTGCCAATGGGTCAGCTCAGGCAGGTCCCCCAGTTCGGCTATCTGTTTCCCGGTAGGCTCCAGGGCATCCCCCTCAAGGTCTGCTTCCTCCTGGGCCGTGGGAACTTTAGGGGCCGGTTTCCCGCGCCTCCTGCGCCCTCTCCCTAAGGCCGGTTCCTGGGCCTCTCCCTCAGGCTCCAGGATCTCTTGAACACCCCTACTGGCTGCCATTGACCGGGTGGTCACGCACGCCCAGTCAGGTAAACCCACCATCCGCAGGTGAGCTGTCTTCTCCACCTTTTCCCAAGGGAGCTCTCCAAATCATTTCCTAGGAGACAGTCTACAGGCATGGCAGTTCTCACAGCGACTTGCAGAGTACCAGAGACCCCCCCCCACTCAAAGGGAACTTGAGCCATTGGACAACGGCTCTCTGTGGTGTCAGCATTGACAACCCGACAATAGGCATGGGGTACAACCTGCTCTTGAGATACCAGGTGCTGCCGTACTGCAGTCACGCTGGCGCCTGTGTCTCAAAGAGCCTCTACCTTCTTCCCATTGACGGTCACCACTTGCCCATATTTCTTAGTGTTGGAGGGCAAGTAGGTGTCAGGGACCATTTCACTGTCTCCCAATGAGACTAAGGTCAGCTGGACGGGGTCCCACCCACCTTGGACTTCTACCTCCTCCCCAAAGGCTACTGTAGCCACTTGCCTGGGGAAAGCACCAGTGGGTGCTGGTTTTACATACTGGTGACACTTGGGATCATTGGCAAAGTGACCCAGCTCACCACATTTATAATACTGTGGGGGCCCCTTGGGAACAGGTTTAACTGTTGGGGCCCCTGTCTGCTACGGGGGTGGGGGAGGCTGAGAACCTTTCTGCTGGTTCCCTTGGGTGTTACTTTGGGGCCTTTTAGGAACCCTTTCTGTTTTCCCCTGTCCCTCCCCACTCTTCTGCTGGGGACCCTGCCCACCCTTGGCGGAGTCTCCCACTTGACCCTTGTGGACCCTGGTGCTGACCCAGCGGTCCGCCTCTTCAGCAAGCTTCCTAGGGTTAGTCAGCTCGCTATCGATCAGGTGTTGGCGTAGCTCAGGAAAACAATTAAGGGACAAGTGCTCCCATGCAATTAAATCAAAGAGACCTTGGTAATCATTCACTTTGGTACCCTTCACCCAGCCATCCAGTGCTCTGAAGAAAAAGGTTATATACTCCACATACGTACTCCCAACAATCTTGGTACACCCCCTGAACCTCTGTCTATATAATTCAGGAGTTAGCCCATATCTGGTCATTAAAGCTTCCTTCATGTGGGGGTAAGAGTTATACATGTCAGAGGGCAAATCTAAGAATGTGTCCCGCCCCTCACTGAGGAACCGTCCCCACAACCCCGCTCCCCAATCTCTCTCAGGGACCCGGTGGGAAGACATGGCTACCTCATAGGCCTTGAAACATTGCCCTATGTCATCATTCTTAAAGTACTCTTTGACTACATCTTTTGGCATGTACACCCTTGACTCTACCTGCACCTGAGGGAGGGTTTTCCAAACTTTTGGCTTTTATCTCCAACTCCCTCATTTTCATTTCGTGCTCCATCTGAATTTTTCTTTCTTCCAGAGCCATTTTCTTGCTTTCTAGCTCCAATTGGCCATTTAATTTCAGCTCTGCCAATTTTATCTCATGATCCCTGGTGGCCTGTCTGTCTGCCAGCTCCTCTGGCGACAGGCCTCTGCCAAAACTATGGACGCTCTCCGCTGGTTCCACTGGTACAAACTCCTCAGTTGCACCCCTCGATTCAATCCAGGCTTTCAGTGCCTTGTAGAGATCTGCCTTGATCTTGCATCCTACATGTGGAACCTTGAACTTCCTGCAGAAGTGTTTGAGTTCGGATCTCTGTAGCTGTCCAGTTTTGACTCATCCCATTCAATCTCTCCAGCCTCAGAGGGTTCAGATGCTGTTTTCTCTATGCTGTTTGGGCCCGGCATGACTCCAAACACAAGGGATATTCTTTCTTGGCAAGCAAAAATTAAAAGTCTGTGGCTCACGCTACTGGACTGTCCTCACTGTGCAATAGCTAGTAATCACTGCGCAGGCACCACAAATGCAAATCTGTAGATCCTCACCGCTGCCACCAATGTTAGAATCCGGGGTCTCTGGTTGGCACAGGTATGCACTTGCGACAAACAGGGACCCTTTCCTCTAAGGCAGGGCAAAGGATTACTCGTGAAAAATAACCCCTGCTCACCCTCTAGGTAACGTGGCGCGAGCAGTCAGGCTAGATTCCAGAGGGCATGAGGTTAAGCATTTAGGGTGCCCCACAGTAACCACCAACCCACCACACAGAGACTCAAGACTGTATTTTATCAAAATAAAGCTCTTTATAGATAGACTCTTCAAGCAGGCTTCAAAATACAGTGTTTCACTTTTCAAGAGGGTTCCAGTTACTTGTACTCAATGTTCCATGAGGCCACAGTTCTTAAAAGGCAATTTGAGATGTAATTTCTCTTCTTTGGGGTCCGTGCGCACCATAGCGCTGTTTGTAAGCTTCGTACCGGTGTCGGTACGCGTCGTACACCACACGTACGATTCCTTCTTCGCCTCACGCTTCCCGCGTGGGCAAGCGTATGGATATTTAACCCGTACGGGCCGTACAGTCGCAAGTACGCGCCGTCCGGGCTTGGGACGAGTCTCGCTAAGCCTCATGCTTCCCGCGTGAGCAGCGTACCGGGACGGTAGCGCAGTACGGACCGTACCAAGGAGAGTACGCATCGTACAGGCTTGGGACGAGTCTCGCTAAGCCTCACGCTTCCCGCGTGAGCAGCGTACTGGGACGGTAGCGCAGTACGGACCGTACCAAGGAGAGTACACGTCGTACAGGGGCACTTGGAGAACACAGTACCTTATTCCTTGGGGGAGAGTTCGCGGCGGCCTCGGCAGTCCTCAGAAGGACGCCCCGCGTCGCGTTGCAGTCCCACTTGGTCAGATGACGGCGATGCTTCGTGGGGCGCCTCAGGACGTCACGGCACACTTCGAGGTAGAAGGAGGGGCAGCTCGGGGGTGATTTCAGCGGCGCAGCACTGTCGGCATCGTCCAGACGTGGCGAACTTGCGTGGCGTCGATCCTCACGGTGATCTCTACGGCTCGGGGCCACAGAGGCTCGGGGCTTGGAATTCAACAGTCTCTCTTTGCGTTGCGAGCTCCGGCTCGAGGGGGCAGCAGTTCACTTTGTTCAGGCCAGGCGGGGTAGGCCGTCACGGTGCTCACAGCAGCACAGTCGGGCAGAGGTCACGTTGCTCGGCGAGATGGGGGCACACAGGTTCTCTGGGGTCAGCGTTTGTAAATCACCAGCAGCAGCTTCCCTTCTTCAAGGGAGGGGTAGCGCCCACTGTTCCTGGGGCCAGTTCAGGGGGCAAGTTCACAAGCAAGCCCTTGGAGATTGTTCACAAAGCACAAGTTGATTTAAAAGTCTTTCTCAGTCTTTTCCTCTCCTTCTTGCAGAAAGGCACCCACCACAGGCCAGTCTCTCAGGCTTAGAGACAGTAGTCCTCCATGTAGCTTTCCCAGGTCCTCCTCTTCAGGCAGAGTTTCTTCTTGGCGCAAACAGGATCTGATTTCTTAGGAGCAGGGCTCCTTCTTTTATACACAGTTCCTTTTGTTCTTTGTCGCCAGGGGGCCTGTGCCTAGCTCAGTCCGGTTTTGGAGCACTTTGTTGTGGTGACTCTGCTCTTTCCTTTCAGGGCACAGGGCAGAGACATCAGCCACTCCACAGGGGGGCGGAGCCAGCATTGTGGTGGCAGAGCACAGGTCTATTCAGAGTCAAGGTGTACTCCTCCCACCCATCCTGGTGTAATCTCTCTACCCACCACCTGGCAGCCAGCCTGTCTCCTGGGATTCCCCAGCTCTGCCCCTCACTGAAACTAGGCAGCACACACACACAAAGCAGAGGCGGACTGAAATGGCTAAGCAAGTAAATACTAACGTTCTAAAAGTAGTATTTACAAACACAGGATATTAAAATAACCTTTACTAAAAGAAGTATTTTATTATTCTGAGTTCAGGCATACTAAACTTGACTTTCTACCATGCTCTCTAAGTCCGCTGGGATTATAGAGTGTAATAATTCCAGCAGCCCATTCTGGCCTATGAAGAGCAGGTAGCCTTCAATAGTGAAAAACGAAAATGGCTGTAATTCACTATTAGGACATGCCACCCACATCAGGGCATGTCCTACCTCATGCCTTCAATGCACCCTGCCCTTGGGCCTACCATAGGGGCGACTAATATGTAGTTAAGGGAAGGTTTAGGGACTGGCAAGTAGGTGCACTTGCGCAATCCGCATGACAGTACCAGACTGCACGCAGGTTCTGCAATGGCAGACCCTAGACACACTTTACTAGGCCGCTTCTGTGGATGGCACAACCAGTGCTGCAAGCCCACCAGCAGCATTTGCATTTACAAGCCCTGGCACTCCTGGTGCACTTTGCTAGGGGCTGATAGTAAGCCAAATAAGCCAAACATGGACACCAATCAATGTATACACTTTTCATAGGGAGCACTTGCACTGTGGCACTGATTGGCAGTGGCACAGTGCCCTGAGCAGCAAACACCAACAAAACACATGAGGCACATCAGCAAAAAGTGGAAGGGAAACTCACGCCAAGGTGCCAGGTCTAACAGATGTCAAGACCAAACTCTGTCAGAGTGAACAGAGGAAAGGACTTTGAAACTTTCACAAAGCTTGCTGAAGAAACTACCCGAGGGCCTGATTTGAGAGCGCCTTCTACTGAAGTCTCAGGGACATTAGACTTCACCCCGTCAGCCATCTGAATTCCTGTGTGAGGAATTCTACTTGCAAGTGAGGCTTCCATCGAGTAATCCGGAGCCTCTAGTTCTACTGTGAGGAACGCGGAGCGCTAACCCTTGTTAACTCTGTGTGGGCTGCCGCAGCTAAGAGAGAGCTGCCGCTGCTGAGAGCCCGCCTTCATTTGAACCTTCGGAACCTTCGCTGAATCTGTGTGGACCGCCGCAGTGAAGAGACAGCTGTAACCGCTGAATGCCCGATGTTGTGCCAGCCTGGTCGAGATCATCCTTTGTCCTGTGGGCTGCCGCAGCTAAGAGAGAACTGCTGCCACTGAGAGCCCGCACCTTTGCCAACTTTGCATTATCGTGATTTGTCCTGTGGGCCGTCACCGCTAAGAGAGAGCTGCTGCCGCTGAGTGCCCGCATCTTTGCCAACTTTGCATCATCGTGATTTGTCCTGTGGGCCGCTGCAGCTAAGAGAGAGCTGCTGCCGCTGAGTGCCCGCATCTTTGCCAACTTTGCATCATCGTGATTTGTCCTGTGGGCCGCCGCAGCTAAGAGAGAGCTGCTTCCGCAGAGTGCCTGCACCTTTGCCAACTTTGCATCATCGTGATTTGTCCTGTGGGCCGCAACAGCTAAGAGAGAGCTGCTGCTGAGTGCCCGCACCTTTGCCAACTTTGCATCATCATGATTTGTCCTGTGGGCCGCTGCAGCTAAGAGAGAGCTGCTTTCGCTGAGTGCCCGCACCTTTGCCAACTTTGCATCATCGTGATTTGTCCTGTGGGCCGCCGCAGCTAAGAGAGATCTTCTGCCGCTGAGTGCCCTCACGTTTGCCAGCTTTGCTTCATCGTGATTTGTCCTGTGGGCCGCAACAGCTAAGAGAGAGCTGCTGCTGCTGTGTGTCTACACCTTGCTCACCATTGTCAAAGATTGTCGCTATCATCTCGTGGGCCGCCGCAGCTAAGAGAGAGCTGCTACCGCTGTGGCCCACCACGGAGCTGCACAACGAGAGTCATCGCCACCACCAGCCCGGGCCGCCGCAGCCGTGTGCTGCTGCCGCTGAGAGCCCGCCTGTCCCCGAGTGCCTGAATCATTGTGAGTGCATGCTGCAGACCACTGCAGCCAAGAGTTGTGATTGCTGGGAGTCCGCCTGTTACCATCTCCGCTTCTTCGAGAAGCTGCGTGCTGTGTCCCCTTCCAACGGCAGGTACCTGGCGTGCAACGGGTCGCGTTGGCCCAGGCCTTGAACTCAGTCAGTGCCACGTTCTGGTGAATACGTTATTGCATTTTTAAGTCCCTACTGATTTACGTGCATTGTGGCTTGTTAAAATGCTTTGAGAGTCTTGTGTTAAACCTTAGATAAATATACTATTTTTCTATACCTACTTGAGTTGTGTCTTTTTGTGGTGTCGTTACTGCCTTAATGTGCATGGTCATAAATGCTTCACACACTGCCTCTGAGATAGGCCTAACTGCTAGTGCGACGTTACCACAGGGTTGTGCTAGGGGTTAACAAAGGGGGTAGCCCACTTGCCCTAACTTAGGAAGAAGGGTCCCTATTTGGACATTGGCGCCAGCCATTGCCAACTAGAGACCCCCATTTCTAACATCTGCATCTTGGAATCATTGAATCACCTGAACCCTGCACATTGGACTCACTGAAGTTCTGCACCGCAGAATGTATCAAGCCCTGCACATTTTAGGCTATGAGCTCCTGCACCTTCTGCCCCTTGGAGTCTCTGAGGTCCTGCCCCTTGGAGTATCTGAGGTCCCGCCCCTTGGAGTCTCTGAGGTCCAGCACCCTGAGGACTTGCACCTTGAAGTCTCTGAGGTCCTGCACCCTGAGGACTTGCACCTTGGAGGCTCCTGCACCTTGTACTCTCTGATGTTCTGCCCCTTGGAGTCTCTGGGGTCCCGAACCTTGAAGCCTCTGAGGTCCTGCACCCTGAGGACTTGCACCTTGGAGGCTCTGAGGTCCTGCACCTTGGAGTCTCTGAGGTCCTGCACCTTGGAGTCTCTGATGTTCTGTTCCTTGGATTCTCTGAGGTCCTGCACCTTGGAGTCTCTGATGTTCTGTTCCTTGGAGTCTCCGATGTTCTGTTCCTTGGCGTCTCTGAGGTCCTGCACCTTGGATCCTGCTGCAAATTCTGTTTATGGATATCTCATTTCAGTCTACAGCCTTTGGGTTGACTACGTCTTACTGGCTGCTTCGAACACCTCCCTAAGATGAGTCCTCGACTTTACTTCTATCGCTTGTTGTTGTGAACTGCTCCCAGGTGTTGTTCTGTAAACTATCAGAGGATTAGCCCCTCTGTTAGGACCCAAACTGCTTTCAGATTATCCCAACCCACGTGCACTGGAGATTCACTCCAGGGCAGCTCCAAAAGTGAAATGGTGCCACTAGCAAGCAGGTACTCTTCTCTCTAATTCCTGCCGGTGTCTCTTTCACTCTCCTCGTCTCCACCTCCCTCTGCAGCTTTCCCTTCTTCTCACTCCCTTCCTGGTCAATCACCTTTGTCTCTTCTTCTACTGCTCTTTTTCTTTCACCTTCTCTCTATTTCTCTATATTTTAGTCTCCATCTCTCTCTCCCCATCTTTGTTGACTTAAGTGAGGGTCTGGAACACTTTCAAAGGTTCGAGGATTGATTTGATGCTGACTGAAGGATGTTGTAGGCCGAAGGGAAGTCACTGAGGAACAAACAAGGTTTCTTTCCACCAAAAGCAGCTTTAAGGAACAGGGTTGGGTTAATGAGGACTGGAGGAGCTCTTTGAAGACAGGAGCAATATTACTAAAGAATGAGTAAAAATAAAAGTATTCAGATACATTAATATCCAGATTTATGGAACTAAATCTAACAAGTGGAACAGAAGAGAAAGCATAAAGTGCACTTTTTTATAGAATTACCACTGGATTTATTTATACCTGTATTTTGGACAATACAGGACATTGTGACTCAGACACAGGTACAAGCCCATTTCTGTGCTTAGTATTCTAGTGCATGCAGGACATCAAATTCAACTGCGACTTTCACTAGCCCAGGGCAGTATCTTCGAGTGCCATTCCCTCATGCGCATCTTTATGGCACTGAATGATATCGACACAATCCATGGATATTTTATGTTGTCTCTTTTAGTTTCAAAAACTGCTGCATTCTAACCACTTCTCGTTTTTATAAATGTTTTTCTTTTGAAGCCCACACCGGGCTGAAACCGATGGATTGATGTGCAGTGTGTTACACATGTCAGGTTAACATATCACCATAAGAGTAGAGGTTTGCCTTAAAATGTAATAACTGCTCTGAAGCTTTTCCTTTGGGAAAGCCCTAGTGTTAATCACAAGTGGGTGAAAGGTGTTTCGAAATGGCTTTCTGAACATAAAGTATTTGTGCGGAATGCACCATTATGTATAAACTTCTATACTCTAGGCCCGTCAGAGCCTGGACCGCGCCCAGTGCCAGGACCCTTGGACCCCGCGAACGCCACGACGCCCGTCTCCACTACAACTCCAGCACCCTCCACGCACTCAACGCCAGACGATCACGCACCTGCTGCCTGGCGGCCCCGAAGCGCACCCAAGGACCTTTTTTCCTGCCAGAACATCAGCGTCACCAGCATCCGGCCCGCCAACCCACCTACCAAAGAACCCAACCACCTCAGATGCATCCTCCTCAACAGCCGCTCCGCACGCAAACACGCCGTGGAACTCTGGGACCTACTGGACTCCAACACCCCAGACGTCGCCTTCCTGACGGAGACCTGGCTGAACCCCTCCTCGGCACCCGACATCGCCATAGCCATCCCGCAAGGCTATAAGATCACCCTCAGAGACCGTACAAATGGAGTAGGAGGAGGAATCACAATCATCCACAGGAACACTCTCAAAGTCTCAACCAACACCGACGACACCCTCAGCACCGCCGAACACCTGCACTTCCAGATCCACACCGATCCCAACACCACCCTCAGAGGAACCCTCATCTACAGACCCCCGGACCACGAGCACAGTTCAGCGACTCCATCACCAACCTCGTCAGCACACATGCCCTCGTCTCCACGGACTACATCCTCCTCGGGAACCTGAACTTCCACCTCGAGAACAACAACGACACCAACTCCTCCACCCCGATCGACAACTTCGGCAACCTCGGACTCTGCCGGCCACACGCTTGACTCCATCTTCTCCGCAAGCTCCCACGTCTCCTTCAACCACAACCACACCACCGAGCTCCACTGGACCGATCACCGCTGCATCCACTTGACCTTCCGGAAACCCACCACGCACCACCACACCCAACAGATGCTGCGCCGCTGCTGGAGCAAAGTCACCGAAGACCAGCTTTCCTCCACCCTCGCCCGGAGCCCACCCGCAGATCCGACCGACCCGACACCGCCGCTCGCAACCTCAGACAGTGGATCAACGACTCCGCCAACACCTTCGCCTCGCTCAAGAAGCCCTCCAACACCCACACCAGCAAGAAAGCCAGCTGGTTCACTGAAGATCTCCAGGCCTCCAAGCGAACCTGCCGAAAACTCGAGAAAAACTGGATCTGTGAACGAACACCGGAAAGCTACACAGCCCACAAGAACGCCACTCGCAGACACTACCACCTCATCAGATCCGCCAAAAGGACCTCCTTCAAAGACTGCCTAGACAATAACGCACACAACAGCAAAGAGCTCTTCAACATTGTGAAGGAACTCTCCAACCCCAACTCCAACACCAACGACATCCCACCTTCACAAGACCTGTACGACTCGCTGGCCACCTTCTTCCATCGCAAGATCGCAGACATCCACGACAGCTTCAACGCCGTCACCAGCCCGGCAACCACTGAGACCTCCGCTCCCACGATCACCACCCACCTGATCGCCTGGACCAACATGAACGACAACGACACCATCAAGATCATGAACACCATCCACTCCGGATCCCCGGAAGACCCCTGCCCACACCACATCTTCAACAAAGCCAGCAGCACCATCGCACCCCATCTCCGGAAAACTATAAACATCTCCTTTGAGACAGCACCTTACCGGAGAGCTGGAAGCACGCAGAGATCAACGCCTTACTCAAGAAACCCAAGGCAGACCCCAAGGACCTCAAGAACTTCCGACCCATCTCCCTTCTCCCGTTCCCAGCGAAGATCATCGAAAAGGCCATCAACAAACAACTAACCAGCTTCCTCGAGGAGAACAGCATCCTGGACCCGTCCCAGTCCGGTTTCCGCAGCAACCACAGCACCGAAATTACCCTCATCGCCGCCACCGATGACATCAAGACCCTGCTAGACAACGGAGAAACCGCGGCCCTCATCCTCCTGGACCTGTCAGCCGCCTTCGACGCGGTCTGCCACCGAACACTACGAACACGCCTCTACGACGCCGGAATCCAAGAGAAGGCCCTGGACTGGACCTCCTCCTTCCTCTCCGGCAGAACACAGAGCGTCTGCCTCCCCCCCCTTCTGCTCCGAAGTCACCGGGATCATCTGCGGCGTACCCCAAGGCTCATCCCTCAGCCCAACGCTGTTCAACGTCTACATGGCACCACTCGCCCACAACGGCACGACCTCAACATCATCTCCTACACCGATGACACCCAGCTGATCCTCTCCCTCACCAAGGACCCCCACACCACCTAAACCAACCTCCACGACCTGGCTCTTTGAACAGTAGCAGCTCCCTCCCTCCCTAGCGCCTTGAGACCCTCGCGGGTATGTAGTGAGCTTTACAAATGCTATGATTGATTGATTGATTGATTGAACCTCTGAATGTGAAATATTAAGCCTAAAAAACAAATGTATTATAATATTGTAACTCAGCACCACATCACTTTCCCTTAGTTTGAACAAATAGAGTATGTGTCTCTCTACTATACTCGTCATTATCTCAGAATTAGTTCCTTTCATAAAGCTGCTAATTGCCCCCAAAAAGTTTGCAAATTGTGCCCATTCATTTCTATTGGTAATTTAACTCTGGGTTCTGGGGTCACTTGCAGTCAGATAGGCACACGCGACAACTATCCATACTCAAAGTATACCACGCAAAAATACTTCTACTTCTAACGCTCTTATAGGGAATTAAGGGCCTCATGTAGGAAAATAAATTTTACCGGTTCTTAAATACCAAGCCGTACCGAATCGGTAAATTAGAATCGGTAAGTTATATGTAGGTAAAAATTCGGTAACAGTTACCGATTCGGTAACATTCGGTAAATACGAATCGGAATTCACCGATTCGGTAAATACCGAGGTGATAATTACCGATTCGGAAAATACCGAGGTGGTATCTACCGAATCGGAAAATACCGAGGTGGTATCTACCGAATCGGAAAATACCGAATCGGTATGTACGGATTCGGTAAATAACATCACATGACTTGACGAAACAGCTAATCCTGTGCAACGACAGCCCACCCAACCAGGAACTGCCCACACCCAGGCAGGTGTACACAATTAGCCGAAGTGGCCACACCCAGGCAGGTGTACATAATTAGCCGACCCTGGAGAGGCTTGGAGTGCAGAGGAGAGGCAGGGAGCAGTTGCATGTGCGAGCGGGAAACGAACAGCATGTCCAGCCAGAGAACACAGAAAGACGTAGGGGAAAGGAGGAGGAAGCTCAAATTCAGCCCCAAGGAACTCCAGGTGCTGGTGGAGGAGGTGGTGAAGCAGCACCAGAAGCTGTTTGGGAGGCAATCCCTGCAAGTGCCTGAGGCCGAAAAGCGCAACATATGGCTGGCCATCCAGGCGCAGGTCAATGCTGTGGGAGTGACCCACAGGGACATTGAGGTCCTCAAAAAGCGCTGGTATGACCTGAGGATTGTGACCAAGAGGAAGATGGGCGACATCCAGAAGGAGGCCAGCCAGACCGGAGGTGGAACCAACAGGGCACCTGCCCTCACCGAACTGGAGGAGCTGGTGGTGGCCACACTCGAGCAAGAGAGCGTCGTGGGTCTTGGGGACGCCGACAGCTCTGCCAGAGCCGCAACACACCAAGGTAAGACGAAAGCACAGCAATGTAGCCTCCCCTACCCCTATCCCACATCCCCCATTGTGAAACGAGAATCACACTGCAGTCCACACGTGTCAGTGCAGACAGGCAATGCATTCCGGGAGATGTAGTCAGGGCAACACTAACCATGACGTAAATGTTACAGGGCAACAAGGCATGTCACGCACTCGAGGCACAAGGAGACAGAGGACAGATTGGAATGTGAAATGATTTATTGTGACGCTTGCAATGCAGCCCTTCGGGGACACTGAGCCAATGTTGTTTTTCTGTCCACAGATGTGACATCATGCAGTACAGGGCATGCTGCAGGGGAGACGGCACACCGGCCACAAAAATCACCTCTAGCCAGCACGAGTTCAGACCAGGGAGCAGGCCCACTTGCAGCCGCACCACCAACACAGCCAGCCTCGCCGCACACAGAGCCAGCATCACCTCACCGAGAGCCAGCATCACCACAACCACAGCCAGCATCGCCACTCATGTTCGAATCACCGGCCACATCTCCGCTTGCAGGTGTGAGAATGAGGAGGCGTCCAGCAGCCAGGCTACGAGCCTTCGACACCTCGTCAGACGACAGCATGGGCCCAGAAGACCGCACCGGGCCCCAGGAAGGGAGCCATCCCACTGTGCCCCACACCTCACAGGCAGCACAGACGGGAGCAAGAGGGCGCCGCAGGTCGCGTGTCCAGAGTCCACCAGCACCCACTGACGGCCATGGTGTCTTCTTGGGGCTCGAGGGCCAAATGTTGAAGCAACAGCGCCTGCAATCAAAGGCAGTTATGTCAGTCCAGAGGCACATGCGGGTGATGAAGACAAGCTTAGTCAACATGGACACAAACATTGGCGGCATGGCTGCGGGCATTCGGGACATGTCCCAGTCAATCCAGCAGTTGTGCAGCAAATTAGATGCTGACATCGAAGCACGGCGCCGGGAACGCCAGAGAAGGGACACTACCAGCAGGGCACTCAACCGTCTGGCAACTGCGACTTCCCTACTTTGCCGGCGCTCTGTGACGATGCAGGAGGGCCTAACACAGTGCTGCAGCGACCTGTCTCGGGGGATGGTGCAGGTGACAAGTGCACTAGGGGTGCTATTGACTAGTCAGGCGTCGACAACTGCTGCAGGGGATGCTGCGGAGAGCATCGACACCAGCAGCAGCATCACACCCCCCGTCCCCGAAGCACGCAGGAGCAGCAGGCGGCTTGGGGTTGGCTCTAGTGAGGATGCACAGGCCGTGCAATCCACCACTGCAGCGCGTATGCGCAAACATTGATGTGGCCCTGCTTAGCCACTTCCCATTGGGTGACGTAACCCTGGACATACTCCTTGTATAGATGGTATATTGCCAGATTGGCCTGTTCATGTGTTCATGGCGTGGTGCCACATTAAACTACGTCATGACTTCTCACAACTCGCTGTGTCCCCTCACTTACTCAGAAATAGTTGCATGTGATCTCTGCCCGTCTCTCTCTCCCATCGATTGCAGTTGGCACTCTAGCTGCGCTGCCCTCTGGCTGGCCTGACTCATCCTCGTTGTCCTCAAAATATGTTAGTTCCACATCTGTACCTTTTTTCGTGGCAAGGTTGTGCAGCATTGCACAAGTGGCAATAATCTTGCAGCAGGTGATGGGTTTGTACTGGCGTGCGCCTCCGCTCTTGTGGAGGCAGCGGAACCTGCTCTTCAGTAGTCCAAACGTGCGCTCCACCACATTGCGTGTTGTTTTGTGGGCCACGTTGTATCGTCTCTCACTCTGGGTTGCTGGGTGTAGGTAGGGAGTGAGGATGAATGAACGGCATGCATATGCACTGTCGCCTGGATGAGTAAAAGGGAACCATCAGTTACATGCCTCTATACACTCTGATTTGCAGGTTTCAAGGGGCGTCACTGTTACTTACCCAGCAGGTATCCCTCTCCGAATTCGCCGGCACTCAGTCGTGTGTAGATCCCACTATTCTGGAAGATGTAAGAGTCGTGGGTGCTCCCAGGAAACTTGGCAACAATATCTGTGATGATGTTCCCTGCATCACAGATCACCTGCACATTGATGGAGTGGGTGGACTTCCTGTTCCTGTAGATGTGCTCTGTATCAGCTGGTGGACAGATTGGGATGTGTGTACCATCAATACAGCCGATGACATGGGGGAACTGTGCCATGTGATAAAAGTCTGTTTTTGTTTTCTGCAGTGCAGCCTGTGTGTTTGGGAAGCTTATGTAGTGGTGCATTCTCTGCATCATGGCATCCAGGAACTTCCTGAAGAAACGGGACAGGCAACTCTGGGATACACCACCCACCGCAGCTGTCACCACCTGATAACTGCCGGATGCCAGTAGATGTAGGCTGCAGAGCACCTGCACATGTGGTGGTATGGCGTGCGCCCTTCTTGTTGGCTGGTCCAGGAGTGGGTGCAGGTCCCTTATCAGGTCCATGATGGTTTCGGGGTGTAGCCTGTACCTCTCATGTATCTCTGCATCAGTCAGCTGGACTAGTGTGATGCGCTGTCTGTAGATTTGTTCCTCCCGTCGCCACACCCTCAGTCCTGCTGCCTGTAGACGTAGGCGCCTTGCAATGACGTACATGGCGGCCATGTTGTCCACGCTGTTGCATTTTGGGATTGCTTATGTGCATTGTTGATGGTTACCACCTGCTTTCAATCCGTGTTAATTACCGACTCTTATTTACCGATTTTCCTGGATTTCTTAATTACCGACTGCTCCTACATGTCATTTTAAATTTTTACCACTTCATATTTACCACTTCATATTTACCGATTCGTTAATTATGTATTCGGTAAATATGAATCGGTATTTTAGAATTCGGTAACTATGAATCGGTATTTACCGCCTCATATTTACCGAAAAGTGGTTTTTGGACTCCTACATCTCACTTGTCTGAATACCGGTCGGTAACGGCATATTTACCGAAAATCGGCCGTTACCGACCGGTATTTCGCTACCTACATGAGGCCCTAAATGTCCGCCTGTAAATAAACAAGGATTTTGAATAAAGCACAGGATAAGACCTTTAAGCCTCTTATTATATGTAAGAAAACGTCTGCCCATACAAGCTGCAAAACTAGAACTGGGTATAACCTGTACTCAGGAAGAAGCACCGCTGTCTCCTATCCAGGGGTTTTTTATTCACAACAGGAGGCTCTTAATACTCAGGGAGAATTGATGACATTTGAACTGTAACAGCCTCAGTCATTACATTGTGTTCTATGTAAAAAAATTGGACTTTGTTCTGAATTGTTTCAGTTTTAATAACAAATTATGAAATGAATGGACTGGTGTAATTCAGGTCAGGTGTCCTTTAAGACCACGAGCACCGGAGCTTTATTACAGTTTGGATAAACAGCGCTGAACCTTATTAAAAGGTAAGAAACCTGCTGTTGATACAGATGTACCAAAGGATGCAGCCGTGTTTCACAATGTGACCCTTCTACGAGAACCTTCTCTCTCCATCTGCGCACACAAGGTTTGTCGGTAAATGTAAATAAGGGTAGGTGGGACGGCGCGAGCAGGACTGACCACAACTGCACACACCGTACGAATTATATGTAGAGTCTCAACCAGTTAATGAATGTAACCGGTGCTCACTCACTTTAATTAAGTTACATCAATAATAGCCTTAATTAGAAATGTATCAAATCTGTTAAAAACATGAGATTTCAGTTTAGGAATAACATGTCAATGTATTTATATTTCACACTGTTTTAACATTGTAAACCTCCATTGGAGATTTTTAGAAATAGAATATAACCTAGAACCACATTTTAAATGAGGTCATGCGACACCTCACAGTGTGGGATAGTTTGACGTACTTCAGCTGCTCTTGGGCTGTTAGTGTAGAGTCGGCTCCTCTGTGCTGAATCGGTCTGTACATTGCGTTGGGCCGTCAGAGCAGGAGGATTTGCTGTTAATTTAACTTGTCTGTATATTTTGTTGAGTTGTCAGAATACAGGAGGTCAGTGAAAATTAACCCCATCTGTTGATCATGCATGTTCCCCACTTACATGCAACATAGCACACACCGTATGAATGCAGCACTTCTGTACTGTCTTGTATTCACCAAGGGGAATTTCACCTTCAGGAGCTCCAACGCTGATTCCTCACACTTCCTCTCTAGATCTGTTATCAGGGCATCAAGAGAGGTGATTTGATTGGACAGTTTGGAGATATTTGCATGTTCTACCCTGGCAATTGTCTCCTCCATCTCCTGCAGTCTCTGGTGCAGCGTCTGCTCTTTATCTCTCAGGCGCTGGCGCAGCTGTTCCATCTCAGACGCAATTTTATGCATTTCAGCTCTGACCTTGTTCTGTCAGCATTAGAGAAATGATGGTTAGATTATGGGAAGATTCCAATGAGCACGGCCATATGTGGAGTACAGGCTGGCGGGGGGAGGGGGGGTACAAGGTGTTCTGACAGAAACCAACAACACTAGGGCTGGTGCCATATTTAGGGGCGCAGGCGGTGCTAAACTGAAGAAAACGGTGTTGTTTGCAGCTGCACACTCTTGCTGCCTTCACTTGTACTGTCTTAGTTCTCCGCTCCCACCAACACAGCCCCTCACTGGGCTGAGCACCGTCCACCCACCTCCCCCACTCCACCGAGTTGTGCACTGCCCACCAACACAGCCCCCCTCACCCCACTGAGTGTGCACTGCCCATTAGCAGTCCCCACAGTCGCCTAATGAGATGTAAAATGCCAAAGCACACAGACCTCCCACTGAGCTGTACACTGCCCACCCACAATGCCCCAGGGCCCTCAAAGGAGCTGTTCACTGCACATAGCTCCTTTCTGAGCTGCGCACTGCACACCCCCACAGACCCCCACTGAGCTGTGCATCGCTCCCATAGCTGCCCCTGAGCTGTGTATTGCTCACTCCCATTGACCCCCAGAGCTGTGTGCTGCACACAGACCCCTTACTGAACGGTACACTACCCACCCACCTCCTACCACTGAGCCGTGCACTATTCATTCGCACAAACCTTTATGGAGCTGTGCACTGGCCACCACTGTGGCCCCTGCACTGTGTAATTAGGGGCCCTCAGATCCTGCCGGGGGCAGTGATATTCACGGCGCAGAAAGCGGCATTTTAAGTCAGAAGTCACCCCGCTATCAGTGATTCGTTTTAAATGTATAGTAGTGCTTCACACTGTGTGTGATTATGAAGCGCTGTAAATAGCGGGTGCTTAAAGCCCTGGTGGCAGAATTGTACTTGTAATTCATGGCCACACATTTGAATCCACATAAAGCACCCTCCAAGTCCATGTGCCTTTCAGAGCACTGCATGTGACTCAGGTCTTTGATTTGTATTACAAGTAAGATACCTCGGCGGGTTCATGCTTTTGTGGCAGTGCTGCACATGGAACATGTGCGTCACAAGGTACGATCCTGGTAAAATAACTCGTGGAGTTATGCACCCGCCTCAAACCTCTGCATGTGATGCATAAGGCATAGGCCTGGATCCCTGCAGCTTTTTTCTTAATCTTTAATTCTTCTAAGGGGCATAAAATGGATTCATCCGTCTAGTAATAAACACTCATGAGTTAGTATTGGTCTCTGTATAAATGGTTATTATTGGTACAAGCACACACAGAGCTGTTTCAACAGGCTCCTCCCTTGCCTGCCTCCCTCACTGGTGCTGGATCCCTCTCAGGCCTGTTTTGTGAAGACATTTGCTGGGGGTTCCTCATCCCGCTGCCATAGCGCTGAGAGAAGGCCTACCCGGCGCCTTTATCCAGCCCTTGCTTACATTTCTAATGAGCAGGATGTGGTTGGTGGTCTGCTTGTTAAGGGACAGGCAGAGAGGACAATGGGACAGTTCTACTGCTGTGTTTGGCAGATCCAACCAGGCCCCTGTCCTGTTATCTCACCTGTTCCGCCTCCTCCCCTCAAGTCTGCTTTGATTGGCTCTCTTCATCTACTCTGCTTGGGGTGCTGGGAGATCAGAGGTTTCTTGGCCTGGACTCCCCGTTTTCCATCTTCTCACCTGAGCAGGGTCCCTTCGCCAGGGCTTAATTTGTAAAAAGGTAAATGCCAGGGCCTTCGCAAGAGGCCACTGCAACTTGCAGTCCTTGCAGCACTTTAGTACCCCTTTTCAGTACCCCTTTCAGTGCTGCCAGTGCCAGTCTCAGCACCGCTAATGCCATCACATATGTCTGCTAATTCAGACTATTTCAGGTCTCCCAAAGTTTACAATGTCCTTACAATGTCCTGGATGGCTGGTAATATTTATTTTTAAAGTATATTGAATTATGAAACACTCTTTGGTGTGCTTTCCTGAAACATACACGTACAGCGCCCCCAAGTGGTGGACTGCCATTAGTGCAGTGTAGAGAACTAGGTGCTGTTACTGAGCACTGGCAAACATTGTCTCAAATTAAGCCCTGTGTGTACCCTTCCAATGGTACATCCCTTCAAGCATTGTCCTAGTGAGTAGTGAATTGAGGATGGCCACCACATGCCTGCTCCAGACATAGTGTGAGGGGTGGGGATATTACATCTAATATGCCTGGTTTAGGTATGTTAGTGAGAGGGTCTGTGTTCAAGATAGAATGTCTGATGTGAGCGTGTTTTTTCAGTGTTGAGTTTGGGACAGTTGTCCTTCATCCAGTCCTCGACGTTCGTCATGAATCTGTGGACGTTAGCTTTAGTGGTGGGGGCTCTTCGGGCAGTGAGAGAATGAGCTGTGTGTCGTCAATGTAGGAGATGATGTTGAGTCTGTATGATCTGAAAGTGGCAGCCAGGAGGGTCATGTAGGTGTTAAAGAGGGTCGGGCTGAGGGACGATCCTTGGGGGACTCTGCAGATGATCTTCTTGTGCTCTGAGATGAACGGTGGGAGGTGGATCCTTTGGGTTCTGCCAGCAAGTTACGAGGAGATCTATTAGAAGGCATTTCCTTGAATCCCCATGTGGTGGAGTCTGTTGATGAGGATGTGGGGGGAGATGGTGTCAAACATGACAGACAGGTCCAGGAGGAGGAAGGCTGCTGTTTACCAATGGTCCAGGAGGGCTCTGATGTCATCAGTGGCTGCGATCAGGGCTGTTTTGGTGTTGTGGTTAGCTCAAAATTTGATTTGAAGGGGTCCAGGAGGTTGTAGTCTTCTAGGTGTTGAGTGAGTTGTTGCCTAATCACTTTATCGAGGAATGTTCTTGGATAGGGGAGCAGAGAGATGGCCCAGTAGTTCTTCATTTGAGCTGCGTCGGCGGATGGATTTTTCAAGAGGGGCCTCACTTCAGTGTGTTTCCAGTCATCAGGGAAGGAAGCTGTGGTGATGGACCTTCCTGAGCTCGTCGCCGATTGTCTTTTTTCTGAGGTTGAAGGTGTGGTGGGGGCATGGGTCGATGGGTGCTCACGAGTGCACAGAGTTCATGATGGAGACTGTGTCTTGCGTGGGGAGGAGTTTTTAGTGGGTGAGAATGTGTTCAGGATTTGTGTTTCTGGGTGTGAGCTAGTTGATGCTGTCTGTGGTGGAGGGTTGGTGCTCAAAGTTTTCATGGATAGCTGAGATCTTGTTGTGGAAGAAGTCTGTGAGGTTGTTGCACAGTTCCTGGAAAGAAGTGATGTTCTTGGTGGTTTCAGGATTGGTGAACCTCTTCATGATGGTGAAGAGTTCTTTTTTATGTGGTTTCTGCTGGCTTTGATGCAGTCTGCTAAGGTTTTCTTTTTTTTTTTTTTAGTAGGCAGTGGTACTGGTTGAAAGCGGATCTGAAGGTGATGCAGTATGCTGTTTTTTTGCTGGTGCCCGCTGCTTTTGAAGTTGTCGGCAGTTGCATTTGGTGGAGTGCCGTTCCCCGGTGAACCAGCTTACACCTTTGCTTTGTTCTTTGATCCTGGTTGTCTTGGCAGGGGCAATGGTGTTGGCGCATTCTGTGATCCACTAGGAGAAGCTCTTAGCTGCTTTTTCAGGATTGTGTGTACTGTTCGGGAGTTGGGAGCCGAGAGTGTTGTTCGACTGGTCTTCTGATACCTTCTTCCAATCTCTTCGTGTGGATCTGGGAGGCACGGTGCTGGGGTGGGTGGGGCCTGACATGGTGAAGTGTATGCTGTGGTGGTTGGACCAGGTGAGTGGTGTGGTGTGGATGTACCTGACTCTGTTGCTGGAGGTGAAGATGGGGTCGAGCATGTATCCTGTGATGTGGGTAGGGTCGGTGACGAGCTGCTTGAGGCCGATGTTGCTCATTCTTTCCAGGAGGTAAGAGGAGTTGGTGCTGCTGGGGTTGTCGAGGTGGAAGTTGAGGTCCACTAGGAAGATGTAGTGCTCGAGTCATTTGGGAGCGGGGTGATGAGTTCCAGGATGGTGTTGCAGAAGCTGGGGCGTGAACCTGGTGGTCTGTAGACAAGGGTGTCTCTAATGGTTCTTTTTCCGTATGTGTGGAGTTGGAAGTTCAGGTGTTCCAATATTGGTGTTGAGTCATAAGGGGATGTCGTGCAGTGGATGGTGTTCCTGTAGATGATGGTTATTCCGCCGCCATGCTTGTGAGTTCGGTCCTAGTGTGTTATATTGTAACCTTCACGGATGGCGGTGGTGATATCTGCTGCAGAGGTGGGGTTTAGCCAGGTTTCTCTAAGAAAGATAACTTCTGGAGTGAGGGAGGAGATCATGTCCCAGGCTTCTGTGGCATGTTCACAGAGTGAATGTGCATTGTGTAGGATGCACTGGAGAGGTGACAAGGTGGTCTTCGTTGATATAGCGGGTGCGGCCGCATTTGCAGTGTTGCTGGTGTTGCTGACTACTTTGCTGCTGAAGGTGAGGCGGCAGTGTCGGCAGGAGAACGGTCCTCTGGTGGTGCATGGAAATGTGCGGCAGCAGTGGTTATCGGTGCGTCCCGGGTCCAGGGTTCAGAGGTCAGCGGTGATGTATCCTCGTGAGGTGAAAGAGACAGGGGTCCCGGTGCTGGGCGCGGTCCAAGCTTGGATGGGCACAGACGGGCTTGCCTATGGTGCGCCTTCAGCATGCCAGCGGCGTGGCCACATTGCGGCCTCCATTAAGTAGGTCCAGGGAGCAGGGTGGGGTGCTGAATGTATATGTATTTCCCTTAATGAGCTACTGAGCCTTGAGGCCAGGTGTGAGTGTCCAGCTGGGTCCCTTTTGCTCTCTAAATGTTCCCAGCCAGAATCCAACTCAGACAAAAGGAATTACTTATTTTAAGTGAGATGAGATGTGTCCTCTGTCTGCACTATTGAGGAAAATAAAAGGCGTCTATCCCCTTGCACACTACTGAGCAGGCAATGCTGTCACTGTGTCCAGCCTGAAAATGTATCCAGACTATTGACAGAGCTTTGGCCCTCTGTGGAGGACACATTCAACCAGAGGGGAAGCATTCTTTTCTCACCTCCCTTGAGCGGCTTGTGGTAATACCGTTTTTTTTGGTATTGTTTTCTCACCTCCCTTGAGCGGCTTGTGGTAATACTGTTATTTTTTTGCATTATTTTCTCACCTCCCTTGAGCGGCTTGTGGTAATATCGTTATTTTTAGCATTCTTTTCTCACCTCCCTTGAGCGGCTTGTGGTTATAACGTTATTTTTAGCATTCTTTTCTCACCTCCCTTGAGCGGCTTGTGGTTATAACGTTATTTTTAGCATTCTTTTCTCACCTCCCTTGAGCGGCTTGTGGTAATACATATATTTTTTGCATTGTTTTCTCACCTCCCTTGAGCGGCTTGTGGTAATATCGTTATTTTTAGCATTCTTTTCTCACCTCCCTTGAGTGGCTTGTGGTAATAACATTATTTTTAGCATTCTTTTCTCACCTCCCTTGAGTGGCTTGTGGAAAAAGATATATTTTTAGCATTGTTTTCTCACCTCCCTTGAGCCGCTTGTGGTAATAGCGTTATTTTAATCATTGTTTTCTCACCTCACTTGTGCGGCTTGTGGTAATAACGTTATTTTTAGCATTGTTTTCTCACCTCCCTTGAGCATCTTGTGGTAATAAAGTTATTTTTAGCATTGTTTTCTCACCTTCCTTGAGCGGCTTATGATACGTTATTTTTTGCATTATTTTCTCATCTCTGTTGAGCGGCTTGTGGTAACAGGGTTATTTTTAGCATTGTTTTCTCACCTCTCTTGAGCGGCTTGTGGTAATAACTTTATTTTTAGCACTGTTTTCTCACCTCCTTTGAGTGGCTTGTGGTAATACTGTTATTTTTCTCCTTTGCACCATACTGAAAATATGCATATGTGTTTATTAGTAAAAAAACTCTACCTAATATGGTAATGGAGCCCATTTAGTTGAGCTGTCATGGCATGTATATTATATATAGTCAAATGGCTCCGTTGATAATGTGTGCCTGGTAATTATGGTGGGTGACAGCGCTTTACACGAGGTACGATCACTGATGTGTTATTATACCACAGCCAGTGCACACATTAGAACAACATTCAGGTGATACTTGAGTGTGCCAGGATTACTCACGCGGCATTGTTCTATTCAGCCGTAGACGTGAGTTGGCACACTCTGTGTGAGTAATTTACGAGAGAATCTCGCCCCCTCACACGCGAAGTGGTACGTTTTTTTGGCTATTCTGGCATTCAAGTTAATTGGGCCAAATTTATCTTGTGCCCCCTCACAGATGGGACATTGCCCTTTCCTACTGAATACCCCCTCCTGTGGGCATCTGACCCGATTTGATTTCTCATCATTTAGCTATGCTGCGATCCTGATGAGCTGTGGCGAGCCAATTATGGTAGGGTGTTAGTCTGTCTGGAAGACAGAATCCCTATTTGGTCTAAATAGCTGACTAGCTGTATTGCCATACCCAAAATGATAATCCTCCCTACATTTTATACCTATTCCTTAATGCCCCCCTACCCCTGACTACTCATTTCTTTCCAAGCATCAAACCAAATTCGATCACACTCATTTGGGTGCATAATCAACCCTGTATATCCTGGGATCTTCTATCCCTACCACTTGCACAGGGAGATCTGGGGGCGCCGGATATGAAGCTATATGCTTTGTGCACTCAAGCTCAATATCTACATTACTGGCTTCACCCTACGACATTCCAAATCCACACGCCATTGAATTGGACCACGCCTGCCCCTGGTCACTGACAACGGTGGTATTTGCACCTTCTAAAGCCGAAAGGGCCGAAACTGACACAGTAGAGTGTGTTCAACGGGGTTGGGAAGGCTTGCATAGATGCCCTCGGTCAAAATGTCTACATGCTCCTTCGGCCCCAATCGCCCATAATCCTCTGATTCCGTCACTTCAAGACAAGCGTTCCAAGTGCGGGCACATAGGCACCAACTTAGAACTTTCTCAGACCTATATCCTGATGATTGCTTTGTTTCCTAATTTGAGGCCGACTCCATAACTTCCCAATTAGATACTCTGTTGCATTACCAACTCAAGACTACTTGCTGCGTCATTCATGCCACATTCCTCGCTCCCTCGCCCACCCTTCAAGCATTGGAACTCATGTACACTTCCCCCTCACGCGTAAACTCATAACTCGCTCATACAATAGCGTGCAAAGTACTTTACCGATTTCTGCTCTGACTGCGCATATGGCTTGGGATGATGATATTGACCCTCCCGTGACAGATAAGCAATGGGACATCTGTTGCAGGCAGTTAAATTATCTCTCCCCGAACTACAAACTTCGATTTATGCACTTCAAATTCCTACATCGATTATATCGCTTTCCGCTTCAGCTATTCAAAATTGGACTAGTCTCCGATGCAAGCTGTCTGTGTTGCGAATTACTTAGGCCGATTCTATTCATTTGACATGGTTATGCCCAAAGGTGACGTCTTTTTTTGGAGAAGTTTACATGGCTATACATGCTATCACAGTACATCTACCAACCTTCCCCCTTTAGATGGGCTCTTAGGCTAGTATCGGACACACCTACCTCTTCTCGTTGTCTCACTGCGATGCTGCTCTTATTAGCTAAATGCAGTTCATTGGGGCGAAAGCCCGGTCCTACATACAAGACATGGTTGAAAGATGTAATATATTGTCAGCAGAAGCCAACTATTTACTGGGAGCTGATGCCCATACGTCCTCGAACCAGGGATATTTTGGAACTCTTACGATCTTTTCTTCGTCAACAGGACCCCTCGCACAATTAACTGCTGTTAGTGCCAGAACCTGCTAGTACACAGGGCAGCACAAGTCAACTAATTTGGTTCCACAGGTAGAAAAGGGCACGATCGTAGCCTCGTCATAGAGTTGTGGTGTTGTCATGATGCAAATTTTTTCAGATTGGCTATCCAAGCTCTGTGACACAAAGTTACATATACAAAAGACCGCCGGGGTCCCGCCGCCAACACCAGTAAATCCTGACCGCGTCATCATCAAAGTAGGCCAATGAGTCTACTGGAGGGCAGACCTAGAGTGTAATTGCCGCCCCAATTATGAGTTGCCTTACAACCAGCATGAACATGGCGGTCCAACAACCACATCTGAGTTGGTCCAAAGGGAGGGATTTAAGGCTGAAACTCACCTGTACTCACCTCTACACCTCCGGTGCCGCCATGGAGCCGATCGTACACGTACTGCCACTGCTGTCTGTACCTGCTTGATCACATTCAAAACCGACACAATTGCAGACACAGCAGGCGATAAGTCATACTCCTACCTGTTTCCATAGACTCTTCAGCGAATCAATGCTCCACCATGGACTTGGCAAGGGGGCTGGGGTCCCTTAGTCAAACATATTTTCTGGGACCCTGATTGGGACTGTTTGAAATGTATAATCAAGTACTTCTGTGTGATGCCCTCCTTGGCCAAGTCACTGACACTGCACTGTATACAAATGGACATGTGTTTACATCTCACAATCAGTGATAGTGATGTGTGCATTAAATTGTGTCAAACCACAGCATCTCCTCTTCAGCATCACACCTTGGATCTCTGTGACACTCTCACATTGCACACATCCTAGATCCTGTTGTGATATCAAATAGACATCTGCATTAATGTGTCATTAAACTGAAACACACCTTCTCTGTTACAACTCTGTATTGGACTCTCGCCCATCACCCACATTAAAAGGTAATGTCAGTAAATGAGATTACAAATAATCAGTGTGAGAAGCATTCAAAGGGCACAATGTAAACACTCTCTGAAAAATAGGTATGCTTCTACCAGGGGGAACTCTGAAAGGTTGGGGCCCTGGAGCCCAGTCTATTTGGCACATGCCTGAAAACCTCTATGTGCGCAAGACCTGTGGGTTGAAGTTTATCAGGGACATCCAATCGCATACCCAGGTGCCATGCATGTGTAGATAATGTGTGAGTGCAAGCCATGAAAGCAAACACAGCACTAACATCATTTGTCACACATCTAGATAAAGTAGGTTTAAGGTTCTCACAGGAAAATAGGTGTATGTCCTTACAGATGTCAACAAAGGTATGACAATATATCACCCTCCATGTGTGGATAAACACATATCTAACTTGAACACATCAAAAGGAGACGTGCAAACTAATGATGTTGACAGTGACCAGGCCAAGCTGAAATACTTACCACATAATATAACACCCAATGCAATGTCAGCCCCAATTAGATTTCATCCCATATAGACATCCATTCAACATTTCCCCTTGTCCTATGTAACTCCAGCACTGGCTCCAAGGTCACATCATACTAACCACTTCAACTGGATCAGCAATCAGGGATGAAACAAACACAACTGTAGTCACACATCACTAACTATACAATAACATCAAATAAGTAGAAAATACATTTCAGGACGAATGTCTTCAAAACTATGAAAGTGTTAATGAATGGTTGACAAACATCCGGTAAAACAGGCCAATAGCCAGTCCATTTCTGCGCTGTGTGCCACAGCACCAATGCTGTGCCACCAAACTTGCCCTTACTTACACTGCCAGGTAACCTCCTCACTAAGTGGGATCCATTGGGCATAGCAGGCACCTTGAAGATGGTACTTGGGCGGGTGGTGGGTTGCAGTTTAGGGAAGGGTGGGTTTGGTTTTGGAAAGGAGTTTCTTGGGCTTTTTGGTGGTAGGGCTGGGTTCTGTGGGGTGGGGATCAGGTTTGTGAGGGGTGGATTGGGATGTGGAAGGGATTGGTTGGGCTTTGGGGTGGGTTTTCTTGTGCTTTTCGATGGGAGGGCTGGGTTTAGTGAGGTGGGGATCAGGTTTCCAGGGATGGATTGGGACGTGGAATGGATGGTTTGAGCTTTGGGAAGGTTTGTGCTATTTGATGGGAGACTGGGTTTAGTGGGGTGGGGATCAGGTTTCTTGGGGTGGATTGGGACGTGGAGGGCTGGGTTGGGGTTTGGGTGAGGTATTTGGGACTTTGGGGGGACGATCTGTTTTCAAAGGGCTGAGGGCAAACAAGACATCTTCATGGGGGAAAAGGGTAGGATGTTCGGATGGAGTTGGGAGGTACAGGGAGTGGAAGTGAGAAGTGTGTGTGCTGTATCAATTGTGTGTTGTGTTGTGTCTTTTGTGGGGGTGACTGTGAGTATTTGCATTTCTTTGTCATGTGTGATGTGGCCGTGCTGGGTGTTGTGGAGGGATCTGTGGGTGTTGTTGTGGTGTCTGTGGGTATGGGTGTGGTTGTGGAGGAGTCTCTGGGTATTGCTGTGGTGTCTGCAGGTAATGGCGTGGTTGTGGAGGAGACTGTGGGTGTTGATGTGGTGTCTGCGGGTATGGGAGGGGTTGTGGAGGGGGCTGTGGGTGTTGGTGTGGAGTCTGCTAGTATGGTTGTGGTTGTGGAGCAGTCTTTGTGTGTTGAGGTGGTTTCTGCGGGTATAGGTGTGGTTGTGAAGTGGTCTGTGGGTGTTGGTGTGATGTCTGCAGGTATGAGAGTGGTTGTGTAGGAGACTGTGGGTGTTGGTGTGGTGTCTGCGAGTGTGGGTGTGGTTGAAGAGGGGACTGTAGTAGCTGTTGTGTGGCATCTGCAGGTATGGGTGAGGTTGTGGAGGAGACTGTGTGTGTTGGTGTGATGTGGGGGTATGGTGGGGGTGGTGAGGGGTGGTGTCCAGTGAGTGGTTGCATGCCTGTGTTTATTGTGTGTCTTTTTTTTTGTGTGTGGTGCTTGGGTCTGATGAAGTGTGCTTATGCATATGTGTGCGTGTGCTTGGGACAGGCGTGGAAATAGGGAATTTGGATGGGGAAGGGGCAGGAGGTGGGGTGGAAGGTTGGGATGGGTGGAGGGCTGTCATGAGGGAGGAGGCCAGAGACAGAAAAGACCTCTGTAGGCCAGACATTGTGAATGCTTTCCAGTTAGGCCACCATCTGTTTCAACTAATTGCCTTGGCCCTGGATGGCACTCAGGAGTGCAGTCTGAATCACAGAGATTGTCCGCAGGAAGTCATTAGCCTCCTCACTCAGGGCAGCATCAATAAAAGGGGCAGGGGCTGAGGTGCCTGGGTCAAAGGAGGGGGCAATGGAACTGTGGGTGGCAGACAAGGATGAAGGATGTAGGTGGTACTAATCCTGTGGGGTATGCCACCAGACTAGAGTGTCCACCGGAGGATGACTCAGATGAGGGTGATGAGCTGCTGTCCTCACACCCTCCTGGTCACTGGATCCCTCCATGTCTGAGGTGTCACATCTGGAACCACTGTGCCCTGGATGGATCTGAAATGACATGTGAAATGGGTTAACTGCAACTGCTTTTCCACACCTGACCATCGCAAATCAACAGAAAACGTTTATTAAGTGCACATATCACACACGCTTCATGGTTTACTCTATAGGCTTCAAATTTAGCATGAGCACATGCATGCATGCTACATAACCTGCTAAATCTTGTTTTATCTTATGTCAATCTCCAGACAGCTCCAAATGCATTGATGGACGTGTCTACACTCCATCCTTATTTCCACCATACTACGATAGGTGTTCACCTTGCATACTTTGACACTTTTAGCATGCCATAGTAAAATGATGTTACCAAATAGGATGGATACAAGTTTTACATTTACACACTGCTCACACAAGGCCCATGTTTTAACAGATCTTCCTTTGCCTCATAACACATCGGGATGCCATGAAGGTCAAGTTAAAGATCAATGTACTATCCATGCGTGTTGTGTTACAAATCATGTTGCGTGCAAATGCATATTGCACACTGATGAGACTTTTGACTTCAAACTTTATCATATGTCCACCGCCTGAAAAGTCCAATGAAAACTGTACTGAAGTAGTTTAGCTATGTATCACATGTACCTTGGAAAGTTCACTTGAAACATTGAGGTCCAAAGTTTTGAGAAATAGATACTTTAAATTCACACACCACAAGACTTCATCTAGCCATATGAACATCCCCAATCATGTTTGGTAGAGGTGATGACACCATTCATAGATTGTATTCCTACAAACCAATGCACCTTTGAAGGTTGTTGGGTGTCCTCAAATATCAATGGCGTGAAGATGTGGGTTCACTGGAGCCTCAGTGAGATGTCATATCACAGCACTCTTTGGAATTGCAAACTGAGATTGCCTTGTAAGGATGAGGGGAGACACTCACATATGATTGCTACAGTTCTAAATCTCACTCCCTGATGCATATCCCCAGTCAGTAAAAGATTTTTGAAACACTATTGCAGATGAACTAACAGGCAAATGTACATTGGGCAGCGTGTAGGCACTAATGCTGATGGCACCAGTGAAGTTTGCACACTCATGTCACTGTTGAAGCACAACTTACCAATGCAAAGTGTTGGCCTGTCACTGCATAAAGAGTGCACTGTATGCCATGTCACATGTAATAGGGCCACCATCACATGAGAGACAGTAATGAGGGAACATCACTCCTTACACAAGGAAGACAAGTGGCCTGTGTGGTACACTTGTCACACAGAACAACTAAGAACATGACATGATTTATCACTTCATTCAGCCAGCTGTCTGCTAAAATATGAAAATTGATAGTGGACTGGACTCAGCTGTGTTCCTGGTCATAAAGAAAATAGGCACACCACAGTAGCATGCACCTACTACCAGACCTACACAAACAATGACTCGTCTTGTCTGTCGTACATCAGCCCCCCCCAATATTGATGGGGATATGCCTGCCTGTAACACTCAAAGTTGGCAATGTAACATAAATGACTCTGGCCAGGACTCACCCCCTTGTCGCAGCTGTTGGGCCCTCAACTGCCCATCAAGCTGCAGGTAGGCCACCGCCAGTATGTGGGCCATTATGAGGGGTCGGAGTCCGGTGCTCACCCCATCCACATTGGGAGGACTACCCTAGCTGGACCTCCACGATCTTACTGGTCCAGCGCCTGAGGTCCTCCCACCTCTTCCTGCTTTGGATTCTACATTGGTTAAAGACCCCCAGAGTGCTCACCTTTTGGGCGATGACTCTCCAAAGGTCTCTCTTATGATGGGCGTTGACCTGTATGGATGCACTCGATGAAGATACAGATTGTAACTGCAAGCTTTTGGATATCTGGTTTTTGATATACATTTTGGTGCCGATTCCGATCCGTTAAAAATAATTTGCGTACGACCCGTATCCGTATTTTTTTACGTACGAGTCGTACAAGTACCGTACAAACGGCCAAGTACGATTCGTCTGTGAAAAATAACTACGAACAGCGTCGGGAAAAGTCTACGAGAGTGCGTCGGAAAATTTTCACGAGCGAATATCGTCGGGAAAAGTGTACGAGAGTGAGCCGGACATTTTTACGTGCAAATCGTAAAACACAAGTCCAAGAGCGCAAGTACGATCCCGACCGTCTGTCCGAATACACAATCGCACGTAAAATGGCCCGTACGGAGCCAACGCAGTAGCACACATGTACACGGGTAAACTTATGCCCGTGTACGAGCCGTACAGCCCCCCCACCCCCAAATATGTCAGCACCGTACACCACCCTGTCCACACTGTACCCCAGCCCCGCAACTGTACGCACCGTACCCCCCCATGTACGCGCCGTACCCCCCCCCATGTACGCGCCTTACCCCCCTGTCCACACTGTACCCCAGCCCCGCACCTGTACGCACCGTACCCCCCCATGTACGCGCCTTCCCCCCCTGTACGCGCATCACCCCCGCATGTACGCGCCGTACCTGCGCATGTACGTGCCATACCCCAGGGCCGCACGTGTACGCACCGTACCCCCACCGCATGTACGCGCCTTACCCCTCCCATGTACGCGCCGTACCTCCGCATGTACGCGCCGTACCCCAGGGCCGCACCTGTACGCACCGTACCCCAACTGCATGTATGCGCCCACCCCCCCATGTACGCGCCCTCCCCCCCATGTACGCGCCTTACCCCCCCATGTATGCGCCGTACCTCCGCATGCACGCGCCGTACCCCAGGGCCGCACGTGTACGCACCGAACCCCCACTGCATGTACGCGCCGCACTCCAACACCGTACCCCAGCACCCTCACCCAGCATCGCGTATGTACGGATCGTACCTACGCGAAAAAGACTCTTACAGAACCAGGACACTGTAAAAAAGCACAAGGAGGGTCAATTCGACTCGCACAACAACACAAAACACGTCTACATGACAAAATACATCTCAATGACTGACCTGGCACATCCAAACAGGCAAACAGAGGCCCCAAATCACAACCACCTCTTATAACACACCCACCAAAATTCAAACACAGCCACACCCAAAAATGGACCAATAAAAAGGGCCCACACACACAACCCATGAGCCTTTGCAACAGACCCACTGCTGCCAGACCCCACTGAGAAACAACTCCACTGAGAAACAACTCCACATTACTCATATCTCCACTACACCTTCACTCACACACCTTCACACAACATCCTCCACAAACATCCCCCTCTTCACATTCACACACACACCGTCACATTCACACCCACAACCATCCACACCCACACCCCACACCCCACACCATGCCCATAGACAAGAATCCAAAGTTCACAACAGCGGAGCTGGACCTCCTTGTCAACGAAGTCATCAGAGTCGAGCCACAGCTGTTTGGAACATTTGTCAGACAGACCAGCATAGCTGAAAAATCTGCCATGTGGCAGAGGATTATAGATAAGGTGAATGCTGTTGCGCCCATCCGAAGGACCAGGCATGAATGCCAAGCCAGGTGGTACGATCTGCGTAGGGCGGTCAAGAGGAAAATGAACGAAGAGTATGCCCAGAGTAACATCACTGGAGGTGGGCCGCCCCGCAGACCCGTACACTACCATCCCTGGGAGGAGAAGGTGATGGCCCTGCTACCGCCAGTGGGAGTACAGGGAGTGGAAGGAGTCGCAGAGCCTGGTGAGTACACAAACAACTTACGTAACATGGAGGAAATGGGGTCCACACCACATATACACCAAATGCACGCAACTTCCCCCAAGCACTCACCGCACACAACCACACTCAAAAACCACGCTCATGCCACTAACGTCTCCATGCACCCTTCAAAAATCAAGGCAAGGCCAAGTCCAAGGCTACAACAACCACAAACACAAGACTGGATGTCCAGGAGGCTGGGAGGGTGGGCCCCACACAACACATTGTGAAAATGAGATGCAGACACCAATGCCCTCAGCCCATATGGCAGAGGTACATACCCATGCACAATGCACAGGGACTGGCAAAGTACTGACAAGGTAGCTGACACTTGGCCCTGCTGTATGCAGCACAAGGCCCTCCTGGGACCACTGTACACTCAAACACCAACTCCACAAGCACAGGTATCTAGCACAGGAGCTCACACTCACTGTCATGCCAGCATGCACCCTGAGGGGACAGACACATCACCTGGGAGACCCAATGACAACTCACACTACACACAACAGCACGCCCGGTCACAACCCCCCCCTAACACAAGCACACACCCCCGGGGCAGGCAACGGATTTACACACTCCCACAATGGACATGTGACACAACAAGACCAATCCAGAGCCAAATAAGCATCAGAGCCAACAATCTACACGTCAAACACTCAGGAGAACATCCCAATCTGTCCCCCGCAACATACCCATCCCCAAGTGGACATTGAGAGGAATGCTAGGCACATCCAACTACCTGGAGGAACTGTGTCAACTTGAATATGTATGAAACATAGATGTCGCATGAAACACCATTAACATTGTCTCTCTCTCACACACAGGGCAACGTCGACGATCTCCCCCCCAACACTGGGGGGGAAGAATCACAGTTCCAGGCTCCGCGTGAAGATGATCCCACCGGCAGCGACGACTCTCACCACTCCGTGGATGACCCCGACCAACCTGGACCCTCTGGTGCCCAAGCCCCTGCAGCACCTGCGTCAGGTACATCTGTGCCAACCACCACCCCCATTCCTGCCACATCCCAAGACACACCCAGGAGCCCTGCTCGCACTGAACAACAGAGCCAGTCTGACCATGAGGGAGAAGGTTCTACGGGCACCCAGGAGGAGGCAGGCAACCCTGCAAATGCCATCCCTCAGGGGTCCCGTAGACCCGATGTGCCCACAAGGGCAGGCCAGGCTCAAGTGGGCAGGGGTGGTGGGAGTGGAGGCAGGCGGAGGCGCGAACCTGACCGGCCAGGTCAGGACACCGGTATGTCACACATATGCAACATCCTGGACTCATACCGGCGTGACACCAGAGGCATCAACCAGGTCGTGTCCAGACTCTCCGAGATGCAGGGGACCCTCGATGAGATTAAGAACCTGCAGGTCGAGCATCATGCCAGTCATCAACAACACCAAGGACGGATGGAGGCAAGACTGGCTGAGCTCCTGGCGGTGCACAGGGACGTGAGCCAATCACTCCGTCACATCGCCCAAAGCATCGGCAACCCTCCCAGTGCCACCAGGCGTAGACCAGCACCAGACACAGGGAGGGAGGAGGAGGAGGAGGATTCGTCTGACGGAGCGTCCCCAAAATCGTCAAGGCCTGCATCTGAGGGTCCCCGGAGGAAGGTGGGTCGTCCACAGAAAAGACCGTGAGAGTCAGCGGACCATCCACATCTCCCAGGTCACCTGGCCTGGCACCTGGCCCTCTGGTGCAACAGCAGCACCTCATCCAATGACATTCTCTGCCACATGGACTTGCTGGTCACAGTCTGACCAATGATGACCAACACTGTGCCCTGGACTCTGATGACTTCCAATGCCAAGGATACCATCTCCCCCTGTGAACTTTGGATTCTATTCCCCCGGCAGAGCACCTAATTGCATCTACCAAACCACTTACCCCACCGCAAATAAATATATCACTTTGGACATGAGACGTTCCTGTCATTTTGCATTATTCAATGACATATGTGTGTGGAAATGTCAAACTATGCCTGAGTGTTGAACTAACTCCAGCCATCCATACCCTGGTATCAGAGTCTGGTACAGGACACACATGGGTCACAAGGTATCATTCAATGTAGGCATGGAGCACAACACTCACCTGTGATGGCCTCTGGCTGCTGAGGGGGTGCTTGCTAAACTGTGCGGAGAGACCTATTTGGGAGATCATCATCAAGGCGTAGAGGTCATGGCTCATGTGGAGGTTCCCGGGGAGGGAGTCCCAGGTATGTGTGGCCAGGTGGGAGAACAATGTCCTGTATGCTGGAGTACGGTGGGTGTGAAGAACGGTGTCCAGGGCAAGGTTGGATGCACGGAGATGGCCCAACGGGATCTAGGATGACAGACGTACAAGGTTGGTTGGGGTCGGGGTTGTGGACTGCCTCCTGAGTGTGGGTGGAGAGTGTGGAGGTCATCCTGCAGCAGACAGTGATCCATTGCAGCTATCTATGGTGGACGGTGAGGTGGCTGGGGCGCAGGGTGTTGAATCTGAGGTGTGCAGATGCACCCTGGAAGTGGACCAGTTTCCTGGGAGTTTGGATGTACTTGCTCCGTAGAGGGCAGGGCAGTATTTAACACGGATGTTGTCATGGACCTGGGGGATGGTCTGTCTTTTCTTGGAGTGGATCTATCTGTGGATCATGTGCATAATGCAGAGGGCGTTGCAGCATGAGGTACAGATGGTGTGGACTAACATGGCATATGTGAGCGAGCCAAACATGATGCACACCATCTTGTGTGTGTGTGTGGCCACTGGGTGCTTGTGCAGGGCTCTTGCGGGTGGGACACAGGCACTTGACCCACCTGGAAGGGGACAATCCTCAGATGATCACCTCAGGCCTGTACAAGTCCAGCCTCAGGTGGCTTGTGTTCAGCCATTCATCATTGGATCTCATGCATACTTGAATGATGGAACTGCCAATGTCTGTGTCTTTGTTGAGGGTGAAGAGCACCTGGCTGTCAATGGCATACGAGCTGATGATGAGGTGCTGTGCGCATGTGATGGTGGAGAGGGGGGTCCTGGACACTCTGTAGATTGACATGATGAGAGATGATACCTGTGCCATGTCCCAGACGATGACACCATACTGCATGCTGAAGCCTTGAGTCCCACTCCCATTCCCTTGCTGGGCTACAGAGCCTGTGGGAAGTATTAGGGACGTGACCTGGTTGGTGTGACAGGGCCTGGAAGGCGGGACAGCGCAGTGTAGGCAGTTGGAGTTGCACACTCAGCATGCAAAGGTGTCATGTGTGTGCTCAGGGTATGTCTGACAGCAGGCGTTAGATGTGCGGATGGACATAGCTTGGAGTGTGGCTGATACATCAGACTGTAGTGTGATGTGGTTTATGCAAGGACAGGATGGTGGTGCAATGTGCACCTTGCATGTGCTGATGGTCCAGCCTTTGGCACCGCGTGGCGGCAACAGTGGCATAGACAAGCTGAGGACAGCCAAATGAATGGGTGGAGGGAGGAAGTGAGGAGCATCTTGGAGGCGTGTGTTTTGCCAAATCTGGATACTCTGTGGGCCCTTGCTGCAGGGGCCGCAGCAGCAGGCGGCATCTCCTTGCAAAATGACAGAATTTGCACACATAGACTAAGATGTCAGAAGGACAACTGCAACAGGCGTGTGTGTAAAGTAAGGAGTGTCCAGTGTCACATGGCACACCCAGAGACAATGCATGCACAATCACCAAAGAAGCATGACACCGGATCAGGAAAGTGAAGGCCGACCTGCGCACAGGAGACACACCCTCAGCAGCTGTTGATGGCCCATTGTGTGGACCAACATGCCAAAAACATACACGACCATGTACTTCATGCCCAATAGGGAGCCTAATCCATGAGCAACTGCATGCATGTTGCTAAACTACACATGGACTCCTATGCATAATCTTCCACAACTATGCCAGATATGCCGCATGCAAAGTGGCAAGAGACCTGCATTGACAGAGATGAGGCACCTTGGAGTGTGACGAACACCTTTATTACTGAGCCTCAGACTAAGGGAAATGCATCAATTGGAACAGACTCACAGGTCATTTGGCTGACCATGTGTGACCTACACTGGACACCCCCTTCAACACACAGATGTGTAGATCCTACTGAGCTGGCACACAAGTGAAGGGCTTGAGCCTAACACCCCTTGCTGCACACGGAGAGTCTACAATTCCCCATTGAGCCTCATATGGGGATGTACCACACTATGTCCACCATTAGCATCCCGTATGTTCCTGAGGAACGTTATACACACATTGATGCCTTCATCAGAATCCACAAACCATTACAGATGACTGTCAGGAAGGGTGACTATCAATTCATGGGAGCCATGCAACACGTCATGTGGCCCATGGTGAGTCGACATGTATGCATGGTAACACAACATGCACAGGAGCAGTCCCCACATATCACAAACACGTACCACCCACAAAATGCCTTGCTGCACTCCTTACCCCAAATGACTTTTCACCATGTCTGTGCATGTAACTCTGATCCAGCACACATTGCAATACTCATGAGGAATAGCAGGAGGGCAATGATGACATGAGCAGACGACAGCCGCAAGAACCTGTGGAGGCCAGACACACAACAAGTCAGCGAAGAGCTAGTAATCCTCAGACATGTACAGGTACTCTACAGGAATGATGTTTTCACCATGCCCTTAATAAATTTAGTGTCCCAGCTAATATGTGTGGAATGACATCATCACTTGAATGACACCTCAGAACACACCTCCAAGTCACTTAGCACACAGTCAGCTCGACACACACATTGCAACACATGCCACACAAGGCTCAAAGCATGCACACTCAGACACAGGGACTCACCATCATGAGAAGAAGTTGCGGATAAGCTGACTCCGGATGTCCTCATCCTCATCCTCATCCTCACTTGCCCCGTGTCCGAGCCCTTCATCCTCCACGGGTGGATGATCCTGCTCATCCGGATCAAGGATGAGTGGCACGGCCTTCTCCACTGCCATGTTGTGCAGCATGCAGCACACAATGAAGATTTTGCAGACCTTCACCGGGGCATATGGGAGGGCGCCGCCGGTCTTGTGGAGGCACCGGAATCTGCTCTTCAGGAGTCCAAACGTCCTCTCAATCACGCGCCTCGTCTGCCCATGGGTGTCGTTGTACCGGTGTTCTGCGGCTGTTCTGGGGTTGCGGAGAGGCGTCATCAGCCATGGCATGTTGGGATAGCCAGAGTCCCCTACATGGAAAAATCATGTGAAGAAGTGGGTCAGGAGATGCCGTAAGATACAAAGATAGCGCTGAACACAGGACTAACAGAGTATACCCACCAACAAGACATGCTCGTTCCGCGTGCAGCTGCAGCATCATTTCTGGCACCCTGCTACGCCTCATGATGTATGCATCGTGTGCGGACCCTGGAAAACATGCACAGACATGGGAAATCAGCATGTTAGCAAGACACACCACAAGGGCATTAATGGAGTGGTAATGTTTTCTGTTTCTATAGGCTACCTCCTGTGCCTGTGGTGGTACCAAAGCCACATGTGTCCCATCAATGGCCCCAATTACAGGAGGCATCCCTCCCAGGGCATAGAACTCACCCTTGACACCTGTCAACTGCTCACGAGTGGGAAAATGGATGAATTCATCCAGGTGCACCAACATGGCTTCTATAACATCATGCAGGACACGGCTGAACATTATCTGGGACATGCCACCGACATCAGCTATGGTCAATTGAAACGTGCCGGTGGCAAAAAAATGTAGGGCTGCCATCACCTTCACCTTGGGGGTCAGAGCTGTAGGATACCTGTGTTGTGGTTGGAGGTGTGGTGCAAGCCGGCGGGTCAAGTCCTCTATCAACTCTTGCGAGAAGCGGTATCTGCGTATGCAGTCATGTTCACGCATGGCATCCAGGTCTGACATTCGTCTGGGAAGAGGCGGTGTCCTGCAGAGGTTTGGAAGGAATAACGAAGAGTGAGTACATTACCACACCAATGTCACTGAAGTGAGCACATGTTCAACAGCTAATACACATCTGCTTAATACAGAGTCTGTGCTGTGAAATACATCCAGGACACGTGGGCCAGCCAGGTGATACTCCTACGAAGAGCTAGCCACAATAGTTGCATGGCAATGTTGATGTGACATGCCATTAAAATAGCTGTGGGCCAGTGTAAGTGACAAGCCAGACACATTACATGAGTGACAGACATCCACATATCAACATTTGAAGGATGTCATCTCATATAGACAGCTGGCGGGAGTCTAGACGCACAGGTCACATGTCATCTTGAAATGGACAGATAACACACATTTCCATTAAGGGGTCCATGTCAAAAACTGATGACACAGACATTGAGAGAACGCAGATATTGCTTCATGTCAGGAAGTCATCTTCGAACCATCATGACACATGTAACTTGTGAGTCCACATGTGGCATGGTGTGCGTATATGTGTGTCATGCACATATGCACACAGACACATGTTGGATACTGCAACAGCAGATGGAGTTGACGGAGCACCAACGGAAAGCTCATGGGAACACATGACACACACATGACATAGTCACATCGTGGCACGCTGGGAGTCACATGTCAGGTGTAATTATCCGTGTACATGGCATCAGGGGACAGTTGCGGGTGTTGCTGACTGTGCCATACCAGTGATGCAGTGCTTGACACGTGTGTCGTACATGCACACATGTGCAAAGTGTGAAGGGGAAGTGTGCCACGTAGTGCCCCACCACACATGACATGTGTAAACAGCTCATCACACATCTATTGTGCCACAACATGAGGAGACAAGTGCCACATCACTGCCTGACACACCTAGGCCCTGCAAATGAAGGACTGCACTGACAATGACTTGATGTACAGCCTTGTGCGAGTCTGACACCTCCATTCCTTTCGTGTGCGCCTCCTATCACCAGTGTAAGCAGTGAAACGCAGTACACACGCTCTGAGGACATGTGTAGGGCCCGTACTCACGCATGAGTACCTGCCGTACACGCGTGAGTACGTGCCTATCACTATAGTTGTGTTACTGTAGGTCCAAGTGATACGGCACATACTCACGCGTGTACGGCCCGTACACGCGTGAGTACGTGCCGTATCACTAGGCCCTACGGTACCCCCAACTATAGTGATAGGCACGTACTCACGCGTGTACGGCCCGTACACGCGTGAGTATGTGCTGTATCACTAGGCCCTACGGTACCCCCAACTATAGTGATAGGCACGTACTCACGCATGTACGGTCCGTACACACGTGTGTACGTGCTGTATCACTCGGACCTACAGTAACACGACTATAGTGATAGGCACGTACTCACGCGTGTACGGCCCATACACGCGTGAGTACGTGCCGTATCACTAAACCCTACTGTACCCCCAACTATTGTGATAGGCATGTACTCATGCGTGTACGGCCCGTACACGCGTGAGTACGTGCTGTATCACTAGGCCCTACGGTATCCCCAACTATTGTGATAGGCTCGTACTCACGCGTGTACGGCCCGTACACGCGTGAGTACGGCCCGTATCACTGTAGTGATGGTGCCCTAGGGGTACATGTGAAACGCGCCGTACCTGTGTGGGAATTTAAGAATTACAATGGGGACACATGAGGAACAAGTATTAGGGCCTAAATGCATGCTGGTTGTCATGGATATTGAGTTTCAAGTTCAAAATTTTACATCATGTGGTCTGGAAAAAACAGTTGGCCACATTTTACATTGTTGCAAAGTGGTTGTTGACTTGACATGATGCTGCAAAATCGAAAGATGCAAAGGCTGTCACTGGTGTATGTTTAAAGGGATTGGAGGAAACGTAGGATGCAAATGAGTCTGACCAATCACTCTGTACTCCTGTAAATGAAATAGGCCAGCAAGGCAGATATAAGGCAGGCAGAACCCATGGGTGGGCACTTGCCTGCACAACATGTCAGTCGATACCACTGCTGCTGTATCGTCTCCCTCTGGCACCATGTCAAGGACTGTGGGGAGGGCCCAGCCTTTCACCCAGGAGGAGAACGAGGCCCTGTTTGATGTGATACTCCCACGGTACCCCATGCTGTATGGTCGACCAGGGGAGCAGGTGAGTGCTGACTCCACTACCTTTGCCTGTGCACCTTTATTGTGTCTGTCACTTCTGGCATTGTGGCCAGGTGTGACAGACATGCAATGTTGGGTGAAGTGGGTCCCAGGGGGGGGGTGGCTTATGTCTCTCATGCAGGGCTTGATGTAGTTCATGTGTGCACTCCTCACTTGCATTGTGCTTACTGTGACATTCACTGCATAGTGCATGGCACATTCCGCCAGCCTAATCCTCTTGGGCATTATTGTTCTATTGTCCTGCGGTGATTCAGTGGTCACCCCGGTGTGACAGGTGACTGCACCCACAGATCTGTGTGAGAGTTGAGTGGAGCTGTGGTGAGAGTGGTGAGAGTGTCGAAACGATGTGTACGCCCCCTGAACATTGATGTGTGTGAATGTTTCTTGTCATGTGGGTGAGTGTCTATGTGGAGTGTTGCACCACAGCTGCATGGAGGAGGCAACTGCTCAATCCATCTGATGTGTGAAGTAAGCCGTGCTGTGTTTCTGACTTGCTGAGCTAGCCCCACACCTGTGACCCCCCCGGTAAGTGGCACATGTGCAGAGTGAGGTTTGCATCCGCTGTTGTCAATGGCAGGTGATTGATGTGTACCTGTGTGTGTCTGTGTACTCTGCTGAGGTTTTGTCAGTGGCCTGGGGCATGTGACCAGTGGCGGTGCGTCCATTGGGGGCGCTGGGGCGTTGCCCCACTAGCCACATCACCATTGGTGCAAGGATATGAAGCAATTCTCAAGTTCAACTCCTCTCCACTCTCGCGCTGCTGGGACACGCCCGCGCGGCAATCAGCTGCTGAAGGGGGTGGGGGCGGGGCTGCTGCAGCACTCAACGTGGTTTGAGTGACAGTCAGACTGTCACTGACAGCGGCTTGTAGTTGTTGTGCGCATGTTTAGGGTTGGGCTGGTCATTTTTTTGACCAGCCCGTACATGCGCACTGTCAGACACTACTATAGCTTCAATAGGTGAGCGAGGGAGGGGAGAACCCGAGAGGCCGTTGCAGCCCCCGGGTCTCCTAGTGGGCGGGCCGTATCTGTGCCCTAGCCAATCCTGGCGCTGCTAATGCAGCGTCTGGATTGGCTGAGAGTGAGAGTTGTTCCTGCTCCCGACCCGCCCAGACCTGTTGCTGCTCCGGAGTCGGGACTGGCCCAGGACGCAGAGGCGGCGCGGGACCGGTATCAGGATCAGGTACGTTTTTTAAGTTACCCCCCCTCCCCCGAGAATTGCGAGGCGTGACTGTTTGGTAAGTCGTAGTTCTGTTCACAAACAGAATAGGCCACCCCTTTGGTCAAAATATAGAAGTTGTGCACGAAGAGCTATGTCCAGCAAACATGCAACGCCATTAAAGTATTACTGTGCCTTAGCTCCAACACCTTTCTTTTCCCTAGTGCGGCTTCACATAAAAATGTCAAGTACTAAATCATATTTAAATCAATGGAATGTTGTGACATCACATTTTCCGCTTGCTGCTACGTATTTCGTGAATGTCGGTGACGACGGTGAAGCTTTCACCTCTCAGAAAAAGGTTAAGCCGAGCCCGCCATTCTGAGTGACACGTATTTTTGGATGTTAAATTGTTTATCTGTCAGCAGCGGCTATTCTGTGGAAGCATGTCTCAGTGCTAACAGCACCATCTTGTCAGGAAGGGAAAGTGGCGGGTGCGAGCTAGGGTCGAATAAATACCAGGAAAGCTCTAGCCTAGAACGGGTGTCGTGTCAAGAGAATGTTCCTAATAATCAATTGTATTTTATTCAACGGACAACACTGCAGTGGCTACAGTTTCTTTCTTTTAGTGAATGCACTCGATTTTTCGGCCACTGAAGGATGGAAGGCTAAATTGGCTTTGGCGGGATAGGAACTCATGACTAGCAAATCACAGATAACAGCAGCGAGCGTTTAATTTGCGGAGCCATCTTGTGTAATAATCTTAGTACTAGGTATTGTATTGCATTGTAATTGTATTTATATAGCGCTTACTACCTCTGACGAGGCGTCAAAGCGCTTTTTCGGTGAGTAGCACGTTACTCCGTGGTAGGGGGTTGGGACCAGATATACAGTTCAGTGCCGCTGGTTTAATCAACCAGTTTGTTGTGGATTTTAGGCTATTAACAGTGTTCGTTATGTGATTTCATAAAGTCACCGATTGCAAGATGGAAATGTGCATTGTTTGAATGTGGAGGGGCTTTATTGATCATCACATTAATTTGTGATACGAGGTACGTCCAGTCCTATATTTTTCATACGCAATATTGATTTTGTTTTACGTGCAAACACGCATTAGGGAAACATATGGTGTAAAGACCAGGCACCAGGATGCATATTTTAACACGGATTGTTAGCCTTTTGAATCTGGTATGAGGCAGTCTGAGCTATCTCCATTCTGTAGCCAGGCCACACTGTGACAATGTCCTGCAGTGCAAACACCTAAAGTGATGACTTGGACATTCATCCGCGCAGAGAGCCGAGTATCCAGCAGCTGTGGTCCTGAAGCGTCTTGGTGATTAGCCTGTGGCTAGTTTTGTTCTGGACGCAGTGGCTGTCTTGTGCATCGGCTGTGAAGTCCTGAGTGAGAACTGAACGTCCGTTCTCCACCCTGAGAGAAGAGAAGCCGCGCCATGCTCACAGCGAGGGAGGTGCACACCTGCTGTTAATGGACCCCAACCAGTACCCTGCGCTTCCCCGGCGCTGCCTGGTGCAGGGCTGGCTGCACGGGGGGCCCGCAGGTTCTAAGCCAGCAGGGACAGCGAGTGCAGGCCAAGGGCCCCCGATGAGAGCCAGTCACTCACCCCTCTACCGCTCCCAGGCTCAGCTCCAGAAACCCATCAGCAGAGGTGCCTAAGTACCCAGAGCAGAGGGAGCCGGGCCTGTGCGGCCACTGAACTGTCACCCTGTCCAGCCGCAGAAGTGCTTTCTGCCCCCCCACTAATGTAAAACGTCAATGGCAGCTCAAGGCATCTGGAAATAATGAAGCATATATAACGCCCGGTTCTAAAAATGAAATTAAATAAAGGGATACAAGATGAATGAGGGCCACAATTAACTAGCGCTAGCGCCATCGCCACAGGTTATTTTCTGATTGGAACTTGTAGAATGGAGACACAACCTGAGGGGAGTGTTTGCTAAAAACCGCAGGGCAACCTACAAACTCTATGTGGAACAGTGGGGTGTTTTGGGGTTCACCAGGCTGCAGGCATTTTCCTGATGTTATTGTTTACAAAGATTAACCTACGGGGACTCAAGCCCCTCCCCTCCCCGATCTTTATAGATCATGTGAGTGAAAAGAGCTCCCACCCGGGGGCCCCGTAGAAGTGTCCACGCTGTGCAGTGGACCTAAATAAATTCATTCTTAAACGGGCTGTAGTTGAGCTTGCCCTTTAGATGTGCATTAGCAGTGTATATGTGTAACAGATGTGATGCTCACGCGCAGGGGAGAGGACATTCATTGTGCTGGAATAGTTTTACGAAGGTCCTACAACTTTGCAATTTTTCACAGTTACAAGGTTTTCCACCTAATAAAACTAGTTAAAGGCAGAAAATGTTGCAAATGTTTTTGTAGAAGAGTTATTTAGCAATCTTTTTTCATGAGAGAAACTATTGCCACAAAAACACAACATGTATACTTTTGCACAAGTTATTCCCCTTCAAATGCTAAACATATCCTTTTTCCTTTGCAATTGTTTTAATAAATGGCCTTTTTGGACGTTCATAAAGTTTCCTAAATTAAAAAAAAATACACACAATTTGCCAAGAAGAACCTTCGGCACACAGGTTGGGATGCCTCTGAGGCTGGAAACCGGACCTTTGCATCATTCATTTTGTCAGTGTTGTTAATGTTTGACCCTTTAAGTGCTCTGTTCTTTTGCCCTTAATTCACAGTTTACAGAGTTTTGGTGGTTCACTTCAGATTAGTGCTTTAGTTTTTTGTAACCGTTCCATGCGCCTTATTTCTTTATAACTTTTATACGTGGTGGCTGCTAATTTGCGGGTGATCTTAAATGGGCCTGGTAATTTCCTGAAGTTCTCTGGATATTGGGCTGGATTAATCATGGGAAGTTGTCAAAACTGTGTTAGTCAACTGTTTTTTTCCCTTAAAGTGTACGTAGCACTTTCTTACAAACACACACGTTATGTGCGAATGCGGAGAGTGATGGCATCTAGAAATCATAATCATAACAGGTGATTGGAGTGCTGCAACAGATCAATAAGGCTAACACTGGCAGAATGTTGGTTGTGAATGGTCTAACCTAGTGGTTCATCATTAAAGGCTGAGTATCCTTACACTCGTTGAACAGTGTTGTCGTTACAAAGTTGAAACGTCTGTCTCGCGGTATATTGTCTCTCATCAGTTCTTAAGTATAGTGCCCATGTTGGACATATAGGGGACAACATGGCTATTTTTAAATAATACAGAACCCGTACATGGCAGATAAGTATTTTAGATTCGTAAGCTTGGACCTGACCATGATTTGATTATTCTTGTTCAACTAAAAGCCACACACCTGGATTACATCTTGGCCTGGATTGTGTTAATGGATTTGGTTCTATTAAGGTTGTCTTCTTCTGAATGTGCAGCTTTATTCTTCATCATTCCTGGATGTAGTACTTTGTTTTTTAATCCTAGGAATGGCGGTCTCTCATTTGGTGATTGGTCATCTCTTCTTTATTGAACCATTTCATCTTGTGCGAAGGGGTATTTTCTGATCTCTTGTCTACTATAAATCATGTCATGGTCGTACTGTTTTTGTCCTTTTGTATTCTGTTACACTGCTGAATTACAAAGTAGACTTGGTACTTTGGAGATAGTGTGTGTTGGCCCAGCTCTGCAAGGACTGCCTTACAGTAGTCAGCTAGAGAGGGATATCATAATGGCATATGTTTGATGTTTTTTTTTTTATATAAACCTTTTCTCCGTCTCTATACAGACATCCCTAATCATTTTCCTATCCTGGCACTGATCTCCCTGCCAACCCATTATACTTGCGAATAAGTTTTGCCCTGGCATCATTGTTATTCGGTATCTTTGTTGCGACAGTTTGTGCTGTAGCATTGAATAATTTTCTGTTTTCTGTACACGTAGTTCTTCCCTTAAATGTGCTCTCCCATCTCATCTCGCAGAATATTCCTTATCATTGTTTACCTCTTTTTTGCTCAGTGCCTTATTTTCCTTCAGGAACCCATTTTTTTAAAAGGGCTAAAGGGAGACGTGCTCAGCAGATTTTTAGTAGAATAAAGTTGGTGCCACTTTGTTGGAGATAGAGGAATTTGAAAAAATAGAAAATTTCAAATATGTGTGTTTAAAATTGGTCTTTTTAGAGCGGTGCATTGTCAGACTGTTCCCCTGTCTATTGTTCAGATTTATGTTCATCTTGATTCAAAACTGTCTGGGTCATTTTGCTGACATGTGCACCACGCATGTATGCACCTAAAAGAGGACGCAGGCGCTTTTTTCTTCTTTCCAGCACAAACAACACCTGATGTCCTTTCAGCTGGTGGCCGATTGCAGTGTTCAGGTGTTAAACTGGTACTAGTGAGGTGCAATTTTGTCCTGCCCGTATTTCTAGGTGCAGAAATGACAATCCTAATACAAACTGCTGGTCTCCCCCATTAGTACAAGAAGGAGAGCATATTTTTCCAAAGTTAATGCTGCATGCAGTTTAAGACACTGGGCAAGCATACATTTTAAACGGCTAAAGTTATCATGCAGAACAATTTACATATTAAAGTAACTGTTGAAAAAATTAATGCAAGAAGATACAGGGCAGTTTTTAATGTGTTTAATATTTCAAGGCTATACGTTCCCATTGCTTAATAAGCCTTGCTTTATCGCTGCAGTCATTTGCTTTAAAATGCACCATTTGCCAATCTTTTTTACATTTCTTTCTTAGGAGAGGGACTCTCCCTAGACCCCAGGTTTGTCCATTGAACTTGTTCACATCGCTAACTAGTGTTTTCTATTGGAAAGGGTGGAGCCAAAGCAGTCTTGCTTAGTACCCTAGCCCTCTTCAGAAGTCAGACTTGCTTGGCAACCCAGAAATTCTCTGAAATAATGTATGAGTTTTCTTTTATGAATGCCTAGAAGAACTGAATTTTTAATCCATTTATCACAGAAATAATGCTGAAAATAGCTCCAAAAAGAAGGCCATTTTAAAAAAAATTCTTCACGGGGGAGAACCCCCCCGAGCCCCCCTTATTGCCGTCGGGCTCGCTCGCTTCCGCTCACTTGCATCCGCTCATCCACTCTGCATACGCCTCACCAGTTTGAAATTCCACCAGCCGCCACTGCATGTGACTGCTTTGCGGTGCTGTCCATCAGCCTTGTGTTGCTTGGGATGCACAGTGTGTGCCATGATCAGGGATTGTTTCGCACCCCTCATGCCACCTGTGTACTTACTATGCCATGTAGTGCATTGGTGCGTCCACAGTGGAAAAAGTCTCTATGACTAAGGTGCTATTACTTGCCAGCATACTATGCCCTGTTCAACAAATCTAAGATGTTCAAATGTGTGTCTCTGTGACATGGTGCAGGTGTAGTGATGTTGTCCCACTTTATCATCCACACAGGTATCCCCCTACCACAAGGGGAAGATCTGGAAGGATGCCGTCAAGGCCGTGCAATCGGCGGACGGTCGCAGTCGGCGCCTGCCACAAGTGAGGAAGAGATGGCAGGACATCCGGTGCTGGACCTGGAGGATCGCCCGGGTCATGCTGAAGGACTCACCTCCTCGCAAGCATGGCGGGCGCCGGCGCCTGACCCACCAGATGCGGCGTGTCCTGGCGGTGGTCCTCCCTAACCTGGATAGGCGGATACAGGAGTTACAGCAGCAGGCGGGGGTAGGTACATGTGTGTTTGTTGTGTGTCGCCAGCTTTTGGAGCTGCTCAGTCGCCTGGATACACTGCCAGGCTATATATGTGCAGTGCATATCCTGTACCCCAAAGTCAACCTGTGCTGTTCTTCCTCCCTTCCCCTCCTTGACATGTGTTACCTGGTCTGTGTGTTATCACTATTGCACATGGTCATCTAGGCTGCCAGTTTATCAAGGTGCACACTGCTTTCAGCATCATGTGTGGGGGTGGTCTGCCTGTGCCCTGTCCTGTTCAGTCATTTGGGGGTGCATAATTGTTGGCACTGATGCTGAGTCCCAACATAGGAGTGTGAGGGTTCAAATGAACAGACTTGCTGCATGCATTACCAATGTTGTGGCCTCAGACATGATGTGCATGAGTGGGATATATGCATAGTGCCGGGACGGTTGCTCCTGTAACAGTCAGCTCATTCCAGGACCATGGAGCAGTGTGCACACTACAGTCCCCTGACACAGCCTGCCCTCCTACTCATGTGTGTCATCCAACACTGTGCACATTCACTGTGGGTTCATCATGGCTCTGCCTCTGTGGCATTGTTCCCTGGCCTAGGTAGTAGTTTTCACATGTGTGATACATTTGCCCACTGGACAGGGATACACCAGTTTGCTTGTGCATACTCACACTGGGCAGTGCCTGTGTGGCTAGTCACAACAATCTGTTGATGTTTGTTTGTGACCAATATGTTTTGGCAGCCCTACAAGGTGATGTTGTGTTAATGAAGCTAGTTTTCAAGCACAGTTATTGTAACCCTGAATAAGAGGTTTCACTTCTTGATCGGTATCAGTCACATTGACTCAGATATGGGTGTGTGTGTGCGGGAGGGGCGTACATGTTCAACTCTGATGTTTCATTGCCAGTTCTGACTTGTGTGTGATGATTCGCAGTACAGAAAGTCATCGTGCAGTGACCCGTGATGTTGGCCAGTGCTTAATGTTGGTGCTTCATTGCCTGTGTCAGTTTTTGACAATCATGTATCCTGCTTGTACATTTTTGACACCTGTGTGTGGTCCAGATGCTACACAGTTGTGACTTTGTGTGCTGACATCTGTGGGTACATTCTGGCTTGACATGAGGGGGAACCCACAGTACAGCTAGGCCTTTTTGCTAAACAATTGCAGGCCCATTAGCTTATGCATTGTCCTGGGTGTGGACATGTGTGCCACTCCAGATGACAGTCAGTAGGTCATATGTGTAGCCAACTGTGTGATCAGGTGACGGATAGCCATGTGACAAATGACATTATTCAAGTTGTTACTCAGAGAAAATGTCCATTGGCACTCACTACACCTGTCAACATGTCTCAATGTTTCATATGCTTGACCTTGTTGTTTGGTTGTGAAGGACAATGATGTGCCTGCATGACAGATGTCTCCCAAGGAAGTGCACAAGACACCACCTTTACACTTTCCAGGGACACGCTGGCACATTTTAAAGTAAGGCACAGTTTGAACAAAACTTGTTTGGAGTTCATACATATACATGTTCCCACAGTGTGCTAGCATTTGGGTTAGTCCTTGGTTGTTGCTGATACCAACTTACGAGTGTCAAGTCATCCAGACCACCCTGGTGCCATGTATATGTACTTACTGATACGCCATTTCTGCCTAACAGTGGCTGATTTGAATGAGTCTGGCAGCTCAGACAATGACTGTGTACATGTAGTTTGGTGTGCACCTCCTTGTGTGACTTCTGCTATACAGACACATGTGTGTTGTGTTCACAGAGTGCCACATTCACACATGCTAGACATGTCCATTGTGTAAAGGGTTGAGATTCTCCAGGAGTCACAATGTATTTCTTTGGGGTGTCAAAAGTACTCACAGGTCGTTGAGTGTGGGGACACCTTCTGCATTGGCATGTGGTATTTGGCCTTGGGTGCGACAATACTGTTTGGTTCACAGTGAACAAGAGGTGGCATGCCTTCATAGTCTTGCTGTGCTCAACTGATCCCAGACACTAGCTTCTCATGATCTTGTGATTTCAAGTTATTTGCTGTTGTGTGTTAATTTTCATTGTTTCCAAGTGGCATGGTGGGTCAACCAACTGGGGAGTGCAGGGTTTACATATGTGGGGAGTATCCTAGATGTTACTCATGATGCCTTTCCTGATATGCACTGTTGCCTATTTTGTTTGGACTCATGTGTCAGATGTATACAGGTGACTGATTTTTTCCGGTCTCTTCACCTTGCCCACAGCATCATCGGAGGACACCGAGGGAGACACCGGCACGGACGTGGAGGAGGGATCGAGCAGTGGTGCCACCACTGCTGTGAAGTCGGTGCAATCTAGTGGCACGAAGGGCGAGGGGAGTGAGGCGGAGGACCTGCCCAGTACCAACACTGACTACGAGGCAGACGGGTCCGAGGCTGAGTTCCCAGAGGGGGCGGAGGATGCTCCCACAGCTGAAAGCAGCAGTAAATCTCTCGCCGCCCCCTCCATTCCCATCACCGCCCTCCCACTTGCTCGGGTCCCTTCTGTCCGTGCTAGGCCACACCGTGTCTCCTTCGCGCCAGGCACCGCACCCCCTGCCCCTGTCCGCCCTGCTGCCCTCACTGCCGAGTATGTGGACATTCAGCGGCATTTGCAAGTTGGGCAGACATCGATCCTGACTGTCCTCCATGGCACACCAGACTGCTGACCCAGATGGTGTCGTACATGGAGGGCATGTCATCAGCCATGTCTGACCAACGGATGTTGCTGAGGTCCCTGGACTCGTCACTGACGGCAAAAGCGAGTCACCTGCAGCGCTGCCCCCCCTACCCCTGCCCCATACACAAGGACCACACCCATGCCTGTCCCAAGCACAACAAGACATCCACACACACGCATCCCACCAGACAGAAGCAGCACACCACCACGTAAGGGCAAGCGCACACCTCCTGACACGCACACTCAGGGAGTAGCAGGCACACCCACTGGGTCTGGGGCACACAGGCAGGCACGCAGCCACAGTCCTCGTCCACATGACTCACTCCCCAGTCCCTCCGATGTCACTCCCCATGGCTCCCCTGCCCCAGATTCGGAGAAGGAGGCCTACTTTGCTGGGCTGGGCCTCAGCCCCACTATTTCACCTGGACGCAAACGGTCAAGGCACTCCACGGGTAGGGGAGTTAAGTCCCCCAGCCCATCCACCACCTCCCCCAGTAGCGCTGCAACCCATCCCTCCGACCCCCCCCTCCTTAGGGCCTGTTGTTTCTCCGGGTGCAGGGGAGACGCTTGAAGAACTGGCAGAAGTGTGCAGCGCCGAGCTCGCCTCCACCTTTGGCGCTGCCCCACCCCCTGTGGTGGAGTCGTCCGTCCCTGCACCCACCACACCTACCCTTCCCCCTCCTGTCCCTGTGGTGCCTGGTCCTTCCCCACATGATGCCCCCCCCCCCAGTCGACGACACAGTCTTGTGATGTGCAGGCAAGCTAGGGCAGACGCATGGCCATGATATGATAGGACTGATGATATGGACTGGCCATTGGCCTTTGTGAATAGTCTCGTTTACACATTATTATTTTCATGCTGAATATAGCATTTTCTATTTTCGTTAGAAAAGTCTTGCATTTCAGGTACTGATGTTGATGCTGATGCTACAGGAGTTGGGGTTGTGGGCATGTGTTATGTTTCAGGGAAATGTTGTAGTCTGCTGCTCATGGGGTGGAACCTGGTATCTGCGTGCCATCACAAGGTCTCTGCAAAGATTCTTTGTCGTGTATGCTCTTTGTGTTTGGAGCCATTGTCCCAAGGAGTGTTCCTTCCTCTGTGGCACCTGACATCTCCCCTGCTGAGAGTTGCACAATTGTTGTGTTGCCCTGTGTCTACATTTCCTTTGTTGGTGATGGATCCCTTCAACTCTGGCCATGCCTGCTCAGCAATGTCTCCGGCTGCATCGTCTGTGCCATCCTTGGTACTCACTGTACTTATGTATAGAGTATTTTCCCATGCCTTCATGGAGAAATTGTCCCTTTTCCGCGCAATGCATGTGTGTAATCCCAGCCTAGTAAACATATGGTACTTGTTCTGCTGGGTATTTGAACACCTGACTCACAATTGTGGCCATTGTATCTGTGGGAACTCCACCCTATTCCTTCCATGACAGACAACATCTTGGTGGCTAGGCCAGCACCTGAACATTCCTATCAGTCCTCAGTGTGTGTATTGTGCTGCATCTGCCAGGGGTGGGTATGCATGTGTTATTTGTCCTCACACCCACATGTGGTGTGTCATGCAGTGGGGGAAAGACATCCATCCTCCTGGGAGTGGGACACTGCTGTCAGTGATGTGTTGTTATGGCACTATCATCATTGTCCAAAGTTAGGGATACGTACATTCACCCATGGAGTTGTGGTCATCTGATAATGATGTACTCCGCCCCATGTCTCTGTCCACTGGTGGTATTCCTCTGCACCCACCCCCATGTCTCTGTCCACTGGTGGTATTCCTCCTCACCCACCCCCATGTCTCTGTCCACTGCTGGGAGTCCTCTGCACCCACCCCCATGTCTCTGTCCACTGCTGGGAGTTCTCTGCACCCACCCCCATGTCTCTGTCCACTGGTGGTATTCCTCTGCACCCACCCCCATGTCTCTGTCCACTGCTGGGAGTCATCTGCTTCCACCCCCATGTCTCTGTCCACTGCTGGGAGTCCTCTGCACCCACCCCCATGTCTCTGTCCACTGGTGGTATTCCTCTGCACCCACCCCCATGTCTCTGTCCACTGCTGGGAGTCCTCTGCACCCACCCCCATGTCTCTGTCCACTGGTGGTATTCCTCTGCACCCACCCCCATGTCTCTGTCCACTGCTGGGAGTCCTCTGCACCCACCCCCATGTCTCTGTCCACTGCTGGGAGTCCTCTGCACCCACCCCATATGTCTGTCCGCTGCTGAGAGTGATATGCACCCACCCCTCACATGTCCCTGTCCACTGGTGGTATTCCTCTGCACCCACCCCCATGTCTCTGTCCATTGCTGGGAGTGATGGCCACCCACCCCTCACATGTCCCTGTCCACTGCTGGGAGTCCTCTGCACGCACCCCCATGTCTCTGTCCACTGCTTGGAGTCCTCTGCACCCACCCCCATGTCTCTGTCCACTGGTGGTATTTGTTGTACTCTTACATGAAGTATACACTGGTAGCCATGATGTAGGTTTCAAAGCCTTCTTTATTAGTTCCAGTTCCAGGTAGCATCAGTCTAGGTTTAGCCATGTACCAGCTCCTACTCCAGCCACAACTTAGGCCCTTGTTACAGACCATATCACGGCCCCACCAGGAGCAGCCTGCCTAGCTGCTCAGCCCATCTCCAACTGTCATCACTCACCCACAAAGGCACCCAGGCATTCCATTCATCACAGTCACACCAACATTCCGTTACCATCTCTCACTCTGGCTGAGCAGCTAGGAAGACCTAGGCTAATTACAATTAAGTAAAACTCAGGATATAACATTATCCCTTTCCTTTTAAAATGAAAACAAAGTTTACATTACTACAACAAAGAACTATACACAAAATAAACCGTAATGTCCATAACTCAAGGATGCAACCAAAAGAAAAACATCACTAAAGCAAGAACAAAGTAAATCAAAGAGAAGAAAGGCAAAAACGACATATCATAAAACATGCATCAACATAACCCATCCTCCCTCATGAAGAGTATTATAACAATTTACAACGCACCTAACACTGCGTAGTTTGGGGAAGACTTAACACTGTCTAACTAGCAGTGACCCCTTCTTCTTTCCCCTGAACATACAAAATACACGTAGTGAAAGGTGAACACACCACGACAAACACCCGAGGCCATAAACAGACATCAAGGGTGAACCGACACTACAAATACACGTGTAAAACAATATGGACCACATAGAGAGTACACACAGTGAGGCGCAGTACGACTTACACACGACCACAACTGAAGCGCAGGGCGACTTACACAGGACAACACGTGATGCACAAGGCGACTTACACACAACAACAACTGAAGCGCAGGGCGACTTACACAGGACAACATGTGACGCGCAGGGCGACTTACACACGACAACTGAAGCGCAGGGCGACTTACACAGGACAACATGTGAGATGCAGGGCGACTTACACACACAACACGTGAAGCGCAGGACGACTTACACACAACAACTGAAGCGCAGGGCGACTTACACAGGACAACATGTGAGGCGCAGGGCGACTTACACACATACAACACGTGAAGCGCAGGACGACTTACACACAACACAGAGATGAGGGGAAACCACCCACCACGACCAGAACTCCAAACATGTAAGGCAGAAACTGTGGCATACCATACAATGTACCCTTGTACATACATTAGGAATAACACCCACTGGTATAAGTAAGATAATCCGTATACCTACCCCCATGTAGATCACTAACTGGGACTAAAACCCAACCTCATCCCTCTACTAAGGGATAAACTGTGATGACCACCCACTAGGAGACTAGAACCTCCCAACCAATAACTGCGTAAAACAACTGTGGCATCACAACATAAAATGGAACACCATAGAACACCAGAAAACTGTGCCCAACGCTGGTGAGTGTTCACTACCCCGAGCATTAACACTAAACTGCCATACATTGTAGATATTTATCCTGTAATGTAACGTGTACCAATCCACTAACTACACTTGAATACGCTACATATAAAATACAGCGCCAGAGTCACCTTGACGAACTCTATGCCTGCTCCACCACTGTGCACTTAGAACCTTCATGGACGAAATGAGAAGACTGCCTCACGACTTCGAAGAAGATCGCTGTTTCCAGTTCGTGCTCCGATTGCCAAACACTGGATTGTCCCTGGAGATCTTGTCGTCAAGATAAAACTTTATGTAGAAAAGAAAAACAGCGTGGTTGGCAGCAAATAACGTGATGGCAAATTCGAAGACACACAGAAGATCTCTCGTAAACACAAGATGGCGGCACGTTTTGTTACGTGCGCCGGGTGGCTCACAGTGCGTCAATGCACTCAAAACATCTAAGGCATAGCTGAACCTGCCAGGCACGTCACAACTGAAGATTCCACAATCGTGATGAAAGGACTTCACCGAAGGAACTGCACGCGAACCCCAAGTTGAAGGTAAGCGTGCTCGCGCGTTCCATTTTAAAATGCGCTGTTGCAGTTGAACTGCCATTGCTGCCTCAAACGTAAGCAAACCCATGAAAAACACTAAACATGTATGTTTAAATATTGTAAAAATGTGCTCCAGCCATACTTTAAATTCCAAACGAAGCACAAGAGTTCCCCGTGCCTCAGAGTAGGCAAGTCATTTCCGGTGATAGAATATCATAAATCAGCATTTGACTCACTTAGATAGATCCGTCTTTCTGCAGGCAACGAGACTCAATCGTATGACGAGTAAAAACTTGCAGAGACACAACAGTTTTGGGTTTTCAAACCATAAGCCCACGTTGTGTAACCATTCCTCGCAGAATAAAAGCAAGACCATTTTGCCACACACAACACCTCGATGCAGCGTAACCGCAGACAACACAGCAAATACTATTTTTTTTCTACCTTGTGGGTGAAGACACATTGTAGAAAGCACATCCTGATATGTAGAAAATATTTCTTTGTATAAAACCTCCAGGCACAATATCTCCACCTTGTTCGCTGACGTTGCTTGTACTTTCTAAGTGCCATAAAGGTACCCATCTTAGCAGAACCACACCGCTCCTGTGTGGCACTGAGTTGGACCACAACTCACATCTTAGAACAGCCACTGGATACATCCATACGGCAGATTTAAAAGGAAGTGGTAGGGTGACAAGCAGTCATTTCACACCCTAACATACAGACCATACCTTTGGTCAAGTCCATGGAGTAAGATCAGGCAGGACACAGGTTGGGGCCGTCCGATGACTGGACACTGGTGGGGCCGGCTTGCCTTTTACTCCATACTCCATACTGTTTCATGTATTTTTCTTTCTTTTTTTTTTCTTTGTAGTTGCGCTGGTTCTTATGGTTTCTTTGTAGTTGCACTGTTTCTCACAGTTTCTTTGTAGATCTGTTCAGTCCTTGAGTACGCTTGGGTTCAAGTCCGCTCGTCGCCAAAATTAATATGTTGTACTCTTACATGAAGTATACACTGGTAGCCATGATGTAGGTTTCAAAGCCTTCTTTATTAGTTCCAGTTCCAGGTAGCATCAGTCTAGGTTTAGCCATGTACCAGCTCCTACTCCAGCCACATCTTAGGCCCTTGTTACAGACCATATCACGGCCCCACCAGGAGCAGCCTGCCTAGCTGCTCAGCCCATCTCCAACTGTCATCACTCACCCACACAGGCACCCAGGCATTCCATTCATCACAGTCACACCAACATTCCGTTACCATCTCTCACTCTGGCTGAGCAGCTAGGAAGACCTAGGCTAATTACAATTAAGTAAAACTCAGGATATAACAGTATTCCTCTGCACCCACCCCCATGTCTCTGTACACTGCTGGGAGTCCTCTGCACCCACCCCCATGTCTCTGTCCACTGCTGGGAGTCCTCTGCACCCACCCCCATATGTCTGTCCACTGCTGGGAGTGATATGCACCCACCCCTCACATGTCCCTGTCCACTGGTGGTATTCCTCTGCACCCACCCCCATGTCTCTGTCCACTGCTGGGAGTGATGTGCACCCACCCCTCACATGTCCCTGTCCACTGGTGGTATTCCTCTGCACCCACCCCCATGTCTCTGTCCACTGCTGGGAGTCCTCTGCACCCACCCCCATGTCTTAGTTCACTGCTGGGAGTCCTCTGCACCCACCCCCATGTCTCTGTCCACTGCTGGGAGTCCTCTGCACCCACCCCCATGTCTCTGTCTACTGGTGGTATTCCTCTGCACCCACCCCCATGTCTCTGTCCACTGCTGGGAGTCCTCTGCACCCACCCCCATGTCTCTGTCCACTGGTGGTATTCCTCTGCACCCACCCCCATGTCTCTGTCCACTGCTGGGAGTCCTCTGCCCCCACCCCCATGTCTCTGTCCACTGCTGGGAGTGATATGCACCCACCCCTCACAGGTCCCTGTCCACTGCTGGTATTCCTCTGCATCCACCCACTTGCGCCCTTGCTGTGGTACACTGCTGTCCTGGGCATACACCAGCCCCAATTTACAGCTGATGTGCTGCACCAAGCTGTACATCTACATCCGTGGCGTGTGTAGGACTTGTATCCATCATGTAATGGGGCTGTAGGGGTACGCGTGGTACGGCCCGTACCCATGCTCTGGGGGCGTGGGTACGGGCCGTACCACGCGTACCCCTACGTCACCGCCACAATGGTGGTACGGCCCGTACCCATGCTCTGGGGGCGTGGGTACGGGCCGTACCACCATAGAGGCGGTGACGTAGGGGTAAGCGTGGTACGGCCCGTACCCATGCTCTGGGGGGCGTGGGTACGGTCCGTACCACCATTGTAGTGGTGATGTAGGGGTACGTGTGTACGGACCTTACCCACGCTCTGGGGGCGTGGGTACGGGCCGTACACGCGTACCCCTACATCACCACTACAATGGTGGTACGGACTGTACCCACGCTCTGGGGGGCGTGGGTACATCCCGTACCACCATTGTGGTGGTGACGGGTACGCGTCCACGTCCACTTCCGTTGTGGCGGGATGTGGGATTGGTGGACATGCCCCCTGAAGTGACCAGACCATGGAGATAATTAATGTGCAGGATGTATTAGTATTTTGTGGGGTGTGGGTTATGTTTCCTGCCCCTTGCACCCCCCCTTTGCCCCTGGGGTTGTTCTGACACGAGGTCGTAGGCTATGAGGGCCGGGATGACGCGTAGGTTGGGGTCCATTGCTGTCCGTCGCGTACCGGTGCTCCTTGTTCGCGTCGTCCTCAATTTCCCGGCAGTTTTTGGCTCCCGTAAAAAATGCTACGTGCGGAGTGACGTCGGCACGAATCGTTCTTGCTGGTCCGTAAAACGCTGCCTTACTCCGTCCGGACTTCGCGTATGCGCCGTCCAATCAATCAATCAATCAATGACATTTATAGAGCGCACTACATACCCGTAGGGTCTCAAGGCGCTGGGGGTGGGGGGGGGGTGCCGCTACTGCTCGAACAGCCAGGTCTTCAGCTTCTTCCTGAAGGAGAGGTGGTCTTGGGTCAGGCGCAGGTCGGTCGGGAGGGAGTTCCAGGTCTTGGCGGCCAGGTAGGAGAAGGACCTTCCTCCTGTAGTCGCTCTTCGGATGCGGGGGACGGCGGCGAGGGCGTGGTTGGCTGATCGGAGGTGGCGTTTGGGAGCGTAGAAGTTGATTCAGCTGTTGAGGTAGCTCGGGCCTTGGTCGTGTAGGGCTTTGTGTGCGTGGGTGAGGAGGCGGAAGGTGATTCTTTTGTTGACGGGGAGCCAGTGCAGGTTTCTCAGATGTCCGGAGATGTGGCTGGTTCGTGGGATGTCGAGGATGAGTCTGGCTGAGGCGTTCTGGATCCGCTGGAGTCTCTTCTGGAGCTTGGCGGTGGTACCGGCGTAGAGGGCGTTGCCGTAGTCCAGTCGGCTGGTGACGAGGGCCTGGGTGACGGTCTTCCTGGTCTCGGTGGGGATCCACCAGAAGATCTTCCGTAGCATGCGTAGGATGTTGAAGCACGCCGAGGAGACGTTGTTGACTTGCCTGGTCATGGAGAGGGAGGAGTCCAGGATGAAGCCCAGGTTGCGTGCATGGTCTGTCGGTTTGGGTGCGGTGCCCAGGGCGGGAGGCCACCAGGAGTCGTCCCAGGCGGAGGGTGAGGATCCCAGGATGAGGACCTCCATCTTGTCCGAGTTCAGTTTCAGTTCAGTTCCAGAATCAGATTTGTATGTATTTTTTTGCCGGTCGGTGTTTTTTACGACTCGTACGGAAATGGTATTTCTGTGCGAATCGTACTTGCGAGTTTGTAAGGTGTTTTTCCCGGGTACGAGTCGGACGGAGAAAACGCTCCGTACGACCATTTGTACCCAGGTTTTACAGGATCGGAATCGGCACCTTTGTGTACACCTAGCACAAGCATTCATCAATAGTCAACACAATGCATGTGTAAATGTCACCTGCTAAGCACTAATTGACTTGACTTTATTTATTAACTGTACAATTAATTAAAATCATTACAGTAAGAAACATCAAAGCGAACGGATAAAAAATAGCCACGGTAAAAAATATGGAGGCATCTAATGAAATTTAGTTAATGTGCCATCCCCCCTCCCCTCTGCTCCCACTCGATCAGCCAGCGCCGGTGGTCATTGTCTTAAGTCCTTGCACAAGGTTTCTTAGGCACCTGCATTAGCCTTGGTAATTTTCTACTTCAGCGATCTGAGGGCCAAACTTCTAGGCCCTTCCATTGAGAGCCGCGTATATGGTGTAGTCTCAGTGCGACAGATGAGTAGGCGCAGGGCTCTATACTTGTTGGGGAAAAAAGCAACTTTATCCTCCTTATTGTGCTGTGCTGGGCACCGTTGTTTGGTTGTGTTCGCTTGCGGCCTTTAAAGCAATCCTTATCTGTTGGGTAAATTTCCCCAGTCCTGCCAAGGTCATTGTGGTTGTTTTAGAAAAGCACAAGGCTGATGCTTCACTACATGTCTTGGTTCCTTTGGAGATACAGACTGGGTGAAGCAGTCACCGGCGTTCGTTCCTAAGGGCAGGACAGCAACATAGAAGATGTAACCAGGATTCCCTCATGTAGGAGCACAGTCTGCAGTTTGTGCATTCCCCCTTGCGAGCCCATGCAGGGTTAAAATCGATGATTCCTAGTGTACATTGTCTCATGGAAAGAATTTTGGTTCGGACTTGTGGTGTCAGGGCCTCGTTTAGGTAGGTTTGTGCCTTGTCTACCATATAGGAGCTATTCAACGGGACTAAATGGGGGCCAAAAGGGAGCGATTTAAGATCCAGCTCAAATGAGATTTTGCGGACTTGTCTATTTATGGCTTTTTTCAAGGCATTTAGTGGAATTTTCGGCAATGGTATGCTCTTTTCCTCGTTCTTTAATGTACTGATTGCTTTGCCGAGGGTGATATGCCATACTGGGCTTGGCCCCTCAAAGATGACTCTCAGTTGTTGTCTTAAGGAATTTGTTGGGGCCCTTAAGATCCTGAAGTATAATTTTATAATCTCCTCTTGGCACATCAGGTCGGGCCTTAACAGGCCGAGCTCCAGTCTTAGCCTTGACTTCCGTGCTGACTTTGGAATGGAGAAAACTGATTTATTTGCTTTGGCTTGGGCTGCGATAAGAAGGGCATCCTGCGACCCCGGGAAGACCTGGTGACCATAACTAATGGCTGGCAGCAATTTTGCCTTTAGGGCAGTCAGTATTGGTCCGGCAGTGGGGCTGATCAGATGTAGACTCAATTGCTTTAACAGGAATATAATCTTATTGGCCTTAGAGGACTGCTGCTTCAGGTGGATGTTTGCCTTGGCCCGTTCCGTGAGCCACACCCCTAGATAGTTGTAGGATGCTACTGTACTGATTTGAAGATCTCCCATTAGCCATTGGCCTTCTTTTTTAGGTGGTAGCTCCCAAAAATGACCACCTTTGTTTTCCCCTGGTTGACTGTGAGATTGTTATCATTGTTAAATTGGTTCAATGCATTTAGGGCTCTCTGTAGGCCCACCCTCATGTGGTCCATTATGGCAGTGTCATTGGCGTATTGTAGCACCAGCAGCCTAATGCTGCCTAATCTCGGTGCTACTAGGCTGGCTTCTTTCAGGGCGTCCCCCAAATCCACCGTGTACAGGTTAAAGAGGATGGGGCCAGCACGCATCCTTGTTTCAACCCATTGTTCCTTGTTATTTTGGGGGACACTGTGCAGGAGCTGGTTTTGACCAGCACCCAGGTGCCTTCATATATTATCTAATTACCTTCAAAAGATTAGGCGGGATGCCCCTTTTTTCTAGTTTCCACCATAACCTATTTCGTACCACTTTGTCGAAGGCTGTGCTATAGTCAATGAAGCAGCATGGAAGTGGTGGATTTTTCTTTTTTGCTGCTTGAGTTGCTAGGTTCGCTAACACCAGTATGTTGTCTATTGTCGATGACTCTCGTCTGAAACCAGTCTGGTAGAGAGGAATGATGCTTTTTTCTTTGACCCATGTCTCCAAGTCCTTCAATAAGAGGCGAGCATAAGCCTTGGCTTCTAGGTCGAGCAGAGCAATGAGCCTGTAATTTGCTGGCATTAATGGGTCCCCTTTTTTGAAGATTGGGACTAGTTTGGAGCCCCTCCAATAGTCAGGGGTTTTTGCTGTCATAAAATATTGGTTATAGAGAGGAGTAAGGACAGCTGCCCAGAAGTCGGGGGCTTTTTTAAAAACTAGTGCGGGTATCCCATTTGGCCCAGGAGCCCCATCATTCTTCATGTTCTTAAGTATCTTGATGACCGTTTGAGGGTTTATCTGGGGTGCCGGTATGCAACACATCACGGCCTGGTCTCCCTAACCCTCGAGGGGGTTTTGGGGGCTGGAAATCGCTTCTCTGGTTTTTGTGCTGGATTGGTGGGGAGGGTCCACTCCGCTGTTGGGCTTCTTAATGTTGCCTGTATTTTCGTGGGCAGTTGAATATAGGTGCTTTACGTGGACCAGCCAGTCTTGCTCTGCCACTCCGTTCTCTCTTTGAGCTCCTCTGCTACTGAGCCGGTTTATGTGACTCCATAGTCCTGATAAGTTCTTCCGTTTAAGCAGGGCAAAAACTTTAATCCATTCCCTCACTATGTGGGCTTTTTTGTGTTCCCACCATTTATTTCTTAGGGCTACCCTCATTGATGCGATCGAGGTCCCATCCGTTTGTCTGCCCCCTCTTTTCTTTATTACAAGTGCCTTGCGCAAGAGGCGTTCACATTCCCCTATGTCCTTAGTTGGGCGGATACTTCCAGGGATTGATTGCATTTTGGACCTGTAGCATTGTGACTGCAGTTGGCCCAAACTCGCTTGTATCTCTCCTACTGTGGTCTCCCAGCCTTTTATCGGTGAAGACGGCATTGCTAGGATCGCTTCCTGTTTTAAATCCAGCCAGTTTTGAAGCTTCGTGCCTGTCTTGTCTGACCATCTGATTCTCCTGAGGAGTCTATGATTTTCATCCCCTCTGGATTCTCCGATGGCTTGGAGCTTAATAGCGGGTGGAACTGCCAGCATAAATACTACTATTAGTGGCCTATGGTCGCTTTCTGACCTCTCCTCAACTGTGAAGTCTGCCAAACAGGCCGCCATTACTTCACTGACCATGATGTAATCGATCCTTGAGATGTCCCGAAAGGTTGGCTGTGATTGCCCAACCCTCGAGAGTGCTGCCTGTACAGCAAAAGTTGAGGATAGCTTATGGTTGTCGAATAGATCATGAAGGGGTGCAGCCCTGCACAAACCTCGAGATGAAGGCGCAGCTATGTCGGGGTCCTTCAGGTTAAGGTCCCCAGAGAAGATGACTTGGTGAGTTTTGTATTTATTTAGGAGGTCGTCTACTTTCCCTATCAGTACCTCCAACTGGTCTTTCACGGTGGTCTGTGCCGGGTTGCTGTAACAATTTATTAATAGGAGGCGCATTCGCTGTGCGGTGTGCTTCAGGCCTTCTATCTGTAGGGCTTGCAGCCCGGGTAAATTCATGTTTATTCCAGTCACTACGAGGGAACTTGCGTGTTTTACATAAACTGATAGGCCGCCAAACAGGGGACCAAAAAGGTTCTTTTTTATTGCTGGAACATAATGTTCATAGAACCCTGCCAATGGAGTGCTAGATAGTGCCCGGGTCTCTTGAAGGCAGTGTATGTCTCCTGTTTCCAGGAAAAGCATCAGATTTTTATTCCCACCGATCTTGCTGCTCCCGGCGATGTTCCATGAGATTATGGTTAGTTTCTTCTTTGGAGATGGTCCTCCCCTGACCTCACATGTACCTGGCCTGGTCTTGCAGTTGTTAGGAATACTTCTGTGTGCTTCCTACGGTTTCGGACTGGAATGAAGGAATAACGCTGATAACCCTTTTGTTATTTTGACATGCAATCCGAATACCTGTATTGACCTTATATCCCTCATTTCTGTTCTCGGGGAATCCTGAGCGGTTGGTCCTGTGCAGCACTGACAAGGGGCCCTTGTCTTGTACTAAGATCTGTGGGTATTTTGGGGGGGGGGTAGATTTTGCACTTCGATGCCCCACTCGGCGAGTTATGTGGAATAGTTCAAGATGGCTTGTACTATTTCCTTTTTCTTCAGGCCCAGTACTGTTGAATCGCTGTGTGTGTGTCCCTTGATGCTCAGGAATCTCACCCATTTTATTTATTTATTTGTAAATTTTATATAGCGCGAACGTGACCCACGAGGGTATCAGAGCGCTTTACAGTCTAAGAACAAAAATGGATGAAGTGGTATACAGACATTCAAAAGTGTCAATTCGTACATAAGACATATAAAAATATATGAATAACAAACAGAGGACCGTGAAACTGCAGGACGTTGTACAATAGACAGTTAGTGAACATTAGGTGATTGTGCTAGCAAACATACATATTAAGACCTCAATCGATTCACAATAGATATAAGGGGGCCAATTCCAATCCTGGAAAAAGGCTGTACGAATCGTTGTACGGAGTGTTTTCCCCGTACGACTCGTACCGGTAAACTTTCCGTACAACCTAGGAAGTACGAATCGTACAGAAAGCCTATTTCCGTACGTTTCGTACAAACGCCCGTATGGGTCAAACGATTCAGATCCGGAACAGCTTGTACGCGACGTCCGGACGTATTCAGGCAGCGGTTTCCGGCCCAGCATGTACGATTCGTCCCTCCGTCACTCCGTACGGCTCTTTTTTTACGGGAGCCAAACACATCCGGAAAAGCAGAGTCCTATGCGAACCGCTACGCAACGGAGCCCCGGTACGCGACGTACACACCATGAACCCCGTTGTACGTGTCATCCCGGTCCTCTTGGCCTACGACCTGGTGCACTGCACCCGACACACACGCCGCAGAAGGTGAGAACACCACCCAGGGGCCAGGGTGGGGGTGAGGGACAGGAAACATACCCCATACTCAAAGCCAAACCTATAATATGGAGGCCATACATTACCACCAGGGTCTGGTCACTTGGGGGGGCGTGTCCGGCAACCCCTGCGTACCGCAACAACGGAAGTGAAGTGTACGGTGCGTTTCCCACGTACCCCTACGGCACCATTAGAACAGTGATACGGACCGTACACACGCAATGAATACATGGGTATGGTGCGTATCACACGTACCCCTACGGCACAGTAGAACTGTGATACGGACCGTACACACGCAATGAATGCGTGGGTACGGTGCGTACCACACGTACCCCTACGGCACAGTAGAACAGTGATACGGACCGTACACACGCAATGAATGCGTGAGTACGGTGCGTGTCACACGTACCCCGTTACGGCACCAGTACATTTGGGATACGAGGCGTACACACGCCAGGAATGTGGGTTTAGAGGACTGGCCCAGCATGTTACCTTCATATTGGTGTGTGTGTGTAGGACTCCCAGCAGTGTCCAGACATATGAGGGGTGGGTGCATATGACTACCAGCAGTGGCCTGCAATATGAGGGGTGGGTGCAGAGGACTCCCAGCAGTGTCCAGACATATGAGGGGTGGGTGCATATGACTCCCAGCAGTGGACAGAGATATGGGGGTGGGTGCATATGACTCCCAGCAGTGTCCAGACATATGAGGGGTGGGTGCATATGACTACCAGCAGTGTCCAGACATATGAGGGGTGAGTGCAGAGGACTACCAGCAGTGGACAGAGATATGGGGGGGTGTACATCATTATCAGATGATCACACCTACATGGTGGTATGGACGCATCCCTAACTTTGGACTATGAGTTTAGTGCTATTACAACACATCACTGACAGCAGTGTCCCACTCCCAGGAGGATGGATGTCTTCCACACACTGCATGACACACCACATGTGGGTGTGAGGACATATAACACGTGCATACCCACCCATGGCGGATGCAGCACAATACACACCCTTATTTCATGCCAACAGACTGTATAGTCATGTAACTGCATACAAAACTAAGATAGCCAAAGGGAACACACACTGTCACGCACATCCCAGGACTGATAGGAATGTTCAGGTGCTGGTCCAGCCACCAAGATGT